>NC_142620.1:54725656-55925656 GCF_059453375.1 Lepisosteus platostomus
TCTAACACTGTCTGCAGTGTTCCACTAAGTGTGAGACAGACTCCATGACAGGCTGACGACATGCGGAAAATATTTGGACTACCAATCATATTACTGAAGTAAAAAAAAAATAAGACAATATATTGTAGGTCACGTGGTAGTTTATGTTATAAGCCTACTTCTTTGGATCCAGGAGAGTAAGCTTTCCTAAAGACCTGAAACAGTTGAACTGTAAAGAAAAGACTGTGCTAAAAATGAAATTCTGAAAGCAAAAAACATCCCGTGACGTACTGGTTCCTTTTCACCCATGAGAATTAAGAGTGAAGAATGCTGTGGACAGTCCTGTTTCAGCCTTGTCGTGACTTAGCAGAAAGGGGAATGAGAATCCTCCTGTCATCAGCCTGTCATCATGGCCTGACCACTGCCCAGACCCGGCACCAGCTCCAGACAGTCCCAGCTCCACACTAGGACTGATGGACTCCTGGCACACACACCCAGCACAGAGTCACAGTGACTGTGTCTGTACAGAACTGCAATGGACAGTAGATGGGTTCAGCAGTTTCAACACGTGACACGGCATTGTTCATCCCTGTTTGGCAAGGTGACATTCAAGTCCTTTAACGACAGGTCACTGCAGCCCTGGGTCTCTCTGCTGTGGAGATTTTCAACACGGGGAGCTGCTCTGTTTAGCTGCATCCTGTCATTACACCCCAGGGACGTGCAACCAGGGGCACAGGATATAATTGCTGGTGCTATTTATATTTTTATTCTGGGAGGGCAGATCCCCATACGATCTGTATTAAGGAATTTAAGATGCTATTTAAAGCAGCTCTTCGTTCCATTAATTTGCAGTGACTGTCATGATTGTTGCTTTCTTTCTTTGAGGCTGCAGAGACATAATAACTTTGCCCTCTTAAATTGTGCAACAGCTCCCTAAAGAAAGGCAATTTTGGTATTCTGTTTTGGTTCTCTGCACAATAATTCTTTTGAGGAGAAAGTTATCCGATTTTCCATTTAGAGTGGAACTGGTATAATTACAGTATGCGGTACTGTGAATAAAATACCCAAACATTTAGACTCCTGGTTTAATGGAATTAACCGGGAGTCTCTGCAGAACAGCAACTACCAGTCCAGATCATTTTTACTTGGAGCACTGAAGACATCATCCTGAATGTTTCTCCACGCAGCTATTACAGAACTCATGAAACCCTTACAGATCTTCACTGCAGTGACCTGTGATGAACTAGGAGTAAATTCACAGTACACCTCACGCTGTAATCACATTCATTTTGCAAGTAATGGGAAACTCCAGAGAAGACACACCGTGATACTGTGTAACAATGTGATGCTACCACACCCAGGAGAACAGGCCCAAAACATTAAGCCCACGAAGCTGAATGCTTACAAACTGAATAAACTTAACCAAGTGCTTTCCCAGTCTTGTTTATTCACTGGATTAGTGTCTAAAGCACTGATCTGCTTGAAACTAACAGAGTTACAAGCTGCCAATGTCACTCTTAAATACTATTTCTCAAGCTGCTATTCTGTAATGAAAAGCACTATATATATATAAATGCAAGGGATTCTAATTACAAAGGCACATTCTGAGGAGGGAGGTCTCCCTGTGGAGAAATTCACTGGAACAAGAAAAGTTGAAAGGCCACAGGGAGTCAGATTTCTCCTGGATAAGGAAGAGGGGATGTTGTCTTTAATCGCTGGCTTTGGAGTGGTTACTTTACTCTTGTTCAATTGAAGCAGCAAGCTGTATTTGAATCACTTAATAACATACCGATTATATTACAGGCAGGGCCCAATCTTCTGCCTCAATGTAATGGGTCTATAAATTCCTTTAGGATACGGTGGAGCAAAGTACATGCACAGTTAGGGCGGTACCTCGTGAAAGAAGCTCAATTACACTAATTTTATAGGGGATGCCGCATTTTACATTTGGGTCTGTCACTAATTACTCTCTGGGAAGACACTACCCTTCACACGTCCAACACCTGTAATGATGTACGAGAGGGAGCCAGTTTAACTGACTGATTTAAAATCAGACGGCCATGCAGACACAGACTGTTACCAAAGAATATCTGCCCCGTGTATCTCTGCAGCAGCCAGTCTCTGCCACAGCTGCATCCAATTGACGACTTGTTGGCTGTGGTGACGGTGGTTTTTCCATGCAGAAAGGATTATATAAACTACAGGACATGCGGGCATCCCCGGGGGAGACGGCGACTACGGGGGGAGACGTTGATTCAAACGTGTGAGAATCCAGCGCGCTGGATTCCGCAGCTGTGAGGAGTATTCCAAACCCACAGCACAAAGATAATGTTCCTGCGGGCTGTGACATCGACAGCACAGTTCCTGCTGTTCAGGCATGTGGAGACAGCCTGAGAGCACATGCTTGAAGCCTTGAGAGCACCGTCGTTAATATTATAAAGCTGTCATTTTGTTTTTTGGAAAAAACAAATGTCATCTCAATAGATGACTTCGTTCTACAGTGCCGTTGCCTTGAACGGTGGACTTGAGAAGTCCGTGCTTTCTCAAAGCCGGTAACGCCGTGCAAGCTCCCTTTCAGGCTGGGCATACAGTTTTCACGTTTGACAGTTCATCACAACTCCTTACCTTCGCCGGTCAATCCGAGCACCTCAGCAAGGGCACACACCTCCAGCAGCAGCAGAAAGCTCGGTTTTGACATCTCTTTGCCTTGGGGTTTCAAGGCCGCGTCAAGAATAAAAAACGACAAAAACAATAATACTTTTCAGAGGGACAAACTGATCATTTCCCCTACAACGTCAACAAAAGGTGCAGAAGGCTTGCAATGCGTGACATGAATTGGAAATCACTTATTACAAACCGGGAAACGTGGCCTCGGTGAAAACCTGTCGCGTCATAGCGCAACATAAGTGTTTTTACAAATATGTCCCCGAACAAAGAGCATTATTGAAGGTGCGCGCCACAGCACAGACGGGCGACGGATTCACTTCCAACACACGTTTCCAGAAAAAGCCAAGAGGGCTTCTGAAGTTACTCTGTCAAGAAGACAACAGCCCAGACAAAAAAAAAAATATTATCGTCGGTAAAAGACTGACTTATGATCATGACGATGTAGCGAGCAACAATAATAACGAATGATGATTTACCTCTGTCTGAAAACACGACAGGCTGACGGTCTTCCCCCCTTTCCCACTCGGTTTGGCTGAGCGCGGCGCCGCTGGAGTCGATTACTGAGTTTCGCATCTGCGCCCAGAGTTTTGGCAGAAGCCCTCGTCCCCCGCTTTTAAAGAAACAAGGGGCTCAGAGGGTGTTGCTTGACAGTAATTACAGTAAATAATTTTGTCCAGTCATGGGTACACAACATCCCAGCTCTGTGGGTTAGAAGGAGTTCTCATTTTAACTCTCGCACTGTAGGATACGCGACTAACACGTTTTACTACAGTTCTGCCATTAGAATTCCGCTTAGTTAACTTTTCAACGTTTATACCAGATAAACATGTCAATATGACCGTGACTACTTAGCGACGTTTCCTTCCTCAACGTTTTTCATCTGCGTTACCACTTTCCGGGTTTGTAGTTTTAATTCCACATTTTATTACCATTAAAGTTATCAACTTTCGCTGTTTTTACACCAAAGTGCGTATTTCTTCCACGAGTCTTGCTCGCCTTGTTTCAACACCCAGCTCCATTAAATGGTGACATGAACAGTTTTGTAGGAAGAGTGGAAACGCAACTCAATCCCATGAACGCCATTTAGTGGAAAACCAGACTCATTTGATATATCTGATGCATTTCACGTCAGACAATCCGGATTGTGAAACATTGCATTGCTTAGAAAATCTCCACTCAAGCAGAGTCATCCAAAAACACGCATTTGAGAAAATTAAACTACTGTATTAATATTCTAATTGAAAGGAGGCCAGGTGTTCATTTCCTTGAGGCCAAAAGAAACGTGTCCGAATACATTAGACGCAGTACAGTCATGTCGAATTAGGTAATATGTTCGCAATTACTTTTTTGGCTATATATACTACATATATTACTGTCAGAAATGTATATGCACATACTCTCTATACTGAGATGAAGATTAGATTACGTCCATTTTATGCAAAAATTAAAAACCCATCTCTCAATTTAATAAAACGATGATAAATACTAGCGAGTGAACCTATCAATTTAAACTATTAGTATCTTCGTTCATGACCAACCAAGTTTTTAATTTGCAGGCAGTCGAATGGCGACGCAGCTGTTGCTAACCGCATTATTTGTATCGACGCTTTACCGGCCAGTAGATGGCGCTCTGACGCCAGAAGGGGAGTTACTGCATATTCATATATAGGATATGTTGACACTGCAATTTAAAATGGCTAAAATTACATGTTCTAACAATAAATACTGAAGCTTTTTATAACATTAAAACAAGCTGAACGGGGAAATTAAATAACTTGCTATGATAATTAGCCTAGTCATGTGAGCCGGGGTTCACTGTGATACTCTTGAGATTTTTAGACGCGCTGTTGAACGGAAAAACGTTCATCTGTGAAGTTAGTTTTTCGGTGATTGGCGCCTGTGCGTAGCAAACCGGCAGGGCGCTTGAACCGATCTTACTCCGAGGGGTGAAATCTCTAAATGAGCACAAGAGCGGCTTCCAGTTTAAGGGCACCCCTGTCCAGGCGTCCCGCTCACTTAGGACGTGTCGTGTGGTGTCGCCAATCGTGCCACGTAACGTTAAACTGTCACCGAGCCCAGCTGGGCCCAACGTGGGCCAGGCTTGGCGATTACCAACGCCAACTCTAAAATACGAAGCCACTGGGCATTTGAAGAAATAAAAAAACAAAACAACAAACAAATAATAAAGAAAGAAAACGTTTAATTTGGAAACGGCTTCTCCAAGTACCGCCTCCCTGCGCGCCTTATTTGCACCTCCGTCCGCAACAGCAGCAGTGACCAGGTCCTCCTGACTGATCCCAGCAAGACCGCCCCCTGGCGCTGGGCCGGCGCCACTGCAGCGCCCCGGGGCACAGACGCGCTTCCAGTAGGAACCCCCACCCCACCGAAGAGCGGTCTGGGAAAGAGTGACGACATTTCCCTTCTGCTTGGAAGCTGCCGAGTGAAAGTTTTGCAGCCACGGGGAAAAAAAAAAAGTTTGGGACTCTTTTCCGGAGTTGCGAAATTAGAGAACTCTTGTGGGGGAAGAAAAAAAAAAAGAGAAGGGCAGGCATCATGTCTTCTCCATCCAGGCGGCTGCAGACGAAGCCTGTGATAACATGTCTGAAGACTTTCCTCATCTCCTACAGCCTCATCTTTTGGGTGAGTCGGGGTGTCCGTCCTGGGGATGCGGCAGAACAAAGGACTAGCGGGGCGAAAGCAAAACTACGGCGCAGAACAGGACGCGTAGCGTTTTCCTTAAAATAATATCCGTTTTTATTTGAATTAGGATACGTTTCCACGTTGTCCAGCCCTTCGCCTGTTGCCCAGGAAGAATGCATGCGTGGATATGCGTTACTGTTTTAACGCATTAGGGGTGCGATCAGTTTGCCTGGGTGGAAGTCTGTACTGTACTAAAAAGTCCAGTTTAGAAATTAAAAGTCCTAGCCGACGTCATCACATTCACGTGTACGGGTGTATGCTCCGCTCTCTAAATTGTTGCATTTCTGCGTGAGCCTGGAGTTATCGATGGGTTACTCCGAAGTTTCGTGCGACGTTTTCGTTCGGAGAAGGCGACTGCTCTTCGGCGTCTTTGTATTTTCTGCGTGCATAGGCTCTGCATGCCACTTCTAAAAATTAAAAACGTCTCCACCATTTAAAAATACTTTGGCCTTTAAAATAACTTACGAAAAAAATGCTTTATTTATAAAAACTTTTACTTTTTTTTACCGGACAATAATTCTGATCAACTTTTTCGCCGTTTCCATTTTTAATACGACTTTTGTACGACTGATGGTTTGATCAGACTTTCAGCTGTGGTATTGGATGTAAGCCGGGCATTGTCAGTGCCATCAAGGTTTCAACCACTGAAGGATGCCTCCGATCTGGGGAGCTGAAAACCATTAACTAAAGCATTTCCTTTATTTTAAAGCAGTTTTCCACTATATTATTTATTTGATATCGAGCCTTGTAATGAGCCTTGTTATCACCTCAAGACACTTTACAATTTAAACAGCCAAAGACAAAAACAATGGACAGTCATACATGGCTACTGAAGTAGAATGTAAAGAGGAGATCCCCTTGAGTGGATTCTGCAGTTTGTCAGGTATTAATGTCACCTCAATGGCCAGAACATCCTCTAGCTGCCTCAAGGATGCAGGCATTGATCTGTATTTCTGTAAGGGCTGAAAGAGCCAGCACTCCGGTTAGTATCTTGTCCATCTACCAAGTCAACAGACAGATTGACTGTTTGCACATTTTAGTGTAAGCTCGTGTGTCTTTTTGCTTTATATATGTACTGTGTATGTGTGCCAGGGTGTAATTACATTCCCTCAGTGTGAATCATGGGAAGCCAGCACACACTAACACATTAACACTCCACGAACATTTCTCCCACTTGCGTTTTGTTTTTCTCTATTTTGGACTAACTGCTAATTCAAGACTTGCAGTGAGCGAGAGAGACCTACAGTATTCATCTGAGAACAGGGGGGCACATCTTTCCCCCAGCGAGCTGCCAGGCCACGTTCTTGAAGCCGATTCGCTGGCTTTGTTCAAGAAGTGGTGGAAAGAGATTCTCGGATCAATCAGCAACTTGTTGATGGTATTAATTATTATTGCTTGAAGACAGCCTGGCCACCTTATGTCCGGATCTGGTTAGCGTTCAGGAGCGGAGCGAGGCTGAGCTTCTTGCTCAGAGACTTGTCTGTGCTCCAAGAGGATCTGTCCTTGAGATGAGACATGACACGGACATCCTGACTAGTCATTAAAGGTCCCAATTCACTGTAAGAGTAGGGGTGTTAACCACAGTGTCTGGGCTAAACTGTACTTTGGGTGTTTGCAGTCTGGCCTTGCAAAACACCCCCTGCGCTCTGTGAAGCAGTTTTTTACTTCTCCACTGCTGTGCCGAGGGGCTGCACCTCGGTGGGGGACAAGTGTGTTCCCTACTGTGTGTGGAGCACCTTTGGGGTTCATGGAGATGAAAACCACTGTAGGTGTGAAACTAACAATTGTATTTTAATAATGTACTGTGAACCAAAGGAGTTAGATGGACTGAATCACCTGCTTTATCGAAACCTTTCAGATCGTACAGATATCTCTGTGAACGTGGACGCCTCCCGTTCAAAGTCCAGAACAACACCTCTGGACTGGACTTATAACACCTTATCACCTGTTATTTACTGCTTTATTGAAGCAGAGATTTCTGCATCACGCAGGACAGCGTGAACGTACTGTGCACAAGGATTTTAATTTGCCCGCCAGTGAAGGACACTGGCGACACCTATGATGCTTTTTGTTTTGCCCTTGAGTTTGGCGTTTTAGGCTTGAGCGCATTAGAAATGTTGGAGAGGCATGGCAGTCCTGGTGAGGCTTTGTTAATAATAATAATAATAATAATAATAATTGCTTACACTTATATAGCGCTTTTCTGGACACTCCACTCAAAGCGCTTTACAGGTAATGGGGACTCCCCTCCACCACCACCAATGTGCAGCCCCACCTGGATGATGCGACGGCAGCCATAGTGCGCCAGAACGCTCACCACACATCAGCTATCAGTGGGGAGGAGAGCAGAGTAATGAAGCCAATTCATAGATGGGGATTATTAGGAGGCCATGATTGGTCAGGGCCAATGGGAAATTTGGCCAGGACCCCAGGGTCACACCCCTACTCTTTTTGAGAAACACCCTGGGATGTGTTGTTGGGTGGGCTGCCAGGCCAGCTGCTGAACTCGTGTGGGGTGGAGATGCATGAGAGATCTTCATGGTCAGTCCCAGTGCTAAGCTGGACGAGAGTCTTAGCGCCCACAACCACAGCAGCAGTGGGTGAACAGGAGCTGTTAACCGGCGGCTCGGTTTTGAGACACTGTTGGAAGACTTGTTGGGCTGAATAAAGGGACAGCCGGCTGAGCAGCAGTGCCCTCGTGCTCAGCTGCGGTCAGTCTCCCAGCACATCGAGCGTGTCCGAGCCCCCGCCGAGCTTGACGTAGCCCCTCTGGCCGGTGGGGGGGGCGTCCTGACCCGGCCTTGCTCTCAGCTCACAGGGGTCATCCTGCTGGCTGTGGGCGTGTGGGGGAAGGTGAGCCTGGAGGCCTACTTCTCTGTGGCCGTGGAGAAGAGCACCAACGCCCCCTACGTGCTGATCGGCACAGGCGCCA
This sequence comes from Lepisosteus platostomus, assembly GCF_059453375.1. Lineage (NCBI taxonomy): Eukaryota > Metazoa > Chordata > Actinopteri > Semionotiformes > Lepisosteidae > Lepisosteus > Lepisosteus platostomus. The sequence continues at coordinate 54,733,935 of NC_142620.1, forward strand.
TCATCGTCATCTTCGGCCTCTTCGGCTGCTTCGCCACGTGCCGGGGGAGCCCCTGGATGCTCAAGCTGGTGAGCGCGCCTCGAACCCGCGTCTCCGCCGCCCGTATCGCTGCAGGCCAGCCAGGCCCGAGGAGAGGGTCCCGTCACGACGGGCCCGTTGCAGGAATATGGCCGTGTCTTTTTTAAAAAAGTTTTCTCTCTTCTGCGTCGTTCCTTCAACAAGCGACGAGGGCAGGTTCCGAGCCGGAAACTGGTCCCTGGTCAGCCTGGCCTGTAGGGCTCCAGCTGGTAAATGACAGAGTGGCCCGTTTATTCTCACTAGTTGTTCTTTTTTCACAGCACTTTCCACACCATAGCCAAGCTCTGCAGGAGGGGCAGCCCTGTTTGACGCGTGCTGAAGTTTAGATTCTCTCAAGCGCAGTGCGCAGAGAACAAACTCTGAAAACCTGAGCTGTAGCTAATTTCACCTTTTGTGTTGATGGTATATCTGTTTTCTGAGGGCTGTTTGAGACTGCTCTCTCTAAATCCTGTGCGCGCAGGCCAGCAGGCGGTGGCTGTGTGCATCACCGCAGTGTGTTTCTCTCTTTCTACAGTATGCCATGTTCCTCACCCTGGTGTTCCTGGCTGAGCTTGTGGCTGGGATCTCCGGCTTCCTCTTCAGACATGAGGTACAGCGTTCCGCACGGAGCTTTCCTGGAGCCAGCGCCCCCCCGACACCTATCTGTTTCATTCTTTCATTGCAATAGCAAGAAGTCCTCTCTCTGAGCATTTGATCCCTCCACCATCCCCAAGGCTCGAATGTGTTTGAAATCGGATTTTCCTTTGTCTCGCCATGGGTTTGTGATACCTGGCACTTTGAACCAGACTCCGGTGGACCTCGTCCTGACTGATAAGAAATTGACTTTGCTTTCAGGATTTACACCTGAGCTGTGCTGTTAAGATAACCACGGTTTGGCCTTTCAGATAAAGGAGATACTGAAGACCACCTACGAAGACGCGGTAAACAATTACAATGGCACAAATGCTAGAAGCGGCGCCGTGGACACCATTCAGAGGAATGTAAGTGTGCAAAAGTCCTAAGCCCTGTGAATGAGTAGTATTATGTGGGCTTTCGTGGGGTGAGTGACGTCCTCTGCCCTCTCCCGTGTGTAGCTGAAGTGCTGTGGGGTGCAGAACTACACCGACTGGGGGCCCACGGAGTACTTCAAGATGAACGGGATCCCCAAGAGCTGCTGCAGGAGCCCCTCCAGCTGCACGACCGACGCCCTGAGGAACATGACCAAGGCTGCCGGCGAGGTGTACCCCACGGTGAGCCCCGCCGCTGTCCTCCAGATCGCTCCCCGGCCCGACACGGGTCATCATACAGCCGAGTGAAGACAAAGGGAAAACAGACTTCTCTTCTGGGGAAAGTAAAGCCTCAGGGTATCGCAGTGGGGCTTCGTGCTTCCAGAAAACCCCAAATGCAAAGAGGGAAGGTAGTGAGATTATGGAGGTGCTTCAGGATCGCGTCTCCTTGATGCTTTATTTTTAATTCCTCCACACGGGTCCAGGGCAGAAAGGCCCAGGCGGCTCTCCCTGCGTGTCCTGCCAGCACTGTCTGACCCCTAGAGGGGGCTGTGAGCTGGAGCTCAGTCCAGCAGGCAGGACGCCTCTCCATTACTGACGTGCCAGACTAGAACAGGCAGCATTTGAATCCAATCTTGTTTAGAAATGAACCTGCTTATCAGTGATAGATAGCGGTGCTTTCTTGTTTCGAAGCTCCAGAGCACGTATTGTTGTGTCCCGGTTGCTTGGAGGACCGGCCTGTTCTCCGTCACAGGCTGCACAGCTGGTCTCACCTCCTCCCCTCTTCTAGGGCTGCATCTCTCTGGTCACCACCGTGATGGAGTCCAACCTGGGGATCATCGCAGGGATTTCCTTTGGAATCGCTTTCTTCCAGGTGCGTCCACCCAAGCCACAGAGTTTGGTTTCTGCGGGGTGTGGGCATGCGAGGCACAGGAGCAGGCCAGTAATCCTGATAGTGTGTGACCTAGACCTGTGTGTAGGTATGATGTGAGTGAGTGGAGGCCTCAATCTGAATTTAGCAGCTTAGATTAGATGTGTGAGGAGGGAACTGGGATTGTCTTTCATCTGGGATCAAAGAGTCATTTAGAAAGAAGTGTGAAAGTGCTACACTGCATACTTCTGCAGAATGTGGAGCCGAAGACAGCTTACTGCAATTAAATAACCTTGAAAGGAATAAATGCCACATCTCCGATTCAGACGTTCACACGCGGAGTAGCGCAGCATGGAAACGCATTATTGGGGTGTAATAAAATTGCTTGATTTCCTGCACAGCTCATTGGAATCTTCTTGGCGTGCTGTCTGTCGCGGTACATCACGAACAACCAGTATGAGATGGTGTAGCAGCAGTCGCATACAGGTACGGCCCCTGGGGGATCCGGGACAATCGCTAGAAATTGTCTTTTGCTCGGTGGTAAACGTGCAGATTTTGTTGAAGGAAAATGTGATGACATCCTGAGTTCTGTGCTGCAAGATGGCGGCTTGAATCTGTGCTTTCCATATAAATATGCATTATCTGTTCTGCGCTGGCCTGCGGGAAGACAGATATTTTGAGTCTGTGCATCTGCACATCTTTAAAAATGAGGACAATACAAGCCCAAGTGCAGCAGCTGCTCCTGCCCAGTTCTCCCCAGCACATCACCTGACCACGACAGAACCACTGTACTTCCACCTCTGTCCAGATGGTGTCCGGATTTTCCCTTCCTCACCCTGTGATTTGATGGTTTCTCCTCGCTGCCTAATCGTCGGCCTGTTCCATCTGCTTTTAACTCGATTGTGGAATATTGCCTTTGTTGTAAAATAGTGTCTGGGCAGGAGTGGCCCTTACTTTAGCCAGGCCTCTGTGGCCCTGTCTCTATTGGTAGTATCAGTGTAACCTATGCCACAGAGTAAACAGGACAGCAGAGCTCCAGCAGCTAGTTTTCTGTGCGCTCTGTGTAATTCAGACTTGTTATATCTTGCTGTGCTTTCTTCTCTCCTTCACTTACTATCAGTAATTTGCTTTACCCGCTTTTTATTTAATTTTGTCTGAATTATCATTTTGTTTGTTTTTGTGGTACCTCTCCACTTAATACTTTTGAGCATTGAGCAGTTGAAGATCTTTGCATGAAAATCACCAAGGTCCTTTCTCTTTCAGGATACTGGTGTTCTGTCTGCAAGGAGCCAGCTCAAAGGGAGGCCTTATTGGCCATTTTAATTTTTGTATTGTTTTAGGGAACTTGTTCTTCACTTTAATTTTTTTAAACTTTTACTGGGTACCAGATAGAGGGAGAGGCAAAAGACAATTTACCAAACAAAAAGTGTTTTGAAAGCATCTGAAGCTATGCTATTTTTATTATCAAGGTACACCATTGCTGAAATTTGATATTTAAAGGGGACATCATTGTGCAGAACGTGCCAAACACAGCAACAACAGTTGTCTACATGAGCACCTCTGTCATAAGAGAGAATGGCTTGATTCCATTAGTCTTTCCAATAATTTTTCCATCTTTGTTAAACACCATTCCCAGCTAATCTGTTAAAACACTAACTTTGCACATCTCTCTATAAATGATGTACCGTAACAAAGCAGTGCCATTGAAGAAGCTATTAAAATGCCTGTGCATTCGCCTTCAGCATTCTTGAAACTTGGCTAAGATAAGCTGACGTGCCTGTATTTGATTTTCATCACATGCTTTAAGAGTTGACATTTCTTCTATAATTAGCGCTTTTTGTCTTTTAGAAACTTAATGAGCTGCATTGTGATAGTGATAAGCTATGAGACACAAGTCAATACTACTCTACTACATGCAATAAAGTTCTTAGTGTTGCAACATTCTCCTTCACTATCCCAGAAATATTTCTGTAGAATAGAAAATACATTTGACTTTTGTGACTCATCGTAAATGTAGGAATGCAGATTAAAAATTGCGTTGGAGATATTCTGCATTGCTATAATGTATTTTTGCTTTTTGTGACGTGATCAGTTTCTGCTACCATTTGTAGCAGTATTCCTTTTGGAAAACTAAAGGGAATTTAAGATAGTTGTTTTTCCCCACGAGGACATCAGTCCTATCTCCCCGATTACTGAAACGTTCAAGGTGTTTTAGGTTTTGACGTAGCTGTAGGAAGAAACATTTCTTCACATCTAACACTTGTCATAGTACGAACTGCATCCTTCGACGGTGGATTATTTGTTTTTAAATTCCCAGACCGTTCACATGGACTGTTTCGGACATGCCATGAGCTGGCGGAGAGCAGGGGGGCAGAGATGTGTAGGAAAAAATGGAGACCAACGAGGGGAGGCCGGTTTGGCCCCTCTGGTACTTTGTTGCTGATTGATCCCAGGGTCTGATCCTGCAGACTCATGGAGGAAGCCAGGGCATCGGCTTCTACGGCAACAGCACGCCTGGGCAACCTGTTCCACACTCCCGCCACTGTTTGTGTAAAGAGTGCCTCGTGTTCTTGGTGCTCTGTGCACTTCCACATCGTTTCCACTGGTTTGTTTCACTGCTGGTTCTGTAGAAGACTTTGCCTCAGTGCCTTTGACTTTGACACGGCGTGAATTTAGTGCAGGGGAAGAGCCGGCTGCTTTCTCTCTTATTTTCATTTGAAATGCACACAAAAACTTGACAAAATTCTCTTGAATCCAGACAAGATAGGTGGGCCGAATTGCCCCCTCTCGTTGGTAAGTGTTATGTTCTTCTGATGTAAACTAGAGGAATTCATCAGGGTAAGATCTGTAACTAGCATGCTGGAATTTGTAGTTCTTGGGTGGGGTTGTGCAGCACTAAGTTACTTCCCCCAGGGCCTGCTGTGATGAGATGCCCCTAAAACTACAACATAGCAAGATGGAAATGCAACAGGGCAATACTGTCATATAAACGAATGTGAAAAGCTACAAAGCATACAAAGCTAAAGCCTGTCCGTTGTTTCTTTTGTTTTAATTGCTGTAGTCTGAGCACAGTGCAATAGAAGTTTCATTGTAGTATTTTTCTCTTATAAACTACTTTCGGAAACGTAATCAGTGTTAAAGGTTGCCAGTAATATACGGCAGCAGCATGTAAAAAAAATGAAAAATAAAGCTAACATTTTCTTTACCGATTGCAGTTTTGTGAATTATTGTTTGCATACAGGTCATAAAGCGGACGGACACGGGTGTGTTAAACAATCACGGTTCCTTTGACAGGTCTCAAAGAGAAGAGATCAACGAGTCCAGCAGGTGGCGCCAGTGCATTGAATGCGCTTCAGTCAGTGCGCCTAGACTGGAGGCTCAGCTCCGCTCCGTTTAATAATAATTAGGCTGTGGAGCCTCCTTCGGGTGTGTCAAATATTCAAAAAATAAATATTCTACTCTTAAGTGGACTTCATCAGTTTAAAATAAAATATTTGTTTACGCTAGTCTTCCGTACTCTTTCTTTGCAATAAGATTTTTTGTCGTCTGGTAAGAATGACGACGCCGTGCACGGAGATTCGGGGCTGCTGTTCCAGCACGTGTAATGAACCTAATACTCCGAGCAGGGCCATGCCTACTGAACTTCCAGGAATAGAAAGAAAACAATCCCCGATAAAGCAATGTTTATTTACCCTGGAGCGATAAGAAGTTTGAACTGCCCTACCCCGGGGTGCTTGCTGAACTCAAACAAGCAACGCGTCTTCCTACTGTAAAATGAGACCTCCTTTCTAACACACAGCACTGCGATTCACTTTCAGCTCAATTCAAACAGCTGCCTAGGCATGACCGATGAATTTCAGTGTTGCCAAAAGCGTATACAATTAACACAACTTCTACAGACATTTACAATACAAACACAGAATATTACTGACAGACGGTAAAGGTTCACTGCTCCTCGGGCTGTGACAGGAGATCACGTTCTGGGCTGCAGCTCAATTGAGTTCCCTCCCCTCTCTCCCAGTAGGACTGGGAGCTGTTCTGATGCTGGCAGGAGTGGGAAATCTGGAATTAGGTTTGTTATGTTAGGGAAGAACGTTGGTCTAATCCCAGCGTATTTCTCACAGTGAACGTTTCTCGCCCATGAACAGGACAAGCAGACACTGCCGGGCCGGCTGCATGCTGTCTCTGAAACCGAGTGCGGTTAATCTAACTGCATCCTCTCGGGGTGGCGAGGTGACAACCCGAGCATTACAAACAGTGCTACAATTACTTCCCTTGTACGACGTGTTTGAGTTACATCGTTGCTTTGCGTGCATAGCGAGCAACTGAACCTAAGAGACAAGCGGATAAACTGTTATTATTCCTAGCTCGATACAGGACAAGAGCAGCTCTAAACAAGGCATTATATATCGAACATTTGTGTAACCGGAGTTGCGCTATATCAACCGTATGCAAGCCCGTGCATCTCACTTCAATGCCAGCATGTAGCACAGCCCTCGCCTGACGAAACCAGCACGTTTCCTTGGGTGAGAAAGGCGGGGCCTGTAAATCCGGACCCTTCATTAATTCGCATGTACTGTCCGGACGCGCACAGGCCGGGTTTTCTCATTGGCCGGCGAGCCAAGCAGTCCTGGCGAATGGCCGCGCAGAGAAAGCGGCGCCTCTGATGTAACCGCGGGGTGTTGACGGTCCAGCCTTCCAGTCTGCCGGGTCACGCCGTATAAAAAGCTGAGAACCGGCTCAGCCTGCTAATGGAAGCGCCGGTGTTGTCTTGGCAGTGTTGCTCGAGTCGTGCTGGGATTCTCGTTGTTTTTGTTAATGCTGGGGTTTTAGAACACTGACCGAGCTTACGTTTGGCTTGACTCCTCCAAGCGTTCAGGTATGTAAGCGTATTTTTTATCTTAGTTGCGGGGGCAGTTGTCAGTGAGTTTAAGCCTTCATGTTTGTTTTCGAAAATGTTTTGTATCGCATACGTTCTCCTGGCACCTGTTCGTGAGCAGTCTTAAAATATAATATGAAGGGGACACTGTCCGTTATAGTCGTGTTGTGCTGTGTTTCTCGACTTTCACTTCAAGCTCGTTCTTTATTGTATCTTGCCTTAAAACTTTGTTTTGGCCAGAAGGTGATAAGTGTGTTAAATGAACCCATTTCGTCTCTAATACCCGACTTTGACCGGTATACCGGGACTAAAGCGCAGGTTCCCCTCTGTAGGGGTGATGGAGTGAAATGCCCAGAGCCCTTGTGGTGTGTGTGTGTGTTTATATCTAACGAGCAGTACGCAGCCAGGAACGCGGTGAAGTCTTTCTGTACTTCACGCCATGTAAGGGCATGCCTCTCCTGCTCTGAGCGAGAGTTGCTGTGCTCCCTTGTTGTAGGCATAACCTCATTCATAAAGAGTCGCTTATTTCAGAGGCTGATGCAGGAGCATCAACAGTTTCTCCCCCCCCCCCCCCATGTACTTTAGTCTGTATTCAAGCCCAAGCCCTTCAGGAGACATTATCCAGCAGTGTGTTGCCTGTTAAACAAGATGCTTTTTGCTTCTGTGGGCGGGAGACCTGATGAAGCATGGGGGCATGTACCCACCTTGGATGATGGTGTCTGTGCAGCTCATTAATCCAGGTTCCTCCCCCAGGTCTCCTGCTCTGCTCACTCCTGCCTGCACCGCTCCTGAGGGCCGTCTCGTGTCTCCAGCTCCCCAGCCCCCTGCTGTGGGGACCCTCATTCCTGCCGCCATGATGATGCAGCTCTGCAGCGAGTTCTCCTCCAACGCCAGGCACTCCGTCCTCAGCGTGATGCAGCGCTTCATCGCCGCCGCCAACAACATGGACGAGACCATCCTGGTGCCCAGCCTTCTGCGGGACGTCCCCCTGGAGGACGAGGAGGGTGACCCCCAGGGCAGCAACTTCAACAACAACCACCACCACCACCACCCCCTCCTCCGGGGCTCGGAGGAGCCGGCCGGTCCCGGCAAGCAGAGGGACCTGTACGAGCACTACCTGCTGCTCAAGTCCATCCGCAACGACATCGAGTGGGGCCTCCGGCAGCGGGAGCGGGCTGGGGCCGCCGGCCTGCTGGGGGTGTCCGTGATGCAGGAGGAGGGGGAGGGGGGCGCCGGCGAGGCCGACGCCGACCTGGAGAGCCAGTTCCGCTACCACCTGCGGGGGCTGTTCGCTGTGCTGTCCAAGCTCACGGCACAGGCCGACCTCCTCACCCGCCGCTACAAGAGGGAGATCGGAGGGGGCGCTTTGTAGGACCGGCCTCTTTCCCCTCGTTAGCACAGACAGAACTTTTTTTTTTTTTGCTATTTGCACGAAGGGTGAAGTTCCTCATGCACCAAGACGTTTAATTCCCGTTTAACGTGCGGGTGGGTGGAGGGGACATGGCGTTTGACCTGAAAGACTGTGTGACTTGGCCTGCTGATCCTGTTTTTGCAGTCCCAGACCTCCTGCAGCCCTCCAATCCCCCTCCCCAAATCTGCCTCTGAACGCTGACCAGACAGTCGGCCCCTCGCAGGGCTGCGTCCCTGGCCGGGACTGCAGAGGTCAGTCCTGCAGGCTGAAGACCGCTGTCCTCCCGCAGCCGGGTCAGCCCCTTCTACCCACTGGTCACAAACTGTCAAACTGTCCCGTTCCTCCTCTCGTACCAGATGGGAGCGGGGACAGAGTTGTTGACACTACTGTTTCTTTGAGGTAACTTGTTGAAAACGCACAAGTACAAGTGTCAAGTGAGGCCTGTTCTGAGCTGGTATTTCCTTCCAAGGTCTGTCTGTCTTCTGACAGATCTGGAATAATCTCCCAGCGTCAAGGCTCATTAAGACGCTGGGTGTGTCTGTAATAAAGGGGTCGAGTTACTAGCTGGTCGAGTGCACGCTCATGTAGCGCAACGTGTTTCTGCCTGAACAATAGGGGTGTGTAGTTCTGAGGAAATGGCTTCTATAGCTTGGAGGAGGGTTTGGAGCTGCTCTTTTCTGCACCTCTTTCAGTTCCAAGTGGAATTTCTTTGATCGTGACCCCTTTGCTGTCCTGGGAGGGCCTGTTTCTGCTCTTAGCTGAATGGGGACACTATACTGTGGGTTGGGACTTGTGTAATGTGAACACTGGATTCTACGCACTTATATACCACCGCTGGACATTGAGTTTCCACGAATGATCTGGGAAGCAGCTGCTGGCATGTCCTGCAGTTTACATCCTTCTCTGTTTTCTGTAGCATGGAGTGTCTGTCCTCTCCAACCAAGAATGACTTGAACAGGGTTTTATTTTAAAATAATGGCAGCCTGTCGGCAATGGAGCCTTTGGGAACAGTATCTGTTTGGCTCCATTAGAACTTAATTTTTTTTTAACTAAAAATGTAATTTTTTTTTTTTAGAATGTATGTTGAAGGTTGAAATGCCTTGAATGTATACCCTTTTCTGAATATGAAAATGTAATTTTTATTAAAATAAATTTCATTTATGTTCATCAAATACTTTTGTTCTTGTACCATACATCTGCGAATCAACCACAGAACATCACCAAGACTTTCCCTTGAGTCTTTATTCTCTCCTGTTTTAATCTGTAATCGAGTGCAACTTGGACATCAGATTTTTTACCTTTTAAACTGGGCTAAATGTTGAGCAGGGGTGTCTTCTGTGTGGAGTGTGCTTGTAGCTGTGGGGGTTTTCTCTGGGTGCCCCAGTTTCCTTGTATCTCACAAAGTCATGTTGACTTGCTTAACATCAATAACAGGGATGGACATCTGCCAAGGTTGCAAAAGGCCAAGCTGTGCTCTGCGTTCCGACCTGCAGTATCTTCTCCACACAAACTGATACTAAAATCAGAAACTGTCACGGGCAAAGTGCCATCTTGTACTCCATTCGAGCGCTGTGCTGGCACTTCAGCCAGGGCCAAGGCAGAGTGGCCAGGGCACAGAGCACAGCCATGTGAGAAAGCAGCAGAGGTTAAACGGGCTGGAAAAATGGGTTGGCTCTGTTAGGAGTTAAATGCAGGAATTAAATGTGTTTTTAGCCTGTAAGGCATCCAAATGAAATAGGTGCTTAGTGACATGTTGCCTGCTTAGGGCTTCCCCTGCAGAGACAGAGAGGGGATAAAGGACTCATGAGCGCAGGTGTCCTGACCACATGAGAGCAAGGAGCTGAGGTGAGCTTGAAAGAACCATGTGATAGCTCTTCTGGGACAACCTGGTCTCTCTGCCTTCAGGTACTGTATGCACAGTAAAGAACAAGATCAAACCGACCTCCATGTTTCTTATCAGATCCTAACAGTAATCACACACAGTGTAGTCGGAAAGTTTACCAACAGGGCACTGGATCGGGGGCGACTACCCGGTCATCTTGTTTGTTGGTTAAGAGCCCACTGAAGCCCGGAGCAAAGTGAACACAGATGTCTCCTATCTATCCCACAAAGGATAACTTTGTGCCAGCAGCCATATCACCCTGCAACTCACAACTGGCAACCCACTGAAGCTAAGCAGGTGTGAGCCTGGTCAGTACCTGGATGGGAGACCTCCTGGGAAAAACTAAGGTTGCTGCTGGAAGAGGTGTTAGTGGGGCCAGCAGGGGGCGCTCACCCTGTGGTCCATGTGGGTCCTAATGCCCCAGTATAGTGATGGGGACACTATACTGTAAACAGGCGCCGTCCTTCGGATGAGACGTAAAACCGAGGTCCTGACTCTCTGAGAGGTCATTAAAAATCCCAGGGTGCTTCTCGAAAAGAGTAGGGGTGTAACCCCCGTGTCCTGGCCAAATTTCCAATTGGCCCTTACCAATCATGGCCTCCTAATAATCCCCTTCTATGAATTGGCTACATTACTCTGCTGTCCTCCCCACTGATAGCTGATGTGTGGTGAGCGTTCTGGCGCACTATGGCTGCCGTCGCATCATCCAGGTGGATGCTGCACATTGGTGGTGGTGGAGGGGAGTCCCCATTACCTGTAAAGCGCTTTGAGTGGAGTGTCCAGAAAAGCGCTATATAAGTGTAAGCAATTATTATTATTATTATTATTATAACTGACCTTTTCATTATAGTCTTCCCCTATCAGCAGTAAAGCCACAGTTGTAGGAAGGTTTCCATTAAGTATGCCTTCAGAAAATACAGGCAACATATACTGTAACAGCATGGTATGCACACTGATTTAACAGTCACAGCAGATTTAACACAGAGCATTAACCATCCCCACCTATCCCAATTACTAGCCCGGTATTGGATGGTTGCTTCCTGCTTGCTAAAGTCTTCTAAAGCCTTCTAAACCCTCTATGGCCAGCAGCCATACCCTGCAACTCACAACTGGCAACCCACTGAAGCCCAGCAGGTGTGAGCCTGGTCAGTACCTGGATGGGAGACCTCCTAGGAAAAACTAAGGTTGCTGCTGGAAGAGGTGTTAGTGGGGCCAGCAGGGGGCGCTCACCCTGCGGCCCATGTGAGTCCTAATGCCCCAGTGTAGTGATGGGGACACTATACTGTAAACAGGCACCGTCCTTCGGATGAGACGTAAAACCGAGGTCCTGACTCTCTGTGGTCATTAAAAGAATCCCAGGGCGTTTCTCGAAAAGAGTAGGGGTGTAACCCCCGCGTCCTGGTCAAATTTCCCATTGGCCCTTATCAATCATGGTCTCCTAATAATCCCCATCTATGAATTGGCATCATTACTCTGCTCTCCTCCCCACTGAGAGCTGGTGTGTGGGGAGCGTTCTGGCGCACTATGGCTGTTGTCACATCATCCAGGTGGGGCTGCACATTGGTGGTGGTGGAGGGGATCCCCATTACCTGTAAAGCGCTTTGAGTGGAGTGTCCAGAAAAGCGCTATATAAGTGTAAGCAATATATATAAAGTTGGATTCCTTTATCCAAAAGCAACCCAACAAGAGCCAGATTTGTCCAGCCCAGAGCATCCAGCCCAGAGTGTACCCCACCTTGTGCTCATTGCTGCACCTCTCTTCTGGATAATGCAGGTTTTATATCATATCATGGGATCTTTCACAGATATGAAATGTATTAAATGTTTACTAGTGGAATATTTGCCTAAAACACAGTGAGGGGGGTAGCCGTTGTTTGCTGAAGATATTAATTCACAGAATTCACTTTTTATGAATTCATATAATTCATTTTTTAAAACCAAGACAAAAGAAATATAGTCTTTATATTTATGATGGGCTTTATGTCGTTTGGCTACCACCTCACTGGAGGAGACATTATCTAAGAAAATATAACCATGTTGTAAATCCCTACTTAGTAATGTAGAACTGATATGCCTGGCCTTTAAATCAGATAATATTTCATGGTCAATAGGTGAATTTCAGTGGAAAATTTACATTTCCAGTATGATGAAACCATTAATTATATCCAACAGATTTACTAGTAGTACATAATATATTCAGATTACTTTTTGCTGTTGCACCAGTCAAGGTTTTTAATGACTAGCCCCTATGTTCTACCTGTTACACTGTGCCTAACTTTGAGATAGACAGGTGTAGGCATTTTAATTATTGATCAATACGAAGGAAATATGTTGTGGGACTTTAGCAAAAAAACTGAATGCTGAATGCTGAACACTCCCAAGGTTTGCTACTAGACTGCAAGAATTACTGGAAGAGCAAGAGTTCTTTCTAAACCTGCCCCTCATAAGAACACAGTGTTACTGTGAACTATCAAAAACAAGATCACCTTGCGGTTGAGAAATGCAGGAACATTAGGCCACAACAAAAACAAGCAGGTACTCCTCTGAGAGCTGTTAATTAAGGTACAGTTTGTTAATTCTGCTGCTGTCCTCCTAGAATTAAAAAAATATCTGCAGATGGCATCTCTCAAATCAAAAATAAAAACAAATCCAATCAAAGTTTATTTATCAAATGCACAACAATACAGTGTGCAGCAGTAGTTGCTGGCAATGAAATGTCTAAACAACACAACGTTTGAGGTGTGATCTCCATGAATAGCAATGATGCAAGTATTTGCCTGTTGTTGGATATAAATTCGCTATCCAGTCTTATAAAGTATAAATTGAACCAGTTGCCGTGCTGCAGGTCCAATATATTCTCAGGATATGAACACTGCTATTTAAATGAACGTACCTGTATCTAATCTCTTAAAGCATTAACAGCAGGAAAAAGACACTCCCACCATGAAGCGTGAGCGGACTATGTAAATCACCGCTGTCCTGCCCCAGAAATTGGCCAGGGAGACTGTATCTGCTGTGAGCGTCGTGCACTCTTCCCATCGACACCCTCTATCCCCTCCCCCCTTAGCAACAGCTCAGAGCAGCCGGCCAATAAGATTTCATTTTCGTTTTTCCTCCGGGGAGTGGATATTGGTGATTAAGAGGCTGGAGAACAGTGGTGCCAGTCCAGAAGTAATGAAATAGAGAGGTGGGGAGCTGCGTCAGCATGCGTAGGCTGCAAAGGAACAAGTAACAGGTTTATTCCATGCTGAAAAAAAGAAGAAAGAGAACACAACATTTCGGCCGTGGAGCCTTCTTCGGGTGACTCTCTTAAGAACTTCACACCTGAAGAAGGCTCCACGGCCGAAATGTTGTGTTCTCTTTCTTCTTTTTTTCAGCATGGAATAAACCTGTTACTTGTTTCTTTGCATGAAATAGAGAGGCCTGGCAGGGGGCAGTTGGCAGTGAGTTTGAGGAACAGTACTCTGGGATCTCGCACTGACTGCATTGCTAATGACACAGCTACACGCAGGGCGGCGAGGATGAGAGATGTCTCTGTGAGGTCATTCCCCTCCTGCCTACCTTCCACAGTTCAGTACCTGGGCCTGGCATCATCATGCTGGTCTAAAAGCCCCTCACCTGTTTCTCCACGAGGTACAGTTACCGGAGGGAAACACAGAGCTGCTGCCATAAGCGGGTCGTTTACTTCGAAAACTCCAGCGGGTAGCTGGTGCACAGCCAGGACATCACTGAGACAGAAGAGTTTCAGGGTTCAGAACTGCCTCCATCAACATACTGTCTCGCCTTAGTCTACTGGCTAGTAATCAGCACCATGTTAAATTAATACACTTTTTACATACCACAGAATATCTCAGTGCTTTAGGCTTTATTTTTTCCCATTCTGGACTTTACACAATAATTTCAAATGTTCTAATTGCAGAGCTTCTGGATGCCTAAAGTCATTTGCTGTTTCCAGAATTTAAAACAATCTTGAGGAGTTGCAGAGAGGTGATTTAGGCAGTGTCTGTACTCAAACGAACCTCTGTTTCTGTGATCTGCTACCAAAAAAAAACCCTCAGAACGAAACAGAAGATGACTTCTCTTGCGATCACACAGGTCATACACAGCAGACAAGGCATGAGTCAGGTCCAGGTCTGGTGCACGAGTGGTTCTGCCAGCAGATTTTGAGCTGGTTGCCAGCACTGGGTTGGAGACCAGATAATAAAGTTGAGAAACTTTATTATCAAGGGCCCATTTTTTACAAAAAGCCTTCTACCCTTGTTATAAAATGTGAATTGCACTCCCCACTGTGCAGTAGCTATTTAGGTCAGGTTGCAAAGTTCAGCAGATGTCTACCACCTCTCTCTACTGCATTCATTTACTTTTCGTGTCTCCTACTGACATGCAATTCTATTACTGTGCATATGTTTAATAAGCTGTAAATCACTGTGTATATCCGTGCATATTAATGTAGCTGTTAGAATTCAGAGGGAGCTGTGTATTGCAGTAGATCACTATAGCTGTCTCAATCCTCTGTATCTGTACAACTGCAGAACTGCCACACTGGCATTGACAGGCTTTCAGAGCAAAGTGTGAAGAGAGCTGGCAAAGGCTGGAAATGAATGCGCTCTTCCACTGTGCCCCCCGCTGCCAGTCCTCCCACCCCTCATCGGATCGAGAGGCAAAGTGTGATCGGAAAAAAAAGCCAGTGTGGACTACAGCAGGACTGCTTTCTGCTGGATCGGCCCTGCAGCCGCGGAGGACTGTGTCTGGGGCAGAAGCAAGCGTCCCTGATGAGAGTCCTCCCCCAGCAGCGTGCTGATTACATGGTCTACGTGACAAGACTTGGCAGAGTATCTTCCGTCTGCTCCTTTGGCAGAGCCAAATGTCCTTAAAGCACCTCCGCCTTCCTGGCATGAGCAAAAGATCATTGCTCAAGTATAGCAGCTCTGTCTGCTAACATCTGGTAGCGGCAAACGCCTGCTCAGCTATACGGTCCTAATAAAACAATCACACCCCTCTGAGTGGAGCTCTTGCATGAGCAAATAACCAGAGCAAAGAGCTGCTCAATGCTCACATCTCAGCCCCTCGATTAACTGGGTTTGTGCAAATATCTGCTGAGGAAACATCTGGCACGATGGAACAAAAAAACCAATTATCTCAACATGGCTGATTTATACATAACAGAATGCAATCTGCGCCAGTCAACAAGTCCACTGTGTGAGGTTTAGATCTTGCTGTCAGTACAGTTGGAACCTGTGTGCCACAAACACCACACCCCTGACAGTAACCTGTGCTGGACTGCAGGCTCAAAGACTTCCAGACTTCAGGACAGGAGCTGCTTAGACTCCTGCTCCTCCACGCTCCAGGGCACAGCCTGGTCAGCGGTTTTCTCCAGCCCCTGTCAGATAAACTCGGATTGGCAGGAGGACCAGGCCTGGACAAGGACAGCGTGGGAGCCTGACAGGTGCTGCTGCTGTATTTCACTCGGCTGGAGCGCGTTTTTCCACTTGTGTTTGTGCAAAGGGGATTGAATTGTTCCTGTGGGCAGCCGGGTGACTGGTACAGAGAGGTTTTTAAGGAAGTTTGAGGTGGAGGGTGTTTATTCACGTAGGAGCTCCAGCTGTAAAGATAACCAGTGTCCTTGAACCCAGAAAGTGCCCGACTGAACCATAAAGTCAAACTTCATTCGTCTCATTTCATTTTATGTTTTATTTTACATTCCCGTTTGATTTTCTACTGAGTCATCATCGCGGGGCTGCTAGCTCGTGGAGAGTTTGCCAAGTGCTTTGACTTTATGGACAAGATTTGCATTCCTCTCATTCCCACTTCTATGGTAAATTACATTTTCAGGCCTTATATCACAGATAAACACATTGTTTAGAATGAAATGAGCAGCATTTCACAGATTTTGATTTCATTTATAGTTACGAGGCGTTTCTTTCCACACCTCTCTGTATCCTCTTAGTCCAGTGCTAGGCCACAGTGAGCTGGAGACAGACCTGGCAACGGGGGATAAAACAAATTGGAGGACCTGGGCAGGACACCAGTCCACCGCAGGGCACACACACAGGCTAGAGACATCAGTGAACCCGACATTGTGTCTCTGGACTGTGGGAGGAATCCCAAGAAAATCCATGTGGCAGCAGAACATGCAGACTCCACACAGAAAGCACCCAGGCCAGAACTGAACACAGGACCCCAAACATATGTGGCCTCTACTTTTCTAGTAGATCTTAACAAATTATGGAGAAAAAAAGATGTCCCATAATGTTAATTATTTTTACAGTTGCTACAGATTTGATACACAGGATGTTTTAAGCCATTAATAACTTCCTAACAACACTGCCTCATTGCACTCACAACACGTGAAAACCAGACCTCCTCTTCATTAGTGACTGCAGGGCACTGAGCCGTTCAGCACCAAAGACAACCTCATGTCCTGTTGTATACTACTGGGCCTGTCCTTTCTTGTGGTTTTAGAGTATGTAGTCTGAAATTAAGGCTTCCTTTAGAACATTGTGTGTATACAATCAGCATAAACAAAATGTTCTTGACATGGAACATCTATAGCACAGGCGTTCAATACGGGAGACGAGAACAGCTTGTCTCTCACTCCCATAAGTCCATGATGATCATTGGCCACAGCCCTGTTCGAGAGACTGTCTGAAACATGACTCCCACTGTTTAAATGCACAGCACAGCAGTCAGAGCTTGCTGAGCTCCGCCACGACCACGCCCGTCCTTTCAAAGCCCAGAACATCGAGTGCAACATGTTTTTGTATCACTCCATCTCCACAGCAGGTGCAGCGTTTCAGTTCCCACAGAAGCCAGGGGAAGTACCGCTGAACACAGACGTAAGCAGCATCCGCTACAGCTCAGCCTCGTCCAGCGCAAAGTGTTGCAGCAGCTCCCCTCATTTCACCATGTGTGTACTGATCCGCACAGCCAGTCTGGGGCTGGTCACGACACCAGCGGCCGGGAGGGAGGGTCCAGGCACCACACTGGCCCCCCTGAGGCTGACACTGGGCACGACAAGTGCGAGCAGGTACTGCACTCCACCCACGGAGCTTCATCAGCAATGCGCGGCGCACATGCTAAAGAGAAAGGGCTCATGAGACATTGTGGAGTAGGATGTGCACAAGCATTGCCTTTTGGTTTGGCCTCTGCCTCAGCCAGAGCGCCGTGGACATGCACAGCGAGTGTCGGCACGGGTTTCCTAAACCGCCCAGTGGGGGGGGTTGGGGGCTGAAGAGACTGGTCCCAGTGCACCCGCGGGCCTGACAGCATTCCTGACCGCAGCCTTTCACCTAAATCCAGTGCCATGCCCTACACAGGTCAGGACTGAAACCTTGCAAAATGAATTGACCAAGTCATCCCGTTTAACCCATATACTTTTGTAATGCGTCTGCATTTATGCTTTCTTAACACTGTTTCATGATTCAGCTGGACGGCGGACAGTAAGTCTTTAGGCCTTACAAAGTTTGTCTGTGCAAGAAGCTATTTGATCACAAATCTCATCTTTAACGTAGAGCCTGATGCACCCTTTGTTGGCCTTGCCTGAAGGTTTAAAAGCGTATACTGGTATGGTTTTGCATTTTTAAATTTAGCATAAAAAATGACAAAGGAGAGGAGGCCATTTGGCACATCCTAACTTTCGTAGCTGGTAATAGCTCATCTTGTCCAGACGTTTTTTGAAAGAAGCCAAGGAATTACTTTCAGCAACACAGCTGGGTAGTTTGCTCCAGACTCCCACAAACCTCTCTGTCAGGAAATGCACCTTATTCTCAGTCAGAAGCACTGTTACGGAATATTAATGAGGACCCTGTGCAGAAAAATCAGGACGAGCCGTGAGGAAGCCGAGACTCTAAGCCAGAACGGTAACCAAAGTACCAAAACAAAACCAGGAGACGTAGTCGGAGAACAAACCAGGGTCAGGAAGCCAAAAAAACATGACGTAACTAGTCGCAGGAAGACGAGGTAGCTCTAACCAGGAAGAACCCTGATACTGAGTCCAGGGGAGAGTTGGAGGGCTAACTGGGAACCGTGCTGGAATGCGAGGTGGAACGACAGGTCCTCCGGGGGAGTGGTGTAACACGTACTCTTAGTCTCCACTTGTCTGCTCCCATTTTATATTTCACTGCTGATCCTTTCGGTTTGACTTTGTCAAGGTCTTTCATGATTTGGGATGCTTAAATCAAGATGGATAAATACATAAACCATGAACTTATTCCAGTCTTTCCAAGGGTTCTTTTGTGCTATAAGGCCCAGAATACAGTACAAGTCACTTCTCCAGCCACTTACTACACGTTACAAGCCAACGCTTCAGGGAGGTCTTCTGGACCAAGAAACAAGAAGCGCCTGGGATTGGAAAACCAGCCTCAAACAACACTTCATGAATTCGCAGTAACAGCTGCATCCCGGTCAGGTGCAGGTGGATTAAAGAGGTCTTCGGTCTTCCTCTGCTGGTTCTAGAGAGGAAGGGCTTTGGCCATTCGCTGAAGGAGGAGAAACTTTAACTGATTGCTTTCAGACCAATGGGGAGATCGATCGATTGCTTGTGGGAAATCCCCCAAAAAAGTACAAGGTTGATTTGTGGAAGTGTACTAAAACGAAGAAAGGTTTGATAGAGTCACTCAGCTCTAAATCGGTGTCGGGTATTGTCTTAAAGTTAGCCACACCCGCTGCCGAAAACAGTATTCACGTTTAGTAAACCAACCTCTCCCATTCAGGAATCAGTTTACAGCCATCATTACAGGCCAGGGATAAAACACACCACTTTTTAAAAGAGTCCATGGATCCATTGTATCCCAGTGACATCGCCCCCGAGCAGCTTGAAATGAAAGCTTGGCTTTGCACAGACCAGGGCTTGTGTTCAGCGATTGCTGCTAAAATTAATTTAACCTCTGCAAACAGCACCCGCATGTTAAGGACAAGGCCTCCACAGCAAGGCTCTCTGAGACCCTGGTTGCTATGATACGATCAAACACTGCGCTGAGGATTACGGCTCAGCCTGCTGCTCAGACAGACAGAGCAAAGCTAGGAGAGGCAGCCTGGGTCTGGATCAGCTTTGCACAGAAGAGCAGCAGAATGCAAACGTAGGGGAACTAGGGCTACATGCTGTGAAACTGGCCGGCTCTCTCAGGTGAGTCAGTCTTACAGATGGAGTCACCTGGACAAGGAAACTAAAGTCCCTGTGCAGAACTATAAGTAATTCAACTTTAACTCATATAACTATTCTATAGAAGCAGTTAGGCAATAACACATTACAAAATAAATTAAAAAAGGGAACTGTATATGAAATCTTTCTTTAATATAAATACTTGTATCTGACAGCATTTTAAATGACTCAGTAGCATCATTGGTCCAAAGTCACATTTTTGTCTAACACACACTAAAATGTTTAAAAATAGGCTCCCCTTGGCTCTGGGATTCCTGCCAAGAGATTCACTGACTGCATTGCGACCTGACCAAGGCCAGCCACCAGAGCCGCGCAAGGTCCTTCTCCTGCTGTCACCAGCACTAAACTGCTCTCCCACAATTCACAGCAAGAGCAAAGCAGTTCCTGTGTCATTTTAAACACTTCAGTGCTTCCAGAATCCTCTGCAGCATCGCCTTTGAAAACACAACCCTGGTCGAGGACAGCCGTCTTTGAAAAAGTTGGTTTGGTTAGGCACCAAGATATTCAAATGTTCGCTTTCAGACACTTTCCCTTGAAATATCGCATTTTGTGACCAAAGCATTCCAGTATTTTTAAACATCCCAAAGTCAGGAACAAATTTCAAAATGTTACCTCCAGAAAAATAAACTTTGCCACTCACTTAACCAAACTAGAACTGCCTGCATCAGAATTTGCAAACGCTGTTCAAATTGATCAAGCTTTACTTATGCTCTAAATGATTTTAGATTTCTATATAGCCCCATATTCCATATTAAACTCAAGCCCCATATTCCCAGAAGCCTGAAGACCTGCTGGCATGTTCTTGGACTGTGGGAGGAATCCCACACGAACACGGGGAGAGCAGACAAATCTTAAATCCAATCTAAAAGATTACAGAAGACTGTGCAGCTGTAGACCTCAGCAGAACCATCACTTCTTTGCAGGTGGTGTAAGCTCAGTGTGATTTAATTTCTTCACTCCCCCGTGTTAGAAAATTAGAGCAGAGAAATGAGAGTAGAGAACACAAGTTGCCCAGTTCGTAACGCGCCAGGCTTGATCGGGTCTTTAACTCCCCACTGCTTCTGCCGCTCCTGGGCAAGTGGGTGAAACCGCACCCTGACGAGCTGCAGAGGGGATGAAAGGCGAGTCTGTGTGCTGAATGGGACAGTGCCACCAGAAACCGTGGGCAGCCCTTCGCCATGCATGTGAAATGAGGCTGTTACATAACTGTGGCTTCAACAATAGCCTGCCATGGACCAGTCAGTGTGCTCAAGACGCAGGAAAGAAAAGGTGCTGGGCACAAGCCAGAGTCTGGATAAAGAGCCCTTTGGAAAATCATCACCCCCCTCACTTACTCTTGTTTTGCTTGGTCAGTGAAATATTAATCCCAGACTGTGCAGATCAAGACCTCAATGGACTCGTGCCAACATTATGCCAGAGGTTTCTAATTGGGCAACAGGGGTTACTAAATGGTACCAAGAGTTCGGCTGCTCCCTCAGGGGGGTTTCGGGGCGCGGGGGCTGGGATGATCGGGATGATGAGGGAGCCAGTGTCGGGTGTGAAAAGGCCAGGTCTGCCGAGCGAGGGAGGGAACGCCAGGGAGGTCTGCGATTTGCCTCGCGGAGAGCTTCTGAGACCACAGAGTCTAAAAACCTTAACTACAAGGAGGTCGTGCCTGCATCACCATGTGTCTTGAGATTTATGCAGCAAAAACGATTTTTTTTTAAACGACTCTGTCAGTGTCCAGAGGAGGCCATTCTGCCCAACCTAGTTTGTTTGGAAGTAAGTGACTCAGTGAGTTGATGCTCTCAACAGCAGCTGTTTTGTGCAAGAAACTAGGGTACTGGTTCCAACCACATTGCTAGGCAGCTTGTTCCACACTCCCACAACCCTTTGGCTGATGAAGTGCCTCTTGATCATAATATAACATCCCAATGGTGAAATGTGAGACATATGTTGCCAGAAATGATAATAATAACAATAATAATAATAATAATAATAATAATAATAATAATAATAATAGTAATAATAATAACAATTATAATTATTATTATTATTATTATTATTATTATTATTATTACTTACACTTATATAGTGCTTTTCTGGACACTCCACTCAAAGCGCTTTACAGGTAATGGGGATCCCCTCCACCACCACCAGTGTGCAGCATCCACCTGGATGATGTGACGACAGCCATAGTGCGCCAGAACGCTCACCACACATCAGCTATCAGTGGGGAGGAGAGCAGAGTGATGGAGCCAATTCATAGATAGCAAAGCTTTGTCCTAAAGTCTTTCAGACACAAAATAAAAGTAGGTACATTCGATGTAACTTGGATTCAAATTAGAGCAGCATTAAATAGAACAAATAATAAAAACAGATTTCTTATCAAAAACACAACCTTGGAACTCAAGTGTAAGTCTCCCTGTAGGGGCAGGAGTTAGCTGGCAGGGAGACGGGTCTCCTTCAGCTTGGTCTCCTCAACACTGCGGCCTCTCTTTCCTTGGGCTTCTGCAAGCTTTGCAAAGTTGAGCCTTTATTAAAAATAAACTATTCTTCCCTCATCGTAAAAAGCATGTGACAAACTAGTAGAGGCTTGTCCTCATTCTGAGCCAATCCAAAGTGACTGGTCGGGATGTGTCAGCCAACCAGAAATCAAGAATTGGGGGGGCTTGGTACTGGGGGGTCCTTCTGAAATTGGAAGCCTCAGATGATGTCACTGGACTGAGGCGGCAATAAGAAGAAAACAATCTTGCTCACGTACCATGGAACTGTCGAGAGACAGGATCTGCAGGCTGCCGGGATGACATATGATACCCAAGCTGTATTTCATGTTCCCCGGATGCATTTATTTATCTCCTTATTCTTAGAAGAGCACTCCCAATAAAACTATTAAGGAGGTGCTCGCTATAAACAAAGGTGCTGAAAGAGGTTTCCAGCGCAGGCCTGGAAGACCTGTGTGTCTGGGAGCAGCCGACTGCTGTCCGATTGATCCCTGCCTCTGGGACGGTACTAATAACAGCTGCTGTACTGCAGTTGTCGGGACAGGAGAAACCCCCTGCGATCTCCCCCCGCCACGCAGGTCAGGGAGTGCAGCCACGCCGCTGTTCCACGGGGTCTTCACGCCTGATCCCTCCTCCTCCGGGAAGAGCAGTAAGCGATCTGACAGGGTCAGATTTCCTCACCACATCCAGTACACAAACACAAGCGGACACTAGCTGCCTGGTAACCAGTTCACTAGTCTGGGCCAGATCAATCCGGACTGTTCAGCAAAAGCAAACTGTCACACGATTGCATTCATCGGTCAATAACAAATACACCATGGCATGCCTTGCTCCTTTCGTGTAGTTTGAGGCCCTTCACGTGCACAGCTACGGATGGGTATTTATACTATTAATTATTCCTGAACAAGGACACATCAGGAGAACGTGTGCTTCCAGTCACTAACCTGCAGAATCAAGCTGAATACGGGGACAGTGGTTCCCAGCCCTGGTCCTGGAGGAACGTCTGGTTTTTGCCCCATCTGTGTTTTAATCCCAGGCTCACTGATTTCAGGTTTCAATCTGGGGCTCATTTGTAAATTTTGCTTTTCAGCTCATTAAAGATCAAACAGAATTTGTACTGTACTCGGTACCAATTTCTGGGTTTCAGAACCACCCCCAGTCAGGTGTACTGCTTGAAATGTAACCAGTTGGACTCCTGCAGAAGGAAAAAATGCCCACTGTCTGATTCAGCATCTCCCACTTGTGTCTGACCATCAGCATCTAATTAACTAAGAGCTGTTTAGTCAGAAATAACAGCTAGCAAGTGAAGGAGAATAGTGCCCAGTTCTGTACACTGAAGTAGGAAACTGTACTTTCCACTTCAAGTCAAATATTTGTGACACCCAGGGCTGACTGAAAAAAAAAGTTGAATAAAAGTCTAAACAAGCAATTGGATGAATTAAGTCATTAATTAGCACTGGAGAGGCAGAGCTCAGGTACAATGAAAGACAGCTACAGTGCCTCTCCCTGTTCACAGCCTCCGACTATAAAGATCTTGTTGCTGTTCCTTCAAAGAGCTAAAAAGCAACATGTTTAATGATTAAATAAATTTTTCTAGATATAAATCTTTCCTCTTTTGTTACAAACCCTTTAAACCTACACATCAAGCAAATATTTGAAATGTGTAGGTACTTAGTACAAATCACTAATGCTAGTACTAATTTGTTTTGCAACAAATACAGTGTAGCTTCCTCAGGCTGCACACTGAAGAGTACACATTCATAACTTGAGCTGCAAAAAAATAAAATCAATATTAACTACATGGTTTTGCCATGACGTGATTATCATGAAGGATCTCCACTTTCAACAACCCCCAACACAGCATCTGACAAAGGCCTTAATTCACCCAGCCAGGTCTCAAAGATAGTGGGCACTGCGGAAAGGCCCTGAGCAGGATAACAGTTTTTAAAAAAGATTATTTGAAAAATAAAAGTTTTAAATTAAAAAGATATGTTTGTTTGTTGTGGCGCAAGGGTGGTAACATTCTCCTGCTCAGGAGAATTCTCACCTTAACAGGTGAGATTAACTAGTGCCACAGAGTGTGATGGACACTCCAGTCCCCACCTAGTCCAGCACTATGGACAGTCCTGTGTAACTCACTGCCCCCTCATTTCCGGAGGCAAGCCCAGTCTACTGCGAGCTCATTACAAATGACAGAGGTCTATAAGACCTGCTACGGTAGTGTAAGAAAATATTGTTTGGGTAAAAAACAACTTCTGAAAAATTACACCTCCATTTCTCTGAAGCCAGGTCCTGTGCCTCTTCCTAAAAGAAATATTTTGACATAAAGGGGATCAGGAATTTTTCGGGGGGGTATGTTAAACATACAATTTGTGATCTACAGTATTTTGCACACTCTAATGCTCTCTAATGCATTTCAGTAGTGTTCGAATAGCACAGGGATTCGCACCCTCTGTTATTATTAGTTTTTTTTAACTGCGATAGAATTTGTTACTCCCACTATTAAAACAGCCCCTCCAAACTCACAGCTGCCTCAGGAAAATTGGGTTTAGCTACATTCCAATCCTCAGATAATTGAGTCAATTAATGCGCTCATGTGGTCGAAGTGGCTGTTGGTTTAGAAACAACTGTAAAACCTGTGAGACTGAACTCAAAAGGCGCTTTCTCTGAAAGGAGAACCTTTCCTCCCACAGTCCGAAGACATGCTGGTAGGTTACTTCTGGGAAAAACCGGCCCTGGTTGGAATGTGTGTGCACCCTGCCTTGAGCCCATTGCCTGACAGGCTCCTGCCACTTGGCTAAAGCAGGGGACTCGGTTAGCATGGCGCAGTTCTCCTTTTGCTGTCTTTTAGCAAGCAAACAAAAGGTTGGTTTTTGTCCTGCTATGCCTCAATGTAAATTACGGGAACTTAAAGGTTAGCAATATTAAAATGGTCACTGTCAGATCCATTTCTTCTGGTATTCTAAGGTTTTCATGAAGCGCCAATTTCGTAAATGTGAATGCCTGGCGCCCCCTTGTGGCCACGATTAAGACGCTGCCTTGTTACAGTGGCGGTGCATTTTGGGTCAGATCGCAATAGTGTAAGCGGAGCCGTACTGGCTGCACCGCAAATAGAGAATTAGTTTTCAAAAATCACTAACCTCACCTAACAAGCTAATACGAAAAGACACTACTGCATGTATATATAGCTATCGTCTGATATAAAGAACACCACAAGCAAGACTTAACAACCATGCTTTATTCTGTATGTTGTTCCTTTTTTAAAAAAAATGCTTAATTTGCCTGTCCTCCTTCGATTCCTAACCAGCGCATAAGCAGCACGCCCACGAGGCGTGACGTCATCGCGGCCAGCCCGCACAGTGACGAGAGACACTGCGCAGGAAAACGCACGTCCTTGTGTTGTTTCTATATTCATTTTCTTTTAAATATCATTTATTGTTTTAAACTTCAGAAAGGAAATCCATTGATTGTCAAACACAAAATCTAGTTTAGCACCAGTACAATAAAACTGTACTTTTGCTTGTTAAAATATGCATGGAGAAACACAAAAAAATGAGAAAAAAAAACAAAAACCTTTGAACCAAGGAAAAATTATATATATATAATGTTTCATTTTTACAGCACCAACCATACAAACCAATCTTATTAAATCATATTACACACACAGAAAAAAGGAAAATATATTAATCATAACAAAGTCTATTAAATTAAGCCAAGGAAACAAACCAAACACTGTAAGTAAATAAAAGTTTCCACCAGACATGGAAGAAGCAATATCATTAGAACAGGAAAAGGATGGGAAGGTCAGAGGTCACCTATCCTTCCCATGATCCTCCAGATTCAGTACGCAGCTCAGAGTTTTGGGCATCTGCAGGAGAACCAACATGTCCTACCGTCCTGCAACGTCTGTCTCCGAAAAGCTCCAAGTCCACCCGTTCATAGACACAGATGCTCTCTTGTTCTGGACTCGCAGGACAGTCACAGCGGCTGAGGGCAGTAAGGAGGGGTGGCCGGAAGAGCCACGCCGGAGGTGCTGCAGGCACAGAGAACCAGCCCAGAGCCACCTGGTCAGCTGTGCAGCTCCGCCAGGCCACTCCCAGGAATCTGGAACCTTTGCAAGTCAGTTCACTTCAAAGAAAGCGTGTGGCCAGGGGTAAGGTGTGGGCATATCTGTGGTTCACCAAAATACTAAATTATTGAAAACGCAGGAGAAACCAGAGCCGACCGCAAAGCCTGACTTGAAGATCTCCGAGGTCAAGTTCTTCAGATACAATCGGTTTAGCGGTGGCCAGCAGGTGCCCTGTACTTCAGAAGAACCCGTCCACGCAGTCCAGGCCTCTGATCGTGGGGACAGGTCAGTCTGCGGCCTGCCCAGGCCCATCTGACCGGGCTGGACCCCCGCTTCTTCGCTAACCACTCAGGGCTGCGGGGGACCGAGGACAATCCCCGTCCGAGAACATTCAGTTGAATTCGGAAAAACAAAAATGTAACGTTCACTGGGCTCATATAAAAATTCCACCTGGAGCCCTGAGGTGAAACTAAAAAAAAAAAACAGTTTTAAAATGTGGTTTTGCGCCTTTGTCTTAAAAGCTCAACCTGAAGAGCTGCAGAGCGATGTTTCTGTCCAGCTGGCCTGTGGCTGCCCCCCTGTCCTGAGCAGGTCAGTCCTGCGCTACAGCTCGGCCGGCTCGTCCTTCAGCACCTGGACGGAGGAGCCCAGGAGCTCCTGCAGCTCCGGGACACAGCGCACCAGCTCCAGGCTGCTGTCCCTCAGCTCCTGGGGCGCAGACATGAGCTGGCTGACCGACACCTGGCTGACGAACTCCGCCTGCGGGAGGCTGGCAACCTCCAGGTGAGGGTATCGCGCTCGGAATATCCGCGCGGACATTTTGAGACGCTTCAGGACGTCGGAGAGGAGAAGCCAATTGCAGAAGCTGTAGCAGACACACAGAGAGAAGCAAGACAGATGTGAATGGAAGCAAAACTCAGTCTGAAACAATCTTCCAGCTCTAAGGTTGCTGGTTCGTGTCCCACAGACGGCAGAGGAATCCTACTCTGCTGGGCCCCTGAGCAAGACCCTAAACCCCAGCTGCTCCAGTGCCGTATAAATGGCTGACCCTGCGCTCTGACCCAAAGCTTCTCTCCCTGTCTGTGTGTCTCATGGAGAGCAGGCTGGGGTTTGCTCAAAGACAAATTCCTAATACGAGAAATTGTATCTGGCCAATAAAGAGAGCCTATCTTGTCTCCTTTCTTTCGCCCAGCTCCTCACGTCTCTTAGTTCAATGCAGGAAATAATCTCCTAGTTCGGCTCAGTACAGCTCCTTCTGCTTGCTGTAATGTGCTTGAAGGCATGACACCGTAACCATTCATTCGGGCTTTACATTATTTTGCACTGTTCACTGCAGGTAAGCTATTGGACAACAGTGTATCTTGATTTGAAAAAAAAAGATAAAAGCATGAACTTGGGAGTAAAACACACTGTAACAGTTTGTCACACACTGGTCAGGACACACAGCTGGACCAGCACACAGCCACTCACCCCTGGGACAGGGTCACTTGGACATGATAGCAGGGCAGAAGTGGCTCTGTGGAAAACTCAAACAGGAAGCAGTCTTCCTTCTCCTCCGCATCCCTGTCTTCCTCCTCCTCCTCAGGGGGGGAGAGCAGGAAGTCCCAGTTCACCTCCTGGTTGGTCTCTGGAGCACACAGACAGACAGATGGCATCTCACAGCCCATCCCAGACTCCTCCTCAGCTACTGCTCCAGGAGGTGAGAGTTTTACTTCTGCTCTACAGGGGCAGCAATAACGGTCGTTCAGACCACGGCTGGTGTGAATCCAAACTCTTCCTCTAGTAGTACTGTGTTCACACAGCAGGTTCACATTAGGATGGACTTAATAAAACAATCAAATATTAAATAATAAAGATAACTTTAATAAAGAACAGAATCTTACTTAACTGGATAATCAAACATAGATAATAAACAAGCAGGTGCTTTTGACTTTTACATGATACTAATCACAATAAGATTCCATGCCAATGAATCGGAAACACCATATAGCACCAGGCCAGACTTGAGCACCAGCGTCATCTTCTGCAGTTCCACTAGGGTGGGGCAGGGAGGGACACTCAAGCAGTATCAGCAGGGCAGCAGCCTGCATGGGAAGATATTCTTCCTAATTCCACCGGCACTTTTATCCAAATCAGCCTCATTTGCACCCATTCACACAGCTGGTTCAACCCTCACCCCTGCTCCACACTGCTGCCTATAACCTCACTTGGCACAAAAAACAGAAGACAGTCATGTCTTACCGAACATAGAGCTGCTGTACAAATCCCAGCAAAGCTTGGCATCGTCCTCGCTGTGACCCTCGAGATCAGCAAAGTACTCTGCGAGAGAGAGGAAGCGATCAGAAAGAGTTCCTGCAGTCATCTGTCTGCTCTGCACTCAACTCGCTGACCTTAGCAAGGCCCCTCACAGCAATGAAAGCAGTTACCATCTGTGGCCAGTTTAACAAATAATTTTTTTCCCCCAATTAATAGTTTCAGAATAAATAACAGTGTCGACGGTGGGGCTCTCCAGCATAGGCCTGTGCTCAGAGTGTGGGCAGAACTCTACAGTCCAAACAACACCGTTCTGAGTCTTTGACCTTCGCAGTGTGGTTTGAGCACCCCTGGGCTCAGGTGGGCTCGGGTCAGACTGATCACCGTGGCTTTACTGGATACCAGTGCACCTACAGACCTGCAGATGAGAGCTGCATCACCCCTCCAGGGTATGTGAACGCTGCTGTGGAAAGTGTGCATTTTGCAGAGGAACTTGCTCTAGTACAGTGACAACAGCAGCGAGTCGAAGCCCAAAGGCACTGCCCCAGCCCAGTCTGAAAGGCAGAGAGGCAGAAGATCCCCACAGTGGTGGCCAAGCCTGGTCCCCAGAGCCACGTGGACATACAGGAGATGGCCTTGTGCTGAAGCAGTCCAGCGTCTGGGAGTGAGCACAGCGCACATTACACAGATGGGGGAGGCACGGACAGGTATCTGCTGGTGTCCATTGGAAAAAATGGTCTGTGGAACACAAGGAACTCCCCCACTTTCGACAGCAGGGAGTTGGAGGGGAAAATCCTCGCTGGTCGAAGGGAAAGAATTCAGAGGAGAGTTGCCAGAGGGCATTTTCCAATGCTAAAGAAAGAGGCAGAGGACTGGGGTTCTTGCACAAGAGCTGAGGGCAAACAACAATTAGCTAAACGGCTCCTGTGGACGATCATTCAAGTTTACGAGCAGAACGGGATGAAACCATGAAGACACAGACACAAACTCAGCTGGAGGCCTCCCAGGGTGCCGGGGGGCTGTCCTTCACTCCTGCAGAGGCCTGAGCCCACTCTTGTCATGTAAATCGCGGACGGTGCACAGAACGATACTCCGTGTAACAAAGGACGTGACGCACCAGAGCCTTAACAACACCGCAAGGGCGCCTACCTGTGAGGAAAGCCTTCATGGTGGGGCTGGAGGCCAGCTTGAGCGCGGTCTGGCCGGAGTACGTCGCGAGCGTGGGGTCCGCGCTGTGACCCAGCAGGATTCGCACCACGTTCAGGTGGTCGTTGGCCACCGCGTCATGAATCGGGCTGCGAAAACAGTCGTAATCACCAACACGCACACCTGGGACAGGCACCACACCCTCGCTGTACCGATCTGTGAAACTCAAGAGGGCCTTTCAACGAGCACTCCAGTTCTCCTGTCGCACAGTGGCAAACTGTGTTATTCTGGGTTCTGCTCCTGACTGGGCAGTGGGTCTGCATGGTCACCCAGATTCCTGTCCTGTGCTCTGGGCCCCTTGTTACTGTGACTCTTACCAGGAACAAGCAGCTCTCTGTTTTGTTTTGCATTTACTTTGTGGGTTATAAAAAAGGTTTATTCCCTGCTGGAAAGAGAAAGAAGGAAACACAATGGTTCGGCTGTGGAGCCTTCTTCAGGTGCTTTTTAGTTTTGTTACGACTAACAACCGCAGCGCTGTCCTGAATCTTTGCCACAGATCTACAGTGCTGTGGGCGGTGCGGCCCGACCCAGCAGACACACGCGACTGGCGCGGCGCGGTGCCCCTCTGGTGCCTACCGCGTGCCGTCCTGCGCGCTGCAGTTCACGTCCGCCCCGTGCTCCAGCAGCAGCGCGACGATGGCGCCCCAGCCCCGGGCACAGGCCTCGTGCAGCGCCGTGTAGCCCGCGTTGTCACGGTGATTGACCTCGCACACCTCCTTCTCCAGGCAGTACAGCACCACCTCCTGCAGGACGGGAGAGGGGGAGGAATAGAGGGAGGGAGAGGGAGAGAAAGAGGGGTCACAAAAGAAGCAGGAGTGGGACTGGCTCTTGACCACAGCTAAAAACAACGCAACCCCTCTCTCGCTTGCACGAGATGAAAATAACTCCCTCAAAGAAAGAAGCTGCGCAGGCATGGAGCTGACCGGCGCTGGACTGTGGATGATAATGCTCATGAAAGACCAGTCCAGTGCAGCCAGTGTAGCCAGTGCAGCCAGTTCTTTCGCTGCTCAGCCAACCCCTTCGTTTCAGGCCGCAGCGCAGTGGCAGCCTCTGCATTCAGGTGCTTCTCGTAGTTTCCTGTCAGACTCGTCGGGTCTTAATATCTCCCAACACTGAGAACTCCAGCAGCCCCGGCCCGCCCCCCTCCTCCAGGAGCACTACCTGGTAGCCCAGGCGCGCCGCCCTCTGCAGCAGAGTCTCCCCGGCGTTCTTGTTGACGATCAGCCTGCGCACCTCGGGGGGGGCGGGTCGGCCGGGGGGGGGCGTCGACTCCGGGCCCCCCCTCCTCCCGGAGCTCCCTCTCCTGCCCGGGGAGGGGGAGGACGCCCCCTTCAGGGTGCAGCCCGTTCCTACCGGCCTCTTCGCGGGGGGACTCTCCGCTGCGGCCAGCAGAGAGGCTGAGCACTTGCCTAAGCTGCCTCGTCTCGTCTTGACCTGTAATGTAAAAACACGGCGTAAGGAACGAGGAAGAGAAACCCGGGGCAACACTAGCGCCGATTTCACCGCTTGCGGAAACAAAGACCAGTCCGCATCCTTCTTACAGCCTGTAGTTACTGTTCTCGCCAGAAGAGGGCGATGTAGCTCTACTCTAGTGCAAAGTTTAAAAAAGTCCACCTTTTGGCTGCACAAGAATTCAAGCAGAAAACGCACTATGCGTTACTACAGATTGTCTTGAAAGTAAACTAAAATTAAGTCCACAGGTCCGCATTAAGAATCAACATGCCAATTGATTTGCCACTGCTTACTGTAAAGGATCACTCAAGTTTGGAACAAACGGCAAATGATTGGGGAAAAAAAACATCTATTTTGTATTTTTAACGCCAAGCAGCATTTTTTCCTCCCACGCATCTGTGCTTTGTTGCTTCCCTGCGAGAGCTCTCCGGACAGCGTACCTTCCTCTCCTCCTCCGCCTCCACCAGGTGCTTGCTCTTGAACTTGCGCTTCCCCGAGGGCTTGTCGCACGGCTCCGGCTCGCCGGCGGGCTCCGAGCGCCGCAGGGCCCCCGAGCGCGTCAGCAGTGCCCTCCGGAGCGCGGGGTCCGGGCTGGGGCCCCGGCACGGCGGGGGGGCGCAGCGCCGGGGGAGGGAATCTGCAGGGAGACGAGCGCGTTACAGCCCGCACGCTACCCGGGGGGGGGGGGAAACACCACGCAACTACAGCCACCCGGGAAGAGGAGGAAATATAACGCGAGCAAAAACGCAGAAATATCAAGTCATCCCTCTTCACCAGCAAGGGCTGCCCCTGAGCCACTGAAAGCCGGGTTACTGGCATTTTAAGAAATGCTAATGAACTCGAACGTGATGAATGACGCGCCTGTAACTCGGTGGAGATACTCAGCCCCTCTGACGTTAAAAGGCATCTCTGTAAACCAGGTCTCAACACAGCTTTTACACTCCAGGCTGCCTGAATGTTTCCCACCCCGCCTGCAGCCGCTGCGCTGGCAGAGGAGCGGCGCGGCGCTAGGGGGCGCTGTGCCGTACCTGCCCCGGCGCGGGCGGCCTGCCGTGTGGTGACGCAGCTCTCCTCGGCCTCCTCCTCCTCGGCCCGGTCCCGCTCCGTGATGTACTCCCCGTTCTGGTACTTCCGGTTGCGGCGCCTCCTGCGCGTCCTCCGGGCGGGGGCCTCCGGCTCGCCGGGCGGCGCCGCGCCCCACCCGCCGGGCTCCGGCTGCGGGCGGGAGCGCGAGCGCGGGCGGCCCCTGGGCCGGCGGAGGGGCGGGGGCGGGGAGCAGCTCCAGTCGTCCCGGGGAGCCCCCCCTACTCGCCGCCGCCCCCGTCTCAGTTTGGGGGTGCTCTCTGCGGGGCCCCCCTCCCTACTCATCCAGGCGGGGCTCCTCGGCAGGGAGACGGGCACCTCGCTGCTCCTGGGGCACGGGAACGAGCTGCCCAGGCCATCTGTGTGACACAGGAGTGTCAGTTTCCACACTGCGCTCACACTCAGGACAGGTACGGCCACCTTCCACCGGGGAGATGAGCTGCGAGCAGATATATGACCCTCCTGGCAGAACAGCCTCTTGTAGGCAGCAGCGCTACCTGAATGGCTTAAGCCAGGTCCCCTCGGGGCTGGCTCTTCACCGCCTCCTGGGTCACCCGGTCAGGAGTGACTCCCTGGGCGCCCCCCTGAGCCTGTGCCCCCAGTCAGGCAGCCGTGAGCTACACCACCGTCAGTGAGAGCACCAGCCAAGAGCTCAGCCACCTCCGCTGGCACAGGGGCCGGCCGAGCGGCTAGACCACCCGAGAATCCAAATCGACGGGTGTCAAACAGAACTCGTAATAAAACAATCTACAAGTCCCTTCCCACAGCCTGTAAATGATAAATCTCTTGCAGTAAATGACACACTTGCCCACATCTACTTAAAACATCGGGATTTTCCAGCAGACAGAGGTGACCCAGGTGGCTTAGCGTGAACCAGCACTGGGCATACAGCAGTCACCTGCGCCAGTCCTCACAGGCTCCCTGGCTCTCCTTAAAGAGCAGCCAGAACAGAAACAGACGTCAGCACAGAGCCCGTGGTGCACCCAGACGCTGGCCCTGCCATGCTCACCTGCTGCACCGGGAGCAGGCACGCTCCTGTGTGCCAGACTCCCTCTCCTCCTGCGCTTCCTGCCCAGCCCCTCGCTCTGTGGGCACGAGGGCACCTCAGGCGGGCTCTCCTGGGGCACAGCTGCCCACCGCTTCCTCTTCTGCAACACAAAAACTCCTCCGTCAGCCCCCGACACCTGGGACACCTGCCCCCCCACTTCCCCACTGGAGAGCTCGCCTGGTATGTGTGATGGGAGCGCACTCTCTACGCAGCTGGGCCAACCCGTCCCCCTGTCTCTAACCACTGATCCAGTTCAGGGGCGCGGGGGAGCCCGGGCCTATCCAGGCAAGCAACAGGCGCAAGGCAGGCTACACCCTGGGCAGAACGCCAGGCCACCACAGGGCAAACACAGGCACAGACGATGCCAGGTCACCTGAGCACCCAGAGGAAGCCCAGGGAGAACGTGCAAACTCCACACAGTTGGCACCCCAGGCATTGAGCCCGGGGTCCCAATGCCGTTGGGGAGCAGTGCTAACCACAGTGCTACCGTGTCACCCTTAGGTGGCAATATATATCTTAATATGAAAATAGCCCTTTATTTTCTTTTAAGATCTAAAAATAAATACAATAAATAAAAATGTTGTTTGTTGCATTTCAAAGTTGTACTTTTTTTCAAAATCCTTTTCTAATCCCCAAAGTGTTACATAAAAATGAGGAATTAAATACTTGATGAGTATTTGCCTCCATATCAACATGATCACTATTAGGGTATCACGATTTTACAGAACTCTCCTCATTTTAATTGATACGGTAATTGCTTTTTAATTACCTCAAAAGATCATTATGTGCCACACTCGTAATGTGAAGCACTATGCTATGAATACAGAGGAAAAGCCGGACAAACTCTAAGATGCCAACGCTGTCTTTCAGGCAATGGTTACTATTCCAGTTTGGTTCTGCCTTCCTCCAAGAAGGCAAGAAAATGGAGCTCTGGAAAACTACCGCACGGAGGGGACAATAAAACAC
The DNA here is from genome assembly GCF_059453375.1 of Lepisosteus platostomus. Lineage (NCBI taxonomy): Eukaryota > Metazoa > Chordata > Actinopteri > Semionotiformes > Lepisosteidae > Lepisosteus > Lepisosteus platostomus. Next base: position 54,767,761 of record NC_142620.1, read on the forward strand.
AAATCGGCTCGAGAGCCGCAATACCTTCTTCGGCCGATGGTCCTCATCTGCCACTGCGCTGTCCGTCTCCTGCTTCTTGGCAGACTTCTCCGTCCTTCTCCCGGGACCTGGGGACGGCAGCTCCTGGGTCCTCCTGGACTGGCCGCCCCGGTCCTTGCCTCCGGAGGGAGCCTGCCGTGCCTCCGGGGCGCCGTTCCGTTTCCTCTCCCGGCCGGCCCCGGCGGCGCGCTGGCCCTTGAGCATGGACAGGGTGATGCCCTCCAGCTTCACGCAGGGCGAGAGGTGCTCCACCTTCCTCTCCTCCTGCGCTCCCGCAGTCTCCCCTGGGCCCCGGTGTCTCGGGGCGGGGCTCTCGCCATCGCACTGCGCTTCCTCGGGGGCCTTGCTCGCCACCTCCAGGTCAGCAGCTTGTTTCCCGTCTTGCTGGCAGGCAGGCCTGTCCGGGCTGGCGTTCTCCAGCTTCTTTGGTGTTTTGGAGGGGGGGCTCTCCGCCACGCTTGGCTCTTTAGAGGCAGCTTCCTGGCCCCCAGCCTGCAAAGGGACTGCTTCCGTTTCCCTGGTGTCAGCAGTGGCCAGATCACAGGCGGCTTCACAGGCCCGCGAGGACGTCTCCAGAGCTGTGTGCTTCACTATGTACTCCAGGTTGGACAACGGCGATTTGGCTTTGTCCCACTTCTCCTCTTCTCCCTTGGGTGGGCTCTGGTGAAGGAGACCGCCCTCGCTGACCCCCCCGGCCCTCACATGGGGGCTCTCCTGCATGGATTTCTCCGGCACGGATCCACCAGAGCAGGGAAGTAAGCTCGGCAGGTGCAGCAGAGGTGTGTCGGCTGGCCGAGAGATGGTGTTTCCACCGTTTATCTGGCAGGGAGCCAGGAGATTAGCAGAAACAGACAGAGTTATGGGTAACATGTTGGTCTTGAGTGGCAGGCACTGTTGCCTGACTCCCGGGAGGCTACTGTTAGGGTGCTTGTTCGTCTGGGCTTGGTGGATGTCTTTCGTCTTGGGTGTTGCCTTCTTTCCCTTAGAAAGCAGCTGATCGCCTTGGTCAATGATGGAGATGGTTTCCTGCTTGGCGATGTTCTGAGGGTCGTCCACAAAAGCTGCGTCTTTGCTGCGCAAGGTGGCCGCCAGGACTGGACTGGCCACGCCCACGTACGTCCCGGGCAGGCTGCTGAGGGAGCCCTGCGCGGAGCTCTTAGCCCACGGCGCAGAGGCTTCTGGGACCTGGGAGTTCAAAAGCCCAACGGGCTTCTTTGCAAGAGCGGCACCGTTTCTCAGGACGTCTGGGAAGATGGGGTAAGGAGAAGCAGGCCCGAAGCTCACGGCCTGGGCTGGCGGTGGACACTTCAGCGACGCCAGCTCATTCTGCCCCGATTCCACTAGGGGGAGCTCCCTCATCGGCGAGCTTCTGCTTAGATCCATTGTGGTTTTCTGACGCTTGGACTTCGTGGACAAATCCAGGGGCACGTCTCTGTCTTCGGGAGAGGGGGCCAGAGACAGCTCTTCCAGGGCCATCGGGGGGGACTTTAAGCGAGCGTACGCCAAGGGGGGCTTGTCGGCGTAGGGGTGGGGGGTGCTGCTCTCCAAGCGGCCCAGCAGCCTGCTGTGTGCGGCCGTGTGGCTCAGAGGCAGGGAGCCGGTGGGGCTGTAGCAGACGGGAGGGTGAGGAGAGAGTGACAGAGCCGGCTGCTTCAGCGGGAGAGCGAGCGGGGCCGAAGACGCCAAGTCCGGGCCGGAACACAGCTCCGGTCCCGCCGTGGAAAGCTTGGTGCTCGACTTCTGCGCGGCGGAAGGGGATCTGGGCTCGGGCGTAAGGGTCCTGCCCAGGGGGAAATGGTAAGGGAGGGCCCGCAGGGGGGGGGTCAGGCCGGAACCTGAGCTCTGCAGCTGACATTCCGGTGCGAACTGGGCGACGAGGGGGTCTCTCAAAGCCGCCAGGGGGGCCGTGCTTGTGGGCAGAGTTATCTTGCACACGGGCGTGGGGGGCACGAAGGCCACGGTGTGCGGGGGACTGAAGAGAGGGGCGCCCTGGAAGCCCAGGGGCAGCGTGACCAGCGGCGGGGCCGCTCGGCCAGCGCCGGAGCCCAGACACACGTCCGCGCTCTCCATCTTTCTCACAGGCCACAGCTGCGCAGGAGAGACGGGGCCCCCGGCGCCGCTGCCCGGGGGGGGCTGTGTCTGCGGGGTTGCTCTCGAGGAGACGTCTGCGCCCCTGGGCTCGGCAGCCGGGCCCGGCTGTGACTGCTGGCCGAGGGGAACATCGGCTTGGAGCTCGGGGGGCAGCGCTGGCGGCGGGGGCTGCCCGACCATCCTCTCCGGAGACCTGCTCGAAGCGCTGACCTCTGCGTTCATCTGGGTGGCATCCACCTGGACAACAGAAACCAGCACATGGAAAACTTCGGCCTGGAGCTCTTTCACCAGGGACTGCTTCAGCGCAAGCCCTGCTGTGTGACTGAGAACTCTCCAGGTCATCACTGCCAGCAAGACTTCGTTCTCTATAGACTTACCTGGGTACAAAATGTAGGGCGCAAAATCCAAACATCTGGCTGTTTGTGACCATGAATACCTGCTTCACGTCACTCTTCACTCGCACAACTCCATCTCATATCACTGAACCTTACGCACTCACCAAGGTCTTTTTGACCCTTGCAGTATACGGTGAATATGCTTTTGTTATAACCAACTGAGACTGATGCAGTCAGCTAACAATGCAGAATAAGAATACAGAGGCATTTTTAAAGGAATCCTTGGATGCTTCCCTTTAAATAGGGGGAATTTGTCTGTCTTTGCCTTGACAAATGTAACATTTTGGGATTATAAATGTGGGCCCAAAAGCTGTTTCTGTTCAGGATGCAGGTTCGAACTTTCAGTGTAATGCAAGTAGCGTGCAATAACAAAGCATATTAAGAACTCGAATTTCGTCTCACACACGGACATTTCGACCATCTGACTGAAACCCCCCTCAGCTGTTCCCCCAGCGGAAGGCTGGTGTTACCTGCACGACGCTGCTGCTAGTGCAGCATTCCTTCGGCGCCGCAGGCTGTGTGCCGGCCCGGGCTGGCTCCTCTTCGGGGTACGGCGCTCTCCTGGCAAACACAGGGGACACACTGAGGCTGCTGACGAGCGCACAGCTGGGGACCCCGCACTGTGGACCTCCCGCGTGACCCCGAAACCACAGCTATTCACACCTGAGTGGTTTTAACCACTAGGTCTCCTGGCAGCCATTGTCAGGCTATTCATGAATCGGCCCCCGCAGGGGCGTGCCCACCGGCGATACTGTGAGCTGCTTCCGTTTCAAAAGGCCAAAACAAAGATTCCAGGGGGCTTGAAACAAAACAAAAGAACCACAGATCACAGTGAAACTCTTATTCCTCTTGAAACTTTCACTACCGGCAATCCTAAATTCTCCGCAAGCCGGCACTGATGAGCCTGATGCAGGACCCTGAGGCCGTATCCAGGCTTGGGCTCAGCTGCACTAATTGAGACACTTTCGCCATTAAAAAAACTTTAGGAAATACTCAGCCTCTGAGTATAGATTTTTTACAGGAAATAATTGGAGAAGGACCTGCACCAGGATCGTTACATGAGGTAACATTTCTGCATCACACTATAAATGACAAATTTCAGCACATATCCATCTGTATATATAAATACATGTCCTCCCCCAACAGGCAGAAATTGATGAAGGGCCATTTCTCACTCTGCGCCCTCAGGCCCCTGTAACGCGTTGTGGCTAAAAATGATTCCAAGCCTAACCTAATCATTCACAGTTGTGATCAAGTTATGCTGCTCGGATCATGCTGGGCTTTCTTTTCCCCCCTTTTTTTATCAATTAGCAGCCATTCACACTGTTGTTGTAAGGTGAGGGGGCCTCATTTTTCAGTCAACGACCTCCAGAGAAACAGAATATGCGCAAGACGGCTCCAACAGGAGGGGTGACAAAACACACAACTGTGGCAGCTACAGTTGTGGGACTAAATGCCCAGCAACCCATTAGGCAGGAGGGTCCTGCAACAGCATGCATTTAAAAGCCTCAGGGAACCCTGCCCTGCTCTGCGCTGAGACAACAATCTGGTAAATACCATCACAGCGCTAATCCAATAGAGCAACAAAGCTGCAACATCACAATGCTCTTGTGGAATCTTGCAATAAACTTCCTATTGATTCCTTATGCTGTAAAACAACGAGGGCCTTTTCCCTCAAGAGCTTAACCTCGTGAGCTGCCTACCAGGGATGTCCTGTCTCCTGTCGCGGACAGCACTCAAATCGAAGATTCCTACAACAGACGCAGTCTTTCCCTGCTCCAGCTCTCAGCTCGCAACAGGAGAAGCGATGGACGGGCCTTCAGAGACACCGCTGTGCTGTGCATGCAAGAGGCCGCCCTGAATGTCCTCCTGCTGAAAAAGCAGCGCGGGGGGGCAGACGGACAGGCCTCGCGGGTGAAGGCGGCGCTCACCGGTCCTCGTTGATACCGCACATGCGGATCCGGTCGGCGCTGACCCAGCCGTGCACGCTGCTGCAGAGCGGAGGGGCCGACACCATCGCAGGCGGGACGGGCTCGCTCCAGGCTTCGGCGCCGCGCACTCCGACGGGCCCCAGGCTGCACCAGCACCTCCTGCGCAGGAAGGACACGAGTGAGCGTCTCCGGACCAGTGACACAGCTTCTCACCGCTGTCCACAGACACACTGGACACACTGACAGGCCTGGACACGCTGGACAGGCTGAACACATTGACAGGCCTGGACACGCTGACAGGCCTGGACACACTGAACACGCTGACAGGCCCGGACACGCTGGACAGGCTGAACACACTGACAGGCCTGGACACACTGAACAAACTGACAGGCCCGGACACAATGACAGGCCTGGACACACTGAACACACTGACAGGCCCGGACACACTGAACACACTGACAGGCCTCAACACACTGACAGGCCCGAACACACTGAACACATTGACCGACCTTGGCCACCAACAATCCCACAAAACCACAGGCTTATCTGTGGGGCTTCCACAGTTCGCCGGCCCACCACTGACACTGGAGTAAACAGCCAGAGTTTGTTTTTTTTTCTGAAAAAGGTAGAAAGATGCGTTCTGAAAAAGTTTCAAAGCCATGTTCAGAGAGGTGGAATTTTAAATAACACACTCCGCTGACTGACACTGCTGTTGTTTAGAGAATTTCATCTGGGAAAAAAAAGAGGCCATTGTTTTTCAGTTCAGTGCAAACCCTTAAATCACGCTTAGTTATACACTCAACTTCCTAATCCCAAATCCCCTCTCCGCACACAGAAAACATCTCTCCTGAATTTCCTCTCCCCCCTACCGACATGGCCAACATCCTTGTAGTTCTGGGCCTCGTGTGAAGGTGGCTGAACCCCGAAACAGACCGGTTCGCTCACACCACACCAACAGTCCAGTCTTGCAGGTTGAAAACAGCTTCCAGGGTATTGCAGTGGGGGGACAGCCTCACTGATGTCAGGCTTGTAAGGCACAAGACCCCCGGCACACGACCACCACAAACAGGCTGCTTATCTGCTGAAACAGATCCAGCAAACCTTTGACTTCCAAAGCTACCCCCCCCCAGACTGAAAGGTTTTTTTGACTAGCTCTGTTTAAAAATAGCAGGCCTGCTGATCGGCACCGCATCCCGTGCACTCACGTGAACGGAGATGACAATACCGCGGCGCACCTCGGCTCCCGCACACGGGAGCCTCTCCGGCAGCGGGCGCCGTTATCCCTGGGGCCAGCACTCCGCGGGGCCGACTACTGCCCCAGGGCGGGGGTGGGGATGTCTTTTTTTTTTTACCAATAGATCCGCAAAAAGCAGCCATTTCATTGGTGCTCGCTCCGCGGAGCCACCGATATCGGGGGATAGGGCGAAAGTCTGTATTTATTTAAGCACTAATCCACAATCACAGCTTTTTGGGAAAAACAATGAAATAAAAATAAGACTGTCCTGTAGCCCACAGTCCTGTCCGGACTTCACAGAACGACAGTTGAACACAATTAAGCCATATGATTTAAACAACTTCCCGAATGAGTTGTAAACAGACGAATGTCACCTCTCATTCGGGCTGTGCCTGAGCCGAGCACCTCCTCCGTCCCGAGACACTTCGCTGCCTTTCCAGATGCAGTTCCACAGCCACGCGCGGCCGGGAGCAGGGATTATGCTCGGCGCTTAAAGTCCCTGACCACCGTGTACGTCAGTTTTAAACCCCCTCGACAAGGCTGCACATCATGAAGCAAGAGCACAAAAATAAAATCTTCTTACTCACCCGACTTGCAGAGCAGTCCGCCTTCGCTCTCGGCTCTGCTCTTACAACCGGCTGCCCGTGTAGAAGAAGCGTACCTTTTCAGCACGCTATAAATATTTCATAAAATGGGCTGTGCAGTAACGCACGACTGTTTTCACGACATATAAGTGCAACAGAAGCTAGTTCTGCCTGCGTCTAGCAACCTATAGGACGTGTAAGCTGTATACCTGCGCAGGTTTATCACAACATAAGAAGAGCACGCTTCGTTTCTCAGGTGGTCCGAAATGTTGGGACTAAAGAGAAACGCGAGGGAACGCGGTTGTTTTGTTCAAAACACATCCTGTTTTCCCTGAAGAGGAGAGTCTCGGAACGACGCCGTTTTAAAAAGAGAGTGGAGATCCCGAACCTTTTGAACTCGGTTGTCAGAAAGTGTCCTTCTTAAACCCACACGGGCAAAGCCGAGCTGCAACACACACACAAGCCACCGAGCCCAGCGGGTTCCCGGCCAAGCCGCTCTCCCCGCTAAGGTAACATCACATCGGCGGCGGACAGCAAACAAACCAGCCCTCCGCAAACTCGGGCAAAATACCCTGCGCGTATTGGGTCGCCTTCGGGATGGTATTTTTCTGTCCTCGTGGGGGGAAAAAAAAAAACCTTTGCATTGCTCGATCTTCAGGAACAGGATCGCAGAGAGGAGCCACGCACCGGCAGCACAAGACAGTAGGCACTTTCCCCCTGCGTCTGAAATTCGGTCACATTAAGAGTTCCGATACGGGGCGAGATCCCAGCCAGCAATAAGAGCAACTTATCTCACTGTACCTGTGCGGGGACCTTGTTTAGTAACGTTACTCTCACGAATGCATCGCAGATAACATGCGATTTAAGATCCCTGCGTAGCAAAGTCGACCTTAGCTACTAATATCACACTGCGTTCGCTGGCTACAAATTGCTTCCCAGTGTTAAAATATCTGAATCCGACCGTATAGGCACGAAACGCGCAACGGACAGTCCCGCCTCAGCCCCTACGGAAACCGTTTCTGGGTTTGGAAATAAGATCAGACCGAACCGATTCCTGTTGACTACAGCCGCTGAATAAATTCGTCAAATTTTAGCCACCTCTATCAAATTATATAAACAACCATCTTTCCGTTTTCTTCGTATTATTTGGAGAAACAAATACCTCAAATTAAAGAGTCAGTTGCGTTTCTTTCGTTCTGGTCCGTGGCAGTTCACTAATCTCGCCCGTTTTCGGTTCCGAAAGTCCGACCGGGGGGGGTGGGGGGGGTCGTCAAGACAGTCCGTACGGTATCTCAGTCTCCGATGGGAGAGAGGGGCAGATGGAGAGGTGCCAGTATGGGACTTGTAGTGTTTCGCTACCCACGCCCTGTCGGTGACAGCTCGTACAAGGGAGGAGTTGGGACTACAGCGCCCGGCATGCAACGCAGGCCCCAGCCGCTCAAGGGGAAAGGGGATCGCAACGGTGCGCTAAACTGGAAAAGCTCAAGTGCCTGGGAGAGGAGCGAGACTGGGTCCATAAAGACAACGCGCCCGGTTCCGTGCGGACGGCAAACCGGGGCAGCCGGCTCCGCGAAAAAAGGGTTTTCGCGGGCGGCTGTGACAAGCCCACGAAAGTGTGTTCGAAGTGCCTGCAAAGGTAGCATTGCTCGCTGCGGAATTAACACGAGGGGCCGGAGCAGGCGCCTGTGTGTAGGATTAATACCTAACTACTGTAAATTATTCCGAGTCCTCGGCGCTCCAGTCATGGACATTTAAGGCACGCAAACTGTATCTTCAAACGTCAGGCAAAGAGCACAGTATTTCACTCTCATTAAAAAGGCGGCGAGCCGATGGAAGGAGACAGACTTACACACTTCAAGCCCATTTTAGACACGTTGACTGACCTTAAAATGCCAAAACATTACGCTGTAATGCACAACCAAAGGTGAATCGGGCAGCAGTAACTGCACATCTGGCGGATGCGAGAATGCCTTTCTTATAAACTCCGTCTTCTGGCGAAGAATTTTTCAGATCCTTCTTAACATAATTTAAACACGATACCGTGGTAAGAGAACAATTACCACCGCGATAGAAAACCCAATTAAAAAAAATGTTCAGCTAAGAAAAGCGTGGGACTCCTCACAGACATCAAACCTGCAGGCCAGCTGGCGTTCGCGCCGCGATATTTTCACCTGTATCATCCTGCATTGCCCGATTACTTTCTGAGCCCAAACAGTAGCTTTTAGTCGGCAAACGTCTCATCATTGTGATGTTTCTTTTGACACGTATAACAGCGCCTGAACCGAGAAACTAACCAGTATTGCGACACAGATAACAGAGGGGTCACGACATAACCACGATGATCTATCACGCACAATCTATGAAGTGGCGATCTTCAGTGTAAGCCCTGGTTTACAAATACGTGCATTACGAAATGCTGGGGTAAAGAACTATTGTTTAGTCTCACGCCAAGACCAGACTGAAATCGCCGACCTCAGGCGGAGGGAGGAAAGCAACAGTCTCGCGGCGGCCGAAGGGAGTTCAGCCCCGGGCTCGCGCACAGCGCAGTCAAGTAGCACAAGGTTTTGAGAAAGACGGCCATGTGTTCCCTTTGGTCACAGACCCCGCATATTCCCCCAAGAAAGCACTGCAGCCAAGGAAGAGCGAAACTGGTGCGCATCGTCAACGTCTCACCCCCGCGAGCTCATGCATTCTACACCCCCACAGATTGCGAGTTTTTACGTGTTAGGCCATAAGACACGCACACACCACAGACAAACACGCGGCACGAAATGTGGACAAGTGCAGGACGTAGGGGGAAGTCGGACAATGGCGTGCCATTTTATTTCATTAATATCGAAGAGAGCTGTACCGACCTGCTATGTACGCCTGCTACTAAGACGAATATTACACAGAGTCGGCTCTGGTTATCGCTGTTCCTGGCAAGACAGTCCTGACACACAGAACCAGCGCGACCGGAAAAGAGCGATGTGAGCTGGTGTCGGGGCCACAGGGCGCGAACCGAGAGGCAGAGGCGCCTAAAGCACCCCTTTGGTTCACACGTTTGCGAAAGATGAACGGGAAAAGGTTAAAAAAAAACAGGGAAGGCGGAGAAGATAGTCTGCGCTGAAAACTTAAAAAATAAACCCGCCCCGGCCCGGTCTTTCCTGCCCTTACCTCTACATTCAGAACGTGCGGTTGGAAACGAACAATAACGCGTTTGCTTACTAGACTTTCTCCCCGCTGCTAACAGAAGGTCTTTAAATTTCTAGGGGGCTTTGCCAATGAACCCCACCACCTGCGCCCCAGCCCAGCTGCACAGCAGATCAAGGGGGAGTAAGAACCTGCTCTGACAGCTGGATTAAGAAGAAAACGTAGGAAGGCCAGACTGGGCAGAAGCAGACTGGATTGAGCTACTTTTTATTTTTAAAAGCATACTTGAGATCTTTAATGACCGAGCAATCAGGACCCCGGTTTTAATGTCTCACCCATAGCTTGGCTCTACCTACACTACAGATTCTCCTTCCAGGGAGACACGGGGGTCATGGGTTTGCAAATTGGGATCCAGAGCAAGTAGCCCCACCTACTGGTCCACCAACACCTCCTGCAGCATCGAGATGGCTGTCCTCAGGGATCCCCCCCTGTGCTGACCAGGCCCGGCCCTGCTGAGCTTGGGATCGGACAGGATCAGGTTGCTAAGGGGTAGCACTGCCTAACACTTGGGACCCTGCCTGAGGATCCCCTACCTGTGTGCTTACTAACGCTGGGGAGTAAAACAAACAACACACTGAGTTTGAATAAGGAATATCAAGGAAACGGTCACATCAGCACCGAGAAGGGAAGATCAACAGTGTGCCAACGGGTCAGTGTCGCCTGTTTGTGCTCCAGCGACAACAAGACAAAGCACCCGGGGCTTTGAGCAGGAAGCGCCAAGCTGCAGCGTTCAAAGAAAGTTAACAACCAATAACAAAAGAACAAACAAACAAAATACCTGGATCAGACTTCCTGTGCCTGCAATCAAACTGTTCCAATAACGTAACAGCTTTGGGAAACATTGCATAAACCCTGTACAAGCCATTCATTCATTGTCTGCCAATTTGTGTGGTTACTTGTAAGATGTAGAATTTGCAACCACTCCCAGTCTATCCCCCTCGGAGAGTGCGCCCCCACAGTTTGCACCCCACTGTTGTGGGGGTATTTTGTGCCACTGGCAGTTTCGTGCACAGGGCAGACGTCATGCAGTCGCTGTTATTTTGCTGCTCAGGGTGCACTATAGAGAAATAGGTGTCGAACAATTTCCTATCACTTGATGATGATGATGGTATTTATTTTTCTTTCCTCACACTGTGGTGGAGGGGATGCTGGTGTGAATGGAAGTGTTTGGTTCTTTGCTCACTTAAAGATCAAGCATTTCTGAGAGGGCTTAGTTCTTGTGTTTGTCAGAATAATGGCATGGGTCTGGACATTGACCCCCCAGAACCCTAGCAGCATTCCTTCACACCAACAGCTCAGCTGCGTTACAGAAATACTTTATATATGTGGAGCACCGAAAACAAGATCACGTGAATTCATGTACTGTAGATATTGTTGGATGCACACCTAGTACATTGTCCTGCTCTAATCCGGCATTTTCGGATAACATCTACGCACATCGAGGACTTGAAGTAGACACCCCACGGCACTGCTCTCCAGATCAGGAAGTTACTGTGAATTTGTAGGTAGTGCCAAAGCACTCACATTTTAAAAGTTTGCTGAACTCTTTCTAGGAAAGCTGTCTGTAGTTCTCCCAATACCAACCACACAAAAAAAAAATTCAAATAACAAAGCTAACAACTATCGTTAATTTGTACATGCAAATCAGTGTCTTTTTTCCTGTTTCTATGTTAAACATGCTACTCATTGATCATTAGACATCAGCAGAGTGTTTGGGAACTGGTGAAGAACATACAACTTGGGATAGTGATTTCTCTGTAATATACAGAAACATGTTTGTAGATATATGTGGTGAGGCACTGTTGAAGAGGACACCAAGCACTGTTGTTGCAATGCCCACTTTGCAATGAAGGTCCTCGACAAACTTGTGTTTTACCATCCTGTAATATTTCATGAATGCAACATTCCATTGTTGTCTTGGAAAGCAGAGAGCTCGTTGCTTTGCAGAATACAAGTAATTAGTACAAAATCAAAACATCTCACACAAGGAGGATTCTACAGCTGACTATATGAGGTGTGGTTCACAGGCCAGATGATGATGAAAGACTTGTGCAACAACTTATTATTTGTGATTTCACTACTTCACAACAATATATAACTGTCCCATAGCTTGATTAATAATGCTCCAGTGGCTGTCTGACAGCAGTGTGGAGTATCGCGTGCTGTGGATTTGTAATGGGAAGAGTGTGGGCCCAGATTCTGGGTGAGATGGACAGGGCAGTGCCCAACCCTTCTGCAACTTACTCCACTAGGGCTGCTTCAGTTAAATGGGTATAAATGTAAGTTACCTTAAAATTTGCAGCAAAAAAATGTCTTATTCAAACCATCCCTGCTTGCTGTTCATTAGTTTCAAGTACACAGGGACTATTCACGCTTTTAAGAGGCCCGGCAATGGAGAGCTTCACTCTAGTCAGCGAACACTGTTAAGCAGCTGGATCTTGGGCAGGTTTTGTAGAACAAAACATTTCAACGTCATCTTTATAAGGGACAGATATTATCATTGTTCTTGTTTTTGGTGTTATAATTCGTCTTCTTTACCCAATATACTGTATATATATGTCCCAGTCATTTTTCAATCTCAAGTTTATGCTAAACTCCTTTTCTCAAAGAAGCACACAAAATAGCCATATACCGGGTCAGGACAATGAAGACAACATGCTATATTTATTTTTTTAAAATTCAGTAATCATTACGATATATATCGCTTTTCGTGCAAACATCACGCGATTCATCGATACAACTGTTCTTCTTTAACAGCACAGCTCATTGAAGGATTGCCAGACCAGAATTTAAAAGCTTTAATATAACATAGCCGGTTCGTCCTGCTCGAACATATACACCTGGCGCTTTTGAGTCGGAGGTTCTGCACGGCGCATAATCTGCAACACCGAGATTCCATCCTACCTGCAGTTGCATTAATTAAAATCCCTCATTAAAACAGACACCGCTCTGCGATCTCTTTACTGTCACAAGGCACACGACACGTAGCAGGCGCGCACGAGCCTTGCTTGTGGAATTAAGCTCGGGCAGGGCAGATCAGAGCAAAGTCGAGGTGCCGAGACCCCCGCTTCCGCACAGCAAGGTCACTCCAGGTAAAAACACCACCCTTGCCGATGCGTCGTTTGGAAGGCCATGCTAAGCCTGTTCCGTCTGAAACGCTAACGCTACCTTCGACTGCAGCCATTAGCGACGAGAATGTCTCACACCTAAAGGTCCATAGACGCACAGAAGCAGCACAGAAATACCACCATTATTTAATGATGAGAGAAAACAGGAGTTTTTTTTTAATCTTACGTTGCTTTCCCGAGGATTTCAACCAAACGAAATTAAAATAATGAAATGTGTCTTGAAAATGAAAGCAAGTTCACAGCGAGTCCAGTCGTGTTATCTCGCAATGTGAAACGACCGTGTTATTTTCTCTGACTTCAAATAGTGCCTACTTTGTCTCGACAGCATTCTACAGTCACTGGCAGCACGGCCAGGTCCTTCATCTGACCACCTTTAGAAGGAAACACGACTATGAAAATAAACAGAAACTATCAAAGGATGACCTATTTCTGCATTAGGCTCTCTGCAGCACTATAACGGTGACGCGAAAAGCAGCCCGTGGATACAGCTTTCGCACTAAAACCCCTTCATATGCATATTGTAAATATAGTGTGCTGGGAAAAAAATGTGAATTTGGTTGGTCGACTGGATTCCGCTGTGCTAATACCGAATGCACAAATACACAACTGCGTCTACATTTGTATGATTATCAGCGATCAAAAAGTGAATTGCATTTGAAAAAAGAAATAAATTAAGCACTAAATACGCTCGGAATTTAACAAGAACCCAAGGGTACCCGTTTAAGATCGCGCAGAAATTCGCTCAAACTAGAAAACGGCGTTGTGTCTGAGCACGGCCGGCCGCGATCTCCTCCACATTGCAGTTTCCCTGCTGTGGCTGTGCACTCTGAATGAAGAACGCAAGGCACCGGGTTATCCACGAGATCGCTGGGCGACAGACAGCGCTCGGAACACGGCTAGCGATTCCGGTAGTATCCGGCCGATCGGAGCTCAAGAATCGCCGAAAATGTGGCACCCACATGTACTAACGCGGGTAGTGTGGGAATCTCAAGTCTGCGGCGTCTTTCGACGAATCTAAAAGTCTCGTTTGGAGACTTGTGTGTGTGTTTCAGGGCGTGCTGAGCGCAGATCTACCCCGAACAGTTAAGTCACACGGCAGTAAACAGTGTATGTTTAGCGACCACATTCCGGAAAACGTCCAGTTGTGTGTTGTAAAACAAACACGCACGAAAATGAATCCGTGAGTTAACAGATTTAGTCCTGTCTTATCACAGAGCCATGTATTTAAGAGCTAAATCCTTCTGTTGCTGTAGCCCAATTGTCATTAAACCGGCTCAGTTGTTCGGCGTCTGTCCTGTCAGATACACTGGGTCAGTGGGCTATTCGCGGCGGAATGTCCCGATCTCTCTGCCATTTTAACACACCGCGGTGGCAAACATCTCCATCGAGTTACGTTACTAGTCAATAAGAGGAAAAGTAAGTTCTGCAAACACCTGATTCGCTTTTCACCAGGTGAAATGAACGCTGTCGTGGTCCAGTTGACGTGCACATGAAAATGAATGACATAGAACAATTATAGCCTGTTCAAAAGGCGGTGTTCTTGCGGGCTTGTAACCTTCTTAATCACTTAAAGAAATTAAACTGCCTGTGAAATTGAAGACAACTTGACAGGATACCCGCCAGAGCGGGATATATTCCTGACTACGGAGCTACAGGGTGCTACAGAAGCCGGAGAGAAAAATAAAAAAAAGATGCAACACAGCTTTGACCCGCAAAACTTTAAAAGGGTTTCACAGTGCACATCACTTCAGTGGATTGTACTGGAACAATAGTAGGCTGGTATCAGCCATGTATGCTGCCTTTAATAAACAACTGAATAGGAACTACTGTTACTACAACTAGGATACTGGTAGTAGTCTAGTAGTATAGTGTTGGTAGAAGCAACCGTATTCTTACTAATAAGCATTTTCTTTCGCGTTTTACCCTCACGCACACACCTGTTTGTCCCCATGAAGTTGAGCACAAATGAATAAAGGATAAGAAGAAAAAGTTTAAACGGTGCAACTGTCGCCCCCACGACTGCCTGCGATGCCCCTTTAATGCCCCTCGCAGCGCCTTTGTTATTAGCAATGGCAACCGACTCGCGCCGCCTTACCTTCAGCGCGGGGCTGCTCTCGAGCGGGTCCGGGCTCGTGGCTTTCACGGGCACGCGGGGAGGGGTCTGCAGGCGCCGCCGACTTCCGTCTCGGGGCTCCGAGGTGATTTTAAAGAGGAATAAATCCGGGGCGAAATTTAGGTTTCTCTCCGCGATCTTCCCTCATCGCCAGTTTCACACTGCAGCAGCTGGAGAGAAATATCGCGCACCCTGGGTCCTAGAGCCGGTAAGTTCTTGCTTTACAGGTGAATGCAATACAGGTTGTTAGTCGGACGTTTGCGGGCTAAGACCGCCTCACACACGACACAAAGGGCACAGGGGGTTAACTCTCCGTGGGCGTGTGATCGGATTAAACTTGCCAGTGCTTAATAAATTAATAAAACTCATTTAAATATCTGGGTACAAGCATAATAACTCCACGTGATTGAGCTATCCGCCGCTCTGGAATCTGTCGAGTTGGGCCAGCGTTTCGACCACGGCCTGATTTAAACGCATATTCTTATCCTTACAATCACGGTGAAGGAACTCGAACGTGAACAGTCGCAATATTGGTACCGACGAGTACTGTGTGAAGTCGAATTTTACATCTGGAAGGATGAAAATGGAAGGAGCGGGCGGCTCCAGCGCACAGACTCCAGAAATAGATGCATCTGGGGAGGTGAGAGAGTTCAACACGAACAAGCTCTGTTACTCCCTTCCACAAATAATGAGCAAAATGATAGAAAGCCGTAGCTATTGTAGGCTTTCACACAGCTGGTCGATGACACCTCTCCTTTCCTACAGCACCGTTTTCTGAAAACATTTGTTTGTCATTTGATGCAAGAAAAGGTGCTGTGGAGCTGGGCTGCACACGTGTGTAAGTGTGTAGCTCTTCACGGCTGCCACTGCCGCTCACTGAGGGGCAGAAGGGCTGCAAGCGAGGGGAGGCCGTCCAGCACACACAGCCGGCTCGGTTGCGAGCTGGTAGCTGTTTGACCCGAAGATCCAGCCCTTCCCTGAAGCCAGCCGGTGGGTCACCTTGTGCAGCCTGTCTGGTTCCTTATCCCAGACTCCCAGCAGCCCTTGTGTCAGAAGTGCCTCCCGCTCTCACGCTTAAAGGCACTTCCCCGTGGTCTTCCACTCGTGTCCCCCGACTCGTGTTTCACTGTTTCACATTTCATCGTACAAACATATATTGTGATTAAGAATGCCTACCCAGGGTGTTTTTTTTTTTGTAGCCTATATTTTATTTTTTTGCACGTGTTTTTAGTGTTTAAAAGTATGTTGTGCGTCCCAAGTATGTTCATCATCCATGCGGTCGCTGTGTCCGGGGTATGTATTCACGACGTGTCCATGTTTCTGGTAAGGCCGTCTCGGTTGGGAAGAATCGTGATTCACAACAGGACAGCGCGCGATTTCCACAGCCTCGGAGCGCGTAAGCAGCCGGCTAGTCTCATGAGCGTCACTGTCGATGGTCTTCCCCGATCACAGGCGCCTCTGCAGCTCAGCCTGACCTCTGCCCCGAGTGCCTAAAACCCATTCGCGCCGCCATGTGCTTGCACTCATCCGACAGACAGCACGGACAGACGTCAGGCGGTCGGCCCCGCGCTGCTCAGAGCTGCCCAGCTCCGGGTCCGAGGTTCGGCAAGCAAATAGGTGTGCGAGTTCGGAAACAGCAAGACCACGCAGAAGCGTGACCTAAAGTGTGACGCTATGTTTTAAAAAAATGTAAGTCAAAGCTTCACTATCGCTCTTGTCGAGTGTAAATCGACGGGATAAAATAAATTTCTTCTTCAGTCGTATTTATGCAGGGCTGCAAGACACGAGCTATCTAATGGTATTGTTAAGTTCTGTGTTGGTGGTATCTTCTGTGCTTTGGGGGTGTAAAGAAAGCAGGCCGCGTTCACACACACACACCCCCCCCCCTCTGGTCGCTTTGTACCAGCGCTGACACTCGTTTCTTTCTCCGCAGAAACCCCGTGTACTGGGCGCTCTGCGATTCCAGAGGCCAACGTGTTCACACATCTGCTTCTCCCGCCGCTGAATGAAGCACCTTCTGGAATCCGCATTACTGAGCCGAGATACGTGCGAAGAGGGCATCTCCCCACAACAGGGCTCTGTTTGGAGGAGTAACATTGTGCACATGTGTCGTTCTCTCCACTGCCTCACACACGCGGGTCGTGCCGTGTACCCTGTAACTCTCAGCTGCCTGCACGTACGGGACGCCGATGGCCGCCGGCTCAAAGCTGGCGGAGCCCCGAACATCCTGACTTGCTCCAGACCCACAGGGCCACCGGACCACAACCCGGACACGATTTCGTCCGGGAGCGACTCTTCCCGAGCCCGGGATTTTTGCATTCTTCGGCTGTTCGAGAATCACGTCCGAGCAAGTTGAGGGGCGACGCAGACAACAGTGCATTATGTCAGGGCTGAGCTCTGCTCGGACAATCGCAATCGCAGTCTTGCGAAGCGAAAGGGTCACGCGTGTCAAAGAGCACTCGCTCTCTGTTTTTAGGGGAGGGAGAGAGGAAGAACGTTAGACTGCACATTGTGTAAAAGCGGCAGCTGTAATTATTGCTAAACACGGCAGGTAAAAATCGCATCATCCACACGCACAGGAACCACGTTTCTGAAAAAAAGTAGGACAGACGCATCTGCAGCACCCTGAGTGTCAGATCCAGGCGCATTTTCAGCTGTTGTTTTACCGCGTTTCAGCCCAATAGTCTGTAGCCAAGCAGAGACGGAGCTGACGGAAAGACCACAGAGCCGTGGGTTGTATACTACATAATAATTCTCATATCCGTATCAGCGGCGATGTGGATCAAAACGTTTCGAAAAGTGGAGAATTGTTTTTAAAACACTGAGAAGAGAATAAATACTGCAGTTCTGTCTCCAGTTTATTCTACTGACCTTCATAAACTCCCTATCGAAACGTGCGTGTTAAACAAGAAATTCGCTCAGAGCCGCTCACTACGAACTGAGCAGAGCCCCGCGCAGGCTGTCCCGAGCCGTGCGGTGCCGCTCAGGCTGGCGGCGGGGGGGGCGAGGGGGCTGTGACCGGGGTGGCCGGCGAGCACAGCGGCGTCCCTGTCTGAGGCCTAACTCCAGCTGCAGGAGTCTCCTGCGCGCTCGCGTGTCGGGTCCCTCCGTCTGGAAGGAGGATGTGGGTCTCTCCGGCTCCGCGGTGACATCGGCCAGTCACGTGCACCGCTCGCACGCCCCCCCCCCACGCCACACGGACCGCTCCGCGGGCTGAGCCCGGCCAGAGCACCGTCCTGCCCCGTGTCATTCCTCCGGCGACACGCTCATCTCCACGGCCGAGGATCGAGGCCGACGAGGTGGACGAGTTCACGTCGCCAAAATAATGTTTGCACGGAGGCAGCGCTCTGTGCCGGCAGCGCCAGCAGACCATAGGGCGCAGTGATATGCCCAACATACATCATCCGTAGCCGAACACAGACATCAAAATTTGGGGCATCGGCACTTTGAGCCAGAAGTACTGTTCCTCCTCCTAAAGACTAAAATCAGACCGGTGAGATTCCAAATTCTAAAATACAAAATAAGGTCTAGAGGCTCTTGAATAGCAAGGTGATTTCTTTTTCTTCTCCTAATACTATTACTACTAATAATAATAGTAAAACTACTACTAATATCTAACTATACAGTGTATTATTATTATTATTATTATTATTATTATTATTATTATTATTAGACCCTATATTACACGGGTTTTATGCGTCTCACCCGAAGAAGGCTCCACATCCGAAACGTTGTTTTCTTTCTTCTCTTTTCATGGAATAAACCTCTACTTGTTCCTTTGCAGCTATGCATGCTGACGCAGCTCCCTACTTGAATTTATTATAATATAACTTGAAGTAATGCATACTTTCGTGAGCTGTATTAGCCTTAAAAAGTCATTACCTTTAACAAAATTAAGGTTTCTTTTTTTTGCACATTTTCACCGTTTGCTTACTGCCAGAAACACAAAATATGAAAATTCATCAAGGGTATCGGTCGGCGTCTAGTCCAATTAACCAGCTGCCGCTTCATGGTTTCGTTAGACACTAGCACCGACCCGAACTGCGAACGATACTCTTTTGTCTTATAAAAAAAAAACACCAGTCGAGATTTTCCCTGAATTGAAACTGAACAGGGAGGAGGAACATTTGAAACGGAGACAGGAGGGACTCCCTTACACAAAGGGTGGTGGGAGTGGGGAACAAGCAGCCCGGTCATGCGTAATAAGGTCTGGGACACGTACTATAACCCCACGAGCTACCTGCGTCGAATGGCCTCCCCGTGTATGACACACAAGTGCCACTGTGACCAGGTTCGGGTAATTATCTGAAGGCTCTCCATCATCACCACGACAAGGAGACGTCTGTATGAAAATAATATTAATAAGCACAACACAGCGTAGCTCCGTCCCAGCACCAGCTTTGCCGTCTTGCAGAACAGATTTCTTCTGGACAGACGCCCCACGCGTGGCCTGCGGGCGTGACGGCACTTTGTCCCGGGAGAGAGGATCAATGCCGGGGCTGTTAATTAATCCGAAGGCAGACCCTGACTCGGTTTATGCATTTTTTGATGGCACCGAGTTTCTCATTGCACGGTTCCCCGATTCCACAGTTTCTAAAGTAGCAAATCTCGTACCGAGGTTTTGCTCTCTCGTCCAGCTGATAGCTGGTAGCTCGTTTTTAGATCATGTTCTCGTACTTAATCTCGTTGAAATGATTTAGACGCGGCGCTACACGGTGTTAGACCTTTATCCAGGCTGTAGGGATGATTTACGCCGGGGGTGAAAGGACAGAGCGGCGATAGGGGTGGGGGCTGGCTGCTTTCTGCCCTTTTCCCAACTACCTCAGCGATAAATGAGCCGGCGCACAGCGCCTGCGATCGGCTGTTCCATCAGCAGGAGTTAACTCCTATTTACAGTCACGTCAGACCGCATTCCGTGAGAGAAGTGGGCGTCCGAGGGCCGTGATGTATCAGAAAATAGGCTAGCCTCGACCATTTTCTCTCAAAGTCGGAAACACTCCGCAGAAGCGCTGTGCCAGGCTGGTGTTTCTCCTTCGGTCTGAACTGTTGCTTTTTTGATATTCCCAAGATAACGGAGGCGAGCAGGAAGGGTCCGGGCACGGAGTGTTTTGAGCAGGGTATGCTCAGGTAGTTTTCGTTCGTGTTAAAACCCAACCCCCCCACCCCGCCTGTGAATAGGATCTGTAATTTTCAGTAGCAGGCCTTCAGCTATGTGCGATATTTAAAATGATGAAAATTCACCTATTAGAGAGTTTACACCTAGGAGGGGCTAACAGCCCACAACTTACCCCGAGACACAGCAGGAGTCTTTGTTCATTGCGTGAATAAATGCCTTTGACAATGCCTACGGTGAGGAAGAAAAACGCCGGGGTAAAACAAAAAAAAAATATATATTTTTTTTTTAAAAAGGGGGGGGAGACGCACGCGATCACGCGGCACGAGTGGCTTCGAATCAGTGTGTTGTTGTTTTTTTTTAAAAGAAACAACGACCTCGTGATGGATCTGAGCCCCAAAACACCCGCAAATAAACGCGACCGTGGGTTTAACAGGAAACTAACTCCGAGCCCGCTGCGATTATGAGCAGTGTCACTCGCTGGTGGGATCTCCCGGGACACGGCGTGCGGAGTGTGCCGGTTTGAGCCGACTTCCTGACAGGAGCGGTCGCGCACAGCTAGAGCCGCGCCAGTGAACAGATTCGATGCTTTCAGATCGAAACTGTTTCTAATATGCGTGTAAATATAGGTGCAAGTAACAAAAATGCCTCATCAATAAATCATACGTCATAAGCAGTGCCTGCTGGTATAAGAGCGCCATTTCAGAGCCTCTTGTCGGCGGCCGGTTCCATAGTGTAGTGGTTATCACGTCTGCTTTACACGCAGAAGGTCCTGGGTTCGAGCCCCAGTGGAACCACGCACGTTTTGTCCTTTTTTATTTTTTCCCCCCCTAAAATCAACCTTGCCGATTTAATGTTTAAAACTAAATAAGGTTAAAAAAAAAAAAGACTCAACTTCAAGTAGAACAGTACGTAGCACAGAACAGCTAAGGACTGTCCTGCACGGGTAGCACTGCGAGTGTTTTCGAGTTCAGCATTTCCTTCGTAAATAAGGGAAACGCGGGTGCCGGCGTAACCGCTTGCGCTTTCCGGAATTACAGTAAATGCGAAAGAATAAAGATTAAAAATACAAATAATATCCTTGCGCCCCCCAGCGGTAATTATATCTTGCAGTTCGGCAAAAAGTTTGGAATCGTCGACTAGTTGTATTTTCTAAATAATGACATCGAAAAACTATTACTTTAGAAAAAAAAAACCCCACTAAATATAGTCCTTAAAACACTTTCTTGATAAAAAAAACCCAAATACATCTAACTGATTGTTTGATGCATTCAAATACCTAAAAATGAAAACAACACAAATTTGCAAGGATAATATGTTTTATAGTAGACTGCTCAATGCCAAAAAGACGTGGACATTTATGGCAAAAAGCAATTAAATAACTGAATAACAGAGCCAAAGCGCCCGAAAACGGAGACGTGTACTGGTCTATGCTATTCTGTGATGATCCTTTGTCCGTTTTCTCCACTGAAGGCCCATCAACAATGGGCGACGATGTAGTTACTCCGAGTAAAGTGGACAACGAGTCTTTTAGGAGGTGAAAGGAAAACGGGACGCCAAGTGAAGAACAGGCAATCTCCATGCAGAATGCGTTCCCGGCCCGGAAATACGACGTACCTTTTAGACTGCGGTCTGCAGAACAGTCACACCTGGCTCTGAAGAAACTATGTGCAGTGCCTATAATCACTTTTTACCAACAGTTCGCGGACTTCTGATGGGTCAGACAGGCCCGAGAGCTTTTACCGCCAAGAGAAACACGTTCTCATCTGCGATCGTTTTGACGATGGCTACCGGGCCGAATACATCAAGTTCAATGTCATATTCAGCCTTGAGTTTAAGACTTTAAGCAGAGGAGGAAGACGTAAAATCACCTGAATCGTCCGTGGATCGCAGGTGTATGTTATAGATATAGACGCAACACATGCAAGTGTGTCTGTGTATATATATATACTGGTGGGTAGCTGCGTCAGCATGCGTAGGCTGCAAAGGAACAAGTAATAGGTTTATTCCATGCTGAAAAAAAGAAGAAAGAGAACACAACGTTTCGGCCGTGGAGCCTTCTTCAGGTGTCAATATATATATATACTGTACACCTGTGTGTGAGACTGCTCTTTCAGCGTGTTTCACATAATAGGGCAATTTCCTACAACACAGCATCGCGAACACCGAACACTTGGATTTCAGGCACAGTTTCCACAAACGCGAGTAGGTGGAGGATTTCCGACAGGAGGCGTTTGAGGGGAAAAAACATGGAAGCAGTGTGTTGCGCCGCCGAAATACAGCAGATGCCGCTCAGAAATTTTAAACGCAGAGGCTTAGCCAATCAAGAGCTTTCAGTGGCTTTTAGTTATGTGTATTGTAATAAAAAATCAGGAACTCGTCTTTCGTGTTATGACAGCTGGGAATGTCGCACTGGTTTTCAGGAATCGCAAGTTCAGCTGGGATTCAGGGACAGTTATCAGATCAGCATGTCAAACTGACCCTACCCTGGAAGACGTTAACGTCTGTCCTCACCAACAGAAGCCGCACAGCCCACATCCTGTTTATCAGAGGAATTTTGTTACCATGGCGATTTAGGAGGCTTAAGTCTTGAAGGCCTTCTCTTTCTGTGCTCTATTTTATATTCCGCAGCGCTATGCTATTAGGAAGTGCGTTCTTATTTTTCACTCGCTGAGCTGAACTTATCAGTAATCGGAGATCGATACATCGAAAACCGAGCTTTAAAATGACGGGGGATTCTGATACCATCTCGTTCGCTAGTTCATCTCATTTTAATTACATCTGCTTATGAGACTACTTATTTATTATTCACCGT
This sequence comes from Lepisosteus platostomus, assembly GCF_059453375.1. Lineage (NCBI taxonomy): Eukaryota > Metazoa > Chordata > Actinopteri > Semionotiformes > Lepisosteidae > Lepisosteus > Lepisosteus platostomus. The sequence goes on from NC_142620.1 coordinate 54,790,396, forward strand.
CCGCTTTATATCCAGCACCGTGTAGCGGGGGAGGTTCTCGGCAAGCAACGGGCGCGAGTCAGGGTACACCCTGGACGGGACACCAGTCCATCGCAGTCTGTGTTACTCCCTGCTCTCGGTTTATTGAACACAGATTCTAGGAGATCGGGAAAGCTCCGACATTGCCAAAACTTTATGCCATTGCATCTTTGGGCTTAAACTGTCCCAAATTTCCATGTAGAGGCTAAAAATAAAAAGTTGACACCTGAAAGCTGTGGCTATTATTTTATATGACTTACAAAAGCCAAATTGAAAAAATGGACATACATTATATTATTCTGCTAAATGAGGGAAAAAAGACTCATCAGCTGTTGAACAAACCAGGACAAATCTGTTCCTTGTAATTTTTTTAATGAACCTTAATTGTTGTGATTTAAAGCTTCTCTGTGTTCTACAGTCCGCAAAACCTCAGGTTTATCGTTCCTAATTTCAGAGATTTTTCCTCTATACAATTCAAGAAAAGCCAATACACAGAATCTTGACACGAGAAATCTTTTACCAATTGAGATTTACAGACGGGGAATGTCCATTTAAATCACCGCAATTCAGTGTTGTCCAAACAGGCTGCACTAGTACAATGGGGGGAGTATTTAGGGTAACAGTCGGCTGAAGGCCCTCTTCAAAACAGCCGTCTTCCCCCGACACAAAGGTCTAGTGGAGGCCTCCCCAGCCCCAGTCATCACTATCCTGGGGTCCTCTGACGTCGGCCGTACTTTGAGCTCGCAGTAACCTCATTTCTGCCTTCAGCGAACTCCTGGCTCGTGTAAACAGACCTCGGTTCACCGCTTTCAGATTTAAAAAACGTTACCAATTTAATCCGTGAAGTTTTACAGTTCACCTGCTGTCCCCAGCGGGTTAAAAACGAGCCGTAAACAGTTAGAGTTGAGTTGAGCAGATGAAGAAGACCGCGCCCGGCAGCTGTCCCCATCGAAGCGCCAGGATCAGGCCTCTGTCTCCTCGCTCGGCTGCTGGTCCTTCTGGTGCTCCCTATGCCTTGGGGCCCCCTTCTTCCGGAACCCCTTCGCTCTCTTCTTGGGGTCCCCGCCGCTGGACGTGAGCGCGATGTCCGGGAGCTTCCCAGCAGCCTGTGCGCTCTTGCCCTGCAGGAAGTCCTCCTTGGCCATGGGCTCAATGATGGCGCCCAGCTGTGTGACGACTCTGGGGGCCGTGATTTTCTGGACGGAGCGCTGGGTGTTCCAGGTCTGTCCGACCGGCATGCGAACGCTGCGCTCAAACTGCGTCGGGTTCTCGAAGGGGAAGGGCAGCTGGGCGACCTGCGGGGCACGGCAGAGAGAAACCTGAGGACAGGCAGCAATGCGCCACACACCTGCGGAAGGGCTCGTCTTCATCGGTTTTAAAAACTTCACGGGGGGCCGCGGCAGACTCACCTGGTGGGCTGCGATAGAAGCGTCTCTCTTCTCGGAAATGATGACGTCAGGAAGGTTCCGGTCCTGTCTGGGTGGGGGAGGGGCCGCTTTGATCCGGAACCTGCAGAGGGCGAGACAGGGGGCAGCATGGGATACTTGTGACGCTGAGCTCTGGGAGGAAATAACCGAATTCCCAAAGAGTCAGGGAATGTCAACCAGAGCCCACAGATATCCCCCAATGTGCTGATGTTTACAGACAAAGCAGTGTTGATGAGAAGTAAAAACAAATGGCAAAAATACCCACGGCATCTTCACCATCCATCGCTTTTCAAATGTTTCTCAATTGTTAATAGGTGCAAAGTAATAAAAAATTAAACTAGTTGAAGAAATTATGGAAGTAAAAGAGACGCAAATAACCGACAGATGCTGTAAAAGGTCAGGCTCCAGAACAACAGAGAAATTCCAAAGAAATCCCCGCTCGGGAGCCGTTGCCAGACTGTGACGCGGCTCGCAACCCACCTCCTGCTCTTCCTCTTGGAGGGCTTGAGGCCCACGCCGCCCCACTCGCCCCAGCCCGGCAGGGTCAGGTCCACCACCTTCGGCCTCGACTCCTCCGCCTGCCTCCGCTTGTCCTTCAGGAAGTCCGAGATCACGTCGTCCGCCGCAAAAGCCTCCTTGATGATCATCTTCTGCACCTCCTCACCCTTGTCGAGGAAACAGATGAACAGCAGCTGTCGTTTGCCGAGGATCCCAGTGAAATCATGGATGTGGCTTCGCTTGACACTACGAGAACACGTCACTATTTCTTTCTTCTAATATTATTATTATTATTATTATTATTATTAATAGCTTACACTTATATAGCGCTTTTCTGGACACTCCACTCAAAGTGGATTGCTTTACAGGTAATGGGGACTCCCCTCCACCCCCACCAGTGTGCAGCCCCACCTGAGCCTTAATACTCAGGCAGAGTAGCTCCACACAATCAGATACTCAATGATGATCAATACTTATCCCTGTGCGTAACCTGCGTTCAGGGGCTAATTATCTGGGAGGTTTACATCAAGGCATCTTGGTCTTTCAGGACCAGGTCACAATTCTTCCCGTTTTCATCCTTACCTCCTCTTCCTCAATGGCGGTGGGAGCAACCGGAACCTGGATGACTTTGGCTTCCTTGGTCAGCACCTGACTGAGACTGATCACCTTCTTTTTCTTTTTCTTGACCTCCTGCCCTCCCTCGTTCCTGCCCTCGCCCTCCGAGCTGGGACCCGGTGCCTTGCACTCCGGCGCCGGCCCATCGGACTCGCCCGTCACCCCCTGGCTCAGGAGGTCCAAGTCCTCCAGGGTCTGGACGCGCATCAGCCCTTCATCCAGCAGGGGGCGCTGTTCTCTCTCCGCTCCCTCGTCGGCAGGCGGCGCGCTGTCCTCCCGCCTCGGCTTCGGCGTCACCCTCTTTCCCGGGGGCTCCCGCCTGCCTCCCACCAGCCTCTGAAAGAGGCTGTTAAATTCCGAAACCTCCTCCTCCTCCATATCCGCCTCCTCGCTCTTCTCTCCTGCAGAGTTTTCAGAAGAACAAGTGTAGCAACACAACACAAGTAAGGCCATACGCAGGATTCGCAATGAAAGTGGAACTGCTGTAAAGCTCTTCATTGCCATATAACAGAGAAGGTGATCAGCATGCTCAGACTTCAATTTAAGATAAAAATTCTCAAGCAGAATTATGCATTTAAGTCATATGCTAATAAAATCTAGTTCTGAGTAAATAAAATCAAACCTGCAACAATCACTTCTCTATATTGAGAATATCCAGCGTGTCAACTGGCAAGCCTTACAGCAGCACCTGGCACCTCAACACCCTGCACTCCTCTCCTCTCCTCTCACTCCTCCTTGGCCTCGTGCGCCCCGAGTGCACCAGCGCCTGTTACCGCACCGAGGCTCCTGTGGAGAGCAGACGCTGCACGCCGCCTCCCAGCCAGGCGATCCGCAGGGCGTCACGGGCATGAGGAGCAGCTTCAGAGCTCGCTGCTCGCAGCACAGCCAGCCCATGTGCTGCAGGCCTGGACGCCCAGTGGGCTGCGTCAGCACTCCTCACCTTTCTCTGGCGGCAGCAGCTGATCTGGACTCTCAGCCTCGCGTAACTGGCGCCTCTCCTCGAACTCCCGGAGGAGCGCATCCTCCTCTCCCTCCTCTTCCTCTTCCTCCTCCTCCTCCTGCTGTTGCTGCTGCTGCTGCTGCTGCTGCTGCTCAGCCTCTGCCCTCTCCTCTGCCCCCTCCTCTGCCCCCTCCTCTGCCCCCTCCTCTGCAGCCGGCTCCGCCCTCAGCTTGCCCATCAGCCAGGGGTTGGAGGGGTCGGCCGCCGGCTGGGCGTCGTTCACGAAATCCGGCACGGCCTCCGCCTCGCCTGCCCCCTCCTCCTCCTCGCTGTCCGAGGGCACGGCCAGTTTCTGCGTCAGCTGCTTGTTCATCTCCAGCTGCTGCTGCATGGCTTTGCGGGCCTGGGAGAGACACGCGCCGGGCGGTTAAGGATCAGCCTTCGCCCCAAACAAGAAAATCCGACAAAGAGCACGCGTTCTCCATTGCAACAGGTCACCGGGCTGGTAAAACACCCTGAGGATGCGAACACGGCACTGGAGAGACAACTTCACACTGCAGCAAGCGAAGACCTGTCGGGTTTGACAGCTCGAGCAACACTGGTTCCCCATCAGGTACCGTGCTGACAAACGCCAGAAACAACCGTCTGCTTTATTGTACCTTTGACAAGAATGTACCCTGAAATGAAGATCTGACGACGTATTTCCAAAAAATACACAACTGTATAAAAGGGCGCAAACCATCATCTCGGATGGAAGAGTCAGGCAGATATATTGATGATTTTTATCCACAGGCTGTCTTTACTGGAAGTGAACACACCCTCACTCCAGACACACCCCCGAGGCGCCCCCGCTTGCTCCAGCCCACCGTGGACAAGGCTGGTAGTGTGCGGCCTGCTCCCCTCTTGCCTCAGGGCCAAGCCTCGGGGTCCCCTGTACCCCAGCGGGCACTGCAGCAGCAGCCCTACCACGAGCGGGACTCACCAGGCGTCCCAGTGGGAGTCAGCCTTCGGGCTGAGCCTCTGCAGCCGGCCTCGCTGCCAGATGTGCACGAGTTTCCGCCTGCAGAACTGCGAGCCGCCCCTGTCTGATTGCTGCCCGATTCGAGGGCAGCTGCGTGTGCAGCGGATCACTGACAAGCAGGGCTTACCTCCTCGTCGTATTTGGCCATGATGGCTCTTGACTTGGCCCACTTGCCGCTGTTCTGGTGCTTCAGAGACATTCGCTCCTGCATGACAGGTGAACAAACACATGTCCCGCGTTACTATGGCAACCCCTCCACAGGCATCACAACGTTAGGCCTACTGAACATGACAGGCACCTATTAATGCTGGCGCTGAATTTACTGGGGTTTTGCACAGAGAGAAACAAAGCTCGAGAAAGGGACAGAATTCATCTTTCACGCGTATATTCGAAGAAGTGAGAAGAGGAGCTACTTTCAACCAACAGAAGAAGAAAAAAAAAGACTTCTTTGTAGTCTAGAAATAGAGGATAAAACATTCCTGTTGGGACAAAACACCGTGAATTATACCTGTGCACCTCAAATAAAAACACCTCCAGGTATATTTGTGGGAATATCAGAAATTCAAATGGATCCTCTTTCAGGTGAACACAGTCCAGTAGAGAACTGTTCCCCTCTGCACTGCAGCAGGATGTCTCTGTGGAACAGGACCACCCACTCACCTTCATCCTGGTCAGCTCCATCTTCTTCAGCTCCTCCAGCGCAGCTGCGGGGTCGGTCTTGCGCAGCTCTTCAAACTCCTTCAGGACATCCTTGCGCTTGGATTTCTTCAGCACCTTGTGATACCTGCACCACACAGACCAGCACCCTGAGGTCATGTACCCTGTGCAACATTTCTAGAAAACTATGCCTGATCAGAGACGTACCTCCCTTATTCTACCCATAGCCACATGCACAGTGTCCGGCCCACCTTGTCCACTTGCTCCGTCCGGTTGCTCCGGTATCCCCCGTCTCTCAGCCCCATGACGGCTCCACACATGCCGCTCCCCTCCCCCAGCCGGTGACACGCAGGCGCCCAGACCAGGCGCACATGCTGTCTCCCAAACAGCACTAACGCCTCTCCAAATAAAAACACGCTCCCTCAATCTGTGCTACACATTCCTAGAGCCTACAGACCACCCACTTCATCTAGCCATCATAAACCTTGTGCCAACTGGTACACCCCCCTCCTAGAGCTGCTGGCTGCCAAGCCTGAGTACGCGTCTCTGCCTTTTTTTTTTTACAGTGCACAAGAAGACATTCGCTCAAACGTCGTCACCCAGGAGGCCGGCCTGGTTCTGCACACAGATGGCGAGAGACTGTCGAGGTAAGGAGGGAGCTCTCACGTTTTGCTTTTTATCTTCTTCTCCCTCTTGGTCTTGGCCTCGTAATAGGACTGGAGGGCCCGGGCCTTCTGCAGCTCGGCACGATGCATCTTAGCCTGGGAATTTCAACAGGCAGCGGATTAAATGGGAGGGAAAAAAAAAAGAAGAAAATTAAGTTGACATCTTTTGCAAGCTTGCTGGGTTCAGTCACCCTTTTTCTAGTCTGGCAAAGGGATTCAGCAGCAACAGAACCCGGTGATCTGGATATCAGCACATGAGAGGTGAAGAACCGGGCTGGAGCAGCTGGAATACGCGAAAGCAGAGATCGCTCAGCCAGGAAAGGGAGGGTCACAACCTCAGATGACCAAGGGGCCCAGGTAGCATACATGCTCACCAGTGCACCTCAGGACACCCAGTCGGCACACCCTAGGACAAACACCCCAGAGCCTTGTCTTGTGCACAGCGAGGGGGAGCACTCCAGACCCCCTGGGTACCGGTGTCCCAGACAGTCATCCGACACTGCGTGATGTCTTACACTTCCATCCACATGAGCAAGTGAGCTGGGCGGCGGGGCCTCTCCTCGCTTGCAGTGTGTCCTATGTTCGTGTAAACTTGTAAAGTTCCTGCGTGTGTGTCTGAGAGAGAGGGAACTCCCGGTGCCACCTTGTGGTGTGAGCTGGAAGGGTTAACCAATGAAGCCAAGAACAACCTGACATGCAATATAAAATTATATTCCGATTTAAATGTTACCGGTAAACTCTGGAGTGAAAAAGTTAAGGCCACATTGCTGTGCTGGCTACCTGTGTCTAGGGACATAGTTCATCCTGAGCTCTCAGCTGCCAGGCTGAATAGTGTGAATTAATTAAATCGATTAATAGCGTTATTAGTTTTACTTTATTCACATCCTGCATTTGCGTGTGAGCTCATGTATGTATAGTTCTGTGCTTCGCTATTTTCTTCCTTTTGTGCTCTTTCAGTAAAACAGGCTGCTGTCCTCAAAAAATGTACAAATCCTTCCTGCTCAACCCCTTCAGCACATATCAGCATCGAAGGCCTTGATCTGCGATACGGACTCCCATGCAAACGTTAGTCCAGTCAGGGTACCAGCCTTTTGACGAATGCTAGTATGCGTTCATGGGCTTTTGTCTCAAAAGCATGTCAAGCGAGATGCAGCAGGTCAGAGCGTGCAGGAAGTGTGAGAGGAGCTGCCTCACCTCCTCCAGGCTCATGGCCTTAAGGGAGGCCTGCTCGTGGGGTGTCAGCACAGGGCTTGTGATGGGCTGCAGGTTTTTGTGCAGGAGGCTGAAGATCTCCTGCTCCAGGGGGGTCCGTGCCTGCAACACACAAACACCAGCGTGAGGCAGACCGGGGCTGGAGAGCTTCCCCCGAGATCTGTCTGCCCACCCGCCCAGCACACATCGAGCGCCCCCCGTGAAAACCCACCTTCCACCCAGCCACCACCTGCTCCACGGGTCGCGGGCCGGAGGGCTCCTGGTTCAGGGGGAAGACCAGCTGCTCCGCTTTCCGGTTCTGGATCACCACGTTCTTCCAGCGGGACACATCCTCCCTGGACTTCTTGTAGGCCACAACTCTCTGGATCTGTGGGAAGGCAGGAAAACAGTCACCCTCCCTGAACCCACACTCCAGGAGGGCAGATTTCACAACAGGAACAGCAGCCCAGGAGCTTCACCACTGCTTGCCAAGAATGCAGCCGTGTAAGACTTGAGAAAACATCCTTGGCAAACTGGGTCAGCAGACTTTGAGATGTCTATAAACGCAGAGCATCAGCTCTACACTCATACCCCAAAGGTGGAGTGTCATATTCTTCAAGGGCTTTTCATCAAGTCCTTCACCAGAGCCTTTTTACTGACTTTCTGTTCCTCGTGCTACTGGGAGATCTGTGCTCTGCCCCTGCTGGGATTCGATCCAGGATGCTCCTAGACCCAGAGCTCACACCGCCTAGACATTCCCTAGACAGGCTGAACTCCGCTACGGCAAAGGACCAGATCCTCCTCCGTGGCAGAGCTCCACACTGCCGGGGTTTCAAGAAACTGACGCCATTTCTGTAACAGGCTGGGTACCAGTGACCTTGTCTCACTCGGGCACACCGGTGCTCATAGCAACAAGCTCGTGCAGAGCCAGTATTGGGCATGCAGGGACGCTAGCCTGGCGCAGTGCTTCTCGTGTGGCACAGTGGGGCATCTTCCCACGGCAGTGCCAGCACAGCGCCTATGTCGCGGATCTCTTACCTTCTGGGTCTCCTGCTGGCTCAGGGGCAGGTCCAGGGTGGCCTTGCAGTTCTGCAGGTTCCTCAGCTGCTTCCTAGTGCGGGAGATGGAGGGCCGGGCCTGCTGCATGGTGCCGAGCAAGTCCGACAGATCGATCTTCTCCCCGGCACCTGAGGAGGACAAAACCACAGCAGGCAACCTGGTCAGACGTCCAGAACCATCACCAGCCCCACCCCTGAGCCCATCGCCGTCTCAGCCCACACTTTTACAGATTCCTGCAGGTCCCAGTCAGTGGGCCAGAGGCCCCAGACCTTATTTAAAAGTAGGCACACCTGAAGAAGGCTCCACGGCCGAAACGTTGTGTTCTCTTTCTTCTTTTTTTCAGCATGGAATAAACCTATTACTTGTTCCTTTGCAGCCTACGCACGCTGACGCAGCTACCCACCTGAACTACTAATTTAAAAGTGCCACCTTGTTTCATCCACCCCGTCTTTCATGTCTCACCCATCTCGGAGCCGCACTAAAGTTTGGAATCTGGTGTGATCTTTATTACTTCCTTGCATGGATATAGCACTTTTCATCCCATAGGATCCTGAGGGACTGTACATCCAGCAAAGGACCCACTTCATCCACTACTGAAGTGCGGGTCCACCAGGGTGACACAAAGCAGCCATTCTGTGCCAGCAGATCAGGAGGAGATGTAAGAAACTGCTTCACCAAATACATTTAGTTGGGTGGGAGCGATCAGGCCCAGAGCAGAATTTAACCAGAACTCCAGAATCAAGACCACTACTCTTATGGACAGTGCCCTGGGATCTCTAATGACCAAGCAGTCAGGTAGCTCGGTGCAATATCCATCTGTAGGCATCTCCAACTGCACCTCCAGTCATCATTTCTGGGCTACTGGTTTGGAAAGTCAGACCCAGAGAGAATGGTGCCACCTACTGGTACACCTTAGTCGACTTTCCAGAAACGACTGACACACACAGACAGAAAATCTGGTGAGCTAAACCTGCCAGTTATCCTATGAGTTTTTTTCCCCACTACCTTCTGTCAACTTTGAACAGTCAGTGGGTTGACTCTAGTGCAGAAGGTTTTCAGCAGGACTCCAGCCTCCTGTATATGCTAGTGGGATGTAATGCTATAGAGTGTAGAGGCACACTTACCTTCTGCACTGACAGCGAACTCTGACACCTGCGCACTCGCCTCTGACCTCTCGGCGAGCTTCTTCCTGTTAAGAGAGGAAAGAGAATCAGCTGCGCTGGCCCAGTGGACACAGCTTTCCCTCTACTGGTGCTGTGTGACTGCAGACAGTAGAACACGAGAACAGCCGGAAACAAGAGGAGCTCATCTGGCCCATCCAACCCATTCGGTGGTCAGTACCCAAATTAACCTGAGGCCTCATCCAGCTGTTTCTTGAAGACAGCCGGGGTATCAGCTTTCACAGGAAGGCTGGGTAGCTTGTTCCACACTCCCACCACCCTTTGGGTCAGGAATGCCTCCTAATCTCAGTTTCAAGTGCACTTGCCCCATACTTCCTGCCTGTGTCCCGTAGTCTGCGATTCATTCGATACTGAAAGACGTCCACTTGATCGATTCCGTTGATGCCTTTGAGGGTTTTATTTTTCTAGGTTTTGCCCCGACATTACGCCGGAGAGCTGTCTTTCGAAACCTGGCACGACTGCTGGCCAGCCCCTGCCCTCCCGGCCCCCTCAAACCCACCTTTTCGTCCCGTCCAGGGAGCCGATGGCCTCCAGCAGCTTCTGGTGCTTCCTCTCGTCGTCACTGCGGCCCTGAAACAGCAGCACAGGCGCACGTTCGTCGTCAGCTCAACCGCCCCACCGGCCCGGAAACTCTCCCAGCGGGAACATCCCGCGCCAGGCACACGGATCCACGTTTCCCAAAGGAACGTTAGCTGCTTCACCCAGCAGCCAGCAGGCTCCCGATGGAGAGACGTCAACCCCATGGGAACCCCAGACACAAAAGTGGACCCGACACAAACATATCACTGTTCAGACAACGCGGGATCACGCTTGGTTCTAGGCAGCCACAGCATCTCCTAAGTCAGTCATTTCATTGGGCAAGTTCAACACACATTCCAGTGCTCACTTCACTTTTAAGGCTGCCTTAAAACCCTGTCATAGGGACTACGGCTGTCCAGGCGTAGAACTGGACAGTTACACTCACATTTCCTAATGCAAAAGGCACCACAGAAGGAATCCACTCCCAGCCCACTCCGAGATCTCGTCGTCTTATAAAACACTGCACTGCTCTAGCAAGACAATGACCAAAGAGTACTACTCGCCCTTACCTCATCCTCGCTGGCACTGTCGGCGTGTTCTGTCGGCAAGAACTCCTCTTCGACTACGGCGGGAGCTGCGTCCCGCTGTGAGGCTTTTTTCTTACTGCGAGAAATATAGAAAGTGTACATGAATTTCACAACACCACTGTGCTCCGAGGACAAGAGCACACCTCTGCACGGGGAAGTACTGCGGTGCTCGTTTTAAGAAATCAACCGAATCAAGATCTGGAAGAAGTTTAAAATCCCATCAACAATGATACAACCCATCCGATTTAACATTAGCACTACGACAACCTGTTAATACTCGGTAGCAATATTGAAGGTCCTACAATTATAAACCTGAATGTTTATTTTAGCCTCCGATACAGCTCCTTCACAAGTCATCGACTTATCTAGCCCAGCGCTCGGACACCCACTCAACCCAGACGTGTAATTAAATTACCAATATCCAACTCTCTACTAACAACACCTCGTTTATTTTAATCCCACCCTTGCTAACCTTGTTTTAGAAGCAGTTTCGCCACTTGCAACTTTTCGCTTCTTAGCCATGTTGACTGTCTGCCGAACGGACCCACGTGTAGCACAAGTGTCGTATTCCGATTTCTTCAGCTGTTCCGACATACTTTTATTACTGTCGTAAATTTTCACCACTGTAGTTGCACACTAGAAGCAGACTCGTTTCACCATAGAACCTTGGCTCACATACATGTTGAATATTTATTAAATATATTTCCATTCGGTGACATGTGTATAGTTTCAGAGTAAACGAAAAAATAAAACTTTGAGTGTCGTTTTAAAACAAACTACATTTCCCATGAGCCTTTGGGTCCCACGCCACGGTCTCGAGCGAAGAGGAAGTAATGTCTCCTGCGGGAAGAGTCGCTTCCTGTCCAAAATGGCGAGTACGGTGGTGGCCGCTGCTGCAGCAGCGGGGAGAGACCCGGCGGTGGACCGCTCTCTGCGCTCCGTCTTCGGTAAGTGAAACGGAGATGCGCGTCCGGCTCTCCCAGCTCCCTGTATTCTGGGCAGAAATCGATTAGCGAGCGGGCCGCTCCAACAGTTTGCCTCTGTTTTAGCGCAGGACGTGTGATTAGCATCCCTTAGTGTAGCCGTCGCGTAAACAAACATCGCATCCTTTTAAACAGAGCGGTTTTACGGAGCTCCAGGCGGTCTGCTATTGTAACTAACTCTGAGGCCGTTGCCATTTGGTATCCGTCGGTGGTATTGATGGTAACTCGGGGAATATGACGATGCGAAGGCACGACCCTTTGTGCGACACCCCTGGGGTTCAGACTGCTAGCCCGTGAAGACGGCACAGTGGCCGTGCTGTAGCTCATGCTGGCTCGTCTCCTGCAGTGGGGAACATCCCTTACGAAGCCACCGAGGAGCAGCTGAAGGACATCTTCTCTGAGGTCGGCCTGGTCGTCAGTTTCAGGTAGGGGACGTGGCTGGGTCTGTGGCTCACCGGCATTTCACCTGTTGGTCTGTATTGAGATGGTCAGTTTCTTTTACAGCACTCTGTGGACAGTACAGGGATAGTAGCTCGTGCCGGGTCAGTATTCCCACATTCAGGCTGAGACTGGGCTAGGGCTACACCGGGATAATATATTCCCTCTGGAATGGAGATGGAACAGGATAAAGGCAGAGTTAAGCTTAGAGCTAGCTCTTAAGTTTCTTTGTATGTGCTGTGAAGGTAAATTACCAGGTTAAAGATGAATTAAGCGCAGAGGTTTACAGAGGTAAGACATTATGGGGGTTAGGACGAAGGTTAGACTTTCTGGATAAACTTTAGTTGAGGCTGGGTTGTTTGAAAATAGCTCAGGGTTGAGGATTGGGATCTTGAGGTCAAGAGTGAGTGAATACCATCCCTGCAGGCTCAGCGGTCTCAAACGTCTGTACTGTTCTATTATGAAAATGGTACTTTTTGAAAACCTGTGTTAGGGTTAGGGCTGCGTCTGATACCCTTGAAGGAGAGGAGCAGAAACTGTCGGGGTGGTAGGGGTGGCGCTGAGTCTCTTCCAGATCGGACAGTAGACGGGGGGAAGACCAGGCTGCCTTGGCCCTGTAGACTCTACTTGTCTCTCCGGTGCCCCAGGTTGGTGTACGACAGAGAGACGGGCAAGCCCAAGGGCTATGGCTTCTGTGAGTACCAGGACCAGGAGACGGCCCTCAGTGCCATGCGCAATCTGAACGGGCGCGAGTTCAGCGGGCGGGCCCTGCGCGTGGACAACGCCGCCAGCGAGAAGAACAAGGAAGAGCTCAAGAGTGAGTATGAGGGATTTTAGACCACAAAAACAAACAAAAAACAAGTTGTGCACCTGCTCTGTTTTCACGCCCTCAACGTGACATCCTGACCTTCGAGCTTGTCGTGCAAAGGGCTTTGAGGGGGACGTGACCCAGCCATTCCGCTAATGTGCAGGAACGTTGACATCTTCTCTTGAAGGTTTGGGCACGGGTGCCCCCGTAATCGAGTCCCCTTACGGAGACCCCTGCCAGCCTGAAGAGGCCCCCGAGTCAATCAGCAGGGCTGTGGCCAGCCTGCCCCCGGAGCAGATGTTTGAGCTCATGAAACAAATGAAAGTGAGTAGAGTGGGTTTACAGCCCCCCCCCCCCCCATCACAAGATCTCGCTGAAGCACACTTCTCACAAAGGGACCTTGTTAGTTCCTCGTAATCCTCACTTGCTTAGTATCACTAACTCGCTGAACATTGGCAAGAACAAATTTAGTAAGGTGGAGCACAGACGGTTTAAAACTCATTTTCATACCGTGTTACTGTACAGTTTTACAGATTGCTTATAGGCATCCCAGGTTACCGCTGAGCTCCGTGAGGAGATGAGCAGCCACATGTAGGCAGGGTTCGGTGGACGCAGCATGAACCAGTGTGTGGCTGCCGTGTGTTTTCCAGCTGTGTGTTCAGAACAGCCCCCAGGAGGCCCGGAACATGCTCCTCCAGAACCCTCAGCTGGCGTACGCCCTGCTCCAGGCCCAGGTGGTCATGAGGATCGTCGACCCAGAAATCGCGCTGGTAAGCGAGTGTGGGTGAGCACAGGGCTTTCCTCAGGAGGTAACAGCAGCTTCGCGTCTTGTTCATGTGGAAAGGACCCTGCCTGGGGTTCAAAAGGGAAAATAAATCTCCATATTTGTCATGGAGGATTAATAGCACTCTACTGAAAGGGATTGGAGGAACAGTTTTTTCAATAAAAAGCAAAATGCATCCCTGTTTTCTATAATGTGGTTCAAGTCTCCAAAAAAAGATTAGTGTAATTGTATTGCATTTTTAGTACATCTGGGAGTATTTTTATTTTTCTCTCCAGGTTCTGCATTTCCATGGACACTCTGCGCTGTGCTTGCATCTCAGATCCTGGTTTTCTTTGCTAATGCCCTAAGCAAACAGGTTCACGAAAATCTACATTTTTTGCAGAAAATGCTTCACCGCCAGGCAGCACTCCAGCCCCTGATTCCCAGCAGTCAGGCTGCTCAAGGGCCACTCTCTAACCAGGCTCTGGTCCAGTCCAGCGTCCCAGTGTCCCAGCCACAGCCCATGGTGAGCCAGCCCTGCCGTAAATCTGTAAATCTGCTGCTGCGTTGTGCTCAGAAACTGAGAATTTTATATTATTTTAAATAGTACAAATTTGAATTTTTGGGGGAATAAATCAAGCTCTCTTGGTTTTGTCCATTTTGAATGCAGGTTTCAATCGAGGTCTGTGCAGTTGAAGTAAAAGTACCCAGTTTGCTTGTAAACTTACTCATATGTTTCCATGACTGCTGAGGCTAAGTGCCACTTGCTGTTCTGTTCAGGCTGGCATGCATGTGAACGGAGCCCCCCAGATGATGTCAGCCCCTCAGATGGTGAGTGGAGTCGCAGGACAGGTCCCTGGCCAAGGCCCTGTGGTTCCTGCAGGTGAGGACGTGGTTTTGAGAGAAAAAAGTGGACCCTTATGCATGACATTGCTTCAGGTTTCTTAGCACACAAGTGCCGATGTTGTGCTACGACTGGAATTGAGAGCCTATTTCCTTGAGAGCTCCAGAGCGCTTTCATTTTAACTCGGCTTTACATTTTAATTTTTTTTTAATTTTAAAATCAGACTTTAAATCTAACTCCTCTTGTTGTAGTTACTTTAAATCATAGAAGTATAACACACCTTGAAGGCTAGTTTTTCTGTGCCCTCTTGAAATCAAGAGTCGATAAAACAAGAATGGTCGAATAATGACCTTTATCGATCAAGGATGAGAAAAATGTGAGCCGGGTCTCACAATCGGACTCTTCTGGGTATATTTGCATATTCTTATTTCTTGTCCCGGGCATTTCCTGGGAAAATCCCATTTAGCCGTCTTCCAATCCATAACCTGACAGAATTGGTGGTGTGAATCTAGTAGACCCCACTGGTATTTTAAAATGTTCTGTATCTTTTTCCTGTCCATCTTTGTTGTCTCTTCTTTAGTCCCTTATTGGCTTTATTACCGTTAGCGCAGCTGTCGCTGAGCTGGGTTTATGCACTCAGACCTGCGTTGCAGCTGGACTGACATGCTGTCCCCGTTTGCTTTGGACAGTTGGGATGCAGCCCCAGATCGGCATTCCGCCAGGAGGACCCGTACCCATGGATCGGGGCCAAGGTAGCGTGCTTCCGTTTCCCAGGAAAACGTATTTGCCGTGTACTGTTGTCCCCGTGTGCAATCCAGAGTCTGTGATGTGAGCTTCAGTCCTGGAGAACCTTCCCGGGTAGAAAAAGAATGGAAACTGATGAAACTGCTGGAGAACATGGACAAATACCTGGCTTGGGACTGGTTGAGAGTCCATAAAAGTGTGTTTTTCACTGTTCTCAAGAAAACGGATGTTTCCTAAAATTAAATATTGTGAGGGGGAGGGGGGAAACAATTTTCATGCTCTTGTTTTGTCCGATAGGATTGTTTTAAATATTGTTTAAGAATGCACCTAGCTCGTACATTAAGGGTATTTCACTGCACAGTTATAACACGTTATTTTCAGCTAATCTTACTAAGACCTTCTTTACTCTGAGATCTTCCCTAATGCAAGCCCTTGTGTCTTGTTAAGTTTCCTGTGGTAAGTATGAAGCTGGAATCCGTGCTCGTCTGTCGAGTGGCATTGCTCTTTGCTTGGAGTTCTCCATTCTTATCTCTGTGCCTGTGTTCCGCTTTACACTTGGGGCTGAAATGGGGGTGATTGTCTTTCTTGTCCTCATTTATTTGGCTTTTCTGTCTGTCTGTGTTGGTACAGCTTGTGTCCACTAAGGGGCACTACAGCCTCACAATCTGCAAGAAGTACAGCACCAGTTACAGGACTGGCTCACGGCAGCAGCATTTGCATGGGAAAATATAACTTTTATGCCCATCACCTGAGTGTGCATGGGGGAAATCTAGGAGTCTTTGGAAACTTCAGACCCAAGTGTTAAGTGCTACCTGGTATAGGTGAGCCTCAGGGCTGAGCCCTTGTGCCGTTTGTTCATAAGCTTTGTTTCCTGTCTTTTATTTCCTGCTGACCCAGGAAACCTTCAGCATTCTCCTGTAGGATCCTCAGGGCAGGCTGCACTCGAACGGCCACAAGGTACCCTCAGTAAAGTCAGAGTCTGGCCAGAGCAGCTGGGCTGCTGGATTCAGATGCTGGAAATAACACAAGACTCTGATTAAAAAAAAGAGAAACTTTCAAAACCTAAGCTAGAATAAGTGTTTTCAGCAAGGTCTCGATGTCTTCTAATTATCAGCATCAGGCTTCTTTGTTTTTTATTTGGAAAGATTGCATGTGGCAACAAGAGTAAATATACTTTGCACACTTCTGAAAGTCCCTACCTCTTGGTGTACAGTTACTGTAGTGCAGGTGTGGTGAGTAGTTTCTGCACAATGTACCCCAATTATAGCCATTGCAAAATGAGGAGCGTAAACTTGGTCTTTGTGGCATTTTGAAAGTCCATTTCTGGTTCCCTAAAATATTTTCCCCCAAATTTCTTTTTTACATAACTATTGAATTGGAACCGGTTCATTATTTAATGATTTTATTCTGCCTCAAGCCACAGGTTATGCTTTTCTAGTTTGCTCTTCGACAGATTAAATCTTAGGCCTATTGTTCAGTCAAGGACTTGGCAGTAATATTTGTTGTTTTAGGTTTGGAAGACCAGAAGTGTTTGATTTATGAATACCCCTCATTTTCACAGTCTTTCCACTTGATGTCAGTCAGCTGCGCATTTGCTTGTTCTGGTCTGCGATTGCGTGCACGTCTTTGTCTGGTCAGTCAGTGAAAGGAGTGTCGGATTAACACACAGCCGCACTGAAGATGAATTCCTGGTTGGCATGAGTGTAGCTCAGACCTGGGAGTGAATTATTTGGGGAGCAAAGTCTTCAAGATAACCTTGCTACTCAGCGGTTTTAGGTGGAAATACAGCATGTTTTTTTCCCTATGAAAAGATCTTTGTAGAACTTTTTACTCATTTTGGTTTCAAGTGGATTCCCCCTCATCAAACGTTTTTTTTCTGTTTTTGTAGTGAAGCTCTGATTCAGTTAAATTCAGCACAGCCTCGTTTGATTTTGAAGGGCAGAGACTCTGTTTGGGGTCCTCTTCGTCGCGCCAAGGTTTCTTGTCTTGAAATGGAAGCGGTCTGTATTGCACGGTCCCAGCTGCAGATCTGAAATAGAACGAATCGCCACGAGAGACTCCACAATCCCAGTACATCGCCCACTTCTGAAGGGTTTTGTTTAGCAGAAGAGAAATGTCATAAAAAACATAACTGAAAAAAACTGTCCCAGTGAGGAAGTGAGGAATACTTTGAGTTTCAGCCCGTGTAATTTAAAAAAATGTAAGTAGCCATCCCAGTCCCCGTGGTAGACACAGAAGCACTGATGAACGTGACACTGTGTAGAAATTAATCAATTTGTGCATGTTTCACTTGAAACAATGACAGAAGGCAGAAGCATGTGGACTGGCAGGGAGAAGGGAGCGCCTGTGTTTTTGGGAAGCGTGCAGTCTTCTCTGTGCAATGTGCTTCTTCCCTCCCTCCTCCTCCTCCTCCTCTCATGCCACCTTTGTGTCAGTGCCTCCATGTCGTGACGTCTGCCGTCTTGCCTCACCCTGCCCGGGGTGTCTTCCGGCTGGTGCCCTCACCCTGCCCTGTCTTGTGTGCTCCCTGCAGTGCCCATGACGGACCCCAGGGCGCCCATGCGCGGAGGCGTGCCCCCCGTGTCGGCTGTGGTGGCCCCACGAGGCCTTCTGGGTGATGGCCCCAACGACCCCCGAGGCGGCACGCTCCTCTCCGTCACGGGCGAAGTGGTGGAGCCCAGGTGAGCGGGCGGCCCCTGTCACACTCTCGGGGTTCGAGCTGGGGGGCAAGCAGGGGAGGGATCAGTGCCAACGCAGAGCTACAGTCCTCTGTCAGGGGGCTTCCATCGAAGGCCGCTGAGCTTTGAGGTTATTGAGAGCCAGGTGCTGGGATCCGTGGAGCTCTTTCGATCCCTTCGCACACTGCTGAGGATTGGGGTGCCCTTTTCACTCACCGTGTTACCCCATGTGTGTGTGCTTTTCAGTCGGGGGTTCATGGGGGCGCCCTCGCACCAGGGCCCGCCCATGCACATGACCCACGATGGCCGGGGGCCCCCTCCAGACATGCGCGGGCCCCACGACATGAGGGGAGGCCCCATGGGCGAGCCCCGAGGCATGATGGGAGATCCCAGAGGGCCCATGATGGATCAGAGGGCACCGCCCATGGAGGCCCGAGGTAAGAGCCACAGACAAGACCTCGGACACCTGCAGGCATAAAAAGAACGAGTTATGCTCTTAGACAGATCTCATTTCAGATTGGCTTTGCCGTCTTTCGGTTTTACATTGCGCATTCCATCCTGGGCAATATCGAAATTACTCAGCTGGCATTTTGTCAGGAAGCCATAATTCTGTTTACCATTAAGTATTTCGAGACATTTGCAATGTTGCAATTTGCTCCTCTGTTGGCCAGTAATTAGGACTACATTAAAGTTCTTGGTATTTTTGTGAGCGAAAAAGACTTATTGCTTGAAATGCTATTTTGTCGAATGTTAAAACCACAGTGGGGGTGGTGAAGTTTACAAGATAGCAGTCAGCTGCAGCAAACAGGTCGCTGTGTCACAGATGTGTGTTTCCAAGTTCAATCTTTGTAAGGCCAACTTCGGACTTTGTTTGAAGGCAGGCATTTCGTAACCCTGTACTTTGTTTAGCTCCAATTGCTGGAGGTCGTGACCCCAGAGCGGTGGAGGCTCGTAGTCTTGAAGCCAGGGGCCCCGTTCCAGCCCAGAGAGTTCCCATGGCAACCGGAATCCAGGGCCCAGTGCCCCACACCATGGGAGCGAATGTGCCCCAACCCCAGAGACAGGTACACCCCTCCTCCTCCTGCTGCTCCTGCCCTCCGCCCCACAGAGGCACCAGTGGGCCACCGAAAAAGGGTGCTTAAAGTGAAGTTTGAGCCATCTCTGCTGAACAAAAGCCAGATTAGTGATGTGTTGAAGGCTGCTGCGATATCCCCACCATGAAGTCTCATTCTACTGGTTTATTCATTTTTTTAGTAGATATTTTATTTTGTACTTATTAATCTTTGGTAGCAAAAAAAAAAGTGTCAAGGTTCTGAAACTTTAACTGGAGGGGTTTGAGAGGCTTTAGTTTTCTTGTACTACCTTAAATGTGATGAAATGGTAGATAATGTTAAAAAAATTCCCTTTTTCTTTGTGGCCTTGTTGGTTATTAAAGAGACTAAACAATTACAGAAATAACCTCACTTACCACCCACACAGACTAAAGAAAGAACAATCCCTTCTTTATTAGAGCATGTCAGGAACCAGGTTAATTTCCTTGTCTTTACTGAAATACCGAGGTTTTGCACATTAGGCATGACCCAGCATAGTATGAGGGTGTTTGACAAAGCCTTAACTTTCTGTTCAGGTTCAATTACAGTAAAGTGAAACAGAAATGCAGATAGACATGTCTGATAATGTCGATCTACTGCAGCATGTTTTATATGAAGGTTTTGTTTTTGTATTTTCATAGTGCACCCAAATGTCAATGCAAGAGATTACTTGCTAGCAGCTGTGACACCGTTTTTTGAATGCTTTAATCCAACTGTTTTCTTGCTTGGCACAGAACGCTTAGTTATATTTAAGTTACAGTAGTGTGGCAGCCACAGTATGTTCAGTTTCGCGAAACGGATGTTTGCGCCCTGTGCAAGAGGTCAAACGGCCGGTTTAACAAGCAGGCAGCTGAAAGTTCACATGGGGCCGTGGCCAGGAGGTCACATGGCCCCTGGGGCTGGACGCGGGCACGCTTTGGTTCTGGAGGGGCTGTCTTTGGCAGCAGCAGCTCGCTGCCAGTGCCTCCGGGCTGACCTGTGTGGCTGTCTCCCAGCAGGCTCCTGGCGTCCCTGGTGTTCCTCAGACGGGAGGCTTCAGCCCGGCTCAGAACCAGGTCACATCCCAGGACCACGAGAAGGTACCGTGTGGGGGGGGGGGATGAGGGGCTGGGCCTGGCCGCTGGGCTGGACAGGAGACTGTAGGACGTATAGTTACCTGAGATCCAGCACTGATGAGAGCAGCTGTTCAGTCAATGCATCTTTTTTGGCTTATTAGTAGGTTATGGATGCTAATAGCCCTGTCAGCCCCTGCATTTGGAAGAATTCTAGTGATTTCTTCCACAATATACAGTATTTGGGCACTCTTTGTCTGGAATGCAAGGTTACCGGAACAGAGAAGTGGTATGTCTGCATTCCCTGCTACACGGAAACAGAAACACAGGTATAGCGTTTGTCCACACCTGTTCCTTTAGCGGAAGCTCTTCAGGTGGGGTAAGAATGAAGTGGAGGAACTGGAATGACGAGCAGCTCTGGGGAGTAGTAACTCAACCTTAAGGAACTTAAAAATAAATTGATTTTCCTTCCTGAAACGGATAATCGTGACAGCTGTGGTGGAGTCCTGTGGTCTCCCCGAATGCCCGTTACTCAAATCTACTGTCTATGTAGTTTTCTCCAACTGTTACAGGACTTCTGTGACTCAAGATCCATTGTTTGCTTTACTATGTGTTTCCTGAGCTGATGCCCTTGACCATTACATCGTGTGTGATGTTTGCAGATAAGTTTCATGTCGGCGTAATCAAAGGAAATATCTGGAGCCAGATCATGAGTTTGCAAAATCAACTGTCTCTCCATGGCGTGCGCTTTATGCCGAGGGTGGTTGAGGGATTTGTGCCGACCATGAGGTCTGACCTCGCGTGTGTCTCTCTCTGCATGGCCAGGCTGCCCTCATCATGCAGGTGCTGCAGCTGACCCCGGAGCAGATCGCCATGTTGCCCCCCGAGCAGAGGCAGAGTATCCTCATCCTGAAGGAGCAAATCCAGAAGACGGCCGGGGCGCCCTGAGAGGCCGTGCCCCCGGCGCGCAGGGAAGCAGGGAGCCGAGAGGTGAGGTGGCGGGTCAGGAGCCGTCGGTGGCGCAGCTCCGCTGCAGAGCGAGCTGAGGCGGCCCCAGAATAAAATCACTGCAGCGGAGGCAGGGCCTGTGCATGCCTGCATGTGGTGGCTAGGGAGTGAGATCAGCAATCCAGGCGCCCTTCCAGATAAAACCACACTGTCATTGTTTTTCCTGAAGAGGGAGCAAAATTGGTTTCACTGAGGGAAAAACCCAAGTGGTGCGGAAACTTTTTAATGGTGTGTTGGGAGAGGTGTATAGAAGGTAGTCTTGTTCACTCTGACCTTCAGTTTGGATGTGTTGTTTACAACTTCATCATAAACTGCACAGCTCACTCTAGGATTGGGCACTGACGAGCTAAGACGACATTGAAGTTACATAATTATGTCTGCCTTATCTAGAAAGACAGGCCAGATTCCGGAGACAGGCAGGTATGTAAATCAAGAGCAGTAATCAAAGTGAATCAGCTTTTGCTTATTTGCAAAACCCCAAATGGTTCCTCATGAGCGCATGTGGGCATGTTATTTGAAAATGATAATTGCAGTGCCCCGTTTCCTCATGAGGAATCTGGTCGTTGTTGCAGAGAGAGCACATTTCAGCCCCTTTCTTCCTGGAACACCTTTGTGTTGGTCCTCTTGTTGGGTAGAAAGACTTTTGAACGAAACCATTTCCCTGTTTTTCAGTTCTTGGCTTTTCTCAGAGGCAAGTTTCTCATTCTTCACCTGGACAGCAGGTCGGCGAGGAGTCATCTGTACACCTTGAGATCCTGAAACAGGACTTCAGTCTCATTTTTGTAATTAAAGTTGTTTTTTGTTAGATATTTTTATTGTCGGTGTCTGTTCTGATGTCCTGGGAGGGCGGGCTGGGGCAGTGCCAGTCTTGAGTCAAGAGAAGGCGAGCAGGTCAGGCCCAGAGGGGAAGCGAGGAAGAGGAAGAGCTCTCTTAAATGAGAAATCCCAGAAAGAAATGTGAACGAAAACTTTCCATCTCGAAATAATTCAGCTGAAAACGTGGTGCTAAAACACATTGGGTGGTATTTGAATAGCACACTTTTATGATGCGGAGAATTCAAGAAACAAAGTTCCTAACATGTGTGTCTTGACATTGTGTCAGGCTGCATATAGTTCAAGAGCAGAAACAGGATCCTGCTTCCTCCCTGCCCAGTTCGCAACTGCCATTTGAGAGCCCTGCCTGTCGCACCCTGGGCCACGTCGGCCACGAGATCTGATTTTGGGATACTGTGCGGCTGTAAATAAGATCAGTGTAGCTCGGCGCTTCCCTGTCATTTTTGATTTTAAGGAATTCTACGGTTAAGAGGAAGCAGTTCTTTGCGCTCTGTCCTGTGTGCTCCTGGAGTCTCCGTGTGGGACAGCCCCGCGCTGCAGGAATGTGGATCGGTCCTGCCAGTCTCCCCGGACATCTTAGCTCTTGCTCTGCTGAAGCACAGCTGCGTGATAGAAGATCGACGATGCCATAGCCTGTCTACTCATTGAGCGTGCTGCCTGAGCTTGTGGTTTTCCCCCCATTTTGTATTTCAATAAAAAAAAAGAAAAATGCATTTTTCTATGGGTGTTTTTAGACTGTGGTTTTGAGGGGCTGTGGGACGATCGTGCTCTTGTGTTATGGGGTGAAAGAGAGTGCGGTGAGTATTTCTCTGAAACAGATTGAAAGCTCAGTTTGTTTATAAGGATCTCAAATTATTATTTATTTCTAAAGGTGTATTTAGCCTTAAGTGGCTTATAGTCAGATATAGTTTTGTAACCTCGTTATTTTTTACTGGTCATTGAACAGGTCAGCTTCTAGGAAGGAAATACTCAATGGTGCGATTTATTTGCAACCATGAATTTATTTGTGTAAAAGACGTAAAGTATTTTTTAAATAATCTTTCTAAGTCATTGCAAACATTATTTTCATTCGTTTAGGTCATTCCATTCTTAATCATTATCTGAGGTATTTAACTCGCATATAATTCAAGAGATTAGTCCTCAATAAAGACTATGTACAAAAAATCCATGTATAGAGAAAACAGTTATACATACTATATATCATACGTTTATCATTACAATACAGCGTCAGTTTTGACAGATACGATTATCAGGCTAATAACACTGTGAGTACAGTAGAGCATTACCCTGCCATTAAAAACTAGACAATCATTTAAAAATACACTGTAGAGTCATTAAAATGCAACAAATGCTATTGGCTCCAATGCTTATTTTGCTGCATTTTTTATGTGAAGTGGCTGCATCCAGAGAAGATAAATGCACTAGGTAATTATTTTCTGAGCCCTGGAATATAAAGCAAAAGACATAAGCAGAATCTTTCTTCTTTTGAAAATACCATCCACTGTTAGTAAGATCAGGTGCATTGCCTGACTTCTATTTAAGCAGTTTGGCCTGTCCTGCCCTGGAACAGTTATAGCTGGTGTATATGCATATACATGTAGTTATAGCAGTTGTACATGCTATAGCTGGGACATATAAAATGAAAACATCTGGTCATTACAAATTCGTTTCACACTGTGAGGATGAGTGATTAAGCTAATCAAACTCTACTCCATACTTCTGAACTTCCAGGAACACAAACTGTCGCTTGAAACTCCTCAAAGGGAGTGCAATGAGTCACCCAGACCAGCTTGTCATCTTGAGGAGGGCCAGACAGTAACTGATTGTTCCCCATTGGCATTCAGAGTGTCCTGCAGCAATACACAGGGTGCAAAGTCCAAACTGTTTTCTTGACATTTCTTTGAAAGCTATTTAAATTGCCCTCCTCAGATGTGCCGATCAAACTTGAGGTCCCTGGCTTGCTGTCTTGCTGTGTGCATAATTCATGAGCCCCTGTGAAAGCTCAGTGATGGACCTGAAAGCATTCACACAGGTGTGCTGACTTCCAGCAGTTGTGTAGGTGGAAAGGTGAAGTCTGTGCATGTGGGCCACAGAAACCTGCTACCAAAGCCTTCAATTCACAAACAGCTGTCCGGATCGCTTGATTCCTTAATGAGTCTTTGTGCAAAAGAGAACGTGAGAGGTGGAGGTTGTTGCTGCTGCAGTCAGCATCTTATAGGAGTGCCACTGTCTCCATACAGCAGAGTTCAAAGGAAGTTTACGAATTCAATCTGCTTAGAAGTTCTCCTTGTTGAAGTAAAACTTCACTTTTCGGGGATCGACATCAGAATACTTCACACATTTCTGCTCCAGGGTCTTCGCCAGCCTCTCAGGCCCACACAGGAACACACCAACAACTGACCTGCAGCACATCAGTCAGAAAGTAAAACTATTAGTCATTAGTGTGTGTGAGTGAGCTCTTCCTTTGCATAAACCACTGCCAGTTATTTGCACATTATTATCTGGATAATGTTCTTATTTCACAAATAGCAGTGAAATGATGAATCAAGAGTTGAATGTAATAGTTTCTGTGTATTTGGTCCATTTTGCTATCGGAAATTGAATTCACCTAAAATTTCTAAAGACAATAACAATTTGAAAACCTATTCATCAAATGTATTGGAAATGTATATAGTCATTGTTACACTTCAGATGATGTGATTTTTCTCCAGCTGTTTAACTGATTAGAAAGCAATGAGAAGTGTTATGATTTGGCCAGCACTGACATACACAGCGTGGTACAGAAATGCACGATCTGTATCCGGTTGCGTTCCAATGTCAAGATCTTGTGAAGGAAGCATAAAGGAGCATGATAATCTTACGTGGGATTTTCCTTGCGGATCTCCTCAAATTCCTTGTCCCAGTTTGGCCTGCCATAATGAGTTTTCTGTTTGAGCCCAGTGATGATGTCTGTGTCCTTGTCAAAGTGAACCATGGCATGAGCAGCCTGCAGCAAGAGACAGAGGACACAGCCATGGTCAGACCTTGACCTGTAAATCTGTCAGTGCCCACTGCCCAGGAGTAATGATGCCTGCAGGGTTTCTGCAGATACCACATTGAACAAGTTACCCTCTGCATAATGTTGCTCTTGAAGTAGCACAGAGAGAGCAACACTTCAATTTCTACACCTGTCCAAATTATTAAAGCACTGCAACACATGGAAATGCATTCCTCGGTATTAACTGGCGTACTTAAGGACAATGAAGGCAAAGGGAACTCAGATTCTTTCTGTTTTTTGACCGCTGGTCAAGGTGGTCGAGTTCAGGGTTCAGCCTCCGCACTGCTGCCTACAAGCCTGTTTAAACTGAGGTCCTCTTACGGTCATGGAGTTGCCTGACAGGGACTGGCAGTCTCACACTAAAGGACAAGAAATGGCACAAAGGCAGTGCTGATGGCCTTAAAAGTCTAGGCACACGACAGGGAGGAAAAGCTCCCATCACATCTGAACGCAGCTCTGAGCCACAGCTGCTGATGCCCAGTGCTTACGTGACTGTGGTCCCAGCCGGTCAGGAAGAGCTTGTAGGTGAGGAAGTCCTTCATCCCCCTCTCCTCCATCTGCTTCTCCAGCACTTGCAGCAGGTCTGCAAACCACTCAAAGGCATGGGTCTCCCGACACACCCAGCAGAAGAAGATCTGCAGACGCACAGGGCCACCCAGCGAGAAGACAAAATCAAAACACGCCTCTGTTGCCTTCCTGCCCTTCCCCGGTACTCCCGGGCTTTCCAGATGAGGATATTACTTTTACACTTATGCCAAACCCCCTTCATGTACCAGGAAATGATGCATGACAGCAGCATTAAAAAAAGAAACATTTAAGAAACAGTCTTAGGAAGATATCTTGAGATGTCGAGAGTGGTAAAAAAAATCCAGTAGCTAGAAAGTGTTTAATCAAATGTATTAAAAGAAAAATTCCTATCATGCATTCATCTTTTAGAACTTTTAATTAAAGAGAGCAAAAGAAAAAATGAGATGCTGTGAGGCTGATATACAGTATAAAGTTCTTCCAGAAAGGCTCTCAGACTACTGGAGGACAGCTCTTCTGACACAGACAGACACTCCATTTACCACGATTATCAGTCAGGAGTTGACCTTTCTATTGAGTTCAACCGATGTCTTGAATTTGTGATCACACGGCAGCCATTTCAACATACCGTGTGCTGATTCAGTCTGATAATTACAAATACAACCCTATTGTAATTGTGAATCCAGGTTAGTTCACTTTAGATTCGTGCTTTGACTCATTTAATTGTAATGATTTGTAAAGGCATTGCACACATTTCAATTAGGGAATTTTCAATTAGTGTTACTTTAAAAACAACACTGGAAACTTCAATCCTTGCTTATATAGTCTAAACCTTTCAATGTTCAATACACTTTCACTGCCAGTCAGGAAAACTACTAATAGGGTGTCTTTTTGTGACTGTCCGGTTTCTGTTCTGTAGAGAAACAACATGAGGATTGATCTTTGTCATGTTCTACAAACAGCAGAGGCGTGAGAAACCCACAGGGGCTGTGTTCTCCATCGGCTGAGAGGTGAGGGCTCCCCTGCGTCCTGCACGTACCTTTCTGGTGCGGAGTTTAGGGTTCGACTCCTTGAACTTGTACCAGATGGACTTGAGGATGGAGGCGAAAGGCGTGACCCCGATGCCACAGCCAACCAGCATGCTGACCTCATAGTCGAACACATCCTCACTGGCCGTGCCAAACGGGCCATCCACGGCCATCCTGGGAGGGCACCGAAAGGTCAGAGGTCACGCCACAGCCAATCACACGGCAGCCTAGGACCCCTCCATTGAAACTTATAGCCACATACTGTAGCTCTGTACAGCTTTAAAAAATATACTGCGTGGGGGGGAGGGGAGGGGGGTAAAATTTAATCTCAGAAGTGATTGTTTTTCATGGTTTTTTTCAGGGTTGTTGAATCCAAGGTGAGGTGCCCCCCCCCCAAATACAAGTGTGTGTTTGTGCCATTTCCTCCGTATGTTTACACTGGATGTCTCTGTGCACCCAGTATTGTCATAAGGACAGATTTCAGGCATGATGCACTGTATCCAGGGCACGTGCCACGGGAGAGCTGTACAGAGCTGCACACCTGTAGTCGAACCCACACCCAGATTCTGGCTGACCGCTCTCATCACGAGGGGCTACTCCATCTGCTGCCAGGCCTTCATGGCTTTATTGAGCCAGTGGCTTCAGGAGCCGTTTCCACACTGCAGCACCAGACCCCCAGAGGCTCTTACCTGGGCCCCTGCGCCCCCTCGGGCAGGCTCTCCAGCTGGCTGATGAGCCCGCGGGTCCAATCCCCCACGGAGCGGATGTGCACGCTCATGAAGTCCTCCTCGGGGGCAGAGGTCAGGGTGAAGGGGTGCCACTCCAGCTGGGAGACGGAAGGGCAGTTGAGGAAGACGTACTGCCCCACCTCCATGTGGAACCCTGGCTTCGTCA
This sequence comes from Lepisosteus platostomus, assembly GCF_059453375.1. Classification (NCBI taxonomy): domain Eukaryota; kingdom Metazoa; phylum Chordata; class Actinopteri; order Semionotiformes; family Lepisosteidae; genus Lepisosteus; species Lepisosteus platostomus. The sequence goes on from NC_142620.1 coordinate 54,817,501, forward strand.
GCTGCAGCTCCAGCACGTTGGAAGGGTGGATCACAATCTGAGGGCACAGGTTATTGATCATGATGACGATGACGGTCGTAACAGCTGATGAAATCGGCAGAATTCAGTGTCCCCAGAGTTGGGAATCCCACGTCTCTCCCACCTCCTCTGTGCACGGGCCTCTCCGAGGACACAGGCCAGCGCAGCTGTATCAGAGCGCAGCTGTACAGATTTAGAGAAACCTCTTGCCTGCTCACCTTCCGATATGTGACCTTCTGCAGGTAGCGAATAAAGCGCAGCACACGTTCACACAGGTACAAGAACATGGGTCCTAACACCCACTTCCACGTCTGGGGGAAAAGAGGCAGAGACAAGAGTCACTTGCCTAACTCAGATTAGTATCAAGGCATATCCACACATGTTGCTTGTTTTTTAATCAGGTTTAATTCTCAAGTGTAATAAAATCCAATCTTTCTACCAAGCTGCTTAATATCAAATTGTAAATCTTTCATTCTTTATTATTATTATTAATGATAAATATGTCAACAGTTAGAGTACTGGACTCACAACTGGGAGGTTGTGGGTTCGAATCCCACAGCTGAGCCACTGCTATGTGCTCTTGAACCAAGTGCTTCAGCTGATTGCCCCAGTAAAATACCCATCTGTGTACATGGGGGTGCACATCCAGGAACAAGGTTGTTCCTTTGGATAAGTGTCAGCTGAAAAGCTTGGCAACAGTTACGATTCTAGGTAACCAGTTCTACAAGGGGAGTGTGCTGTTCTCAGATTTGCGCTCAGGGGGTGCCGACGCCAGCATGTGGAGAGTCTTACCCCTGGCTCCCCTCCTTTGAACTGTGGGATGGGACACTCCTCGATCTTGCCCCAGTACAAGGACTGGTTGCTGCAGACCGCAGTCTTGTGGACCAGCATGCTGTCCTCTGTCTGCTGGCGCACAATCCGCCTGGAAGAGGAGGAGGGACAAGTGTCACAAAGAGGAGCAGATCCCTGCTGGGAATTACATTCTAAATTGGCTCTCAGTTAAGATTAGAACACAGGACACAGAACACAGGAGTGCCCTTTGCGGACAAACACAACCTTGTCTTTGCAGAGAAGAGCTCTATGGCATGTGTGGAGCCTTGTGGTCTAAAGCGCTTGGCTGACTCTCTGCTGCTTACCCAGCTCCGTGAAAGACCAGCCCAGCGAAGAAGATGATGAAGAGGTGGTGGGTGTACCAGAAGACCTCATAGAAGCTGCGCCGGATGACCTCCATGGACGAGGTGATCATGAGGATGAGGGCCAAGGTGATGATGACCCCCGTGAGGCCGGCGATGGTGGTAAACGCCACGTACGTGGGAGTCTGAGACACGAGGGGCAGACCAGACCGTCAGTCCCTGCACACAGCCCCACTCGGGGCAGCTCACAGGCCGGTTTATTGCCCCAACCTGAACTCTTGGCGTCTTACTCGACCCAATTATAGTCAAGTGAAATCTGTTTTCACTCGCAATCGCTTGCCATTGAAATCATCTACGGGGTAAGGTTGCTATCACAAGAGAACACCAGTAACACCACCCAAGAGCATGAGCACCTCAATGGAGTGAAGGAACTACAAATTGTTTAAATCTTAAGCAGTTGCTGATGTTCTTTGAGGGTTTCGATGACCAGCTGTCAAATATTATGTCTGGGGTTATCTGCAGGTTAATTAAGTCATCAGTCTAGCTGGATATCTTGATAGCTTAACAACCTGGACTCCTGTGCTCTAACTATTTGACCGTCTTGCCTTCCTTGAGACCTTTTTTTCTGCGAACACAGGCGGCTCTTTTGAACAGCTCAGCAGGAAATGGCGAAAGAACAATCTGTCAATTTCTTAGATCTGCGATGCAAGACAACACATTAACAAATGCAGCCATGCACGGCTCTAAGAGACATGCGCCGGCTTCTAGAGGCTGATGGCCATTCACAGAAAGGCACTCAGCTGTGTGACTCCGAGTGAATTTGAAAAGCAGCAGGACTCACGGTGTTGTTGGAGCGGATGGGATTGAGGAAGCTCTCGTCAGGCACATCTCCCAGCTCAGAGAGCTCAGTGCTGAGGGTGTCGTACTCTCCCTGTCTGCTGTTGTTCAGCCACTCCAGGTTCAGCAGGTGAGCGATGATGTGGACAGCTGGGCCGAGGAGACAGCAGAGAGAGGGTGTTTGGGATCCTTTACACAACTCAGCAGAGAATTTAATTGTCACTGCATTGGGTATCAGTGCAAACTACCTTGAGAACTGTTGATTCCAAAGCATTATTTGCATTTATTTCTATCAGATTGAATTTGTACTATCCAGATTGCATTTCAACGCGTTTGAAATGTTCCTTTCACAGTGACAAAATTCGAGGCTTTGGCAATATATTGGTGACAACAGGGAGCTACACACCTCTTCCCTTCCACTGTAATTATCAGGGTGTGTGCAACCTGGTGAAAACACAACTACACACTTCACTACACATAGCAAAGAGTCACAAAACAAGAAGAGGCCATTCAGCACATTTCGCATATTCAGAATTGTTAAATGACATAAGCTGTCATCAGCTTATCAGTCAAAAGGCCCCTTGTTTTCCAGTTAATGAGGAAACAAAGCATGTATTCCACCAGGCAGTCTAAACAGGTTCTTGTATGAAAACTAGTGTGGGTATGTGATAGCTTCAAAATGCAGGCATGCTTTTTGACAGAAGTCCAGCAAAAGTACTGTGCGCCTGTTTTAAGTAACACAAAAGCGTTATCTGGTTGATATATTCTCATATAGAAAGAAACTCAGAGAATGGATCTAAATCTTACAATCATCTTTTATTGTACAGACAAAGGAGAATATTAAGGGCAGAGAGGGTGTAATGTTATGCTATTGTAATGTACTATAAATCAAAAATGCCAAGAAACAGTCATTATCATGGCACCAAGTCCCAGCTCAGTAACACACTGTCAAGCCACACTTTTCGGAGCCACATGGAGAGAAGAGCAGAGAGACACACAGACTGGCGGCGGGGAGGTGCTCACCCGTCATGAGGGCAATCATGTAGGCTGTCAGTTTGTGGAAAGTCAGGTTCTTGTCCAACTGCTTCCGCATAGACCGTCCGCAACACTGAAATACCAGGAGGGGGCTTGTGAGAAAGACACAACCGCAACGGACCACAACACATGCACACACTGCGAGCACTGCTTCGTTTCCTGTGTGCTCTACCTGTTGAACGTGAGGGCAGTGGTCACCCAGAGCCTGTCCTAGAAGAACGGGACACCCGTCCCTCACATGGCACAGTAGCACGCACTCTCATTGACCCAGCCAGCAGCTCTGGACCAAACTCAAACAGAGCCACGGAGACACAGTGCAAACCCAGGCTGGACTCGAACCCAGGACTAAAGAGCTGTGCTGACTTTCACCCCACTGTGCCTCCCCACTGCTTATATTGAACAGTAAAACGAGTCAAAGTGCAGCGCAGTTCCCTGGCGATTGCTAAGAGCACAAGAGGCTTGAGCTGGCGGGAGAGCCGCTCACCACGAAGGAGCCGCGGACCAGTGACAGCAGGTTGCGGCACACCGGCAGCAGGATCAGCATGCAGTTGAAGTTGAGCACGGCGGCCGGGGCCCGAGCCCACGCCAGCGCGGACTGCAACGGAAAAGAGCGGCGTTAGGAACCGCGGCGGCAGTGTGCGGAGAGCGCGGGGCGCCGTGGCTGTCACGAGGGCGGAGAGGGCAGGTTCAGCCCAGGGAGCCCCCCTGCTGAGGTCCAGCTGTGGCCCTTCCTGGGGCAGCTGACACACACTGAGGCAGGCCGCACCTCACAGACAGGTCCGCCGTCTCTGGCCCATACCTTCAGGAACAAAACCATCAGCGTTTTAACTTCCCTAGAGCACGACCATCAGTTAAGGAATAGAAATACCTTTCTATTCATCTTCTAATCTTTTTTTTTTTAAAACATCACTTTATTAACCCTTTACAATTTCTCGCACTAGGAATTATCTTTTTTCGCAGACCCCAGCTTGCTCTCCATGAGACACACAGACAGGGAGAGAAGCTGGGGGTCAGAGCGCAGGGTCAGCCATTGCAAGCAACGGGCACAAGGCAGGCTACACCCTGGACAGGACACCAGGCCATGGCAGGTCAGGCAGACACAGACACAGACATGCACACATTCACACCTGTTTCCCAGGATCGAATTCATCTACCAGTATGTCTGTGGACTGCGGGAGGAAACCCACAAGAACCGGGGGGGATGTACAAACTCCGCACAGACAGCACCCCGGGAGTTGAACCCAGGTCCTCAAAGCCGTTGTGTTAATCACTGCGCCGCCCACAGTACCCTCCTTCTTAGCTGAATAAAGGCTTTCATTTCATTTGTGCCAAAGAAAGTAACCAACATGAAAGGCACTGTTAATATCCGAACCACAGGGCTGTGTTAAAGGGCAAGTTCATGGCTGTGCTCACCCCCAGAAGGTGTCGGGTGTAGACATACTGGTCCCCCAGATCGTAGAAAAAATAGTAGTACAGAAACAGAAATATGTTGATTCCCATCCAAATCACCTAAACAGGAAAAAATAGAACTGCATGAACCATTGACAAGCATTTCAAAACAGAGTTCCACACTCTCTCAGAACATAGAACTGGGCTACATAGTTCAAGGGAAAATTGACACTCGTATCTTTCCAGTTAAAGCGATTTCTTCCGACAAAAAGTGATTTCAGCGTCATTCCTTAAAAGTATGGGATCGGCAGGTTCCCACTACTCAAGGCAGGTTAATGACTAACTTGGGGACTGGAAGACATTACTGGCACTGGTTGAGCAAGGAGAATTAAGCAGTTAATCTTTACAGTCTTAAAAGGCAGACACCACCAAAACAATGTATCTCGTGTATTACAGAAATGAGAGCGACAACAGTAAGTCAGTTAATATTCTACGTTGCACCTATTTCACACCTGAAGACGGCTCCACGGCCGAAACGCTGTTTTTTCTTCTCTTTTCAGCATTGAATAAACCTATAACTTATTCCTATTTCATGCGTTTCGTCTTCTTTCTTAATACAAATAATCTTCTATTTCTCGTGCTAATAATAATAATAATAACAACAATAATAATAATAATTCAGATTTGTTCTCACCAGTATAAAAACCGATAACCCGTGGTTCACAATCCAGTTGCCCATGGTGGTAACTTGCGTCTGCAGGTCTGATGTGCGATTTTGTTTCAGTCGGGACTGCTGCTCTGAGCTGCAGCACTCCGGTACTTAAATACCCATTGGACCGCACCCTGGGGCGGGCTGGGCGCACGGAACAGGACCCGTTCGAGTGCTGACTGCAAAAATTCCCTTTAACTGCGGCATGCAGGAAACAGGGCTTAAAAAAAACAATGCTGCATTGTATTTTTATTGGTCATTCTCTCAATTTCAACGAAGCCTTTTTGTTTTATAAATCGTTCTGTCTATAGAGTGCGGAGGAAGTTCTACAGATCTTTCAGGAAACGTTTTATGGCAGAATGAACTTGGCCGAAGCGCTTCTTCTGCAAGCGCAAAGAAGCATCCTGAGCCCGTAAGTCAAAAGTCAAAATGTAGGACTTTCCGCCGTTTGAAATGCGCGTTTAGTTATTAAGTCTTTTATTTAACACAGTTCATCAATAAATCCAAGCTCAGCCCACCATATAGCGAAATGCGATGTTACATAACTAGAACGGTTTAAGAATTATTTTTATTTTTTCTCCTGGACAATTCCCGCAATCTCATGCCCATAATAAGGACACAACAGGTTGGAAACAACGAAAGGGGATGAGAAAAATGAAAACAAAACTTTTTTTTTAAAAAATTAAACGTTATGTGAAGTTGGGTTTTCATAGATTACCGGTTCATCTAGTTCCCGGAAAAGCGAAGACAAAATATGATGACATACCTTGCGTATCGGAAAGTTTTAGCTCATCCGACAGCCAGCGGAACTGCGAGCCTACAGTATGTACTGCACACTATCAATGCTGCACAAATCTACTGAAAACCCGAATAATCTTGGTTTCGTCTAGTTAGTTAATAATAAATGAGGATAATAAGAATGTATCCTGTACAATGAGGATTTGGCATCGCGCTGGGACTGAATGTGTAAAAGACTAGTGGACTGAAGCAGCTGTTCTTCCTGATTGGACATTTGCACATTTGCATGATGACGAAAACAGTAGACAGGAGATACATCTTTTTTAAACTCAAACAAAACAAAGGAAATCCCTGTAATCCCTGTAACGGTTAATGGAACTGACATTGAAAACAGTAAATATAAATACATTGGCATTATTATAGATTGTAAGTTGACATGAACAGTCAATACGGTAAAAAGAAAAATAGTTGAAGGCGCAACAAAGGTGGCATATTTTAATGGAGTTAATGAGTTTTAACGTAAAAAAAACCACAAGGTTTACTCTTTTATAAGAATTCTACATTTTGGGTTCGGAGCTGCGGAGGTGCCTTGTACTTGCAGAACAAAAACAAGTTGAACAAAGTGATCGGGACTGAGGCAAAGCTTAGCGACACATCCTTGGACTCCATAAGATGTCTAGCAGAGCGACACATTATTAATTTTGCACATAAAATCTTAGATGAGCCCATTCATCCACCATTATTAGAAACTAGACTGATTTAGACCCTCTGGGAGGAGTCGCATATAAAGACTCAGAAAGCATTTACTTCCTTTATACCAAAAAACATTCAATTGATGAATAATGAATATAATGTTTGCAGGTGAGGCTCTTATTGTTATCATTGTTCTTAGACTTTCCTAAGCAAATTATTTTTTAACTCTGTGGGACTAGAAGAGTTCTGATTGAGCGATGTTGTTGAATGGTGTATTGTACTGCTGTCTTTTTGTATTATTGTCATTCATTGTTACACGTTTGTGAGCTTTTGAAGTGCAAGACAAATTCCCTTTGGGGGAAGGTTAATACAGGTTAATTCAATTCAATAATTAAAGTTGTGAACGAAATGAGAACATCTGGATCTTAATTCATATCCGTTAATGTATATCACAGAACAGCTGGGCAAGTTGTAAGTTCTGTTTGGCTTTGCTCTGAGGTTTTCAGTTATGTGAGCAGGAATGTGTGTATAGGTTCACCTGTTGGTGCGCTCTTCCTGTGCTCGTAAATAAGTCATGGTACTTCTACACAACCAAGTGGAAAATGAACAGATGCTCACAGTAGTTGCGGAAAAAGGTATTTTGTACACATTCAAGTATCTCAAGCATTTGATCTCAGTATAAATAAAAATTAGACGCCAATTCACAAATTCCCATATACAGTATAGGGGAAAAGTACCAGATCTCGCATGGGTACTATTTTGGATTATATAAAAAAAAACAAGAAAAAGCGAACTGTGATCAAAAACACTCTACTGTTACGAATTTGATAATAAGAGAGAGGTTGTCTTGATTTACTGCTGCCGATAAAACATTTGGTGCTGAATTTTAGATCGTTTTTCTCTCGGACTCTTCAGAAGAACCCGGGTCTTTATCGCCACCTCCTGGCAGCGAATGGAACGAAGGACAAGAGAACATTTAACCGTCAGGATTTCACACAGCTTTATTTGTAAAAGCAGGTACAAAAGACAAGTACAAGTAGTAGATGGGCACTCCAGTGTAAACTTGAATTAAAACACATTTCTTTCACTACGTGTCAACTCATTGTGTCGATAGTGACCCAGAGAAATTCAGGCTTTTAGAACAGCCAGTGACCATGACGTTCAGTGGACACCTGGGACGGGAGACATGTGGGAGCCAGGAGTTGTCCAGCCACATAGCTGAATGAGATCCTGTGATCAATTAGCTACTCCAAACCAAACAAGCCCCCTCTTGTTTGTCACCTATCTACGTTTCTCAATTACATGGAAACGTCTGTCAAGTGTTGTGCAGCAATCCAGAGATTGTTCTCTGGAACCAGACTGTAACGAAACCGCCTCATCTTTTCACCCTTACCTGCAGAACAGGAAGAGGTAAACGGAGACAGCTGCACATGAGCAAAGCCTCCACAGGCAGACTAGCTTCACTCATTCGGACCTTTTTGATAAAAAAAAACACGAATATGTGCATTTAGAAACATTAGACCTCACGTCCAGCTATGACACACAAAAGGCATACTGCGATACTGACACAACCCCAGCGAAAACTGGTTTGAATACTTGCATATGATGTCATCACAAAAACGTATTTGAACTGATTATATTTCTAATGGGCATGTTACACGTATGTACCTTGACCCCGCACCTCACGCCATGTTTTGCAGAGCAGGCAGTGAGCGGACAGAGGACTTTACCACAGCTGACCTGACTGGACTCATCCATATCTAACACTGCTGAGCTCACACCTGTGAAACAACGATCAGTCACAGTCACAGCCTGACACTGAGCTCCGTGCTCACTGCTCAGGAATACCTGACAGACTGGTCAAGAAACTCAAAGGCAGACAATTGTTTAATTGTGGTGGCAGGTCTGGTATGAGGAAAGTGGTACTCGGTTTTAGGGTTTTCCCTTCTACACCTAGATCTTTCCAGTGGATTTGTACAAACTCTTATACTTGTGCACATTTTATGTATCAAATGCGTTCTGCTCTACCTAATAAATAGAGAATGGCCCTAACAGCATTCTGATCCAGCCTGTGCCATGGGCTCCACTGCAGGGTCACAGATGTCCTTGGAAACACCAGATCACTAAGCCAACAGCAGATGCTGCAACCCAGCATGAATTTGGTTAGAGTGGTTTGTGTCCACCAATCACTTCCAGTCAACCCCTATGTGCTACCTGGATTTACATTATCCAGGTTTGCTCTTGCCTTCAGGTCTGCATCATATACGTGCACCAATAGGCTGTACCTTTTTTGTCAGATCACTTTCATCAGCCATCTTTCTCTCAGCACTGAACACCGAAAAGAAGACCAGGTTTGCTACTGCGTTACAGCCTTGGTTTATACAAGATATTGGGCCATTTAGCTTTTTTCCAAATAGGATGAGTCATATGCAGTACCATTCTGTAACGACTTGGCAGGTGAATGCGTACTACAGCCTTCCTGAGGAGCTGTGTGTCATTTCAGCCAGTCTGTCAAAATCTACATCGCAGCCTGTTCAGTTGTGAAAATTGTATTCTGAGCAACAGCAAAAATGACATTCTGAATAGGTTTGTTTTTAGGGTATGCCTTTGTCTGTAATTGGCTTGAGTGCGGAGATCCTGACATTTTCAAGCCAGACCTCTGGGATACAGCTCCTGGAAATACCCCTCAGTGACAATGTCTCGTTTTGTCAGGGATTTGTCAGTCCTTGGAAAGAGTCCTGGTCACCTGGACAGCTGCTAGTGAAACAGTGGCTCTCGTAAAGGTTGCGTCTCCCACTCACTGCGGGAATTTGGCACCAAACTGCCTATGAATCCTGAAATGAAAAGGGTCCCCCAATATAGTATTTCAATGTTGATGTTTGAGGCTATTATTGAGAAATTGGTAGAACACCTTCTTTGGTCTCCAGAGGTCAACAGGCCGTGAGAATCAAAAATGAAAAAAGAAAAACATTACAAGGCAAAGTAACACATTGTTTTCATCTGAGTTACCTAAATATAGAATCGTGATTAAGGTTTTGCCTACACGACGGTTCCAAACAAGCCAGAGCAAAAAAGTGATTCCAATCAAAAATCAATTTTGCATTTATTTAAAACATGCAGGCGGCGCTTCCTGCCAGACGTCCTGGTTCGCCGTCGGGTCGCCAGCCCCCGGCGGCTCCAGCGAAGACGCGCCAGTGAGTGAGCTGCGCTCCTCGCCCCCGTCACCAGCCGCCCCGGAGTGAGGAGCGCACAGAAGGCCTCCGCAGCTTCCCGCCGAGACCAGGCTTGACACGAGTCTGCCCCACCAGCAGGGGGAGCTCACGCTGCGTCCATGATGGCGTCGTCGGTGATGTCCGTTTCACGGGCACACGGCTCGCGGGGGAGGTCAGGGGCTGCTGGCGACGGGGGCGGAAGGGCCCGGGGCCTCTCTCGGCAGCAGACGCACCTCAGGCAGTCGGCCACATTGTGCGTGAAGAGCTTGCGGCAGGGGTGGCAGAACTGGTAGAAGACGAGCATGAAGAGGATGGCCAGGCTGTAGCAGACGACCAGCTGCACCACCAGCAGCGGGGCGCAGATGTACTCGTAGAAGTCGGTCTTGAAGAAGTACCAGAGGACGATGAGGATGGTGTTCTCTGCGAATCGCACCACGTAGTAGACGGCCAGGCGGCCCCAGCTCTGCGACTTGTCGATGAGGTCCCTGTCGGCCAGGTCCAGCTGCACGGCTGACCAGCAGAACATGTTGATGCAGGCGTAGAGGAAGGTGACCAGGCACAGCACCACAGTGGTGCCCACTTTGCTGAAGTTCTTCTCCACGTTCTCCGGCAGCGCCGCCCTCTTCGCCCAGAACTCCACCCAGGGCAGGAAGAAGAGGAAGAGGAGGTTGGCCAGCCCCACGGGCACGACCCAGACGGGCAGCGCCGTGCTGAAGAGCACCAGCACTGTCACGCGAGTGGCGATCTCCAAACCGCGCCACAGCACCATGCAGGCGTAGGCCAGCAGCCGCAGCCTATACTTGTAGTCGTCGTAGTTGATCTGGATGGCCAGGGTGCTGCAGACCAGGGCGCCGTAGGTGATGGAGAGCAGCGCGATGGCCATGAGGACGACTGAAAGAGAGCAGAAAGGCAGGCGTGTCAGACGTCAGAGCTGTGCGAGTCCACACCCCGGGAGCGTGCTGGGGGCAGGGGGCAGGGGGCAGGGAGGCTGGCCTGACCTCTGGTGGTGGGCGTCAGGCCTTTCTCCTGGATGGTGGCGTACAGCTGCAGGGTGAGCTGGGGGGCGGAGCCCAGGAAGGCCTGGATGACGGCGGTGCGCTTGAAAGCGTTGCGGTGCGTTGCCAGCGTGCGCTCCGAGTGCCCGATCTCCCACTCCGTGGGGGTGCCCTGGCCGTGTTTCAGCCGGATCTTCCTGGAGATGGTGACGTAGGGCTCCTCCTCCTTTCCAGACCGGAAGTACACGATCAGGGCCTCGACGCACCTGCGACACACAACAGGCTGACCACACGAGCAGCACACATCGTGCCCACACTGCCTGACTTGCTGCCTGTCGGACACACAATCCGCACATAAGGAATCCTGGAAAAGGACAAACTCCTGTTCTAATGACATGGGGACTACTGAACTCCGTGGGTGAAATACTGTCAACAAGTGTCAAGTTAATATTTCACCCCTTGTACAGAATCCACAGGTGAAGGCGTACCAGCAGTGGTCAGTGGTCAGTGGTCAGTGGTCAGTGGTATGGGCCATGGCACAGTTTCAGACTTGTGTGCCAATAATACCACTGTCATCTGACCCCAAACCAGACACAGGCATCACCAGATCTTGATGAGATCTGGAGGTCAAAGGACCACAATGGCGAGCAGCAGTCAGAGCAGTCAGAGCGGGCTCAGACTTTACTGACAGCTGCTCCTACGTTTTAAACCCCCTTTCTATGTCTCTGGATGTAGATGAAAAAGTTAACCATCTGACGAAGGTTTGGAATCGGCTGATTTATTCTTCTTTATTTTCACAAAGCTCCTGTGCCAAAGAAATGCTGACCCACCATAAACCAGGAGAGTTCCCGTGTTAAGACATTTATATTCATGTTGCCACAAGAGGGCACACGTGTTCTTCACACTCTACAAGCACAACAGCAAGACACCCAGAAACACACCAACAGATTGTATCAGAGTATCAGGAAGATTATGCATAGAATTAATGAAAACGGTTAGTTAACAACCGTATCGTTTTATGCAAAATGCGTATACTACTAGAATAAGGTTTAATTGGGACTAATATCTCATTTTCATCTACAATGCAGTGATTTTTTAAAAATCTGATCTGGGTATGAGTTACTGACATGAAATAGCTCCTCATTCACAAAAAGCCTTATAAACAACAGTCACTGGTATTGAGACAGACAAACCATAAACCTGCTGTACATTCCTCGTGAAATCAATATCGTGGAATTCCTCTTGATACGGTCAGGGTGAAAGTTTCTCGAATTAATGAGAATTCCAGAATGAACCTCTGAAACCTCTAACTTCTACAAGAAGACACTGGATGTGGAGGATCTGTATGATCTCTGTTTCCCTTTGTTTTGTAGTATTTTTTAGAGTCCAAATTCTGTGTTAAGACACACAAAACAACAATGCAAAACAGTGGCACCCTACAGCAGACAGAAGCAGCCTGTGAGAAACCCACCCCTGCCCTGGTCACGAGGCCCTCTGAGTACAGCAGCACTAATCCGTCCTCCCCTGCTCCGCGCAGAGGAAGCATGTGCAGGCGTATTTATAGAGCAGTCTGTGTATTTTCAGCCGCTACAGCCTGAGAGAGGAAAGCTGCAATGGCAGGCTTAATTTAACCTCATCCAGAAGACAGAACATCGCTTTCTTCTCTCTGTGAAACAGCAAGCAAACCCTTTCAAGTGTTAATGGCAACAGGCCAGTGGTGTCAACCGGAAACAGCTTGCGTTAGTTTGACATCGCACCTCATCAGAGCTGTCTGCCCACAGACTCTGTACAGCTGCCTGCCTGCTCACTGGGTGGGACTGGGAAAACTGCAAGAGCCTGTTGGTTTCAAGGAGGGCTGGCAGCAGATCCAGCCTAAACTGGAACCTGCCTTCACCTCTGGAGAAACGAACCCGTAACTGACCCAGGATGGAAATTTACTGTATCGCACTGAAAGAGACAAGGGAGTTCACTTTCAAAATGCAGAGCATGACACTTCAGTTTGATCAACAGATGAGTCAGTTCAAGAGCAGATAAAAGGAAAGCAGATGGAAAAACCACCCTTATCTGTAACTGTTTCCTTCTCTTTACACATCTGAAGGAAAGCATTTCCAATTTGCCTGGTAGAGCCGGTTGTGTTTACACCACAGGTCGTGTGTGCATGTGTGACTGAGCAGCCCTCTTCCTGCTCTTCCAGCTGTGCCCATCCCACAGCAAGTGGAGGAAAAGGTACCCTAAAGTCTGTCCCCCGTTTTTCCCAACAGGATGATCGCAGGCAGTGGGATCACCTTCACTGTGATCAAGTTCAAGGGATCCATACAATTCTATCTGGACCGTCACGGCAAGCCCTGACAGGAAACGCCCAAGGCAGTGGAATCGCAGCCATGAAAGCTCAGGAAATAGGAGGCTGATGTCACTGGTGGTGTCAGTGGGGGAGCAGCTGGACCTTCTTCACAGAGGACAGACAGCAAGAGGAGCACGGACACACAGAGACAGGTCTGCCATCAAGAGCAAATCCACAAACCAGCCCCACGCCTTTCCTGTCAGGAACAGCGAGCGCCTTCCGCTTTTCCACCCAGAACCGGCTGGGAGCCGGTTCCCCACATTCCGACGGCAGGAATTCTGAGCAGCCCCCGGACAAGCCCTCTCGGGAACTCCAAAGAGATACAGATCGCATCAACCACCTCGGACCTTCGAAAGAGTCCAGCCAGCAGCACCTCCGGTCTCAGTGCTCCGGGCGCTCCGCTCAGCGGCCTGTGCCCCGTGGGAAGACTGTGCTGGGTACAAGCCTGCTTACGTCCTCGTTATCCCAAATGACAAAATTGGATCGGGAGTTGGCAGTGCGTGATCCGGTATCGCCTGGATTTTGTTTTGATTTCAGGCCCTTCCGTTTCTAAAACCACAGATTCACACTTGACATGTTTCTCACATTTTCCTGAACCAGCTGGTCGGGCACTCCTGATCAGACAACGGGTTTGAGGAGAGTCTCAGGGTTCTTCCTCACACCTCAACAAGGGGGACGACAGAGGACAGATTCTCATAGTTACAATACAATAAAAGCTGTCTATTTACATATCCTGTCAATAAAAACCCTACCCTGCCATATATCAAACAGGTTTTACCAGAGAATTCTCTGTCTTTGCATGTACATGTTGTAGCTAGAGAGGAGGAACAGTGAGAAATGGTGGTACCGTGTCATGTTTGAAACAGCCTGACTCCAGTAGTGTGTGAGAGCTCTTATACAAAGACTTGGCCACAGTACAAACACTAAAGCACCATTCAACACAGGGTAGGTGTAAAGGATTTGGTGAAGCGTGCAGAGATACAGTAAACCATGACACAGACTTCAGGAAGCCACATTGTTTTATCTTAAAGGGTTCATACACACCTAAAGATATCATATTAAATAGAGTATGTTTACTTGATGGGATTCCTAAATGATTTACATCAAGGAAAGCTAATGTAACAAGCCTTTTACAGTTCATCTGGTGAAACAACAGATCGGTCCTCCGTGGTTGTTTTTATGGTAATGAATATTTTTCTAAATGGCTGTATAGCTGGATGGATTACGTCTGTGTTGAAGTTTACATTCTATAACACAGCTTGGTCCTGTCAGAAAGAGCAAGTGTGTTTTGTGTTTGACTGTACCAGATGCACGTTTATAACATTGTAACATTTGTAACATTTTTAAAATGTGAAAATCATATTACGGAACAATAAGAACTGTAGCAACAAGAAGTCGAGGTTCCAGGTATGAAGAACTGTGATGTCTTCTGTTTATACCACGCCTGCTGTCTCAAGACATAATACCTGGAAGACTGGCTCACTTCAGCTCCGAGGTTTTCCTGAAACTTCATGTTAAGAACTTCGATATCAGCGCAGTGAAGTGCACGGCCTGCTGGGAGCGCGAGCTTCAGATATCTTGCTAGAAAGCCAGCGAAACACAAACATAAGCAACCACTGTGATTAAGGTGCTGTGTAATGATATCAGACATCAGAAACAAACAAGCCCAGAGCTAGACTTCTCCCTCCCTTTTCTCAAATCTTTTTTTGTTCCAAAATTAAAGCCAACTGAATTTTATTTCACAGCTGTCTGCTGTGACAGGCACTAAAGCAGTGTGCCAAAGACAGAAAACCCATCCCTGGTGCACACTCTGCAGTCCTCTGCCTGGAGGATGTCTGACCTGGGCTGCATACCAGGTCTGAACCACATGTTAGCCCAGTTTCAGATGATGTCTTAAAAATACTTCATTCACCATGTTAACCATGTTCACCCACTTCACCGACAATATTCCAAGCCTAATAAATCAATCATTTCAACAGCTTTTTCCTTCAGATGTTATTTGAAGTCAATGCTTGCATTTCTGTTTTTCCCTTTCGCTGCAGGGTTATCAAGAGCAATTCATGCTTTATAACCTGCAATAAGAGAAGTACAACACCACCGCACAGCTCTAGTCAGATTATCCAATAACAGACTGACATATTTTTACAAAGCACATCTCCACAATCTACCAATATTTAATATCACCCAGATTTTAAAAGAAATGTCCCAAACACAGCTGTGCTAAAGGCTAGGGACTGTCTTCTCACTTCAGCAAGAGGCTGTAACCTGGAAACAAATCCCTTTCAATTCCAGTGGGTCACTCCTGGGATTGAAGATAGTGTCACCACCAATTTGACTATCACTGACATGCTGTTAAACCCTACTCTCGCTCCAGTGCAAAAGATATATACATTTCCAGGTGTAACACTGTGGACAATGAGCCTGTTCTTCGATTAGCTCTAATTTTAACGGTGCTGTATCCTACTCTGGAGAGTGCAGGAAGAGCTAACAGACACAGGTTTATGCGTTCAAGGTCCATTTCCTTATAACTGTTCATCCTAGACCTCTGCGTCTAAAACACTGGTAAATTCCTCCAATCTATCGTTTTGAGTGTTCTGCGTTTATTTTACAAGGATATGCTTCATTTTAAAATCCAATGCAAATTAACAAGTCATTGCGTCTTCATTAGATCCAATTTAGCAAGATATATTCGCAGTCCTCTGGATGTGAGGTGTTTTTTATCGTTATTAGTTATTTCGATTCTAAATACTGCATTGGCGATCACTGCAAACGACACGCATTTCCACTCTGTCGAAAATAATTGTCGGGACATCTCGATCAACAGCTGAATCGAAAAATAAACGCACAACAACAAACATGTTGCAATTCGTAAACTGCCGGGCAGAAGATGCAAATTATACAGACTCTGCGCTTAGTCATCAGCCTCGCCTGTAAGCTCTGCTGTGGCTGAGTTGTTACGAGAATAGCAGCCGCCTTGTTTCGTTATTAGTGGAGACGGAATCGGCAATGGTCAAGGTACGTCACGTGACAAAACCCAACCACCGAAAAAATCGCTACACTGTTGACACCGATTTCCTACAAACTGAATGACTGCAGTACATTAAAGGGACCAGCAGGCAGTGCAGAGACAATGTAATCCACCAAAACCCCGGCAAGTCAAATTTAGTTCAAAGTATTCTCACACGCTTGCGCCCCGCCTCCACACTGCCAACTTCATCCAGGACAAATAACTCGGTGTAAACAGAGAGAGATGGAGAACTAGCCTGAACACAAGAAGCTGAAATAGCCCCGGGCCGTCACAATGGAGTGGAGAGACGCCTTTACATTCCCTTTGCAGATCTGAGCACATTTCTCGGTGTGCCTGAGGCATGATCCGGCGTTGCAGTGGAAGGGGCGGCTCACAACAACATCTTAAAAGTAGGCTGACCAATACTGCCCAATTCTTTGACACAAGAAACGACTCCTAATAATACCTCACAGGTCTAAATATATTCATTGCGAAACCTAAGGTGTCCTGTCCACAAAAAAAAAATGATTTAAAATACTGTGGTCTCCTACGAAAAGAAGATCTTGTCTTTGTTGTCCCGGGTGTTGATAAAGGGGCAGGTGGGGGCCGGCGCAATGCGTGACATTCCTGACTCCCAGCAGAGTTATTGAGACGCAAATGAGGTGCTGCAGGGGAACTGTGGGGGAGCGGGGTTACCCCCCAGCAGAGCGGGTGCTTGAAGTTTTTAGGTCACCTTTCTCCACTGGAGAAACATGGATGGAAGAGCTGGCCGAGAACAGGCGTGCTCACGACCCGACAGCGCGATGACGTGCTGGGGCGGGGGGCGAGACTGCCCGAGCCTGTTGCTTGCGTGGGGCCCCTGTGATCTGTAGGAGACGCATCAGGCATCACATGCTGTGGCCGGGGGTGTCTTCCTCCAGTCTTCTCGGAGAAGGCGTGTTTGTTGCGCTCTCCCCGGCTCTGCGATCACTGTCATTTACTGGCGAAACTCGAATGGCTGATGCGACTCAGAGACCCACCTCCTGGAAAGGGTTTCATCTGCCCTGAGCCGACATGACATGTCTCTAAGAGAAACCCCAACTGCCCGCGACAGTGGACCAAAACAGACATATTTATAGTGCTGAGGAGCGCTACGTGTTTCACTGGTATCAGGACAGACAACTGACGCTAAGGAAGCGGGTGGAATTGCTTATTCCCAGCGGGTCTCCCACAGGAGAGCTGACACGGAGCGGTGGCCTTCTCAAGTGTTTGCTCTGTGGTAGACGTGGTCTCACAAATACACATAAGGGAAGTGTGATATGTGGGCTCCTTCTGCTGCACCTGGTGTTTCACAAACAGATTCAACGGGCTTTCACACAGTAAACACGGATTGCGGCTGTAGTTTGGTGTGTTATACTGCGCCACAATCTGACAGTTTCTTGCGTTTTCAGATTCTGATCATTTGTAACACCAGAACAAGTTCTATTTGACCCTCATGCAAAGCTTGAAAATATATCTTTCAAACCACGATTGTTATTTTCTGATCGAGTAAATAATAAAATCAGTGATCAGAATTAACGTGGCAATTTGACAATCTTCTCTTCACAGTTCTACCGAACAGACCTGGGTCTGCCACAGCGCGGAGTGTTGTGGTTCTAGTCTTTGAAACCCATTTCGTTATGCTTCAAAAATATATTTGAATCACTCACAGTTTCACTGACTAAAACCTAAACTCACGCACACAGTGTTAAAAACGTTTCATCTGTTGGATAAATACCAATACGAAAACGTTATGGTTCTTCTCCATTTTAAAGGAGAACACGTGTCTAAACAGTTTCTCTAAAACATTTAAATGGGATACATGGTTCTTCTTATTTCAGCACAGAGGCTGACAATGTTTACCCCTCAGCAGTGAAGCTGTGACCATATAAAGCACAAGCTGATGGGCTCTGCCACTGACCTGATGACGGGTCCCATCTGCAGGATGTGCATAAAGAGGACCAGCGGCCGGTCTCTGCCCAGGTCCCGGTGTATGAAGGTGAGGGCCAGCTGGACCAGCACAGCCGGCACCAGCATGAAGGTGATGGTGAAGGCCATCCAGAAGCGGTCCCCGCTCCGGTCGTAGATGCTGCAGAGCACGGCGGCGGTGATGAACTCGGCGCAGTACAGCGCGGTGGCCAGGACCACGCTGTAGGGGGGCTGCGGCCTGCTGCTGTCCGGCTCGAACCCGAGCCCCGCCTCGCTCTGCTCGGGGGAGGGCGGCCGGTGGTTCTGGTCCAGAATTTCTGTTTCGGCACCTTCGCACATGTTAGTCATCCTCCCCCTCTGTCAGGCCACACTCAGAGCAAAAGAGACGGCAAAAAAAAAGTTGTTCGGTCTTGTTTCTGCTGTTGTTGTTGTTGTGGTCCTTTTATCACGCCTACTCAATTCTGAAGCACCCTAGGGACGGCCTTTTGTTGTGTTCTCCTGCACCCCCCGAACAACCTCTCCGTGTCTTGCGAGAACACAGTTACTCATCTCGCGTTGCACGGAGGAGCATGGTGGCTGCCCAGATGACAACACAGATCGCAGGCAGCAAGCAGCCTCTGCAGCCCTCGGCCAGCGTGACAGCTGCCGATACTAACAGATCCCGCTTCGCCAGCTATGCTTTGAAGCACGGCCTTACCGTGCGCCTCCGCCCTTTTATTTACCAAGATAAATGTCGTCGCTCTTTCCCCCTCCAGGCACAAATAAAACGGAAACTGGCGAGGAGTCTCTCACCGCACCGCCCGTCGGTCCTGTATTCCTGATCGCTCAGCACGGCGCATCTTGAATCTGCTGCTGTTCGGTAGTGACCGGCAAGGCGCCCCGGTCCGGCGGTTCCAAACACGAAGGCGGTCGATTGATTAATCCTTCAACAACCGCTTCGTCGCCGGAGCCCCTCGGCAAACTTGTGCGAGGGACTAGGCGACGCTGATCGCACCAAGCAGGTGTGACTGCTCCTCGCCCGGTCAATGCGGGCTCCCTCTGGGTCCTAGACACCCCCGGGTTTCGACTGAAGAAGAGCACGGAGCGCGATCATTTTTAGCCCTGCAAAGCAGAAATGTTCAAATGTTCAAAGAAGTGCGCGATACTCCAGCCGAGTGTCTGTTTATGATACACATCCTGTGACATATCCCAACCTAGGTAAGATTAAGCACCAACCTAAATTAGGGTAATCTAAGTAAGAAGAAATATTTATTGTAGAAATTCCCCACAAATATGTAAGAGCAGTGAGAGTATGAGTAACAGCTCGAGTCCTCCATGGTCCGGACTGCAAGTGCTGTCGACTCAACCTAATGGAGAGAGACACAGTGAGCCTGTGAAGCTTTAGGAAAGAGAAGCGCTCGGACTCGTATAGTAAAGTTAAAAAAAACCAACTGTTGTTTTGTTGTGAAGAACACTGCAAACAACAACAACAACAACAACAAAAGCATTTTAACTCTCACGTGCAGAAACCATTTTATTAAATGCAACGTGAATCGGACGACATGCAGCGGGTCTCCAGCGGGAGCACAGCGCGGCCGGAGCGCTCTGGCCTCGGCGTGCTCGGGCAGCCCAGCCGGCACTAGGACACAGCCTGCGCGCACGGCCGCCGGCTGGAGACTGGAGACGTGCCCGGGCTCAGGCTTGGCGTGTTTGCTGCTGGAGCTGTGAGCAAATACGGAGACCGTCCCTCTGGGCGACAGACCCACTCCCTTACCCCCATACGCACAGCAGCACTAACTGTATGCTGTCACAGTGTTTTCAGCAGCCGATAAAGTCTCAGGGAAGATAAGCACTCGGGTCGGGAGCAAATAGGACCGAGATTAAAAGAACGTTTTGCAGTACACACAGGCCCTTGGTACGTCTTGTGCAAGATATTATGCAAGCCTTGTTCATAAGCTACTTTCTTTTTTTTCCGTTTTGTTTTGCTCCGTGTCTTTCAATTGTTTTACATGATTTTGGTTGGGAGCTGGTTGCCAGTCAGCGACTGAAGCTGGTGTGGACACGTCACCCTGCTGTATGTCTCAGAGAGACTGGGGGCGGCCCGACTGTCGGTGAGGTTTCTCCCGGCGTCAGAGCGCGCACGTGTTTGCACCAGTACTCCGCCGAGCTACACCACGCTGATCAAGGCCGTGAGATCTGTGTGCTTTCTCCTCTGATCACACCCTCCCTCAAGCCAGCGCAGTCCACATTCCTTCTCTGATGAGCACATTTTGTTTTCAAGCAGAAAAACAACCCGAAAGAAAAATGACACTTCGTGCTTCAAAGGCTAATACGCTGTGTGATGCCTACGGGAATTTTCGCCAGCCGCTGGTATTCGCATGATTTCATGTAAAATCGTAATTATTTTTCTTTTGGAAGGTCATGCTTTCCCCCTAGGGTGGAATTTGCACGCTCTGCTGCGTTTCAGGGGTCAAATAAAGATCTCCCCAGTTTTCTGTGTTCGCCTCGATCAGCCCATCAGTTTAGCAAAGGATTGGCTCAGCTGGAGACGAGCGAGGTAGCTCTGCAATGCTGATCCACTTAGCCAGCACTGTCCACATTCCTCACAGTGTTGTGGTACGTGTTTGAAGTGAACGGAGACAGATACAATCTCAAACCAACGGCGAACAATGGTTGTGAACCAGGCGCAGAAATCCGTTGATTTTTCAGAGTATTTAGTAAAGCAGGGTGTGTGTTCGTGTTGACACACTGACGGCACGTTGGGTGGGGGGTATTCCAATTGCTTTCAAGAGGCCGGTATAGAATCGGTAATTAGCTCGGTGCTGCAAGGACTGCAGTGGAGTGTCGAAGTTCTCGCTGGAAAGCCCGCGTGATCGTAACAGTTGCCCATTGCTTTGAAGTTTGTGCACAAGGTGAGGTCAGGGTGCACCTTCTTCCAGCGCGGTACAGCACAACGAGTTGCTTTCCGAAACCGGTGCGATTCTGGGGGACGACGACCCGTGTAACTCGGAGGGTCCCAGTCGCAGAAGGGGGCACCTGTATTCGCTCGGGAGACTCCCGCGATTTGCCCTTATAAAGCAGCCGTCAGCAGGGTTTCAGACAGACCCTTTTCTGGGGCTTCGGTGGCAACATTCCAGCGGCCTGACTCACCGCACACAGAGGCGAGGCGAGGCCCTTGAAACAACCAGCACTTTTCACAAACATTACAGGCGTTTCACCGAGGCAACCCGGCGTCTGCGCCGCAGCTGCGGTTATCGTACCTGCTGGCGTCATTATTCCGCCAGTGGAGACGTTTACTCTCATTTCTCTCCCACCTTCTCCACTTGAACGACTTCCTGCGAATTTTACCCATCTGTCTGCGTTGAAACCATCGCTTCTGTTTATTTGTTTTTGCCTGGAACGATATCTAAGCGTAGCCCAGGAAAAGGCATTAATCGACCTGCGCCTTGTTGTGAGGGGTACAATTACACTCGATTTAATCTCGATTTAAACATGGAAAATACAGATATCATCGGGTATCTTGTTTTCCCACAATTTTAGAAGCGTCTCCACACACTCTGAAGTTCTGATTCTCACCTTCAACGTCCTGCTATTATGTCCCCATAATGTCCCTTGCAGGTTTTCTGGTCATTGGTATCTGTTTGTTGTGCTGTATCTTATCCAGTTCTCATTTTTGCTTTTATCCTTCTACCATTCAGGGGATGGTGGAGTCGGTGCTTTTTAGAATAAGACATTCTTAGCTTTCGAAGGATGTAATTAGATCTCTGGGGTCTGTGATTATCTTATTATAGTATAGAATGTGATTCAGATCAGTGACTCAGCTGTTGTTTTCCAGCTTGGCGTGGCTGTTATACCATGCGGCTGAAGGCTCCGCTGATTGGTCAGGGGCCACAAAGCTGTGATCTGTGATCTGTTAGCATGACAGCCCCCCCCGCCCCCTGCTGGGTGAAGCTGGGTTTCAGGACAGTTGTCCTCTTTCTGTCCACATCTACAGAGTGCACAACGATATTGTGCTTTAAAGTCTCTTGACTGGAAAAAATATATCTTTAATTGCATGATCCTTTAAAAATGCAATTGACATCATTTGTTTTACTTTGATATGTGCTGCCTTGCAGCACTGGGGCCCTAGGTTCAATTCTAGGCCTGGGGTGCTGTCTGTGTGGAGTTTGCATGTTCTTCCTGTGCTAGCGTGGGTTTCCTCCTGCTGCTCCAGTTTCCTCCCACAGTCCAAAGACAGGCTGGTAGGTTAATTGGCTTCAGGGAAAACTGACCCTGGTTTGAGTGTGTGTTTGTGTCTGTGTCTGCCCTGTGATGGACTGGGGTCCTGTCCAGGGTGTGTGTCTGTGTCTGCCCTGTGATGGACTGGCGTCCTGTCCAGTATGTGTATCTGTGTGTGTGCTGTGATGGACTGGCGTCCTGTCCAGAATGTGTATCTGTGTGTGCCCTGTGATGGACTGGCGTCCTGTCCAGAATGTGTATCTGTGTATGCCCTGTGATGGACTGGTGTCCTGTCCAGGGTGTGTGTCTGTGTCTGCCCTGTGATGGACTGGCGTCCTGTCCAGTATGTGTATCTGTGTGTGTGCTGTGATGGACTGGCGTCCTGTCCAGAATGTGTATCTGTGTGTGCCCTGTGATGGACTGGCGTCCTGTCCAGAATGTGTATCTGTGTGTGCGCTGTGATGGACTGGCGTCCTGTCCAGGGTGTGTATCTGTGTGTGCCCTGTGATGGACTGGTGTCCTGCCCAGGATGTGTGTCTGTGTGTGCGCTGTGATGGACTGGCGTCCTGTCCAGGATGTAGCCCGCCTTGCTCCTGTTGCTGGCTGGGATAGGCACTGGCTCCCCTGTGACCAGTCCTGGATAAAGCGCTTAAAGACTAGAATTAGAGGGTGAATGCTTTAGATGTCATAGGTGTACAATACAGGCAGCTGCTGGCGCTCACAGAGGCCTGCAGCTCATTTTCCGTTGCGCTCCAGTGTGCAAGCAGTTTTGAGGATTGAAGAAGGCTCCCGGAAATGCTGTGCCTTGGAGCACTGGACACCTTCACATGTCTGTTACGTAGGAATCATTTGCCTCTGGAAAGAGGGAGAGAGGAATGGCTGTATAGTTGCAGTAAGAAGCTCCCTGTGAGTGCAGGCAGCACATCTGATCACAGGCCTGTGATGAGCTAATGTGCTAAGGATCACAGAGAACAGTTCAAACACTTGCTCTTCTCTTGCATAACTTTGAAAAACACCCCCCAGGTTATTCGTGCTTCTCCAACAATCGCACAGCTGGTGTAATTCTATTTATTCTAGATAAGGGTCACATTCAATTACTGTGCCGCCCTGTCCGTCCCTCTGTCAAGCGCTTGTTTAGGAAATGGAAGCTATTTGCTTGGACGGAGCGCCATCTAGTGGATCGCTTTCCGAGCAGAGGAGGGTAAGAAAGTGTGCAAACCGGAAGAGTGTTCTACCGAGTGATTTTTAAATCCTGGGAAAAGCCCTTGGAACTCTAATACTTACAGTAAGATGAGCTATTTATTCCTCCTGGACGTGTGTCCAGCGGAACAGCTATTTATTTTCTCGATGAACATGTTCACCTGCCAGCTTACAATGAAACTTGTTTGGAGAACGAGCCTTTTATGGCCGGAAATGTTTCATCATATTTCTGATATTGCAAAACAATATATTATTATCATTTTGACAGGTAAATATTGTTTGTTTTTTAAAGAAAATAGTATAGAAAAAGAATAAAAGGTGACAAGAAGTTTTAGTATTTTAAAATACTAAAATCTGTTCAGTTTCTGCCAGCTCGCCATCATTCCAGCGTTCCCAGTTTTAGCCAGTCCTCATCCCAGTGGGATCTGCTAACGGGGCCACATTTGCACACTCACAAATAATTTGATCTCGCTCTCTGACTAAAGGATCGTTTCACATACTGTATGTATGAACCCCAGGGTCATGTGAAGGAGGTGTCCTTCATTATTTGTATACTTCTTGCGCACTTTCTTATCCTCCTGTGCTGGAATCCAGTAGACGGCGCTCCGTCCAAGCAAACAGCTTTCCATTTCCTCAACAGAAGGGCCTTTAGGAGACTCCATGCACTCCATTTTAGCAACAGACTGCTCCAGCTACGGTGTTCAAGGGAACGTTTCCGCAGGTCTTTCCTCCCGGCGGCTGTCAGGGTGTATAACGCTGCCCTAGGCTAGGACTGTCAGCCCTTCATTTCCTTGTCTATGGACAGCATGGTACTCCATTGTACTTTTTGGACAATCTGTATAAACCTATGCACATTTTGCACATACTTTATTGTTTCTACAGTGACTATGATCATCATATTTTGCACACACCTATGTATTTTATATTTATTTTGTATAACTTTTCGTCTATTCTGATGTCAGTTTTTGCTTGTCTTGGGCTGGACTGCTGTAACACATCAATTTCCCTAAGGGATCAATAAAGTCTTATCTATCTATGTTTAACTCTAAAGGCAAAATTAATTAACAGTGTAAAGCAAAGCTTGACTGTCTGTAGTGACTGAAATGACTATTCTCACGCAGGCAGGCCCTGTGCTGTGTGCCTCTCTGTCAATAACAATAACAGCTGTCCTGTCACTGGTGCTCGGAGTTGATCCTTGGGCTTGTGTGCCCACAGGGCTTTTGCTGTGTGAAGGAGGGTGAGGTAATTTCCTGTAACTGCTGCCCTAGTGTCTTGTATCAGATTTTTCTTGGGTGCGAAACACGGATGTGGTGGAAGCCCCCTTGGCTGCCACAGCTCATGATCGTCAGGACTGCCGGGGCTGAATTTCCCAGGGTGCACCAGCGAAATCAGGTGAGTTCAGGATTAGCCAGATATTTAAAGCCAGATTAGTTTTGAGCTGGGTGGTGCAAAAATGCTACAGAGCAGGCAGACAGACACAGCAGGATGGACACCGATATCCAATTGTAAGTGCCCAGAAATTGTTTTTTATTGTTTTAATTGCTTGTTGTGCTTTTTGTACAGTAGATTTTATTTATAATGTTCACTGCAGTATAATACCTGGCGACTCCTTAAAGAGTCATATATCATTATGACTCTTTATAAATATGGAGAACAGTGGTATTTACAGATTTCTGACTGGAAGAGGACAATTCATTTTGCCGGTTTCTGAAGACGGGTCACATATATTTATAAACTGTTTATGTATTGCATATTTCTTATTGTGCACACATGATGAAAATTATTCTGTACTTTTTTGTGCTAGCTTTTGTTTTTGCAGATATTTGTGAGGGGTTACATGTGAGATGCCAGTAGTTGCTCAACTCTTTGTTTTAATTAAATGTTCACATTTAGGCATGCCACAGACTAACAGAGTGAGCCAGATAGGGACAGCCTCGTGGTTTCAGGCTTCATTATGAGCTTAAAACCAGGCAACAGATGTACAGGGCAGGTCCGACTCTGGTTATCTTCGCTGCTCCCAGACGGCTCATACTTGGTCTGTCACAGCTGTGAGGCTGGAGTTGAGTAGCAGCAGCATTTCCTCTGTCTATTCATGAACTCCAGTCAGGCTTCTCCCAGGAAAGCTGGGGCTACAGAATGCTGGTTAAACACTGGAAAAGGGCTGTTACATGGGTGTGGCCGTTTTAAGATGGGCTGACCTGCAGCCAGCAGCACCAGGATCACTTCCTCGCTGTGGAGTGAACAATGGAAGACGTTCAGTGCCCAGCCTCGTGTGAAGTGAGATCTTGACAGCCCTGCTGTAACAGTCCGCGCTGTTGGCTTGTCTCAGGTACAGACTGAAAGGACGATGGTGGCCCCTCTGCTGTCCTCAGCCCAGCATGTTCAGCCTGGCGAGCGGCTGCTGCAGCTGGCTCTGCAAGCTCCGGCAGCCTGTCAGGTGAGGCCCCAGCCTGCTCCCGGCCCCTCCGTGTCCGGGGCCGCCAGTTCCCCCTGGGGACACGTGCAGGAGACCGCGCCGCAGTGGGCAGAGTTAGTATTTCTGCATTCACCAGGATCATCCATTGTCTCCATGTTTCCAAGTAGGATAGTATTCCATCCCAGGACACGTTTTAAAATAGCATCACTGTCTTACAGCAGAATCACTGCCTGAAGCCCTGCTTGCTGTGACTGCATCTCGCCCCAATTTCAGCTGGAGATCAGAGTGCCGCAGTCTGCACTCACACCTGCAGCCAACTCTTTTAACCTCTGCTTCACAGGAAAGTCACGGTGCTTGTGCTTGGCCTTGACAATGCAGGAAAGACGTCCACCGTCAGAGGAATCCTAAAGGGTATGGCTATATTAACGTGCTGCACACAACTTTCAGAGCCAAGTTAAAATGGGTTTTGTGCAGAAAAACCTGTTTGTTCAGCCTGCACTAAGACTGCTCTTGAACACTGAAGCAGATAATGAGTCACGTACAATCCTCATAAAAGTGAATTAAAAAGAATGATGAAACCTGATCTCCTCTATATTTTTATTTGGATGCAATTCTGCCTGTTGTTCTTTATAGCAGAATTTCAACAGAATGGAATCCTTTGTGTCATTTATTAGTGATGTCAACAGTCTTATTCATTAGTTGGGAATTGGCACTACGTCCTAGATGCTCCCTAAAGAAGCCGCGTGAAGTGTGAAGTGATGTGAAGTGATGTTGGGGTGCTCTGTGTGACCTCCGCTGTCTCCCGGCTAACCTGCAGCTCCCCTGGCGGAGGTGACCCCCACTCTCAGCTGTGTCCAGCTGGAGCTCAGAGTGGACAGCTTCCAGGTCACCCTGCTGGACGTGGGCGGGGGTCCGGAAGGCCGTGGGACCTGGAGGGACCACTACAGCAAAGCGCACGGGATCGTGTTTGTGGTGGATTCCAGCGATGCTCAGCGGCTGCAGGAGGCCAGGGACCTGCTGGCACACCTGCTGATGCACCCCAGGGTGGCAGGGAAGCCCCTCCTAGTGTAAGAGACACCCCCCTCATTTCCACCTGGGCTCGGGACAGGCTTGGAGCTGCGCGGTCAGCCCGAGTCTTGAAGGTTAAACCACCCGGATTACTGGGGTGTGTTACAGTGGTGATCTGGAGAGCACTGCTTTATGCAGCAGGGCATTCCCTGGAGCAATATGAGCGAAGCAGCTTGCCCAGGGGTACTACAGCAGGGCCCCAGCCAGGACTTGGACCCCCAGCTCTCTGCTCAGAAGTCCGGGGCCCTGCCCTCTCGTTCACTCTGCCGCCCCTGTCTGGGGTTCCCTGGGTCTGGGCTCGATCTTGCACCCCTCAGAAGCACAGGCTGCACAGACCAAGCTCCTGGAGGGGCTGCTGAGAGCCACAGAGGAGGGGTGTAGCAGCCCCCTGGTCACAAAGAGCAATTGAACCTGGATAAAGGGTGGGAGTTGAGACAGAAAAAAGGTGCTTTGTGATCTCCAGGATAATCTCCATCCAGGATTGTTGTTTCATGCTTTCCAGAGAGAAATGCAAAGCAGTTCCATCACCATGAGCCTGAGAACGTGCCTCCGTATGAGAGGGTATTCCAGTCTGTGTTCCCCAAACAGCGGATTGTAAAAAATCCTTAGTAACCTGATTATAGGCATTCGATTTGCTAATTTAGCAGCCCTGTTTGGGAAAATATTTCCTAATTTTCATTAAAAGTCTTAAATTCAATAGTCCAGAAAAAAAAAAACGAAAAAGGAAAACCACCCGAACAGCAACCAAAGCTTTGTTTTAAAATGGTATAGGAAGTTTGAAACACACAAAAAAAGTTGTTTTTGGATGTTGACCAAGCAAGTAGAAAAAAAACACAGCTTTTCTATGTTCATGTTTATCTAAAAAGTTGCCTGGAATTTTATATTTCTCTAAAGGTCTTACCAAGAGGTTTCTTGTTAGGAGAGAATATGATTATGCTGAAAATAAGAGATTTTTATAGTTTCTCTTCTCTCTTTGATAATTATTGCAGTGTGTTAAGGTCACGTGTCGAGGCTGGAGCTGTGTCTGCTCTGATGAAACTTCCCTCCCCGTTTCAGTATCGCCAACAAGCAGGACAAGACGAAGGCTCTGCTGGGCAGCGAGCTGGTGGAGGCCCTGTCCCTCGAGACGCTGGTAAACCAGAGCCGGTCTCTCTGCCACATTGTGAGTTTGCCCTTGGCCCAGCTTGGGGGGGAGCAGGGGAACTAGACTTGTGACTCGCTAGGCAGGCAAATATAGAGCAAGTCTCACAAAAGCAGTCTAGCTGGGGTAGCAGTATACATCCTTAGCCAGCACTGCTTTAATTTCACAAGCTCGATAATAGACACTGATTTGAACATAAACATAAATAACATAAAAGCCTTTATAGAAATGCTCAGTAGAAATAGTAATGATCTATAGAAACATATAGGTCATCTTTGCAGGTTATTTCCCCAAGGGGTTTACAGCACAGTCTTCAACTGCTGGCATTTTCACAGCTGGCTTGCTATGCTAAAAACCCCAATTTAGGGCAACTTCGCTGGTCTCCTCTATAAATACTCATTCCCAGTCACAGAAGAAAAGGCTGCTCGAATGAGGAGACGACAAAGATTTTTTTGACTCATTCCGTCACTGGGTAGGGTGTGGAGGAGCATGTGGCTGCAGGCGAGGGGGGGGGCAGTGGGGGGGACAGTGGACAGGAGGGGCTGCAGCTCGAGGCTCTGCTCTGTCTTGCCCAGGAGCCCAGCTCGGCGCTGCTGGACGCCAGGAGGTGCTCGGAGAGGAAGACCCTGCGGGGGCTCCGCTGGCTTCTCCGCGCGGTGTGCCTGGACTACCACCAGCTGTGCGCGCGGGTGGCCAGGGACTGCGTGCAGCCCCCCGCGCCCGAGGGGCCTGAGAGGCGAGGCAGGGCTGAGCGAGGGCACGGCAGGGCCCGGGAAGATGGGTATGTGCTGCACTACCACCCCTGCAGCTCTCTCTCCCACACCGCCAGTGCAGCTCCAGAGCTACTTTCTGTTCAGACAGAAGTGCACCTGGAAACGATTTAATAATAGCCCCCTGTCAGATGTCAGAAACCCTTAGAATCCCGAGTAGTGCAGTGTTGGGGTTTCCCTCTTCTAACACACGCAGTAAAGTCTCGGGTCTCGGCTGGCGCTGAGCGGGATTTCTCCACGCAGGTCCTGCGGGTCTTTGCTCAGGGCGCTTGCTGTGTTTTGCAGAATTCGCTGCAGCAGAACTCCGCCCCCTAAGGAGGAGCCCCCACGCTCCGAGGAGAAGGCCAGCCTGCCCAGAGGGAAGCTGCAGCCCCTCCAGAACATCCTGAAAAAGGTTTAATTGAACTTATTAAAATTGACCTTTGTCTTTCCTTAACCCTCTTCGTTCGGCACACAGACTCCTGGTGTTTTAGTTTAGCTGATTTCAGAACCCTGCCTCCTCCTCTGTTATTCTCACGAGCCTCACCTTTGCCAGATCTTCCTTCTGTAAAGAAATAACAACACAGACGTTGACCTTTAGAGTCGAGAACCTTGTCCCTTTCCCAACACGGCTTCCATGATGCCCGCCGGTGAGCGTGTTCCGGTACAGTTTGGAACGGGAGGTGGCGAGGCCCTGTGTGCTCAGGCTGTGCCGGCGTGTCTGAATGCAGGAGAGCCGCCTGAAAAGGCGAGCGAGGAGGAAGAAGCAGGTGAAGATCAAGGACGCGGTGAACGGCGGCGGCGAGGAGGAGCGGCCCGAGGTCCGGACCGGGGCGGAGCAGGAAACGGAGCCAAGTCCCACCTGGCACAGAGAGGGCAAGGCTGGCAGCGCCGCCGCTGCCCTGTTGCCCAGCAACCGCGTGGGATTAAACCGGAGCGTCCGAGTGACAGAAGACACCCCGGAGCAGCCAGACTCGAGACAGAATGAAAAACGGAAACCGAAGAAAGGTACAGCACGCCCTCTCAGACTCGCAGACTGCCAGAGATGGGCAACCTGTCCTTCTGCAGCTATTAAACTCTTCTGGAAGGTGCAGATAGAATAGCATGCAAACACCAGAGCTAGCAGCTGGTCTCTCACAGTCGTCTGTTGGGTCTGTGACCTTGGTAAGGGTGAGCAGCTTCCTGACTTATCACCAGTCACGAGCTGCCGGCTGGATGAGGAGATGGAAGTTGTTATTATTTTAACTTCTGACTTAAAATGGGTTATTAGATTTCATTTTCTAACATGCCCAAACAAAAATACTTAAGCCATAGAAAAAAATCGTTTAGCTTCCTGCATGGACATGGTGTAGCGTAATGGGTGAGCCTTTGGACTCGAGGTGGACTGGCAGGCCTAGGGTTCGATTCCTTGTTGCTGTACCCCTCTACCCTCCAGTCCCCAAGCTGTATGAGGGGGGATCGGTATTGGTGAGGGGGGGGAATACCTGCACTGAACCAGCATCCATCCAAGGGGGAAGTCTACTTAAGGCCAAACAGGATGAGCTGGGGTGACTTTGCCTGTTTTAATGTTCCCATATTTACAGAGTGTATTTCACCATTAGGCAAACCAGAAAAGAAGAAAAAGACAAAAACAGTAAAGAAGAAAAATAAAATAAATTCTGAAGAAGTGCCGACAGCTCACCCACAGCCCGTGGATCTCTCCACTACTTTTGGTAAGATTTTATTTTATTTTATTAATTGCAGACATTTTAATATGCATTCGATATGCATCAGAGCATATCTGCACTTTGTGCAGCATCTATGTCTTTAACCATGAAGCACTGTCTGTTTTGGGATCAGAAAGGTCATGATGTACAGTATATAGAAAGATGCTTTAGTTCCTGCACTGAATAGACTATTTGGATGGATTAATAATGAAAGGGTCTAATAAACTGGTACTTCCCTTGGACACTAACAATAATTTCTCTCCCCAGACCTCTACAGAAAGGCCATACTGGCTCTGAAAGCCAGGCAAGACCAGAACCACTAAACTAAGAGGAGTCTTTCTGCATGTGCGTGAAGTGACTGATCACTACAGGACTCAAGCAGTGAAATGAAGACCTTTCACCAAAAGCAGATCCCTTTCCGATAAGCTCAGTCATCTCTGTTGAGAAATATTACTTGTCTCTTACGGCCTGTTCAGAGAGGTGTGCAACCCAACCGTTCAGATGCGATTACCCGATTGACGAAAAACAATATCAGGAGTTGCCGCTTGAAGCAATGCTTTAATCATTTAATTCAGGTTCAGACCGCTTTACTTATAGTGAAGAGCTAAAGTTCAGAGGGACTGATCCTCTTGCGCTCATTTCTCCTGTTCAAATTCAGGGACTTAAAGGACAGGTTGTTGTAATTACAAGGGAAACCAAATAAAGCAAAATCAAGAATCTTCCTCTTTGTCGTTTATTCATCTAACAAAATAATTCAGTTCAGTTAGTCTTTCAGCAGCTCCAGCCTTCAGCCCACTCGGTCAGCCTTGCGGCTGTGTCCCCTGCCCGCCCCTCACAGCAGAAATAAAACAGAAAATAAGTAATTGCATAAGAATTCACCCCCTTTACCATGACCCACCTAAACAGGCTCAGGTGCAGCCACATGTCTTTAGTAGTCGCATAAATTGTTGAATGGAGTTCACCTATGTGCAATTAGGTGTTCAGGATAAATTTACCTATCTCTGGGAGGTCCCACAGTGGATTACTAAAGCTACATCAGGAAGACAAAGGAACTTTTAGAGTAAATCTGAGATAGGCTTATTGAAAAGCACCAATCAGGGGAAGGGGGTAAGAAAATTTCCAAGGCCTTACGTATTCTCCTAAGCACAGTTGTTCAATATAAAGGAATCAAGAACATAAGGCATTAATTTCGTCAGTATCGTGGTAGGGGGATGCCTCACTGCTTTAGGAACCCCTGAAGACAGAAGGAAAAATGGGAGTACAGAGAAAACCTGCTCCAGTCTGCAAGAGACGCGAGACTTGGGTGAAGATTCCAGTAGGACAATGACCCACAACCTACAACCAAAGCCACACTGGAGTAGTTTAGAAAAAGAAAGCTCACTGTTGTGGGGTGACCAAATCAAAGCCCAGATCTCAGTCCAATCAAGAATTACTGGCAGGAGTTGAAAATGTACCAACAGCTCCCATCCATCCATTATTACATAAATTATGATTCCATATGGTAACACAGTAAAATGGAAAAAAGTCCAACAGGGGTGAATACTTTTGATAGCCAATGTAAGTATAATGCCACATGTAAAAACATACAGAAAAATCAGTTTATACAAAACATTGTGAAAAAATATTCAGATCTATATTTCCATAGTCACAATTGCTGAATCTAGGAGTATTTAGTCGAGTGACTACAGTGGGAGCCGCCAGTTCAGGGCTCTTTCAGACATCCAGTAATAACCTCCAGATGACCTTCCTCCACAGAGCCACACGAATCTTTCCCAGCTCTTTCAGACTCCTTCCTGTTGATCTTCCAGTCCTGAAAGCCATCCACTGGTACTTCAGGTAAACAGGGATGCCCAGTGTCCGTGAAGGATAGATTCCAGTTCTGCAGCAAGACAAAGCACAATCCTACTTAACTAGCAGCTGAAGACCGGAGACTAAGAAAATCCAAGTACAATACTTTTTGTTTATGGATGGTTGAATTAAAGTACAGTTTGTACACGTTAGAACCAGTGTTTTCCAGGTCTCTTTCAGATTAGTCATTGCTTTTTTTATTAACCTCATTCAGAAAATGAGCGACTCCATTCGTCTAGTCAAATAACCAGACTGGTCATACAAGTGAAGATCATGAAGAGGTATAAGAGTCCAGTTCAGCTGACAACTGGACATAACTAATGTGCGTTTTCTGAAAAGTAATAGGAAGAGCTTTGAAAATTCGGCACCACTGCTTGTAAGTTAAATAAGGCAGAGTAACTGCACAAAACAGCTAAGTTGGAGTGCAAATTTCTTCCCCTTTGTTCATCAATGTGCAACGGCACACCCATCAGCTCTATTTCATCGTTTCCAGGTTGCTGGAATTACTCTCATTTCTTCTCAGTAAAGATGAGAAGATAGCCAAGAGCCTCAAAGCTCTTTTTACAGTGAGCTCCACATTTACACTGAAATAAGAATTTTAATTACCTCCGTTTCCAAACAGTTTGAAGAGGGCATTGAAAGTAAGACCATACTAATTACATACTGATTAATTTAATAACACTTAGCGGTTTAATTAAAAAGTTCTTGCAGCAGAGGTTGATAAACGATTTGCAGAAAACTTTCCTTCGTGCCAGTTTAGGACATTTTAGTGCAGATTTGTTTGGGGACTAAAATATAATATGGAACTGTCACATACATTGGCAAAAATCAGTCTGGTTGCCCTCTCCCATCTTATTTATGTATTGCTATCGGGTTTGCCTTCACCTGGGGTTCTTCTATACCTTTAGGAACCTGTCCTTCCCTGACAGCATATTCAATGGCTTTTATTACCCATCCTGACGCAGCTCCCCACCTGAACTACATCAACTGATTTTTGCCTTATTATTATTTTTTTTTAAAAAGGGCGTTTAAGTAAATTTGCATTTCCACCTTCGAAGCATTAAAGGAGAGAGTAGCATTGGACAAATGCGTTTTGTGAATAGGATAACTACCTATTATTTGTTGTAATATGGAAAAAGAAAGTGTATCTCTTGCAAAGTATAACAATGTAGTAAATTCAGGTTCTCGTGTTTAGGTCCTCACCGCTCCTGCCCGAACCCGGGTCCCGGCGCCGCTCAACAGGGCTGAACTAAAGAAGACCTTCCTCAGCCCGGGCGGCCGACCCCTGTTATTCGTTACAATAATATCAAAGTCGTTACATCTAATAATCCACATGGAAATGTTTAAAGACAGAGTTCTGCAAGTCTATCAAAAAAAAAAACTTTGTACATAGACAGGTTCCGTGAAGTCGGCTCCTTCGCTTTTCAAAAGGGTCCCGGCACTCCGCCCCCGAACAGTTTTATTCTTTACTGCCGGTGTCTTAATGTAACGAAGACTAAGGACGGTTTTCCTGTTTAGCTCAGCCGGCGAGACCCCCCGTTGAGCGACGCCGGAGACCCGGGTTCGATGCCTGAGGCGAGGGCACAAGCCTTGGGGCCCGAATTCGCTACATTAACTTCATCGCGCTGTGAATGCTACATTTTAATACGACGCCACTCTTCGATCTTTAAATTGAATACATAAAAAATATTTCCTTTAACGTCGCTGCAAATTCTTCAAAAATTAAAGCTCCATGTTTCGGAAACGTTATCAAAATTCTCACACGTGCGAGTGAAACTTGAAATGATTTAATTTTATAGTCATGAACCGCAACAAGTGTTTTGTTTCTGTTAGTGTTGCAGTGCGTATGGACTAAAAACAACACAAATATTAAAATCTCAAAGGCTACCGATTGTGGATCTGTAAAGCGTACTAATCTGGCAGCTCCGGCAAGCGGCGTGACAGCAACGCCCTCATTTTAAAGTACAGTGCACGCCTAGCACTGTGTTCTGCTTGATAGAAGAACAGTCTATAAAAACGAGGACAGGCTGTCAGTGGCATTATGCAAGTAAGTGAAAACGGACATTGCTCTGCTCTAATGAGGACTTGTGCTGGAAAGGCCATCAATTGCTCTGTTAGTAAAACAAGTTACTGAATCATTTTAGGGTGGTTTCACGCATGGAATTACGTAAACCCCAAGGAGCATATACTAGAGATCTAGTGTTTTGTGAAGTACTGTATGTCAGTCACTAACTGAAAAAGTTGTTAAATTCTGCGTCTTTCGAACCCCACGAAGATGTTTTTTTTTAAAAGGTCAGAAGTCGAATTTAAGTTTTTTTTTTAAACCAACAGTGGATATTAACGCTAGATGAGTACTTTTAAAGCCGTATGCTTCTAGAATTTCAGTGTGACTTGAAAATCTTGATTTCAAATAGGCTTTTCCGGTTTTAATGCCCACGTAGAACGTGGAGTCTTAAAACGTTAGAATGCTAGGTTGTGATTAAGCCTTCTGACCGTTATAACGCTTTGAATATTAGTTCACATCTAGTAAAAAAAAAATGCGAATAACCGCGATTCAGACGTATGCAGAGCAAATACGCTCCGTGTGGTCTCTCTAACAAGCGGTGAACGAGCTTAGCCATGGGTCTGTTTGATAAACTGACCGTGTGGCTGCGGCTGAAGAAGAGAGAGGTGAACGTCTTGTGCGTCGGTCTGGACAACAGCGGGAAGAGCACGATACTCAATCAGCTGAAACCTGAAAACGTGAGTCCCACTAGATGACAGTAGACCCTCATATCAGTGAGTCTGGTAGATATGGGAACAGTTGGGAATGATGAAGCACGCAATTCCCTTACCTGGGAGACCTCTCGCTTTAACAGCTGAAGGGTACTAGGGCTTTTGCCCTCAGACCTCTCAATCATTTACATGAAGCAGATCACCTGTTTAATTGATTTCCGGTTGCCCCAGGCATTTAGAAATTGAAATAATGGTTAACTGGATGTGTTACGGATTCGGCCAATGAAACCGAGACCAAGTAATGAACCCACTTGCAGGAGCTGACAAAATTACCCTGAAGGAGATCTATACTGTGAACCAAAAAGCAGGGAGTGAGTTACCAAAGCCAAGCCGTGATCCAAAACCGTAGACGAAGGAGTGAGCCGAGAGTCCAGGGGAAGCCAGTGATCCTAAACAGGGAGTGAGTTACCAAAGCCAAGCCGTGATCTAAAAACCGTTGTCGAAGGAGAAAACCAAAGTCAGTAACCAACAAAGCTCAAACTGAAAACCAATACTGAGCGAGGAGGTAGGGAGACAAGTGCTTAAGTACAAGATGACGGAGGTGTGGTGGTGAATAGGTCGTCTAATGAAACTAGGAATACGCCTTCTTCCGGCTCCTCCGTTGCAACGGGGATCGCCACAGGATGTTCAAAACCGAGTGAACCATGATCCACCGAAACCCCAAAAAACACATCGCAGAGAATCTTAAACCAAAGATTCCTTTTTGCAGTGCAGATAGGAGTGGCTTGAGCGACAGTAACTCAGTTTGAGGTAGCCTATCGTCTAGATTTCGCTTTGTTGCTGATAGGTTAAGCTTTCGAAACTCAGCCCCAAAGCCATGTGACTGATTTTCCGCCCTGTTTCGTTGGTTAAACGCAATGAGCACGAGCACCACCATGGTATTTGGGATGTGTAGGTTTTAATTCAGTTTGAATTATAACTGTACGTACTGTCTTCGTATTTGGCCAGGGCTTTAAAGGGAGGGCGCGCCAAAAAAACATTCGGTGCCGTCGTCCTGGAAGAATTTGGCCAGCGAACTTGTCGGTGTTTTCTGTAGAGGAGAGACAAACACTAAACAAGTTCTTGTTTCACTTCTACTTTGCAACAAGAATGAGTACAAAACTCATATAATTCTTCCAAGTGTAGACCCCCCATTTTGTTGAAAGAAAAAAAAACTGTACCTTACTTTTTTTTTTAAGAGCTCTAGTGACCAAAAGAAGCCCTTTTTTTAGCTGCATCACTACCAGGCTGGCCTCTTATTCAAACCACTTCAATACAGCCACACTGGTGGTGGTGCTGTGGCTCTGTGGGTAAGGGTCACTGGCTGTGGCTGGAAGGTTGCTGGTTTGTTTCCCGCAGCCGGCAGAGGAATCCTACTCTGTTGGGCCCCTGAGCAAGGCCCTTAACCCCAACTGCTCCAGGGGTGAGGTATAAATGGCCAAACCTGCTCTCTGACCCCAAGCTTCTCTCCCTCTCTGTGTGTCTCATGGAGAGTAAGTTGGGGTATGTGAAAACATTCCTACTACAAGAAATTGTATAAGGCTAATGAAGTGATCTTATGTTACTTTCTCTTGCAGGCTCAGACTCAAGACATTGTCCCCACCATAGGATTTAGTGTTGAGAAGATCAGCAGCTGCAGGTAGGCCTAATAGTAACTGAATGAACCAGTCTTTAGTTTTGCCACGAGCAGACTTGTCTTCCCACCTGTCCGTGTCCAGTTCAGCCTGTTTCCGGGACTAATGTCAGCGTCTCTGCTTCCACTGCAGTCTGTCCTTCACTGTGTTTGACATGTCTGGACAGGGCAGGTACCGCAGTCTGTGGGAGCACTACTACAGGTGAGGTGCCCGTTTGCTTTTCTCTGCAGCACTACGTGCACGAACCCATAAAACAAATGTTGCATCCAATAGAAAATCAACACATTATAGTGTCACCGAGCCCTCATTTTCTATCTCCAGACGACATGAGGAATTTCCTAAAAGAACCTGCTGAATATTCCGTGCAGAATTCAGCTGCGTCTGTTTCTCCTTGTGCCCCTGTGTCTATATCAGACATGTTGTGTCCTTCCTCATCCTTCTTCCGTTTCTTCACACACTGCCAGGGATGCCCAGGCCATCATTTTCGTGGTTGACAGCGCAGACAGACTGCGGATCGTGGTGGCCAAGGAGGAATTGGAAGCACTAATTAATCACCCCGGTAACGACGGCTAACGAAGGCATTCTCAGGGAAAGACTAACGAGAATCTGCAGAGTGGGATGGTTGGAGGAGGTGCAGAAATACTTTCCTTGTTTTATGAGGCAATATTTTGTTTCTGAATGAAGCTTTTACACCACTAGAATGAATCTCAAGCAGAGTTATGTAATATTGTTAAAACTAAATCACTGCAAATGATCCCGAAGCACATTACATACAGTTTTGAGAAAAAAGTTTGTGAACCCTTAGGAATTATATGGATTTCTGCATGAATGGCTCCTAAAATGTGATCTGATCTTCATCTAAGTCGTAATAATAAATTAAAGACAGTCTTATTTAACAACCAACACACACAACATTTTATATTGCCATATCTTTATTGAAAAAATGGTTTAAATAATTAAACACAGTAAGATAACTAATCTCTACCACATCAAAAAGGATATAAGAATTCTAGCAGAAAGTGAAGTACAGCTTCTCACAGTACAGGTGATGCATAGGGTCCTTGAAACAAGAGACTGAAAGTAATATTTTTGACACCTGCAGATGTGAAGCGAAAACGAATACCAATTCTTTTTTACGCCAACAAAATGGATCTGCAGGGCTCCCTCTCCTCCGTTGGAGTGTCTCAGATGATGGGCCTGAGCAACTTGACGGACAAACCCTGGCAAATATGGTAAAAAAAAAGAAGAAAAAAAAGCTTGATTTCAAGAAATCTTCAAATGAATGACGCTACCCTTTCCTTTTTGCTATTTGCTTATCGGGGTAAAAGCATGTCTTGTCACAGACTTGTCTCGTCAGAGGGGTGGCTGTACCCAGGTCGCAGGGGAGACAGTCTTTTAGAAACAAGGAAAGGTTTATTCCAGCTGAAAACAGAAGAGAAGAAACCCACCGTTTTGGCTGTGGAGCCTTTCTCAAGCGTGTCACCCGAAGAAGGCTCCTCAGCCTACGCTCCTGTAGAAGGCTCCTTTGCAGCCTACACATGCTGACGCAGCTCCCTACTTGAACTGTCTGTTAGTTTTAGTTGCTTCCTACAGCTAACTGTTTGGATACAAAGTCAGATCACCTGTGATTTTAGACCTTAATTAGTTGTCAGTCAAGGAACACTTTGAACACCTGCAGGTCTCGCCGGCTCTAGGAGGTGAGTGATTGAAGAAACGCTTTGCTGCTCTGGGTATCACATGGCATAAAAGCACTGATCTGAGCCCACTGCTGCTTCACGGTGTAGCTGCTGCACGGGAGGGGGGCGGTTCATTCCAGCAGGACTGCCTAGAAGTGCCGCCTCACCCTCTGTGTCTTTGTACCTAGTGCCAGCAGCGCTGTAACAGGAGAGGGGCTGAAGGAAGGTGTGGACTGGCTGCAGGGTACGTTCAGTGAAAGCGTGTACTGTATCATTTCATATCGAACAGGAGAAATGAGGAAAGTAACGAGTTTTATGTGCCTGTGTCCGACCCCATGCAAAGTGAGTTTTTCACCTCACGGGGCCGCAGGAAGTCTGTCTGTTGACCCTCTGGGGTGCTGAACACTAGTGCTGCAGAGGATTGGGGTTGTTAGACAAATCCCTGGAGTTGAGAAGATTACGAGCTGCAGATTGACATGGAATGAACTCTTGCTGGAAGCAGCGTTAGTAACATTCTCCCGAAGAGCTACATCACTGTGACTCATGGGTACGGGATGTTATGAAACAGATAAGGGAAACTCCAGCACTGAACTGGAAAGTGCACAGGAGCAATGCACAGGCTAACCTTCTTTGTACTGAAGCCTTGGAGAAAAAACAAATTGCATTTAAACTGGATAATTAAATGGTAATTTAATAGTACTATGAATTATTTAACATTAATGCATAATAGATAAATATATTGCAGTATATATGCCATCCCATGCAAAGTAACATTTTCATTAACAAAGGAATAATATTGTCATACCCATCTTTGTGCAGATTAATTAGTATAAAGGTGCTCCTGTGAAGCTCCTCTGTGCTGCAGCTTTGAAGGCAGCTCACAGTATACATTTTTATTGTTTTTCATCACATTTATATGAAGACAAGACAACAACAGGGCTCTTTTTTCAACTATAAATTGGCCTCTCAATCCTACAGCAACCACTGAAAATGGCAACAGTTTCTGGGCTTTTTTTAAGGATAAAATTTCCATGAACCACCATTAAATTCTATCAGCTAGTGCAATCTGTACAGCTACTCTTCCAGCCCCCCCCCCTCAGCTGCACACATCCCCTGAGACTCGAGCTGTTCCAGCTCTGCTCTTGCTCCCCTCTGGAAGAAATCTAACCTTGACCACAGCCAACTCTCCAGCTCCAGGTTGAACTCCATCCTCTTCTTCTCAAACGCTCTCGAGAAGGTAGGAGCTACTCAGCTAGAGTTTCACATGACTTCCAACCAACTCTGGCAGTCAGGTCTCAGACCGTTACACAGCACAGAGATTGCCCTTGGAAAAGTTTCCAACAATCTGTGCATGCCTGCTGACTCGGGGTCTCTCTCTGCTTGATCTCTCAGTAGCCCCTGACGCTGTGGACGACACTGTTGTTCCTTAGGGATTGAGGGACTACAGGGCGGCAAGACACAGCTCTGAAATAGTTTTCCCAGGCAGCAGTTTGTCTCTGTTGGAGAAACAAGATCAGAGCTGTTGCCAGTGACTTGTGGTGTCTTTCAAGGGGCAGTATTGAGGCACTTGCTCCTTGTTTGATTGCTCCTTCTGGGTGAGATCATGGCATTTTCTTCCACACGCAGATGACATACAGCTGTTTATTAACACCAAACATGTCCGCAGCCTTAGAAAATGTAAAGTGCTCTGGAGGAGATCAGGATATGGATGAGCCACAAGTGTCTCATCATGCTGAATAGTACCATAACAGAGGCCATGCTGATTGGAACTCAGATCAGGTCAGATCTCCAACACCTGCAGTCCTCTCATTGATGATAATGTTATTCCCCCGTGTCCACAGTGGTCATAAAAAATGGGTGTGAAGTTCAGTGCTTCTCTGAATTTTTTTGGGATCATATAAAAACATCTTCATATTTCCAGTTGAAAAATATCTCCCAGCTAAGGTCTTCAGTTTTGGAGATGCTGAAAAGTTAAATCATTTAATCTCAAGTGGTCTATTGCTATTGTCTATTGTTGTAGCCAACAGAGGAATGCATCTATGAAGGGAGACCTGTTGGTGGTGATGTGTTAGCTGTCACGGGAGCCGGTTCTGACTCCTGTGCAGACGGTATAATCCAGAAATGACTGGAGCAGGACAGCAGGGGAAGGTACAGCAGGGTTAGGACGGGTTGACAGACGGGGGCGGTGACTGTAGTGATCAGGTGCAGGGGGGGAAATGTGGAAGAAAGTCCAAAGTCCAGGGAAGTGGGGGTGCAGGCCCGGGAGGTCCATCCAAGACGAGTACACTTAAAATCCCCAGGAAGGGGAACCAAGACCGGGAACACAAAGAACTGAAGACAAAACAGGACCGGGGCGCGGAGAGCCCCGGACCCAGACGGTCAGGACGCTGGGGAATAGGGCCTGCCCTCGGGCTACCCGTGAGCCCGGGGGAGAGGCCAGCCTTGTGGTGTCCATCTTCCGGTACTGAGCCAGGAACTGCAGAGACGCTTGGCTTTTAACCAAAATAGAAAATACTAATCATAACAGCATAGGGTAGGAGCGCCCTCTAGAGGAGGGATGTGGAATGTAACAGTAGCAGCTGTATCTCGTAATAATATCACAATATTATCTTGTTTAAACACTATTTTGTCTTTCTCCATGGCACTAATGGGCTTCTGTAAGTAAGTTTGAACATTTTAATTTCAAAGGTTATTTTAGGAGCCTGACTGCACCTGGGTAAAACTAGCAGAGAAATGATTTAATGTAGGTTGTATACTTTATATCTATTTTTATATTTTATATATTTTTTATTTTCTTCATTGGCTCATGGTGTAAATTCATTAATTATTATGTGCCATAATTATTGAACCAGCTGCCTGCTTGTCAAGAGTGTACAGTTTCGTGCCAAAGCTCCATATAGAGCCACAGTTGCCCTGTGCCATATTTGTAGTTTGGCTTTTCGTATTTTAGAATATTTCATCGTGGATGTTTAATTCTCTTCACAGATCAGATCTTCTCCTTGAAAACATGAGAAAATACAGAGAAAGAGAACCTGAGAGAAACAGCAGCTTGTAGAGATGTCTCACAGCATTCCCTGAACATCTGGGCTGCTATTAAGTAGGATAAAGTCCTTCTCATAATTCGCATACACCAGGAACATATTAATAAATCTTT
Organism: Lepisosteus platostomus; assembly: GCF_059453375.1. Classification (NCBI taxonomy): domain Eukaryota; kingdom Metazoa; phylum Chordata; class Actinopteri; order Semionotiformes; family Lepisosteidae; genus Lepisosteus; species Lepisosteus platostomus. Next base: position 54,859,098 of record NC_142620.1, read on the forward strand.
TATTTGGTGTGTATCAGTATACCCTCCATGCTTGTTATTACTGTCTTCCTATCGAGGAACAAGGGCTGAGATCTTCATCAGCATAACTCTTTGATGTACTGAATCAAACTCCTGGACTTCTTCACAATCAGATGTCACAAGTGGACGTACATTTAAAACTGGCATACTTCTTTACACAAAGGGCTGTGGGAGTCTATTACAAGCTATCCAGCTGTGTTGTTGAAGCTGATACTTTGGCTTCTTTCAGGGTAATTTACTGATTTAGAATCACTAAAAGAGCTAGACAGGTCTACTGGCCTCCTCTCATTTGTAACTACTCTTATGTGGCTCTGTGGCTCAGGATCTGCGCCTGTGGCTGGAAGATTGTTGGTTCAAATCCCGCAGCTGGTAGAGGAATCCTACTCCGTTGGGCCCCTGAGCAAGGCCCTTAACCCCAACTGCTCCAGGGGCGCCGTATAAATGGCTGACCCTGCGCTCTGACCCCCAGCTTCTCTCTCACAGTCTGTGTGTCTGTGTCTCATAGAGAGCAAACTGGGGTCTGCAAAAAGACACATTCCTAATGCAATAAATTGTATATGGCCAATAAAGTGATCTCTGATCTCTCTGTGATACTCTTTATACAACGTCAGAGACATTTTTTTTTGCCCTGTTCTGAAGATGAAACCAGCTTTTCCACAGAGATTAAGGGTAAGATTAGGCTTGAGAACTCTTTTAAAAGTATATGATAATTAACACTTTAAAATCAAAGAGATGTATACAATTCTAAGAATTCTTTGTCCTGCTGTTTTTTGGCAAAACGAGAGAAGTAAAATCACGTTCTGCATGTGCTTTGTACATCTCAAGAGAAAATCCTGAATTTTAATACAAAATATTTTAAATGTGCTGTTTCTTGTGCTATTGAAGTTAGCACTGATGATCTCAGGGGGCTGTGGGGGGTCCCCACAGAATCCGGCGTATTCGCGTTGTCTCTATGACCATTGTTTTTTTAGGACTTTGGTTTTGAAAAAGACATTGACTTTGTCATACGAGTTAAATTGTCTTAAAATGGCAAATAATGACGGGAAAAGTTACAACTGCCATTAGCTACAGTACATATGTATTCACAGGAACTGCAAACCAGCCTGGGTATAAGCTGGCGCTGCTGATCTGATTTATCTGAAAGGGAGGAAAATAAACGTTGGTAGCCCAGCGTGTCCTGGTGTCTGTTCGCGGAGGGGCTGCACCATAGGAAATAACTGGGCTTTTGGACCCTGTGGGGTCGGTGCGTCGCCATTGATCCTCGTCTACCAATCCCGTTCGCCTTTCGCAGCGCCTTTGTACCACCGACGGGCGCAGGCCGGCGGCGCTCCGCTCTGGATGAGAGGGGGACGGTGCTTCCGGCCGCAGCAGGAGACGGCGATGATGGCTTCTCCAAGGACGGTTACCATCGTGGCTCTCTCGTTCGCTTTAGGCCTGTTCTTCGTCTTTATGGGGACCATTAAGCTCACCCCGCGGTTAAGCAAAGACGCCTACAGTGAAATGGTAAGCGCATACTATAAATAAAAAAACAATAACGTAATAACATGGCTTCGGAAAGCGAAGGCATTGTTTTGCTGATCAGTTACAAGGATGCAATCGGCTTTCCCTCACAGATTAGGGAAGCGATGCTCTCCTAGTATGCAATAGAAATACCACCGTTAAATGCAAAGTGAGTGTTTACGAGTATGTGTGTGATAACTAGGTGTTTGCGGTTTGCGGCATGCAGTCACCGGCTTGCATTGAGAGCAACCCTTTGTCAAGCATCTTTCGGACGCTGTGAAATCAGAACAGTGTACAATGGATCTTCAGCTCTGTGAAATGCGTAATCATAAGAAGATAATATGGAAAGAAACGCGCTTGTGAATCTTGTGAGCCACCTGTTCTTTGACGTGGACACTAAGATGAAAGTTTAAGGTGATATAAAATGTGATCGCCGCTAATGAGCTGTAATTCCTATTCTTAAAAATCCGCAAAAGGTTTCCCTGAAGCAGCCAGCCCGAGAGCCAGCTGTCTGCTGCTTGGACAATGGCGGCTCTTTCCAGCAAATTCCACGCTGCACCTGGTGCTGATGTTGCATCTCGTCTTCGAGCTGAGAGCACATACACGGGCACCTCCGGTCCTCACAGCGAGTTACTGCCGCCACAACTGAACCACACTCGCTTTTCGGCACCAAGTCTAAACTAAGTTTAACATTTTAATGCCAGTTTGGAAATCAGCCTCAGTACAATTCCAATTTGGGAGTGATAGGGGTGGGAGATCACAGAAATAACTATAATAAAAAATGTTTATTCTTCGTATAGACAAGGTGAACACAATCCACAGTCTCTTTGAAATGCTGCCATTGTGTATGGAAGCCTGCAGCAGTGAGGGGCTTTAGTCATTTATCCTGAAGCAGATTAGGGCGTCTGTTTCCCTCTCCTGCCTTTTCTGGGAAAACATGCCTCCTTCTGCTCCTGCCCTCCGCTGTGTCCACAGTCAGGCCCCCCTTCCCAGGACCAACGTCTTGCACTCTCAAATGCTCTGCCTCTCCGCAGAAACGAGCCTACAAGAGCTACGCCAAGGCCCTGCCGGGCCTGAAGAAGATGGGCGTCAGCTCGGTGCTCCTCCGGAAGACCATCGGCACCCTGGAGGTGGGCTGTGGCGTCGTGATGACCCTGGTGCCCGGGCGGCCTAAGGACGTCGCCAACTTCCTGCTCCTGCTGGTCATGCTGGCCGTGCTCTTCTTCCACCAGCTGGTGGGGGACCCCCTGAAGCGCTACGCCCACGCGCTGGTCTTCGGCATCCTGCTGACCTGCCGGCTGCTGGTGGCGCGCCAGGGCGAGGACCGGCCGGAGCCGGAGGCCAGCCGGGAGGAGCAGGCCAACGCTCGGGACAAGAACAAGGTCAAGGTGTCGTAGGGCCGCGCCAGGAGGAGACGGGGCCGCCCCAGGAAGAAGAAGACCGCGCCGCAAACGTGACAGCCGCAGCCTTCCCAGCTTCCCTTTCACCTGCTCCGGTTCGCCCCCCCCCCCCCCCCCCGTTTAGCACTGTAGCCCCGCCCACAGTCGCGCCCGTGGCCACTGTTTCCATACAGATCTCCGTAGACACTGAGGGGAGAATCCGCGGCTCCCTTCCTTCTGATCCACGTAGGTTCCAAGTAAATGCATTTTATTTCCTTCACTAGCGTAACGTTTCGAGCACACAAGTGAGCTCTGTGAATGCTGATGCACCGCCTGTTGGAAACGTGATGTTTTTTTCAGCCCTGTAATACGGATGCCGTCACACAGATGTGATAACATCTGTATTTCCTGTGAGATTGGTTTCTACTTTAGCTTCAATACAGAAGGCATGATTTTCCCTGCTGCCAAACTGTGACCCGACTGTCCTTCCACTGCTATGGAATGGGTAGTGTGTTGCACAGGGAAAATTGGGCCCCGGGTCTTAGAATGAACATTGCGAATGGCTGTGCTGTTCAGGCAAGCATGGGGGAACTCTGGGCAAGGTGGCGAGACATTTCCTTTTGCTTTCTGAACACTATCGATAACGGACTTGGTTGGTTAATAAAGTGTGTTTTTGTCTTGTGCTGTTATTTGCTATCTGTCTGTCTCTGAGATCCTCTCTCCCCTCCTTCGAAGAGCATGCAGTGTTCAGGAATTCCTTTCTCGTAGAGACTGGGTGAAACTGCCTCCTGGTGAACTGATGGGGTCCCACACTCGTGCTGTCCTGGCTCTGCAGGTCCTTTCCTCTTGGTTTAAAATAGCATGGCTGGAAGAAAGTAATCACACTTGTGCTGTTTAATCCCCGTTCCTCATTTACTTCCTTGTCTGACCACTAAGGGGGGAAAGTCTTTTGGCTGTACTGTGGATGTATTGTTTTTACTCTGTGTTGTTCTGTTATTGATATATAAAATGGCAAAATGTTTTGAACTGTGAAAAAGCTCAAACAAAGGTGTTCTATTTCGGTGCCTCATGGAATGAAAGGGTAATACAGCATCTCCCTGTGATGTGGCTTTATCAGTGTGTTTTTTTTCTTTGTCAGCCCGTGGCTTGTCCCTGCAAGGAAACGGGTTCAGAAATAATACAGTGGAGGGAGAACAGTACCAGGCAACACCATGGGAATTTTCACGATTCTCATGATGCATATCTGTGGCACAGTTTTTGAAAAACATCATCTTTTACAACTTGGATTTAAAAATACATTTTCACTGTGACCTTTTATCATGGGATCTCTAGGGTAGTGTAATTTAAAGAACATACGTTTTAAAAAGTAAAATTGCACTATTTTTTAATGGTACACTAAATGGAAATAACTCAGGTGCAGTCTCCCGTATGTTTGTAAGAGAGTATTATTTCACACGGATCATGAAACAATACGGTAGTGTCAGCCCTGGAGAAAAGCACCAGACCTATGGCTGCTTTTTCCCTGTAAAACCTAATGAGCTAAATAAAGACACCTCTTTGGGAAGAAATATGGATTTGTCAGTTTTCTTCGTTACACTGTGACCTCCTTCAAAACCACCATCATTCCAGGTGTTCTGAGTGCTGGTGCCGTACCAGTTAGTGTGTTTGGGTACCATTTTGGACCCTGGCCTGGGGATCCTTCTGTGTGGAGTTTGCAGGTTTCTGTGTCTGTGTGCTTTTTCTCCAGGTCCCTTGGTTCCAGTGGTATTGTTAACATGTCCCTCGATGGAGGTGTGTGCCCTGTGACCGGTATTCCATTCTGGGAGTAATCCGGACTTGTGTCCTCAGGTTTTTGGGTGGGATTCCCTTGCTTGATGAGTGGTTTTCTGGTAATGAAGGAATGACTGGATTTTTGTGTGAAAAATAAAGTTCCACAAACATTTGCCAAATAATAAACAGTCACTCCTTTCTTGCTTCATGATTCAAAGTACTTGTACTAAAGCTACTGCTTGAGGCAGCCAGCTTCACTAATACTATGCACGAAAATAGAAGTTTACAATAACGTGCTATATGACCACCCAGACCTACAAAGCACGCTTCAATAAGTATCAAGAGCCATTAAAAGGACAAACTCTTGCATGTTTACTTCTCTTTGTACATGTAGTCAGCTGATGTGTTTTCCATGCTACCCAAAGTTACTACTTTACAACCCACAGCTACTCAGTTACGTTTTGCCAAGCACTTAAAACATAATACAATGTTACACAACCAAAATTACACAAGAGTGTAGTAAATAATGTTTATTAAAAGTATGCTTTTGTTTTAAGATAATATATACACACACATTTCTTTTGGTTTCTGTAAATATGTAAATTTGCAAAGATTGACCAGTAAAGCTGCTGTACTTCACTACAGTGCGACATGTGTCATTATATTCATTATATTTGTCATTATATTCACTTTTGAACATGCGCTCGCGCGCTTGGGTGAACAGCAGATTCGCTCGCGCCACCTGCTGGCAGCAAACTAAAACAGCGTTCGGTTCAGACAAATGTTAATGGTACTGAACACAAAAAACACTGGATTTTAGTTGTGCGCGTCACAATAACAACATTATGCAAGGGATATTCATAGGCGCAATTAAAGTATTAAAGTGTAATGGAGGACGAGCCTTTGATTCGTATTTATTTTAAATAATTACTTTCGGAATCGGATTAAATCCTCACATGTTCTGCAAAGTGAATTGAAGATTAAATGAGGCTACAACAATAATCCAGTAACCAAAGCAGCGATATATCAAACGTTGGTGAAAGATTTCAAAACGGCAATACCAGCCTGCATTTAATTGTTTTTATTTCCCCCACAATGAAGTGAAATCATTCGTTAAATAAAGATACACAAAGGACAAGATATTGAACGTAAGGTGGATGCAAATCTTATGTTCATCTTCTGTAAGTGATCCGTCGTCTTTGAGACAGGAGTTTGTGACTAGTATCGAGTTGTTCTTCGCTGCCCTTGCCAATATGGCCGCACAACTAGCCTATTGCCGCTAGGAAGGGAAATCTAGATGCTCTTTGCGGTACATCTATGGTCACCACCAGTTCCGGTGTGCGTTTCCGGGTGTGTCCACTTAGCTGCGAATACGCATGCGCAAACGGTCGCGCGCTGTTTGAATTGGGTGGCTCGGATTGTTTGGCTATAGTTTCCAATACAATTAGACGGAAAACGGGGCTCCGTTGTAAAACGAAATTCTTTGCGAGACCCACGCCGTTATATTTGTTTCACTGAACGCCTTTCTTGAGTGCCCATGGACGTGTCGTTTTGTTTTTCTCTTTTTTGCGGGGAAACGCTGGACAAAACATTGGTCGGCGTTTCGCGAGTTGTGATCCGTGGCCTTCGGGCATGATCCTCGCAGTGAATTAGAACCAGGAGGCGCGGAGAACCGGGAGAGCCGAAGGAAACCCCGTCTCCCTGTGCTTTTTGTCGTCATCTCGTCCGGCTGTCGGAAGATCCCGCAGACGTGGGAGCACCCGAGCCTGCGCCGCTTCTTCGGTCTGGATATCGGGCGGCCCGTCCTCGACAGCGGGAGATGTAAACCTCTCCCCTCCGCAGTTCGGCTTGCTGTGCGCGGACCTGCCCGGGCCCGGCGATGGCGAATTCAAGTTTCGCTTCTACGGGCGACTCGTCGTCTTCGGGTCGCAGCGACAGGAGCCTGAGGCCGGCGGCCGGCGCCCGTAGGCGGGAGGCGGAGGACCCGCTACAGCTGGCTCTGCTCTACTTCTGCCAGGGTGAGAGGGCGGCTCCCGACAGTCCTTCTAGGGGACACGGGTATTCAGGCGCATCTTCATGCGTCAGGTTTTTTTATATTGCAATAATTCTTAAAGCGGTCTTTTGTCAAAAGCCTTCAAAAAGCCGATCCCCGTTAGGAGAGGTTTTGCCTTTGAATTAATCCAGAGGTGGCTAAACCTGTCCTTACACCACAGTCCAACAGGACTTATGAGACGCCCTTAAATACCTTTGTAAAGACCTTAAACACGCGGGTGTTGATCAGGTTTAGGTGAATTAAGTAGTGGCCAGCTGCGGTCACTGAGACTACTGGGTTCTCGTGTTGTGTTTTCATGCCGGGTGATCTCTGAATTTGAATTGAACACGTTCCTGTTGCAGGTCTTGATTGTCACACCTGTAATGAGATGAACTGATGTCGGAGTCAACAGATGAAGGACGAATGTACTAAACATGATTGGAATCTTAAAATAAAATAATCCCGTTGTTAAATCAGTCCATATCTAGGAAAGTGTCCTGAACGGTTGAGTGGAGAGATGCCCCAGTTACCCTGGGGGAAGAGAGTGTCAAAGGCGGACAAGTCGAAGTTGGAGAAAGTACCATGTCCCAGGCGCTGCTGGAATCTGACATTAGACTGGCAGAGAGGGGAAGAAAATAACAGACATAACAGAACCGAGCCCCTGTAGACACACTGGTCCCTCAGGACCAGGAATAGTGGTTCCAGTTCTATGGGGACCTGGTTAGCTTACTACTTCGGAATCACTGGATTCCGATGTCATTTATAGATGTCTAGTTAGGATATTTCAAATTGCTAAGAATGGAAGCCGTACCCACGGATTGGAGAAGGATCGAAAGGCAGCGTTGATTTAGAAAGGGAAAGTTTTAGCTTAACAGAATTCTTCAAAGGAGCGCAAAGGACAGTGGGCAGCGCCAGAGCAAGCGGGGTGGTTTAGATTTCCAGAAGGCTTCTGGTGATGAAATAGTCACCAAGAAGGTTGATTCTCAAATGTTTTGCGTGGATACGGATGAAGAACTGTTTAACAAGCAGGAAACAGTATGCAGGTGCAAGCAGTCCTGTTCTGCAGGGACTCTTGTACTTTCTGATCTACATCAAACCTTAGCCCAGACTCTTGGCTTGCTCTGACAATACCGACTGTACTGCTGTTCCCCAGCTTTTTTTGAGAACAGCATTCAGTTACAGGTGTGCTCCCTGATTTTTTTTTTGCTGTGTAATTGGCACAGATAATGATGGGTGGCGCTCGGTGGAGGGGCAGTTAGTGCTGTCCCCCCGCAGTTCCAGGGTCCCGGGTTCGACTGTGCCCCACAGCACCTCTCTCTTCACTTGGATTTCCAGCAGGTGCTTCGGTTTCCTCCCGCCTCCCATGGACATGCTGCCTTGTTTGGCTTGGCAGCTCTCAGTTGTCCTTTTCCTCTCCGTGGGCCTGCGATGACCTGGTGTCCCGTCTCGAGGGGAGGGGTGCTGTGGGGTCCATCCTGCACCCTGAGCCTCCAGATCAGGGGGGCTGGAGCGCGCTCTGACCCCTGGCCTGCTCTGGGGCTTAACGGATAGCAGGAGGAATAAGGGGAGAAGGGCATTCTCCCTTTCCGCTTCTCTCGTTCGTCTGAATAAACATGCTTATTAAAGGAGTTTTTCGTTTCAGTTGAAGCTGGCACCCCCTGGAAGGGGAATGACGTGCTGGAAAAGCACTTTGAAGCAGTCGAGCGCGTGGCCTTCAGTCGTGGGCTTTCCCCAGAGGGCATCGAAATACTGCTGGACTTTGCCCTCGGCCTCCGAATGGGTATGACTGAGTTTCTTGTGTGCGCACCAGTGAAAGCAACTTCCCTTTTCTTTTGGCTATGACATTAATTTTAATGAAACATGTCGCTGTACTGGAGATCATTTCAAGCACAAGAACATTTAATGTAACAACAGCTCATAAGGAAACCCCCCCAGTTCTTTACCTTTATCCTTCTGGCCTGCTGCCTGTGTGTTTTTTTGTATTTGTTCCCTTCTCCTCTATTCAGTGAAGATACTATGAATGCTCAGTTATATAGTGATGTGTGCCGTGCATTTTTGTTATTCTAGGCAGCAAATGTGGCATCCGTGTGCTGAAGTGTTTAATTCCAGCCTCAGTCATTCCAGAGAGCGCAGTGGTTAAAGGAGTGTCCTGGTTCTGCGTGGGCAAGATGCCGCCGAACATGCAGGTAGACGGCGTTTGGCAGGCGCTGCGTGTGAAATATTGATTGATTGATTTCTTCAAGTCCTTATAAAATGTTGCAGGATGTCTTGTCTATGTGATTCACCCATAAACCTGTTTCCCGTGTAATTAAGTTGTAATGTACAGGTATATCTGTAGAAGCTGAGGCCAAACAAAAGAAGGGGTCGAGGGTTCAGATCCCAGTTCTCTGCACAGGGGCTTGATTGATGAGGGCTTTCCAGGGGAGCGTCGTACACGAGTGTATTCTGAGTTGTATTACGTGGCTTAATAAAGGAATAGATTAAAGGGCAACATGAGATGAGTTTGACTGTTTCATCTCATTGTTCCTCTTTACCTTAACCTCCAGCCATTGTCTTCCTGTCTTTTTCATTACTGCCTTGTTGCTCTTTCACACACCTGAGCAAGGCTGGGTGTACTTTTGTTATAATTGTCAGAGTGGGATTGACCTCTAGTAATTACTTTTTACTCCCTCCCAAATACAGATGTAGCTTCCCAACTCTTACCCTGGAATTTACTTGGTTCTGCAAGATATTCTGATGATGTTCACTTTAAATTAATGTTCTGTTCGTCCTGTTCTTGCTGTAGATCATGTTCATTCGCTGGTTTATCACCATGTTTGACCTTATTGAGTCGAAGGAGCGGCTGCATAGTCTCTATGGGTTTTTTTTCTGCTTCCTTTCGGATGAAAACCTGGTGAGTAAATGTCACATCTGCGATAGTGGCTGTGAGAGATGTACTGTATTCAGTGTTTGTCATCTCCTTAACCGTAAGGCAGGGCTCCCTGAGATAGTTCTCCACTTTCTGAGTGTCTTTGGGCTTTATTTAGTCTTTAAATAAGCTGGAAAACTGCCTACTTTTTTCATTTTCAACTCCTAGCAAGTTGGCACATTTTAAGTTACTTAAATATAGCGGTGACATTGCCTGAGATTTTTCTCTAAACTGATAAGTAACCTTTTCATCATCTTGTTTGCACATGGATTAAGAAGGTTTAGCGGAGTGGTTCGTAAACAAAAATGCTGTTGTGTTGCCTATAGTGAGGGTGTCCTTTGCTGCATGTGCTTGAGATTTGATGCTTTTAGGCGACACTGAGAACTGCTGACGTGTCCGGACATGTTTGTAGGCATGAGGGTGATGCAAATGGTTAGTTCCATATAGACTTCAAGTAACAGAGCTTGGGTAAAAATGAAAAAAAGAGATGGGAATCTTGAGGACAGGGTTAGGAGTACTGTGCTTGGGAACAACATAGTTCTCAGTAATTTCCTGGCAATTCTCAACTTTTTCTGGTGTTAATTTTTTCAGTGCCAATTTGTGATGATTATTAATGACCAGCTGGCTCTCTTCTGTTCCCATGGTTTAATTTGATTACTCTCTTCCCAGTGTCCTTACATCTGCCATTTGCTCTACCTGCTGACCAGAAGGGAGAGCGGTAAGAACTCGGCATGCTTTCCTTGTCCTTTGACTCTCTCTGCTCCTCCTGTACAATAGAGTACAGTTTAGCTAAATATGTGAGCGTTTCTGATCATGTTTTGATAAAACGTGAATCTTTTGTTTTCCAGTTAAACCCTACAGACTCAGAAAACTGATGAACCTTCAGTCTAAAATGGTAAGTATTTAAGCAAATGATTTTCTATGTTTTAATGCACCTGCTTTGTAATTATGACACAAAAAGCTGGTTTCACATATTCTGATTGGCATTAATCATGGATTCTGTCATGTTTATTTATCTAAAATGGTCTGGATTTAGGGCTAAACGAATGTGTGAAACCAGTCTTAAGTTGCTTAAAGCATAGTTTGTGGACCATGTTCAAGATGTTTTCTTGCAGTTCTGCAAGATAAGGAACAAGGTAGATTTGAGAACCATCATGTTCTAAATATATCTAGTGTGATATGTTCAGATGGTTTCTGTCTCCCATGATGAACACAGCTGCGGTCTTCTTGTGGATGTTAGACTTGTGTTGTCAGATGCTGATGTCTTCCTGGATAAGTGAGGAGAAATGAAAAAAGTAGCTCTTTGAGAGATTTCAGACTGTGAATTTTATTTTTCCTATTCACAATTTTTCAATTTTCTCTGTAGGGCGAGCAGCCATTCCTGATGGTTTTGCTTTCTTTGTACAAAGTTTTCTGTCCAGAAATGGTCTCTCTGACGATTCCAGCAAGAATTAAGGTATGTGCAGCACCTGCATTTATAAAAAAAATTACTTAATGAAATATTTGGATGAATGTTAATATATGGTACTTTTTTTTCCCCACTGTCCAGAATGGCTTTAAGAACTATGACTCCACATGGAAGAATGCACTGAGTGCAGTGCAGAAAAGGAACAAAGCAGAAATAGTCATGGAGCTGCAAGCAGCTGTCAGTGTGAGACCACAGTCAGCCTCTAGGAAAAGGGTATGGATGCGTTTCTCTCTGCTGCTCCAGTCAGCCTCAGTGATAGGGCTGCCCACGTGTGGTCCTTGAGGGCTGACATATTACTGGCTTTTTATCCAGTTTTAGGTATTAAATAATTAATTAAATTGACGAGACTTCGTTGCTCAAAACGATCATCATCATTTTCTTGAGTATCGCGAAATCTCTAAAAAAAAACAAACACAATAGTCTTGCAGTGGTTGGATTGACTCTGCCACATTCTTGCCAGCTGGCCCTATATTTCTTTTCGTTGTCTAGAACACCTTATTCATGGATGTAAATCAGATCGAACTCTTGCAGTCTGGGTCTGCGGTTGGATGTGCTGCCGCAGTTCAGTTGAAAGAATCTTGCAGGTTCTTCTAGGCTGTGAAGGCAGCAGCTTTCACGTTCAGCTGCTCTTTTATGGTGAAAGAGAAAGCGAACCCTGTCGATGGGTGTTAAATGAATGTTGGATGGCGTCTCCAATGCTTTGCAAACCTGCTCCTCCTCTGTGCAGAAGCGGAACTGCCACCTCTCCGTGCCCCCGCTCGGCAGCTGTGCGCCTCCGCCCGGCGCGAGAGAGGACGGCGTGCTGGGCAGCAGGGTATTCCCACTGGAGCAGCTCCGCACTTTCCCACAGCTGCTGCAGAACATCCACCTCCTGGAGGTACCGCTGCCCTGAGCCTCTGATTTTATTACCTTCTCCAGAGCTGCCAGAGCACGACGAACTCGGGCGCCTCTTATTATACCAACGCGGGTATATTCTTGGCCTATCTTTAGAGTCTGGGGGTTGTGATTATCATTATACGTTATACGTTATCCTTCATGGTCTATTTTTTTTTTGCATTCTCTATTTTTTCACAACCCCTGTATTGTAACGCTCTTCATTTCCAAATGTTTACTAATCCTTGTTTTAGAGCTGGTCCTGGAATAGTCCTCTTAGAGGATTCTTGACAGGAGCTTTCAAGACTGAGTTACTGTTATCGTGTCCCATTAAAATGACGCCTAATTACCACTTTACAGTTGGTTTCTGTCTAGGAGTTTGTATTGAGGGTGTTAATGGGTAGTGCGGATCAGTGTTTCAAGCAGCTTGTTAATTTACTGGCATAGCTTTCTTTACCACAAGGTGGGGCTCTGGCTATAGTAGAGGCTGATAACATGCATTAAGCACACAAGACAGTGTTGTGTAATCAATGTTGGGGAAACAAGGAATCCTTAAAAATACACCAAAGTACCATATTCTTTTTTAAAACATCATCAAAAGAAGTGAATTTAACAATGACCTAATGTAGTGTAGAGTTATATTCTGAATCTGTTGCATCTAAAGCAGTTAAAGTTGGTTGAAAATAACAAGTCTTTAACGAAAGTATAGCCATACCGCATATTGTTCATTCATTTCCTTTGATGTGTAATTAGATTTTCATTTTTTTTAGCTTCCAGCACAGATGGGCTCAGTACTGAACTCTCCATTGGTTCTCCATTATATTAACTGTATAACGGATGACTCTGTGTTTCTAAGGCTGGATTACTGGCTGGGCCATGCACTTCACGAAGGTGAGATTATTTCCCTTGACTATGGAATTACTGCTGCTGTCATTTGTAATTTTTTTTCTGTTTTATACTGACCTCTTTTTTTATTGTTTTGAAGAATTTCTGTTTTGTAAGGATACTTCCTATGAGAATAACTCGGAGGCTATTGAATTCTTCAGTTCGCTCATCACAGCACAGCAGTTTCTTCAGGTGAGATACAGGTCACGTCCCTTTAACGACAAAAGAAAATCATCCTTTGTTTACACATGGACACATGGATGCACGCCAGCCTTCATGTGACAAGTGTAAAATATGATGCAAGACAGCATTGGTTATTACACGTCTTTTACAATGAGTCATACACGTTTGGTTTCAGGAGGGTTTCTTGAGTACTGAGGTCTTCACCTTGAAATTCTTGCGTGTTTGGGATGGTTCCCTTTTCCGGTCCCAGATCCTCAGCTTGCTGAGCTACATCCCTGTGATTCCATGTTCAGGTCAGTCCTGTCTGTTATTGCTGTAAAGATGTAGATGATTATGCTGATTATATGGGTTTTGGTGTGGTTTTCTGGTAGAGTTTGTTTATGAATGTGTTCTACTCAGTCATTCAAATTATGCTTGATCCACAAATGACAAGAACTAGTGAAAAGACCAGCACTCAATTTTATTTCCTTTTAATTGTAAGCATGAACACGTTTCGACAGTCAGCATTCTTTAGCATGGAAATTAGTGTTGATTCAGTGATTTATATCCTGTTTATCCTATTTTGACTTTGATTTGCATGGATGATTTTGTTAGGAAGGTCAAGTGATTTGTAAGTTTATATGAGTAGAGAAATACCTTTGTTACAGTTGTACACTGAACTGCATTTGTGCTTACAATAAAAAGAAAAAATTTCTGCCCTCTTTTCCATCATCTTCTATAAATTATCACAGTTAATGTCTCTCGAGCCGGGAGATGCTTTAAATAAAACAAAATTCTAAGTTGTTAGAAAGGACCTGGAGCTCTCTAGCTCATTGCTTTATTAATTATGCATCCTTATTATTATCTTGTTTTACAGATGTGAAGCAGCTACTTTTTGAGCCTTTAATTCAGCTTTTCTTCAGCTGCTCTCTGTATTTTAAGGTATTTGTTTTTGTCATGTTTCATTTAATAGCTAAAGACTTCTGTGACTGTTGTAACCTAGGTTTTCTTCTGAAATAAGCACTTATTTAAAATGCCTACTGGCCTACTATTTTGAAAACCCATAAAAGAAATAGGATTGTTTTTCATGAATTTAATTGACAGCCATGGTTCTCATGTGGCCTAGTATTTTCGGCAGCTCTCTTAATGCATGTAGAATGCAGGCTGCTTTAAATTCATACACACTCCTCAACAAAATGTTTCCAGCTACATTTTAATTGATTAAATGAAACCATTAAGTACTTCAACCACTAGGCTGACAGTGCCTAAGCCACTGTGAAGGGATTTTCCCCTTTTTAATTGACTTTTTCTTTCTCGCACAGTGCAGCGTTATTGAGTGCTTGAACAGCATGCTGGTGAAGTGGCTGACCTGGCATGCAGTCTTCGCATCAGAGGATCAGTTCGACATGAGTATCTCTGGTCACTCCCCAACGTAAGGCCCTGTTTTACCGCCCTTTACTGCTTCTCTCTCCCTTGCGAGAAAACAATCCTCATTTTTAAGCATCTAAACAATCAATGGTCTTGGCGCCCAGTTCTGTCCTGTCTAGTTGGTGCTTTGTTGTATGGCTCGTGAGAAACAAGGCAGAATGTAGAGTGAGAACAAAAGTAAATGTGCCCGGTTTAACCTTGAACTTCCAATACCCCTCTCACGGAAACCTGCTTCAGCTCATTACAGATGCCATAGTTTGTAAATTCATCTTTTATCTGAAAATAAGATACACCTAAATATTGCTTAACTGCTGAACAGGCAAAAAATGTTGTTCAGTGCTGTTCGAACAATGCTGTGTGTTACAGGAATATGAGCCTTTCTGGAATAATGAGCTCGGTGGTGGAACTGGTTGAGTTTGTCGGTCGCATCTCCACCATAGCACTGCACATGGAAGGATACAACACCCTGCTTCTGCATTTCGTACTCAACTTCTATGAGACGGTAAATGCATTCACTGTGCCAAAGAATTGTGGTTTTCTAAGTGGCATTTTGATTTCAACTTTCTTATGCCTGCTGATTTTGTTTTTTTACTCATCCTTTTTGGATTTTGCCTGCTTTTAACTCATTTTACCACCATAACCCTAATACTATGTCTCTGACCTGCCATATCTGGACTTTCGGGTACTACTTGCTCTCCAAGAATGCAGATCTCGTGGCTTGCGAGCACATTGTATACTGATTTTAAATAAATGCCATGGAGATGTAAAGTTTTCTACCGTTGCTACATTATTTTTTCAGGTATTGGCTTTTTTTACCCTTCTGTGGTATTAGAAAGTTTTCACTGCTTGAGTCTCTGCCGAGACAAATGTCCTTTGCTGTGTCTGTTCACTGTTTCTCCCTGACTCTTGTGGGCACAGGTGTGTGACATGTATGTGAAGTATGACTTCCCTCTGGCAATCATGCCTCCTGCTGGCGTCTTCTATCCTGCCCTTCTCAGCAAGGACCCTGTAAGTGTCAACCAGCTCTGCCACATCATGTTCAGGTGAGACTATGCTGTGGGGTTACTGGGGAATTGTGTTGAGACTCAGTCTTTGCTTTGGCTCAGTTTAGTCATTTTATTTTAAGGTCAATGATTTTTTGTTACATTCTTAAGGTCTATGGCGAAAGATGGTTAACATTTGAATAGAAACACGTTTTAATAATAAGCACTTGTGCAACTTTTGGGGTTATTTTAGAGAAGATGAAGAGGTATCATTTGTTCACAATTGTTTGTTTTACAGATACAGAGTAAATCTGCTTTCTGCAAAGGATCCGGAAAAGCAGGGAAAGGTATTCTTCAAATCTGATTGTATTGTTAAATGATCTTTTATTTTACTGTCTTTGTTTTCCTCAACGGCTTTAGAATTTTGTTTCTCGTAGTCAATGATACACATGTGCCTATAAACACCTTTCATAAACAGTCTTGAAATAAGAGAATCTTTGTTGGTTTTCCCAGAAGACCTTTCTCGTCAACAGCAAGACGTACAGAAAGTACAACCAGTATGTAGTGGCGATGGTGTGGTGCCTGTGGAGCTCCAAGGCCTTCATGGCAGGGATGGAGATTGAGATAAACCCGGACTTGCTGGCTCAGGCCGGCGTGGCCGAGTACAGGTCCACCTTCAACATCGTCCACCATCCGGCGCTGACCGGCTATGCCATCGACTTCTTTCACAAGGTGACGATGCGCTCGTGTTCATGCGGGGGGGGTGCGATCGCTCTGGCTTTCAGTCTGCAGCTGTGAAGGTACTCTTACCATGTGCATTGGGTTAAAAATAAGAAGGCTTGAGTTAGGGTGCGAGTTGTTTTAATGAAAGGGGTTTTGCGGTTTTCTGCTTGTGTAAAGACTAACCCCTTTTCCTGGCACGCCTCTGGGCCCTGTTCCTGGCATTCGTGTGTTGGCTGTGGTGGCACAGGTGTGGATGCCTGCTGCTGCTCTGCACTCCTCAGTATGCAGGGGTGCAGTAGCTTCAACGTGCCAAGTGAAATTCCAGACGCAAGGGTCTTCTAAACATGAGACATTGCAGTTCCATCAAAATAAGGATGGATGTGTAGTATTAATCCTTTGACTTAATTGCTTTTTGTAATTTATGGGCATTAAATGGTGCTCCAAGTTTTCCAAATGCCAGTCTTATAAATCTCTTTTAGTCCAAGCATAGTATTTTGTATTTAGCTTCTTATAAATAAATAAAAAATCTTTTTTTAATTTCAGTGTTGGCCGGAAAGTAAGCAGCTGAACCTTAGTGCCATTAAGGTATGTAGGACTTTCGCGATAACATTTTTTTAAATTAAAAGGTATTGATTATTAAATGTTCTCAGCAAGTACGTGATCGCTTTAAACTTGACTTTTCGTGGCCCTCCTTATCAACATACAGAATAGCAACTTGTTTCAAAGGAGGGTCCTATTTAAGATAAGGAAAATGTTTGCAGTCGTGAGGATTGTTAATATTCACATTATGTATTAAACATGACAGGACCTTCAAATCATGCAACACATTAGTGGTGCTTTGGCATTATTAGCAAATCAAGTGTTATGTATCATGTTTCGATATGAGTCTCCATTTGACCATTTGTGCATCTAATCATCTATGCATTGTGGAATCGGAGGTGCACACTCCAGATGCTTTCCTGTCTGTTGATAACCTCTGCCTGACTGTATTGCTCTTGGATCTACAGGGAAGACACTGGGATTGGTACTTGGAGTATCTCTTCACCCAGGGCTTCGATGGGCTCAGAGAGTTTATAGAGAGTAGCATCAGGCGTTTGTCTGGGCCTGCAGGCCTGAACTCCAGCCGGGCTAAGTGATCCGGGGATTCTGCTGCTCTGCCTGGGCTGTGGAGGACTGGGAGCCTTTATCACTCAAACGCCCTGCTGATTGGAGTTCCTAAACTTTCGTCTTTGGAGGCTTTCAGGTGGTTCTGTTGCATTCTTCTGGTCTCCGTTGGAATTAATTTTGTACATTTTCTCGAGGACCAAGGAAGCGAGCCACATGTGGGATTACAATACATGCCAGCTTGTAAAATATTGAACAGCGTGGCTGCAGAGATGGCAGACTCTGACTCACTGTGTCTTCAAAATCTGGAATTGGGTATTCTTCTGACACTGCAGTGGCTGTGAATCCACAGCAGCCTTTACCAGCTCATGGATGTGACAGCTACCAAATGAAGAGCTCACTTTCAAACTCTGGCGCTTAAAGTAATTGTGCAATACCTTTTGCAAATATACCCAGCTAACAGTAGCTTCACTAATGAGCTAGCTGAATTAAATACTTTTAAAATGTAGGGTTCATTTCGACATTGAACTTGGGCTTTGGTTTCTTTAAAGGTATTTTGTTTGCTAACTGGGGCTATTTCTGTGAAATGTTAGCCAAAGAAATCGATAGTCATGTCTGCTCTTACTCCTGGCTTAGTGTGTGTAGACTTCTCCATTTTAAAATGACGTGCGTCATTGTAGAGATTATTTTTTATTTCTCTGGACTCTTTGTATTTTTTTTAGTAATAAAAAATCAAGGCCAAGTTCTGAATCTGTTGGTGACGAAGATAATGTATGCCAATAAGTTTTCATTATATATGCCCTGAAGCCGGTAAATTGTAAAGTCCTGGGCTTTAGCCTGCATTGTATATTTGCCTCTAATTATTCTAAGGAGTAAATTATGCACAACATTTGTTGTGCAAGGTGAGAGAGAAATTCAGTTGAATGTGCAGCTCTGGTGGTGTTTTAGGCAAGCTTGCATGCACCTGTTAGCTGTCTAACACGTTTCCAGTTGGTCTTGGTGTTTTGGTTATTGAATAATTAGCTTGCCTGCAGTGCTGGCAATCTGGGGTTAAACCACCATGCCAGACGCCTTCCTCTTCAGTGTTACTTTTCTATTCTATAGACCTGTTAAACAATTGTGCTTGTTATTAGTGTCCTTACTATTGTTCAAAGGGCAACATATTCATTGCCCTTAAGTCTACTGAGCATTGTTTATTTATAATTACCACTCCAGTTCCTTATTAGTGTTAATATCCTATGCCATCGGCTTTACTCTGATGCTTACTTTTAACACTGCCTCTAACAAGAATTGTCTACTTGTCCCAAACTCCCAATATAATACACACATCATAAACAGAGTTCACAACCACAAACTTCTGAACTGTAAATAGCTGCTTTGGACAACTCCAGTGTCACATTTGCTTAAAACATTTTTTCCCCATTTATAACAGGTTTTCTGCATAAATGTTAAACCTTTGACCAAAATTAAATTTTGGGCGTTTTGTAAATAAGGGTTAGAAAAATTAGCAGATCTTGAGTTGTTTACTTCTGTCACAAGGGAGTAAATGCTGTGTGTGTTCTCTGGTTTAGGTCTCGTCACAAGTCTGTCTTATAGCTAGTAATACAGTGCTTACAATTAGGAAGTCAACACTTGTTTTTATGGTTTATTTGTTCTCCCAGGGAGCATCAACCTTCTCTGTAGTTTTTTCTTGTGCTTTGTATATAGCTAAATACCCTTGTTCTTAAAGCTAATTGTAAAATCTAAGTGTAAAACTGTTTTCTGTCTGTAAAGTCTGTTTTATTTGTTCATCCTTGGCACCTTTTTAATTAAAAAAACTTTATTTTTGCCCCTTGAGCAGTATGCTATTTAAGTTTTATCTTGTTTTTGAGTTGAACCCTATTAAAAAAAGATGTTTAAACAAATTGCCACACCTATACAATATAGGCAAAAGCTGAAGTGAGCTACATTAGTTTAAATTGTTAAAATAAGAACCTTAAAAGCTGTCTGACTGCTTTATCTGATTTCAGGACAGATATTTTTCTAATTGCATGGTGTATATTCCATCATCCTTTGTTTTGTGAAGAATTTTATTTTAATTTTGTAATGAAGACATCGCAAATTTTGCCTGTTAAAGTGCAATTTGTAGTTCTAAACCGGAGACCTGGATTTTCATCTCTCAGAATTCAGTTAAGGAATGTTCCTGAACAACCACCTGTTTTTAATGGAGTGTTTCTGTGGCTGATGGGTAGCACCTTAACTTCAGTTACTAGTGTATGCAATATCATTAAAGTTCCTAAATCAGGAAATAGAACTTGTAGCCTGTTTGAATTACACATTTGGAAAGTTCTTTCAATTTGCTGCCCAATGTCTTTTGTTGTCCAGAGCTAGTGTAGTTTTCAAATCAATTTAATTGCTTAGCTACACCATTGTGCAGGTGTAGAGTTCAGCTGAATCTGTTATTCTGTCCAAACTAACAAGTCTAAGGTAAGCAACCTTGAATGAATGATGCACATGTTTGAAATGTCCTGTATGAAAAAAATATTTACTTGTCTGCAGCAGGTTTATTGTAAGGGCATTTGATCTGATTTTCTGATGCACAAACCACTCAAATATTCTTGAAAGGGGTTGTCATCCGAATCTTGGCATTATTCTGTGATAAAGCAGCTGTTCCCTATTCTGTTTTTAAGTAAATATATTAAAACGTAGCAATTCAGACACGATGAAAATCGAATATACTGTACAGTTCCTCATAACATTTAATCAGTGTGATCAGTGTAAGAAGTCTCGATCTGTGAAATATGCCAGCCGAGCTGCCTGAAACACAATATATGCCTCTAAATCAAAGCTCCATCTGGACAGATAACTGCATTCCTGGATCTGATCTTTAGCTACCTGGCAGTGTGCTGGCTACTGAATAATATGTCATTTCCTACCCTGAAACCGACAGTTTTCTAACTTGCCCAGGTACTGTTTCTGTTGTGTAATCAATGTAGCATATCGCTGTCATTTTATATCTGCAACCTCGATTTGCTTCTGCATTGGCAGGAGAAAAAAAATGCCTTTTTGTTTTTACTGCCTACCAGCATATTGCTCACACGAAGGAAGACAATATCCCAGGCCTGTCTTCCCATGGGTCATGGTACTTAATTGTACAGTTTGTGCGCAGAAACGAGAATTAAAAAAAAAAACCTGAGCTGAAGGAAATGGTGAATCGGAGCGCGGAATGACACGTGTCCTCGCCAGGTGTGCCAGAGAAGTCCAAGACCAATGCCCGGGGGAGATCCTGGGCTAGTTTTCACCCGGCGCTGCGTTGTCTCGCCTGAAGAGCAGCGGTCAGATTCAGCTTTGTCTGCTCCCTGCCACCTAGTATTTTATTGCTCTTTTTTTAAAAGAAGAGTTTGTCCTGCAGTACCTCTTCACATTCCAGTAAATAGTGTTTAGCTTGAAAACCCTCAAGACTTATGGGGGGAAATGGTTTATCGCCGTGCGACAGGTTTAATGGCGATAATTTACGTTGAGATGACAGGAGGTAGCGGAAATACAATTGGATTATTTTTTTTTGTCGCTGTAGGGGCTGAAGATTAATAATGAAACATCACAGGGGTTGCCGTTCTTGGCTCGAGTCATTCCAGGTTCCTCAGGTCATACTCAGTGAGAACATGAGGAGGAGCCGCTGGAAGACGGACAAACTGGGACTCCCGTGAGGACTAAATCGTCCTCTAATGTCACACAGCTCTGCCGAGTTCCGAATTAGTTATTTCCGTCACCTCTTCCCTTACGGAGACTATAAAGGTACGCAAGTGCGGACTACGGACTCCTTACAGAAGTGCCTCTTCGTCTCCTGTCTGTTCATGCATTTGTCCGTCTGCAGTTACGCACAGAAGGCGACGTGTCTGTGTTCCCCCGACACGCACCCGCTACGCAAAGGGGTTGATGCGTCACACAGCCCCGCGCACGCACCTGGGGACAGCATTTGGCATTTGTTTTTTACCGTAAAAATACATTTCATTTGTGGGTACATATGCAGTAGAGGCGGGTGTGAAACCGAGATACATTAATTTTGAGCAACGACGTCACTCTTTGCAAATTCACGCCCATGTCTTCGTCAACAAACCACCACCACCATCATCATCATCGTTATTAATACCCTCCGGGGAAGTTAAAATTACTCCCCTTTTTCATCAGATTCGGGAAGACGTTACAGTGACAGCATCATCTTCCAGAGATGGGTGTCCCCCCCCCTCACCCTGCTTTCTGGGGAGCCCATTCCAAGCGGTTGTTCATCGAGAGTGTGTGAGATTATTAATAATTTTAACAGCCGACTTTGTGCATTTTAATAAGGCCGCGCGCCTTCGGAAGCTCCAGCAAGTTAATTACAAACAGTTGCCTCGGGGCGGCATTCACGAGGCAATTAGGTTTATGTTATTAGGGCAATATAAATTCACGCTTTATCATCCCAAATGCACTTGCAGCACGATGAACAATTACAACTGCTAGCGAAAACCGCTTTTAATACCGGGACTGTGTGCGCATCCCGGTGAGAGAGCACTTTCCCTGCTCTTCGTTTCTTCCTTTGTTAAGCATTTCCTTCGGCAGAGAACAATTCGCTTAGAATTGAAATAAATCGAATTTTTTTTTAATTTTTACATTAAGAGAACGCGTTTTCCGCACTATTCCTGGAGCAGTTCTGGGTGCATAGGGACGGATACATACATCCGCACCCAGGCAAAAAAACGTTTTGCTCCACGACAGCGACGTGAGCCACCTTAAGCAGCTCTCTGATGTCAACGTCAGTGCTGGCGAGATGCTGCTCTCCTGGCAGCGCTCACTGACCGGGGAGCTGCGCTTCACATCTCCCGAGCCCAGCCTGTCCGCCCTTCCTGTCCTCCTCCTGCCGAATCCCAGGGATTTCTCCCCGGCCAGGCGAGCCGGGCGCTGTGCGGGGATCAGCGAGGCACCTCGGTCCCTACTCCCGCACAGGAAAAGGTAAGACCGTTCTCACGCTGCACAGGTGCTAGGAAAAAAAGAAAAAGAGCTTCATTTTCAAGCTCGTACGTTTAATTCAACACCCATCGAGACATTGAAAGAAAGAAAAAGAGACAATTTTAGGTGTATCCCTGTTTTGTGGACCGCTCATTTAAGCCACCCTCATTTGCGGGACCTTGATGTTTCAGTTTCATTTATCTCACTGTCCGAGCATATTTCACCAACCCTTCGTTTGCTTGGGCTGTCTCGGATTAACTAAAGCCACCGGAGTCTTCATTATGTTACAAATGTGCGAGTACCGACTGCAACGGAAATGGGTGGATTGCACTGCTTTTGCTTCAGTGCCGATTTGTGACAGTAAATTCCGAGATAGGGAATTGTGACAGAGATTTCGGGTCTGGGGTGCCAGCGAGGAACATCAGTAATTAAGGCATTTTTATTTCGTCTATTTGATTCTGTTTAAAATACATCAAAAACAAGGTCGTGTCAGCTAGGGGTTCCGCGATCCCGTTCAAGTGTCACCTTACGGCAGGACCGTATCTGTTCCCTGTGAGCTGACCTTCATGAGCTCGCTTCAGTTGGGCAGTATTGAACGCGAACGCCACACCACCAGGTGCGAAGGTGTGGCAGGGCTGTGCCTGACAGTGGAGTCCGGACTCTGAAAGTCGGCTCTTCATACAAAGGGTAGGAAGGAAAATCGGCGTTTGTGATTAAGGGACATGATTTGACAGAAGTGTGACATTAAACAGACAAACTGAATTAAGAGTCGCAAGTGACGACCCGTGTAGCAGTCCGGGGAGCTGACTGCCGCGTGCTGAACAGCCCTCTCCTCTGCTCCTTGGCGGAGCCAGAGGAGGAATGTGGTCAGCTGTGAGCCAGCTGTTATGTTAAGGTATGTTATTGCCCAGGTGTAGGACCAGAGTGGTGTGGTCAGTGGTCAGTGGTCAGTGTGGTGTGGTCAGATATATAAAAGCACAAGAAGGTATGTTATTGCCCAGGTGTAGGACCAGAGTGGTGTGGTCAGTGGTCAGTGTGGTGGGGTCAGCTATATAAAAGCACAAGAAGGTATGTTATTGCCCAGGTGTAGGACCAGAGTGGTGTGGTCAGTGGTCAGTGTGGTGTGGTCAGCTATATAAAAGCACAAGAAGGTATGTTATTGCCCAGGTGTAGGACCAGAGTGGTGTGGTCAGTGGTCAGTGTGGTGTGGTCAGCTATATAAAAGCACAAGAAGGTATGTTATTGCCCAGGTGTTGGACCAGAGTGGTGTGGTCAGTGGTCAGTGGTCAGTGTGGTGGGGTCAGATATATAAAAGCACAAGAAGGTATGTTATTGCCCAGGTGTAGGACCAGAGTGGTGTGGTCAGTGGTCAGTGTGGTGTGGTCAGCTGCGTTCGTTGATCGGTGCTGGAGCAGGCTGGACTGTAGCTTTGTCAGGTTATAAATTTGACAGCTTCGTGGCCAACAGTCAAGCACTGTGCTTGAGTATTAATTAAAAATGTTCCGAACAAGCTCCCCTTTCCTGAGTGGCTAATGGGCTCCGGTGTGGAATAGCAGTGTAGCCGGTGCTTTTCTTCTGTCTGACAGGCTGGAGCTGTTTCTCGGTACACTGGCCTCGGGTCCGTGTGCTGTGGACCTGCTGAGAGTTCGTTCTTCCCATTGAAGCAGCTTGTTGTACCAGCCAGCCGGTCAGGTCGCCCAGGTCAGATTGAGCGGAGGAAGAACAGGACTGGCGTGCAGATTGTTTTCTTATGTAATGTTCATTTTTCACTCCTCTGTGTTGCTGGGCGTTTTGTGTTAAAACATTGCTTGGGTCGTACAGCGGTGCCGTTCAGCATGAACAGACTGGTTCCCTCTGTCCCAGACGATCCTGAATATGTAGTTTAGTGTTGATGCGTGTAAGTTATAAATACAAATATGAAGAAAAACTTTGGAACCTGCACCAAGGGAGCATGTTAGGAGATTGAAGGTGTTACAAGACCAGAGCTCATCTTGCAACAAACTGTCCACCAATCTGCTGATCACAATAACAAAACCCGTGGTGCTTCACTGCATTTTATTTGTGTGTCAGAGACTTTCTTCTTCCACTAATCGTATCCCATCACTAGGTTCTGGGGTTGTAGCTTGCGTCTGGCATTTTGATGTAACCTAGCGTGGGAAGTCCTGCAGTGCTCATTCTAAAACTGCAGGCAGGAGCTCTTCAGTAGTCTGGAAATACCCCTCCTTCAGCTCCAGGCTGGCAGAATCCTCACGAGTTCCAGTTGGGCCTGAGACTGAGGCACGCAAAATCCTAATAGTTTGGATATATCATTGAGTCCCTGAAAGTATGAGGGCTTAACAGTCATCACAGCAGATGCTTTAGGCTAATAAACTCATTAAAATCTCTTAATTCCTTGGTCCCTGTGGAGTGTATACTCCACAGTATTAGCATCTGAAGCAAGCTGAATGTTAGCGTTCATTACAGTTCAGCTGTCTTCTAAGCTACAAGTGGATTCTGAGTTGAAGTGTCACACTCGTTCTTCATCCTCAGGAGCTGTTATGTGGGTACTGCACAGACACTTGTCCGGCGGTATATTTGTCACACTGACTGCTTGTTGGATTGTTGCCCATGATTAAGAGGTTGTGTCATTTTGTGCCAGTCTCGGGTCTCAGGTAATGCATTTTAAAATTGGTGCTGTGTTTACAAGGTATCTCCAGGTGGTGGTGCTGTGTGGTCTGTGATGTGGTTTTGTCTTTGAGCTAGAGGCTTATCTTCATTGGAAGAGACAGGGAATTATGTGCATAAGAATACAGAAACCCTAAAGCCTGTTTCTTTCTGTATTATACAGTATTATACATATTAGGTTACCAAATACGAATAAAATACTGCTGTTTTTGTCTGCATTTTAATAATCGTATCTTGGATGGTTGTTGCTGTTAGGAAGGATATCATGACTCAGCATTTGTGTGCTGTTTGACACTTTCCAGTGGAGTGTGACTGTATTCTCACTGTTAAACATGAAAATAATAATAATTGACTGATCGCGCTCTGTGTGGATGACAGTAGCGTCTAGCACGGCTGTCACTGGTGTCCCTTGGAGGCAGTAAGAAAGTCTGTGGACGTTGGCCTAAATGACCCTTTGCAATGCCAAACATATAACAAATAGCAGATTTTCTGGTACAAAAGATTTTTTCAGCCTTGAGAGATTTGAATGAGGATGGGATGTGGCCTGTGTGTGGGGAGAGGGGAGAGGAGCAGCCCCCGGGGGGGGTCAAGGGTCGCCCCTGCAGCCTCTCGCCCGGAGCCAGCGGAGGCCAGCGGAGCTTCTCGCTGTACCCATGGCAGCTGGGCGCTGGCTCAGCCGGCCGGAGCAGCACTTCTCCCAGCTGTGCAGGTGCTGCTGCTGCTTTAAACCGACCCGGAGTGAAGGCAGACCATCCTGGATTAAAGTCATGGAGCTCGCGCTCTCGAAAAATGAGCGAGCTGCTGCAGTCTTTCTGCCCGAGGGGGGAGGGACAACAGTTCTGCGATCATGTTTTAAGGTGTTCTGGCGTTTTTTCGCCCAGTCTCTCTCCTTACGTGGCCTCACCATGTGTCCAGACCCATTAGCGTGACGAGACGGGGCCACATGTCTCTGCACCGTCCTTCTCCTGCGTTCTAAAGCATCGGGCGAGAGGGGAGGAAGGAAAAGCAATTTGCTCAGTCCACAAACTTGTGCACCTCGGACGCCAACTATTCTGACCAGCAGCTGTTATTTAAAAAGTTGGTAACAGATGCTCTCTTATTAAAACTGAACAGTTCTCCATCCAGCAGTTGTCTTGCAAGACGCGTTTCTGTTTGTCATTTATCAGCCTGGCCATGAGCTGGGAGCTGCTGCAGCCAGACCCTTTGCCCCTGCTGAGCACATGAGCACAGGACACTGCCTCCCTGCTCCCACAGCAGCAGACAGCGAGCAGGCCACTTGATTGGGTTTTCTCTTTTTACAGTTTAGCCAGCTGTTCAGCTCTGTCTGTGTTATATATCTTTCATGATTCCTGCTGGATATTGCATTGTCATGCAGGCAGGACTTTAAAGAATGGTTAGACAAATACATATTTCTTTGCAGTGGGCCTGAACTGCACTGTGTGTATATCTTTACTACAGACTGACTGTATGAAACATTATGGACTAATCTCTGCTGTTATGCCTCTTTAATCCGTTTTAAAGGCCATTGTGCTTTGCTGCTTGTTACTATGTAATGGACTGACTTTTCTTCTCCACAGCTCATTAGTCTACAAATACAGATTAATATTTAAACATCAGGATTGTTAGATCTGCTTCATTTCACATGTCTCGGTCTCATCTGTGGCTGATCCAGCCGTGGTATTTAACTGAAACGGGTCACTCTTCATGCTTTCATATGCAATACATTCTTATTAGAAACTGCGCTTAGCTGCTGGGCTTGACAAGTCTCCGCCTGAGTGGGGCGGTGAGGTCTGTGCCCATCAGCGAGGCCCGTACAGGCCAGTGAACGTGCTGTTGGCCAGACTGGAATGGTTTTGACATTTACTCTTATCCCTCTCTAAGGTATTCAACCCTCGCTGCTCAGAGGAGTGAGATGTGCATCCATCTGCGATTAGGATCCCTTTTGGATAATATTTAGATCTTTAGAGTGTGGTCCAAATACACATTTTTTCATCTCTTCAAAAGATAAATTTTATCATTTTATTTTGCATTGCTTTTTAGTAAATGTGTGTGCATGTGTGTTGCGCAATTCAGTTATGCCTTTGGGTGTTAATTTTGGATGTGTGAAAGGTCTTTCCGCTCCTGGGTTATTATTTGGGCAAAAATAGGAAAAACATGGCAATACATAGATTAACTGGACAAAAAGACAGTTTCAAAAGTTAGGGATACATTTGTCATTTGAAACTGAAAGATGAAGAAAAAGAATTAATGGGAAAAAATTGACTTTTGATAAAATACCTACTTAGAAGTTTTTTTAAAGTAATTTTAATACAGAAATGAGCTACTTATATCATTTGATTAAAAAAGCATTTTCATTCCTTAATTGACTCCAGTTCTTTCCTAGGTAATTATCCTAATTTGTTTAATCAAGACTTAATTCTGTGCTTATTAACATTAAAAGAATTTCCGAGAGCTAAGTTAATTCATTTTTTGGAACGTGTCGATATTCTGAAGTCTTCATTAATTATTCAAGGAATCTTCGCTTGAGATGCTGATGCCCTTAGACTGAAAGTTAAACCTGTGCTTACAGTGTCTGGGGCGCTTCAGGGTTCAGCTCTATGACTTAATAAATACATAAGTAGTGATCCTTTAATTGAGCATCTTGGGAAGATGTCCACATAGTGGAAGATTTGTTTGCTGGCCAGACTTCTGCCTTCCCTATCCGTGAGGAACCCCAGTGACAACGGGCAGAATGTGTTTTTTAGAGGGAGCCCTGTCTGCAGTGATCTGCAAGACCGAGGTCGATATCTTTCGTTCCAGGGAAAGATCATTTATCAGTCCTGCGTGTCCCCTGTCACCTGGCACGGCAGGAGGAGTGTGATGTAATGGTAGGAAAAGCGTCTCTCTGCAGTGCAGGCATCTCCATCGAGAGTCTCGGTGGCTTCAATGCCATTGTCCTGTGTCAGTGTGTGTTTGTAAGAGGCAAGTCTGTGCTTCCATTTTCCATGTAAATTGTTCGTTTATTTGCCTGATGCTTCTATCCAATGCAACTTTCAGAGGATGCATAGTTTTACCAGCAAATGTTTTGCCCGTTTTTACAGCGGGGGTTGGCTGGAGCAAACTGGGATTTGAACCTGCTGGTCAGGGGCTCTTCCTGCTTCAAACTGCCTCCCCCCGTTAACGCCTCTCTCTCCAGGGATCGACAGACACGCAGACCTGTTTTGTGCAGGAGAATTTCAGACTCCCGTGACGCACAGGTTCCCATTGTGGAATCAGGATTTGTGTGCCAGAGACTGGAGGTGATCTGAGTTTCCATGGGTCACTGTGCCAATGGGCCCATCTGCTGCAGTTTTGGATCCCATCAGCTCACATCCTTGGCTTCATAAAAGCTGACGTTGCTGAAGAAACACTGTAGTTTAGCTCACTGTTCCCAGACATATCTTCTGAGCAATCAGGAAGGTATTTGTTGAGCCAAATCGAAAGTATTCATCTGTAAAGAATAATGTCAGATCTGACCTTTAAATGTTGGAATGTCTTTGACCTTTGAGAGGATAAGAGAGGATAAGAAGATCCTATATGATTGATTTAAGATAAAGGCGCTGAGCGTGTAGATTTGTTCAAATGTGTAATCTGAGGTAACGTCTACAGTAATGATCTGACTGAACAGGATGCCCAGTCCTGGTTTTCAAAGCGGCTGTGCTGTGTAAGTGAAGGCAACAGAGTGTAAGAACAAAAAAAGAGGTTGCGACTGAGAGGATGCTGTTTGACTCATCTTGTTTCTTTGGTTACTGGCAGCTTAATGATCTAATTATTCCATTGATCTGTTTCTTGGAGGGCCCCACAGAGTCAAGAATTAATGTAATTGGGAATTAGGAGGGGAGACCTAATGTGGTGAATTTTGGAGTTTGCCTTTCAACTTGCATTTCATAAGGTGCTTAAATTCTCCAACTTTCAAATAGAGAAATGTCTTGTTAGTTCAATTAAGGATCCAGGTAAGTTAAGAGCTCAGAGGGAACAAATGTGTGCGCTCCTGGGACCTGGACTGGGACGCTCCTGCTCTGAGGGCTTTTGTAAATTGTTTTGCGTTTACAAATGTGGGTGGCACTCCTCCCCGAGTCTGGACTAGAGTGCCCATACCAACACGTCGGCCTGGTTACCAGGGACTGTGCGCTGCAGGAGGTTCAGTCTTTGTGATGTCAAAGCTGGGGCCCAGACCGCTTGGCCATTACAGGTCCCAGGGCTCAGTTCATTGGAGCTGACACCCTTGCTCTTGTGCTCTGGCTATATCCCACTCTGGCCTCCTGCAGGCTCTCCCAGAATAC
Organism: Lepisosteus platostomus; assembly: GCF_059453375.1. Taxonomy (NCBI): domain Eukaryota; kingdom Metazoa; phylum Chordata; class Actinopteri; order Semionotiformes; family Lepisosteidae; genus Lepisosteus; species Lepisosteus platostomus. Next base: position 54,888,261 of record NC_142620.1, read on the forward strand.
CATTGGTAAAGCCGTTTCTCATCTGTCCAGCTGTCCAGCCACGTCGCGGGCGCATATCACCTTGGTGGGGCTGCAGTTTGGTGGTGGATGAAGTAGGTCCCCTCAAAGTACTAGACAATGCACCGGATTATTGTAGTTCTTTGTTTTGCACTAAACTGATGGAATTACTCTGCCTCGATGAGGCATGAGTATAGTTTCAATTCTCTTCGCTGGTGAAACTGAAGGGGTTTATTTCTCTCCTGAGCTGGCAGGAGGCTGTGGTGAAGTGGGGGTGAATGTGTCTTACAGCAGGGGATCAACAACACGCCGGCACGCCCCCCTTCTGCCTCCTCTGTGCTGGGGGAGGGAGTGCGTGGTGGAGGACTTTCAGATCTCATTGAAAGGGCTCCTTTATCAAAGCACTGGGGGTCTTCAAAATGCCAGCAAAGTCTCGGGAAACTGCTTTAAAATACTGCAGTTGTGTTCTAAATACTCCCCATGTGGCCTGTGCTTCCTGCGTGCTGGAGTGCCCTGACTGGGTACTTCTCTAATTAGCCTTGACTGGCTCTACAAGCAGTCGCACGCCGGCAGCAATAGCTTCTTCCAGTTTGTGGTTTGCGTTACAATTAAAGGAGGATATGCTCGCTGCACTGCAGAAGCAGCAGCCTGGGCTTCAAATGACTTTCTTGCTGAGGACTGATCTGTTCCATTTATTTTCTTTATACCAACAGCCAACATAAAATATATTTAAATATAAAAAGCAGGATTGTTAAATGGAGACATCCGTTTTAGCGGCACAGTTCTTTATCCTCTAGTGCTACCGTGTCTGTGAGGCTCTAGGCTTTGTGGCTGACTGCTGGTGTTGTTTTCTGCATTTGCCGATTTTGCCAGATCTGGAATCGGGCTGGATCCACAGGTTGTTCCTGAAGGCTTCCAGAGGGCATGAAATCGATATGTGTGCTCTAGCAGCCTTGGTACATCAGGAACAGCTACCACCAAACAGGGCATTGCAAGCCTGTTCTCAAGTAGTGATGAATTGGGTTGCGGTGGAGAGATGAGGGTTCTTTCAAAAGGCAGCTGGGTTTGACTGGGAAGGCATGGTTCCAGCTTCCATAAACATGCTTCCTGGCACCCTGTCGGGGGTGTGGTCCTGTGGTTCCCTTGCCTCATGATGGAAAGATGGCTGGATCTGCAGCTGGGCTGCTCACATGTTGTGATTCTGTCTGTGGGCATTTGGGCAGACTGCTGATTGTGTCAGGAGTGGGCAGGATCTCATGAAGTCAGGCTTGTGTTGTTGGCCACCAGAGCAGACGGACTGGACTCGTGTCTTTCACTCACATCCACATGCTTTCAGGTGATCACACACACAAACAGGCTGCAAGAAATTCTCATTATACACCACAGAGCAGAGGGGTCATTAGAAGCTCTGGTCTGAACAGCTTTATTGAAATGTTTTCTATATGGAAACATTAATAAGCACACATATTCCTTAATAGTGTTTTTTGTGCAATTGTACTTTGGGGAATAGAGAGAAATGAATTTCTGAGAAGCCCTTGTAAAAATCGCTGTACATTATGAACCCTAGATCAAAAGAAACTCGGAAGGTATAGTAGCGCTCGGAAACTCTGGGTTCCCTCTAATCACCACGAAAATTTTTTGAAAATAAAACAAATTGGAGGTGACTTTTTGTGGATTTCAAATGTATTAATAATCCTTTTGATATTTTGTGCGTAGTTCTCCAAAACATTGCCAGGCTCCTTTTGGAGTTTTTGTACAGCAATATACTGTACAACGTTCACCGGAACAACATGTAGGAAATACAGGAGTACAGGGTGTGCAGTGTTGGTGTCCTGTGCTTAAACTGAAGCTTTCAAATACCTGCTGATGAAGCGCTTGCTGTTTCTTAGAGAGGTAAGTGTAAGTCTGGGACCATTCACCATGGGCTTCCTTTAGCCCAAATGCTACATCTCTGTGGGACACCTGCGGGGCTCTGGGTGGCTTGTTTTAATAGACAGATGAAAGGGACTTGGCTGTCAATCTGCAGCTCCCTTCCCTTGGAGGCAGCTGGGACAGGTACATACCAGGCGGAGACTGACTGTTCGTGGGCTGTAATCCTCCTGTTGCTGTTTGGTTGGTTTGTGTTCAGCTGATTCCTTACTTGTTCATCATAACTTGACCTTGTAATGGGTGCAGGAGGGATTCCAGCTCCACTAGAACTACATTTTAAGCTAGCAACGCGCAAGCGGGCACCTAGCGTGTGTGTATGAATCCTGGCATCACTGCATGATACGCTGCAGTAAACAGGGCACTGCTCTGCCTTGTGGGCATAGCGAGTGGCTGCTTCTTCTTGAGAAAAAATTCAATTTATTCTTAAAGAGCCCACAGCTCTTACAAGTCCCACAGTTATCTCAATGCCACCCCACCTCAGATCACCCAAAAAAGGAGTAGGTCTTCCACGACTGAGCTCAGTGGACACTGGAGCTGCTCAGCATATTGAGCATTGCAATACATGCAGCACAGCCAGCTGCATGATGGTTTTATTGTCTCATTGTCAGATAGTTAACTCTAGGGGCTGAATGTAGCGCAAATCCTCAATGTGGATTGGAAGGGCTGCTGATATGATCAGTTTCTGGGTAGTTCTCTGAGGGGACAAAGTCTGATGATTTGGCCACGTGAGGTGATCTTCTGACATGGTTCCACATCAGAAAATGTTTAGACCTAGAGAGTGAGGAGCCACCGCCTGACTTCAGTCACTCCTCTCTCTTGTGTGGGTTGGCAAGGCTGGTTCGGAATAGAGCTTGAGATTCCTCCTGCAGGGCACGTTTCATTAGAACACCTCCCCTGAAGGTCTTGCCCTCCGTTCTGCTGAAGCTCGATGATGAATTCACTCGCAGGTGGTATTTAATATTGAAATTTATTTTTTCATTTACATGCCATCACAGTCAACAAATTTCATAACCATTTTGCGAAAGTACTTAACACATTTTTGCTGGACACATTTTTCCAAATCTCTACAAGCTTGCGTCTCCATAATAACAATGAATGTGCTCCCTTGCTTAAATTTCTTACTTCTCCGATTCCTCTTTCTGTCTCATTAGGGTGTAGGATAGCCTGCGTACTAGATTTCTGAATCCATGTTGAAAGGGAAGCAACTGTGTTCAATTCAGTATTCTGCAGCGTGAAGGATCTGCAGGGGGTGTAGCTCTTCCACACTTCACATCCTTCTTCTGCTGCTACTCCTCTGTTTTGAAGTCACTGTCTGTTCTGGTTTAACTCCTGAGTCTCGGAGTCCACATGGAAAAAAGTCTGGTTCCTCCACGTAGATGTCAAGATTTCATGTATGCTGGTTTTCCCCTTAGACACTGTAAATTGCAATTTGGCCAAATCGTTATGCTCTTAATTACTACTTGGCATCTGATGGAAAGATTTTGTGCAATCCCATAAGGCAAGGCATTCCTGCTAACCTATTTTCTGTGCTCACAAACCCCCTTACAAATAATTCTCCTTTCTCTTTTCGACTAAGGATTAAATAAGGGCTTTCACAGTCTGAAAGGTATTTTGGTGAGGATGGACTCCTGGTTCCTTCTCAGTTTTTTTTTACTAGCTTTTGTTACAATGTAACAAATATCAGTTAGCAATTTTTTTATAAACAAGGAATAATTATTTAATTAGATTAATTAGAGTAAATAATTACTTAATTGCTTAGCGGGCACCATTGCAGACCTAGAACTGGTCCATTTTACTCTGAAAGCTTTCAGTCAGTTAATCAATATGAATTTCTTTCATTTCCAAACTGACTGACGGTGTAACTCCTGAGGCAGAAAGGCAGGATGCTGGCTGTGTGTTCTCGGTGAAGGATCGCCTGGCAGATTATTCCTTATAGTGGCCATCTCTATAGCAACTCCAGTACTTCTGATGAGCTGTAGTTCAGGGGCAGTGCTGAAGCACAATTCAGTTAAATTCAGCAAAATATAGAACAGGCTTAAAGGGAACTAAGTGTTCTAATTAAAGCTCATCATGATAAATGCAACACAATTTAATGAGTTTATAGGACGCCTGTTGTATTCTTTTACCTGATGAAGCGTTTGAAATAAGGAGGTGAGGTATGTCTGAAGGCTGAGATTTGTAGTGCAGCGGGGATGCTCTCTCTGTAGTGTAGATTTGCCAAATCATAACATTTGAATAAAGTCATGTTCTTACTACCAATAGAATAACAAAATAAAATTTCTGTTAGCTTCTTGCAAATGACTCATTTTACATGCTACTTAATTATATATATTTAAAAAAGGCTAAGCTCTTTTAAATCATTTTGTATACACAAATCAGTGCTTAGCAGGGTCTGTGCTTTACAAGGTCAGGCACTAGTGTGTGCTTTGATCTGGTTAGTGCTGGAGACTGTGATGCAGTGTGAAGGCTGGTGAGATGTGGGCAGTCATTGTTCATAAAGACTCCTGACCTGCTCAAGAGAACATGAGTTACCAGGAAATCTTCCCAGCGAAGGGCCCTGAGGCACAACGTGAAGGACCACAATGTGACGTTTTCTCCGAAGATCAGTGTGAAGGTACAGACGGGTCAGGGCAGTCTTTTGTTCCAGCACGAAGATCTTTTTACGAACCACTGCCTCCCACTAAACATCGGAGCAATTTTCTCACAGTGCAGGCTCGGGCGCTGGGTAGGTAAACTCCTGCTGAGGTAAGCTTGCCTTGTATATTCATAAAATGAATGGCTGCTTGACAGCTTATGAAAGGATGGAAACGAAGAAAAATAAGGATGGAAACAAAGGCTGCCTTCTGTCTCAATGAGACCAGGTGTGCGCAGTGAAATCCATTGGCAATACACTGCAAGCATGTTGTCAGTCTCCTGATCTTGAATCTAATTTTTTAATTGAGTGAGTAAATGCTGGGTTTTATAGGACAAATGTGTTTCTTCTGACCTTGGAAAACTGGATAGAAGTTCTCGGTACAAACACACTTCCTAGCAGCTGTGTATTTCCAGTAAGACATGACAAAGCAAAATAAGGAGGGCCGTACTGTAGGTTCCTGCAGGTTTCGGAACTGGAGCTTCAGAGCCATATCGCTACCGGTTTGTGAGCAGAGGCCACGTGTCTTGTGATTTGAGTGTTTTTGAGGCTGTCCTTCTTGACTACAGTCCCAGGTTTTTCCGTTGGGGAGCAGCATCACCAGTGGTGTGAGAGAAGAAAAGTGACCAATGAGAATCTCACGCTGGACACGTTGGTGCTTCCTGGGCTTCCTCTGCTGTGGGTGTCGGTGGGAGAGCTGATTCATCGTGCGGTCCGTGGCTAAACACTCACGCCTGACCTGTCAGCTTGCCGCCCTGGCAGGAGATTTATCAGCCTCATCTCCTCGCTGAAGGAAAGCTCACGAAGCTTCCCAGAAGCTGTTGACTGGTTAACGGTCTGTCGTGTCCCGAGCTGCGGAGTAAATCAGGCAGCTGCGCGCGCTGGAGATGCCTGGCACTAGAGCAGTCTGCACAGGCGGCCCCAGCCCTAGCCAGCATTTTCCGGCAATGCCTATAACTTCTGCTGAGTTACTACAGTACATCTCATGTTTTTTAAGGTCTGTTCTTGAAGTTGTTGTGGTTTTTTTGTACCTCTTTAACTCAGACAGAATATTTTGAACGGTTGTTTTACACAGCCTCTGTAATTGCTGGGTGCGTTTTGATACAGGATTCCCTTTTGTCATCGCCTGACTTTTTGCCCAGTGTTTCTTACCTGCTGTGAGGTGTGTGGGCAATGGTTTTGAAGGAAAAAAGCAGGAAAGCACAGCCGTGATGTGAGAAGCTTCACGTTAAGAAGACGTTTTGTGACGCCTCTCTCTGTGAGGAAGACAGGCCAGTCCTGACGGGGCTCCAGCGCTTATAGTTCATTTATATTGTGTGTCCTAGAGGTTGTCAACTGTGCTGTGCTTAATGAGCACTCGTGTTCTAGGAGTTCTAATTATACAGCTCGTGTTTTGTAATTAGGTGAAGGGACATGCAGCCGTAACAAACAAACTGGAAGATTACCAGGAGAGAGCCCACACAGGCTGGGATTTCATCTGAGTGTTCTTTCTGAATGCAGCGCGCGATGATGGGCCCTGAGCCTCAGGCTCGTGGCCGAAGGTCTTTGTGCTCCAGCCCCTGGAAGCATGAGCTTGAGGAGGGAGGTCCAGCACACACTGAGGACCGAGACCTTCTCTGCTGACCACAAGCAACCGAGACCTTCTCTGCTGACCACAAGCAAAGGTCAAAGGTCAGAGGTTACCGCAATGAAAATCTTTGAATTTACGGTCTTCATTAGAAGCCACCATCCAGGGGATCAATAAAATCAATGGGCAGGGAAGTGGAAATGATTTACAGGAGGGCTGCTCCATAATCCATTTCATTTTCTCTCACATTAAACTTTAAAAACCCTGTAGAGCCATCTTCTTTTATTTGACAATAAAGAGGCTGAATGCCCATGAGCAAGGTTAAACCCCACCGTCAAGCACTGCAGCTCGGTGGGCTCCTTCCTTCTCTGTCAGGGAGACCCAGCTTCGAATTGCGACTTTCTTCCAGTTCTTTTTTGTGTCCTTGCTTTGCTAAGGAAGCAGTGGGTTTTTTCAAACCTCTTTGACAGCATCAGCGGGTGGTGGAGTTTTGAAACAGTATTATCAGCAGGCTGAAAACCATTGGTGCCAAATATGTGTGAGCTAAGCATGATCTAGTCCTTTCCCCAAAATTGTATTACTTTTAAAAATGTCAAGCCAGGTTCCATTGTAAGCCTGTAATGTTTAAACATACATGTCATATAATACCAATGTTAGAAGATTTATAGTTTGGAAAACTCATTGGACCAAGGCTTGTTAATCATTTCTATTGTTTTTTACTTTTTGTAGTATAAAATGAAATCCAAGTATGGCCCTGGGTCCTACTCTCACACCTGGACGAGACTGTGTGTGCAGATGACTCAGCGCTGTGTGTAAATATGATGACTTCAGTGTTTTGAAAACATTCAGCACTGTCTGCATGATGCAGATCCTTGGCTCGAGGGTTCGTCAGAGCAAAGCCTGGGGATGTAACGAGGTTTAGCTGATTTCAGCTTCTTTATAGCTAAAATTTGGCACTATTAAAAAAAAAATCCTAGTTTCAAATGCTTTTTAATTGTTTACAGTGCTGGGCTTTTTAAACTGGAACCTGACACTTGGGTAACTATTAATAAACTAGTATTTATTAATAAACCAGTTAATTAATGTGTTGACAGCAATAGTGCTAGCTCTGTGGCATTCTTTTGTGGAACAGGTTGGCTGGTTGGCGTGAGCTGTCAAACTGAATTTGCATGGTTTTCCTGTCTAATGGATGAAATATAGTATTTAAGCTGCTGTGTTTAAGCTTCCAAACTGTGTTTTTAAAATTGTGTTCAATATTCAATGTCGTAGTGGAGCTTTTTACGTTGAATATAGGAGTTTTTATGCCAAAGTTTCATGGGCCCTGGAATTTGAAGGAAACATTATAGCATGTAATAACCGCTCATGTCATCGTAATTATTCATGAGGTTTCATAAAAAATTGCAGCTGTCTTTCCCCCATGATGGGATGCCAGTGGAATCCTAAATTACATAATGGGTGAACTCTAATCCGTGTTCACTAACGGAAGGACACAGTTACATGCCTGGATGGCCTCAGCAGAAAAGAACAATTCAAATTTCAGTGTGTTTTTTACCGGACAGGTGCAGTGGCTTCTGTCATACAAATGAGTTTGGGAGGCGGTGTGCTTTCAGCTCGGTGCTGTGCCCTGCTCTCACAGACACTCTGCTGACATGGTGCCCTCCTCCCTGGAGTGACTCAGCACATTTCCTTCAGCATGCAAGCAATCCTTCAAAGCGGATGAGAAATACATCAGGGTTCCAGAAGGCTCAGGTTGTGAAGGTCCTCTGTGTTTTTTTTTAAACGCAGTTTAGTTGGTGATGGGTGGAAGTGGCCTGTCCAGAGGAATGGCTCCTCTCTCATGGGGACGCTGGTGGGAGTTTCTGGGCCCTTCAGGTTCTATTGCGAGGCCCTGGTGGGAGCAGCTGGGTAATCGTGTTGCACAGCCCTTCCTGCTCCAGCTGTGGTTATATTGAGACTTTTATCTTCCCTCTCCTAATGGGCACAGTTCACTCAATCACTCTGAGCTTTATTTTATGGTTTGTGTGGCCTTTTCATGGGGAACGTCATATCAGGGTACTTGCGAGATGGCACGGAAAGCTTTTAGATCAAGAGCGATAAAATAAGCAGGTGCACAGCAAGGTTTTCGGTAGTTGTGCTGAGTCTTGGTTTGCGAGGACAGGAGCCCGTCTAGCAGTGATGGGCAGAGGGAAAGTAGGAAATAACTACTGACTGAGGTCTACATTTAGATACAGACAGGTCCTCTCTTTCAGTTCGTGATGGGACATAGGGATTCCTGTCCAGAAATAAACTAGAGCAGAATCAAAGAGACGAAAATAGTATCAGTGTATCACAGCAGACCTCCGACAATAATAGCTGTTATTTCTAAGTATTATAAGGGAAATGCTTTGAGTCAAACTTTATTGTTGGATTTCAAAGCAATCATTTCACATGCTGTCTTGTTTGTGTTTTTATGCTGTGCTTTTTCTCCATATGTTCCCCTTCTCTTCTGTACATTGCCACTATCAGATCATTTCCAATTTGTTTTTCTCACACTTAAAAGGCGTCCTCTGCGGTCCGGACTGCTAAACTGATCTGCGGGAGCGTGCCAGCCTCCTGGCCGGCTGGGCGACAGCTCTCGTGGGCGCAGGATTGTGTCATGTGGAGAAGTTCACTTCGGATCGGTTTCCTGTTTGAAGTGACAAATGTTCTGTCTTTGCGGTTCATGGCCGAACGCTCAGGCATTGGATCAGTGAGTGTGCCACATGGGGGCCATGTGCATGTCTGCGCATCTTTCCTTTGCTGGCGCTGCTGCTCACATGGGAGTCAGCTTGATTTTTTTTCCCCACAAAAAGGAGCTGAAGTCTTGCCTCGATAGCTGGCTAAGTGCTTTGGGAAAGTGGGAGCTGACTGTCACTTTGTCCTGTTGTAGTGCAAGGGCTTAACCGCCCAAAGATGCACTGAACCCCCCCTCTGATGTCTGTCTGAGACCGAGCTTGTGAGGCCCTGGTCTGGTTCCAAGCACAAACATCTCCTGCTTCAGACCATGCTGGTCTGTCACCCAGCGGTGCACATTCACAGTCGTGGGAGGATTCGGAATTCCAGGCCTAGTCCTGCATCATGGAAGTCAAAGACAAAAGCATGTCCAGATGTGAAATTGCTTTACGAGCAAGTATTCCTTAAATCCAGACGGACAGCTAGTAATTAGCTGGACCCTGTGCGTTAATAAAGGGCGTTCTCTCTAGAAATCAGCTGCAGTTATTTTTCTGACTGGTAGTGTAGAGCGTTCTTTGGAATTTTGAATTTTTCCAAATATTTTTTTTTATACTTCTGTTTTATTGTATACCGAACTTCATCTTTCCTATTTAAGGCTATAGAAAGTAAACTACAAAGAAGATGCATAAAAGTAAATTAACACCTGTGAGTATGGTAATGGTATTGATGCTGTCTTAAATATCTTATATTCCACTCTATTATTGGTGCAGTGAGTCAACCTTTTTGCAGCTAAAAAGGAGCTATAGATTTTTTTGTACATAATTGCATTCTTCTCGATAACTGTTTTCAGCAAGACCTTAGATCTCAAAATGATTTTGCTTCTCGGTTCCTCATTAAAATCTACAATTTTATCTCTCTTTCTTTAAAATCTCTTCCTGGAAAATGTTTCTAATGTTCCACTCCCTCTGGGACATGATTTAAACGAGGCACCTTCATGAGCGAGGTCTGTTTTGCTGTAGAATCCCTGTACAGCTTATCTGTCATCTCTGAGAGCAATCAAGTGAGCCAATTTGTCCAAAGAAATATATTCTAAAATGTTCCTATTTCAAAGAATGAAGTATTCACAGTACATATTCAGAATAAACCATTTAAAATGTTTATGAACTCTGGGAAGAACAGAAAATGAAATGCTTTCTTTTTTTAAGCAGAATGTAAAGGATTGAATTCTTTAAGATTTTTAAAAACAAAGACGATGGACTTTCTGGTACCATATGTCTGTATGCTATTCTGATCAGTGCTGACTAGTATCACTTGCCCCTCAGTGCAATATCAAGAGCAGGGGTCTTCAAATCCACACCTCTGAATCCCAGTCTGTTTTTAAAGCTAGGAGCAATTGTAAATTATTAAGCAAGTAATTTGTTCAACTAAGGCAACTTTGGTCCCTGAAGGCTAGGGGGATTGAGCTTTTTTGTGTTAAAATGATTACTAAATATCTTTATATCTTTAAAATAATCATAGTTAAATGGTTGCAAGTCTTTGGAAATTGCTGATTTACTGGTAAGGCTATGGAATCTTCTGGATTTATAGGGGCTCTTCAGGAGCAGGGCTGGAAACCCCCAATCAAGGGCAAATGTTGTCCCTTTGCTGTTTGATGAACGTGGGGCAAACTCTTCAGAAGACAGGAGTAACGGTCCAAAGACCTTTTAACTTGTAAAGAGGCTCAATGGGAGCTGGTTAATTTATATTGGCAAAGGGTTAAATTCCATCACGTGTCCGCAAAACTTCGCAAATACGATGGGAGAATGTTGTGAAAGATGCTGCTAAAACTCACGTGAATTATGAATTGCAGTTATAGCTCTGAAAATAGCACACCAGCTCTTTTCCTCTCTTGCTGCCAGCTGTGTATTAAAGTTTTATGGCACTGTTCCTAACTCATTGGGAGTGTATTAAACTTGCACAGCTTTGCACTTTTCAGGCACTGATTTATAGGAGTATCTTCAGACCTCTTACTTTTCATCCATCCGTCCGCTATCAGAAAGCTGCTGGTTCCTGCTAGGACTCACTGCTTCCTCCAGCTCATTTGTCTCTGGATACTTTGCCCGAGTCTTCCTGCCAGTGGGGCCGCTTGCCCTGTGAGTTAACAGCTGCTGGCAATAACAGAGGAGTGTGAGGAGTGCCTGAGCATGGACCTCCAGCAGCAGTGCGTCATGGAGGAGGGGATGGTAACGGGGAGAGGAAGGAGGGCTTTAGAAGGAGAGCCATTGTGGCACCAACATTATCGGTCAATAAGGTTCTGTAAAACCGACCTGGGAGCAGCCAGTATTGCTAACCTGCTGGGATGAGCAAGAGTATGGAGCTCTGTGATTCATTTACAGCTGAAGTACTTCGGCTCCTAATCTTTGTCATGTTGAATCGAGTCATTTGAAGGTCATGCCAAGCAGAGACCAAATTACGTACAACCGTTATACCTGGTTAGCTTCCCAAGCAATGCTCTGCCAAAAGATTCATTGAGGAATCTTTTGGCTCATTAAAGCCAATGTTCCTCTGCCTGTCGTTCCCAACGTGGGAAGCTGGTATGGTCTATACATTATGAATCAGTCTTGCTAGACTCGTCTTATTGTAAAAAGGGTCTTTCTTAAACAAAGCCCCTGAGCTGGAGAATTTTAAGTGGATATGGCTTGCCCTTGCCATGATCTCGATTTGAAAATCTAGTTTTAAGTTCAGTTCAGTTGCTTCAGTCTGTACATGATCAAGCCTGGCTGAAGGTCAGGGGTGGACTGCCAATTCACTAGTGTGACCTCAGTAACTAAAACAGTACATGTTCTCTTAGGTGTTGAACCCCGGAGGTTTCCTCTTGGCATGTCTTGATGTCAGTTGAATGCAGTGAGTCATTAGCTCATTTTCACTGAATAGCCCACAGGAGAATTTTTGTTTTTCAGCTGCTTCATCTAATCAAAATGCATGCTTGCACTACAATGTTATCCTGTTGGCGTAATATTAATTACTTTTGGCAGAGAGAAAGTGTTTTTTTTCTTGCTTGTGTGTTTTTGAATTTCAATTTCCCTTATGCAAATAAAAAGTAACTAATTACCAACATTTGGAAGCCAGCACATCGGTTTATTAATCAGATCACTCCAGGAGTTTTAGTTGGATGTTAGTGCTTAAGCTGAGATAAGGGCACGGCACACAAAAAGTTTGTCAGTTAGTTGCACCAATTCAGTCAGTAGAATTCAGTTGGACTATTTTCCCACTTTGAAGGTTTATCACTTTCTCTCTGTCTTTTGCAACTCTTTGTCGGAGAAAGGTTTGCTTGTAAAGCCCAGCTTGAGACCTCAGCCTTTGAAGAAATAGGAATGCATGATCAAAGAGTTACTGTACCTTCTTCTAAACGCATTAGCCAGAAGGTATTCAGCAGGTTGTGGGCTTCTCTTGGAAGCAGTCCATGCGACTTCTTCCCACTATATTTCAAAGTGCACTTGTTTGGAAGGAGGAGAACAGACTTAGGTGGATAAAACTAACATTTGTTAAACAGAATTGTATGTTATATATTGTCCTTTGTTAGATTTCTTCTGTGGCTGCCAGCCATCGTGACATGGGTTATCTTTCGGAAATATCATCGTCTATTCTGATGTCTCATCAGCTGGGACTGCTTTACATGTTCCTGTACAGATCCCCCTTCTCAAATGAACAATGATAAGATCATGTAAATTAGTTTTGATTGGAAACCTCCACAGTTCTACCAAACATCCAGGCTACAGACTACAGAGGGTGAAACAGGGAAACAAAGACTGTACTGGGGATTCACACTGCTAATGCTGTTCTGATTAAATAAACAGACTTGAGACTCTTCTAAAAAATTCACAGTTTCCATTTCTGTCTGTCACTTGGTCAGTTAGTCAAACATTTTCTTCAGTAAAATAGGACCTGCCCTTTGTCTCTAAACAGATATTGACTGAGTTCAGCTCCTGGTTTTCAAAGGGTCAGTAGACTCCGGGAGGTAGGTAATTTCTCATAGCTTTCTGGAGAATGTAGTGCAGAAAACATGTAGTCTGAACCTATTGCTCTCTCACACGTTACAGTGTTGTGGAATAAGAGGAAGTGTCAGGTATCTAAAACTCAACTTCAGTTGAAGAATCTTCTTTTCTTTCCTTTGCTAACAGACTGACATGTGCTGTAAATTATAGCATAGATCTTGCTTCTTGACTGTCAGACATTACACACCAAGGGTGAATGGAGGTTTCAGTTTTGAACATCTAGTGGTCAAAGCCTCAAAGCCTTTTTCACGTGAAGGGAATGAGTGTTTACATGACTTTGTGGCATGAAAGCATACAGAACGCTGCTTTCTTCATGGGACTAGTAAATCCTAATGCCTCACAGCTGCAGTCCTTTCAGTGCTCGTTGTCCTGGCTGTTGTTCATGTGGCAGGACCAAAGAGGCAGGAAGCAGGCTGATGTATTTTAAAGGAGCCGGGTTGTTTTCCCAGAAGCGTCATGCCTGTTTTTATTTGCGTGTGCGTGTGTTGCTCGGAGGATTTGTCTGCACATCTTAGGCGTGTGTGACATGAAAAGCAGGCTGCAGAGCTGGCATGCCAACCATATGAATCGCAGGGGAAATGTTTTTACATGATAGACAGATGCTAGTACGCATTATTCAATCTTTTCTTTTAGAAGAGCAGCCTATATACTGTATAAAAACCTTTTCCATTTTTTATCAAAGATCGCTTTTCCCTCTTGCCTAAACAACCACTTTACAAAATTGTATATATGAAACAAAGAAATTGGAATTTTTTGTAAACCCAAGAGCTTATCCACTAGAGGATGTGATCAGGAGAAGTTGGCTGGCCCTCAGGTCATTCCACACTGGGCATTGCCCACTTCCATTCTACAGATGAGCAGCAGCAGGGCCTGGGAGTATTGCTGTCGGCTGTCTGAACATTTTGGAAAGTATACAAGCAATTTGCTAAGTGATCTTTTTTTTTACTGATTTATTCCTTCTGTTTGACCTGCAGTATGCAATGTATTTCTAATGATTTCTGTGAATCCTCTTTAGATGTTGTCAGAAAAGTATTGTGCACAGGTGCCTCTCAGTGAAGAGTGTGCTAGATGGCATAAAGGGAGGGGAACATTATCTGCGCACTGGTCTGTGTTGTGAAGGTCACACTCTGTGAGTTTAAATTCACCATGCACCTCCTGGAAGCTTATCTCTCAAGCCCTAATCCCCCTGTTAAATAATTGCAAGGGTGGGTAAATCAGTGATTGTGCTTGGACTGCACTCTCCCAAAGCTTTCAAATTGGGTTTGTTGATCTGAAGAACATTAGGAATGTATTATGTGTGGCTTAAGCCCTTCTTAAGGCGGCAGGCCTTGGAAACCCATCAGAAGAGAGGTTTGACTTCATTACAGCTAAAAGTCTCTGTTCGACTAAAGCCCATTGTCTGCAATAACACTTGCTTTCTGAATTACTAGTTAGGGATTTGGCATCTATTGTAATTATTGTAGGGTTTGGGTGCATCCAGGTGTAGTTTTTAGTCCCTGATCACCCTGGGGCTTCTCAGGCAGAATCATTAGCATGGACAGTGTGCAGCTGTAGTGATCGTTGCCATCCCCTTGAGTGAATATTCAGTGAATTTAAAAATAATTCCCAATGGATTCGTTGATGTGGAGAACACCATTAGAAATGTATTAAAAATTAAAAACCGTCTTCTTGAGATTAATCATTTTCTTTATAATTGCAGGAAAAATCCAGGAATTTAAAAATAGATACTGAGATTAGATATAGAAATTAATGCAGTAAAATGTTGGCTCGACCTAGAACTTTGAAAAAAGGCAAATTATTTATCACTTTGCAGTCCTGTCTGCAAATTCCTGTTACTAATGTATTAAACCTTATTACAAGGCAGCACTGAAGAATGCAGATTTTAATGTCCGAGAATACTTGGAACAGTATGTTCTTTCCTTTTTTAGAAAGGAGTTCAAATTTAGTGATTTTAATTTAGTGTACACTGTGAAGAATAACAACCCCAGGTAGATGCTGGGAATGTGATTTAGCTTGGTGGATCTGCTTGCAAGCAGCTGCAACTTGCAGAAGACGATGGTGATTGGAATAGCGCTGGCATGTATCATGAGCTACACAGAACAAGTAATGAGGAAATCCAAACTTGAATAAGCAAGCTGATGCAGTCCTGGGATAATCTGTAATAGCTGAAGCTGCTGATGGTGTCACAGTGAGCTGAAATGTGTGGCTGTTGTCATTATTTGTGAAGCAGATGCATGGACCTGCAGACCAGGATTAGGAACCTATGGCCTCTTCTTCTTAATTTACAGCTGGAGAACGATCCCTGAGCAATCTTTTTGCCAGGATTTAAGATGCAGTCTAGTCCTGGACTGAGATGTTTTTTCATGGCTGTTAAATTGCTTTCCAAGCCAGTGATTTAGGTTTCTGTCACAACGGCAATCCCCCGGTTCGCTCCTGACAAAGTCTCAGGTGAAGTAAATAACACCGTGTTTTTTCTCCCCTGATGCTATTGCTCGTTCTGCTGGATGATAAAGGATGTAATTGCTGGGAGCAGCTGCAGCCGAGATGGTGCAGATTAGCTTTCGGGAGGCCCTCTGGACAAGTGGAGGAATGAAGATGTCGGTCCCACACTGGCTTGTCTGCAGACACGCTCTGCTGGACACTCTGATGCTCAGAAGGGAGGACAGAGTTGCTGCATGTGCACAGCTGCTTCAGAGTACAAGTGTACAAGTGGGACTGAACTGAACTGGGACTGAACTGAATGCGTTTCTTACAGTTACCCCAGAGATTTTACTTTAAGAAGCCCTTTTGTCAGAACAGCAGGCATGCATAATTGGCTCATCACTGTTCTCCTCGTTGTCCTTCCCGTGAGGACTGACAGGGACAGCCTGGTGCCAGTGGAGTAATCAGTAATGATGAGGGAGAGGGCAGTGATGGGCACTGACAGGACAGACTGTAGACCATGTCTGGTCTTCAAAGAGACTATTCCCCAAGTCGGAGAAAATGAGCATCCTTCAGGCAAGAAGACATTACTGACTTTTGTCACTCCCCTTTATTGTCTGGTGTTGCCTGTTGTACTGTGTATGTCCCAAGAAATCAGCATGAATCAGAATTCCAATATAAATGTGTTGTACATATGGCAATAAACTCCTCTATCCTGCTCCTACTTTATGTGAATGTTTTCGTCTTCACATGAAGTTTAAATTTACAGAAGTGGAAAATGGTTTAGGTAGGATTTTTCTTGTCAATCCTGTCTGCTGGCCTGCGCTCGATGTGTTTGAGTAGGCTGAGGAGGTCATTGGAATTGCAAGTGCGTGGGAATCCTTCCAAAATTGCTAAAGAATAACAGCAAACACTCCAGAAAATCATTCGATTTTTTTTTTTTCAAATCATCATGCAATCAACCTTTTTTTTTTTTTTTTTTTTTAGACTTACATTTTGGTGTCTGTTTTTGCAGACACTCCCTGGGGTGATGTGGGTAGAGGAGCTTGCTCAGGGATGAAGTGGAAATGTGCTCACCTGGACTTGTGCTCCAGTCCTGACACCCAGTTGTACAGAGTGACAGTGGCACAGAGTCCCTTTCTTTAGGCCAGTAAAGGTGATAAAAGAACATGTGCTGTACAAAACACTGCAAAAGTGATTAAGCATATCTTATCCACACAAATGCACCCGTGTCTGTTTGCAGGGGCTGCGCGTGGGGTGAGCCATATTAGTGGGTGAAGGACTTGGACAGGTGGTGGCGGGAGCGAGGGGAGAGGGGAGTGTGATTCCTGCAGGGGCAGCTGCGCTGACATCTGCCAAGGACCTCCTTTCAGTCTGCCTGTGACCAGACCTGGAAACCTCTGAGGTCAGGCACGAGGCAAGCCAAGCGCTCATACACAGCATTATTCAAATGGTTCATGTACAAACCTGTCCACCAGGATGAATGGCATGTTGCTTTATTTGATGGGCTGCATGCATTGCTTAAATATCGATAATATCTATATTATAGATATATAGATATCTATATATCTATAATAACATGTCCTGTTCACTGTGCCATTAGACGTAAAACTGTGCAGTAATTGTTCTGCACGGTACATGTGTTGTAACCTTGGTGCACAGTGAATGTGAGCTGACTTCAGAATGAGTGCAGAAAATTGCAGCCTTTCACTTGAAATCAGCAGACAAAACTAGTTTAAAGAGGCTAATTATTATTTATAAAATAAGTGCCTGAAGGCCTCTTGTCTGTGTGTATCCCAGAGAGGTTAGCCTAACAATATGTTCTTAAAATGCTATTCTGAATGACCCCCAACTCTCTCCAATCTCCTCTCGCCTCCAGACAGCGTGCCAGAGCACACACTTCTTCAGGAATGTGTGGAGGAGGTCTGCACTATGGGAAATATGGCAATCATTGTACACAGAACTGTGTGCCAAGAAATGAGGGTTTTTTTCTGTTTGAGAAGAGCATCTTTGAAAGGGAGTAGTATATTCCAGTGCATTTAAAGGCAAAAACAAGTTCACGAAGGGTCTTAAGGGATGGCCTTGCACACTAATGGCTATCTTCAGTTCAACACATGCGGTTTTCTTCTGCGATTGATGGCTGTAAAAGACAATTTCAGTGGAAAAAGTGTCAAGCTTGTGCTATTGTTTATGTCCATGTCCTTTCTCATTTAATTCTATTATGCCTCAGTTTGCCTAGCTGAGCCTAATTGAAGTCGAAAAGCAGCAGTTTGTCACGCACAACCAAAATGTCTGTACCGCTCAGGAGCACTCCTGTCTGCCACGTTCCAGCAGAGCCATCCATCTTCTCGGAAGTATTCCAGTGGGGGAAGCGAATCTTCTGCCTTTTTGCTTTGCTTTGGTTTTGCTCCTCACCCGGCATGAAGAGTGTTTCACAGACACCGTCCGAGCTGGAAATCAGCAGACGGGCTGGGGTCTTGTCATCAGAAGGCTGGCGCACAGCGGGATCAGCTGAGTTCAGACGGTTGAGCTCTCTCGCGCGTTCCCACCTCGGCCAGTCTGCAATCCCGCGCGGCAGAGACGGTACCAGGTCTGGGCTAACAAAGGAACTCTGTCTCGGAGAGGAAGGGTGATCGAGATCGTGATCCTGGCCTGAGCCACTGTGGTTCCTTGTTTTCTTGCGATCGTGCCCAGGAAAGCCTGGAAGAAGGAGAGTCTTGCTTTTGCATGGTGCTGCGCTGCTAGTGACGCACAGGAAGCCCTTAGTCGAGACTGTGTACTATTTATAAAGGGCAGCCAGCCACATGGAGGGCTTTGCTGGGGTCTGGGGCTGCAGCTGGAGAGAGAACTGCAGGTCTGTTTCACCATCTTGACTTGCTGATGTCCTCTTGCTATCTTGCAACAGTCTCTTAGCCTGAGTTCTCTGTTGATATTGGGGTAGTATACTGTACAATTTGCTTTTTACTCATTAATTTTCCATTTTTTTTCTTGGCTTTCCCCTTTTACATGTGCACTTGTTATTATAGAAAAAGAAGTGATCCAAAAATGGTGCTGTCTCACTGGCTTTTAAAGGAAGGAGTTAAAACTTCAGTGCAAAGAATTCTTTTCCCTAAGTAAGCATGATCTTAGGCTTTGAAAGCGGGCTCACTCTGCTACTTCTTCTGTGTATGAATCACCAGAACAAGTCTAATTTTATTATTCACCTTGGCAGCTGCAGCATATTTAATCATTTAGCAGTGCATATGTACCTATAGCGATGATTCACATGTCTTTTTGCCTCATGCTTTGTATTAAAAATAATCTAGTGAAACTCAACGTCCGATAATTTGCACCAGAGGAAATTTTGAAACTGGCACATCAGTGGATATTGATGGAAGCATTATGTTCTTTCTACCTTAACTGGGGCTATTCTTTATTCCTGTCCATCTCCCTCAGCAGACTCTCCCCAGGTGCAGTACTCTCCCCCACAAGCTATTCCACAGAGACCAAATACGGAGGCTGTTCAAATACAGGGCTGAAGTTCACCAGCTGGTTTCACTCAACACAGCCCTGGGGGCTGGCTTCCTGGGACCTGCAATTGTGAGCTTCTGGAATTGGCTTACATTAGATGAGCTGGTTGGAAGTAACCATTTTTTGAGTTTGATACAGACATGACATTTTTTGTCCACCCAGCCCCTCAACGGTCTGTTAAACACTCTGGCATGAGAGATATCAGACCCATCTGACAATTTTCTGGCTGTGAGGCCCACAGCACCCACAGCTGAAGGGGCATCAACTGGAGGAACAATGCAGCTCTCACCGACAGCTCTGCCACCTCACAGGCATCCAAACCATGACAGCTGACGCCCCAAGGGTATTCTAGCCAGTCTGAGCCCTCCCAGCCCCAGCAGTGGCCTGATAGATGTACTGTATGGCGCCTTTTGAGCGAACGGGGTCGCAACTGGATAAACATGTAGTCTGGATGTAAACCAGCAGTTTTGCTGTTGCTTTTATCAAAGTGTTTTCATCCTGTTTGCAGTGGCCGGTGTAACACAACAGGGAGGAGAATGCATTCTAGGAGACATCTTATTTATCAAGACAGAATCTAGTTCTGCAATGATGAAGGCACTATGTGTTAGCAAGGTTTAAAAGTTTTACTCTTTACATTAATTAAATATGGGTTCTAAAGCATTGAAGCAAAAAAAATGCAATCCCACTGTGTAAATCTACTGAGCTAATATGTGAAAGAGAAAAAATCTCATGGTACATTTAAAATTAAACAGAAATGCAGAAATAAAAGTGGCTTATTTCCTGTGTCATTAAATTAAACCATTATTTTTCACATCAAGGCTCAGTGAGTTTATTGCAGGTGTCACATGTTGAATTAATCCTGAAAATAGGTACGTCTGAGATTTGTGTAAAGTGCATGAATTCAGGAAACCAAGAAAATAATAATTAAAGACCAAAGAATAGCGTTTTAGAATTACATTTGTAGACAGAAAAAAATGCTTTTTGATAAGTCTCGTAATAAGTTCAGATAATCAATTTAGCATGAGTATTGTACACAATAAGGCATATATTAAAAGATCGGGGAGTTACTGTGAGTAAAACAGTATAGTGTTAAAATATTTTGTCATCTTTATTTTTTGTGCAATGTAAGCTATAGCCATTTAAAAATTGGTAGTTTTTAAAATGAAGATTCTTGCTTATCAAGCTCTTAAAACTACACCTTTAAGATATAAAGTGAATCTGATATGCTGCAGTGTTTATATACTATATTTCTACGGTGGAAGCTCTTTGAGTCAGGAAGATTTAAAACACGTGACCTGTCACCCTTGCAGCGTTCAGTGTTTTTATCTGTAACACACTGCATGTGTGGGGAGCCATGACGTTCGACAGAATTGCTTCTGAAACAGAAGGTGCAGTTAATGCCTCAGGGAACCTTCTGTTTCTTAATTGAATTAAGCATGTCTATCTGTTGTGGTCAATTCTTGTTTCACTCATTTGCTTCCTGTTTTCGAGTGTGGGATAGATCCCGTGACCCTTCTTCGTGGAGAGACATTACTCCTCTCTCTTTCCCTCTTCCTCTCCTAGTGTTCTTCTCCTTGAAGAAAGAGAACTAGAGGGAAAGAAGAATGTTTAGGAAGGGAACATGAACTAGCCAGTTCTACTTTCTGATCAGGTGTTGGGGTGTTTTTCAGAGCAGAGGCTGTGCTGGATTATTCTTGCTTTGCGTCAGGAATTCAGAAGCAGTGCACATACAGCTAAATTAAAAGAAATCTGGTTTTCTTGTTGGCAAAGATTCAGACACTGTATGCCTTATAAATATTTCTGATGTTTCATATTTTGCACTCTCTACTCAGTAAAACCTGTATATATTTTCCTCAGATTTGTTTTGCAAATTTTATGTTGTTTTCGGTTGCTCGGAACAAAGACGTTCTCGTTCCTGTTACTGTCCTTTGTAGACATCCCATTGCTGCTGGCTTTAGTCACAGACGCATAAAACGCCGAGCTTCCACGATTGCCTAACCAAAGAATGAGTCCTCCTGCTGTAACGTATTTTCATCTCTTCAGATGATGACTTAACTCTTTCACAGCATCACCTCCAGCAAACAAATCCTCGGTCTTCAAATCTGCAGTTGTGTAGATGACAGTCCTTTTCACTTTGTTGCTCCATCTGATTTTTTTCTTTCCTGTCTGCCCTTGTCCATTAGTATTTCCATGGTCTGTAAGTGACCAAGGAAGTACTCTGTCCTGCTGTTCTGCTACTGTGGTTTTGGTTTATCACCGCGATCTGTGGCTTTTTCTTCGAATGCCCAGGGCATTGGAGTCTGTCCGTGTCTCTGGGCAGTAGAGAGAGGCCGGTCCAGCCCTATAGTGGAATGCCATGTGTATCTGGGTAATATGTGGGTCAGGGCAGTTCTGCAGAGTTAACAGTGAGGACAGAGTGCACTGTCTGTCAAGCTGATTTGGGCATGATGTGGAAACGTGTCTGTGTGTTGACAGCACATCTCCACTCACTGCGGTGTGATCTCACCTGCCTGTCCCAGCTCAGGCAGGGGCGAAGGGAGGTTTGCTTTTTATTTGAGGTTCAGTGGAACACCTGCGTCTCCCAGCGCTGCAGGCTGTGAACTGTTTCAGTCTCAGTGCTGTGAGCAGGGACATTGTCAATGGACTTGCCCTGTGAACGCCCAGCCGGGTTAGACAGTCTCTTCCACAAATAATCCTTGCTGCAATTCTGTAGCTCTTCCACATCAGGGAGGCATGTGCAGTGTTAATAATTAAACTGATCCAGGCTGCTAGGCTGCCTCTCCATGTACTGTAACAAATTGCAGATTTTACTATGTATGTCGCTCAAAACCCTAGATGAGTCTAAATCATATATTTATACGACAGAACTGTCCATAGAAAGACTGGATAATATCTTATTGGAAAAAGACACAGAGTGACAGGTTGGATTGAGTCATGCCAAATAGCCACAAGGCTGTGTGCTGTCCCATGGGTGAAATTCTCTTTAGATGTCAGCTTTCTCTCTCTTCTCTTGGTCAACCGACTCATGGTTGCGGGTCATCCAGTAGCTCATAGGCGGACGGTTTGGTTTTGCTCCCTCCAGGTCCGAGCTGCCGGTCCTTCCCCCACTGTAGCCCTGGACTGGTTTACCGGCTCCGGCTGCCTTTACTTTCCTCTTCTTCCAGAAAGAGAAGAAGCTCCGGCCTGGGATGCTTCCAGGTCTTTGCAGCTTCAGTGGGGTGCACTGCGAACAATGTTTCAGTCGCAAGTTACCCCAAACACCGCGGCACCTTTTCGACGTCATATCGCGCAAGATGTGGCCAGACTCGTACCGCCAGTCACCACTGCTGGGTGTCTGTTTTTGCCTGTGGCCGGCCATGCGGCGGCGCCGTGCTGGCCTGTGAGCATCAGTAGAGATGCGCTGGCGTGGACAGGAGGCTACTTGTTCTGAAGGTAACCTTTCCGGCGCTCTGTGGGTGTGGCAGGAGGTTGGTGTGATTTGGAATGCTGAGCACAATGCTCCGATTGAGCCAGAGGGTGGGGATATATGGCTTAACGCCTCCCTGGATTCCTCAGAGAAAAACTAAAAGGAAACAACAGCTTTCCCTGCCAAACTGCCCAGCACATGGAAGGGTTACCCCCTGTTTACAGCAGCACACATGGGCATGGAGCACTGAACGCTGTAGATTCGGGGCTGCGATGGTCTTAATGCAGAGGTGAGTTCACATCGGCTTCATAGGCAGATACCACAGTGAAGGAGGGTCTTCTGGAATTAAATTCACTTGGAGTTCAAGACAAGAGCAAGGCTTGTTTTTTTAAAACTTTACTATAGGATAGGGTATTTCTGTAAGGTTTTGCTTCTTTCCTGTTCTTGTTGAATAAATACCTAGAACTTAAAATGTTCAGTTTTGAGCATAGTTTCTACCCAACTGTTTAATCTGTTCTTTTTTATTTTAAATTAAAAATTGACACTTTTCTTCAGACAAATGAAGGCACATTCATGGTGTATTTTTGTACAGGTATCCAATGTGAATACATTTTTTAGAATTAAAGGAATTTTATATAATGCTCTAATATATAGACATATTTAAAGACGTATCTAGAAAGACAGATCCTTAGGATTTGTCTTGAATTCCTCAGTTCTGCAAATGAAATGTGTGTATGTAGGCAGTACATGTATGTGTGCAGATATCTAGCATCAGTCGTCTACATTACTAGCGTCTTTCCACACAACACCAAGGGTCCACAGGCTGTGCAAAGACCCAACACTTCCTGTGCAAAAACCACACAGGAAGTGAGTTGCTCCTGCGTTTCTTTGAGTTGTTTAAAGTACCCCAGAGCCTATCGGGATCTCTGTTGAACTGTGAACAAGAAGGATTAATCAGAGAGGCAGTGGATTATGGGGAGAGTGATGGAGAGGGAGGATTCATTAGGGATGAAATAATTACCCTTTAACGAGCACCGAATTGCTGCGGCCGTTCGGGGCCGAGGAGGGGAGGGGATTTGTGGAATGTAAAAATTCAACTGGCTTCTCGTGGGGTGCACTGTAGAGCCATGGCTCTGCAGAGCGGGGTTAATCTTCGTGAAATTAATATGAACACAAAGGATAAAGTTCTGGCAGGTTGATCAGTAATGCTAATCATCCTGATACTGACACGTGTCCCCAACAGCTCCCAGCGCTTGAAATCCTGGGGTTTGAGGGAGGGATTCGATTTTTTTTTTCCCTTTTTGATTTTTCAACCCACACAAGAGCTTGAGAACCTCTGCAAGAGAGGAAGCCGCCTGGCCTGTGTAGCTCATGTCGCTGGTGGTGGCTGCAGTGGCTTCCTCGCTCCAGACCCCAGCTGTGTCTCGTCAGGCTGGGGCTGCTGGGGGGGGGTAAACTGTCTGGAGTGACAGAACGAATGAGAAGACGCTGAAGGCGAAGGAGTATTTTTCCAGTTAACGACTGACTAAACCCTAAACCTAAAACAACAAATGATAGTTAACTACCTAATTGTGAAGAAAAGGGGGAATTTGGTCCCAGAAATAAATCATTCCAAACTGCAGGTGTTTATGTAATTATCATACTCTCCAAAACATGGTACACTGCTGATGTTAGAAAGTGTTTCACTCGCTGCAGCCTTCAGTGCTTAACAGCCAAGGGCTGAGGACATCCTGTTAGATTTCTGAATGAGGGATACTGCTGCCCAGTCTCTGTACTGCAAGGGACTGTTGTAGGCCTTGTGTTGTCCGCAGTCTGAAGCCCTCTGAAGACCCTACAATGGGAGCGATGTGTCCGAATACATCAGAACAAGCACCTCTCCTTGTTGTCCTAGCAGAGGGTTTCTCTTCTGGCTCAGGTGGCTGCAATGAGAGGATCAATATCCGAGACTGGCAGAGTGGCGTTATGGAAATGATCTGCAGCATGTGGATAATGAAAGTTCAGACCTGCGGTTTAGTATGATTTGTGTTGGGTCTTTGTTTTGAGCCGTGGTTTTGCTTTAAGTCCGTAAGATCAGAGCTCGAATGAAGACTTCAGGACACTGCTGTCTTGACGAGTGCAGGTGCTCCTCCCTGTTCCGGTGTTGACTTGTGGATTCTTGCTTGTTGCCGGACAAGGCAGAGAAGTGAGAGGCGGTGAGGGGTGCAATCTGTAAATCCCTGTTCCTGGTTTGTGTCCCACGCAGCTGCCGGAAGGTTGTTGTGCCCGGGATGTCAGTGGGCACCCAGGCAACGGAAGGAGGTCCCTGAATAGCACACAGACAGCAGGGGGCGCCGGCAGCGCCGAGCCACGGAGATGAACCTGTGCTGGAGCGAAATCAAGCGCAAGTCCCACAACATCAGGTGAGACCACCAGGGGGCATGCTCCCAGCCGAGCTGACTGCTGCAACATGCACGGCGAATGGGATCTGTGATGCCTGGCTGAAAAGAAAAATATGAAAGAGATGCGAGGGAATCATTTTTGACAGTGAATTTACTGTCTGCAACCATGGTTCCTGACATTGGCAGATAAAGAAAGGGACATGCATATTGTATGTTTCACTCACTCATGGAATGCCTTTTGGGCCAATATTTTAAAAGGTCTTTTCTTCCAGCGGGTGGATGTGAGATATTGCAAGGCGGTTGTGCAGCAGAGTCTGGATTTCATCCGCTGAGCTTGCCGCTACTTGCGATATTGCCAGCACAGTCAAATGACCATCACATAATCACAGTCCGGTCCAGGGCTGCATTGTAAAAATGGCGTATGAATGCGTTTCCAAAATGCTTAACTTTACCCGACAGATATTAAATAAATTGATTGAAAAGGATGTGGAGGCTTTGGCATGTCTCCTCTCCGTGCAGGGCTTCAGCGAGGCGAGGATGATTTTTCAGACGCTTGAGGGCTGTCCAGGTGTACGCAGGTGTGCGCAGGTATGCGCAGGTGTGCGCAGGTATGCGTGCAGTGCGAGTCGCCCAGGCCAGGCGGGAGGGGGCCAGCCGTCTCAGGAATACTCTGAGGCAGTTGCAGCAAGCTGAGCGAGCCAGAAACTACAGCTATGATTCCTTCTTAATCACCCTGAAAGCAAAGCCTGTGTAATCAAATTACAAAAGGCTCTCTCAGGATAACCATAATGAATGTATGATGTGAGTGTCCATCTTTAAAATGACAGCAGCTGAGTAAAAGTGTATGCACGGGGTTCACGGAAACTACATTCAGAGAAGTGTTTTCCCACTAAAGCATCATTTTGAAAAGGCACTTACCACAGGATTAATTGGAAAGAGCAATCAAAGAGCTGCTAATCAGTGGGGTGAAGGGGAGCAGATGATTCTGTTGTTGGAGCTCTGGTATGAAACCACTTGAGGGAAGATCCAGGCACAAAAAAAAACTGCAATGTGGACAAGCTCTTTGCTTTCAAAAGGGAGACATTGTATTACGTAATGAACATGGCATGTTCCTACAGTACATCTGTACATTTTCACGGATTCTAATGATGGAACAAATCAACATGGAATTACCATCTCATGAATAATTTAAAACTATACTGTATCTGTAAAGAGCAGTGTGAATCCGAAGAAAGTAAGTCTGAACTATACACTTTCAATTGCTACCCTGGAGGTTAAAGACACTGGAGTGTTTATCTCGGTGCTGCCGAATGTCTTTTAAAGTGTCTTAATCTGACCTGTTTGTTAGAGCATCATGTTAGAGCCTGTAGCTCTGGGGGTAAACTCTCTTATGAAAAAAATGCTGTGTTTATTGGAGCTGTGTGGAGTTTTTCTGGGCCCTTCTGGCTTTTTAAACAGAAGTTCAGGACAAGGTCAAACCCTAACCTCGGCCATTCATTTACCTGCATGCTTCGTTTTTTTTTTTCTCAAGAAAGGGTTCTCTACCATAATTAGGGTTTGTCCAAACTACTTAAATGACAGTTAATGGTGGGAAAACTGGACAGTTGTTTCTCATTTCCATCCTTAGTATATATCTAGAGCCTCCAAATCTCACTACATTTTTCTTATCTCTGTGTGCTTTTCATTTGCTGTTAACAGGATGGTACTGTGCTTTGCTCTATGATTGTCTCTTTCTGTCAGGGTATACCATGGTAAATCTTTACTGCCCTGGCCTGCAGCTTGAGGCCTTACTTCCCTGATTGTGTAGCTGCACGAGGGCTTGATCACCAGTGGAACTGTACTAAAAGGCTGAAACAGTGCAAAGCACTCTCTTAGCACAGTGAAGGCACACACACACAATGCATAATGCTCTGTAATCATCACTTGTATTTGTTTTTATCCTGCAATGTTTTTATTATTCTTTTATATCGGCGCAAGAATATACCTGGATTGTAGATATTTGTGTGTTGTGTAGCAACAGCGACTTTCAGTATTAACTCCGCTTACAATGAGGTGAGGCTGTTGAAGATACCATGAAGATAATATAGATGCCTGAGCTTGCTTAGGTCACAAGTCGTGTTTATAATTTCCTGTTAATGTGCTGTTGGTTCACTGAGGATTAAATCTGGCTGTCAATCTGTGTGCTCTGTGCGCTCTGGGTTTCTTGTGTTCAGATGCTTTTTGTCTGGAGGGAGAAAAAGCTGCAGAGCCACAGGGATCCTGCGAGAACTCCAGAAGGAATGAAAATAATTCATTTATTTCTTCAGCCTTAATTAGAAGCAGAACTCAGAGAGACCTGTTTTTCACACTCCCTCAGCGAGTGGTTCATTGAAGACTGGGAAGAATACGACGTCCTCTGAATGTGATTCCTGGACTTCTTTCCACAGGAATATTTCATTTCTTGGATTGCTATATTCAGTATTTTTTCAAATTTGATAAACCCTAAATTACACATACATTTTTCTCATAAATGACTACACAGATTGTCTTGGTTAAAATGCCTGTAGTGGGGATGTCTTAAATGCGTGATGTAAAAACGAATGGCTTCTAAACTATGTAAATGATATTTAAATAGCCTGCTGGCTTATACACAGCTGAACTCTCAAGGCGGGGATATGGTGTCCAGCAAAATGTGATGGTTTCTCTAATGTCTACCATCTACTGTAAATGCAGCAAAGCACAGTGTTATAAAGGAACTAGCCGTGAAACTGCTTTCAGACTCGGGGGTCAGCCCATCGTCATTGATGCCATTAAAATGTCCCATTTGCTTTTACTTTACTAGTGATAATACTGTTAATGAGTTGACTCCATATTAAACTGTGATTTGCTGATGGATATAGAGAGAGCTCCTTTCAAAATCCAGAATACTTGATCCCTGATAAATATTATCTTGTGGATCTGACACTGCAGTTACCACCCAGGGTTCGTTTCTGATCAGTAAGTCCTTAACCCTTCACTCCTTGAAACATGACCCTGTTGCACAGAATATTAATGAAGCCGAGTGGACTTGTGTTACCCCAGAAAGACCCCTGCATATTCCAGCTGAAAGGGAATTAATTGGATCTTCTAACATCTCTGTCATCTACTGCTAAGTTCTCGTGTGGTAAAGCACAGGTGTGCTCTGAGGCCTGTGATTGTGTTTCGGGGGGCAGGCTGCTTCTCCCCGGAGAGGCTGGTCAAATGCGTCCTCTCCTGTCACAGCGTGCTCCCCTCTCTCCTGCTGCTGGAGTCGGTCTGGCTCGGCTCGGCTCGGCTCGGCTCGGCTCGCCTTGCGAGAGCTCCAGCAGAGTCTCCAGCCAGGGCCATATCCCTCCCGCAGGGCAGACTGCCCGAACAATGCCCTCCATATCCCAAGAAGCTCTATTTTACACTCCTGGTATTCTTGTACTCCGATGCTCCCTATTTTCCTGAGATGACCAGCTCTTGCATTGTTACGGAAGAGAAAGGAATCCCATTCATTCAGTTCAGCATTTTACCCCTTTCAAACGCTGAGGGTTAAAATTCAGGGAAGCTGATGCTGACTCTGGTCCTGCAGAAAGCAAATAAAAGCACTCCATGCACCTGTTTGACCTTTTAATCCTTCCTTATGTAATGCGCTCAAGCTTGTTAGTGTTCGGATTTTAGCTCAACATTGCAGTTCAATATTTAGCTCCCCCACGCCCCTGTACTGAATGGAGCGGTTGAGGAAATGGATGGATGGATTATGTCAATAAAATCCATTTTCTGCGTGCAACTGTGAATGTTTTAATCCAGTTGCTGTTGCCTTCATCTTTCTCCTCTCTGTCCACCTCCTCCTTTTCCTCTGCTAACTGGCTCTCCCTTTAACCTGTGAGAAAACAAAATAACCTCAAGCGGAATTGTGCAGTGAGGGGATGTGCTTCTTTCTCCCTGAAAACACAGGTTCTGTTTTTTGAATAAGGAGTCGTGTGAATAATAACTACTGACTCATTAAAACCCAGAGAAGAATTATTCTGCTAAAAAAAAATATCATTTTTTAAGACTGGGTTGAGTAACAGCGTGTTCTGGTAGTTACTCGCACTTAGATTTGTTTTCTGGGCTGAGAATGAAATGTCGACTTCCTTACGTGCCTTATTCTATTTAGCACTGTAAGGGAGGACAGCCATTTTCCTGGAGATATTCTGCAGGGTTTATTACACCAGGTTGTCTTGGGAAGGCAGGAGGGCGCCTAGAGAAACCCCAGACTGTTGCTTGCAAGCGGCGCGATGCAGTGTGATTAAAACACAGTGCCCTCTCACTCGCCCCCAGCTGTGATCTTGATGGAGACTCATCAGCCTCACAGCCAGGAGCCCAGGATCACTCTTCCACTGTGTCTGGCTGCGCAGATGACACTGCCTCCCCTCTGCGTCTTGCACGAAACATCACCCAGTGCCTTCTCTAAATGACTAATACCTCACTTAGGAGAACCATTGCTGCCCTGATACAAGTCAAACACAACCTCCATTTTTGTGTTCAATACCAAAAAATATTATACATGATATATATCCTATGCAACTTTATGTAATCCTAAATATATAGATACTTTTTTGATGGTAGTTTCTGTTTCTGAAATACATTTTCCTGTAATATCACTGTAGCAGGTTCCTGGTATTTTATAGATTTTAAACCTGTTACATTTTTGCAATTGAATTCTTTTCTGTTTTTCTTTTTTGTGAAGCTGTGCTTTCCTGCTGTCAGCTGCCTGGGGCAGACAGGTCTGCCGGAGAAATGCTGAATAATTCCAGACGGGGCAAGGCAGTCAGCCCGGGTTCGGCCAGGTGCCCAGGGTGATGTGTCTCGTGTCCCTCTCCACAGGGCCCGGCTGGAGGCCTTCTCGGACAACAGCGGGAAGCTGCAGCTCTCCCTGCAGGAGCTCATCGACTGGCTAACGCTGAAGGACGAGGAGCTGTCGGACCAGCTGCCCCTCGGCGGCGATGTGGGGGCCGTGCAGCAGCAGAGCGAATTCCACCAGGTAGAGGGAAACCACTTGCCTCTGCAGAGCTGCCTGGCAAACTCCCCGGGCTTCATTTGCGAACTCCGCTGACATCCGTGAAGACTAGCAAGCTTTAACTTGAAGCAATGCAGTACTCAGCTGTTCACAAACGTTGTTTTTTTTTTGTCCTGAACCTGATCTATGGCTTCACTAAGGATGCTGCAAAGGGCAGCTTTAAAAAATGGAAAACGCCATAGAAAAAAACTTAAAGTAGAGGTTGGAGGTAGAGCCCTGCAGGTCAACAGGTTTTATCTTTTTTAATCCACAATTGAAACAGAAGTGCCCCCATGAGCTCGATGATGTTTTGATTTCATTTAGCTCGTTAAGAGCTGATCTGCAATGAAAACCACCCAGGAGTGGAGTTGGGCTTTTTTGTGCTACAGCACAGCCACCTTTCCATTCCTCTGTGGCTTAAACTCTTGACTGGCAAGGGTAGGGATCCTGCTCTGGTAAAAGAATTATAAGTTATTTGAACACTGTTAGCTTTAATTATTGATCTGAGGTGAACTGTACTCATTCACCTACATGCGTGTGTGTGCGGAGATACATCAGCAGAGCGCAGAGGGAGTCTGGGCCTGCACATCGTCTAGCCAAGTGTTCAGGTGGACTGTGTGGGATATAATGGGGTCCCCAGGGTCCTGATAAACTGATGCATGAGAAGGTCGATGAGATGAATCCATTGTAAAATGTACTGACACATTATCAGCTGTCTTGACTTTTTTCTTCTTAAAATGTCTTGTCATTACAAGTAAGCTCATCTGAATGTAGAAGTCCAGGAAAACCATTCGAGTAAGATCTGATCAGTTATTGCTCTACTTAAAAAGTGCGGTAAATAATCTGCCGCTGCATTTCTAATTCTGGTGCTTATCTTTGAATACGTTTTTGTCGTTTAACATGAAATGCTACAAAATCCCAAAACTGACCGGAGTGATATGTTTGAACTAGGAGCGAGACTTGTCATCGGGACGTTGTGTTAGAGGTAACACACCAGAGGCGCAGATATTTTCCTGTTGTTCGAAGGAAGCTTTAAAAGCCACATGACACAACAGAGAATAGAGTGACTAACTGGGCCTGTGAGTAATACATGAGATTTCATATAATAATCTTGACATATCGCAGGCCTGTTTTTATAAGTGGCTGCCTGTGAAGAAGGGGAACTGCAGTTTGTTCTGAGTGATGTTGGGATTTATTTCTGAGGAGGCTGTGTTTCCTCTGCAGGCCTTCATTGAGGATGTGAAGTCCAGAGGCCCCTACATCTACTCCGTCCTGGAGTCGGCTCAGGCCTTCCTGTCCCAGCACCCCTTCGAGGAGCCCGAGGAGACGCTCGCTGACAGCAAAGGTCGGCTTGGGAGCGGGGCCTGTCCTTTTGGTTAATTTAGGCTTTGATTTGTCAGAAGTAATAAAATTTAACAAATTAGCTGCTTGCCTAGCTGAGAAAAACCCCGTCTTTATCATACTGATGCTGCTGCTGTCGCTGGTTAAACTGTTCTCCTTAGACATGCCGTCTATCCCCCTAAGTCTCCGTTTATATTCCTGAAACTTTCAGAGACATTAAAACGGTATTTAAAATTGAATAATGGAAGTAGAATATTAATCCAGCAAGTCGTGGTAAAATAAAGGATGAGTATTTCTGTGGGCTCGATGTTCACTAATGAATATCTCACAGTAGTAGTATAACCAACGCTGTGCCTTTGGCCTGCACATTCATGTCCTGTTGAGGAGACTGTGCCGGGTGTGGCTCCAGTTCCCACAATGCCAGGCGGCAGGGCCTGACTGTGGCCTGTTGCAGACGTGTCGCCGCGGCGGCGGATCCAGAATGTCAGCCGCTCGGTGTGGAAGCAGGCCAACGTGGCCAGCGACCTGTGGGAGAAGCTGACGGCGCGCTGCCTCGACCGGCACCGGCACATGGAGCGCACGCTGGAGAGGCTGCTGGAGCTGCAGGGCACCATGGAGGAGCTGGGCGGGGCGCTGGAGCAGGCGGAGGGCGTGCGGGAGGCCTGGGAGCCCGTGGGGGACCTCTTCATCGACTCCCTGCAGGACCACATCGACGCCACCAAGGTCCGCGCTTCCCAGCTCTTTAAACGTCTCACCTGTTGCACTTCTCGTTCGGGTGCCGTTTCCTTAGAAGCATTATGGGGGATTAATGGTACAAAATGTCCTGTGACCTGTCAGTGCAGCGCTGTGTCCTTACTGTACTGTATGTCTGAGCAGCTCCAATACTTTTTCATGAAAATATCTGGAACCTTTACACTTCAAAATAACTTTCTGAGAAGAAACGGCCCAGAAATTATCTTGCAGAATATGTGTAATAACACAAATTAGCTAAACCTTCAAAGGACAGAAAGCCTAAATAAGCTGCTAATGAACAAACAAACAGGCCAGGCTATATAGACCCCCCTTCTTCTATTCTGTCTTTAAATTACCACACAATAAATGGGCACAAATAACCTGGTCTGTTTAAAGGAAATAAGAGCAGGTGTATTTCCAGACCAGTGTCAGTATTTAATAAAAATGTATTTTTTTGTCATAAGCCATGGTTGGAACTGACCTGCTTGCTTGGCTGCTGGGTGGGGCTGCAGGGGTTTCTCTCATTCTGATGGCTGCTGTGTTTCTTTCTGTTTCCCCCCTCAGCTCTTTAAGGAGGAATTGTCTCAAGTGAAGGAAGGCATGAAGCACATTAACGACCTGGCTCACCAGCTGGCCATCTCAGACGTGCACCTGTCCGGGGAGAACGCCCGAGCCCTGGAACACCTGAACAGCAGGTGGAAGCAGCTGCAGGTGAGTCCCCCCCTCCCCTCCTGTGCAGGGCGTTGGGATTCTCTCAACGCAGCAGCTACTGTCCTGCAGCTCCTGCATTTCAGCACAGAGCCACAGATCCAGGCAGTAAACAACTATTCCCAGTTCTCCCGTGCAATGCTTACCCAATTTCAAATAGCTGGTGTGTGTTTCTCCTCCGTCTCAGCTCAGAGAGCCACACTGTTGCAGCATTGCAAGAGAAGTGGGACTGGTCCAGCTACTCCACAGCACGTCTGCATCATGTTCTGAGACTGGGATCATGAGTGCAATGAGTGCAGACAATGCATTTGTAATCTTTTGGGTCAGGCATTAGCTGAGTGTTTTAGGCTGTGCATCAGGGCAACCTCATGACTCACATGTCCTGGCTTTTGAAATTTTAAGCCTCGTGCTCCAATGTGTTTGTGCAAAAACCCTGTACCCAGAGGGTCTCTCGCATGCAGCTTATTACCTTCTGGCTGAAAGAACTTATATATAGGAGTGCAAATGTGGAAGGGAAGGAAAACTTTCTTCCCCTCAGTTCTTTTTCGTGTTTTTTAGTTGAATAAAAGCGAGAATTGTGATGACGGTCATTTGAATAATTGCTGCGGTTCTGCTCTTGGTATAGTGGCACAGATGTGATGTACTTTAATGTGCTGGTTTCCATTGTTTTGTTCCAATATCTTTAACTTTAATATTTGATTTGCACGGCTCCCCTTGCATAACAGCAGGTAAAAAAACTTGTTTTGTAGATCAGAAAAAGTGGGTTGAATACCTTGACCTTGATTTCTGAGCCTTCCTAATGCTCCAATCTTTATTTTTTTAAGTGGTGGGCTTGTTTGCTTTTAGTATAATATTTTATTTTCCTAACTCAGTAGTTTTGATGTGCTAGACTTATTTTCACGATTAATGTTTACTACTGGCTTCTGCCAAAAATTCTTTCAGGCCAGGTGTATTTCATTAGTCAAATGTGTATATATAGTTTATTCTCCGACATTAATAGATTAAATAAATCCAATATTCTAAACTTAATCATGGATTAGAGCACATAAAGCCTGCAGGCCTGCTGTATAAAACCTCAACTCTGAAAGATAAGACCTTTATGCTGTATTTGCTGAAATCCCTTGTGCTATTGACGTACACATAACCATTTCTTTACCGAGTTTAAAGGTTCAATATGAAGGGAGTGTGCTGTTTCCTGAACACTGCACAGAGTTGGCATTCTCACTGGAGAGGGACAAGCGGATCTCTAATTGCAAATTTCCTGTCGCATGAAGAGGCTTCTCATCTAACATCTGCTATAGAGGAGAAGAGCTGCGCTGATTTTAAATCTCCCGTCTCTTGTGTTTTTTGTCTTCTGCAGGGCTCTGTTGACGAAAGGCTCAAACAGCTCCAGGACGCCCACAGAGATTTCGGACCAGGGTCCCAGCACTTCCTGTCCAGTAAGCATCTTCTCTGGTCAAGGAATGCTGAATAGAAAGATGGAAATGCTCAGTTTTTAGCTCTACAGCCTAGAATATGCTACAGCAGGAATGATGTGTGCTCCCGCCACTGCCTGCTTGCTGCACACGTGCTGCACAAAGGCTTCAGGGTTTTCGGTTGCAAAACCCAGCCAGATTCAGGGTGTCCTGCAAGTGGAAAGACGCTGAGTAACATGAGGGTGTTTAGATGCTACAGAGTGTCTCTCTCTCTTGTGAAGTGTGAAAGAAAAAGTACAAACCATGGGCTGTTTTTATAAAAGAGTGTTCTGATCACATGAGAACAGGCCGTGAGGGGAGTATGTACTGTGTGTTGGTTAAAGGAGAATGATCACCAGGGCTTCTTAAGAGCTGTCTTAACTTCGGAAGGGAGCACAGTGGAGATGGGAGGTGCTCTATAGCTTTCATTTGGATCCGAAAGACACAGAAACGGTCTGTTTTTCACTTGGCTAAAAGCATGGTGTTCTTTGAAAAAGTCAACTGCAATGTACAAGAAAAATTAATGTTGTGTTTTTCCTGCTGCTTTAACTTCTTTTAATGGGTTTTATTGACATCTATGTTCCCATTGGCAGAGCAAGCATGTTTTTCTGGTGGAGAGAGATAAGACTATCTCGAGAGTGTATTTATTTTAATGATTCGGTTTCTGGGTACAGTGATATAAATCTAATTGGACTTCTTCTGTATTGATCCTCTGGCTTCATGCGAGTTTCTTCTTTGATTCGTAAGATTTCACCCTTTGTGACCCAGGACTAGCCTTGTGAGTGTGCAGAGACCTCTCTGGTTCCTTTTACTCTCTGCTGCCGTTCCTTTTCAAGGTCTGAGCGTGCGAGTCGTAACCCACCATTAGGGACTGATCTTAACCCAAGGAATCAGTCTGAACTCGGTCCTTAGTGTGGAGACTGAGCTAACTCTTCTCTGTGGCTCATGGATAATCTCTCTTTCAGGTTCTGTGCAGATCCCCTGGGAGCGGGCTATATCCCCCAACAAAGTGCCATACTACATCAAGTAAGAAAAAGAATAAAACTACAGTTTGGGGTTTAACACATAACGGTTATCTCCTAGTTCTCAGTTTTTCATCACAAAGCTGCACAAGCCTCTGCCCCATTGTACCTAGAAAATTCTAATCCCCCCTGACTCACAGTGGGGTTTACAAGCTTTGTGCAGTGGTTTATGAGGAGTGCGGCATCGCTGATCAGAGTATTGCGAAAATGTTGTTGAGCGTCACCTGCAGAAGAATATGTCTGTGGATTAGCCTTTTCTTTTCTGGCACCGGCAGAAATACCAGGAGTGCGCCAGCAGATTTATGCAAAGCACATTAATCCTTTCGTCTTGTTAATTGCATCTCTCCCTGCACTTCTTGTGTTCCGTAAAGATTATCGTTCAAGATTGTCTGCTTGCCTGGAATCACGGACTTTGATCAGCGGGATCTGCTCCCGCCCCAGCCTGCACGAATTCTCTGTTGGGTTTTGTGGCTGAGCCGCTGGTCTCCCTGCCTACACCTGAGCTGTGCAAATCGATTCGTATTTCCCGCGAGGGATCGCTCGCAGTCTGGGCGAATGTGCCGCCAGGCGTTAAAAAAAAAAAAAAAGCTCCTTCAAAGCGGGTTTGGGGAAGCGGGACTTGCTCAACGAGGCCAATTTGAATTTCATTTAAAGCGTTCTGTTGGGGCTGGGCCGCTCATTTTCGCGAGCATGTCTTTGATGCCATCTGGACAGTTATACCGCTGGCTCCTGTGATCTTCTACTATGTACACTACCTGGTAAAGCAGGAGAGAGTGAGATTGCAGTTCTGGCTGTCCTGCCACATACTGTACACTGGACGGGCATTCTCCCTGCCAGGGACACAGCTGCTTCTGGAAGCAAAGGGGACTGAAACCGCGGTAACTACAAGGACATGTGGCTGTGTGAGTCAGTCTGCATGTGTAAGTACTGTTGAGTGCGCTACACTGATGAAATGTGAGGCATGCGGTTTACTGTGCTTTGCTTACTCAAAGGCGATCTTGCTCAAGTGTTAGCTTTCACCATTAAAAAAAAAAAAAGTGGCTGATAAAATTATGATGTTTCCACTTCTGATTTGTTTTTGTAAATTTCAGTCACCAGGCTCAGACTACCTGCTGGGACCACCCGAAGATGACAGAGTTGTATCAGGCACTGGGTGAGTCTTTCTGACCGGGTTCCCTCATCTTACCCTCCGTCAGTGCCCTGACACGTCTCACTGAGTAAGAGCTCATACAGAAGTTTAGTACGGCACCCCCTCAGTCCAGAAGCCCTGGTTTGGATTAAACTGAGCTCTGGGAGTTATGGAGAGTTTCCTGGCACTTTTCCCGGAAGTGGTGGTGCGAGAAATGGTTTGAGATGGGCTCTAACAAAATTCACTGGCTTCCAGCCTGAACTTCATCTAGAGTTGCATAACAAATCAGTTATTTGTTGCGTAATTAATTGCAAGTTTAAGACAAAGACACCATCACTGTCTAAGAGACAAGTTACATTATTTTTTAATGTGAATTGAATTCACTGTGTTCTTGATTAAACTGATCTTGTTTCTTTATTAATCCAATTTGATTTGTTGTTCCCCAAACATTCGAGGCTATCGCCGATGGATCCAGTTGGAGTTAAGCTCTGTGGATTCCTTATCTAGCCGAGGCGAAGTTCGGTTTGGGCGGTGCAGTGTGGGCTTCACTGCTGGTGGCTTCTCTGAGCAGCAGGACTGTGAGATCTGTGAGGCCTGCTGGTCCCTCTCGCTGCGCTAATCCGCTGTGCTTGTCTCCTCTCAGCTGATCTGAACAACATCAAGTTCTCGGCGTACCGCACGGCCATGAAGCTGCGGAGACTGCAGAAGGCTCTGCGCTGTACGTACTCTTCCTCGGGGAGGGCCCCCCATGCTGCAGGCGTCTCCGCCACTCCTATCTCTGTTCTCCCCAGCTGCGGCGCAGCTGGCAGGCGAGGCGGCTGGGATTGTAGCCCCAGACTGCAGAAGGAGTTCCAGCCTTTACCACTGGCTTTATCCATACATCAGGACATTCCCAAATGGAGTTCTTTTCCAGCGGCAGGGCCCAGGGAATAGGAGCTCGAGCTCTTTGTTTCCCATTGTCCCTGAGGCTGGGGAAACAACCCGCCACATGTTGTGGTAAATGAAGGAGAAGAACAAAGTCTCATTTTCTTTGGGTTTGGCTGCCAGTTAGGCTGAGCAGTAAGTGTACTGCTGCCAAGGTAACTGCAGATTTACTGCAGAGTTTGGCTTTTGACTGGACTAGGTTTTTAAAGAGCACCATTCATGACAATTAATACTGTAACTGCAAATCCGCCTTCTCCCCTTGCCCTTGAAGGGCTCTGAAGCTGCCTGACTGCTGTCAGATGTTAGGTCCTGCAGCAGAGAGGGCTCAGTGCGTGTCCCGCTGTCTGTCCTGTCCGCAGTGGACCTGATGACCCTGGGCAGCCTGTCCGAAGTGTTCCGGGAGCCCAGCCTGCGCCGTAGCGAGCACAGCATGGACGTGGTGGAGGTCATCCACTCCCTGACCAGCCTGTACGAGCGGCTGGAGGAGGAGAGGGGCGTGCTCATCAACATCCCGCTCTGCGTGGACATGTGCCTCAACTGGCTGCTCAACGTCTACGACTGGTACACTGCCCTTCCAGGCTCATTCCTGGCTCCCCGTGGTTCTGCTGGGTTAGCTCGTGGGTGCTGGTGCTAATTCTCCTGCCTTGACATGTGTTGCATCTGGAGTGCGCCTGAGTCTGACACGAGACTGAGTTATTTTAAAAAGGCATTCCAATGAAATATTTTTGGTCCTGGGCAGGCTTCTCACCTTTGACCCCCTTGTTATAAATGAAAAGCAGTTGTTCCAAAGTTATTACCTTATTTAAGATGCAAAGTAGAGCACGCATTGGAAATAAACCTTCAGAACTAGCCTGTGTCCTGCAAGGAGAGGCTATTTTTCTCTCGCTGTCCTCGTGAACATCAGCGCCCTTACAGTCCAAGCAATTACTATAATTGCGAAAGCACTGTGAAATTGTAAACTGGCAATCGTCTATCCAACCTGCGAATTAAGTTTTGGCGGCTTTCAAACAAACAAAGCATGAATGTGACCCACTTATCAAGTCTACTCTGAAAGCATAACAGGCTGCACTAAATAGGTTTCTCTGTCGGTAGCAATCAATTTCCTAATCTGTGTAACAGTCCACTGCCTGGTTCTGGCCCGCACTGCACCTGTGCCGGGTTTCTGTGTTGGGCTCATAGAATTGATTTAGGAAGCTCCGCAGAGCTGTGGGTGACAGGTTGAGTAAAAATAGACATGAGGTTTAAATACTGATCAATCTGTCACATTTTGTGTTGGAACTGCATGAGGCGGCTTGATCGGTCTTTAGCGTTTTGCGCTGCTGTCAGCACGCACAGCATGTTCTGTCTCTCACTGCACTTTCCTTGTGCCTCCAGTAGCCGCAATGGGAAGGTGAGGGTGCTGTCCTTCAAGACGGGGCTGGTCTGCTTGTGCAGCTCTGATGTTCAGGAGAAATACAAGTGTGAGTTAAATGATAAATTATCTGAAATTATCTGGCAGATGCAAATGAATTTCTAAGATCATGTTAAATGTTTTTTTTAAACATCTGCGTTTTTCTTTAGTTTGAAAATGCTTTAAGCACCCTGCTGCTTGAGATAGAAGGCAGTTCCGTTCTCAGTTTCAATGCGCTTCATTCAGCTCATTTTTGCTCCAGTTTTTATTTCACAGTCTCTTTTCACAGCAAAAACCATTTCAAATCACTTCACAAGCCTTTTCATAACAGGCTAAGCAAGAAGACTAATGTAGCAAGTACCAGGAAGAAATTGTCAGCTCTTCAGAAAATTCAGGAGGCTGACAAACTGTGCATCCAGGACTTGATGTAAAGTATTATGAATTCTAGCTTTTATGTGAAACCTTTGAAATTAACAGCAAGAAAATATGATTTAAGGTGGAAAGTAAATTGATAGAGATGATCAGAAAGAGGCAGCTGTCAAAACAAAGCCAACGATGGCTACAGCATAGGACACATTGAGGGAGAGATTATTTGGACAGGTATGGGTTTATGCTGGAAGTGGCAGACTGCAGTATGCATGGACAAGGCAGTAACAACAGCTTTTGTTTAATAAAACTGTTGTTCCAATGTTGATGATCGAACACAGTGCAGGTCAATAATGGATTACAAGATCAAAATTCTAATTATATAATTAAAATTCCTGCTGCTAGTTTCACACTAAAGGAAACAGTGGGTGTCTGCGATTCGGGGTGACAGCTCAAAAGCTGGAGAGCCCAGAAATCGTTGGTTTGGTGGCAGTGGTTTCGTCGATTCTTGGGCACCTTTTCTGCAGGAACGTTGACAGATTCGTGTCTTGGCTTTAGTTCTCCAGCCCACTGTACCTCCACTAGGGTTATTTTTATCTCTGGGGGGAAAAATAGCAAGAATGAGGAGATTTTAATTCTCTTATTTTTATTTATTGTAAAATGCTTCCAATGTGTGTTATACGAGTAAAATATATTTTGTTCGTATTGTTGAGAGGCTGGCTTTGGAACCATAGTAACACTGACACACTGGGTCCCTCATTTCCGTCATCATTTCCGTCCCTTCAGTCCCAGCCCGCTGTGAACCATTGACCAGAACGGACTGGCAGATCTATTTCACACATGACCTGTTCATTGAGAGCAGAAATCACATTTGAAGGGCAAAGGTGTTTTTAAGACCTGTAGGCCTCTTATTGAGAGAGGAGCAGCACGGTACCCTCGTCTCCCATCGTCCGGTGCCAGGTGGGCAGGGGCAGCAGCGAGCTGATGCCCGAGATGGACTTTCTTCCTCGGCAGATCTCTTCAAGCAGGTGTCCGGGCCCGGGGGGCAGACGGATCAGCGCCACCTCAGCATGCTGCTGCACGAAGCCATCCAGATCCCTAGGCAGCTGGGAGAGGTGGCGGCGTTTGGGGGCAGTAACGTGGAGCCCAGCGTCCGCAGCTGCTTGCGAATGGTGAGGGCATTGCCCCTGGGCATCATGGCATTGTGGGGGGTCTAGGGCGCGCCCCGTACTGGTTTAGCTCAGCGGATGAGCTCTCATCACGAACTGGATTGAGACTGGATTGCTGCCGAGCTCCTGCTGTGCCTGTACTGCCTTGTACTTTCGAATGTCCGAGTGCAACAGTGTTTTCTGTGTCCCTTCAGACTAGGTGACGCACAGTATTGCTATTGACTGAATAGGTTTAAACCACTAAGCGCAGCTGCTTTTCTGCTCCATCCTAGAAGAAACCTTTCAGAATCTAAGGTGCTCCATCAAGCAGGGTGTGTTTAACGACAGCTGCGCTAAATTAAATTGATTGTTTTTAATACGTGTACTCTATGCAGTATATTCCAATTTAGCGGATACCATCAGTTCTCCAGGCATGTGTTAATCACGTCTTGTATTACCATAGCTAAATTGAACAGTGACACGGTGCAGTGATTTTTATGCATAAAAAAGAACCGCAGTTGAAAAGGTGATGGCTTTTAAATTGCCCCCTGTTTACTTTACATTATTATAATTTAGGCTTGTTGTCAAGATCTGTCAGCCTGACCTTGAGCTGAACTGAGTGTCTGGGCGAGAGGCAGCCATAAAATCAGGTTCATTTTTGGCAGCTCTGTGCCCATGTCCTTGCAGAACTGGGTGCACTCAGGAAGTTCTCCCCTCCGCTACAGATAATCGAAACAGCATCAGCACAAATCAAGCGCCAGTGCAGCCCCAGGTGCTGGCAAAGTTAGGAAGCATCGAGGAAGAGGATGTTATTAGACAGCGCCATCCTTGAGCGCCTCTCCCAGATGCATGTGGGAATGATACATTTTAATTATGCCTTTTTTCTTATTAGGAAAGTGCCCAGGGAAATCAAACTTTAAATGCATTTTTGATATGCGTTTAATGAGAATTGTGCCCATTAAGGATTCTCTGCATCTCCAGAGCCTCCTTTGCAATGTCTTTTTCTGAATTCTCTGTTACTCCTTTTTTTAAACAACTGTTTTCACCTCTTTTCTTTTAGTTACGTTTTGATTTCCTCCTCCTAATGCGCCTGCCCTGCCCGTGCCCTCTGTCGTCCCTCTTCCTTGTCCGCCCCCCAGGCGCCAGGGAAGCCTGCCCTCGAGCTGTCCGACTTCGTGGAGTGGATGAGCCTGGAGCCGCAGTCGGTGGTGTGGCTGCCCGTGCTGCACCGGGTGGCCGTGGCCGAGTCCGCCAAGCACCAGGCCAAGTGCTCCGTCTGCAAGCAGTGCCCCATCAAGGGCTTCAGGTACCGGCTGGGCCTCAGCCCCAGTGCCAGTGTCCGATCGCGAACCCGTTGCTGCTCCTTTGTGCTCTTCTCATTTCTGGGCGGCGGAAAATGACCAACAAGCAGCGCTGTAGTTTTCCTGTGTAGGAGTTATTGTAGCTGTTGTGCAAAGTGACTTACAACGTGTATACAGAGTTGACTTTATGCACAAGCACAAGAATAGATTGGTGAAATGAGACGCGAGTGCTGCACTGGGCGAGATGAAATAGTTGGCATTAAAAAAAAAAACATGCGGCGCAGGAATGAAACCAGCCTGATGGTGCATATTCTCGGGAATAAGAGCAATAAGAAAATCACACGACCGGTTTCAGAGTGAAGAACAGCAGTGAAACACAGAGCAGGAGTGAGCGCAGGGGGCAGTGGAGAGGTGAGGGGGTCACAGGCGCTGAGCAGTGGGCAGGTGGAACCCAAACAAATTATCTTACTCAGACACTAATTAACTTAGTCAAGGGACTGAGCAGAAACTAATCTTAAGAAATCCATAGAATGAAGGAGTTTGTCTGATGAATGCCCTGTCTACTGCCTGTTTCCCAGGTATCGCAGCCTGAAGCAGTTCAATGTGGACATCTGCCAGACCTGTTTTCTCACAGGACAGACCACCAAAGGAAAGAAGCTGCACTACCCTATCATGGAGTACTACACACCAGTGAGGAACTCTGCTTACTGTCAGCCTGACAGGCTGCAAGGGTTCGACCAGTTCAGACGGATCTCTTCACGTGAATGAAAATTCTCCAAATACATATATAAACATAGACATGCTACAGTACACATATATGCTTTCTGTTTCTTTTGACTTATTTTAACAACTTCTATTAACACGGTCAGTAAAAATTGTTCCTGTGCCTTTTTTATCATAAATATACAAACACTTTATTTGGTGTCGTACATACATTGTATACAATTTGCTAAAGCATATGAAACACTGAAAACACCCATCATAACCAGCTCAGCAATACCTCTGTAGAGTACCAGTGATATTCCTGAATTTTAAACCTAGGACATGCAGTATTTATTTTACCTTGTTTAATTTGTTTTGTGTTTCACCATTATTGCAAGGAAAGGTTGGTATTTCTGATTTTACTGACAAAATTCTCCTTTAGAAGATGTCTCTGTCCA
This sequence comes from Lepisosteus platostomus, assembly GCF_059453375.1. Classification (NCBI taxonomy): domain Eukaryota; kingdom Metazoa; phylum Chordata; class Actinopteri; order Semionotiformes; family Lepisosteidae; genus Lepisosteus; species Lepisosteus platostomus. The sequence goes on from NC_142620.1 coordinate 54,930,524, forward strand.
TGAAACCGAGGGTTTACAGTACTGTTTTTCTTCAAGTTCTTCTGGCAGCCAACTGTATGAGGTTAGCTAAAGAGAAGGCAACCCTAAGGTTAATACGGAGCTGTGGATCTGTTAGCAAAGGCTCTCAGGTGTGCTGGCCCTGCAGATGAACTCACGGTGGAGCCAGGGGCTCTCGCTGAAATACTTTATTCCTCTTGTTGGCAGACGACCTCGGGGGAGAAAATGAGGGATTTTGCCAAGACTCTGAAAAACAAGTTCCGATCCAAGCAGTACTTCAGCAAGCATCCCCAGAGAGGCTACCTCCCCGTCCAGTCTGTGCTGGAGGCAGAGAGCAGTGAAACGTGAGTCTGCTTCCGCACTTGGGCACCAGTTAGCTATCAGTTGTTCACTGTGGCAGGAATTAGATCTGCACTGCAGTACATCTGAACATAAGGAAAGTTACAAAGTTCATGTTTAGGTAACTGAGAATTCAGTGGGATGTAGGGTTGTGATCATTTAGTACTGAAGACGGAACATTGACAACAAAAATAAGAACAGCTGATGATGGAACCTCAGGACCCTTCCAGCATTGAGGGAGGGAGGAAGGAGCTTCTGTTTAACTGGTTAAGTAAGTCTTTGCAAAATATGAACTAGTGTAGGTCTGTCTCTGTATGTGGGCTGATCAAACTGAGGAAAATGTATGACTCTCTGAGTGCAGGAGCACGCTCTGTAGTGATTGACAGATAGCTAACCCTGCTGTTCATGGTGTTAAGTGCTGCCCTTTTGTCTCCTGGCTGTAGCCCCTGTTCTTCTCCAAAGCTGCCGCATGCAGACACACACTCCAGGATCGAGCACTTTGCCAGCAGGTAGGAATAGCTGAGGGAGCGTTGGACCTCTTATTGATTGATTTAAAATTAAAATGAATCTCCCACTTTAGTTTAGTTGCCTTGAACAAATCCCTTCCAGCAGTGTGTGTGGGCTTGGAAACCGTACTGCTGCGCTCCAGCTGTGATGAGTGCTGCTCTTCCTGCCCCCCGCCGGGACTCGACCAGCCCAGCGTCACTTCCTGGACACACCAAAGACCGCTCCTCTGCCATGGCCGGGTTCTACATCGTCTGTGTTCCAGAGGGTGACGTCACCTCTGTCACTGGATCATGCATGAGCCTGGCTAAGGAGGCCTAAATGGGGAGTCTCGGGGTTCCCTGCCATGATTTCATTCAGCCGATGCTGGGTGCCAGCTTCTGTCCTCCGTGATTAACAGCATCTCTCTGGGCCAGCAGGGAGAGCCGCGTGAACGCAAATCCTGCGAATCCTACCTGGTCTTCCCTGCTTGAAGCCTGGGGAATCTGTGCTTCACTGGTCAATCAAGATCAAGATAATTAGATTTTGTTCACTGGGATCTGCAGGTGAAATGTTTTAGGAGCTTAACTCGCCCCAGTGAACTGAGGACAATGCAGAGGTGTGAAAGAAGATAGCAGATAAACCATTTTCTCTTTGTTTTTCTCGTTTTTTCATACAAGCCCTCTCTGTATTAATTGCTTCTGCTCTGAAACAATCTGTCTTAATTCATCTCCTGCCAATGACATTTTATTTGGCAGTTGTTCTATTCCTGGATTGAATGAGGGGAAGAACAACAAGATAAAAATGTAAGGGCACAATAAGCCCTGTAGCTCTGCTAATACCTTTTAAAGGCATGTCACAGTATTGGCACAAATATAAAAACCTAAACATGAGCATTCATACAAAAGGAAAAGGGCACATCTTTAAAAAAAATATCCTTACTTGAAATTGGCAGCAAAACTACAAAACAGAAGCCATATTAGTGTATGGAGTAGAAGCCAGGGGAACAAAGGAGGCAGAAATCTTCAGTCGGATCACACCTGAGAAGGTTAATTGGACTGCTGTCACATGGGTCATGTGTAGCGTAGTGTAGCTTTGAATCTCTCACAATTTTGGTCGTTTTCAGAGATGACGTTAAAATGGACTCTTACCCATTGTAGTTTTAAAAGATCAAACTGTATTTTTCAGCACCAGAACAGGTCCCAACCCAGGATATTTCCCTTTCTGACAAAAAACCCCCCTTGAAATAAGCATTTTTATTTTTCCCCAATCAGATAGAGTTTGGGGAGGGATGCAGCCTAGAACACACTATACAAGCTGTCACAACCTTTTTGATCAAGAACACTGAAGAACGTGAAATGTTTGCCTGTGAACTAATAGCTGTAAATAGTTGAAATGAGGGTTTGCTGTAATTCAATTTTTTTTGAAAAATGTGACAGCCCCCGCGGCAGGTCTGGTGCTCTGTGATTTGTGCTCCTTCGGAAGTGAGAGGTTCTGACAGCCTGCAGGGAGAGTGCGTGTGAGGCCCAGCTGACGGGACCCTCTCTTCGTTAATAAGAGATAATGGGGAAGGGATTGTGACCCTGGAGGGTCCTGCCCTGGCTGGCCTTAGTCTGTTCGAGCGGCTCTCCTGCACGGCGCAGCGAGGGGCTGTGAAGGTCAAGCACTTCCGTCTGCCATTCGCCATCCGTTGCCACGGGGACAGTGAGCCGCTGGCCGTGTCAGAGGCCCTTGTGTTCAGCTCTCTGGGGGTCAGAGGCCACAGGCTGAGAGGCCTCCAGCCCATCAACAGGATCTGATAAGGACAGAGCTCTGCCGCAACAGCGATAGGACACCGTGCTTGTTTACCAAACAGAGTCAGCCATCGAAGGCTGCCGACGCATGTTTTTAAAATGAGCTGAGTGTAGTTTTAATAGGAAAAGCTGTATTTTTTTCTGATTGTTCTTCAGCTTGCCACCCTCTATTAAAACGTCTTCTGTCAGTAGATTAATTTGCAACCCTCCTCCCCCAGAGGACTATGCACAGCTCCAAAAGTATGGGACAGATGCTTTCCAACGCGGCACACTGTTTATCAAAAGGCAAACAAAAGAAAATAAGGAATCTCCCTTTAAAGATGTTGCAGAACTTGCATCTTAGCAGCTGCCTGCAGTGCTTTTTCCAGGAACCTTCTAGAAAGTGTTGTGTGAAACGCTTGTGTCCTTGATGTTCCTGCCTCTTGTTGCCATTTTCAGTGATCCCACCACCTCTCTGTCTCCCACTTTCCAGACTGGCAGAAATGGAGAATCAGAACTGCTCCTTCTTCACTGACAGCCTCTCTCCTGACGAAAGCTTGTGAGTAAATCACAATCATTCCACACCAATGGTTCTTGTGAAGTGGTGCCTTCACAATAAAGCCTCGAGTAATTTCACCTAAATTGTGCCGGCTGCGTGTGCCTGCACTGGCTGATTGCTGAGTGTTTAAGGACACTGAAACCCAATCACTAGAGGCTTTGCTTTGGAAGATCTGGCATGCTGCTCACTGCCAGATAGTGTAGTGGCACTAATCTGGGTCATGGTGAGGAGCTGTTTGCCGAATTTTAATATGGCATAGCAGGCCAGTGTGAGACCACGTGGAGTTGTGGACAGCCCTCCTGGGCTCGTGTTTGTGAGGCTGAGGATTTGAATCCCCGTGATGCCTGCTGCTGTTGTACCCTTGGGCAAGCAAGTCCAGCCAGCTGAGCAGTGAAGCACTTGTGTCCTATGCAGGGGGGAGTCATGGACATTCTGTCCATTTACAACTGTGGAAAAGAAGAGAAACCCCAGCTCTGACGAGTCTCTAGGCTCCAGTATGGATTTTGTGTGTGCAAGTAGGCTACAGCTACTCAAAATATGAGATAGCAGAGTCCAAGGAATATGGGGGAGCTCCAACTGTATTTGAATGGCTGAACCTGTGTCGACTGATCTGGCCTTATAGATCTTAAAGTGTTCATCTGTGCTAGATAATAGAAGTAGCAGTCCATAGCTGCTGTGTTTAGAAAGTGGGGTCCAAAAGCTATCCTTAGCAGAACTTGGTTAGTATTAGCCTGAAAAAGTGGTTGGCTATGTGCCTGCTCTACCTGTCTGTGTTTCTCTCTCTTCGAGCCAAAGATCGCTCTGCTATGTTTATAGTGTCTTTGTGTGTTTGTGTGTGTATGTGCACAGCTGTGTGTGTGTGTGTGTGTATGTGCACAGCTGTGTGTGTGTGTGTGTTTGTGTGTGTGTATGTCCTTGCCTACTGTTTCTGCTCCTGCGGTGTCAGGGATGAAGACCAGTACCTGCTGCGCCTCTCCAGTCCCACCCTGGAGCAGGACTCTCCCACGGGCCAGCAGTCCGGGGCCGGACACATCCTGGCCAACATCAACTGTGAGGACAAGGATGAGCTGGAGAGGATCCTGGCTCGGCTGGAGAACGAGAACAGGTGAGGGTGGTTTTAAAGGCTGGCTTCCTGTACTCTTCTCTGAAGTCGGTAAGCCTCATTTTGTTCAGAGCTCCAGGAGGTCAGAACCCTGCTGATCATATGGTCTGTGATTTTGTTGAAGAATGTGCATAAAAAACATACATACTGATGGTGAACACCAAGGATTTCACTGAAAACCCTACCTAAATATTTAACTAGGTATTTCACATATTTATTTAAATATGTCAATATTGAGGATTTATATAAATAGTTTGGATTGTGAGAAATCACTGGTTTGTATTATAAAACATATATTTTTATTAATTACTGTAGATGCTGGGGGTGGATCTTTCATCACCTGGGGAAGGAAATATTCCCTATCATAGCTAATTAGGAAAGTGGATTTCAGATTAACATTTTATTAATTTTTAACCACTTCTATTAAACAGCTGTATAAAGTGAACCACGTATTAGTCTGCATTTTATTAGTATCTGATATGCACAGGCAACATCAAAGGGGTTGGTTCTTTTTCTGAAGGCTTGTCTTTAGTACAATATAGCCTTGAGATCCTCACTAGAAAAGTCTAGCACACATCCTTAACACACTTGTGCCCATCCTTTTCTGCCACAGGATCGATTGATTTAAGTATCTAATTAAAAACTAGCCTGTTGATGGATGGTCTAATTATTTTAATGAGTGCTGCAAGTGTGTGAAAGAATGGCAGTGGGAAACCGTGAGTGATGCCTTCAGGTTACAAACTCAAGACTTTACTGGCATTTATCTACAAACACAGCTGGAGCAAGAGCAGAAGACAATGAAAGGAACCAAAAGAATCGGATGAACTGAATATGAATTTGCTCTTTTCTGCTCTGAAGTGCGGTTGATCTGTCGCCCGCTGTTCTCGGTGTGTGGGAATCATGACTCAGTAAGAATGAGTTTTACCTGACGTGGTCTATGTTCATGAAAGAACTGAAGCAAACTTCAGATTAGCATAGAAAAGAGTGGGGAAGTGTTGAGTTAACTCCTGGTCAGGGGGGTCTCCTTGCCAGCCTGATGAGGGGTGTTGCTGTTCCGGCAGGGTCCTGCAGGGGGAGTATCGGCGGTTGAAGTGGCAGCATGAGGAGGCCGCGGCCTCCCCTCAGCTCACGGAGGGCGCCCTGGGCTCCCCGATGGGCCACCGCGACGACGAGCTGCTGGCAGAGGCCCGGATCCTGCGGCAACACAAGAGCCGGCTGGAGACCCGCATGCAGATCCTGGAGGATCACAACAAGCAGCTGGAGTCCCAGCTGCACCGGCTCCGGGAGCTGCTGCAGGTCCGGGGGCCCGGGCGTTCAGTCAGGACAGGGAGGCCTGCAAGGCCGTAACCCCGGTTATAAACGGCAACCAGATAGATCCTCCACGAGCACCAGACCCCATTAATACAAGCTTTTCACGCCGGAGATTTTTAGTGGTGTGAACTGTCTCTCCCCCTGCAGCCCAAGGAGGATTCAGAAGCCAACGGCTCCGCTCCCTCCTCTGTCTCGTCGCCACGGCAGTCTGGGGCCAGCCGGCCGGGGGAGCAGGACAGGGGAACCCCCGACACCGAGGCAGCAGGTAACTGGGGTCCCTGGGCCGGGCGCTGGCCCTCATGACCAGGCCTAGGCCCTGATCCATCGCAATGTTTCACGCGTCATGTCTTTTTGCTACACAGCGTGAAAAAGCACAATCGAAACCGCCTGTTCCAGAACCAGCAAGCAGGACGTTTAGGAGTGAAAGTGAAAAGCAGTGTTTTTTTTATTTGACATTTTAAGCGGTCCGCAGCAGTGGCTGTTGGGTGGGCATGAGCACGCAGCTTCAGGACTCCCTGGGGTCTGTCTGTCTGTCTGTCTGTCTTCCAGGCGAGGACCTGGAGCGGGAGCGCCGGGACACTGTGATCCGCCTGGAGGAGGTGATTGAGCAGCTGAGGAATGTCTTCCCACCGGACACCGGTGAGGGGGGGTCGGGTGCTTTCAGTACCCCGCAGCAGCACGACTGCTTCTAACCTGCTGCTCTGACAGCTGTGACCCCATTTTCTACCGGCTGATGCGTCATCAGTAAACCTCTCTTTACTCAGGAAGTCAGATGACACTTACAAACAAAAATGGATCATATGCAGCGTAAATTGCATTTCCCCCCCAAAAACAGTATCCCATTAACACAGCGGCGAATGACAAAATGAGTATCTACTCTTCACTAGAACGGAGTGCAAAAACCGAATGAATGTGTTTTGTTTTATTGGGCCACAAGTTTGTCTTCCTCAGTGAGTCATTATTTCTCATGGTTGTTGTTTCTCTTGCTTTGCTCCTAAGGTACGCCGTCCCTGAGCTAAAATCTGCGTGGCTCAGAGTCTGCAGCACCGTGCGCTGGGCTGGGAATCCAGTCGTCTCAGTTCTCCTCATTCATGGTGCAGTAGCGCCCCCTCCTGCCCGCACAGAGCCGCACGAATGCCCATCTGAGTGAAGCGTCCTGGATTTTTGCACTAACCTACATGCAGCTCGGTCGTCTTTGTCCTCCCAGCGTGGAACCCGGTGCCGAAGGGCCGTGGCCGTGCAGACACTGCGCAGCGAGCTCTGGCTGTGTGTAACTGTGCAAGGTGAAGCTTTCCGAAAACAGCACAAAGACCTAGACCTATGGTTTAACAATGCAAAGAGTGAGCGCTTGAGGTTTTCTGACTGCCAGTACCTCCCAAGAGTGTTTTCTCTTAAGAGTGAATTTGTTTTTGCTATTGGCTCACAAGGAGTGCCTTTTCAGCTTGTAATACCAACAGACGTTCTCCTTGTTGACCACTTTCAGGACCAGTCTGTTTTAGCCACCTGTAAGGAAGTGAAGAACACCCAGCTGCAAGCCAGCAAGATGGGGTACGAGATGGTTTACTTGGTTTGTCTCAATCAAACTCTGAATGTCTAAGCAGCTGCCAAGAGCTCAAGAGCAATGTGGTCCTCATTGGAGCTAGAATAATCTGATCAGACCCAGGATCTTGTGTTGCTAACTTTAACAAGTCTTGGATAGAGCATGTAGAAATGGGGGAAATGAAATAATTAAAAATCAACTGTCATTTCAGCTGATTAGGATTCCTAGGATACTTATTATCCAGAGTATAACACTGCTTCGATGGTTTTCTTGGCATGTTTAGTTTTAAAAGCACCTGCCAACAGATAGTCTAATGGCCTCCAGTGTAGTGAAGAGAACTCCTCACCTCAACACAGGAGGCATGTACAGAGATCCTAGAGACTGGAGAGTGCATGAAGCAGTTACAATGCCTTAAAACCAGGAGTCTCATGGAGGAGCAAGGTTAAATCACTTTACAGCGTGTCTGGCTCTGGTCAGAGCCACCAGATTCTCTTATTCATGATGTTATGACATTTCATCCTCAACAGCGTTGTGTCATGCACTACTTTAGAAAAGCTGCTGGGGGGAGGGGGGAAGGACAATTGTACCCGTTTGGTTCATTTTGCGTTTTCACAATCGCACAGGGCAGGTTGGTCTATCTGTTTTGTGGTCTGTGGTGTTCACTGTATGTAGTATAGGGTGAGAGAATGGTCTTAATTAAATAATGTCTGTGGCTGAATCGTGGTGTATTGTAGTTTATAGCAAGATGTACTGTATCTTCCAAGAGAATGGGAGTGCAGAGATGCTTGGAAACTGGATGAAGAACTACACATAGATGGTATTGGAGAGAATGCACTGAACAAGAAATGACCTCAAGGAAGAAATAGAAACAAAGGTGAAACTACACACAGAGGTGGATACCTAGACACGTAGGCTAATTGACATTTGAACATTTACAGTGTATGTTGCCATTCCTGTCTCCAGTGCACTCAGTAAATATTGGCTTGATATGCAATATATAAATATATCAGTGATCCCAAAGGCCATTGGGAAAATGCTAAGGATGATGATAAGTGGGACAGGGTTCCCATCTGAAGTGTAGCCCTGCCATGTGCCCAGGGCAGCTTGCTGCAGTCCTCTATACCAGGGGTTAGCCCTGGCACCTGCCTTTCCTGCCGGTGCAAGTCTTTGCTCTAGCTGATCCTTACATGTCCGAAGGGACCTGCAGCAAGCAGGTTAATTAAGCAATGAAGGATCCGTTCGGCACAGAATCTAAAGGAAAGTTCAAAGCCCCGTAATGGCCTGGCAAGCAGGCAGGCTGACCCTGGGTCTATGGAGTGGTGACCATGGACTATGCATGGGTGTGGCATTTAGGCAGTGATTGAGTGCAAAAGCTTCCTGCTCTGAAGCCCATACTAACAGCATCAGGACTAGGCTGGATGTGCAGTTTATAGAATGGTGCTCTCAAGCTTCAGTCTCACAGAGCATAATACTGTAGCCCTAAAACAACCTGAAAGAAAATCCTTTATCGCCTGACTTTGATTTAGTGACAGCCTGTACTTAGTTCTTTGGCTTTATTTTATTATTTTTAAATAAGTACAGCACACTTCTTCCACCTAACAAGAATCCAAGCAGAAGGGTGGTAATAGCTAATTAAGCTTTACAGTCCCGATCCGGGATTCTGACGGGAGTGTTGTGAACAACTTTCAACTTTAATCCTGTCTAGTGCTCTGTCTTGGGAACCTCGATTCCTTCAGGCTGAATGTGCAGAACTCAAATCACAAAACTCAGCTCCTGTTATTTCCATGGCATGGCTGGGAGTTTAGCCTGAGGGAGACCGTGCCACAGCTTTAAGCCTTTTAGGTGGGACGATATTTTTTTCATAGAGGAGTTGCAGCATCCAATTAAGAGGCAGGAGCACCTGTAAGGAGAAAACTGGCCCCTTCTTACCGTGCTACACAGATATTGTTGACAAAGTAAGCTTTCATCTGCTATACTGTAACAGAAATAAGACTGCAATGCTACTGTTTCATTATATTTATTATTTTTATTTAGCATATTTAATACTGTTTAACGTTTACTACTACAAATTCACCCCAGTGTGACAGCGACAAATGATGAATATCCAGACTAGGAAACAAAGAATTTGCTAAAAAACAATATTGTAAAAGCAGTATTTAGTGATCTGGACACTGTAATTCTGTCCTGATGGCTGTCGGCATAATGATTGGCTAAATGCAGACTTGAGTCCAGAATAAATTGAGTTTTATCCACTTGCCAAAATACAAGTTACATGATGGAAGATTTTAACTTGCCTCCTGCTTCTGCCCAACAGAAACCTGTCATCCTATGGCCTGTAACAGGCTGTCACGTGACAACTTAAGTGAGACTGGATGTTTCATGATCTGGAATCAAATCAGAAATCTATTTTTTAAATAATTTCAAACATATCTCTTAACTGCCGGAATGTTTCCTCTTTGTATCCCATAGTTATTATCAGTATAAACCTTTTCTTTCTGACAGGTTAGAAACAGGGGAGAAGGCAGTGTATACTGTACACTGTACATGTGTGGATTTCTGTTTACATCAATGAAGAGTTTTGAAGCCAGTGAAATGTTGTTTCACTGTGCAGAGCCTTAATGCGTATATCTGAAAAAGAGAAACCATAAGAATGGACAAATAAAAATAAAAATGTATTTCTGAGAAATGGACTTAAACTGGTATTAATCTTGAATAACAATGATATTACAATTTAAATTCTATGTTCTTAAAATATCTTACCTATTGTATAATCGACCTTTTCTCATTCTCTTCTAAAATGGAATTCCGACCAAGAGATGCAGTTGGGTTGTCTGCTGTGTCAGACGCAAGGCTCTGAAGGTCTCTCATGTTTCACAGTCCCATTCCTGCCTCTTCTCCAGCTCCTGCTGTTAGACTCTCATTCAGAGGAGACCTGAAAGGAGCTCACCAACCTGTACCATGGCATTGCACCCAACTCCAGTCCTTGGGGTCTGAGTCCAGGTGGTTTTCTGTGGCTCTTTAAACTGTCAGTAGCTGAAGGCTGTGTAGAAGCATCACCTGGGCCAGTTCAAGCTAAATGGGATCAGTTCAGGTGCAGAACTATTTATCCCTACAGTAAACTAGAAACATTGTGCAGTCTCTGAGGACCAGAGTTGAGAATCCCTGCCTTGTTTAAGAAAAAGAGCATTTTGGATTATGGATGACATTTTATGTACACTGGAGTCCAGATATTTTTACTGCATAGGCTACATACAATATGCTGCTGTACAACATAATTTATTTGTGGTGCTCCATAGCTAAAGACTTAATTTTTTTGTAAGCCCTCTGTGTCGCTGTGTTTTAAAGTCACTACTTTCTATTTTAATTTAATCAGATAAAGAGCTTTTGGGAGAGCAGAGAGCTATCTTTGCTTTCTGTCTTTGCTATTTTATCTGGGAGCCATCTGTGCTCCAGCACATTGGGCAGGTTTCCACCGAAGGTACTGTTTTTTGTGGCTTGCATTATGATGATTTTCAGGAGTGAACCTTATCCAGGTTAGGCTTGTGGTTTAATAACCTGCTGAGCTTCTTGTCCTATTTCATGCCCTTCTTACTGGTATCTGCCCCTGTATGTGCAACAGCAGTGGTGCTCCTGTTCTATAATGAACATACAGGTTTACTTTTACAGTAAAGAAGTGCTCAGACTGGTAACCTCTCCAAGCTGATAACTTTGAAACTTTACTGGCTTTTAACTAAGATCTTTTCCTTGCCTCACATTTTTAAATTATGTTTACACATCTTTGTTTTTAATTATTTTAAATTAATACATACCAGCTTCTGATCAGTTTTTTTTTGTATAAAATGACTCTAAAGGCTGACTTTTTAAATTAATGGGGGTACTGGCTGCTTTCTACTCATACTGTGTACAGAAATAAAATTTGTTTTTGTTATACGCAAAGTCTTTGTGTCATTTGTCTGCTTGGAACTGTCCATTCGTGATCAGTGGAAGTCAGATGTCTTTTGAAAGCGAGCACAACTGTTACTTTGTGCTTCATAATGAATTCTCAGCAGCCGCTGTATCCATATTCTCTTCCCATTCAATACTTATAAATTCTAATTAGCTTCCTCAATTGCGAGCTCAATGCTATCTGTTGTGATCTCGTGCCAATCAGTCATGGTATCTCGGAAGCTGGCCTGCTTCTTCTCCAGCTCTGGGCCTGTGGCTGTGTCTTTGCTGAGGTTGGTTCTGTCTGCGAACTGTGAAGCAGTATTCCCCTTTCCGCTGGCTCCAGTCCCGTTCACCCCTGCACTGCCACCAGCCCTGTCCTGCGGTGTGGCTTTCGTATCCTGGTTGCTGGCGTCTTCTACTGGGGCACCCAATGCTGAGCTTTCATTGGCTGCTTCAGTATCTGTCCCCTTGCTTTCATTGGTTGCTTCAGTATCTGCCCCCTTGCTTTCATTGGCTGCTTCAGTATCTGTCCCCTTGCTTTCATTGGCTGCTTCAGTACCTGCCCCCTTGCTTTCATTGGCTGCTTCAGTATCTGTCCTTTTGTTTTCATTGGCTGCTTCAGTATCTGCCCCCTTGCTTTCATTGGCTGCTTCAGTATCTGTCCTTTTGCTTTCATTGGCTGCTTCAGTATCTGCCCCCTTGCTTTCATTGGCTGCTTCAGTATCTGTCCCCTTGCTTTCATTGGCTTCGTCAGCATCTGTCTCTGAGCATTTATTGTCTGCTTCAGCATTTGTCATCGAGCTTTCATTGGCTTCTTCAGCGTCTGTCCCCTTGCTTTCATTGGTGGACCTCACCATAGTAGATGCAACACTTTCTTCATTAAAACCTTCAGTATTGTTACGTCGATCTTTCAGACCAACTCTTTGGGTTGCACCCCAGACTTTACTGTGCTCCTTACCTCCAACTGCATGGTCCTCTGTATTTGCTCCCCCAAGACTTTCTTTGATTCCCAACTCTGAGCACTGGTTCTGCACCTCCTCTTCATTCCCATCGCCTTTAATTCTTCCTGTTGCCGGAGCTCTACAGGCCTCAGAGCTGAGGCGTGGCCCCCAGCTGTCCCGCTCCGCCCCGTGCTCGTCTCCCAGCAGCCCCTCCTGCTGCCGCTGCTTGTCCTCTGCACCTCTCCAGCGGCTCTTCCGCGCCCGGGTGCTCCTGGCTCTCATCATCTCCCCCAGCGTCTTCAGCTCTCTGCGCACGCTGGGAGCGAAGGAGGGGTCCAACTTGCAGACCATCAGGAAGTCCCCCCGAGCCTGCTGGTCGTGGCAGAGAGCCGCGTGCGCCCGCGCTCGCTTGTAGAAGGCTTTCACGTTGCCTGAGGGGCAGAGAGGGAAGCACCGAGGCAAAAACTTAGCAAAGCTCTCCTGCAAAAAATACAATGAGCTACCTTATGGTATGCAGAAGAATGCCAAGCCCAGAGTAGAGCAGGCACAAACACTGCAGTGCACGCTGCATTGAGCTTGTGCAGGGTCTGCTGCAGACAGTCTTAGGAGATTTATGTTTATCCCACTGGTATGGAAATACCTGTATTGTGGGAAAAACTAGACATTTGCACAGCAATTATGACAGATTGTTTTAAAGGGCAGCAATGTGGAGCAATGGTGTGGTTTAAAGGTGCAACACTGGTTGTATCCTTTAGGAAAGTTGTCACCATAATTGCTTCAGTTAAATACCCAGCTGTATCAATAGGTGCGTGAAAGTGTCAGACAAATTAGTAACAGTAATAAGACACAGCTGAGTAGGCTTTACCCAGTGGGGGTAGTGCTGTACCTTTGTGTCTCTTGAGCAGTTCAGTAGTGTGCTCCAGCACCTCGTAGTACTCCTCCAGCTCCAGCTTGCACTGGCAGTAATTGAGCACCAGGGGGAGCAGCACCTTCTCCAGAGACTTCCAGTCCTCTTCCTGAGGATCCTCCTGCCCAGACAAAGGCGGTCAGATCCTTACAGCCAGTAACAACAGTACACCTATGTGCATGCTACTTTTTAAGGTTTGGCCTTAACTCCCATACAAAATCATGTCCCATCCCAGATATTTTGCATTTGATGTTTCAGAAAGGATTTGTAATTTTAAGCATATATATATGTGCCATGATAAACCTGATAGGATTTTACACAGAATTTGAATTTCTTCCTTAAAGAACTCTTATGATTCTAGATCAAATTTAATTATTTTTGAAAGGTTGTACTAGATACCACTGTCTCTGCTCGACATGAACAAGCCTAAGCTATATGATGAAATCATATGGGCCTTTCAAGCAGCTTTATATCTGCAGGATGACCATGAAACGCAAGGTTGTGTGGAGCAGAAATGATTGGCAATTGTTCACTAACTGTCCCTCAACATTTGCAGAGCCATGACTGAAGCACAAGGTTCTGCAAGCTCACCTTGGCCTGTATGAACTTCACATAGTCCATGGCTTCTTTGTACTTCTCAGATGCTTCCGGGAAGCGTTTCTCCTTCATTAGGTAGTTGCCCTCATTGTGGAGCAGGGGAACCAGCCTCAGCATTTCCTCTCTTCCCTTTCGCCCATGTCCAGAAGCTCCACTCTCACTTGTCCTCTGCAGCTGCTCTTGACCTTGCTCTGTGCTCTGATGGGCTCTCCACCCCTTGCTTGTGACCACCAGCTGGCTCCTTCTCTCTGGAGTGTCCTGTGTCTCGTTTGTATCCCGTCTTCCTTCTCCTTCCCGGCTGATTTCCTTTTCCTGTTCTTCTCCATCCCCCGCCCTGTCTCCCAGGATTCCCCAGTAGGTCTTCTTTTCTTCGCAGTACTTCTCAGCCATCCTCTCCTTCAGGAGCCTGAGCTCTCTCTGCACGAGGGGGCCGAGTGAGCTGTCCAGGCTGGCCACCATCAGGAAGTCCTGTCGAGCTTCCTTCTCATTCCACACAGCTGCGTGGGCCTTTGCTCTCTTGTAAAAGGCTTTAACATTGCCTGTCAGAAAAACGTTGTGAAAAGATGAGATATTTTTTTAAAAACTGCTGCGGCTCCTGTCCTATCACATACAATCAATTCAGTCTCTCCACTCCAGGTTTTGCTTTTGTGTCTTTCATATCATTTAAAGTACATTTACAAAGCACTGCACTCATTTTTGCTTCCTAGGAACTCATAAAAATGTATGTTATTGAAAAGATGCAGTTCTTCAGACAATTCTTTTGAGGCAAAATGTTTAGTCTACAAAATGGAAACAAGGTTTTAAATACCAGAACATTCATGTTCAATAAGGTTTAAAACATGGTCTTTTTCACTGTCTTTTAGGAGAACTCACCTGCACACACCTCTGGGAAATGCATCTTATATTTCTGTATTTTATTTTAAAAACATACATGCCACAGAATCCAGTGATCAACTACAGTATTTTAACAAATGCAAACGTACTGTAATGAGGTTACAGTTGTTACAGCTACAATAAAATTCAGCTGAACCAGAAGAAGAAGACAGCGGAGTTTGGAATTTAAGAACGCAAAATCTCTTTAAATCACAGCTGGCCTGTGAGTTTCAGCAGGCCTTTATTTTTCCATTTATGTTACTTTCTGTTATGCTTCCTTTAAATCATTGAGCGTCTGAACATTTTAAAAAGAATCCTGCTGCCTTTGACAGCATCGGAGTCATCGCAGCAAAATCAAAAATAATTTGAGCTTCAGCCGCTGCGAAAGTGACCTGATGACAGTAATGGACTGGAGCTGATGGAGATGAGTGAGATGCTAAGAGAGATGCAGAGGGAATAGTGACATAGTGAGCAAGTGAGGGAACAGTGCAGTGAGGGAGACTCGCTGCTGCAGAGATAAGAGGATCACGCTGCCGCGCCTCAGCTGGGCCACTGCGAGTCTTATTCACTGGAACAGCCTGCACCTCGGCTCTGACAGCACTGGGAGAAACCACAGCTGTCAGCCTTTACACATTGACTCAAGGCACCTGTGTAAGAGTGTACCAAACTACCTCTCAGTGTGCGAGCCCCCCCTCAGACCGCCAGGACTGAGTAAGGGAGCTGCTGCAGGGTAGTAGACGGGGTGGCGGGAGGAGAACGAGAGAGAGCACCTTCAGGAAGACTAGGATCTACCCTTCCTCTCGAATTTCTGTTATAACTCTGTTTTAGTATTCGGCAGTACTGCAAAACAGTAATACACAATTGCAATTCTAATAAATTGTATATAACACAATGTAAAAATGTTTATTATATAAACTACAAATGGCTAATTGCTTTATATTAATGTAAATACACGATTTTGGCCTTCAGCATGCTGTAGGTTTTCCTTATTTTGCGTATCTTATGCAGGACGCAAGTACTTCTGTTTGTAAGTAACGTTCGTAGCTGTCTTTGCAATCATCAGAGGAAAAGCAGGATTGCGTGCTGGGTGTTTTCCCTGCTAGAGCCGGTGCCTCTGGAGTGGGGCCGGATACCTTTGTGCCTGTGGATCAGCTCCGTGGTGTGCTCCAGGACCTCGTAGAACTCCCCCAGTTCCAGCATGCACTGGCAGTAGTTCAGCACCAGTGGCGTGATGAGCCTCCCCAGCTTCAGGTATTCTTCCTCGCCTGGTTTCTCCTGCAGGGAACACAGCGCACATCCCTGATCACTTCCTGCATGCCAACTGTGGCTGCTGTTTTAATGCTCACTGATGCACCTCTGTGCAGATAATGTTTGCAAACTTAGAAGGGGGTATGAAACTTCTGCTACAGTAGGGATATAGTATCCAAAGGCACGTGCTCGCTTGATGAATCTACTTGGATATTATATTAATTCCCAGCCTCCTTACACTTCCTGTAACCTGGGACTGAGCGCAGCCTGAGCCGAGCCCAGAAAGCACTTGCTTCCCCGCTCCACGCACTCGCACCTTGGCCTGCACGTTCCTCAGCAGGATCACGGCCTCCTGGTACTTCCTGGCCGCCCCCCGGAAGTGCCTCTGCTTGACCAGCGCGTTTCCCTCGCTGTGCAGCGCCGGGACGGCCTGCAGCTTCTCATCGGTGTCCATGGCCCAGGAGTCCCTCTTGTACGACAAAGGATCATCCACCTGGGGGAGACAGAGGCCAAGGCTGATCAGCCAACTGGAGCAGGAGAATGCTCAAGCGAACCCATTCTTTGTGTTCCCACAGAGCTTCTGAAGGCAAAGGATTATGAGGTGTTAAGGCATAGGAAGTGTCCCACTTCATCCACCACAATCAGGCTGATACCAGGCAGAGAATTAAGGAAGAATTGATGGTGGCCAGGCTCTGCCGGTTTAGCCTGGACAACAAGATAAGTGGCCAAAGGTTGAGTGTTTAGGATGAACTGATACATAGTAAAGCATTTCCTTGTTCTATTCTGTTCCTCACCATAGTTAACTGCATGATAAATTTGCATGAAAAACCTTTGCCTTTGCTTATCACAAAGGCTTGAATTCTTTTAGAAGCATCCAAGGTGCAAAAAGGTCACTGACCTGGATTAGCTCCATGACGAAGATGAGGGGCTGGGGCTCCTTCATGAGCTCGTTCAGGTCCTTGTAGCCCATGCAGTGATAGTCGAACATGTTCCCCAGCCCACACATGTGCCTCTGCCCCTCCAGGGGATCCTTCCCCTCGGCGATCAGGCGGATCCCCCTGGACACGACGGGGTACAGTCCTGTGTGCTGAGCAGAGGGGAGACAGATCTTCAGGGGCACTGGACAAGATGGGACACCTAGACAGGATTACACTTAACGATGCCGATAAAATAAAATTGAGTTTTGAGTTCTACTTCATGTTTCCTCACAAAAGAACAACTGATATTTGGGAACGAAGAAATGGTTCTTGTAGATTGTGTTTAGGTGTCACACAAGCAGAAGACTTCTCACACCATTCCTGCAGGGCTCGACAAAGCTTTGCCCCCCCGCAACTCCAGGGATTGAAAACCAAAGTCAACATTTTCAGCCAAACATTTGGTTTCGGTCAGGCTTTGCAAGGAGTACAAAAGAAAGGGGCTTATAACCTAGGGCTGTGGGTGTGGGACTTACTATAGTGTCACACCAGAACTCTGCCACCTCTCCAATCCGCATGGAGGTGAGCAGAGTCTCCCAGATCTCCATCTTGAACATCTTCCCCACGATGATCTCCATGGGAGCCTTGCCCTGTCGGCGACTGTCGTCAATCACAGTCCGCTCGAAATTGCACGCCAGCGTCTGGAAGTGGAACACCAGCTTTGGAGATGGGAAGAGTGAGGGAGAGAGAAGGGGAGAATAAGAGGAGAGAGTGCACCCAAGATAAGAGGGATTATGTGAACCCATATATTTTTATTGGATTGTCACACACAGGAGCTGATCCTGTCAGCACCACCTTCAGGGACTCTTGGGAAAAGCAAAGGCCTACCTCCCATTCAGAGCCATTAAAACAGTTTGCTCTGTAACAGATTAGACATGCTACCAAACCTTCACTCCGCTTAAACAGCGCCATTTCCATTCTGGGCCTGTCTCAGCATAAGGGAGCAGCAGCCAAATGCACATAATAGAAGTTCAAACAAAAGGCCCCAGCTGTGGAATGTAGAAATGAATTTGAGTGCATTCAATGCTTGTCATCTTGAGACACTGGGCCATGTTGATGTCCTTATATTTTGATGAAGACCTTTCCTCCACTAGAGAAACAATAGGAGGGGAAAATGTGCGCAGTTGTGATTTTGGAAAAGAGGTCGCCGCTAAAGGGTAGGGAAATTCATTTGGCAGCAGCCGCTATGTGGATTACAGGTGGAATTTTTTTTAATTAGGATCTGAGTTAGAATAGGACAGGAAGATAAAAACAGGTTGGATTTTTGGTCACGAAAAACAGAATTTGGGAAAACAGACCCCTGCCTCTTACCTTGGTTCCGTTCCGAAATTTGGGGAGGTCACCCTGACCTCCGTGGAGGATCTTTTTCCTCACCCCTTCAACATTCAGGAGGTACATTTCCTCCATCCTTGTGTGTCCCCCCCCTCTTTCGGCAGCGATACGAGAGAAAAATCCAAGTATTTTCCAAGAGTAGGTCTCAGAGACCGAAGACCTTTTAAGCAGCTGTTTATTGGAGATTTTTCCTTCTCGATGAGCTTGCAAGCAGGCCGTGATGCAAGCGCAGCTCCGCAGCCCAGCAGTGCTCCTCCTGCCCGGCTGCTCTCTGACAGATGGCTGGATTAGCAGGCTGGCCGCTGTAATCTGTCAAGTAAATCCCCAGAACCTTCTCCCTAATCCTTAGACAGCAAGCAGCAGGCGACCTGCGCATGCGCTGGTGCAAGGTAACAGCATGAACGCACCTTCTTTAAGAAAGAAATTAAAACGTTTGTTGCATGGAAAATCCTTCTCTTCTGCTGGCATGGCTCAGGGGACCTTTATGCCCCAAACACTCCAAAACACCAGCATTTTATTTTACAGTCCAGGGGGCTTCCTGGCCTTTTCACATGAAAAGTTTTCAACAATTTCAACAAAAGACTGCTACTAAATAATGAACAAATACTGCTTTAGGAAGGGTGGCTTTTACCATCCCTCAACTGCCACAAACTATATTCAGACTTCCCTAGTGACCTACACCACCAGCTCCACTCTCCTCACAAGCCCAAATTAAACCCATGTGGGATGGTGCATTTTTACCGGATTATACTATTTACTCACACCGGGTGAACTATTCAGCACCCTCTCGTGTCGATCCCATGTTATTACAGTTATACAACAGGTCTAGACAGTTGTATTTTCACCTGCCTTGACAATAACAGGATAATAACAGTTTTCTTTATCTCCACAATTAGACTGATCTCAGCTCTTACATGATCTAGTGCACTGGGCACAGAGTTAGGCTCACAAACACGAGGGTCACTATTATTGCTATTAACCTCTGCTAATAAAGTTTAAAGTCTTATCTTAAAAAAAATAATAAAAAGTGTCCATTGTATTAGGCTTTGGCCCAATAATCTTTATTAAATGATAATATGGAAGGCTTCCATAATTCAAAAAAACATTACAAGGAATGCTTAATCACTGTTACAACCATCTTACATCATATAAAAGTTTACTGAAGTGTGTAAAACTGACAAAAAACATTAAACCTGGACATATAGTGCATTAATACACTGTAATAATGGAAATTAATATCAAAATAGCTCTTAACATTTCACATCACTGGGGTGTACAGAATAATCTAAACCGATTTCCAGTTCCACCTTCTGCATGTACAAGGTCAAAGTTAGCAGCCATTTCACCTCTCATCACACAACTGAGCCTTCACACAGTTCTGCCACACCTGGCACTATAAAATTTGAATAATAAGTATTTATTTTCAAAATTTAATGTGGCTGAACCTAACACATCATAAACTGGAGGTGTTCCTAGAAGGCAATAAGACTCCATGTTTAACAGGACTGCCCTTAAACTGAAAGGCATGGGTAGGAATAGAATATGGTTTCTGTGCTGAAAATCAGTTCTTAGTGCTGGTGGGGAGTAAAAGCATAACACAGATCCAAACTGAACCAGAAACATATCGGCCACACTGTTCTTCTGTTCAAGTAGTCTTATGATTGGCAGGACTTCACAGTAGAGCAGCATCACAAAGATGACTGCTCACAGGCATTAATCAACAAACTTAATTTCTTTAAAGGTGTATTGTTCAATCTGTCCAATTACACATCTCCATTAAAAGGCAGTTTTCAAGTCTCACCTAATGTGAAAGTCTACCAGTGAACATGGCCACATCTTTAGCCTATACATGCACAATACCACAGCAATGTTTTACACATATCATTCTACAGCCCTTGACAGCTCTGTGGCATGAACAGTAACACAATATCTGGGAAATAAACCAAGGCGCTGTAGGTACTGTCCTTAGGACTCTGTTTTGTCCTGATGAAACTGTCTTTTGACTTGCTTATACTGCCATCTGCTGTTACTTCTCAATAAGGGAATCCAGCTGTTCCTGCAGAGAGGCCAGCTGTTGGGATAAAAACAGTAACTGTGTTAGAAGTGGAGGTCACATAAGGTATCTGCGAATTAATCTGGCACGTTTAAGAACCTGTTTTTAATTATAAGCTTAAGTCACTATCACCACTCTGATAACCTTTGTAAGCATTCTCATGAAAACAGAGTAGTCCAACCTGTCTGCAGATTTTTCAAGTTATATTTTAAAGAAGCAACACCTGAAGAGCTGGAAGGTGCTGGAGAATTGGTTCAGTAATGAATGGATTTTGTCATCAAGAGCTCAGCTGGAATGAAAACCCACAGACATGCCGGCCCCTCCAGCACCAGAGCAAGGTGCCCTTGAAGACAGGAGGCCAAGGTGTCCCCCAGCTCCATCAGGTGTTGTTGCACAAGGTTACATGTATTTTATGGAACAACAGATAAGACTGCTTAAGGCGCCTCGTCCTTCACTTTTTAAGATCTGGTCGATTCCACTTCAGTTATGCCCGGAAGCCCGTCTGTAGAACCTGATGACTGCAGGGGATAGAGAACAGGAGTCTCCCCCTGATCTCGGGGAGGCCCCAGCCCCCATACTGTCACCCCTAACCCCCTGCTTCTAAAGTTACAGATCAAGCGAATAATCTAGCGATTTGTTCAATTAAGAGTCATTTTGGTCCTGGGGGGGGATGAAGGGCATTCAGACTTTTATTCAAAACGAATGTAAAGGATGCCCCGCCTAATCGATTCCTACTCAATTCCAGCTCTTGAGAAACTGAAGATTTAATGGCTATAAATGGTTAGAATGGTTAAGTCTTCAAGCCATTAAAGCTCCTTCTTACCTGCTCCAGCTGACGCTCTTCTTGGCGGATTATCTCATTCAGTAAAGTCTGGAAGCGATTCTAAACAACAACAACAACAACAACAACAACAACATCATTAACAGCAGGCAGATTCCATTACTTACAAGACACTGAACGGAGGGGCAGGTGTCTAGAAATACAAAGGCCTCCCAGATATGATGCCTACACGTCTTAATAGTCATCGGCTTCAGAGCGAAATTTTAATTCTAGAAACAGAAAAAATAAACATTTCATGTGCTGTCTTGTGCAGACTTCTACATGAACCCTTCGCATCAGGGAGGTGCTCAATAGTCTAAAACAGTATCTGAATAGCGGTTTTGTTTTCCGTAATCAACTCTCCAAGGTTAGTCCAAGAAAACCTCACAGCACACTATTCGAAAGATTTCTTAGGTGATGCCAAAGATAGTATTTTTCAAAAACACTCCCACGAACTAGTTTCAGTGTGACACAAGCCACATTACACAAAGACGCTGGAAACGTCAGTGGTCCTGTGCACTGTGTCATGTCCATGGACTGTAGCAGTTGCGCATGATGTATGGGGCCTCACCTTCAGGGCCTGGTTCTCCACCTTTCTGATCAGCTCCTCCTGGTGTTTCTTCTTCTCCTGGGTCTCCTGCAGCTTTGCCTTCACACTGTTGATCTGAACCTGGTACTCCATGACTGCAGGAAACAAGAGGATGTGCTTGACAACACACAGCCTACTGCAACACCACGACAGAGTATGTGGAGAAAGAGACCGTGCAATAGAATGAGGGGATATTATCATTAATTACAATTCCTCGCATTTATACAGCACTTGCTATTTTGAAGCATCCCAGAGGAAATACTGGTCCCCCTAAACACTTGCAGCAAAGCCTGGCAAAATGGTCGTAGGAACAGTTTCCTTTAGACAGGATTGCACAAACCACAGGGCGAATTAAAGTAATAACTGGGCCCGACAAGTAAATGTACTTACATCCAGTTAAAAAATGATGAGATGTATTTTGAGTATATTTACTCCTCCTCTTACTAAAATCAGTGTGGCTCTTATAAACGACTTCGGGCTTACATTAGACTTTATATTATATTTATATTTTACATACAAATTTTATATTGTGAAAAAAAATCTTATACTTGCAGACTGCTTTTATAAGCAGCTACTGCATGAATCCAATGACACGACGAAAGGGAGTTAGGTTTCTAGTTTGTCATCCTCGCCGACACGACACACTGCTACTCAAATGGAAAGCATGATTAATACTCCTGTTCCACCCCTTTACTTTAACCAGGGGAGCCCCAGAGGAAAAGCGAGGAGCAGGCCTCCTGTGCACTCAGCTGCCCGCGGGTTTCTGGCCGGGAGCTTCTAGCTCTTCGCTCTGCTTGGGCCTGTGCCAAGCGGGGAGGAGCTGGTACGCCGCTCCGACAGCCCCTCGGGCTAATCTGTTCGATACTCTATTGCCCTCGTGTGGAACAGCGCGTCTCTTGACCTAAAACAATCAAAACTATTTATTTCACAGGGCTTACACGCACTTCAAAGAAAAAAAAAACTCCCTCACGACTATTCACAGCGTGAACTATTCATTCCGTCTGGATGCGGTTTTAGACCCGCCGGCCCACACGGCGCTCTCACCGATCTGGCTGTTGGCGTCGCTCTCGTCCCGCGGGCCGTCGGACTCGTTCAGCTTCTCCCGCAGCTGCCGCTCCAGGTCCTCCTCCGTGTCCATGATGTTCAGGTCCTCGTCCTCGTGCCTGTCGCCCTCGTCCTCCTCCTCCTCGCTGCTGCTGCTGATGTCGTTGAAGATCTCCCGCAGCTCGTCTCTTTGCACTGCAGACACAGACCGGGCCGTTGGCTCGCCGGGTCGACTCGCAGAGCAGCAGACTCGCTGCGGCAAGTCAACACACTTGCAGACTGTTATCCGTTTTTTGAGACCTTCATTTCTGACAGAGCGGAATAAGCTCACCGGAGATAAGAGCAGACTATGACTCTAAGACTCTACAGGGGGCTGTCCATGTATTTTAAACACTATGCCCTCTACACTGTAGGGCTCTGTGCTCTGCTTGAGTCCTCCTTCTCCCAGGCTCTGCACCAACACAGACGATCGCGTTGCCTTGAGTAATTTAAAGAGGCCTGCAGTGGATGTGCCGTACTGTTTTTTTTCTCACCGTGTCTCTGTGCCTTAATCAAGAGTGTCACCGAGCAGCACGTGCGTGTTCCTGGGTGCACCACGGCGCCCCTACCTGAGGAGCCATGGCCAAGCTTGTGCCCCGATGTGCCCGGAGAGGAGTCCAGGTTCGCCAGGGACCCGTGGTTATCGGCCTCCTTGGTCTCGTCCTCTGCAATCACCTCCCACCCTGTGGCCAGCAAGGTCAAAGGAAACGCAGCAGACATCTGCAAAGCTCTGTACCATGGGGCCATTGGGCACCGCCGTGTCATCACAGAATTCTGAGCTGTTTTTGATTAGCTAGGTATGTTACAAAGCCTCCACCACAAAGACAGATTTGTCTTTTTTTTTTACCACACTGGAATTATTCTGAAGGCGCCTTCAGCTGAGATGGGAAACAGCTGAAGACATATGTAAGGAAACTGAAATGCGGCGCTCAAAGAAAAGGATACGGACACTGACAGCTTCGGCGTCTGTACTGAGCAGCCTTTTCACTTCCTTCTCCACGTCTGGAGACTCAATGTACTGTAAAATGAATCATGCCGTGTTAAGATAGTTGAGAACTCACATTAAACAGCCTCTCTGGAAATGTTCAGAGACACAGTACATTTGCCACTAATAGTACCATCTGGAAACGAGCAAGGAAATGCATTAGAGATAATAGAAGACAAAATCATAAGAGCTCAGTACATCTTAAAAGAGATTTATTTGAAGAGAAATTAAAATCTCTTTCTTTCTTGGTTCTATCAGTCGAAACACCCCCTGGTTACCTTATGCATCTTGTGCCAATATAAAACAGGGGGCTTTATTTATATTGCTAGTTATTGGAAGTGGCAATTAAAAGAATTTAGAGACAATGGTCAACATCCAGCTAATGTCAGCATTTGCAGTTCAAGACAGATTCAAAGCAAGAAAGGGGCTGAGGTGTTTACTGTATTGTAGAAGTTCTGAGACGCACTGATCAAAGGAATCGTAAGGTTTACCTTGGTTAATTAAATTCTAGGTAAATCATTAAGAGTCATCAAATGTGCAGGAAAAGAGGATAAAACAGAGTACAGAGAGCTGACCATTCAACATGAATTTCTTGTACAGAGAATCCCTCTATACAGTTTCTCCTGGTGAGTGGATGTATTTACTTCAGGCTCCCATTAAATTTGTATTATCCAGAGTTATAAAGATATAGATTTAACTGTAGGTCATATTCTGTTTGATTAAGAGGACGGGTTTATATCTCTTTTTGGCCTGTTAGACATTATACAGGATTTGAATATCTGGCAGTTCTTTTGGCTGGTCAGGATGAAGGCCTTCGATACACCTTGTTTGTAAATAGAGTAATGTGTACAGTATGTTGCATTTTGTGTTGTGTGTTCTTAGTGTGTTATTGCCATCATTAATACATATTTGTTTATTCCAGTGTGCCTGATTTATTACACTTTTCATAACATCTATACCGGAGAACAAATATCTCAAGAGTCTCTCAATATTTCTACAACATGGATATAGTCTTGACATAGCTTTAAGATTTTGGGGGTATTTTACTTATCAATTATCCCACTATTTCTGATATTTTCTATTTTCATAACCGCCCTATGTGTAACAATATGTTAAACTATATTTATCTCTCAAAACTTGGAAAACAAAAAAGCAGATTAATATTTCTAAAAACTCTCAAAGTATCTTAATACTGGCTCACACAGTAATAAATGTTTTAAAAAACACAAGCGACAACTTAAGAAGGAAAACTTAAAAAGACGAAGATGAACTTTACACATTAAAATTTACCTTTTTCTTAGCAGTTTTCCTGAATCTTCTCTTCCTGGTGTTTTTCAAGGGATGAGTGACTAGACAGTAAAACCAAAGACGACTATTATTGTTCATATGGACACTGCCGTTCACAGTCACTTGAAAATCTTCAGGAAGCTCTGAAAAGGCTCATCGCAATTTACTGTCTCATAGAAAAAAGTAAACACAACCACCTACCTGCATAAACCCACAGAAGAATTACTGCTAACGAAAGAAAAAATACTGCCTTGCTACATCTTAAGTCTCGTATTTGAAACTTAATTTCAAAGTGTTTAAACTCTATTTTGTTACCAGGCTCATAATAATACTGCCTCTGAAAAAACAAGGAACAACACGTTTTAAAGCAACGAGGCAAGCAGGGTGGATACTCACTGCCATGGTTCCATATAAACTTCTTGTCTTTATCTTTATCTTTCTTCTTGTTCTTGGGCTCTGTAGTTCCTGTGGGTTCCTCTAGAGGGGGGTACAGGTCTCCATCCACTGTGCACACCAGCATCTGTGTACATACAATATTCATTGGAACAGCTCAACACAAAGAGCGTCAGCCACTCATAATTGTATAACTAGATAGATAACTAGGAAGGGACTACTTCCCAGGATTTGTGAAAAAAAGCCACAGAAAAATTACAATTAAACAGTGGAGAACAAATAAAATCAATCACACTTAAATCATGGAAAACAGATTTAAAGATCCACAATAACACTGTGCATATAGCCTAATAAAAATGAAATTTAGTTAAAAACTTAATTGCATCAAAGTAAGTGTACATTCTAAAAGTAGACATGAATTTGCACAGTATGCCTTTGAATGTTTCGTTCTTACCTGACAAACATCTGCAGTCTTATAAAAGGTTTTCTTATCCACTGTCTTCAGAGACTCTATAATGCAGGGGAGGTCCACCAGCTTGCAGGCCAGAGGAACGCGATCCACTCTCACGATCCCATGGCGCCCGTCAGCTGCACAGAGGGGTCATTCGTTTTGAGAACATGTGTGAAAGCACACAGCCACAACTGGTGAAGCTGTTGTAACTTCAGGGAAATGCATTCTCTTACACAAACTCAACTGATCATAACTGGGAAAGAAATAGACTTCATAAAATGACCACCATAACATAAGAACAAGTTTTACATTTTCAGGAGCTGGTGTAGGATTCTTTAAGTACATACAGTATGGTGTCTTAACACTTGAAATTGACCTAGATATCAAGTTACCTAACTGTAAGAACAATTAATATAATAAGGACGCCGTAGAGGGACACATGTATTACAACTGTCGTTTCGGTGTTGTTTTTTTTAACCCTTAAATCGGGTCTAGAAAATGGTCGAATATGCCAGATTATTCCGTCTGTAACTCGACCCAGTTTGTTTCTTGCGATCCAGTGAACGATGAAGCCAGTGCAACATCCAGACAGGCGGTTATTAGTGATTAAGTCCCGTAATATCTGAGCAATCGAGGAACTCTTCCAGGGTACGAACCGTGCAGTTCAATGGTGAGTCTGTCTTTCAGATTGACGCTACCAGACTGCACTACTCTCCGAACCGTGGAGGCGTATTCCTACATGAAAAAAAAACAGGAGGACGTTTCAATGAAAACTACATGAGGTCGATTTCGGCATCTCCGATCTCGGAGAGGTTCAGGTTCCGTACCGGGGGCAGCCGCAGTATGAACTGGCTCTCCAGCTCATGAGGCGCGTCGTCTTTGTTTTTGGAGCCTGCCTTTCCCACTGGAGGAGAACAAATCAAGACATCAACAGTTAAGGGCGTCTTTTTGTAATGAAATCGACTTAACTAAGCATCACCATCTAAGCGAAATTTAAATAAATCCGGATATAAATATGTACAGGTAAACGAAGTGCACAGAAAGAAATGCCGAACCTTTTGCTTTGGAAGTCATTTTGATCTTCTTATTCTGCATAAACACTTGCGTTATACGACGTCCTCTGTAAAGAAAATTGATATTTTTATTACGCAGAGAAAGATGCGATTAGGAGATATGAGATATCGTTGTTTATTGTTTGTGCTTCAACTAACATTGATTTTGATGCAAATTTTCAAAAATAGTGCAGGGAATAAAGTAAACTAAAAAACAAACTA
Source organism: Lepisosteus platostomus (assembly GCF_059453375.1). Lineage (NCBI taxonomy): Eukaryota > Metazoa > Chordata > Actinopteri > Semionotiformes > Lepisosteidae > Lepisosteus > Lepisosteus platostomus. The sequence continues at coordinate 54,957,361 of NC_142620.1, forward strand.
TATAAACTGCACCACCCTGGCTCCTATTAAAATAATATGTTACATATAGTTAGAGGCAGCAAAATAAAATCATAAATATAATCTACTGTATCCCGCAAGAAATACGTACTGAACTTACCAACACAACTGTACCTCCTCCTCCACAACAACACAACCGGATACTCTCTTGAAAAGACTACCTATAAACAACAAGTCCCGCTCTCCAAAGGGTCCGCCTTGCTCTCGTCGTTTTAATACGGCTCACATTCACTAAGTCAACAGTTCGGTTAAACGCCTTTTGCTTCACGGATTCCGGTGTCTTCAGCGATAATATTACTTAATTAAAATAGAAGAAAGCTCAAAACGGTGCTTCGAGGCAGAAGAGGAGAAAGAAAGGTTCCGGGCAGCCGGAGCTGGGGGACCTGCAGACGGAGAGGACGGGTTGATGGAGGAAGTTGCGGTTTCCCCGGCCTGTGACAGAGCTCTGTATCAGGCGTCTATGGGCACGATTGCAAGGTAAATTCCTGTTTTTTTTCCCTATTACAGAATCGGTTTAATTGAGTTATGTACATCTTCTACAAATAACTTATTGCTTTATGACAAAGCTGTCCCGTGACATCACATAAACGTCTTGGGAAAATTGAATTATAGCTACAGTAAGAACTGAATTAACGGATTGCTTTTTAGAAAAAAAAAACCCTCAACCTCACCCTCAACAAACGAACAGATACTGACTTTGACCTGTTTCAACGACACTGCATTCAATCTCCAGATAGGTTTCAGTAAAACGAAATGTAATACGAAACAGTCATACCTGAGCTGTTGAGTTTTAGATCGAGGCGTCTCTCTCTCTCTTTCTTTTTAAATCTCAGCTCAGCTGTGATTTCTCTCCAGTATCAGACTTTCAACAATCATTTGTCAACAGATGGATATCGATGCTGCGAGCCGAGTGAATTTCTACATCGGCCTCTCCCTGGCCATCTGCTCCAGTGTCTTTATTGGGGGCAGTTTCATTCTGAAGAAGAAGGGGCTCCTCCGGTTGGCCAGTAAGGGGTCAATGCGAGCGGGTACGTGTCCACACTGCGACTGTGTCTTACCTTATCGGGACTCACTGTCCTTGCGTTTACTGTCGACTTTACTGTTAGATCGCATGATTCGTCGTTGTAATCTCTGTGCCTTGTGTAACTTTTGTTTCAGTTTCTCCAGGCTGTTTAATAGAGCCCAGTTTTAAAGTTGTTTTGTTCCGAAAATAACTCAAATACCAATCACATGACTTGAGCAGAGTGTTTTGTTATCCCAAGGCACAGTACACTACTCAGACAACCAGCAAATGTAACTGCTCACACTGTAAAACGCAAACAGCAGTACCTGAATGGGAAGTGAACCATTGATGTGAAACTTAGACTGTTGTGTTTTCACCGTGTATCATTTCTGTCATCTTGTCATTGTCACTTCCTTCTGTGACCTGGTCAGGAAGAGTTACAGCATACGTCGCACCCATTTACATCATATCTTGGGAAAACGTGAGACATTCTTGCATCTCTTTAAAATTTCACATTGTTGATAATATGAAATCTTATTTAATTAGGAAGATGTTCACTTTGCAGTGTGTTTGTGTTTAAATATGGCATATTATTGTTGGAATGGAATGTCTTTTCCCACTTGTGAGTTTCTTCGGTTGATGCTGGAGAACTTGTTTCCCAGTTTTGTTGTTTGTACCTGTCACAGAAAACCAGATTGCGTTGAAAAACTGGTTCAGTCGGTGTATTGGACATGAGCTAAAACAAGTGTTGAAGGAAACATACCTGTACTCCTGCTACTGATGCTGTCAGTGGTGATAAGCTGCAGTTCAGTGGGAGACACTGGGAGATGAAGGCATTTTGTTTTGTCCTTCCCTGTGCAGGCCAAGGAGGACACGCCTACCTCAAGGAGTGGCTGTGGTGGGCAGGACTTATTTCAAGTAAGTCGTGAAGTCTGTGTCCTTTTGGGTTCTACAAGTCCTACAGTTTATTTTCGAGACTCTTCAAAAGCATTCAGGAATGTCATTTCCACTATGATTTACTGTAATAAGAGCTACGGAAAGACGTGTCTGAGCAGCAGAGACTTCTTTCCAAGATCATGCCTTTGTTTTGTTTAAACCAGCGCTTGACCCAGTGGTGGTCTGTGGTGCTTTGACATAACCCGGAGGGATGTCCAGATCAGAACCCTTCTGGCTCTTCGGTTCTCTGCCATTTTCGTCTCTCTTCTCCTCTCACATTGCTCTGTGCTGCGCGTTATGTCCAGATACTCGGGTGTGTTTCATTTTTTTATGAACGGGTCATTACGTTGCAGCCCACCTGTACGTTGTTTTAATCTGGAAATCTTTGAGACACGTGTTCTGCCAGAGACTGGAGGCCCAAACCCTCTGAAAGAAAGTACTGTGATTGAAAACAAAAGAGGAAGTGTGTTCATGGCAGAAGCCATGCTGTGTCCCTGGCGTGGGCCCGGCCGGGGCGTGCCTCCTGACCCGCTCTGCCCTCTTGTGTTGCAGTGGGGGTGGGAGAGGCTGCGAATTTTGCGGCCTACGCTTTTGCGCCGGCCACGCTCGTTACGCCGCTGGGAGCCCTGAGCGTCCTGGTGAGGTGAGTCAGGACACACACACGAGCTCAGTCTGCAAAAGCTGTTTGATTTCTCGGTGTATTTTTTTCACCCGTGTGCCATTTTGATGAAAACAGTGGTTAATCGCTTGGATAAAAAAAAAAAGACTTTTTTCCGAGATTTGTTTCAAGTATGGTCTTGGTACCTTCCATCAAACCATCCTAATAAGGGTCACTTACAACACATCACAAAAAGACCTGTGTTCTTAATAACATACAGATATGCAAGAAAGATTGTTACAGTTCTGACAGGTGCTAGCACTGGCATTTTTACATTTTTGTCCAAGAGCTCCCTCTCACCCTTCCTGTTTCCTCAGCGCTGTGCTGTCCTCCTATTTCCTCAACGAGCGGTTGAATGTTCACGGGAAGATCGGGTGTCTGCTGTGCATCCTGGGCTCCACCGTGATGGTCATCCATGCCCCACAGGAGGAGGAAGTGGACTCCCTGAGCTCCATGGCGGAAAAGCTGAAAGATCCCGGTACGTCACACACCTGCACAGTCTCTCGGGGGTGAATGTGCCCTCCGGAATTCACTGGGCTGAAATTAAGTTTGAAGTTTGTGATTTAAGTGACCGGCAGTGATCAGTGATCACAGCCCTGTCTGGTTGCAAAGTTTTGGCTTGAGCCACAGGAAGACTCCGGCGATGAAAGCTGAAGTGGGACACAAAAAGCTGGATGTTGAAAGCATAACAAGTGTGATCGCTGCCGAGCGAGTGCCTGATTTCTTTCTTTCAGATTATTCACTTTAACAGAACTGCTGTCTTCTGCCTGTTGCAGGTTTCATTGTGTTTGCCGCGTGCGTCGTTGTGAGCAGCCTGGTCCTGATCTTCATCGTGGCCCCGCGCTACGGCCAGAAGAATGTGCTGGTCTACATCTTCATCTGTTCGGCGATCGGCTCCCTCTCCGTGTCCTGTGTGAAGGGGCTGGGGATCGGCGCGAAGGAGCTGTTCGCGGGGAAGCCGGTGCTGAAGGAGCCCCTGTTCTGGGCGCTGCTGGTGTGTCTGGTGGCCTGCATCAGCACGCAGATCAACTACCTGAACAAGGCGCTGGACATCTTCAACACGTCCATCGTCACTCCCATCTACTACGTCTTTTTCACTACCGCGGTCATGGCCTGCTCCGCCATCCTCTTCAAGGAGTGGTTCCAAATGTCCGCGGACGGCATCTTGGGCACGATCAGCGGCTTCCTCACCATCATCGTGGGCATCTTTCTCCTCCACGCCTTCAAGGACGTCAGTTTCACCTGGGACGCCCTCCCACTCTTCCTCCGCAGGGGCCAGAGAGGGGACCCCTGGGGCCAGCCCTATATTCCCGTGCCCAGCCAGGAGGCGGAGACGCCTGGGGGACAGCCTTTGAGGGAGGGAGGCAGTAAGAGGCATTCTCCAGACAGCACAGCCAGGAGGAGCAGCAGCGTCACGGTCACCTAACAGTGGAGTCAGATCCTTTTAACACCCATCTGTTGTTGTTTTATAATAATTTGGGGTCTTGAAGATATTTTTAGAACGGAATCTGGGAAGGATACCGTGCCTTCTAGGAAGTATCCTTCTAAAATATTTTAAAATACAGTACTCATCCAAAAGGAAGCAAAACCCCCTCTCTCTGCAAATGACTACTCTCACAAAAGTCCCTCTTGTTTCACAGGACTTCATACTGCCATCCTTGTTCCTTTTCCTTTCGTTTTTACTCCACACGAATCATCTTTTTTAACTCTTCTCCTTTGCCGCTGGTGTAGGCTCTGGTTGACAGGTCTGCACTATTAAAACTAGTTCTGTTCCCATTCTTTGCAGAACATGTGACACTGAAATGGCAGGATGCATAAAAATGGGGAGAGGACTGACACGTCACACAGCACTGTGCTCATTAGCTCACTGGCTTTTTTAAGTGTCTTTTGTTCTTATTGATCCCAAGGTTTACAGTAGGGTCTATGTAGGTCTAGGAAACTGTAATTGAGAGAATTTAATTTTCTGTGCTGAAGTTAATGCTTAGCTACAAAACACTAACTTTTTTCACTAACTGTCACGTGAATAGGTGCCTTTTTAAATTTATTTTTACCAGTGGTGCAATTAACAACTTGAGGTCAAGGGCGTAATACAGAGCGAGTCTCGGGAGCTATTCCAGAAAGTTGAACACGGTTAATATAGTATTATTCATTTGTGTCAATCATTTCATACATGTTTATATGTTTATACAGTATAAGTAATTAGTATAATTCTGAATTGCACAACTCTCAGTACTTCTGTAGGATTGCCGTAATTCTGGAGAATTCTGTAATTCAATGAACTGCAGTACTGGAGACTAGTAGCCGGGTTATTGTACACGTCTATTCAGGGGTCATGTGTACCACCTCGTGCCTTTCACTGGTGGCAGGGACAGGTTACACGGGTTGATTTTCCACACTGCACAGATTCTTCCACTTTTACTCAGTGTGCAGTTTGTCTGGCTGGAGGCCGGAGGAGATTTCATGGAGAAGTGTAATTACAGTGGCTTTCTGGAGAAGCTGTATGTTTGTTTACATGTGACAGGTGGACTGATCTCCTCCGTTCCCAAATGCTATATATGTGAAAACTACAGTATTAACAATCGTAATGGCTTAGCACACTTGTAATCTTTGGTGTCATAAATCAAATATTTATATTTATTGTTCCTTTCTAAAAAACAATCTTTAATTTTTGATACCTTGTTATTGTAAATAAGAGTTTAGGATTTTAATAAAAACTGAAAGCTGTTTTAACTGCGATTCAGCTATGATTCGTTTTTCTTTATATGTGTTTTGTTAGTTAATTTTATGCAAGAGGTGCCTTAGATTGTTTAGTGGCTAAAAAGCACAATAGAGTCTGTTTTCTCACTCAAATTTACATAGTTCACATCCTAAAAACCTCACTGAATGGCTTAACAAGGAATTCAGCAAGAATGTTACTTAAAAAACTAAAAAAACTGACTTCAAGCAGTACGATTTCAGTTTTCTATATTTGAAATGGAAACAGGGCAAACAATGTCACACTGTAGGTGTATTTTGAGAGCTTCCCGCTGTCGAATGTTCGCACTAAAATTCAATTTAAACACTTTAAAGCTTTGAATGGACTGAGCCACCAACAGTTAACATACTTTTCATCATCGTTTTCATCCATGCACACAATACAACCTTTAGATAACCAGAGGTGGTTTTACCTTTCACTTACATACATTGAACAGGTTTACTCTGCATGTAGTAAACATTTTGGGGATTTCAAATTAAAGGCAACTCCGTAGTCTTACGAAACTGAAATCTTTCACTAATGACTCCTAGAACCCGGGGAGATGAGGGAGGTGTCAGAATCAGCCCTTGGGATAAAACAACATGGCAGGGGGTGCCAGCAGTCCAGGGGCATTTGTACGGTCTTCGCACCCCTGGCCTGCCCCGTCAGTCCCTCGCGGGTGCACCCCCATGTCTGCGGCGCTGTGCTCAGGCCCGGCTCCGTGCCCCCGCGTGGCTCAGTCAGACATGCTCTCCGAGAGGGACACCTTGCCCCTCTGGGTCTGCTCCAGTCTGTTCAGGATAAACTGGCTGGTGTCGATGAAGCGCTCTACACAGTTCACAAAGCACGTCTCTGTTCTGGAGTCCAGCTTCGGCCCCGGCTTATCCATGCACTTGTCCTGTAAATGGGAAATCAAGAAGGAGCATTGAATTCTACACCGCTGCTGTGCACTGAAGGCCCGCATCGCTCGTGACAGCTCAGTGACGGCTCGTGACAAACGTGGCTGAACACCCGGTGCTCTTCCTGGGCTTTCACCCTTGCAGTAAATCGGGAACTGCTGTGTCCACCCTGTGCTTTTCAGCCCGAAGGGTCCCACATGTGGCGGGGGACCCACTTCAGCCATCAGCTGGAGGAGCGAGAACCTGCTGCACCAGCCCGCGAGGAAAATGGAGGAAGACCAGACCGATCACATCCAGAGTGGACCGTCGCCAGGACACTGGGGGGTGAGCACCCTACTTTCGTCCACAGTGCCCTGGGATCTGTAGCGACAGTCTGGCCGCTTACCTGTAGCGCAATACTTTATACGGTGCAGTGTCCCTGGTCACCATACTGCAAAGAACACAACGTAAAGACACACCTGGTCTTCCCTGAAGGTCTCCCGGTATTGAGCAGGCCCGGCCTGTCTGTTTCTGAGATCCTCACACATCAGGCTAAGCAGCAGTAGCAACGTAATAAGATACTAGCATCAGACGTTTTAGGACCAAATCTAAAGCCAGGCTACGTCTAATACAGTTTATGTCTTTTTCTCCACTGGCTGTAAAATGAAAAGTAAAGGGTTAGTTGAACTTCATAGTTAAACTAGCCTCATCTCCGCGGGATATAGGTCCAGTTAAAGCAAACGTGATCACAAGCTTGTCGAAACGACTTTTCGGCTTCAACCGAGTTAATCCGTTCAAGAAAACGGACGAAGAAAATGTTTACAGTCTTTATTTCTTCTCAGAAGGAGAAGGAATACATATATATAACTATGCGTTATTATTTGTGTGTTTATGGATCGTTGTTCATTCATTAGATCTGGTTCTATAAAATCCTAAGAACTCGGAACAAGAGACGTGTATCGACTACTCCGGTTTTTGTTGAACAAAAAATAAACGCCGTGTTTCAATAAGGCACGCGAGCTAAAGTTTCCCTTGCGTAAGGGGACTTTGCATTTTCTTGTAAAAAAACAAAAGGTACAATTATGACATAGTATCGCTCCACATCGACCTACCCAGCACACTTCTGTCATCTGGTGAACTAGCTGCTGAAACCTCTGTTTCTGAGACTCCACTTCAATGAACTGCTGGAGCTGAGGGTCCGCCGTCACTCCTTGTCCTTCCATTTCACACTCGACGGATTCCTCACTTTTAGCTTCTGTTGCGAATTAAAATAAACTGTAATGACCCGCTCACGTCCCAGACGCAAGACGGATAACTTGCCCAGGCGCTCAGCGATCGCGGTTCCTGACCTTCACGTGTGTGCATGAGCAAGCGGGGCCGCTCACAGGAAGCGGAAGGGACGTAGGGGAAGAGTTTGCGGGGAAGCACACGCCTTGGCTGATCTCCTGCTAGTTGCGAGAGTGCACTTCAAGAGAATCGGGATTATTGCCCTTTCTAGGGTCATAGAACATCTCGGAGATGATGCAATGAGCTCTACTTTGTGTAGGTGTTATTTTGGACCCATTCGTGCCTTAACAAAGGCGCTAGTTACCGCATTAAGTGCAATTTTTTCATCAAGCACACAAATACTGTTCGGCCAGTGTGCAGTTCCTCATTGACTAGTAAATATGGTTATTTTTTAAAAGGCTAAGAGGATTCAAAGTTTAAAGTCTTCATTTATTTAAAGGTTACCAGCACGATGTTTTAGTGCTGGTACACTCCAGTTGTTCAGCACAGCAGTGTGAATTAACTGTACTTTATTGAACATGGTCTGTTTTTAATAATAATAATTCCTTATACTTATATAGTGCTTTTCTGGACACTCCACTGCACTTTACAGGTAATGGGGACTCTCTTCCACCACTGCCAATGTGCAGCACCCACCTGCATGACGTGACAGCATCCAGAGTGCGCCAGCCCACTTCCCAAACACCAGCTCTCAGTAATGTGGAGAAAAGAGCCATGATTGGTAAAAAAGGCCAGGGGGAAATTTGGCTAGGACGCCAGGGTAACACCCCTGCTCATTGCAAGAGATGCCACAGATTTTTAATGACCACAGAGAGTCAGGATCTTGGTTTTATGTCTCATCTAAAGGATGGCACCTTTTAACAGTATAGTCTCCTTGTTGAAACTAATATAATTAATATACTAATATATTTTATTTATTACACTTAATAATATCATTATAATATATTATTATAATATAGGCTAATACACACACCTGAAGAAGGCTCCAAGGCTGAAATGTTGTGTTTTCTTACTTCCCTTTTCAGCATGGAATGGACCTACAGTATTACTTGTTCCTTTGCAGCCTGAGCATGCTGACGCAGCTACCCACCTGAACTATATAGGCTAATACACATAATAGACTAATAGATTTAAAATTCATAGTAACTCATTGCAGTTATTAATGAAGTGCTTTGCTTAAAACATGGTTCTGTTTGCACAAGATATCTTAACTCAGAGCAACCAAGTTAACACCTGAAGGAAATAAAACCCCACACATAACTCAAATAATTTATTTATATAATAATTTTTAGAGCACATTTAACATCTAAAGCTGAATTCCATTGGATTTTAGAAGCTTTTCAGCCACTTCAAGAAAAGGGTCCGATTAAGACATCTAAGTGAAACCCAGCAGACACAGGACTCCCTAGAGCTGAAACCCCTGTCCTGAGGCAATTAGGAGCATGCTGTATCCTTTTGAAGGTGACAGTGGGAGAAATAGACATGCGTGGCATTTGAATCGCATTATTCAACAGCAACAACACAAGGCTTTGTGCTTTTACCCTGATCAATTAGCACTATCAACACTCTGTATCCTTTTTAATGTCACGACGTAAACATGAAAAAGGAACTGTGGCTGAACAATTTTATAAGTGTTCTTACAACAAAAAGATGCACATAATGTTGGTGGCTGCAAATTGTACAAATTAGCTTTCTCTCAGGATTCGGAGCAGAAGAAAACAGGTTCCCAAACAGGTTTGCCACACACTTGTTCGCCTGCAAACTTCCTAAAGGTGCCCGAATAATGTACTGTAATTCAAAGTTTTCTTCACATTGTTTGGGTTCTCTGACATTTCAGGACTTTTGTTAATTATTAACATGACTGTAAATTCATTGTACTTAGACACGTTTCTGTGGTCTGTTACTGGAACCAACTTTCAGAAATCTGTCTTCGCTCTGTTGAAGATTGTTTTATTGTATTTTAACAGCGCGCAGGATCTAAAAGGAAGTACTCCAGAAAAAAATAACATATTCAAAGCTCCTGAAGCTCATATAGAATTTCCTGAATATATAAAAGAAGTCCCTGAAATGATGGTCTCTCCTCTGGTTTCTAAAAAAAAAATAACATAACAAAATTATTCATGTAAAACGGAAAAAGGTAGGCACAATGAATCAATTTAGTTGGAGACGGTCACAAATAATTGGGTTTTGGTGTTAATTGCACCAAAGTGGCCACTAGATGGAGCGCCAGTGCAATGATAAAGACAACGGAGCAATTTAAAAACGCCCCAAGTTTTCTCAAGCTCTTATTGATTTCAGAAATCAATCCCTTACACAAGTTGTAAATTAAATGGATTACTTTTTGACACTAACTGTACACGACGCTGATCGTATGTACATTTATTAACCTCACCTCATGCCAGCAGCTAGACATGATGCTGTAAACCCTTTCATTGGCCAGCTGGGGGCGATAGAGCCGCACCCCCCCTGACACCTGTTCCACAATTTCTGTATTGTTGAGGCGTTCATAGGGCATCTTCCCTAGAGTATAGATCTCCCACATCAGGACCCCTGTTTAAGTACACAGAAAAAGGGCTTTGAGAATCAATAACAAAAGACAAACAATTACTAAAACAACAACATTCAAAATATTTTTGGACACTTTTTTGGACACTCAATCTGTATATACCTATGCACACTTTGCACATATTTTATTGTTTTTACAGTGACTATGAGCACATTTTGCACACACCTATGTATTTATTTTATTTTGTATTTATTTTGTATTGCTGTATGCATTGTAATTTTTTGTCTATTCTGATGTCTGTTTTTTTTTGCTTGTCTTGGGCTGGAGTGCTGTAACACATCAATTTCCCTTCGGAATCAATAAAGTCTTATCTATCTATCTAAAATCGAAACTGCGATGTGGAGAAATGTAGTATTTCCATCCTCCCTTTCCCCTAAATAAGAGAACTGAAAGCGTGTCCTGTGTCTGTTCGGTGAGGACTATGGTGGTCTTCAGACAGACGGAGACGAGAGCGCGGGGGGTGAAGACTGACCGAAGGCCCAGATGTCGGACTTGCTGCTGAACTTGCAGTACAGAAGGACCTCAGGGGGGCACCAGCGCACAGGGAACTTGCTGGAGGAGCTGGTGTACTCGTCGTCCAGGACGTACCTGGGAGAGGCGGGGACACAGTGGGATCAACAGTAGCTTCAGACGGGCTTGGATTATCCCAGCATGAGAATCTTCAGGAGATGAGGCTTTTTACTTTTCACTCCGGAACGTGTTAATTAGACTCTGCAGTTCACTCAGTTATGCTTCCTTGCGTTCAATTAAGCTCAATAGGCAAAGCCCTCAGGCATCGAACTGCTTAAGGCTGTGAGAAGGGCTGCACTAGTGCAGCTCGGAAATCGGTATTGATTAGCGGTGTCAGATCTCCTTACCTTGACAGTCCAAAATCGGTGACCTTGACTGTCCCGTTACTATCCACCAGACAATTTCTGGCAGCCTGAGACAAACAAATGAAATGAAGATGTCAATAAAAGCCTCATCTTCGGAGCTTCCCCCATTTTTTCATCATTCCATTATTGGACAGTCAAATTACTCCTGTTCAGGGCATGACAGCCAGGAGCCCAGAGCACAAGAGCACAAGGCAAGACGAGACCCTGGAGGGTACTGAAGTCCATTGCAGGAAACACTCAGAACACTCCAGTTCCAGCCAAACTGCACGTCTCTTGGAGGAAAACGAACACCCCAGTGAAACAAACACGAGCACAGTGAGAACATTTAAACCCACACAGGCTGGAACAAACTCAGGGTCAAAGAGCCATTATGCAGTTGTTATTATTATGAGCTATAATGCAGTGGAGAATTTCGGCTGAAACGAAGCTAGATTTAGTAAAAATATGAAAGCTGTAAATTGTACTTATGTTACCAGAAACGCTGAGACACTGGGATAAAAATATGACACATTGTAGTTTACATTGACATAAAACTGTGTGCAAGAACTGTGTGAGGGAGTCTGCTATCAGAAAAGAGGACAGAGCCAGTCCTGACCAGGTCCCTGTGGATGAACTGCTGGGACTCCAGGTAGGCCATTCCTTCGGTGACGTCTTTGCACATCTCCATGAGCTGCACCTGGTTGGGCAACTTGAGGATCTCGCGGAGGTAGCTGAGCAGGCAGCCATTGGCGAGGAACTCCGTCACAATGTAGATGGGTCTCTGCTTGGTGCAGACGCCATACAGCTGCACCAGATTTTGGTGTCGAAGCTTCCTAGGTCAGCACAGAGGAGGCAAGTCTAAAACCCATTACATTTTTCAAGAGCTCTCAGCGCTGAACACATGATCTTTTTCTTATCAGGCCTTCACAACAACAGCATGTGTTGGTAACATAACATGCAAAATGGAAAGCATTGCCTTGGTAACATATTTACATAATCGAGAATAGGACACAGGAGATACTAGCAGACTTTCACCAGGATGTGCAAAATGTTGGAGTTTTATTGCTTTTGTTATGCACTTTATATTGCAGCACTAACACAGTGGTGCTCTCACAATGCAGCCCCCTTCGGAGAGGAACAGTGCACCTTTTCTGTACAGGGAGAATTTCTGTACAGTAGAGTTGCAGAAGGAACTCTACTTTCCCACATGCCCAGCAGAGTGCTCTTCCGGCAGGTGCTCATGAACAGGAAATTCTCTCAGTATTGTTTTACTGTGTGAGAAACAATGAAGCCGAGAACAGGACCTACATGCTTGTTAAAGACACAGAGGAAAAATACAGTAATGGCACTAAACTCCATTGTGATCGTATCTTCATTTGTGCCATTACAAAAAACATGAACACACAGTAACTTCCCCAAAAGTGAGCTTTTAAAATCCCCTGTGCTATTTGATAATAACCTCTAGTATTTTAATGCTTTGTATTTCCAACCGTAGTTAATGTAGAAATAATTAGTTATCTGTTTTTTTACTGTTAAACTATTAAAAACTGGCTTTTTAACAAAAACAGTGGCTTTATCTATTTGTTATTGCTGGACAAAAGATAGCTTTTAGAATGTGTCTTTCCAGGATCAACAAGTCAGGAGCCTCTAGTCTGTTGTAATCTCAGTGGAGGTGCACACTTACATCATGATTTTGGCTTCTTCGATGAAATCATCCTCAGACATGGAACCTTCCTTGATCATCTTAATGGCCACATCATGCTGGCCTTGCCATTTCCCGTACTTGACCACCCCGAACTGCCCATTGCCCAGCTCCTTGATGAAGGTCAGGTGACGAGGGTCAATCTCCCAGATCCCTGTAGCAAACGCAAGGGCCACAGCAGTGAGGCTGGGAGTGTGACATCCGGGCCAACCAGCTGTTAGTGACGGTGCCACATGACTTTTTCACTGAGGCAGTCACAAAGTCCAGCGTCTTTTCATTCTGCCACTTAAAAATATTTCCTAAAAGTACAATGTGTCTCCTTCTTTCTGTTGTTTTCTCACCAGAGAAAAATAAGTATGGTGGTATCTTAATGTCTTCATTTAAGTTAACGTTTTCAACTATATATACTACAACACTCAGCACTATCATGTTCTGTCTTCTTTTTTATTTCCTCTCCAAAGACATTACAAAATGAAAATAATAGATTCTTATTACTTTTTTTCTTTGACTGTGCCTGTAGTGTTTGCTAATCCTCCTAATTTGGGATCATCTGCAGACTGAACTAGTTTACTAACTGTACCGGAATCTAGATCATTGATATCGATTTGGAAGAGCAGTGGTCCTAAAACAGATCCCTGAGGTACTCCAGTGATTACATCAGCTCAGCTTGAGCATTCTTTACTCTCCGTGTCCTGTCTGAAGCAAGTCCATTTAGAGAATTAGTGAGGAACTATCGTGAGGAACCTCATCAACAGCCTTCTGAAAATCGTGTCCTGTCATGTCGTAGGGGTTTGCGGAGTGCGGAGATCATGCTCACCGTATCCCAGCCCCGCGGTGGAGGGAGCGCTGTGAGCTCGAGCAGAAACTACATGCTTCAGTCTGCTCACCATGCCTGGGGAAACCGCACACAAGACAGAACAACGACATCAGCTGTGATTCTCAACTGGGCTCATTTTCAGGAGTTTTTTCAATTTTGATTGCCCTTGTTGATGGGGAAATGTAATGGTCAGAGAATCACAGAATAAGAGGAGTCCTATAGGAGTTTCATAATATAATTTTTGTTATGACAAATAGTCCCTGTTGCCCTACCCCTTCAGACAGGCCCAAATAAGTCTCTTATTGTGAAACATGGGATCATTATGTGTTATTATGTCATTATGTGAATACTGAGTGCACCCGTGCCATCAGCTTCCTTTCTTCGTAAATACAAAACTGGCCCCTTCTGTGGGGTTTCAGGTAACGTCACCATGTGCTTGACAAAGGGGCTATGAGCTTTCTTTCTTCAAAAGCGCTACTTCCTGGTGAGCTGAGGACCCCCAGTTCTAAAGGGAAGGACCCCAGGCGCCCCCAGTGGTGCACCTGCAGCGTTGTGCTGGTGGTAGTTGATGAGCTCTGGGATGGTGTTGAAGTTGTGTTTTTCTGCCAGGTAAAACTGGCCTGACGCTGTTGTGCAGATGTTGTAGTGCCTGCAGCTTCCGGAGGCGTCCCTGGGGAAACAAAAGTCCACATTTCAGCAGGTACCAGTGAACTGGGAGTTGACAGCAGTGTGGAAGGGAGCAGATTAAGGCTTAAAGCAGTTAGTTTCAGACTTCTTCAGACTATGTGCTCTGGTTATAGACCAGTAAACAAGTCATGGGTTTGGCATGTAATATATTTCCATCTCTTTTCCTTAGATGAATCATGTTCTGCTCTTGCTTCTGAACTCTGTCCTGGGTCCAGTGAAAAGGCTTTTTATCCTGTGTATCTGTGTGCTTACATCTGTCTGACTTAAGCTGCTTCTGCCTTGGTTAGGTTTTAGTGATGCAAAATGTGCTAACTAAGCATTGTGTATTCCTCTTGTTACATCCCCTCTATTTATGGTTTTATACAGAGATATAAATGACACCTATTCTATATACTGTATACACTCTATATACTGAACTGCACAGCCCTACTGAAAGCTAAAACCTTGAATGCCCAAAAATGTGTCTCCTCATACAGCTAATTAATTAATGTGCTTAATAAAAGAGTAACCTTCCTTGACTTACCCTGGACATTTTGTGAACACAGAGACAGTGTATTTTCCAGCTTTACTAGAGTCTCGCACCAAAAAGCCTCCGTCCTTATTCTATGAAAAGACAAGGCAAAACAGACAGATGTTTGCTTTCACTTTTGTTGCTCTTTTTGTCTTAAATCTGAGCTGTTCTTACAAACATTGAACTGTGTGGTGACCAGCAGTTGCATGATTTTCTGATTCAATCACATATTGAATTAAATAGTCTCATTCCAACACCTACGGTCTTTGTGTCTGACTCTTAGAATATTGCTTAGGGATCTGGAGCTCTTGGCTTCTTGCTGCCTTCTGGAAATTATGCAGGAGAAGACCACATATTCCTATTGAATGCACTCGTATAAATAGAGTATTTTTAACATCTGTTGTAAAATGATAATCAACCTCATTAAAAGACCTTCTTAAAATCAATTTTACACTTTTATTAGTATTTTATTTTGTGCAAAAATCATATATTTGAACACAAAATTACAAAATTAAAATTAGGTACCTGTATATGAACTTTGATAAGATGTCATATATCACTATAATTTTCCATTTTAATTTAATTTGTATCATTTAAAATATATCACTATAATTTATAAGTTGTTGACTTTCATGGATCCTTCTACAACCGGTGCAGTGTGGTAACAGAAGGCTCTGAATGCTCATATTGCATGGCTTTGAATGCAGAAGGAGACAAGTCTCCACCTGTGTCAGCACTAACCTCTGCCTTCAGAAGGTTCTCCGCCTGGCTGCGGTTCGTGTTCTTGCAGTACCAGCTGGAAATCAGGCAGATGAAAACACATGAGCCCCTCGCTGTTGCCCACACTGTGGTTCCTCTGAGCCATAGGGAATACCCTTCCACCAGCCCATCGAGCAGTTAACCACCGCGGCAGGAATCCCCATGTGTGAGGATTCAACACTGTCTTCCCTTTGTTTTTTTAACTTTAGGTTTGAATAATAATCAGAATGTCTACCAACAGGGTGGCATGGTTGCGCAGTGGTCAGCGTTGCTGCCTTGCAGGGCTGGAGTGCTGTCTGTGTGGAGTTTGCATGTTCTCCCCATGTTCACATGGGTTTCCTCCAGGTGCTCCGGTTTTCTTGGCCCTGGTGGGAGTATGTGCGTGTCTGTGTCAGAGACGTCTTACTTACTCAAACCTTTCAAGCTCATTCCCAGCTTCAATCACATAGTTGCTGGGTAGGTAGCCTTCTTTTCTGTTGAGAGAAAACAGAAGGAAAAAAATGAAAATTATTGTCATTACACCAGCAGAGACTATACCTCTCCTGTTATGCAGATAAGGGATGTCTCTTTTTAAGTGACGGTGTCCTCAAGCAAATGATGTCCTTATTGATATGTTACAGCTGAAAAATTAAGACATTAAATATTTTTAAAACTATAAATATTTTCATCTTTGCAAAAAAGAAGCATAGAAATTGCAGCAGTGTTCTTCCATGTTTAGACGAACAATGTACTGTAGCTCCACCTTTAGAGTCTGGCCAGTCTGACATTTGAAAGCCTTATAAGTGGAGTTGGTACTATACAGTGAGTTAATATCAATATCAAGTTTGAAATTGTTCTGTCCCTGATTCAATTTTTTTCTATGTTCTTTTTAAGAGGAGAACAACTGCTACAACCATAATTTCATGATGCTCCTTTAGGGCTTTCCTATCTTCATGTTAATTGACTGTGAAGACCAGTTCATTCGTGCATTGAGAAAGCAGTGTAAGTGTCCTCTGGTGATTGAGGGGATTCGACATTATCTCTGCAAGAGCGAAGCCCAGTACCATGTCCTAATTACTCTTCCTCCAGCTGCCACCACTACTGTATTTGCTAATTGAGTTTTTTCCCCTTGGCCACATTACTAAAAGCTTGATTCATAAACTGCTTTTAAACAGCGTTTAATTCAAACCTGTCTCCTTTTTTAGGATTCAAACAACGGTTCATTCCAAAATGTTTTTTTTTTCCAAGGCAGCATGTGGTTTTACAAGTCACTGGTTGGAAATTCAACACTAATATGAAACGGGTGCATATTAAACAGAGACCAATTGTCTTTAAAGTTTAAAACAGTGAAACATTTTAGCTGAACACAAGATTTTCTAACTCCCAGTTGGGAGCTTCTAATTACTGAGTTTTAATCTTAGTTTGTTGGCGTCTTGTTACAACTTTTCACCCTCCTGAAAGAACCCTGTCATCGCTCTGCCTGTTCCTGTGCCTCCCCCCAACCATAACTGCTCCCTCTGCCTGTGGTTTATTATCTCTTCTGTCATCTGTGTCTTCCTGCAGGTCAAAGGGCATGTCATGGCTGATCAAATAAAATCCAAAAGCTGAGAATAAATTCTGTTCTTCCATCTCTTATTAGCGTCAGATGAATGGTTTTGGTGGCATTGCATATCTGCAGATGAAACTCATGCCTTCCCAGGAGCCCTGTCCCCCCCCTCCCCAGCTTGCCCTTCCTGTGGTCAGGGCACATGTGCCGCCTGCCCACAGTGCAACCATCCTGCCCTTCCTCCTACCCGTATTTGTCCCTCGCTCTCCACCAGTGTGTGTCGCTCCTGTCCAGAATGGTGTACTCCTCGTTCTTCCGCAGCTGCAGGTCCTGCTCGGTCATGGGTGTGTAATCGTACTCCGCCACCACCGTCAGGCAGGTCGGTTCGGGGGGCGGGGGCTGGGGCTGGGGGGGCGGCTGTGGGGGGAGAGGCCTGGAGACCTTTCCCCGGGGAGGGAGGGAGAGAACATAGCAGCCATTGAGGTCTTGAAGGCCCGAGACCGTTTCTAAGTTTGGGCTGTGTCCTAGCGCGGCATCCACACCTCACTGAAAGCTAAACCTACTCTGTTGTCAAGAGCACAGAGAGAGTGAGTTTTACCCAGTCAGTGTGAAGAAAGCTCCCTCTGCAGAAGAAACAGGGCTCAGTGATGCCTAACTGTGCTTGTTGCACAAGCGAGGGCTCCTCGTTAGTTTCCACTTTGCTTTGTCCTAGTGTTTCAGTCACTCATGTTTTATTCAGTAAAACCTTGAATGCACATTTTGGTTCAAGTACTTGAATTCTCTGGCAGAAGAAACGGTGGAATTAAATAAATATCGATATTATGTCAGGTCTGGTGAATGCACTTACTCTTTAACCAATGCATTTTTCTTTCCTTGCTCATTTTAGAAACACATTGAAATGGACATGCATGCCAAGTGAGGTCAAAATGGTGCCTCATCCTTAGAATCAGCTACCGCGCTTGTGGTTTTGGAAATAAAACAACACTGAGGACATTACCTCCCTTTCCACAGGTGTAGGAGGCAGTGGCTTCCGGGATTTCCGTCGAGATCCTTTGAATCCTGGAAGGAATGTGGGCAAGGTGGTAGATGACATGAAGACATGTGATAGTTTTCAGCAGCCTGTAAGGCATCTACCACTGTTTTTCCTTTTATATTACACACACCACTTCTTTGGTCTTCTGCTTTTCTTAGCACTTGGGGCAGCTGTAAGGTCCAAACTGTGAATCTATTTAAATGGATTTATTATTGTTGTTTCAAGCTGGGTAAGTGGTACCCAAGAGATACATTGGTTTCTCAACAAGACAACACACAACCACTCTCCACTTTCTGTGCTTTACTGAAGGTTAAGGCTGTTTAGCTGTATTGTACTGTAAGTAACCAGTGGTTTACTAAATGATGACCTGCGGTCATCAGATTGGGTAACCCTGGGTTGTTTCCTGTGTAGTCGGGTTGTACTGACCTCCATTCTTAGTGGTCTCTATAACGCGGCACCCCAGGGCCTGCTTGACCTCTTGCTGACAGCACAGCCAGATGCCGTCCGCCCAGAAGCAGGGGTGGTACTTCTGTGCAAGGTCTTTGTTGAACCTGACCACTGCGAAAACACAAAATGGAAGAAGTGCCTCTTGAATCAGTGGATCAATGTGCTCTTGTTTTATGACGCCTGGGGGAGGAGCACGTTCATAAATGAGCTGTGGCTGTTTTCTGTTTTCAGTTTCAGGGTTTTTGCAATTACTGTTGCTGTCTTTTACCAGCACAGGTCAATGATATGTCTTTACATGAAGGGGTGTTTACTGCATACTATTTTCTAATGCATAGACTTGAAGCTGTCCGATGTGGAACATTAATAGAAATCTGAGGATGCTGGAGGGGGTGTCGGGTGATGAGTGCTGGGAAATAGTGGTCTAGTGTCAGCTTGTGTATATATGCCCTAGGCCATTGATCTAATGGTCTGTAAACTCGCCATTTACCATGCTTCAGCTTGTGGATCCACTGTCTTCGAATGTCTTCGTTTTTTGCAAAAATGTACAGAGGCCCTTCGTCATAGATGATCTGCAAAGAAGAAGCAACAGACTTGCTGGTTACAGAGTGGACTCCTGTTCATGCCACTGAATGAACTGAATGAATCTCCTCATTGCTTTGTAACTTCTCAAAAACTACAAAACTTTCCCAAGTTCAGCATAAAAAAGGAAGCAATGAACAGCCAGGAAGGAAACAGTATATTTGAATGTTAATATGGTAATCGGTGAGACTGGCTGCTCTACCGCTGCGAGTTTCTGAAATTAAAGGAAATGTGAAGAGGTCTTGCGTGATATAATATGTTAGAATTGTACAACACACTAATAAAGCCTCATTTAGAATGTTGACTGCAACTTTGGTCATCATGTTATAGAGGAGATATTGCTGTTCTGGAATCAGCCCAGAGAAGAGCAACCAGACACATTCGGGGGCTTAAGGGAATGAGCTACACCGACAGGCTGAAGGAACTGAACCTTTTTACTTTTGATCAGAAAAGTCTACGAGAGAACCTGATACCAGTATACAAAATGCTCGAAGGCAAAATCATCTCGCTCTACTTCTCCAGAATGAGCAGTGAAACACAAATCTGAGGACACAAGTGGAAGTGTACTCTGGAACATGTAATCCAGCCATGTTGTTGAAGCTGATGCCCTGGCCAAATGGTTGTTCGAGCTCCAGAGACAGAACCTGTCAGTGTGCAGACCACAGTGATGTTAATATTGCTAGGAAAGCCGAGGAAAACAGCCCCTTTGCCCTTTGCCCTTTGCCCTTTGCCCTAGGATACTCAGAGCCAGCATGGGTCAGTGTGTCTGTCTGCTAGTAGGAGGAAGGTGGATATAAAAGAAAAGGTGACACTCATGTATCTGCTGTCACACGTCAACAAGCCAGCCCCTGGGTGACACAGCATAAATATAATGTTTTTTTTATTTTCACTCTGCACAGTTATCAGATGCCGATAAACCATCACTCAAAGTCAAACCAATGTAAGTACCCATGTTTGAGAAAATGATGGTGAAATTTGTATCTTTGTGTTTATTTTTTGGTATCTGTTGGGTGATAGTACATGTCTGTTAATGTTGCCCTAACAAAGTGTTAAACTCAAATACCTCTAGGGCATTGATATTAAAGTTGAGGGTTGCTGCTATGTATTTTATATTAACTGTGTTTCACTTCCCCTGCACTGTAAATAGAGCTTCTGTTTCAGAGCCCTTGACAAAATCTGTCGGAAATTATTTTTTTGTTGTCTTTATCGAAGGTGGTTTGCTGTGAGACCGCCTGTTGTCGCAAGCAAATAGTCAAGATAAGGATGTTCTACAAGAGCAGCTCGGTTGCTGATTAACACTCCGCCAGCTTCATATTGTCGGAAGAGCGAGATCCTAACCATCCCAGGCAGGCTTCTGAAGCTGATGCCCTGACGTCTTTCAGGAAATGGCTGGATGAGATCCTGAATCATTCATCTGCTAACGAGCACATGCGCGGAGTGGGCAGAGTGGCCTCCTCTTGTTCCAAACTCTTCTTGTGTTCTTTTGTAACAGCCAGCGCTGTTCCTTATGTGGTGAGTGACCGTGCTGTAAGAAGTGGAAGTCTCCCCCCTGTGTGGCCTGGTGTTTCAAAACCGCGCCAGAAAACTGCTGAATGTTACTGCTGTCCAAAAACATCAAAACGAGGCACTGAAACTGCCCTTCAGAGAAGCGCAGCCATGTCTGAGTTTGACAGGTCTCATTTTAAAATTTAATTGCAGATGAGACTGTCATATAATCTAGCTGCGATAATTAGCAATGCTTAGTCCTGAAACTGAAAGCTAATTTACAGGCTCCAGCCAGGCGGCATGACAGATAGTTCTGTTTCGGTTTTTGACACCTGCGGAACTCTTGTAGCATGAAGCCCAGCCAAGTCTAAAATAAAAAGGGAGCCAGTCTCACTTCTCCTATTTTCTTTCTCAGTCTGTACATGTTGAGCGACTAATTAGCAAGCTGGAGGGCTTAATTAGTTTGCAGCCTTCACATCGGCTGTTTTTAATATTGGATCACAAAGTGGGCCCTACAGTATATCTACCACTGGCCTTTCTGTTAAAATAGGAAAGAGTACTCAAAGTGAAACCATGAGCAATGCTTAGCTCACAATAAAGAAGATGCCAGTAATGTTAAGCAGGGATTATGCATATTGTGGCCTACTCGTGGTAACGAAGGATGTGGGTGAAATATGCTACAACAGTACATGCTAGATATTGTAGCAGAAACACACAGATTTTGACGTTCTAAAGAAAAAGACACTATGTTTAATTTCATACAGTGAAATATTTTTACTTTCATGATATGGTGCCAATATATATATATAAATGGAAAAAAACTCAATGAATTTAATGAAATGACTCAATGAAAAAACTTTAACCCTTGGAGAAGGCAGAACTTGAAACATTTGTTGTGGAAATTTTCCATTTTTTGCATACAGCTGGCGCAGTGGTCAGCATTGCAGCCTCGTGGCACTGGGGCCCTGGGCTCAATTCCTGGGGTGCTGCCTGCATGGAGTTTGTATGTTCTCCCTGTGTTCGCTTGGTTTTCCTCCAGACACTTGTTTTTCTCCCAGATTTTCCCCTGCTGATACTATAGATTAATTGGCTTCTGTAAAAAACTGTACCTGTTCTGAGTGTGTGCCTGCCTGTGTAGGTGTGTGCCCTGCAACTGACTGGCTTCCCATCCATGGTGTACCCTGCTTTGGACCTGTTGCTTGACAGGACAACACTGTCCTGGAAACAGCGGCGAATGAAAATGGATGGATGGCAGTTTTTTTACAGTAAAACAATAATTTAAAGAAACATTTACTATAATAACACTGCATCACAGTGTGCACAAATACTCTATAAGTAGTATTTAGAAAAAGGTTACTGAATCTGATACAACCAACCAAATCAAATCTTGCAGACGAAAGGCTGAGCACAAGCACAAACAGGAAGGGTTTGCAGAGTCAGGAGGAAGATGACTCGCTTTGTTTTAGTGTTTCCTCATTCTCCTCCTGGTGTCACTGCACAAAACCCATTCTCCAGATGGGCAGCTTTCCACAGAATGGTACTGAGATCAGCTCATTCTGCAAGAAGTGCACATGTGCATTGCATGTGTTTTTTATAAAACGTAAGAAACCTAGATTAGATAGTAGTAGATTAAAAAAAAATCAAATCTACAAAACAACAACAGGCTTATTGTTAAGTTGTTGTGTGCAGGCCGAGTGGGAGATGTGGGTCTGGGCTTAAGGTCATGAGCTGCTTCATCACTGTTGCCTTCTGAACATGCCATGAGTCTCCGAAGGGGCCAGAGGTGGAAGAGTTTAACTAAATGAGGAAGAGAAACTGACTCAACAGCCTCCAAATCGAGGGACTGACACATGGAGGGAGAGGGGAGGAGCACAGCTCATAACATGACACAGAGGAGCGCGTCCTTTTTTTACTGCATAATAAAAAACATGTACATTTCCAAGAGAAACCACTGAATTGAAAAGAACTAAAAGACTGAAGTGACGCTTCTCTGCTTTGTTGTGCTGCTTCCCTATTAGGGATGAGCTGCTGAACAGTTTGGGTGTAATGTGGAGGTGTCTGTGTAGCAGGGGTAGGTGTGGTGTGGGGGCAGATGTGTAGCAGGGGTAGGTGTGGTGTGGGGTGGGGGCAGCTGTGTAGCAGGGGTAGGTGTGGTGTGGGGGCAGATGTGTAGCAGGGGTAGGTGTGGTGTGGGGGCAGATGTGTAGCAGGGGTAGGTGTGGTGTGGGGTGGGGGCAGCTGTGTAGCAGGGGTAGGCGTGGTGTGGGGGCAGCTGTGTAGCAGGGGCAGCTGTCCTGTGGGGGTAGCATGTTTGGGAAAATGGCTGCAGGGGCTGATGGGAGCTAGGCTGCCATTCCTGCTGTGTACCTGGAATGGGAAGAGCCGGTCTGCAGGAGCGTTCTCCTCTGGAAGCACCGTCTCTACACATTTGATCTTCTCAACCTCCACGCAGCCTTTCAAACTCTTCCTTTTCTGAGTGGAAAACACACCATCAGATTACGGCGACAGGTGAGCTGCAGCGACTATAATTTACCGCAGCAGCACTGCCGTACTGTCAGGCATCGTGTTCTCTGGATGGTTCATTCATCCTGTCGGCACACTATGAAGGAGCCTGACTCAAGTAGTCAAAATTGTCAGGCACACTGAGAAAGCCCTTCAGAATCAACAGTGAAACACGAACCAGAGGACACAGCTAGCAAGCTCATACAGCAAGTAAACATCAAGCATCGAAAAAGCCAAGACATTCATCCTGATGATGGATCCCCCTGCCTCCTCTGGGTTTATACAATCTGCTGTGGTGAGCGCTTTACATACCCCTTTATCAAAATCATAGTCATAGTAGCTTATCTTGTCATTCGTCAGAATAAAGAGCCTTTCCTTGTAGTTCAGCGGTGAGGTTTTCTTCTTCTGCTGGGAGCGTTTTACAAAAATCTCTTCCAGGATGTTTTCTGACATGGTCTAATCCTACAGCTGAGGGTCTACCTGAAACAACAGGACAGCAGTCCTTCACTTTGCAAGACAAAGAATCAGTTTCTCCGCAGAGGACCGAGCCCATATGCTGGATATGCAACATGGCCTTTTCAAACAGGGTCTGGACCATCTCAAACAGGACCATCTCACTGTGATCCCTGCACAAGAGTCCTGCACTGGTTGTTTTAAATCGATAGCATGCTGGCTGCAGTGACTCTCTTCACGTAATTCGACATACACGATGCTGACAGAAATGACTCTAAGCAATGGTGGTAAAACTTGTTTGAGAGTGACCATTGGAAATGCAAAATGATACCATTGAGCATTAAGGTATTTTGCACATCACCCTCTATGTGCATGACCAAGCAGCGCAGCAGGACCTTCTAAGAGCAAACCAGGGAGGCAAGAGCCATCCACTTAAGATAAACATCCAGAAAGTACAGCTGCATTCTCTACAGTATCATAAAATAACTATGGCTCAGCGTGGGTGTATAAGTACATTTTTCCTATCAGACATTTTTTTCCAAATGTCAAGGCTGATATTGCCCCTAAGTTCATACAATGTGTATTAATTAATATTATTATTTGCACCTTCACACAGATTAGATGATTCAGAAAGGACGTGCAGTACTTCAAGTCTAGTCATTAATAGCACAGGTCTCCTGCAATTGTTGGTGTGCAAAATTAGCTTCCTGGCTTGAGCAGACTTTCAGTGTCTGAGAGACTTACTGTATACTGCACATCAGTGTAGCACAAACATAGTATCTCAGCCTTCCCTTATGTGACCATTGTGAAGAGAGAAGGCCCTTTCAGCATGCAACCTTATTAATTATGCATTTCATTTGACCATCTTCTTCTATCATTTAGTAAAAAGGAAATATGTCTTGCAGATTTTATAATGCTAGCCAATACATTTGTAGTACTCTCTGTGTTGTGCTATTGTGTTGAGCACCTTATTGCATATTTTATTTTATTAAAGACCTGGTGACTTCCACCTACAGTAAACCTGCTATAGGCCTTGGCATGTCTCCATGGGATCACACACACTCTCTCATTAGTCACACCCACCCAGCACAGTTGCAACTTTCACACTAGCATCTTAAAGCTGTTAGATCAGTTCAGAGATGGTGAAATGTGTTACCTCTAATATAGACCTTCTCTCATGTACAGTATGTTTTAACCCATTACATCCTATGGACTAGTCATTCAACCTGTCAGCACATTATGAGGAGACCTGATTAAAGTATTCACAATTCTCAGACACTCATAAAGTCAACCCAATGGGTTTCTTTGGAATCAACAGTAAAGCCTGTTGAACCAGAAGAGATCAGTAAGAGTGCATTTAACCAATACACAAGATTACAAGATTGTAATCTTTACACAAAGTGCCGTGGGAGTCTGGAAGAAGCTATCCAGCCATCCTGTTGAAGTTCAAACCCTGGTTTCCTTCAAGAAACATTCTTATGTTGCTGTAACATGACTTACCTGCTGGTGATGGGCTTTCAGGAAAGGCAATACATCTGGGAAATTCTCTGAATGAAACTGAAATGAAAGATATCTGTGTATAAATATAATAGAATTTGCATGTGCCTCTTATAATGCAAATAATGTCCTTTTTGAAAACATTTCCTCATAGAAGTTTCCCCTTAGATAAAGCTTCCTGGGCTTAACATGTGTTGTAAATACTGTAACTTGAATGTAACTAGTGAACAACATTCTAAATTTCAACATCTAAACCGCTCATGTGAATTGATAAAGATTCCATGTGCCATCCTTATTATTTGAATATAAATGTGTTTTTTTTCAGACATTTTTGCATATATTTTCCTGGCACACAGAAAGTTTAAATATTCTTTTTCACATTGCTTTGTAGAAAGTAACAGTTGGCTACTTCCCAACATTCATGAACAGCTTAATAATTATTTTGGGCACATAAATAAACCAGTCAGAGGCTCTTGTATAATACAACACATCCACTATTTACAAGAACCATTTTCAAACCATTAAACAAAACAACCAAATAAACTTACCTTGAATGGCGAATTCATTTGCATTTGTAAAACACCTACAGTCTGACCATTTACAGTAAGCACCTTGTGCGTGGTGAAACTGTCAAAGCCATATGCAAACTTTGCTGAACAAAAGAGCCCAAAAAACAAAACAAGGTTTGCACTTATTTTTCATGACAATGCAGGCTAGGTTAACCCCCACACTTGCAGTTCTTTGTTACAACAGGACCACCTAGCACACATCTGTCATACTAATAAAGTAATCAAGGAATATGTATCTAACTCTCCTATAGACTTTAAAAAGAGCTCGACTGGCTGTTGTTGCATGTATAAATGATCTTGTATGAAATAAAAATAAAAGACACCAAGAGTATTGGGGAAAAAGTCTGCAGTCTGTGCCTAGAATTAGAACGAGTGAGGTTTTGTTGCAGTGTAACACTTCTCAGTCTTCGCTGCATTATCGCTGTGAAGTCAAGTGATGCAAGACTGGTGCGCAGTGCATCTCCATCGACACCAATCACTCCCAGCCCTCACCCCTCCTCCTCGTCAGCATGGCAGTCTTGCTCCTCCAGCTGGAGCTGCTCGGGAAACCCAGTGGAGCATCCTTACCTTTCCACATTACAGCTGCGAGAATGAAGATCTGCTCGTCTTTCTCTCTAAAGAGGCCATGGCTGTCAGGGCTGCTGAGACGCCTATTTTAAACCCCTCTAACCATTTCCTGCCTCTTCAGTTGCTGATTATCACCTGCTCTTCACACTAGTCACACACTAAACTGCTGATACAAAGTGTTTTGCGTTCTTAGCTTTTTGTTGTTGTTTTTTGTTGCTGCCCTGCTGTAGGCAGAGACGTGAACTATGCAGTATTTTCCCCCTCTGTCATTAAAGAAAAACACATGTACAGCTTGGGGACCATGCTGCCCTTATCCAGCAGCAATGTCAGCTTTTGTCTGGAACGAAGGTCCCAGCTCACAAACCGCTGCTGAATTGAAGAACCAGTTTCTGCCATCCTTGATTTTAGACTTCCTTTCTGCAGTCTCTTATCCCGAGTTCTGGCATGTTATTTGACAGGTTACCAAACTTCACCTTTAGGAATCCCTTCTGAAAGAAAGTGTAGCAGCACTGTTTTTAAGATCCTCTACCGCCCTTCAAGCAGAGTAGCTCCACACCACGTTATGGGGTTTGCCACATCTTAGAGATAGACACAAGGGGGGCTTCTAGTACCCAGTATGAGCTCCAGAGCTGGCGTGAAAGCCACGTGCGTCTTAAGTATATCGTAGGTACAGTATGTCCATTGACAGGCATGTGGGCTGAGGCTATTCTCCATTCTTCTCTACACGAACTGGGAGATCGTTCTGACCGACACACTGTCCACTGTCCCGCTGGCGCTGCGGTAGTGAGCAGGGTCTTCTTCCACCTGTAATCAGGCTCGTGGGGCTGTGATGAGGACCTGCTTCCCCCGCAGACTTCCTGGCAATAATAGAAGCGGCAAGGGTGCTTCTAGTCAATTAGCAATCATAACAACAGCGAGTAACGCAGGGCACGCGGCCCACCGGACGCACACTGTATAGTGACATTTGAGTCTAATTTTTTTTTTATTGCTGCATTTATGCCACTTTATACTTTGCAGCCTGGGCTTAATGGACTGCTCATATCAGTGGCTGGCCTATTTATTGTCTATTGATTTTACACCAGGCAGAAGATGTCCTCTGTGTGGTTAGTCCTCCACAAACGTTGTCTCTTTACATGAGTGATGTTTCCAGGCTTTGGCCTCTCTCTGTGAAATACAGTTTGGACTATAGTGGTCTCACACTCAGTGGATTGATAGATTGTTTTAAGAAATGCATCAATAGCAGGCAAGAACCTACATCATTTTTATTGGGATTACGTGAGAATTACAGAAATTTTATCTTACTGTGGTTCTAGATTAAATCTATCCTGAAAATACTGTTTATACAGAATACTGTGAAAGGACCTAGGAACCCTGAGATGCTAATATAAATATAAAAAAACTCAAATTTGAGATTAGAACCAGCAGTGCGGGGATCTTATCTGCAAAGCTCTTAGCATTTCACTTTGCAGACTGAGACAGAAATGTTTCAGATGTTGTAGTCATGTAGTCATGTAGCTGTGTACAGCTCAGTGTGTGCAAAACATGCTGACACTCATCAGACGTGGTCTCTTCCATTGAATTGATTTTGTTCATATTCAGGGAAGAATGCCTACTCCACCGACTCTGCAGTAATATACTGTATAATGATCTTTTTTTATAAAAGAGGAAACAATATTTAAAAAAATCTGCCGCAAGGTTGTTTTCTTCTAGAGAGAACGTACCATGCTTATCCAGAAGTAAATAAATAGGATGTCCTGCCCTTGTCCACTGTATCATTTTCTAATTTGATCAGCACTGTTTGAACCCATGGTGAAGCCCTAAGTAATGATTTTGTGTTGTGTTTCTGTTGTCTTCCATAAGACAATTGACACGTAAAGACAGAACAGAGGTTAGTAGCTTGCCTGGGGATTTAGCCTTACAGAATGTGAGAAAGACACAATGAATGTGTCTTTATTTCTGACACCAGTGAGGAGATGTGTTGAATCTCTTGGTTTATATGCAGAATGGTACAATGAAGGGATGATTCAACAGTGTTCAGTTCCTTCATGTTCCTTTTCTCTAAGAAAGTTCATTGGAAAAAGTAACTAAAAGGAATTTCTAGCTTTTTGCGAGTTTCCTGATGCAGCGAAGATTAAAATAAGGAAAGAGTGTGTTTAAGGTGATAGCTGCTGTGTCTCATTAATAAAAACAAACATACTATGCAAATCCAAAAAAAAATATTGTTTCTGCTACCTATTAAAACAATTGTTAATCTGTTAGGCTCCCAGGTATCTGAAAATGCAAATTGTACATCCTGTATTGTTGATTTGAGGGAGTAATTTCCAGCTTGATACATGTGAAAGGCTCTATAAAGATGTACAGTATTTCAGGAGATATTACGGAGGGTAACTCCACAGATTACAAATGAATTTTGTCACTCTCGGGCTCTGCCTGCCTAATCGAAGCACGTGCGCATAAAAGTCACCAACACGTGGCCCAACGGTCACTATTCGGTTGTGTTATTCTTAAATCATTTTTTAAACATGAGAGATTTTGGTACACAAAAATTTGGTAAAATGATGAAAGAAGTAAACAAATGTTAAGTACTACTCCTTTTATTTTTGTTTTGTTGTTTTGTAAAAAGAAGCAGTTCCTCATTTACACTGTCCTCTGCTGCTCATGGTACTTTATTTTCTTTATAAAGACAAATCGTGAATAGGTTGCTGTTGCTCTCTTTCACAAATAACGAAAGTATTTCAAAAGATGTTACTTCAAGACGTAGATTATAAGAACAGCAAATTATTCACAGAACAACATCTCATTTGCTTCCACAGCCTGCTAGCTTCTTCATATATGGGTATATGCGATCACTTGCATCACTTTAGATAAATAGTGCTCATAGTTTTAAATCACATTTTGAAGCTGGTAGCATAGGATGGACCAAGCAGAGAGATTAAAACCAACACAGACTGTAATGGCACCTTTTCTAAACTTTCTGGCATTATATGATTTGCAAAAGCATTTTAAATAAGCTGATTATTTTGTAGGGAACTGTCCTACTTAAAAAGCATCAGTGCAGATAACATTTGGAGCGTATTTTGATATGAATGCACAATAAACACGACTTCATGGCTTTTTTTAAGAAAAGAACAATTTACCAATGCCTAGCAGTGCTACATAATATTATAATATTATCACATTAAAAGAACAGATTATCTCAGTGAAAACCAGGCCTGATGGCAGTGTACTTAGCCAGAGAAAGTTTCTATACAAGAGGACGTTATTCAGCTTATCATGGTCAAATTGTTTGGTCAATGAGTGCAATGATATTTGCATCTTTAATCAAATTATCAGCAGTTTCAGTTATTATACTTCTACATTTTTTAGATGACCTAAGGTGATACTAAAGAAGCTTATTTCTTTTATATCTTATTTACTAAGATAAATAAGGCAGATAAATAAAGAATAATAAAATAATGTGGTTATTCCTACAGACCTGGAGCTGCAGTACAGTATGTCATCCATTGAGCACAACCCTGCTCAGGGCACCAGGATCCACAGGTATCTGTGCTTGGCTAAAGAGCCAATAAAGTGAGGCTATTGTGTGGAATTATGACCGAACACTTCTAATTTAGAATTTCTCCTAAATAGGTTAATAAAAAAACCCATTATACTTATTATTAAAAATATTGTTATTAAAAACATGTTTGAAAATCTGTATCATTTGAATACATTTACTGACTTTATTAAAACATTTAACATGTAAATTCATAGTTAATTACTAAAATTCAACATAATATAATTATTTTATTATGTACACCGTGCTGTTTAAGGGAGGGTATGCACACACAGTACTTTTTAAAATTATTTTCTATATTGAAATGTTATTTTCTATGTGCAAAATATGAAAGATATTCTTCCTTAAAGGCCATCTCCAAATCTAACTTTTTTGAATATTTACAAATAAAATCCGATAATTCTACCAGTAAAAACTTTTCTTTTTCATATAAATGTTATGAAACTGCTTTATAAATACAGAACCGCCAGCCTTTTCTAGCTGATGGTATGTGATACAGTAGATGTTGTGGTCTCTTTGCTGGTCAGGATACATCAGACAGAAATTAGATAACAACACTAAAACTGCACATTGAACCAACCATTTTACTTTCTAAAATGGAATGTCGCAGTTTCTGAAATCACATATTCTGCCACAGAGTGGGATTAAAGTGTGGGAAGAGAGTCTGTCAATTAAGGTACAGGTCTGAAAATGCAGGGAAACAGACAAGTTTCTGCAGCTCACAAGATAGGATAAGAGAGCTTTAGTCTGTGCTGCTTTCTGTGTTGATAGGCACAAACAAATGAGATGAAAAAATATATAGACAGAAGGCTAAAGTTAATTTTTACAGCAATTCTATAGTTTTGTAAGAGTTGTAATGGTGTCCTGTACTGTCTACATTAGCCAAGGACTAGAGTCATTTCCCTCTGTATCTCACAGCTGAGAAAAGATAAAGAGACAAGCCACAAGTACACTGGTAGTCAGGCAAGGAGCAGAATTTCCCGTTTAGAGTCTGGTTGCATAAATCAATTTCCTGGCATGTTCTAAGAAAACGAGCATGTCTGCTTTCCAAAAAAAAAGTAAGAAACGTTCTGCATTTTGCATTGAAATGGCAATGCACCAGAAACTTGATCTTATTTGGTGTTTGCTTTATTAATGCCAAAATGTAACCATTCATCACACATTTCTAAAAGGAAACCCCAACCATGCTGCAGGCGTTAAATATATTCTCTAGAGCCGCTCTGAAGCCTTCACCACTTCTTTACCTCAAGCTCACAGCAGATGGATGAGCCCTGCTGAGCTGGTGGCGGCTCATGCAGCCTGTCATTTTCAGCTTGAACAATGACTATTGTTTGGATCAGGATGTCAGATCTTTTTATATGGGGGGGTGGAGTAGTGCCTACAGTTTTTCCGTCTGTTAATAACACATTTGCATCGCAAAACCATTTTACTGTACCCTGCTTGCACAGTGTCTGCATACAATGTCCCCTTAACTACAGACGTACAGGAGCCCGAACGTTAGGCCGACTGTCAGAGCACAAGAGTTACTCTTCTGAAGTCAGTAACTCAGCAGTCCGATGGCCCCTGATACATCTGCAAAATCTGTTCAATTTCTGATTAATAGTAATGCAAATTCCAGAACATAGGTTAAAATAGAAATGAAAATACATCACAGAGCAGCTGGCTTTCTCAGAGAGCATTATCCTGAGGCAAAGAATCAGGACTAAGAGGACCAAGGAAGGCCAGGTATCCAAGCTGGCCCGAAAGGAAGATTAAGATACTCCAGCACAAGAGGCAAATAGCATCCCTAAAATATTAATATTAAGAACCCTTTAGTTGAAGTTGAAGTTACTTTTTCAGAATAAAACAAAAAGAGACATCCATATTTTAAGAAAGCTAAGCCTTCACTCCTTCAGACACCACAAGGACCAAGGACCTGTGAATGTGAAGCATCCTGTGACACACCCCTGCTGATGGAGGAGTGAAACTCTTTCCCTTCTCCAGAGCTGAAGCCGGTGGCCTCCAGCAATCCTGCCCTCCCCGCACAGAGACCCCTAGTGCTAACAGAGCAGATAACATCAGCACACAGCTCTTACCTTTGCACTTGTGGAGAGCTCTGCCAGGAGCTGGGCTGCCTGCTGCCTGCTGCCCTCCGACAGATCACAGCAACACAGCTGTTCAGCACTAATTCCTCTTCAGGCTGTGACAGCAGACACCAAAGCCCCACCCTTGAAATAGGAACTAAGTCTGCCTAGTTCCCCTTTTGCTTCCTGCTTATTTTCATATTTGTTCACATTTTGTTGAGATATTCAGTCAGTTGAGAGAGGACAGACTACATATTTAGTGATTTGTGTCGTACCTTAACCCCTCTTTGCCTCTTTGGCATCTAATGTCCTTAAAAAAAACCCTGAAGGCAGCAATACTGGTGAAATTTGAATGCTGACTTGTAGTGACTTTGCAACTTTTTAGTGATTTGAGAAAAGGAATAACTACTACTGCTTCAGGTATTACATCTGACACTGCATCGTCTGTTTGTCTGTCTGCCTGTCTTTCTGTCTCCATCACATCAAATCTAAATGAAGTCTTCAGAACTTATAAGGACAAGTCTTCAGTGAAGAGAATAAGTGAGAACAAAATTTCTGCAGACCAGGGTCCTCACCAGACCTCAAACTCAGGACAGCCGATTTTAACCCTAACTCTTCACAAAAGTTCAAAATACTGAAAAACATTTCCTTGCTTCACTTAATATCTTTTTTGGGATTGTCACCTGCCCCGGTTTCACCAGTGCAGAGAAACGTGTTTTTATACATGTCGGTTTTTTAAAGTTTGTTGTTTTTAATGGCATAGAAAAGCGAGAGAGTAGCCAGGAGACGACTTCAAAGGGAAGCCTGTACTTAATATTTAATAGTTCAGGTGGGGAGCTGCGTCAGCATGCGTAGGCTGCAAAGGAACAAGTAACAGGTTTATTCCATGCTAAAAAGAGAAGAAAGAAAACACAACGTTTCGGCCGTGGAGCCTTCTTCAGGTGTGTCTGAAGAAGTGTCTGAAGATACTACCTCCTACAGCTGCTGCGACCCACTATGCCTTCCTCCAAATCTTTTTCTAGATCTCTTCGTCATACCTCCTCTTCCTCCCTGGGCCACTTGCCCGCTTCTCTCACTAAACCAGCATTCCGTCTCTTCACAGCGATCTGTTCCAAGACCAGGCTTTCTAACCACCTTCTATTCCTTTACAGATGTCGTCGACATAATATCATCCCTAAAGGATTTCGCCTTAAATGTAATACCTTTTCTTTTGACTCTGATAACACCCAGAGTAACACTCAGAGACTTCTAAAACAATTTTCTAGGAAACTAATGCTCTCTACCATTTTCTCCCTCAAAAAACAGATTATCCTTTCCGACAACAACATCAAAGAGGCTAAGGAATTTCTACGACTGACAGCTCCACATCATCTTCCCTTCATAACTAACCTCATTAGATCTCTCAACTCTAAACTCTACCAGTTTCTCACTACAGAGAAGGACAAAAAACTCAGTCATCTTCTACAGAAGAAAACCATCAAAACCCCGAACACCCTCACCAACCCTAACAGACACACCTGAAGAAGGCTCCACGGCCGAAACGTTGTGTTCTCTTTCTTCTTTTTTTCAGCATGGAATAAACCTATTACTTGTTCCTTAATATTTAATGTCATACATGGAAACTCAATAATGTTTGTGATCTGAAAAAGTGGTGGGAGTTTCAAGATGATATACTGCACTTTTTGCATAGAACAAAGCCGAGAGCAAAAACATCGCCATAGGTCGTTATCTGCGCTGTGATATTTTAATGCTAATTTGATTTATGTTTTTTTTCTGCTTTTAATACGCTATGAACCAGCCGTTAACAGGCCTACTTCTCTTTGTGACACAGCCAGTAATCACAGACATAATTATTTGTAACATTTTCTCTGATATTTCACACTGATGAAAGTCAGAAGATGTAAGGAAACAGCTTTTCTTGAGCCGGGTAAAACTTAAAAACTTCTTTCCGCACTGGGAATTTAGGTGCAGCACATGACAGAAGCAGTTTTTTTTGTCTTCTTACACTTCCTGAACGCTAGGCGGCGCGTCTCCTACAACCGCGCTATGAACACGAGTAGTAGCTTCCCCCCGACTTTTCATATATGCATCTGCTTCCGGGGCAGCTCTTCCTCTTCGCTTCTGCAACGGGTTGGCAATCATGGTAAGCGAGACTCGGCTCTCGTTTCTTTTTTTAATCGATTGTAATCTTTCAACCTGAAGTTTCCCTGTAGCATCCAAACACAGTTATCGTGTTCACGAGTGTCTTGGCTACGTGTGGACCCCATTATGGCTGGTGTTGGGTTTGCAAAACTGAAACATTACGAATAAGTGTTGTATGCGGCGCCGACAAGTGTAGGGTTAGAAAATGGCTGCCTTATTTTGTCGGAACGCTCTGCAGTACGTTACCAAACTGTATTTCCTTTGGGCTGTGTGTTTAAACGCACATGTTTAGTACGCATGCTGTCGTTGCTGTGTGCTCTGGGTGGCGGATTTTGTATTTCCACGGAGTGGTGTGTGGGAGTTTGTGCTGTGTGGGTCCGCCGTGTGTCATTTTCACATTGCAAAGTTGTCTGAGCTTGCTCGTTAGAGCTGGTTTAATAAAACCCACGGGCAGTCTTTGATTTGAACAGTAACACGACTGGTCAGATCTTAGGGGGCAGTTGTACGAAAGTGCTACTTTTCGACAGCCACCAATACGGGTCGGGTAGTAAGCTCGCTCCGATGGCTGCAGTTTTTTTTTTGTTGCGAAGTTTACCGAGCTGTTTTCATGGAGCGGAGCTGAGTGGTTACAGGCGGACTCGGAAGGGACGTGTGAGACCACTGAGGCTGTAGTCCAGAGGCTGGCCTGGTCGAAGAGGCTGCCAGGCGGGGCTGGTTCAGATGCCAGTCCGACCCGGCCACGAGTCTAGGGGCTGTGGGAGGACACCGGAGCGGGCAGAGACGAGCAGCATGCTCTGAGAGAGCATGCAGGCTTCACACAGCAGGACCTGGACCAGGCTGGGTAGCTTTAAGGAAGCTGCTGTTGGAATTAATTTAGGATCCTTCAGTTCCAGGACGGTCTTAATGCATTATCAGCTGGTAGCCATACGGTCATTAAAAGTTAGGGACAAATACAGAGACTCTCGTAATGCTTAAAATGACTTGGTGTTTTCCAGGTCCTGTCCCCTAGTATGCTAAGGTTGAATAGCTGCCCCCTTTCTGATGTTTTTTCCCCTCTCATTGTGACGTTTAGGTGAACGTGCCGAAAACCCGCAGGACCTACTGCAAAAAGTGCAAGAAGCACCAGCCCCACAAAGTGACCCAGTACAAGAAGGGCAAAGACTCCCTGTATGCCCAGGGTGAGTGTCTGCCCTCGCATAGGGCATCAGGGGCCACACTGTGGCAGGATGTCCTGTCGCAGTAGCAGGGTTCTTTATCTTCTTCTCTTGCAGTACTGTCCCTTTTGTACAAACGTTGGTTTAAAGTCTTTTGAAACATCTTGTGCTTTTTTTCATTCCAGGTAAGAGAAGATACGACAGAAAGCAGAGCGGTTATGGTGGTCAAACGAAGCCTATATTCCGTAAAAAGGTATAAATGCCAATTATCACAAACTGATGAATTATACATTTTCCGTATTGCTTCACAGACATAACTTTGGTATACTATTTATCATCACAGTTTTATTTTTTTTAAATGGATGGTTTTGTCTTTTGATTACTGAGATTTGTGAAATTCTTGGGAATAACAAGAGCTGTCTTTCATTTGTGTTGCGGTGTCGGAAATGAGTTTGGTTTCTGTAAAACGCTTAGCCGTTGTTGCTGCTCCAGCGTTTAGCCCTGTTCCTTCCTGTTGCAAATTGAGTGCCTAAAAATGGCCTTGTCTCTTCAAAACAGGCTAAAACCACCAAAAAGATTGTGCTGAGGCTGGAGTGTGTGGAGCCGAATTGCAGGTCCAAGAGAATGCTGGCCATCAAGAGGTGCAAGCACTTCGAGCTGGGAGGAGACAAGAAGAGAAAGGTAAGGAGCAAGCAGCCCCCCCCCCCATTGGCCCAGGCCGTTCTGAGCAGCACGGCTCACCTCAGCACCTGACATTTCACCCACACGTTCAGGACACCTGCTTGTCTCTCACCCCAGCTAGATGGGGCTGGGATCATTTTTCCAAATCGAAATGTTGTTTTCCTTTAGAACTGACTTGTATCAGACATCTGACCATAAACGTCTTGGAGGTATTGAAGTTTGGAAGATGCCTTTTCGCATTTAAAGATTGGTGCTCAAAAGGCTCTTGCTGTTGCCATGGTTTGTTCTCTAATGCCG
Organism: Lepisosteus platostomus; assembly: GCF_059453375.1. Lineage (NCBI taxonomy): Eukaryota > Metazoa > Chordata > Actinopteri > Semionotiformes > Lepisosteidae > Lepisosteus > Lepisosteus platostomus. The sequence goes on from NC_142620.1 coordinate 54,993,321, forward strand.
GAGATCTCTTGCATATTGAATGCAGTTTAAATCGATTAATGCGACCACCACAGTAGAATGTTTGCCTGATGAAGCCAATTGTAGTATTTAATTTGGTCATTCTTTCTAAATCTTCTGTAAGGTGTCCTGTCAAGATACAGTAGATAGATGCCTATATGTTGAATGAAACTGTTTTGTGCTGAACAAATGAGGATTTAAATTTAAACTGTGATGGTGTTTGTCAAGTAAGAATTAAGCTGTGGGTGTAATATTGCCCATTCAAATTAAGTTTAAGTTCATTCTGCACATCCAGATGGTAGAAGTCCAGTGTTCAAGTTGGACTGGTAAAAGCCATGTCTATGCTCGTGCACAGAGGGTGTTGAGCTTGGTTGGGTGGTCATTTTGTCTATATCAGATTCTCCGCAGCTACTTCTGACTGTAGCACTTAAGGCTGAAGGCTGACGGGAGCCTTACGGATTTCTCCAGTGTTCATGTAGCACTGCACAAAAGCAGATGTGACATTCTCTTGAGTGCTGCACACAGTTGAGCTCTCTAGTATGTTCGGTGAGGAGAGCTGCTGTGCTGAGGAAGTATAAAGCTGTTTCATATAGCCCATGGCCAAAGATGTACTTTAGCCAATGCAAAAAAAGGGAGATGCCAGACTGCTTCATTCTTGGGGTTAGCTTGTTCAGTAAGCATTTCACGAAGATTACAATGTGGTTAATATCATACTGCAGTGTGTCAAAAGGGCATTCTGTGACCCTAACCAATTTGTTTTAATGCAGTTTTTATAATATGTGAACATTTAACAGCAATTTGACATTTCCCCCCCCCATCTCTTTCAGGGCCAGGTCATCCAGTTCTGAGCTACACCTTTTTTTCTTGTTTTTTGGATATTGCAGCATATCAATAAAGAAATTGGTATGTACCATGAGCCAATTGTCATGATTTAAAATGCTAATGTCAAATTAGAGATCACTGAAACGAGGGGTGGTGACTGACCTGACACTTTACTGATGCAATACAGCTGAGTATTTCATGTATGAAAGTGTGAAAGACCTTAAAATTATGATATGAACAACAGATCAAAATGGGGATAGTAGGAAATCAGTTTATTTTAAAGAAATAGAATATAAAGTCTTAACCCAAATCAGTTCGTACAACAAGCATAAAATACTTTGTTCTGCAGCTCCCGGCCTTTCCTGAGGTAAATGTGATTTTGGTGTGTTGTGCAAATTCAGTAACTTACATTTAAAAAAATATATAGTCTAAGACTAAAATCACTAACATTATCAGTAAGGGTCAAACCCACCACTTTTAGTAAAATCAAATGACATAATTCTTAAAAGTTAAACTGAACCAATGCGTACTGTCAAGAGTTCCCTTTTCACCCTTCTAATGATTCAGTTCACCTTGCTACAGCATGACTGCTGTAGATGTTGAAAGAGGAGCAGAGCCCGTACAAAATAAAATTCAAGAGAAGTGCAGCAAGGCAGACTGGGGAAAAATGCCCAGAAATGTAAACGGTCGATGGTGTTGTTCACAAGTTGGGGTCGCGCCCTTTCTTCTGCTTCTCGAAGTCCATGGGCCAGACCCAGTCCTGCTGCGTGCTGGGCCTGCTCGTGACGGGTGTGGCGGTGAAGAGCAGAGTACCCGTGGGGTTGACGAGAAACGTCAGCTTGGAGTCTGAGGTCTGGACTCCCAGCTCTTGGTACTTGGGCAGGACCTGCGTGACGTTGCACTGGGGGAAGCAGATCTTCTTGCTGGGCAGCACAGCTGCAGTGAAGGGGAAGAAGCCTGGTCCCCCTATTTCCCGCCTGTTCAGCACTGCATAAGCCATTTTCCCTCCAGACAGGGGCCGCTCCCACACCTCGAAGCTGTTGGCCTAAAATTTAAACAGCAAAGGAAACGTGTAAAGAAATCAAACATTTTCAGTAATGAATCTCAAGTCCCGTGGTTATCTTCAGAGGGGCGAGATGGGAGTTAGGCCTCAGGTTGTCTTTTTTGCCAACGGAAGACGGAATTCAGTGATGAAATTGAGTCACTAGTTCGTACCTGGCCAACGATGTTCAGGATGATGCTAACAAGATGTTCATTATGGCTTCTCATCACTAAAAATGCAGAAAAGTGTGTTGCTATAAGAATCTACTAACTTCTCTGCAACTGAAACAAATTTAAAGCTTTAACTTTAGAGAAGATTCAAAAACTACCAAACAACTCACTTATCCCTAGCATGCTTAACTTCTCAACTAGTCGCCTATGGGTTCTTGCATGTTTCAAGATAGATCGCAGTGAATGCTAAGCATAGCTTGGTACAGAATAAAACTACTCCAGTGTAAAGCAGTGCCTTGTTATAAAAGGCAAAATGTCTTTAAACAGTTTTTTTTTGTCTTGTTACTTTTAAAAATGACTTGAGCTGAGCCTCACCTTCATAGTCTGGTAGCCCTGCATGCCCAGGGGGTCCTGGTTGATGGCGATGACTCTCCGGTTCTGCAGCAGCTCCTTGGACTGGGGGTCAATGTCACGCAGGTCGTTGGACATCATCAGGGGGGCTGCCATGATGGCCCACATGGCCATCTGAGTCTGCTGCTGGTCTTTGCTGAGTCCAAAGTTTCCAATCACGAGCTGAGACACAGAACAGCATGGTTCGAAAATGGCTTTTCTAATCATGGCCTTTCAGAGCGCACAAATTGTCTTATTTTCTTTTAGCAAACATTCTTTAGGTTCATTGTGCGGTTTTAGTTGTGATGTTTAGAGGTGAAGTCTGGAGGATCCAGTGGGGTGGAGAACTGAGGAAGTGAAGACAACACTAAGGAAGTGGGTGGTTTGATCATCTATAAACAGGATCCAGGACATTAATAAGTGTCAGGATTTTTTAAATTCAGTCTTCCTTAATATGGAACTATTTTATTTAATACCCATTTTGAAATCACTGGTGGGTGTGTTGAAAGCATGTTTTGATTTGGCTTATTTGTTCGTGCCACAGCCACGAAGTACTAGGTTTAGTCCTGAAGTCTGCGTATTGCTTTTGTGGCTCCACAGCTAGTTCTGGGTAGGAGTCTACACGTAGCCTGAAGGATGCAGAATGAGGTAAACAGCCCTCTGGGTTTTGGTAACTTGGCCTCGCTCGAAACGGGGTTACCATGTCAGGATCGTTCCACCCGCCGGGCCCTGCAGCCGGGACGATCTGCTTCTGGATGCCGGATGTCAAGTCGATGATCTGCTGCACCGTTCTCCAAGAATCGAACACATCCTCGAAGTTGCGCCACTGGTTGCAGTACTGACGGATTGCGGTGTAGTTGGGCTGGAAAAGACCCGGGTTGTGAAACGCTACCGATTTAAAACATCGGGGTGAGTCATTACAAGTTCAGCTGCAGCATTTTTAATTAAAAATATGGGGGATCACTGCACTGATGCGGCAACAAAACTAAGAGAAAACATCTGGTCAGAAAAGGCTGCTGCTGAGTGTTATGAGAAAAGCAGCTTAATAAGACTGCAGAGCAATATCAGAGAGCCCTTGCCATAGCTTTGGAAGTTCAGTGATTTTTAATGATAGGTGGCCTGCCTGCTTTCAAAGCTGCATTGCACAGCAGCATTTATTTTAGAACACATGGAGCTTAACTGGAGTTCACATTCTCCCAGGTGCAGATCACGGTGAAGGTGCTTGAGAATAGTATCATAATGTGAACAGTGAGTCTGCAGGCAATTCTCTGGGCCTGATGAATGTGAATAAACACTACAGTGTGATTTACCCTTCAGCACGCTTCAAAATACGCTATTGAACAAAGCCACAGACCCTCAGGATTTATTCCAGTGGAAGGATAGATAAAAAATACAAGTTTTGAAGCTTTCAAGCTTTTAACACTTTAGGTTTTAAATGTTTCCATTGACTGCAATGGTAACTGCAATGGTAGCTTTTGGTGTCTTTACAAATATGTAAAAGATCTTTCAGATTGGTTTGTGAGCATAACTATTGCCATGGTAAACACTACCACTTCTGTACTGCTGCCTGAAAATCTGCACACTTTATTTCAGATAGCTTACATTTACCCCCTTTTTTCCATATGTAGTTTTGGGATATTTGTGACATTTTTGGACTGGCAAATTCCTGTTTGTAGAAGGTCAGTTAGGTTTGGAGGCGAAGTTAAAGAAATGCATTAGAGTATCTGTTGCAGCTGGTAGTGTCATGTACCTTTTGGTGAGGTGATTCATATAATGGCCATTCACAGGAATACAATATCTTCCTCCCAGTCTGATTGAGTGCCCTCGACATGTTTATGTAACCTAGAGAAGATTTTATTTTAGAAACATGAGAAAGTAAAACTTCATCTTGTGACCATGTGAACAAGATATTACCATGGAAGCCAAAAGTGCTAATGCCACTGTAGCAGAGCTAGTTCAGATACGGTGACGTCAGCGCCCTCCCTGCGCGTAGCGGGGACCTCAGCTGCCTGCGCTGGGGGGGTCTCCTTTAGCTCATGCGGCTGGTTCCCTGTGGCGTTACGCCGGAGACCCGGGTTCGCGCCCCAGGTGTTGCGGGACGGAGCGGGGTGGCGGAGGGCACGAGCCCGCGCGGAACCGCGGCGGTCACGCCGTCTCTAGAGTAGGTTGAACAGTCTGTACAGCTTGTATCTGAGTGTCATGCTGAAGTATTAGTGTTTCCATAGCACCAATTCTTTAAAGAAAATGCCTCTATAACCCCTCACCTTCTGCATATAAAGTCCAGTTTGGCATATTGCATCCATCATATTTGAGCAGGTCCACCTCCCACTCCGCAAAAGTCTTGGCATCTATGTCGTAGTGGCCATAGCTCCCAGGATAGCCCTCGCACGTCTTCAATCCCACATCCGCATAAATGCCCAGCTTGAGCCCTTTAGAGTGGATCTGAGAGCAGATGGACAACGCAGGAGAGAACAGTGCTATATTCGGTTTGAACGCTAGAGGGAGCTGTTGCACAAAAAATGCATTTCTAGGCTTCAGTGATCACCTGCTGTGCTGATCCTTCACCTTCGACCTGCCTATTTAAATACTTCAGGCTGTTTAATGCCCACACTGGGTAAGCTTGAATATTAAGATATTGAGTGAAACTGATTTCTTTTCCCTGAGAAATCTAAATTGATGATACAGCGAAAAGACAAATGTGTGAGGGTGTCCAGCCCTGCGCTTGGGCCAGGACGCTGTGGACCGGCCGTGCTGCTGCACGCCTGACTCACGTAGCGGGCGAGCTGCTTGATGCCGCTGGGGAACCGCTTGGGGTCAGGCTGAAGCCGGCCCCGGGCGTCCCGGCTGGGGGCCAGCCAGCAGTCGTCGATGCACACGTACTCGTAGCCCGCCTCCTTCCAGCCCTCCTCCACCATCACGTCCGCCATCTGCATGAAGAGCTTTTCACTACAGGGTCACACAGAGGAGAGGGTCTGTTGCGGGCGCCCACTTCTGTGCGGGAGATCGCATTCCACTGCCACAGCCTGCGACACATACACCCTGGCCACCAAGGCCAAGCGCTTCTATCCGAGCGGTTTTTGTGCAGCGGGTAACGTATTTAATTTTTCCCTAAAATAATTATTCATGTACCTGCATGTTCCTTTCCAATCCCCTCTCACAATGCTGTTTCTGATTCGCCTCAGGCCTGTCCAGGAGCTGGAGGGCCGGTGTGTCTGCAGGTCTTCATTGCAGATCAGCTCTTAATGAGCTTCATCAGATCGCTACTGACTGAACTGTACAGCTCCTCCCGGCTTCAGGTGCTGCTGCTTTAAAGACACCTGGAACACCGGCTCTCCAACACCAGGACTGGAATCCCCCGAAATCATTCAAGTCTTTTCTACAAGTGATTTACAGTATGTTTTAAACAACTGAGTGTATGATGAAAAAAAGGACTCATGATGATACTGAGAATCTGCACCTTGTATGAAGCACAGTGAAAAGAAGGGCAAGTTATCTCCCAACAGTTCCTGAAGGCAGGCGGGGAGCAGCAGTGAGCACAGACCTGGAGATTACTCTCCCCCCTCGCTGCCAAAAATATCATTCGACTTTAATGACTAAAAAAGCGCTCTTCAGCGTCTCGGGGAGTGTGATCTCGGGCGGAAATATCAATAAATGCTCAGGCTATTCCCAGAACTTTAGCTGAAGAGAACGAGAGTAGATAAGGACAAAAACCAAAACCCTCAACTTTCTCTACTATAGAATATATTCCAATAAGCACCTACATGTTGCCTGCGCGGCCTTCCAGCGTGTTCACAATGGCTTGTGCATTTTGCTTATGATGATGGGCAAATGTCCCTCGCCCAGACACGGGTTCGAATGCCAAGAAGACTGACGCCAGCTCGTCAATATGCAATCGGCGCACTGACCCGTATGTGCAATGCAGGAACACACTACCTTACCTAATGCAGTTCTCGGGATCGCTGCCACAGTCGACGTTACACACGAATCGTTCCCAGTGGAGCCAGCCCATGGGAGGGGTCAGCGCAAGGCCATTGTCCAGCAGCCGGACAGGCTGAATGAGTGCACAGACACCCACTGATAGCAGCAGTACTGCTAACCTCGCCATTGCGATCGCGACTGCTTTTCGGAAACTTCAAGCGCAAAGAAGGGACAGACCTCTTCCTCGTTAAACCCCACCTTCGTGTCTAGTTTTGCCGGAGAATATGACCAATAATAAGCGGGGTGTGTGAATATCAGCAGGTCGTACGGCGGGTTCAATTGACTTCCTTCTTCCTCTCGTGATCTGGGCGGTCATGTGACTTTCTGTCATGTGATTTTGTTGACTCTCGTCCTCGCTTGTGACTTGAACGGTGTTCCGCGTTTTTACGCTTTGATCGTATTTTGCGTGTGACTTTCCTTTAAACAATTTGGTCGATTCTGTGTCAAAGGTAAAAAAAGACACGCCGCCAGTCGTAAACCAAGTTGAATCTTCCTCCCTGTGGATGCCCAGTTGGTTTGATATTGATACATTGATGTGCGCGTTTATCTGCGCTGATTTAAGACTAGCCGACAATGTTCTGTTCACCAGAGAGGAGATGCACTTAGTGTTTTTTAATCATAACTCATAATTATAATAGTGGTTAATAACGATAACGCAACATTGCATGTATATACCCAAAGGACAGCGAATAGGTTTTGCTAAACGGAAACCCAGTGAAAACGCAATTTAATTGGCTTCTAAGGGGATGTATAGTACAATTAACTATAAAAACGAGGGACCTCGATCTTGAGCTAGTAGCACAGTGTTTTGAAGTTTTTATTATTTTCAAACACGTGGGGTCTGATAGGAAGAGCAGTCGCGATCCAGGTGAGATCCATTCGAGTCTTCTGTCCTGAAACCTCATCCCAGACCCCCTCAGCTTATATGCCTCCTGCTGCTCCTACTTACAGATACACTTGTGATCGGAGGGGTAAGAGCGCTGCTGTCTGCAAAATCTCCGTTTATCCACGAGGCCCGCTGTGCCTATCATGTCCTTGCGCGGTTAAAAACAATGTTAATAATAAAAAAAAAACTACAATGAATATGCAGTGTTGTTCATTTTTCACGGCACAGTTTAGAAAGGACGGAAACGAGGTAAGTGCGTGCGATGCACGGGGTCGACTAGGTGTTTAGACAGATCTCTTCCTATTACTTTTTATTCGGTAAAGGTGCCGTCCGTGTCTGTCCAGCCAGCCAGTCGGAAGGCTGTGGTCAGTTGCAGTAATTGTCCGGAAAGCGTTCGCTCCTTAGAATAAAAATGACCTTTACCACACTGGACTGTCCGCAACATAACACCGTACCTCTCTGCCGTACCCCTTCACTTGAGAGTACATAATCTGAAACAGTCTTAAATGCACAGTAATTTTACTTTATGCAGATTCCCTGGTGGTGGATTAAGAATAAAAACGCAGATGATAATTTCCGAAATAAAATGCCTTGTGCCATCACAGACATGCATTTTTCAATGACAGTACGTTTTGCCACTAAACTGTCATCTATGCCTGTAATGCCATTAGAATTGATGATTAATTCGGAATTTATTTTTATAATGCATTAAATATTTTACAACATATTCAATGTTACTTGGCTTTTACACGGAAATGCCTAATGTTTCATTCCAGTGTTAGTTTCCTCAGATCACTTGCACGTTTAAATTGCAAAACAAAACAGCCCTTTACTTGCTGTGCTGAGTTATACAGCTGAAATATTTAAAAATGTGTATCACTCAGAGCCGATGATCTATAATTCTGAGTTGTATGTAAATAATAATGATAGTATACTTTTATGTAAGTGCTTTTTAAAAATGCTATGCATTAGTGCATGTGTAATATACTTAACAGAAATAAAAGTGATTACTGAAATGAAGGGTTATGCTAAACTGCACACTACAAGTTGCAGTAAAAAGATGCTGACAGTCTCTAAAGGCCAGTGAGTTGCACAGCTGTGGTCCTGCACACTAGTGGGCTCTGTAGCCCATTGAGTGGAGAATGGTCTCCAGTAGTGTGAGATGGGCTGAGTCAGCAGGTCTGAGGTTAAGTGTGGGACTATGTGCAGTAAACCCTAAAGCTAACCTGGAGCTTGACCATTCAATGCTTGGTGCTGTTCAAAGCAGAGCCTTCAAGCTAAACATTTGTCCAGGACAGAGTTACAACCAGAGCTGGAGCTGATTGGCCATTGGTGTCACATTCTCTTGCCAAAACAAGGACACCCTGTACTACTGTATCCTATTCTTGTGTTTTTTGGACAGTGGCATTATCAGAGGAAATCCATTGCACACAAAGGAAGCAGGTTCTTTAGCTGGCATTACCAGATACAAACAAAATAATCACAGTGTTCTAGGCTGCATTTAAGTGTGGTCATTAATAACCAAGAAACCCGACCTTTCTCAAAATGTCAAGGGGACGTTTTTCAACATAAACATTATCAAAGGCTCCGGTAAGAGACAGGCCTGATGCAAACAATTTGTCATTCACTCTACTTAATATCAGAGCTGGAGAAAAGGCAGAGCCTCTAAATGTCAGATTTCAATTTTACTTGCCCCCCTGATGGATGGGCCAATCGACTTACTTAGTTACAGATGTAGTTTCTTAGCAATAAAAGGATCTCGACCGCAACATTGATAGATTCCTCAATTTTTTTGTTTCCACAAAAGCTGGATTATGCTGAGGCACTGCCTGTCTGTGCTGTGGCTGCAGTTTGTGACTGATGCACCACAAAGTGCCACATCCTGCTGTATGTCTTTTATTCTGCAACTTTAACGCCAGACAGTCGTGGGACATGGGCTTCAGTCCACGGCCTGCTGGACCTTACAAACAGTAGGAGAAAATGATATGCATGTTTTCTGATATAAGTAGCACAAAATGGAAACCTTGGTCAAGATGCGTGATGAAATGTTGAATTGTCAATCTTGGCATTATAATCTTGTTGTTATAAATCGTATCAAAGAGCTCATTAGGGTTTCGATAGAAACAGGAGGTTAGGAACAACCAAGGTTGGGCGATGACTTATCCTTTCTCAAAATCTTGCAAATTAAATGAGGTATCAGGTGGTTGAAACTCTAATTCAGACATGTGAAACTGGCTATGCATTAAAAACTGAAACAGGTGGATATCACAGCGCAGTATTCCCCAGTGTGTGAGAGGCAAGTGTACAACTGGTACAGTTTCTGTGTCCACTACCACAGTGGTTTTATAAGCTGTACCTTTCGTGAACAGAGACAACAGGTAAGGGCTTCATTCTTCAAACCCACTGGGCTCGAGTCTGAGGGCAGTAATCTGTTGCTTTATCTGGTTCTTCATTCAGCTTTATTTTAAATTGCATGACAAAGAATTATACAAAGAATGCTTTTCAGCTTTCACGTGTCGCCAGTGCCTCACCTGTGTGCGCGGCCGTGGCCGTATTGGGTGACGTCACGTGTCAGTCCTGCATGACGACACTCCCTCTTGCCCCTAAGCAGGAAGACACTGTTCCAAGCACCCTGGAAAACACATCGCACTTTGAATGATAATTTTACCTCTGGTCTGCAGGGGGTAAAAAGAGCACTGCTCAGTGAGGGTTTTTTCCTGATTACACATAAATATTAGTATTAATTATGGTACAGTAAAGTGACTAGTTCAGTGGAGAGTTACAAGACCCCGGAGAATGAGCCTCAATGAATTTTGAAAAAAAAAAAATCAATATTAATAGTGTGATCAATATGGAATTCTGTTTGTAGCGCTTTAAAAAGGAATACACAAAAATGACCTTCAGTTAAGATGCCATTATTATAACAGCGCGGTAGCTGCCATTCGTGATCCAGCTTTTCGCGAGCTTTAACGATCTTTTTTTCTCCTATTTTAATTAGGTGTAACTGCTTATTGAAGTAATGCGAGTTATACAAAGCATATGGCAAGATCAATGACAAGCAAGATCAGCAGGACTTTATTTATATGCGCGCACACACACACACGCTAAGCCGTAGATGTACCGAAGGCCATTCGGACCAGTATGGATTCATTGTTGCTAATGTGCAGCTTACCTCAGTGTCTCCATTTCCTAACGGAGTGTTCCGACGCGCTTTGTTCAAAAATTGAACTACTGAAGCTGCCTGGCGCCTTTCTGAAAAGTGTAGTTCGTTTTACAAACCGCACAACAGGATGTGGATTGTTTGTTTTTGAAAGGAAGCCATTTAGGAAACCAACTTCATAATGATTTGAATAACATTAATCAATCAAGAAATGGAATAAACACTTCGCAATTACCCCCCCCCCCAAAAAAAATGTGCACAGTTATTTAATGAGTATAGCCTCTAATACAGTTTACCTATGCTATGCTCAGCTCTTGGGGTACAGCGGATGAACCAGCTGGACTACTCAACCCATTGTCCTTCCAGTCTTCTCCAGCCAGTTGCTTGTCCAGTATGTCCAGTATGATTAGAGCTGTTCAGTGCACTGAGTTTGGACGTTCACCTTGTCAAGGAGTCTTACAATCCAGAAATAAGCCTTACAATGGTCTTAGACAAAGGAGAAACCAAACCGGTGCAGTTCTCTCTGCCTAAATACTCTGTGCTTGTGTTGAATACATCTTCAGTGTTTCTTATGCACATGGCACATTTCTGTGTTTGCCACTGTTTTGAACAAGTCAGTGAGGTGGAGCTCATTGTGAAAAGCTACTCATTGAAGACTGAAACCAGGCTAAGACGCCACTCAGATCATGTACAGCAGCACTAAAGGGATAGAAGTGGTCTAGTTTGGTGTGAACTCTTTCAGGCTGAATCAATATCTTGGTTGCACTAGAACTCTGAAACTGAAATCCAGATATTTGTTGGTAGGTTTCCTCTTAATTCTGCACATTAAGAGCTGAGAAAGTTGTTTAGTGTGACAAACTTAAAGAAATAGTGCTCTCTCACGAAAGTAGTTTTTAGTAATCAAAAAGAAACAAAAGCAGAGTGAGGATCATTAATGCCGATTTTTGGAATTCCATGTTTAGGTAACCACTTTCTTTTTGAGCTGTTCAACATTGTTGCAAGGCACGAACCATAAAGCTCTTCCACACAGTCAAATTCTCCAGTCAATTGACTTTTGTCCTCAGTGAAATCCAATTTAAAGTCAATGCAGTGGTTGTAAATCTGCACTGGGTCTGTAACAAGCCAGTAGTGGAGAAGGCAGTGGATGTTAATTTGTGTGCTTTATTGGACAGTTATTTAAAAAAAGTCCCAGAGAGAGATGATACGCCAAGATACGGGCAGGAAATGTATGACTGATCTTTAGCCAAACAGATAGCTTGACAAGCACACATGTGGTGTCATCACCGTACGAAAAGGAATGAAAAGAATCTCCATTCATTGGGTCAAAGCGTCAACAGAGAAAAAGTGTTTTTCTTTCAGCTGTCATCCTTGGATTTATTTTGTTAGATGCCAGTGACAGTCCTTTATGTGGCTGGGGATGAGATTTCCATCCAGACGGTAAACTCTATTACATCCGTAACACTTGAGTGGCAAGCTTGAGAGCATGGGAATCCTTCCGTGTGAACAAGATTGGATTAGAATTAGTTTGCAACCTGTTTTAAAAAAATATCAATTTGCCTCTAGTGGGAGAAAGTGTTCCAGCAGGACTCTCAGGCCTCTTAAGGCAGCAGGAGTAATTGTCATTGCGAACCAAAAATGAATTTAGCAGAGGTAATCTAGAACCCCCTGGGAAGCTGCTCTGATTCATTTTTTGAGGTTTAAGGTGGATCTGCCCATTTACCCCTAAATTGATTGTTTTTTTTCCCAGAACTGACAACGTATACAAAATATGTGTGTTTCATTTTATTGCATCATATAAAACAAGGAGAGCTGGAAAAATCCCTTTAGAATTATTGCTTATGTCAGCTTCTCTGTTCTTCTGAATTGGAGACTGACCACTGACAAAATACCAGTCAATACCAGACATATCTCTGACTTTGCTACAGGATTAGGAAACCTCATGAGCACATTTGTAACTTTCTGTTGTCTAATCAGAAAGAAAAAGGGTTTCATCTTCCCCCTTTGATAAGAGTGTTCTCCTAAGAGTCATCCTATTTCTTTACAAGTGATTGTCAACTTAGCACATTGATAACTGTTTATAGTTCCCTCCCTAACAGCTCCAGGGAGCAATTAAAGTCCAGAGCAGGAAATTCTAGACTCTAATTGATCGTTTCAATTTACTGTTTGGCTGTAATCACCCCTCCTCTTCCACTGCTCTCGCTGGCGTCCACTCATGCCATTTGAGACGTGTCTGCGCCACGCTGACAGTGCTGTGGTGTTGTGGGCGTGAGGTCAGTCAGCCACAATGCATGGTGGTGTCTTTTTTTGTAAATGTTAGAAAAAGTATTAAGTGGGCTGAGAATTCTTTGTTTCTGGTCACTGAAGCAAAGCTCTGCTTGCTTGAGGTACCTCTGCTCTTACCACAAACTAAGAGAGTTAATATATTGGATTTGATCAATAACGGGTTGACAAGAGCTGAAATGATATTAAAGGTCATAGGTTAAAGGCCTTTCATCTTGTGTTTATGGCTATGAATGTCAATGCAACTTTCTTTCTTATCTCCCTTTCTTCGGGGTTATACTTCAGTAACTACCATTGTATAAAAATATACTGTATATCATTTTTCAGATCAAATATGGCCAATATACTAATTGCATTTCCAACAAGCACTGCAGTAAGGAGCTCCCACAGTTAAAATATAGGAATTGTGGCACTAGAGGCTTAAAATCTTGTGCTGATACAGTAGATATTTTTTCAGACTCATTATTTCAAATTTATCTCACTTTTACTGGAGCTGTAATTCAACGCCTGCTGGAAGCCAGATATAGGAGAGACATAAAATGAGAAAGTTTGTTTTTTTCACTGAGAAGACCTTTGGGATTACAGTAATGAGGACTCCAGTCTTTTTGTTCTTCCAGTCTGTGGAAGACATTATCCACCATGGCCAATACAATACATATAATGAATCCAGCATTGTACCTTTAAGGAGAAAGATTAGATTTATCATGGAATCACATTAAGTGAGATTTGTGTCCTTCATGATGTAACAAGGTGCCTCCATTTGAAAAAAAAGTATAGAAACTGCAGTCTGTTATATGAAGAAATATGCACTATAATGTTTTTAATTTAATTACCATGTACATAGAAAATATTGAGCACATTTTTAATGACAGAAAGCTGTGTAGGAGACAGAGAGTATCCTAAGTGGTTGCTTGAGGGTCATAGTGTTTCCCTTTTTTTCGCTCATTCTCAGTTTCTAATTTCCAAATTGAACTGTAAATGACCCATAGTAGCAGTGGTGAAGATTTACACCAGGTATCAGAAGACCCCTACACGTCTTCTAAACTTCCACACAAAGCGAGGTGCCAATTTGAATCCCAGTCTAGCATGTCTTACAGTATATAGGACAAACTTAAATCATGCTTGTTAAGGCTTAGAACATGTGAGTTTTGATCAGTGTAGTAAGTTAATTGAACCAATTAACTTGGAAATGGTCAAGTGTTAACCTTGAGAGGTACAGGGTGCTGGTATTTTCATTTTGGATGATTTCTATTCAACTTAGTTGAGCATGTCATGTACTAAATTGTTCCAATTGAGCCATTTAGCCTGCAGTACTATAGCTCACCATGTCCTGTTTAACGTGTATATATTCCTAAAAGATACGTGCATGCAACCCTTTTACTCTTCAAAGTTTGCTTTGCCTCGCTGATGAGTAACAACTAACGTTATATATGCAAAGGCGGAATCAGAGGTCTGCTTAGACCAGAACTAGTAAACCTTGGCACCTGGGATCTGCGCAATTACAGGATTTTGAATGTCCCAGTAAGTTAAGCCCTGAATAGATCCTTCATTGCTTAATTAAGCCATGTCTTGCACGTCATTTCAGACAGTTAAGGATGAGCTGGTGCAAAGAGGGCACTGGCAGGAAATGCATGTGTCAAGGCTGACACACCTGGTGTAGATGGTTCCTCCTCCCAGCATTGTGAAACTGCAAGAGCTGATTAAAATGCACAGCCGTAATATACAGCAACGGCTTACAAGCACATACACACATAGTGACTATCTGCAGCCATTGCACATGTATGTGACTGGCGTACTTGTGAAGAAAGAGAAGGGTCATTGATTGTAGCTGCTGATGTTATTCTTGATTGTTCTGTTGCCTTTGCAGGCTCCCTCTGTAGTCTCACACTGAGGGGGGAATTAATGTTCAGCCCATGAGCACAATACAGCATTTCTTTAAGCATACAGAGTTTTGGGTCATTATTGCAGGTGTCTTGTCCACTTGATCGCTACACTTTGATTTAATTTCCCTCCTCTTTGAACATTAAAGAAAGCAACATTAAGACCTTCATCTTTTGCTTCAATGCTGCTTTTTCCAAACAAATTGAGGGAATCATTCCCTTTTGTACTACTGCTTTGAAAATTCAGTGAGGTTTGACTCTCAGTACATGCTGTTCTGTTCTTTTTTACCATGGCACCCAAAGAAAAATTGGATTGGAAGGTGTACTTTGTATATACAGTACTTAAAATGAGGAATTACAGAGATGGAGGAGACAGTGCAGAAAACTCCTGGCAGTAAATAAGAAGGTGGTGGGTTTTGATGAGGGCCCTCCTACTGGTTTCATTACGGAGCCAGTGGGGTCTGACTCTCCCCTGGTATTGTTTATTTGCCTCCTGTGTCTGGTTTTGCTCCTACAGGACGATGAAGCCGCCTTTGTCTATGAGCTAGTCTCTTCGATCTTGGAGGTAATAAAAACTATATGGCTTGGTTTTTACTGTGGGAGCCCCGGTAGGAGCTCATCAGGAGGTGGTGCTTAAGAAACTCAGAACACTGCGGCGTCCAGCCCCTTCCTCCACTGCTGTTACTCCTGGGTCTGTGATTCTCTCATCCTCCTACAGAATTATTACTTTAATTTGGCCCTCCATTCTGCAGGCGCTGGTTTCCGTGGCAACGCGGTCTGCCTTGCTGAGTCCCCCCCCCCCCCCACCCCCATTCTGGTGTTATTTTTTTAATGTCTCCGGGAAGCAAAGACATTGGTGAAGCTGGAGACAAAAAGAAAGGCGGAAAAAGTTCTACTTTTCTGTTTCACCACCTCTCTCCCTAGTGACTGTCCACCCCAGCTCTGATTCCACTGCTGCCTCCCATATACACAGCACCCCCCCTCCTCCCCACACACCAGCGCAAACACACTCCGCTGCCTGGCTCATGTATATTTTATTAGTATCTTCTCTGCAATGATTTTCAGTACCGGATAGATAAGAAAGATAAAGCAGGCAATTTTCCAGTTACACGGATGACAGCAGCTGAAGCTACACATCAATTAGTAGGAACTGTTCTCCAGAAGATAGTTTTATCATCTAGAGGCGAGCTGTTGCTATTTATCCCTTTGGAAAGATTCTAGACAATATAATTATGGAGACATCCATTCAAAGCCGTTCCCTTAGCTTTCTTTTTCTGGTGTGAATATGGATTTCTTTTTCAGGATTTCATCCAGTGCTTGAATCAGAGCTTTACAGACCCCCTGTGTGGTAACTGACTGGCTTTTGCATTTACAAAAATGCAGAGCGGCTAAAATCAGCAGGCTTTAGTTCATTCAACAGCCCTGCGGAGCTTTGAGCGATCAGTCACAAAATCTGCAGAAAACAAGAGTTGGAGGCCTTCTGTCATCTTCCGCGATACCAGCACTGTGCTGAAAAGGCAGTATTGAAGCCCACCAGCGCCCGAGCTGTGTTAGTCTCTGTCTAAAGATTTCACAACAGTGTCAGAGCAAGCTAGGCTAAAAGCTGGATATTCCGATTGAAAACTGGGGCTTTCGTTTCGTTACTGGTTTCAAACATGTAGTCAGTCTGCTGGAAAAGTGTTTTTTTTTCTAATGGTGGTCAATCTCCTCCCCAGTGGCTACTCTGCCATGATTTACTAGACAATGCATTGGAGCGGTTGTGATTTCAGGCAATACTAGCTCAAAAAAAGTCTCTCAAGATCTGCATTATTTACAAGGTATCATTTGTATAGCCCCTTGAGAAGTGGTGGTGTGTTTGTGTTTTATATTGCATCCAGAAAGGCTGACCTAGCAGTACAGGAACTAGTTAATTACATGGTTTTAAAAATATGGGACTTATATATATCACCAGAGACTTTCTCGGATAAGTCCACTTTTTACAACTGAAAGAGATGCTTTGTTACCTTTCTGGAAGAAGGACTGGCCTGAAGAGCTAGCTCAGTTCTGCTCATTATCATGCAGAATGTGGCATTCTGAGAAATCCAATGTGATATTCAGCTGGGAACATTTTCCCTTGTTAATTAGCATCGAGGAAATGACCTTTATATTTATTGCAGCACTCCACAGTAGCAAAAAGCCCAATCAGTAAGAAACCCTGTGACACCTTTCACAGTCTACCTTCCATAAACAGGGGGAAAAGGCAAGACTACTGTCTTGAGTACGTAGGGTTGCTCTCCTCTATGAGCTCAGCTAGTTAGGGCCAGCAGCAAATAATGCACTCCCCCATTCTTGTACCATGTTACAGATTACAACCAGGAGAGTTTTTCCATCTTTGATCAAACCTGTAAAGCATATTACCTCAACGGGCTCTGTCAGGAAGGTTTTACTTGAAAACGGTGATGGCACCGTTCCACTATATATAGGCAGTTGGTTCTGCACTGAAGCCATTTTTGTTTTTCGGGCCACACAAGTCTTCGGTCTCTTTCACTGGAGTTTAGGGTGGCAAGGATACTGACCTCATATGATGAGATCTATGATGACAGATCCCATGAGATCCCCTATGATGACACAGTATTCTAGACACAAAACAGCTGGAGCTGGAGAAAATTCTGTAAAGGAATATATATTCAGTATATAGCCAAATTCATTTTCTGATGCTTCAGCAAGGACTAGACAAAATCTCTCCTTTGCTCTCCGTTCAGTACTCACACTTTCCCTTTTCCCACTCAGCTGCCCCCTTGAGTGGGTGAAAGGGCGATTACAGTCGAGGCAGTGTGCCTTGAGATACAAAAACTGCTGGATTGATTGTGGTCCAAAAAACATTTTCAAATCACCATAAAGGGCAATCAAGACCTTCCCTGGAAAATGCACATTACCCATCAGCCCATACAGTAGGAGAGACTAGAGGATACGAAAGGGATATTGGAAATGTCCTTTTTGCTTTATCTCTAAGGATTAAATCACCCTATGAGACAGATGGTCCAATGCTGTCACAGCATGTTTAGAAGTAGGTTGTGTTGGAACAGAAAGGACAGTGGAGAATCATGCCGAACACTCACAACAAGATAGGAAACAAGTGAGAATTGATCAAAGTAGGTGATTCAGCTTTAGCTGGAAAGATGTGATCTACAGACGATCTTGGTGACTCCATCACTTTCCTTTTTGTATGCACAGCATCAGCCCTGGAATCAGTAATTAGTCACTTGTGGACAGGAGAGATCTGAGGGAGTGTCTACCTGTTTACTCACTGTAAATATAAGCAAATGCTGTAAACATCTCTGACACCTAAGGCACATGGTGACAGCAGGAAAACACACCAAAACAGTTTTCAAGTTGTTTAGGGTTTAAGACATGTGACAGCAGGAATATGTATATACCTTCCTAAGGGCACAAGGGTTCTGCCATTAAGGACAGGATCCTGAAGCTGTTGATTGGTACCAAGGAATCAAAATCTACTAGAAAGGCATCTGAAGGGTTTAGAAGGACCATTTCTATAAGTGCTTGAGACCCAGAAAATCTGGTGATTTTCTTATCTTATTCACTGAATTGGTTCGATTAAGTCATTAATGTATATGAGGGATTTAAAAGAAATCCTCAGATAAGGAGCCGTGAAGTAATGAGGTGGTGTTTCTAGTTTTCAGTGCTCACTGAGAGGTAAATGTCATATTTCTGAAGGTAAGGTTGACCGGTGAAGGCACTGCTCCATTAGTTAATCCCCCTTGTCATACCTGAGGGAGCAACAAGTCCTGAACTGTCTGCTGGCAAAGTCATTATTTTCTGTACCTCTCCTGCTCGCACTGCCTGAGACTCCCACTTGACTGAATCACTGTCAACAGCTCCGCTATCTCATTGTCCTGCTCTTTCTCACCCGCCGCCTGTTAGGTAATACACAGTAAATCCTGCGAACGATGAGACAGCGACAGCACTGAGGAAAGAAACCCTCTGTTTATCCAAGGGCTTCAGGGAGCAGGAATCCCCCTGTCTTCCCGACGATGAAATAAGAGGCAGGAGTGTGAGGGAATACACTGTATAATCTAGCGGCTCTGGTTCGGCTAGTCATGTCATAAGTGGAACATTTTAATAGACCAAATTCATAAAACAGATGGCTGTTTGAGCTCAGAAATGAAATGAGAGTGCACAGATATAGAGATGGTTTGTTAAAGGTGGGAGCTGGAGATTTTTAAATTTAAAATATCAATTTTTCTCGAGTTACTTTCACTGCATTTTCTGGGCTCCAAAGACAGCTGTCCAGTGAAAATTAATTTCAACTGTATGGTAAGATGTATATTAATGGGAAATCATTCATTATTTGGACAATTTTTGAAAGGTGTCAAATGGCTCTTATTCAAATGTATTCTTTTTACATTTTACCCTAATTATTTTTGCTTCAGTCTTTTTTTTATATTTTGCATTGATAATTTAGAATTGCTTGTATTTGTGCTCTGCTTTTTAACAATCCGAAGTAGCTGGGACATCTGTGTTGATACCTAACCAGAACTGCACTGACCCCGCAAGCAGTGTGCAGCTTAAGAAGCAGAGGGGCCACAATGCTGCAAACTACTGACATCGTACAGTTTCTATATTGCAACCAGATTTCTGCTACGGTCACAGCAGAAATGTAATGAAGTGGTAGGGATGTGACCCAGTAGTAGCAATTGATGCTCATGCTGTCTTGCTGGTCTTATTCCTGATGGAGAATTGTCTCTTTCCTAAACAAGCGGAAGAGCTAAGGACTCTGCATTCTTTACCCTTGGAGTCGGTACAAAACATCATGCATTTTAGGGAGCTTTAATTTCAGTAC
This sequence comes from Lepisosteus platostomus, assembly GCF_059453375.1. Taxonomy (NCBI): domain Eukaryota; kingdom Metazoa; phylum Chordata; class Actinopteri; order Semionotiformes; family Lepisosteidae; genus Lepisosteus; species Lepisosteus platostomus. Next base: position 55,012,766 of record NC_142620.1, read on the forward strand.
TGACAGAAAGTACAGGTTCCTGGGTGTGGTTACATTATTGCAGGAGTTGAAGAAGTGCAGAAAGTACACATTCTGAAACACTTGCTATTACCCAGTGGAAAGCGAGTGGCTTTTTATGTGTGGAACATGAAGAGGAATGATCACTTATGAAAGCAAACCCAAAAAATCAAAAAATTATTATCGGGCAAATGTGAGTTTTTGCAGCATGTGTACTGACATTTTATTGAGCAGACATTGCACAGGTGAATTCATTATGTTGATTAACATCTGTCATCCCCTGGTTTGATCAACAGGATGTCAGTGCAGTGAAAGTCACAGGCTCATAGGTGATCTGGTCACTGCTGGAAACTGTGCAAGTTGTACACATTTGACACAAGTTGTAGTTAGTTGCAGTCTTGTGGGATTCTGTCCCATTCCTCTTCTAGATCCATGAAACACATGTGCCTGTTCACTGGTCCCTGAGCCCTAGAGGCCACATGTCATCCAAGCACGTCCCACAGCTGTCGGATGGATTTCAATCTGGTGAACAGGGCACTCACAGCATGATTGTCATGTTCTGATTTTGCAAGAAAGCCCCTCTCACATGAATAGCATGAAGACAGACTGTATGTCGCCTTGTAGGAAGGCCAGTGGGATGTGATCATTGTGGAGATGCATAGTCAAGGTGCCCTTAATCACTGCCAATGATGCTCTTTAACAACTAGACAACCCTCCCCAGATCGTCACACTTGGGCAGGGTCACTCTCCCCATTGTTTGGTCTGCTGCACAAAACGGTGTATCATTCTCCACCTGTACCACACTTGCTGTCATCCATCAGGGTGCTCTACACAAAACCTTGATTCATCATGAAAGAGGACTCCTCCAGCACACTAATGCACAAAGGCATTGTTGTCTTGATAAGAAGGGTGAATTGGTTCCTTTCTTTGTGCCCAATTAAGTCTCTCACAACTGAGGTGATTTAGTGCTTATGCACAAAATGACTCGAGCGTATAGCTATCAATAAAGAATGATCAATGTATCAAAATGATGCCAAAAACTTTAATCAATGTCCAAGATCTATGCACTAATTCTAAAAGCGTACATGCATAAATAACATGAAAAGTTTCTTTTGATGCTCAGTATTTGCGCAATTAGTTTACAAAACATGTTCTCAGAATAAGGAGATGAGACTTTTCAAAGAAAAGGTATGAAAATTGTGCTCGGTTACCCAACTAATCATTGCAACCAACTGCAATCCTTCCAATCAAAAGAATTTTGCAAAGTATAATTACATTCCAGGCAACTAGAGAAATCTACTCAGATGTAGAATTTTATTTTTTTTTATAGAATGCAGAAGAAGAAATAAACTTGTTCCTAGTGCTTCAGCATTTTCTGTCTGTTGATAGGTGAGGCTTAAAATATGTATTTAAAAAATGTAAATGTGACATTGTGATGGTAACAGGCCTTGACCTGAGGTTTTATGCAGCTGTCAGCGAGGAAGGGAAAGGAAATGACTAAATGAGATTCGTCTTCCCATTCTCCAAGGATAAAGAAACCTATTGAAAGAAAGTTTAAAGAGGACGGCATTGATTTTTTAACCCGGCCATCAGCTCTTGGGCATTCAACACAATGAATCTTCTCCCAAAATGAAGCTGTGAAGCTGTGTTGATTGTTCCTCAGGGAAGTACAGGGGACAATCTCTTGACACTGGTTTTCTAAGGTTACCAACATACACGTCGTGCAATTTGGGCTGCACAGTTTTTCTTTATTTGTGTGCTTAACTGTGTCTGTCTGTGTGTCTATACACTTTCCCTTATGTGCAGCAGGTGTTGATTTAACAACATATCTTTTTTGCTGCTTGCCTAGGCAGACTATACTTTCATAGCACTCTTTGTGACTTTTGTATTCTCTGTGGTTTAAATTATATAAATAAAGGAAGTGATTGAGATAGTGAAGACAAATTGATCTGCTTTGGTTATGTGGGTAATCTGTGAATACAAGGAAAAACATGGATGCTCTTTCCTTGATCAGTCATCACTGATTGACCGGCTGATTTGTTTATTGATTTACTGATTAAATATGCCTGGATCTTTATTTTAAGATCTTCAAATCTCTCAATGCGTTGGAGTTTAATATCACATTCCTATCCGTGAAATTCTTAACGTGACTGTCCTGATCCATTCCGGGCTCTGATTTACTTAGAGTCCTCAAACATATAATACAGTGAAAGTCACACAGAAGTATTCAGCTAAGTCTGACTAAAATTCCAAAAGAAGCTCTGATAGGAGAATTTAACTGATTTACATTTGAGCAATCAAATTTATCAATGTAAAAGCACAAGGATCTACAAAAAACTATATATACCACAATCTTGCAATTCAAGAGAAGAGAAACACCCGCCTGAATCATAATTGAATCCTTTTATTTTTTTACTCCTTTAGGAAAAAAACAAATGTAATATTGAAAAAATAATGTTCGTACCACACGTACCTAACTCCTAATGCTTTCAATAAAAATGTTTACTGAAATGTAGCACTCACAGATTAACAGTAACTAATATTTCTTTGTGGAGAGAGGGCTTGAGCAATCAGCAATGAGACAATTCATCAGTTCTCTCATGTTTTATACATTCGCAAGGACTCAGCATGTTTTTTCTGTTTCACCAGAAATTAAAAGCTTAAATCAGATTTGAATGAATTCATATTTCTGTCTGGAAGACCCTTTACCAGGTTTCATGAGCACCAGATACAATAATGCTCCCAGATTTTTGGACCTGTCACTGTTTTCAGTTGCTCAGTCGATACCGAGATTGCATTTAGCTTGCAGTGAAAAATCTGAGCATATTGTATCTAAGGATAAAGCTGCAGCATGTGGAGGCAAGAGGGACTCATCACAGTATAGCCAGACAGTTCCTAAGTATAGAACTGCTGTAATGTGCTTGTGAATAAAAAATGCACAGTAGCAGTTTATATTCAGGTGGTGCTTTTAAATGTGTTATACATATTTAATAGACAGATGATAAATTAAAACATTAAGTTGAAAAGTATACTTAATACAGGGCATTAAATATACTTAACAATATTTTCTTAAAGACTTAAGCACTACAAAGTACAAGATCTTCTTACTGCAACATTTTAGTCTAACGTTTTATCACTTCTTCCTTTATAATTTATTAACTATATATGAAAGATTAACAAGCGTCACTCTGATATAAAGTATTAACAGGCACATGAATGCAGATATATTACAAGGAAGGTAAATTTTTCTCTGCTTTCTCTACTTTATTATTTTATGAACTAAATTAATGTCAGAAAATTGTAAACGTAATATAATTTTAAAAATGCATTACATAGAAGATGGGATGTATATTTGTCTGGGTGTAAAATCCTTCAGTAATACTTCAGTACAGCAATTACTTTGCATTTCCCACATTACTGCAATGGAGAAAATCAACTTAGTGATTGTGTCACTGGTCGAACACTTAGAACACTTAAACCCTTGAGCTGAGTTACTCTTGCTGACATGACGTCACAGTAAACAGCTTTAATAATATTAAATAACATTATAACATATGGGCATGTTATGGAATTCTCTTCAGGCTTGTGCCTCAATAATAAAAATGAATGTGTTTCATTGCCGGAAGTTTTTTAGTTTTCTGATCCCTCTCCTTGGGGATAGACTGCACACCAGAATCTCTTCCTTGTTAGGTGCTTTGAGCCTTGTGCATTTAAAGCACTCCATAAAAAATGAAAGTATGTTCTCCATGTAATCCAGTTTGCTGGATTCTTCATGCTGCAGCATGAATGTTCTATAGCAATGGCCTAGATGTCAAATATTTCTGCTCCTTTGTGTTGTGATCGCTGTCTGTTTTAATGTGGTCACTCCTGGGTTTGGATTTCTCTTGAACCTAGCGTCACAAAATAGACGTCGGTGTTTAAAATAATATTGCTGTTCCCTTTCAACAGAATGCATTTTGTGTGCATGATTACGCACTTAATTACAAACTGGTGTCTTGTCCTTGAAAACTTGACTTTCCCACACTCCTGTGTTAAAGAAGCATAAACTCATTCGTATAAAAAATATCCTCTCTCCTCTCCATTTTGGGGAAATAGAGTGATTGACATTGTAAGAGATTTTTTTAATGAGGATGGCTTTTGGTTATTTCAGGACTTGTAATGTCTTTCTTTTTTTACCTCTCCTTTCTTCAATGTATTCCTGTAGCGATCATACAACTCCTGTGCTCATTCCCTTTTCATCCCTAGTGGGCTTTACATCTATGGTGCACTATAGGAATCTTTTGAACTTTTCTCTTCTGCTGTGGGAGGATCCTAATGTGAGCAGTGAGATGTTTTTTTCTCCGCTTTTCCTGCATGATTTCAGAAGTCAGCCTTGTCCCTTTTCAGCTGTTCCCTGCAAAACCACAACTTGGAGCTGAAGACCGAATCTCTGACTTCTTAAATCAGCATCAGAGATGCCTTCTCTTGTCTTCTCAAGCGCTGGCACTGTAGACGCGGTCAGGGCTTAGCACATTCAGGCTGCATTATACTCATTCAGCAGGGAATGCTGCATGTGAGTTAGCTCAAGTACAGGGGCTTTCCTGAGGGGGAACAGGATACAGTATGTGTAGCCTCAAAAGTAGGTATATAGGGAAAGACTGACAGTGTTTAATGCCAGTGTTAAATGTTTAATTTCCAGTCTCGCTAGCAGCTAAAACCTCTCATTCTGAATCCTGGTTTAGCACTGCCATTCACTCTCCTGCTGAGGCTGTGCTCTTCTCCTGCATCTTCACAACCTCAGAGGATGTGAAAATAAATGATAATTTTCCTTTAATTGCCATTGGTGTCATTCTGGGACTTTTTCATTGATGCCGAAAGGGAACTAATGATGAATTGTTTGTGTGAGAGACCCAGAGCTGTTTAACTGAGAGTCAGAACTGCTAGAAGGTATTTACCCAATATGTCTTACATTGCAGATATACTAAAAGATATGAATTTAAAATAACTCTATTATAATCCTCACAGCTGTATAACACTCATACTGGATATTCATCAAGAAGCGATGGGAAATCCTGCAGATGTGAGTTAACAGTCTGACAAGCTTATTAATGATTGGATTATACCTTGCATTCACTTAGAGCATTGCAACAAGAGTGTTTTCTTGGTGTCAGCAAGAAACTGGAGTAATTGTGTTTTTCTTCTGTAGTCTACAGACATCTGAAGAGATTAATCAGATTGCTGTAGAGGAACCTTAAGACATAACCAGGGTTGAACTCTAAAGTGGTATCTTGTGATCTTGGACTTCCCAGTGTAATAACTCTTCAATTAAAGAAAAAATAATTTAACTTAATATAAATAAAACTAAAAACATTAATATAATTTTCCATTTCTGGGACACACCCATAAAGCACAGTTCTAGTTTCATTAGTTAAAAAAATGAATTAGTCGTGCACAAAATTAGCCCACTCTTAGCAATGCATGCAATGTAAAATGAGTCATGAGTCAATTACAGAACATTAAATTAACCAGCAACATGCATGTAGATGTTTTACAAAAGCAAACAGCATGAGATCGCTCATAATGGACTGGCCACGTGTGCTTTTGAAGATGCTTTTACAGAGGTTGTCTCCTTTTAGGGAAAGAGTGCAATCTTCGCTTATTGTTCTTGTTGATGAAAAATGCTTGGAATTCTGTCCTTGTTTTCGTTGTTTTGCTTGTTACTGGGTGGGAATTTTATGCTCTGACTCCAAAAAACCCCACTGCACATGTCAGACAGACACATGCGCTGCTGTCTGCTGTACGCTAACAGATTGCAGAGCTTGGGTTTCAGATCCCATGTGTGTATCGGATCGTCTTTGAAGGGAAACAAGTCAAATCAACAAATTAAACTTCCAGCAACAACACAGGAATCAAGGAGGAGAAGAGAGCACATACTAAATCCTGGCAGAATATTCCATTTATTCAAATTAGACAAAAAACATTTGTGCTGTCACCAATTCCCAGACAGCTCTGTATATATACAGTATTTACAGTATATATAATATCTATCTTATTGTGTTTCACATTTTAAAAAAGTCATCATATCAACAACCTGTGAATATTCAGGAACACTATACATTTCCCCCAAGGAATTCCAAATAAGCCCCCCTTTAATTGTAACACCCCCCAAATACGCATTTCAAATATCATGTAAAAAATATTTTCTTTTTTTCTCTTTTTTAAAAACATTCATTTCTGAGATGCAGCGTATGGTAGAGGAGTTCGTTCCGAGTCAGCGCAGACACTTGCCCGCTGGGGCCTGTTTTACCTGTCGGGCCTGTCTGCTCTGTTCGCGCGCTCTCAGAGTGCAGGGCTTGGCTCTGAATGGCATGTTTTAAAATCCCGAACAAGAAAAGAAAAGGCGTTACATTTCAGAAAAATAAAAACACTGGCAAACCACCGTTTGCCCTCAAAATAGGCATTCATATTTATAATAGGTGACATTTGTTTTGGAGAGAGTGTTTGTCTCGTTAGAAGCGCAGTTGCACCTGAACTCTTGGTTCTATCATATTCAGCACCCGTTTAATGTCTGGTAGAAGTAAATACTTTTTAAAATATCTTTATCTTTACACATTTTTTTTTCTTTCTGGTTGTAAATCGTACAGGCAGTTTTGGTTTGGAGAAAGAGGAAACGTGGTTCTGATGAGCGTGCCTACAAGGCCTGGTGGATGTCTTCATGGCGCAACACTTTGTAGGTGATCCAGTAGAAGATGTTGAAAATGAGGAAAGACAGGGGGAAGGCGGCCCTGGAAACGGTGTCGATCCGCTTGGCCCGGTCCACGAACCTCTTGCGGATAGACTCGGCGTCCTGCAGCGGTGCCGGGGGCGGCGGGGGGGTGAAGACTGTGGCCCCCTCGACCGCGGCCGTGTCCTTCATCTGCAGGCAGTGTCCCAGTCCGTACCCACGAAAATAAAACCCCCTGCTTTCACGGACCAGCTCCTCCTCCTGCAAGAGACAGGGACAAACATGCAGCGAAGGAACGAGGGGACGGCTTCCCAGTGAGGTGCCTGACTTCCCAGGTCCCCCCCCCCCCACACATTCCTGCTCAATTTTGTTTTTCCTTCCCGTGAATCCAGGTTTATCCACCTTCCTGTATTCAGTTCAGTAGTAATTCAGAAAACTCCGCAACGAGGAAGGTGTAAAAGATGGTGGTGGGAGGGGAACGAGAGCTGAGTCTGCTCCAAAATACCAGCACTCTCCCATTTTCTGTTTCTATATTTGATCATAATTTCTTTTTATTCTCTGTATAATTAGATGGGCTGTATGGTTTGTCCCTGAGCATCGATTGAAACCATTCTTGACATATCGCCTGATCTGTTACAAACTACCTTTGCTGCCTAAAAGCAGAAATAGGTTAGCATGTGACATGAGCAAAACACATACTGAATGATGGCAAACAGACAATAGAGGTGAAAAAAGTGGTGCAAAGCAAGAACAACACCTAAATAGTGAATATAGCCTGAAAGATGTGTGATCAATTAAGTTTTCCTTCTCAGTGACAGCCCGAGGACTTGGGAACTGTGCACATCTCATCTGAGTATTAATATGCATTGCTTCATACGGAGGGCTTTGCGATTGGCCTTTGAATAAAAGCGCTCATTTGGATTCTGCCCAGAATTTTAAAACTTGTACGGCTCGGATTTGACATTCTCTCAACACCTGGAGAGAGGCGGTCAGCAGTGAGACGTTTTTAAACTGGATAATTAGCCATCTCTGACACCGTGACACCCCCCCAACTCCAGCACACATACTGGGCAACCCTGGCAGCTCCCTCAATACCCGGGGTGCCCATTAACTTCTCTGTGACATGGGCAGGGCTGGCCCTGAGTGTCCAATCTGCCTTCCACCTCGGCAACACTTAACAAGCACGCTTCTTTCACAAAGCAAGGCTTGCTGTTGAGCTGACAGCGTGTGTCTGCGGAGTGCTCCGGCTCCCCCGCCCAGCTGTGTGAGTGAAACACTGGTCACATTGAAATACTGCTGCATTTAGGCCACCTTGCTGCTCGTGTGTCTTCCTAGCACTTCAAGGGGATAGAGCCATTATCTCAGCTGCATGTCCACAGTCAAGCTCCACAAAGACGATAGTGGACCTTGTGCACTTTACAGCTTATCACAGTGCCTGGCTCACACCTTGCAGGTGAGGGGGAATCTGTTAGTCTTGACCTCACAGCCAGAGCTGCTGTTTCCTCTGCCAGGTAAGTTAATGCCGAGTATTAAAATATTAAGGACATCACCCATAAATATACATTATCACAACCCTTCTAATGAGAGTCTGAATTCACTTCTTTAAATATTACTTTCAAGTGCATTTCAAGGTCCAGATACACAGACACAGAAGACCTTATTACACAAGATCTGCCTGGACAAAAGGAGAGACAAGCATTTCAAAGTTTTACATGGAATACATGGGGGCCATTGTTTCTTAATTCTTTTATGGGCTCACCTGGATGTGCAGAGGCTCAAGAACAAGATTAATACTCACATCAGCATGTTCAGTAATTGCCTTGGAGGTTCTAGAAAGTATTTTTACACGATTTTTCACCTCTGGATGTATGACAAAAACATCAGCCTGAACCCAATGTAAACATACTGTAAAAAAGATTCCTGAGAGATGACTGCGGCCTCAAATTACAGAAGGCTTCAAAGCACACAGGGAGCTTTTTATGTTTTGACATGCCAGGCAATACAAAAAGTATCTGTCCAGACTTCTCACATTTACATTTTCATAGGAAAATTTAAGAGAATTATTCAAATCAAACAATTTTGCTTTCATCTGAACCAAAAAAATATTTCTTAGCTTTCAGACTAGTATTTGAAGTGAGTTATCTAAATACAAGATGTGTTAATGATTGGAGCCTGAATTATTCACAATACAAAGAAATGACACTATAAGTTCATACAGGGTGCTAGGTGTCTTCATTTATATTCCATTTTCGTGATAGAATCTAGAAGATATTTTTTAAATTGGCATTTTTCTGGTTGGCGGTGGGGTAAAGGTTACAGAAAAAATATTTAATTCTTATAGTTGTGGATAATAAAGTGAGATAACGAAAACGACCTATCTGATTTTGTAGATGTCAAACCAGGAAGCTAAAAGACACATGAGTGGATGAAGCCTGGTGGATATATTACATATATTTTTAAAATAAAAGTATTACTTAAATGCATACAGTATATTTTCATAGCACTTTGTCCACTTAGCTGCTAAAATAGTTATATAAATCTCATATGGCTCTGGATTTATAATTGCAAGGTTGCAGGTTCTAATCCTGGTGGGGTACTGCTGTTGTACCCTTGAAAAAACAGTAAAGTACAAATCAAAGGAAAGATTTACAATTTTATGCCAAAAGTGTAGTTCGCATTTAGGAATTGTATGACCTCTTCTCATTTGTACAGTAACTCTTCTTATGTTCTTAAATCAAACAAAATCCAAATAATCCCATCTTTCTTTGTGCCTTTGTCTATGATATGGTGAAAAAAAAGTTATATTATCTTGCTTGAGTCAGAATAAATATTCTTCTGAACGGGACTGGGACATTGTCGTGCTCACATGCAGGAAGGTGTTTCTGATACAGAGACACAGAACCATGTGAAAAACAAATCTGTTGTTTTAAAATTAAGGTAGTAATTACCATTGATGGATGAGCAAGTTTCAGAACAGGTTCTTAAAGAGATGAATTTGGTGGAAGTAAGTCACTGTTTTAGATTTCATTTCAATGTTCAACCAATTTGATTTTAAGTGCAAATCGAAAGGTAAATGCTGATTTTATTACAGAAAAAATATTTTCAAACTATAATCAATGTATGTGTGTGAGTATATGAGGAACCATGTCCACTGTCACATCATCCTTTTCCTTTTCTGCTCTCCGTCAGCGTGAACTTATAGAATTCCGTACAATGTGGAATATTATTTAAATTCTTTCCTACCAAATGGAGGATTGAATTCAGATAGCTGATGTCATAACACTTATCTAATCTGTAATAGGAGAGCAGAGTCCATGCCAAGGGGGAATTGCAGAAAGTGAGAGCATACTGTTCCGGATCCTGATAAATCCCTCACCGCCAGATCAAAGCCTTGGGAACAGACTTTAAAGAAGAAGCATCTGTCAGTGATTGCAAGGCTTGTCACATAAGGACTGACGATGCAAACGGGAGGAGGTTGAGGGTCTGAAATGACAACGGAGTTTTTGGCACTAAACATCCCAATTAATCAGCTCTTAAAAAAGCCAATTAATATCCAGAATAAGACACCGAACGCTCCATTGAGAAGCCTCCTGAGAGTGACTGCAATAGACATTTTGTGGTCTTACAGCCCTGGGGTAGGAATCACCCCGACACTGTGAAGAGGAATGCCCACAACGTCCAGGTGGTACCTGTAACCAAGGAGATGGCCAGCTGGTCGGGTCTGGACTGCTCTTGCCATTTCACTACTCCTTGTTTACATTGTACCTCAGCCGTGATGAATTCAACAGAAACCTTCATCTGTCTCTTCCGAGCAGAGCAGAGGAAGGAGATCCCATTGAGAGCTTCCCGTACTTCCCAGGACTCCCGGAGTAAGAAAAACCGACGCTCACGGAAAAGATCTTGTGTGAATGCGATTAGGATCAAGGGTTTGTTCCAAGATTTTTTCTTTCGGAGGCTGCATTCAAGGCCGATGACAGGTCAGAGGCGAAGAGAGGAGGACCGGAGACATGGTGCAGCGGGGGACAGGGAGTGAGCCGCGAGGAGAGTGCACGTGGAGTGGCGGGGGAGACTCGGGAGGGAGGGTGGGTGTGGAGGAGCTCTCCGGGACAAAGACTCACGCGTGCCGGACACCGTGCCCTTTGGGACAGAGGTCAGTTTACCCTGGAGCCGGTGCTGCAGTGCTGGGATATCGTCCCATACGTGGGCTCACCGCCAGGCAGGTCACACGCCTTCCGCAGTGACTCTGTGCTTCCTGTTTGGCTAACCAGACCCTTTGTGCAGAGACGTAAATAGAGAAATTGCAATAATGCGATTAAACAGGTTGGCAGGGCTTGAGGTCAAGTGCCTCTCCGTACTCCAGCTCAAGATCACGATTAGAGTTTCATTTTAAGTGTGACTTCTTTATGTTATTCTGTACTCATAAAATGCCCTTAATGGGAAGCTCTGCTTGTATAATGGGCATAGCTAAACAAGTTTAACCTTGAGATGACTGAATCTGCAGTTTTAGAGTACAGAAATCATCTAGAGGGTAGCACATTATTTCCAGAGCATTTCATGTCATAACTAATCACACATGCAAGAACTGGACAGTCTTTTTAGGACTGATATAAGATGGGACAGTTAAAGACATAATTAAAATGAATGTTATTGATGTTATGATGAATCACTGCTTTTTGGTATCAAAAGCCTTTTATACTTCACAGGGTTTCATGACCTTGATAGTCTAATAAGACACTTTATTGTAATGTGTAGCGTGGCTTATTTTTCAGATTAATATATACAGTATAGAATATGTTTATTTTAGTATAAATGTCTTTAAAATAGTATTGCCAGCATTATTACATAAATTTGTATTCATCTGTAATTTCATTCTTTAATCATTGACACTTTTATCCAGAGCAACTTATATTTGTATTCTTTTACTATACACACTGTAGCTGTCCATTCAAGTGAAGCCAACTGACTAAAGTACAGTACCTTGCTCAAGAGTGCACTGGCAGTACATAGATCAGATAAGATCACTTTGTCAGTTATATACAATTTCTTGCAATAGGAATTCGTCTTTTCACATACCCCAGCTTGCTCTCCATGAGACACACAGACAGGGAGAGAAGCTTGGGGTCAGAGTGCAGGGTCAGCCATTGTACAGCGCCCCTGGAGCAGTTGGGGTTAAGGGCCTTGCTCAGGGGCCCAACGGAATAGGATTCCTCTGCCGGCCGCGGAAATGGAACCCAGCAACCTTCCAGCCACAGGCGCAGATCCTGAGCCACTGAGCAACTTGGGATTTGAACCCACAGCCTTCCAGTTACAAGTCTACAACCCTTCACAATCCTCCATTCAGACTAAATTATGAATTGCTTATGTCCATAGAACAGAGAACTAAAGAGCCATGCAGGAGCTTAGTGTGCGATGGGATCTCCTGTGTGCTCCTAGGCTGCCTATCTACTACATTGATGAGGGTTGTCAGTTTCATTAATAATTAATAACTGTGGTTTGACTGAAATGGTGAAGGCAGACATTAGAGGTACTTTGTTTTTAAAAATAAGGCAGGTTATATTGCATGTGTGTAAAATGTATTCAAAGTGACGAACATTTTGATAAATGAAATTGGTCAATCTTTAGAACACACACATACATCCAGATCTGTAAGTGCACTGTAAGTGTGTCTCTTTCCCTCTGCTGATGGAAAGAAAGTGGAATGATCCGGGGCAGGAGAGGCGGCTCTGCTGACACACAGCTTTATTGCAGGGAAAATTATCTTTGGAGCAATTTTATTGCGGGGAAAATCAGGACAGTTTCCTAAAAATGGAGGAATTGGGACTGAAAGCAGAGAGTGGCCTTTGATAATCTGTTGAGACCTATTGATTGACATAGCTGTTGTTATGTTTTTAAATCAGAATTGTTGTCCATCACTTGGACCTGCTGGGTCTGACGACTAGCTGAATGTTGATTCTGATGAGTTAGGGGATTCATAGAGCTATTCTTGAAGTTTGTGCTGTGAAGTTTGGGCTGGCACTTCTAGGTGACTTATTATACTGCTGTAGAGACACTGCTATCTGCACCAAAGAAACAGACTAACAGACTATTGCGTTTACACAATCTTAGGATTGCCATCAAAGTTGTGTTTTCATCTAGTTTAAGGAAACATGGTGCAAAAGGACAAAGGCTCTTGGCTTTTGTTTTTAAGTTCAGAGGACAAAATCTATTACATAAGACTGAGATGGAACTTGGATCATCCCAGCTCCTGCCCTCAAGCTAAGAAAAAATATTTTGGTCAGAGATTCACCAACAATTTGCAATCACCAATGCTGGGGAGTAATACTAGGTTTCAGTTCAGAACTAAAATCAGGGTGTGATAGCTTTCTGGTACTCTAAAACACATTGTCCAAGTAAAAAAGGGAAATATTGATTAATCCTTGTCAATACACAATGGTGTACATGAGGTCAAGCATCAATATATGTTATTGATAATCTTGGACTCCCTTTGTCAGTGGGAGAACAAAATCAATACTGATCTCAGACAGACTTACATTATGTAATACATTACATTATATTCCAAAAGCAACTAACAACAAAGAAGAGGATTTCTAAAGTTAATTCAAACATTTCACACAGGGTTGGATCAATGATCCAGGCTTGGTACAGTGGACAAGCCTACTTTGCGACAACTCAGCGCTCTATTTCAACAAAAAAAAAATCATATTCAGAAGCTATTTAAAAAATGAAGCGTTATGTTTTAGGAACTCCACATTTAGTTCCTATGCATATTCTGGGATTATATTTATTGGAAATTGCTTCACACCCCATGATTAAAAAAATTGGCATCCCTGAAATCAAACCCAAGCTTTCTACCAAACCTTAATAAAATCCACAACTTATTAATTCAGCGGTATTTGTTGTTGATACCATCGAGTGAGGTGCCGTTTTGACGTTAAATGTGATTGAAGGTTGACAGAGAAGTACTTCAGATCTGCACGGAGTGGAAGGTACCTAAGTGTACAGGCCAGCAGGCTTTCTGTGAGACTGGGCCGAGGTGGAGACTGGCTGTGTTTGAGACTCCTAGTCCCTGAATACCTGCCATGCACAGAGAGAGGAATCAAACTCACTATCCTCTGTCGGCGCTGCCTCTTTCTCAGCCTGATGAACTCTTTGTGCTGCCGTGACACAAAGTTGACCGCTGCATACTCCAGGAGAGCCGCAAACACGAAGAGCAGGCATACGGCCATCCAGATATCGATGGCCTTCACGTACGACACCTGGAACACAAGCCAGAGCAGTTTGAGCACATGTCCTTCAGCAGCGCACTTTGGCTCTCGTGCTAAAAGACGTTCATTATGTTCGGCAATCCGGTGGCCCTACAGCAGCTCCTGGTTAAAGAGGGCATGTGTGGAGCTTGTGCTGTTTTCAGTGCAGTGTACATCACAGCTTTTATTTCCTGCTGTGTCAGTGGTTTCCTGAATAAGGACAGCTTCAAAATGCTGCAGGTTCGTGCAGAAAGAAAAGCGCTGAAATGGACAGGCTAGCAATTCAGCTGACCAATTGAATGCTCTTCAGATCCGGGCTCACTGTGATGTGAATCCCCTACAAATGACAGCTTGTTTGGAGAGCAGCTGAATTTGTGATTCATAAACCTTGGAGGGGAATGGAACTGACATGCCAGATGTACACTGCTTCTCACCCGATCTACAGTATTTGTCACACACTTGTAACTTTACTAGAGGGGGAGAAAACCCTCAGTCTGCCCTGGAGGGGACGTGATGCGAACAACATCCAATGTAACTTCAGTTCTTCGTGCATGTGAGTGATTCCAGGGGCATTAGCAGGAGAAGGACCTTCGTCACCAGGCTTACCTTGGGCAGGGAAGCCCGGGATCCTGAGCTCTGGGTGGTCATAGTGAGCACAGTGGTGATGCCCAGGCCAACCCTGGCTGGAGCTGCGTCCATGTTGATCCAGAAGGAGACCCAGGACAGGATGACAATCAGCAGGCTGGGGATGTACATCTGGATCAGGTAGTAACCCATCTGCCGCTCCAGGTGGAACTTCACCTCAATGCAGGTGAACTTCCCTTCAGCCACAGAGAACCGGGGAGAGTGAACACAGGTGAGATGGACAGGTGTCCCTGTGCCTCCTAATAAGGCCAGTTCTCATGGAAATGAACTCTTGCCACGTTGCAGATTTAAACTGATTATTCTATTCTATTGGAGTGGGCTGCAGGTACAATATGTACTTACATCCAACTGTCTACCGTGTTCAGACAAAATATTTAAGTTTAACTAAGGAATCAATGAAAGCAAGTTATGAACTTAGGAATTTGAAGGGTGGTCGGCCTCTGCACACATATTCAAATATCCTTTAAATCAGCAATTTAAAGAATGAAAACAATAGAGCTACAGCCAAAGTGATCCTACCAGATTCTCCTGATGGTGCCTAAAGGAGGAGATGATAGGAAGCTGACCTGTGTTGTAGTATTTGGTACAGTAGCCCAGGTCCTTCTCGTCTTTCAGCAGAAACTGGGGCAACGTGAGTCCCTCGGCCACCTGCACTGGGCCCTCATCCAGCCACTCAAAAATGAGGTCATTCATGGTGTAGCCAACTGCAGAGGAAGAGGGAGACATCGCTTGCTGGACGTCTGAAATGCTCTGTCCCAGAAAATGAATACATTGAGCCTGTTACCTGAAGTATAGGGAGTCCACAGACTTCCCTTATTATTTTTAGTTGGGGGGGATTGTGGTAAAAAGATACTTCTTGGCACCTTTTTGCAACATTTGTATGCATGAAAGTATTTTTAGTGTATTTAACAAAAGTACTCTCCTGTAAACTATTTTGGATTATTACAACGTTTTGATCTTGATCACGAGCCACACAATAATACTTATGCAAACCGTAAGCACATTTTAAATGCAAAGGGATGAACTCATTTTCCTGTGTTATTTATGCCTTCTCTTGTCAGTGAAGTAGGAGGCAAGTAAGCAAGTGAGATAGATCTGGACACAGCTCGAATTCACAGTAAGACACACACCCAACACAATCTGTGCAACTGAAGTGAGGGTAGGGGCTTATCTTTCCGTTACCTGTCGATGGCAAAATGGCATAAAGCTGCCTGAACATGTCAAAATCTGGTGACTTGAAAAGCATGTGATTTGCAAGCTGGGCCACCTGCTTGAAATATTTGCGAAGGGTTTCCACACGTTACTTAACAAATGGAGAAGGGAATACAGATTGAATAATACGCCTTGTAAGATAGTTACTGCAAATATGTCGCGATGACCAGGAAGATTTCAGGGCAAACTCTGTAGACAAAAATGCTCCAGGCACAATCATTTAAATAAACATTATAATAATGTTCATCACACTTCCAGTTTCTGTTCTAAAGATGCCCTCTCCTTTGCCCATCTCAACCGTAACACCAGTGGCTCTGTGCTGGGTGAGTTTACAGGCTCATTTAAAATGCATGAGGCATGCTGGAATGGTGTGGAATTCTTGACGCGTCTGAATAATGCTGATGTCTATCTCAGCCCCTTGAGGTCTGAGTTACAAAGGCATACATTATTCAAGATGTTATCCCCAGTTCCAACAAGAAGCCAGAACAAGACAAAAAATAAAACAAATTGTTTGTTTGGAGATTTTTCTGTGGCACTCACGGTATACCAGGCTATGGAGCAAACAGAAAACAATTATCAATTATTTATTGAATTGGAACTTTTTCTTTTCCCTTGTTTATTTTTCTTGAGTTATGCATGCGCTTGACAAAACATCCTTAATCCTAAAGTGCATTTTTTAGGTGCCTCTTCCCCTCATGTCCTTTCATATAGGGAAATACATATGTACAAGATGACAAGAGTTTTACTGGTGGGAAAACCGACCACTGTTGCTCTGTGTTGTGATCCAGTTATGCTTATAAAGGGCCAACAATAGGGTCAGTGAAAAACAGTTGAGACAGGAGTTGTGCAAGGGAGCAAATTCCCACTGTCTGCTTTTACTCAACTGCTCACTATGATGATGTGCAGGTTTAAATGAGAGGAGGGATACCTTTTGGAAATAATAGATTTTAATAGTTGAGCAATAATATCTTATTTCACATGAAGTACGTAGGAGACAGATAAAAGACAGCTAGGACTCAATTACAGAATGACCAAAGGGCATCAAACTTTGTATGAAAAAAAAATGTTTTTTTATATATTAACTTTCCCGGATATTTTGGAATGGAAAAGGCATTTCAGGAGATTTCCTTGAATTTGCCTCTTGTAGTGCCCAGGCACTCCAGTAATCCTCTCCATGTCAGAGACCATAACTCACAAGACCCCACTAGAGAAGAAGAAGCTGGTTGCAGGACAGGCGCACAGATAAAGCTGAATCGATTTTAGAAATGAATGTGGTTGCCAGAGCAATCTTGGCACAGTGAAGATTTTCTGAAAATGAATAAGCAAGGTATTCTTCTGTTGGGAGAGTATCTTTTTAATTCTTTATTTTTTTTTATTGTAGCCTTCTTTTTTGAAGTTTTAAAAGTGAATCATATAATATGTGGGCAGTGTATATGTTATAATATCAAATGTTGAAATATGCACACATCTGGGATTTGGAACATATAGTTCTAGACTTGCTGTCTTTCTGATGTCCTTGGAAGTGGGGTGATATTACTCCCTGGCCACATTTTAACACTTGCTGTATTCCCACTATCAAAAAAGAACTGTTAAGCTGCAGGAAAGTGCTCTCTTTAATTAGAAATGATTATGCCCCTCTAATCGGCTTTGACCTGTCCATTCTCTTTCATTTGTGGAGGTTTTCAGTAATAGTCTTGGCAAGGAAGCATTTAATTGCAAGCTGCGAGTGACCCAGTAATGCTGAGTTATTTCCTACAGACAGACTGAGCCATTTCAGTTTTTTATTAGTGGTTTTCTTCCCTCAGCCAGCAGCAGTAGTGGGCGAGATTGAAATATGCACACATGCTTCAAGGAACATCCTGTTCATCGAAAGATCTGTAGATATTAAAAATACCCGAATCGGTAACCAGTGCACAAAGGCCAGTGGTTTTACAGATTTAGATTTTGCCATAGCTTTAATTCCAGGGCTGGGGGAGGCGATCCATTCCAGTGAATAATGTTGCCTCCGCTCCTCATTTGGCTTTTGATAAACAAAGCGGTTCTTTTCTCTCTGTGTGTGGATAAAAGGTGCTGTGGGCATGCCAGAGGTCTGACACGTAATCTGAGGGACACGCAAGGAAACTTTCATTATTGATATCCTGAAAATGAGTTCTGCAGACGGAGGAGGTTTCACAGCTGGAAGCAGAAGGGGAGAGTGTCAGAGGGTTGGGGATTATTGCTGTTTTTTTCCGTTTTTAATCCTGCTGAATAAAAGAAAACAAAATAGTGCTTGCTGTTGTGGTGCTTTTGTACAGGGGACAATGGTGTATATTCCTGAGGTAAAAGACGCAAGGGTCTGAGTTCAGGATGCACAGCCGGAAGTTCTTGGCACGTTATGTAGCTTCCTGCCTATCAAAACCATGTTAGCAGGGACGCTATCCTGAGATTCCTGCCACGCGCTCTGTGATTTTTTAATCTGTCATACTCCCTAGGTACCTCCTTGGGTGATGGGACTGAGGTGGAGTGTGAAATGAGAAGAAGAAAAAGGAAGGAAATCAACGGACTCACAGCTTTCAAGCTGCATGGTACATGTCTGAATATCCATTGGGAAATTCTTCAAGTCCATAGGGCAGGAAAGGGTCAGAGTCAGCCTGAGATAGAGACAAGACAAGAGACAGAGGAGGAAGCTCAGGAGGCAGGAAAACAGAAAGAGACAGAGGAAGCAATATTACACACATAGCAAAGGAAATAAAGACAAGGAAATAAGGGGTAGCAGATGCAGAGAAGTCAGGAATATTGTAATGTACCATTCTGATTGCAAATTACATAGACGTCTGAGCTGACTCGCCTAGCTTTTACTTGGAATCTAGACGATAATGGCAGAGGTATTTTTGTGGGAAGATGCACTGCAAAAGAAAATTATTTCAGTACCTCTTCTACATCACAGCATTACTGAAACAATATGTTTATTGCAGAGCAGTTCATCTGTTATTTTATTTATTCGGGTTGCCAATGTATAAAGCTTTCTTAGATTAGATTGCTAATGGGAAAAATAAGCGCTGTTGAGGACTTTTGCTGTTAACGAGCTGCTGTATAATTATCTGTTGGGCAATGTGTGTTGTGCACTTTTAAGTTCCAAGCATGGTGCACGTGGGAATGCATTCATTTCTGAGATATCTATTATATTTAAAAACAAGTTTTGACTTATTTCTTACAGACCCACTGAGAGACTAACTGTATCCAGTGGAATCTGCAACACGATTCAACAAAATCTGCCTAATCTGAGAGAAAAAGCACTGGAATGATCTCTTTTGCCACTGCATGCTTCTGTGCTGACACATCTTGGCATATCTCATGTTTTCAGTTTAACAGTTGCCTAGTTTGTACTTAATATCTGCCAATTTGATGAGATTTTGAGAACTCTAACAGGGATCCTTTCTTGTTCAGTTTTGGGTGAATAAGAGGCGTGACTTGCTATGAAAGAGAAGTTAAAGTAGGTTAGAGAAGAAGAGCTTTTATTTCTTTTCAGAGATTTCCAGGTGGTGCAGTGTAAAGGGGTGTGTCGTGCAGCTGTCACTCAGATGGCCCCTCGCACTGTGGCCCTGGTGGCGTACCTGATGCTGTACAGCACGTTGCCGTTCTTAAAGATGCGCAGCAGCTTGTTGTCCGTGGTGACCTCGTGAAAGTTGGCCCCCTTCTCGTTGGCGAAGAACAGGTCGGGCTTCCAGATGGAGTCCAGCATGGAGGGGTCGAGGTCCAGGGAGTCGTCGGGGTACTCGCTGTACGCCAGCCGGGGGTCGCTCCACTGCTGCCTCAGGAACACGTTCAGTCTGTAGTCCTGCGGCGAGGGAGAGAGAGCAGCAGACACCACTCACTTCCAGACGAATCTAAGTTGTATCTGTTCTTTTTTATTCCGAGTTACCCTGCTTTCTCTCCTCATTTGCGTGACGGATTCATTTGGTACCGCTCGGTGAGGACTAATGTGCTCTGTAATAGACTGTAAGCTAACCTTCATTCTTACTTGGGCTGTGTTTGTAAGGTTCGGCGCTCAGCTCAGCTGATTTCGCTTCTTCTTATCGATTTGACTGGTTCGGAACGGGGCTGTGGGACGGCAGCTGTTGGTCAGTTGAGGACCGTGCGTATTCAGGCGAAAGCTGAAGGAGAGTCACTGACTGCCCTGTGCGTGGACACACTGCTGGAGAGGACATATCCCTTCACCACTGCCCCCCCCACCCCCCCCCCCCGGTCAGGCGTCGGATGAAAACTTTACCTAAAGCAACAGAGGCTCCTTCTTATTTTTTCTTGAAAAATAGATAGCTAAAGAAACATGTAACTAAACAAAGATTTGGGATTCAGGAATCAGAATGTCTCTGAAATAAATTCGTTGAATGCCATTCATCTTGAGAAAAAGTGTCTTATAGAGTACCCACATACAATGAGAGCGGTAAAATTGTTTTAGCTAGCTGAAGAAAGCCTTTTCTTTGGATTCTACTGTAGAAACAGGCATTGCCTCCTACACGTCTTCTGTATTATGGTCTCTCATAAGCCCACAACTCGCAACTGAGAAAGAAATGTACATTTCTGCTTTTACCACTGACCAGCACAGCCCAACGCATCCACCCCAATGACAGATGAGGTTCTCCAGGAGAGTTATAGAGCTCAATGCTGCCTTATTGATCACTCATTGTTCCCCCAACACCAAGGCATTAGTTTTTGTTAAGGTGGTTGGGTGAAAAAAGAAAAAAAAGTGTATTCTTAAGTGCGTACATTCTGCAGTTTTAAGGAGAAAAAAAAACATGATGCAGCTCAGCTGAGATTAATGGATCTTCCCTGCATTTTTCAAAATTCTAACTTAAGCCCATCAAAAGCAGCAGAAGAACAAGCAGAGACAATGCATTAATCAAAATAAGTAGAAGACTTTGGAGCACCACGCAGAGAAATTATTGCTGCTTCCTTCTAAAGGGATCTTACCCTGGTGTAAGCCTGCTGTAGTCTTCTGGCAATCTATTACAGTTAATATCTTCAGTTTTGCTCACCAAACCCTTCCCCTTAAGACTTATTAATGTCTTCTATTTTTCATTTCTGAATTTATTTTAATTTTAATTGCAGATAAGGTACTTAATTATAATTGGGTCATTAATTTAAATACAACTACTCTTCTCAGAATTTCTGCAGGTAGCTTTTCCTTTCTGGCTCCTTGTTTTTGTATGCCATGGATGAGCATTTTGCACTTAACAGATCAGATTAAACCCTGAACTCTCACTCTGATGTGCAGAAGATATAAGCAAAGAGGATAAACAGAAGATAAAGCACAATAAACAAAGACAAAAACACTTTATGTTTATTTTCTACAATATGCACAGAGATCTGCTGCTTATTTTCTTCTAAATGCTTCCAAATAGAGCTACTTAACTGAATGATACAAGATGGAGCTGTGTTGTGTTTGTGCTGCTCTGCAGTGAATGCTATGATCTGGAGCTTTGGTGAAGAAAGCAAGGGGAATGTTACTAGGTGGCCTGCTGTCCTGAGCAAGGCATTCAAGCTCCTTGTGCTCTGCTCTTCAGATTAAACAGCTTTCTAGGAGTAATAACCCAGAAACATACTTCTGAAAAAAATGTGTCAGGACAGGTGTGATTCTAGGAGATTTCAGTTGGAAGCTCTTACCATTGTGGTTTCTGTGACAGACCCGAAGCTGTTGATGAATATGTTGCAGGTGACATTCACAGGTGGACCTGAATTGAGAACACAGTGGCATCAGTCCTGCACAATTATGCAATGTTTTTTGTAACTTCAACATGTTTTCTTTGTTAATATCCTAACAGAGTTTGATGAGAATGTGATGTATGTGTTATGCAGTTGTTGAATATCTCTTTTCACGAACGTTACATTTAACATGAGCTTTCATTTGAATGTCCTACCAACTTATTAAACATGTAATATAATAAGCATCTGAAAGTGGGTGTTAGTGTTGTTCTCTTGTTATCTTTTGTTTTCTTAAGTTAAAAATATATTGGGATTTTCCCTCAGTCATTTTGTGCTCTTTATGAAAGTATTCCAGAAATATGGCTCAATCTTAAGCCCAAAAGGTTGTAAGATGCAGAACTTGTACATTTTAAAACATCTGCTGACCGGGACCAGGGGGTGGATACAGCAAGATCCATACCGGCTATAAACCAATGAGAATATCACACCCTGTATTTTAAACTGCTAGAATAGTATAGCTTGACATACCTTACAAACATATAAACTGGACCAAAAGAGGACCACTCAAAAACCAACATTTCCTTTGTAAGAGGAAATATTTGTAGCTCTGCAGGAGCATCAACAAGGGCAGCAGCAGGACTGCGTTTAGGTGGGTTTGGATGGACAGTTGTGACCCTGTGATACAGATGGGAGTGGTGGGTATGTAATGTAAAGCTACAGCCTCACAGTAGTTAAATGCATGTTCTGCTTTCAAGTAGGCATGATAATGTGTCTGTCAATTCTGACATTAACAGTCCTTTGGCAGTCACCATCACCTGTATATACAGTACATAGACGTAGGTGACCAACTCTTGTGGATCCACACACTGCTGGTTTCTGGAGTGTTACTCATGGTAAGGGCCTAGTATTTATTTCATCTCATTCTTCAGAAATGCGCCTTTCAGGCTGCCTCACATGGGTAGTCACTTATGGAAGTACCTTTGAAGTTGGGCCTGATGCGGGCATCGTATCCAGAGGTTCTCCCCATGAGCTTATCCAGAAAGTCAGATGGGGACATGGGCTTGGGGGCTGCCCTGCTGGCTGACTTGATCTCCTCCTTGCAGGATCCAGGCCTGTGTTTTCAGACACAGAAGGAATCGACACAGAAAGAGGGTGTGGTGTTAGAATTGTCCAATACAGACCTATTTGCATAGATGTGCACCATCGTTTGACAAATTGAAGAGCTCACAGGACTTGGAAATGGACTGCCCTACGCAGGGTGGTGATGTAAAAGTTTTGGAAATTGGTTTGACGAAGTATTTTTGTGATAGATTTTCAGTACAGGATCATACACATTGCTTAGAAAAGTAAATAAATATGATGGTGAGAAATTGAAAAAGGAAACCATTAGATTTCGAAATCAAAGCAAACTACTAGTCAATTAGACAGCTCAGTTTCACTAGCAGCAGTTCAGGAGATGTCAGAATAGGGAAGCATTGATTCAGGCTTCAAAAACGGCAGCCATCTCAGTCTGACAGCTTTGACTGGCTTCAGAAAGAAATTCAAGAGCCATGGGGCCCACCTGGTGCGTAAGTGCCCATGCAATTGGTTGTAATTGTGCCAGTGTTTTATATAGTTTTTACTTGAGTCTGTCATAACCTCAGAAGGATAAAGGCAAGCCCTCTGAAGCCAGCGACGGGAGGGTGGCTTCAGAAGCTTGCAGCTCTCGAGCTCTGTGCCACTTTGTCTGCCAGGATCTGTTTGTATTCTATAATGGCTTAGAGCATGTCAACAGCATAACTGTGAAGTCTTTTCACATTCTCATTGTTTCTCATTGTTTCTGCTCGTAGCAGTTGTAAAGATGGACACAAACACAGGAGAAGAATTCTTCTCTTGGGTGGAACACAGAGTTCGGTAGAGAGTTTAATCATTTCTGTCCGCTGTCCTTTGAAAAAGAACATAGTTTGTAGCGATGGTGGTATGAAGTCACTCCCTCAATCAGAATAATCCTTTCATCAGATTAATAAATGGAAGTTATTAACCGAAGTTCGGGAGGGATAACAACAAGAAGTCAATCCCCTACAGCAACACCTGATCACCATCATTACGAAACAAGTGACATAAACTAAACTCAAAAGCCTCCTTTCGCACTGGTCTCAAGCATCCCTCCTCTGCCCGTCCCCGCCTTGCAGGTGCTCCTGGTTCATCCACTCTGGGGTGGGGTTCCTGCCTCCTCGTCCTGTGGCCAGGAGACTACCCATTAACCAGACAGGTGAAGCCAAATGGTTCTCACCAAGTATTGAAAGCATTCACAAAGCATTCAGTTCTTGGTTGCTGTTGTCCCTCTCCAACTTCCAACTTAGTTATAAACAATTACATCACATCCAACACCCTTGCAAGATACATTTCTTATTGCCCAGCCATGTTTATGTACTTGGGGATATTACGCATGTCTGGGTGCTGATTGGTTCAGAGTCCTTCACCTATGCTCTTGCTGTGGTACAGTAGGTACTGTTTTAACAACCCAAGGCACTGTCCTCAACGCACCTGGAGGGGGCAGCTTGCACTGCAATAATGTTGCACTTCATGCATTACAGACCTTGCCACTGCCATTGGATTGACAGACATTTTTAAAGGCGAATGAAAGAGAAAGATATGGTCTAACTTGATTCTACCATTCTTTGAGGGTTTACAACACATTCTGGCAGACCAGAAGCTAATGTACTCCACCACCTCTCTCTTCCCTCCAAAGAAAAGACCTACTTTTAAATTTAACAAGCTTCTTTCATCTTTATATTCCCACCTGACTTCATTTTAAATTCTGCTGAATTCATTTTTTTCCTTCAGGTGTGCCTCATGGTATCTACACTTTCTCAAACTGTGTGGCCTTGAAAACCCAATTGTGTTGCTCTGCTGATGATCATATTATGTCATTAACTGTATATGATTGCTTTGCTAGTATGGATAATTTGTTTTTATCCTTGTGAATACTGATGAAGCACACAGATACTCTAAACCTTCTCATGGTCTTTTTATAGGTGAACTCAAAAACATACAAAATAACCATTACATTCTAAATGAATTACTGTACATAGTAATCATCTTCATTTTTTAAACAATTTGCTTTTCTTTGTCCAGAATGAGACTGAATTCATTGAATTCATTTCTGATTCAAGACATTAACAAGACTTGATTCTGTGCATGTACAGTGAAAGACAAACATTTAACTGTCTTCTTGGACTTTTCCCAGTGGAAGACTTGTGATTTCTATTGGCTGCAAAGTTATGACTTTAGTCTTCCTGAAATGTTGACACAGGAAATACAGGATTTATTTCATGTTTGTGTTATTTTATTGAATACATGTGCTAACAGGGATATCTTGCACATTTTGACAGTAATGAAGCTGAGGTTCTGCCGAACAAGATCAACATGACATTCCCGTGTAAATAGTGCCTTATAAGAGGTTCTGCCTCTTGAGGCACTGGCTGTTTGACAGTACTAAATATACTGTATTGTAATCATTTAAAGCCTACTCACAACTGTTTAACTGATCGTAACAGCATGTAGCACCACACACAAACACACAATTACTATACTCCATTTGTGCAACAGTATTTTTGTACATTATGGCAGTTCATGTTTCTAAAGGTTGTGTTTCATAAATATTCTGGACTGTCTATCTCAGAATGTAATTAGGGGATGAACGGGATGATAAACCAGTGAAAATCAGGAAAGGGAAATGGATTTTTGCAGCAGGAAATCTTTGCTGGGAGGCAATAATGATAAAATAAGTAAGAGTTTAAAGACATGTATCGGCTGATGGGGCAAAGATGTTAGGAAGATTAAAAGAAGATGAGAGTCAGAAAGTGAAATATATTACACAAGACAAAAACAGGTTTTTCTTTGCCTTCCTATTTCTAGCTCAGTAATTTGTTTTTCTAACTCAGTGCCTCATTGATGTTTGTTGGTACTCCTTAGCTGTAAGAAAACCAATTTATTTGAGGTTTATTTCCTATAATATGTCAGTATTTGTTTTTTAAAGTTTCTATGCATATTTATTGGCATTTGCATTATTGCACACAGCTTTACTGTGTGTAACCATTCTGTAAGGGCATTTCCGAAAGCTTTCTGAACAGGCCGCCCAAGTGTGTAGAATGACGTCTGTGGCTCTTTTATGTTTGGATCAAATGATTGCTTTTGTGGCATTGCTTTTGAAGGCATCACACAGTAGCTCAATTAGAGATTTTGATGATCACTGCATTCTTCTTATAATCCCCGAGTACCTCTTTCTTTTGCTCTAACTAAAATAACGCTTTGACAGTGTAACTGTCAGTAACTGCTGAATAGTGCCTCCCGGATCTGTGATTTACAGTCACCACACATGTGACAACCTCACCCAGGCTCTGACGTTAGCCTTCAGAGTCAAGAGCCCAATCCCATGATGCAATGCACTGTCATGACCATCCCCAGCCATTTACAGTATTCATAATCAACAAAGTCCTGTTTCTGCAGAACTCCAGCAGCTTTGTAAAGCATTTCTCCTCAGGTGCATTTCTTGGTAAAAAAAATACTGTAACAAAACAGCACAATCAATAGGCTTTGGTGAATTACTATGAGGCTCTTTTTTTCTCTGACGTTAGTTCTTCTCAGATCCTGAAGGGACAGCTCTGAAGAGAGCATAGGTCTGCCCTAATAGCCCTCGGCAGGCCATTGAGAGGCTGCACAAGCCCTGCTAAATGAAACATTGAGCCAGTTCTTAAATCATTGAAATGCAAGGGAAGCTCTGTAATGAGACAGACTGACCTTTGCAGCCCTGTTCTGCTGCCTGGTGGTTGAGTCTTCTCAACATTGAAGCCTGAACCTTGACAAGAATTACAATCTCCCTGTGAATTTACTTGATTCCTTCATTTCCAAATTCTCGCCTTGTGATTTGGAGTGTGGTATAAGGTTTTCTTGATGTAAGTGCGTAGTTGCATTTACAGAATGTAAGACATAAACGGTCCATTGAATTTCACAGAACTGGGAAAAATCCAACAGAATCATAACTATTGATCTAAGTTCAGGGAATTCCAATCCTTGCCCTGAAGGGGCCAGTCAGCGTGCCTGCAGGGTTTCCAGGTCTCTCAAAAGCAGGAGCACCTGAAGAGCTGGGAGGACTGGTTCAGGTAAACCAGTAACCAGCTGGTTTCACTTCTTAAGAGCTAAGTTGGAATGAAAACTGGTAGACACACTGGCGCTCCAGGACCAGGACTGGACACCCCTGCTTGAAAACAAAAAACAGAGATAATATGGGAAATGCCAAAGGGGAGAAAAAACCCCACAACAAAACAGAAACCTGTGACTTTGCAGTAATTATGAAGTCGGTTAAATGACTCCTAGTTTTGTAAGGCTGCTTTTATAAACTGTTTGCAGGACAACATGTAAGTATATTCAACCCACACAGCCTGAAAGTGTGTTGGCTTTTGTTTAGCCATAAAGCTATCAGAAAAGAAGTTTTTAGTCTTGTTTAGATACCAATGCTGGCAGTATAGCCCAGCTTTCAGTGTTCCATTCAAGGAGTATGGCCAGTTCAGTTCTAACTGAGGTCCCTTGGACCACTGCCAAAATTGGGCCTGACATCTTCTGCACCTGTATGCACCTATATACCATACACATCTACTGTATATGTTTGTACACTGGAACACAGGGGTGTGCTGATGTTCATTTTCTAGGAGGATATGTGCTCAGCATCATCCAATACAATGCATTAAAGTTTCCTGTCAAGTTACTTTGTTGTTGTCAGTAGCTCATCTATCTCTGGAAATGATGAGAAGCTTCTGTGTATTTATTTACAGTAAATTAACTTAAAGCAAACCTTCCCAGAAGTTTGCTTTGTACCAGAATGATTAAAAAAAACTTTCTTTTTGTGCTCCATAAAACTGTGTTTCAGCATAGAATTCAATGAGCTAGATTAATTTCAATTAGGGAGAGCACATATTCTGCACAAGCATTGCAAACATATGCTGTTAATTGCTTTTCATTAACAAATCAGCCTTTAGAATGAATACTAATTGTGAATATGGCCTTTCCCTAGATCCAACAAACATCATGGAGATGCACAAATAATTTTATACAAAATGGTAAGCCTGCTCAGCCAACAGATACTGTATATGTAGATAATTCAATCTTTTACAATCTTTAAATTGTCTCATTTAATAATCTAAAGTATAACATATATCATAATCAGTATTACAGTTCTCCAAATCAAGTGTAAAAGTGTTTTATTTTCTACCTGTCCTGAAACATCATATTTCCAATCAAATACCCCAAGTCTTGAAATATACACAGATATTTTAAAGAAAATTACCTTTTCTCCATTATCTATGGATAGTGTTTAACAAATGATTAACAGGTATAATCTGGAACCTTATCCATAAATGTTTAATTATTATATGAGTAATTTAAAGGATGCCTTTTTTTAGAAACAAGATAGTATTGTTTAAATGAAAGCTAAATATAAAATTGATCACAACTGCTTTCAGGTTACCCAGACACTGGTAATGTTTTTAGTGGGTTTCAGATTTTGGAAGGTAGACCTTACATAAGTGATAAATTGCAGCTACCATCTCTTGTATTTTATGTGCTGTATGCAAAGGTCTCTTGACAAACCAACAGTTAAAAATGGACCAGGCTTTGTTAATTTTAATTGGTAGCTTTTGGCCATATTGGCTGCAGACTTTGGATAGATAACATCTTTAGGGACTTTGTTATGGACCAAATTGCAGTATTCTGCCTTTCTCTTGTCTTACTGTATGTGCTTCTTCCTGTCCTATTCCACTCATTTTCTCTTAGTAACCCTGGGGGTCTGAGTTCCAGGGAGGTCTCTAACACCTCACATGCTGACATTTACAAGAGAGATCATTCAGAACAAGGCGTCTGTCTGTAGCACAAAATGAATTGACCAGATCTGCGCAGACAGCACCCCATATTGTGGAAGTGCAGTAAATCCTGACGATGATGCTGGTGGGACAAAGATTATTCATTCACTGGAGAAATAAGGCTAAAGCACTCTTTACACTTGGATTGTAAAGCCACGTGGATTCTGTTGACTGAGAGAGTCTTTAATTGAAGAAATATGAAAGTACATTTAATATAGAATAATACTAATAGAATACTAAGCCAGAGCTGGAAAGCCAACTGAGTTCTGTAGTACTATTCTGACTCATAAAGCACACAGCATCTAAACTAAGCTCTGGCCAACATGCTCTCTTGAACAGAAGCAGTGATTCATAACCCACCTTAAATGTAGTTATTGAAATGTCATACAGAAGTTTCCTAGGAGGCTGACCAATGCTAAGGATTGTAAATGCTCAGTGATTATAATCAAGCAGCTGTTGGTAAAAATCAAAACATTCCCCCCTGCAGACAAGATACACCTCTTTAGAAATAGTCTATAAATAAGTTTAGGCGCAGAGTTTGTTCTCAGTGAGAAAAGGCCCTGAAGAATTTTAAAACGATATTGATCAGGCGAGCACCAGAGTTCAGGCTGCAAAGGAGAGCTTGCATTTTCCCCCTGCTGCATTGAAACAAGCCTCTCGATTGGCATACTAAAGTGATAATTTTGAAAACAAAACCAAACAAAACCCCCCCCGAGCAAGATAATTTTTTAGCTTTTGATTGCAGGGCCGAGACAGAGTTCGTCATCCTTTTAGAGACAACTGCTTCGCTGATCCCACCATATTTAGTTAATGTATAAGGGGGCATAGGGGCTGACAAGCAAGAAGGGAAGACGTTTGATCTCAAAACACCTCTAGGGGATGTTCAAGAACAAGGCTTGCTTCATGGCACATCTGAGCTAATACAAAGGACTACATCCAACAAATGTAACAAGCTCCCAGGCATTTCTTCTCTCCCATGGATTCACTGTAGTGCAAAGTCTGTATTCTTGGTGTATGCAAGCGCAGATATTTTGCGAGTAAATGATATTGCATACATTGCATTCAGGAGGAATGACAGATTTCATCTACATTTGAAACCAAAGCAGGATCCCTACAGGCCTCAAGCTGACTGTCCACACTTGAGGGGTTTAACTCTCGTAATACCTGTCCGTGCAGTGAACAGAGCTCATTAGCCCAATACAAAGAGGCTACACGAAGTTGTGGAGTACTTATTAATTAAATTGCCTAATTATAGAAATCCCATTGCATGTTTAATTCTTTCTTGAGTATTGCAGGCCTTGGAAGTTTTCATTGTAGTGTCATTGATTGAAGCCTTTGATAAGACAGGAAATACAGTAAACCTAGTTTGCCATCTAGCCCAGCATGAGTTACTTTATTCACGCTTCTAGACAAGTCAATTTGTTTTGGATGAAATAGAGCTTAATATGTTGCGATCGATTACACATATGGAATGTGGTCTCGTTAAGCACAAGTGTTAGAAAAACATAAATATTGCTGCTTTTGTGGAACCACAAAATACTGATACTGCATAATTTTTTCACTTTGGAATTATATCCTGTGGAGTATACTATGAACTTTTAACAGTGCGACAGATGAGTGAATAAAGCTCACATTAATATGAAATGCACTGAGTAAACAGCTGCTTAGCATTTACCTTTCCAGTGTTTGCTGTTACGTTTTGTGAGCTGTTAAGAACAATTGAAGGGAAATTAGTTTTCCTGAGAAAAGCTGTTTGGTGTACATTTTACCTCGCAAGAGTCTTTCTGCTTTTTGTTCATTAACCCTTTATGTACTGTATATCAGTATATTTTGCTTTTTTAAAAATCAAGCCAGCGAAGCTATGAGGTAACAAGACTGGTGTTCCTCTGCAAAAATTCCAAATTTCAGTATTCCATTGAAAATGCAATTCTGTAGTTTTTGTCCTTTCAAACAACTCAAGAAACACTTATGCAAAAGGAACCTCAGTTTATGAGTGAAATTTCACTCTCAGTGCCATTTCTGTCTATATTGTTGATTTGTGTACAAACAGAACAATTCCCCACATTTTTTTCTGTTTTGCAGAATTAGTAGTGGAACACAAATTAGAGGACAAAGATGGAAAACTAAAAAGACATGCCTGTAGAACAGACTGCTCTCCTTTATACTAACAGTGGTTGGTGTCTGGAACAAGCTACCCAGCCCTGTGAAGGAGAAGATACCCCGGACCTTTCCAGACTGGATGAGATCCTTCGATCATTTAACTACGAGCAACTAAGTGAAGTAGATTGGCCAAAGAGCTTCCTCTTGTTTATTTCGATTTATAAGCCATAAGTATATTATCCCATAATAATAATTGCATTTATATAGTGCCTTTAATCCTGGCAGTTGCTATATATAGGAGCCGTGGTAGCTCAGACAGCACGGGTTTCTAGCTTCTGACCGTAAGGTCCCGGGTTCAATCCCAGGTAGGGCCAGCGATGTAACTTGCTCTAATTCCTTCCAGACGGCTCCGAGGTCCACTCAGCCGTGGGTAATAAGCCGGCCGGAGTGTAATACTGACCACATCACCTCCATCCCCAGTGTTGGATGGTCAAGAAAGGGGGGCCCTTGACCCCTTGCCCCCCATGTGCCTTGATGGCCTGAAAAGGGACCTACCTACCTAGTTGCTATATATAGGAATGGATCCACTTCACTCCCCGCTGAAGTGCAGCCCCCACATGGGCGACACACAGCAGCCAATATGCAGCTGCATTTCTCCTCACACAGTGGTTGGATGGGTGAGAGATTGCTTCATCCATTTGAGGGGAAGGAGGAATATACTGTAGGGAGGCCAGATTGTGCAAACTCACAGTGTGGTTCTGCTCACGCAGTGCCCTTGGTTCTGTAATGATCACGCAGTCAGGAGCTCAGCATGTGTTCACAATACTGAAGTAAAGAGTGTGTGGAGTTGCTGGGGAGTCACGGGAGGACTACATCAGGGAAGCTAAAGAGGAATTACACTGTGCCAACGAGGGTAATGAAAAAAGCAGAATATTTTGAAGAACGACATGGAACTCCAACACAAATGGATCCGCATTTCTGGTTTAGTAAAATTATCTTCAGCTCAATGTCGCCTATATTTTATTTAAAAAGGCTTTGGTCTGTCACTCCCCTTTTTCAGCCGACTCAAGGAAATCGATTTTTATGTTTGTTTCTTTTCAGATGACATTTAGTTTTGTACTGTATATGGGGGGACACTAATGGCAAAAATGTCTGCATGGAAAAGCTTGTGTACTTAGCCACCTGATTGTGAGCCTAGGGTTCAATGATTTATACCACTGCTAAACTGGGAAGTCAATTGCTTTTCTAAACTAGATGCTACCATTCATGCATTGTAATTTCCATGCAATCTTTAATCTACCAGGAACTGACTTGATATCTCCAGAGGCTTGTCAGAAATAATCTCATCCTCTGTGTCCTTTACTTTATAGGAAAAATGATAGCTTTAATTTGATGCAATTCAGCTGTATCTCAATATCACAATATCACAGCTTGCTTCATTATGAGCACAAATCACATACCCTCTGGACCTAATAAAATACCTCTCATCTACCCCTTGAATTAAACTTCACTCTACCCCTACAGTGCACACAGGAACACAGCAGCAGTTTAGATTCTTTGTAAGCCTCGTGTCCTGACCTGACACCTGACAACACATCAACAAAACTTTTCAGTCCTGATTTCCACATCCACCATCATTGAAAACGTTGACTTGGAAAAAGAAAAAGTTTTTCATAAATCTTCTTGTCATTCTTTTCTATTCGATATGCTGATTTCACATGTTGTATTTTGATAGGAACATACATCATGGGTGACATGAATATTGATTGCAAAATAACGGTAGCCTAGCATTTTAAAAAAACTGCCTGGTATGCATTGCACCAGTCGTGCATGGTCTGTCGTGCGCAAACATCCCTGGGCAATTTTTTCCATCGTCTACAAGGTAAAACCTGAATCATTCACATAGCTGTTGCCATGATGACTCACCAACAGCCTGGCCCCTGACAGTAGTAGTTACTCAAGGAATGGACATAAATATTTTGTCACTGCAAATGCTTTAAAAAAATTAGTTCAGGACATTTTTTAGGAGCTCAAAAGTACTGGCTCACCACAGCCCTCAAGAACAGCCCGATGCTGACTGAAGATTCAATTTCTATGCCTGGGACTACGTGACTACCTAGAGCTCATGTAGCCTGGGGACATAGACAGTAAAAGGGTTACTTAGATAACTGCCATCCCTACCTCAGCAGCACAGTCTTTACCCCAAACATATTCTGTACCCTTTTTGTATCAGTCTGCTTTTTAGGAATGCTCTCTAACAGATTCTGTAATTTACTGTAAGGCTAAAATATTCAATTGACTTAATGTTCTCGTATGTACAACAGATATTTTGTGTTCCCGTTTTTTTTTCTGGAAAACAAAATCCTGAGCTCAGTGATACGTGAATAATTGTGCTTAATTTAAAACATGCTTGGCACTGTCTGTGTTTGTGCCTATTTATCTTCTTTAGTGTGATAATTAATGACTTTGCTGTAACCCTCTTTTTACTGACACTCTTTGTATACAGGGTTCAAGGTTCATTGGCTTCTGCTTTGTCAATATTGAAATAAACAACCAAAAGAAAAAAAAACACCTTTTTTGACAATTTAAAAAGAAACAGGTATCAATGGCAACAGGCCCACAGTGAAGTCCTGATTTTTAGATGCTCTGACAATTACAACGTATTTTATTCTGTTTAGATGGGGTTTTCCCAAAAGTATTCATTACTCATTTCATATTAACTCACACCCTGGTCATTTTCTGCTTAGGGTCCAAATAGTTCTATTCCATGTTCTGACCTATTGGCCTTGCCTAAATACCAGATCAGTGCTGAACCTGGCCATTACCCTTCAGTGCAAAATATATTCCCAGTCTTTTTTATCCAATGGATATTCTGTACAATGATCAGAGCATCTGCCAAACTGTTAAAAACACAAAACTTCATTTTAACAAAGAACCTTTTCTCCTTGCCGCTGCTGACATCCTGACCAGCAGGAATTGCAGTGGGACAACTCAGAGAGATGATTCACAGTTTGGGAGCTTTTTCTTTCCCTGTTCAGTTGGCTTCACAGCACACTGCAGCCCAATTGTGTGATGACACAGTGTGTTAAGTTCCTTGTGCTCTTCCAGAAGTTTGTTCATCAGGAGAGGCACGAAAAAGTGTTTTTGTACACTTTATGTTAATCCTGCTGCGCAAATGTGAGGAAAGGCAGAGAATGCACAGAGCTCTGTCACTGCTTTTGGCAAAGGTGGCGAACAGCACCGACAGGGCAGATTATCCAGATGTTTCACAGCTGTTCGGTGGACATTGGGATGTAAAAGCGGGATGTCACTGTAGAGCAAGTGCCTGTTATCCAGCAGTCACATCCAGCAGCCTTGCTATCTGTCTCCTAAGAGATCCCCATCAGGTTGTGAGAAAAAAGGGACAGACCTGCCAGTCTGGATAAAATGATTAATGCCTTCAATTTGTTACCTGTAGAGTATGAATATGGATTGAGATGTCATGGTAGATCAGGATCTGTATTAATCACAGTCTTGGGTATGAGCACAGTTATTACAGAACTTTATATGCTGTGATTTTAAGCCTGCTGAGTCACATGATAGCTATCGCTTGATCACCATCCAGCTCTGACATGTTGTGGGAGAAAGAGGTCTTTCCTATCTTGACTGGGGACAGCCCCCTATATATCCCTGGCAGCTGTCCCTGTATTTCCCATACAGACACGACAATACTGTTGCAGAAATGAGTGCAGAGATTAAAAGCCTAGTTCTGTTAAGCCTCGTTTCAGTCTGTGGTGAAGCTTTTGGGCTCTCCAGAGAAAACAGTCTTCACCGGAGTGGGATTTGCTCAAGTTGCTTTTTTCAGAATGTGCCTTTTGAAAATGCTTCTGATGGATTTAATATGTCTTGATGAATCTGCAAGAAAGCCTCTCAACTCAGTTCAAACAAATAGCTCCTTGGTGGATGTTGAAGATAAATAAGGTCAAGAAATTATAGGAGCCTTATTTCCTTAAAATGGTCTTTATTTTTTCAAAAAGAGTGAGACAAAGAGCAAGAGTGCAGATCTTAGACATTGTTTTATTCAAGCGTTTATCTGGGCCCCATATGAATGATCTCGTATGCACATTGTAGGTAATGCAAACACCATGTTCTCTTGAGTTAATGGCATACTTGAGGCTGTCATTGCAGAGCTGCAGCATGTGAACTCAGTCTGGGGGTTATTAAAATTTAAGCGCTTCACATGTTCACATAAGTGCTCAAGAAACTTGAAGAACTGATTCACGTTGACACCATGATTTCATGGGTCTGGTATTTTCTTTACCATGCATATCACATTCTGATGCTGCCTTTTGTGCTGTAATTCTAGAACCCTAGGATGGAATCTGCCAAAACAACAATCAGAGTAGAGGTGGCCTACTACAGTCTAGGGCTGCATTTTTATGCAGTTAACCCCAATTTTCAATCTGAATAAGCACAAATTTGCATTTTGCCTGAAGCACGGTGGAAATCTAGGTGGAGCCTACACCCACAAAATCTCAGAAAATTAAAGAAATAAATTACATTTACATGGCAAGTGTAGTAAGACATCAGGAGTCTCCGGTTAAAGATGGAGGGAAAAATGTACACCATAATTATTCAGCATAATTTACCCACCTGTGCCTGCTGTATGGGGCAGGAGACTTAGGCAGCTAACATTCTTGGTGAAAAGGAACAGTCTTGCTGGAGTGATTGTGGTTGTAATCAGCATGAATTCAGACTTCCATTACAGGTGTCTACTGGGAGCTGGCTGCTTGATTTCTTTGATTTAAATAACTGTTCAAGAGGTCCTGAGAGAGATGACTAGGGAGAGCAGTGCAGAAATCATGTCTTGAATATGGATTACTATTACCTATAGTAATCTTTATAGCTCTAGTTTCTGTCCAATTATGTACAATATTATATTCAACTGTATAGAATTTCTTTTATTACATTCTGTCTGTTGCAGAGTAAGGAACTTCTCCTTTATCTTGACTTGCCTCTGCTTAGTTCCAAATACATTCAAGTTCCAGGGAATCCCGGGTATGGAAACATCACTGTACTTGATAATATCTGAATCCAACTTTGGTGCACATGAGGAGAGTATAGATTATTGCAATCTGTTTCCTCAATAGTCCATTAAGAAAGAAATAGGGGAAAGCAGCAAAGCAATAAAGTAAGTAATCTTGTTTCACAGAGACAGAGCATTTGTAAATGAACACATGCCAGGTGCACACTGAAAACAGCTTTTACAAGCCAATCTGCAACATGAGTCAACTCGACTTGTTTCAGGCTCAAATTGAAATAGTTTTATATGTAGTAATCCTATAAATAGAGCACAGGATTGCATCGTCTGAAGACTGAGGGACTTCTTAGCTTGTGTGTGTGTGACAGGACCTAAATGGTCTACTAGCTAAAAAGAAGCAGTCAGTGTAAACTAACTAACTTTCTGAATTTGAAAATGAAGGCCAGATCTCCATTTTACATGGTATGCACCTGTTGTAGAAAAAAAACACATATCCAGTTCGATGTACACCACAGACAAAATTGCAACTGAGAACTTCCACAAGGAACATTTGTTCTCCAAATGAGTTGTTACTGAAGACCTTGAGAAGGAAACGTGTCTCATGCCGATGTTAAACTGTATATTAGGACAAGTGATGCTCCCTCCAAAAGAAGTCTGAGTGCCTTCTATAAATTTACTGCTGTCAGTGTTGTGATGCACGTGGAGCACCATTAGAGCACAAAGTCTTCTGCCTCTCAGATAAGCACGGGCAACGTGTGGCTCTGCATACCTACAGTAACTACTGTATGATATTACCAGAGCACTCCTCCTTGACTTATTTTATAAGAACGCCACTGAGCGCCAGTCAGTCCTGCGAGGGGATAATGGATGGGACTCCCCCTCTGAAGCAGTCTGCTAGCATCATGCTAACACTGCTGTGTACGGAGAGCATGGGACAGCCGCATCCAGCTGGATCTTCTGACAGATGAAACTTGTTCCACATTCCTCGTTGTACACTCTGATCACCACCTTTTTTGGGGAGTTTTGAATGCAAGTTTTGTTTACTTTGTCCACAGTTGGAAGCAGGGACACCCCTTGCTCTCTCCTAGCACCTTTGCTAAATGATAACACCCTCTTGGCTTCTCACAGGGGTAGAGATGGATCTTGTTAGTTCAGCTCACTGCAGTTACAAA
The DNA here is from genome assembly GCF_059453375.1 of Lepisosteus platostomus. Classification (NCBI taxonomy): domain Eukaryota; kingdom Metazoa; phylum Chordata; class Actinopteri; order Semionotiformes; family Lepisosteidae; genus Lepisosteus; species Lepisosteus platostomus. The sequence goes on from NC_142620.1 coordinate 55,049,437, forward strand.
GATGGGCACTTTCCACATTCCCTTCCCTGGCAGTCCTGGATCCTAGTCTGTCTTCCCATTTTTTATATGGAGTGTCTTGGGTCCATGGTGCCAGTGAGGGAAGTGGGGTGGAGAGCAGTAGAGGCTCAGCATGCTCTTCCTCACTGGGTCCTATCCTTATGTAGTGGGGAAGTGGGGGGGCTGTTTTAGGGGGTGGGAAGCTCTGCTTGTTTTGGTCTGCTTTTGGAAATGTAAGACTAACAGAAACTGGTTCACGGAAGACAATCGTAAAAATATACATTTGCTGTAGAACTGATTAATTTTTCTCAGTGCATTCACTTTACTTTTTTTAGAAAAAAAAAACTTATTTTATTCCATACAAAGAAGGCTGGGATTTCCCCAGATTGAATTTAATTTGCTACAGCATGTGCAGGCCAAGGTCAAAGCAGTTTGACACAAGCTGTTAATTTATTTTGCATTTATTAGATTTTACATCCCTCTTGGTGAGGCTCTTTAATTTCATGACACTGAACACTGTAGATTTTGGTACGTGGCTGCAACTGAGCTATCAGAGGAATGCCATTTGAAATCTACCCCCCTTGAAAGTGGTTATCACAGCAGCTCAGCTTGAAAGAATGATGTTCCATGTGAGGGCTCCCTCATCATACTCTCCTCGTCTATTTCCTGTTCATACTGTGTGTGAATTTGCAATTAGATAAGATGAAGAACCTTTCAACCTCAAAATGCGTTTCTGCTTCACGTAACTTCAATTTTCAAATATGCAGATTTTGTTATGCTGCACTATCATATTTAAGCATAGCAATGCACACTTTTTATTGTATATTTTATTTAGTGACGGAACCCAATCCTTTGGCTAACAACAATGCAAAGTTTGTTTCACAAACTCAAAAGAATGACAACAGGTTTGAAGAAGTCTGTTAACCTAAGAAAGGCCACAGATGAGATGGGTTCATTTGGTCCATGTAACTCATGTGGTTGCTAGTAACTAACTGATCTGAGGATCTCATTCAGCACTGTCTTAAAAGAAGCCAGAGCGTCAGCTTGAACAAACATGGCCAAGTAACTTGTTCCAGTCTCCTATAACCCCTTGTGTAAAGAACTGTCTCTTGATCCCAGCTCTAAACGTACTTCCCTGTAATTTCTGCTTGTGTCCTCTGGATCATGTTTCACTGAAGACTACAGAAGTCTATCGCGTGTCTGAAGATTCCAAATATTTGACTGGAGTTCACTTGTAGTCTGCTCTGTTCAAGACTCAGTTTTAGTCAAGCTAAGATGTTGTTTTATTCCAGTTTTTCTCAGTCCTGGTCCTGAGGGATCACTGTGCATGGTGGTTTTGTTTTCCAACTGGGCCCTTAATCAATTGTACTACCTAGTGCATGTACTGTAATTGATCTGCTATATTATTTACTCTTTTTTTCTGAACTTGGTCCATAGTTTAAATAAAACCCTAGTTAAAGTATACTAATTCTAATAAAATCAGTACATAGACCTTAATGCAGACTATCCTCATTTTGCTAATTAAAGAATGTGCTTTGTTATTTCAGGCTAAAAAGGCCTTATTAAAAGATGAATTTATGATAAACAGGCGCAGGTGGGATTGATAGTGTATCAAATACTCTTCTTTTTCCCCTCTTCTTAAGGACTGGTAACATTTCCGATCACACACATGAGGGAGAGATATTGAATGATGATGGGGTTGATGACAATTGTAGACCCCAGAAAACTTCATGGATTGTGTTTAATGTCAAACTGTAGGATGTGAACTGCGAATATCACCAGGCTCCCCCTGACAGTTTCTTTTAAAATGGGGCACTTTCTTCTTTTCTTATTGGATAAGATTACCCCTGAAAATGATAACCTACTGTATCTCCATTTAATCATTCCATACTGAACTAACACCACAGGCAGCTCATGTCATCCAGAACACAAAGATATTCTCCTCTAAAACAGATGAGACAGATAAAGCTTCTCCTAAAATGCTGTACCTAGGTAAACCTTATGGCTTAAATGCACAGCAAACTGGTCATCCCTTTCGGCTCTGGCTGTCATTTACACCAATCTGTCTAATTGTTGTCCTGATTTCCTGGTTGGTAAAATGTTGTCTGCCGATTTAAACTACATGTGTTGTTGTGTTGGGAGTGTGCTTTAAAATGAATTTTCCCAAGTGGGTTAGCAAAGCTTGAATTGTAGAGCATTACAGGAAGGACATTAGCCGAAGAGGTTTTCCACAATGTGGTGCCCATTGTTGGCTGTGCTCTTAATGATGCTCCAGACAAACGAGAAGCATTCTGCACAGAAACATTTGCATTGTGCTGAAAGAAAGAGCTGGATGTTACTTTATAAAAGTGGCAAGGAAAAGGTTTTAATGGAGTAATGTATCTCTGCCTCCACGAGATTTAATTTATAAAACAACATCCTTTAATGTTAAAGAAAAGAGCTCTCACTGATACAGCAGCCCTGTTTGCCTGTCCCCCTCTCATATACAACTTGTCAAGGAGTCTTGTTACATCTGCAGACTTGTAAAGGTTTGCTTCTAAATAAGCTGAGCAGCTGTGTGACTTCAAATCGCAGGACATGACAAGACTCTGTTATCACTTATTAACAGATAGGTTGTTATTTATGCAATTACTTTTCTTTTTTTGACAAATAAGCAGACTGACAGTTACCATGCTTTTACATAAAGACTGCTGTTCTCTAGTCGTTTTCTTTCCAATGTCTCAATAATTATATAAAAATCATTCAGTAAAGCCATTGTTACTATTGCATTGCCATAAAAAGTGTTTGTACGTATTTTGCAACTGCTGAAAACACAATCACAAAATTCTATCCTCTCTGCTGCAATAATTTACTTATGGTGATTCATGTATAAGAAAAATACTGTACATCTAGCCCCCATGTTACATTGGAATCATTTCACTGAAGTTAATATAGCAAGCATTCTTTTGCTCTGAAATTCCTCCTCTCACTTAAAGTAATTGAACAACAATTATCAAAACATGGCCCATGTTATCCCTTTAAGAAACTTTTTATCCATACAGGAGACTCTCAACTCTCAACACAAGATACATCTGCCAGCCTAAGAACTACAGTACTTCAGTTTTCTTCAAAGATGCACTGAAGTAAATGAGTCTTATTCTTTCAGAATTTGCTGTGTGTCTTGAATATTTCCTGTGAATTTATGAGTGCTTGAGTCCTTTTTTGTACAGAGAAGGAAAAACTTAATGCTGAGTTATATACTGTATTACCTTAATTATATCTTATCATTCTTAAAATGGTAGCATTTAATCTATGTCAATCTGCAGTAATTAAATGATTCCTCTTATTTATCTTACTCTGATGTACAATACCAGTGATTTTACCAGAGTACCGGATCTTTCTAATATCCAGAGGTCTGGAAATACTTACTACTGTAGATCTGACAGTTTGCTAGCAAGTGAATTCTGTCTGTCTATGCAGATCTGCAACATTTACAATAAATTCTGCGAGACAACAAAATGGTATAAAACTCTCTACATTTCCCCACATCTATATAAATATCCTTTGCATCTCTCTCTCAATTCTGCTACCAGTAAAGCCAAATAGATACAAAAATGTCTTCATTTCTGATTTTAAAGATATGGACTATTGAGAAAAACCTCTTTCAGGGCAGATTACGAACTTCATAACACTCTTAAATGAACATTCTTTTTATCTATCAAAGAAACTTACCTTCTTACGTCTGCTTAGTTTAAATTAAATGCATGAAGTAATCTGTCTCCCAGGACCACTGGGAAGAGAAAAGCTGGAAAACCACACTTGATGGTTTTGATTGAATCAGAATCTGAGGCTATTCCAGAGATTATACTATTGCTCATTCATCTGGCTGCAGGACATGAGTAGTTCAGCAGTCTGTTCTGAACTCATCCCCAGCCACTGTCTTTGACTGCATTTAGGATTGTGGCGTACAATGTCAATATGTGTAACCTGTGATACCCCCTGTAGAACTGATAATTGCGTTCCACGCTTTGATCCGCCAGTGAGCGGTGAGCTGCTAACTGTCTCATCAGCACGCTGTGTCTTGCTGCTCTCCACTGCAGCACCGCTGATGTGAGCGCCGGGATGTCAGTAGAGTGGTGAAGTGAGAAACATAAGCAAGGCAATTAAAAGGACGTTTCATTTCCTCGTTTTAAAAATGCATGCGTTGCTGACTGTCATTAAAACAGGCAACATTTCAGAGCTAAATCCAAGGATAACACTCTGCATTGAGGACTTTCGTTAGACTGGTTGGCAATTATTTGGGAGTTACTGAAAAGATGAAAAGTTGACACCAGGCTTATCCAGACCTGACTACTTCATGCTATTCTTATTCTCCATTTGTTCTAGGTTTGGCAAAGAAAATAATCTTCTGCAAATTTCTGCAGTGGCCTTTTAAAGCATAATAGCCAAGTGCTTAAATATTGTGGCCCTTTTTTGTGGTTAAGAGAGATTCAGGTGTTTACTCGTATCACCTGGTGAAGGAAGATACTGTAGGAGCGAATTAAAATGACATGAGGAAGGAAAGGGACAGTCATGAGCAGATGCTGGTACATCATGCCTGTGGGTCATTTCTGATGCTGTTCACTTTCATGCAGATGTGTATCTAAGTGTTCAGACAGCTGTGCTGTGACTACAGTTCTGGAGCACCTGTGCTGTTTTTAAGAGCGGCTGCAACAGGAATGATCCAGGTGCAAACAACTTGAAATGCTGCATATATGTTTAATTATTTGCGTAGATGTAGGAGAACATGGACTGTTTTGAACTGGACTTAGAAAAAGAGAAGAGCACATTTTGCTCCTCTTTAAGTGTAGTGAATCCAGCCCAAGGACTGTAGTGCTTCCGTTCTGTGTCCATCAGCCCTGATTGTGCTTCTACCAGATTATCCAGCAGGGCTTTTCAATTAGTTGATAATAAAGTGGTTTTGGGGGATTACTTTTAGTTTTTTATTACAATAAATAAAACTTTGGCTGTTATACAGCTTGTACTTTAATATAGAATCTTTTTTCAGTAAGAAAATCAGCTGCTCCATTCATCTGCAAAACATTTTGGAATCCTGCAAATGCGGAATAATTGCAAAGTCAGGAAAAATAATTTAGATTTTTTCCTTTTTTCCTCTTCGTGCGTCAGAGCTGCTGGTGGATGTTTCTGAAAATTTTTGCGGAACAGGTTTGTTAACTCACAGCAGACATGACAGGCGTTCTGGAGTGTGACGTGTTTTTTTTCTTTGCTTTCTTTTCTCACTCCTCTCTGAAGGTAGACTTGGCAAAACTCTTCTGGCATCTTGAAGTAAAGCTTAATCCATTAAACTGTACATTACTAAAAGGCTTAACACCAGAGGCTCACATGCTAACAAGATATTTGTTTTTTGATGAAGCACAATTAGAGTTTGTGCTCATATACATTTTCTTCACTCTTTAAACTAAAACACTAGCATTCTAAAGACTGAATGCATACCCACACAGATCCCCCCTTATACTTCAAAACACAAATCTTTCTGATATTATTCCTGACTTGATATACATGGTTGACGGGTCAGGGGATTCTTTAGCCCTTTGGGGGCCTGACTATCTCCTTTGCTTTGTTAAACTCTTTTCTCCTTAATCTGCGGATTTGTTCTCTGCTTTGTGCTGACTGGTACTAACTCCGGTTTAATGCTGTTGATGCACGCTGTTTCTGTCTGCAATAGGAGGACAACCACTGTGAGAGGGAGCTCAGAGTCAAGTCAGTCCTCCCTGTCAGTGCACTGTGGGCCTAATTCTGCAACCCAGCTGAACTTCATTACTGATGAGCAGCAAGGCATTTAGTGCAATTCGTGTGAACGCTGTGCGTGTACTTTGTTCAGTCAGTGCGGCACTTCATTAGAAAGTTAATGCGTTCACCAAAATTGAGGAATAATGAATCTGTGCACAAACAGTTCAGAATTTGGAAATGTGTATTTTTATCATAATTTATCTTAACTAAATGATCCAATCTTGGGAAGGAATTTCCACAGCTATTGTATTAGAAAAATGCTCCATTATTGTTCCATTAAATTATTAAATACACATCCTGCATAGTTTATTCTATATTCATGTGTATTAAACTAGCATGACATGAGTTCTGGATAGAATTATATGACTGTTGGTACTGTAATGTTAATTGTAGTATTGATGGGTTATTTGTTTTTTGATTATTAGTCTGAAATCAAAATTGTGAAAATTCAATAAAAATGTCACATAATAATTTCTATTTAATAGAGTTGAAATATTTAAATTATATACACTCTATCTGCAGACTGTGGGCGATAGGGCCTTCTCCTGCTTTAACCCAGAGTTCTGAAATTCGGCACCCAGGGGTATCAGGGAGTCACCTTCCCTGAGCTCTAGCAAATCAAGACAAATCAAGGCTTTTATTTAACTAGTTCTGTATCTGTCTGTTCCTTTGCTTTCCTACAGTATTCTAAACCCTAATTGTAACTGTGCAATTCTGCTGTCTTCTCTTAGAGAAGCCACTTTTAAAGGTGCTGTATAAAATAGCATTTGTTATTATTATTAGTATTATATTGAAGGAACAAGTAAAGGTTTATTCCCTGTTGAAAAGAGAAGAAAAGAAACACAACGTTTTGGCTGTGGAGCCTTCTTGAGGTGTTTCTTATTATATTGAATAAGAAAACACATTTGTGTAACCATTTTCTCAGTTATCCTTAAAAAGGATTTTGTTCTTTTTAGGAGAAACTACATGAAATATCTATTTTTGCATCACTGGGTGTTTTTCTGTTAATTTCCATATTAAAATCATTTTTAATCAAGCATGCTGATGGTTTATTAGTGTATTGCGCTCATAATGCAATTGTTCAGTGATGTGCAGTTATCCATAAAGCTTAATGAATAGTTTAGCTTCTTCAAATGTTACGGTCGCCAGTTGTTTAGGGGGGTGGAGAGAATCACTCTCCCTTTCCTCCTCAGAGCGATCCCCGCAGAGAAGACTTAGCAGTGAGCAGGCTGGGCTGGACGATGGATGTTGCTCTTACTCAGTGCACCAACTGTGTGCATTGGGCAGCGGTGTTTCCTTTGTAACAAGAAACTCTTCTGTCTGTCATGAGGAGTGTTCCCTTTGTTAAAAACAAATAAATTGTTTCCCTCGCTTTTTTGGTTAACACTTGTTATGATCTAAAAGAACATTCATTTAAAAGTCAAGAATAAAAACAGCAGCACACCAACACGGCACCTACCACTGCCCTGCCACCTCATCAGAAGATCCCAACTGCAAATTTCCCCACAAAGGACCTCAGGAATGATCATATTGGAAAACAAAAACTTCCAAGAGGAGGGATGAACTGTCGTTCAGCTTCCACCCCTTCACTCCCCCGAAACAATGAAATATCCCTCGCTCCCCTGCCGGGATACCCATCGCTGCTGCCTGACGCCTGACCGGCGTGCAGCTGTGTCCCAGGATGCGAGGCAGGCCTTGTTCTGTGCCAGCACGTGTCCTTACGTGTCCACTGAATTTCTCATTTAATTGACAGGATACCCATCACATAAGAATGCTGCAAATCTTGTGCCTATTCCACACGGTCTGCCTGCATTTCCTTCAAGGCTGCGCTGGGTACGCTAGCTTCCCGTACTCCTGACCTGTCGAAGATCGTAGTGGCAGGGTGCCCCTCACGGGGCTGTATTAGAGGCCCTCTTGGACCAGGACTCACTGTAACACCCCTGGGTGAGACACCAGCAAGGACTGGCGGGAATGTGGGTTTGAGTTGCAGGTCAGGGTGTGTCAGGGACAGGGGTAGAGATGAGGGAATATGGGGTAAAACCATGAGCAAGACACCTTCAGAAAATTGTTAATAAGTCAATTCCTTCTTCAATTTGTAATATTTTGTACACCTCTTTTTTGATTAAAAACAGATGTGCTAAGTACATGTCCACTATGATATTTACTTAGCCTCAGACTGTTTTTCCTCTCCCCTCCATCTCCAATTTAAAACATTTCAAGAGGTCTCAGTTTCTGCCAGCTTGAAGGACAGGTAATTCTGAGTTCACAGCAGAGAAGCAGCTCCATAAATGACAAATTGATGAATTGACAGTTATTCTGAGTTTCTGCAGTTTGGAATACAGACACATTATAGTTGTAGTGTATTGTCTGCAGCAGCAACCCAATACGAATTGCAAACGCAGATTATTTGGAACAGTATTTACCGTGTCCTGGTGATTGTGAATGTCCAAGGTCACAGATGAAACTGATCTGTGTTGTCAGAAAGGCGAGAGCGAAATGATTAAGATGTTACTTCTTTTATTTCATTTGAAGGTTGTTCTGTCTTCCTTTCTGTGTTTCAATTCTGCTCCCAGACTACCCTCGGGTCTCTTAGTTCCCATTTCAGCAGAGCTCTTTATTAATTACGCGTATTGAAGCTTTATTTATTTTTTATTTCTTTTTGAATAGTTTCAACTCTCAAATAATAGGGTGGGGTTAGAAATGAGCATGACCCTTTTGCCTGGCGCTGGGTCTCAGAACTCTTCCTATTTAGGGTGATTGTCCAATAACAACTCCAAATGATCAGTGCCATTGAACAACTGAGTCTCTGCATCTCTCCCAATGCACATAATGTGAGTGAATGATAATCAGTTCAGAGTTGAATTCAGTCTGTTTGCTACATTTCTTGCAAACAATGGATGAAAAAATATTTCTGAGTAATTGATTAATTTAAAGGTTCAAGAATTTAATTATAATCTAATTAAGAGCTCGGTTGGAACAGAAACCAGAGGAGGCAAGAGTACCCCTGGACTAGGAAACATTGTTGGAATTTATTACTTTTAAAATACAGTGATGCAGGGACTTCTTGTGCAGACATTGTCTGTGTTAATATTAATAAGTCATTGGAAAGCATAGATACTTCTTATTAATAGAGAAATCATAGATTGGTATTCATACTTTAAATCCAACCAACAAGAAATATTTCTTAAATACCAGTAAAACAGTTGTAAGCAAAACCTTAATACACATAATAATTTAATATTAATTTAAAATCCAACATTCTTTATTGTCTTATTTTCTCTGATCTTCCTTTAATTCCTTTTAAAAACACAATGAGAAATCTGGTGTCAAAGGTCTTGTCAGTCTAGTGGTAAGAACATGATGCAGGAGTTACTTTTTTCCTGTCCATGTTTACCTACCTTTGTTTGTCACAAGTGCAGATTGAGGGGGCTTTCAGATCTTTTATTTATGATTTACCTTGAACATACATTGTGCCCAGGGAACTTGACATGCTGTGCTAATTCTAAAATACCTCCATATAAATCTTCCACAGGATCACTGAGGTTGGACCCTAGTCAGTCAAGACACTTTGGGAGCAAATATTTGGTGGTAATTTTTCATGTGCTTTTTAAATGGGTTTAGTTCTCTTTATCAATATGCTTATTTGGTTTACATTTGGTGTGCAGCATTTTTCTTTGGGCACCTAGCTACTGTTTTTCATTGCTGTACTTTATCAAATGACATGAGAATTAATGTATTTCTGTCCATTAAAGAAGCATGTCCCTTTTGTAATTTGACTTGCCTCATGTGTTTTTATGTCAAGCACGATTTGGATCTTGTATCTTGTTTATCCTTTGTGACTTGTCAAAATATCTACAAATGAAACTCATGCAGTGCTCTAAGATGATCAGTTGATTTAAGATCCAACCCATCCAGGATTGACAATACGTTTAACTAAGGGCACCAGAGGAAAATGCTTCTAACCAAGGGGCTTTTGGTTATGTGTTTATCTGTATTGAGCATGCCATTAATAATAATAATATCACTTTATTAACCCTGTACAATTTCTTGCATTAGGAATTATCTTTTCGCATACCCCAGCTTGCTCTCTATGAGACATACAGACAGGGAGAGAGCCTGGGGTCAGAGCACAGGGTCAGCCATTGTACAGCACCCCTGGAGCAGTTGGGGTGAAGGGCCTTGCTCAGGGGCCCAACAGAGTAGGATTCCTCTGCCAGCTGCAGGATTTGAACAGGCAACCTTCCAGCCACAGGCGCAGATCCTGAGCCACAGAGCCACTGCTCCACCCAGTTAACCAGCTTTCATTTAATTTGCTGCCTCTTTGAGCCCCAAATGACTGAACAGTCTCTGGGAGGATACTCTCTCTGTTCCCCCATCCCCCACCCCAAGATGTCAGAAGATGTCAGATCTCTTCTCTAGTGGAAAAGCTGAAAACTGTGGATTTCTGGAATGGAAAATTGTCAGGTCTCCCTGATCTGTGGCTTGAATCACATGGGCACCCTGTGCTCAGAACAGTTTTGCACTAAGATTATGCAAATCGTATTTCAAAAACGTTCACACCTTGGGTTGACGGGGCATGAAATAAGGAGAACGCTTTTGCATACCAGCTTTTCTGAAACTTTTGTATCATACCAAGAGTCCAAGTGCATCATCATTTCACAGTCTGCATTAACATCTTGGAACTTGCTCCTCAGCTGTTTGATTTGAACATGCACCCAGTCACATATCTGATGGTAAACATCCCATCTCTGTTTGGGGCCCTGGAATACAGATTCTGTGACATCTGTATTTCCCTTAAATTGTTATAGGGAAGTGCAAAACCTTTTGCCTGCAGCTCCAACATACATCCAGTGAAAAATAGCTGATTTTCATACTGGTGTACATTTAAGAGGAATGCCTTTCAATTTCTTAACCCTCCTCTGATCAGTATGAGGTACATTTTCACTGTCTTACATTTTTTATTGCAATTTTAAATCATGCAATATATCATGATACGGTACAGATATATATATATAAGATAAAATAGTAGTATTTAAAATTGGTTTGCTGCTCACAGAAAGATAGAGTAGACAAGCAAGGCTCTCATTGGCTACATACAGTAAATGATCCCATAACTTTGGTAAATGTGAAGAAATGCAGTTATCAGAGTATACTGACTATAAAACATATGACGCTGTCCTGTTACCTATTTATTGCTTTTTAAATTATGTAATTAATACCCCACATTTTATTGTTCAATTTACTGATGTTGGAAATTCAATTGAAACACAAGATATCCACAAGCAACAAATCTTTCTGTAACATTTACCATACTTTCACTTCAGTTGCCTTGTGCAAACCTCTCTCTTTATACTCCTTGCTGTTCATAGAACTCATTGATTATAGGGCCACTGACCTTTGAAATTATCCAGGCAATAGCAGGTGAATGTAATCACAGAATAGGCATGTGAGACATTTCTAGATATTCTTTTTTGTCAATATTTAATAAAGAAATCAGTCCCTTTCTTTAACTTGTTTGCTTCTTTCGTCACAAAGTTTTAATATTGGATGTAGACCAGAGGAGATAGTGAGCATTTGTAATAGGCAAGCATGAGGGAATCAGAAGAAAGCAAACAACCTTAAAGGTGATGAAATAATAAAGATGGTTTCAAAATTTAAATGGAGAAAAGAAGCAAGTTTTTCTTTTCCTTACCTGATGAAGCTGCCTTGGAAAAAGCAGAAAGACAAGATACACAGAATCCTAAAGACTTTTGATAGCATTCTTTGTCTCTCCTGTCTCCCCTCCACAAACACTCAGACACACTGCCTTGTTGAATAATTTGTGGAGCAAAGAATATGAGGAATCACCAATTCCACTGAGCAGCTTGCAAAACTAGGGAAAAAAGCATCGTCTTGCTGTCATCCAGGCAATCCTTGAGCAAAGTTCCTTTTTTCCCTCCCACTTAGTCCTTGCAGGTGTAAAATCCAGAATAGTGTGCCCCTCACTGGAATTGTGCTCTGTGGCTATGGGTATGAGGGAGTGTGTGCTTGTTTCTTTTTTTTAAGTGAGCTTTACAGCCAGCTGCTCGCTCCAGGAATTCTTACAGAAGAGGATTTAAAGGGACAGCTGCGCTGTTACTGGCAGTAAGATAGAATACATGCAATTAGACACAGGAGCAGGAGAACGGAGGGATATATTGTCGAGAGTATCGCGTATGTGGGGGTGGAGGTTGCTGGCTTCAGGGCAATAGGAGGTGGACCTGTGCAGTACTAGCTTCAAGGTGTGCACAGATATACTATACTTCTGCGTCCTTTTATTGAAATATTAGCAAACCAATAAATGGTAGACAACAGGAGATAATTATTTCCTTTTTTCTAAAGTTTTTTTTTATGGCGGGTTGGGATTCCCAAAAAATCTGTCTTTTATTAGCATCTACATGTTAGAATTGCTGGGGACTGAAAGAGCACCTTTCACTGAAAATAGGGTCAGGGGTGAGTGCAGTGTTAAAAGGTGTCTTGGATTTTGCTGGGAGGTGGTAGAAAACCATGGGAATTTTATTTTTTGGGTAGAATTGTATTTTATTCAAAATGTCAAATTCCCATCTTTAAGTAACACCCCTTTATGTCAATTTTTTGTTTTTGTTTTTTAAGCACAAGTAGAAACCACGGTTGAGAAATGGTAATAAAAGCCTCCTGGATTATTGATGTGAAGTGAAGAAGGAGCAGAACACAGTAGAGCAGCCCTTCACAATCAAATTACCACTCAGCCCATCATTCATCACAATATCGGGCTCCACATGCTTACAAGAGTGCTTCCCAATGTGATAACTGGAGTTTTTCTGCATCTTTATTTTAAAACAATAAGAAAATAAACACACTATGGCATAACCTTTAATCCTATACACTACATATCTTTACATCCTCCAGAGTATGAAACATTTTTATGTTATGTTTCATGAAATAGTTCGAACGCTGGGTGTAATTTCTGGATGTAACCTGGTGTGTGTCTCTGTGTTTTGTCTTCACTGATGGTTCAGTGAAAATCAGTGTGTAGCGTTTGCTGCTATCTCTGAAGATTGTGTGTGTGGCTTGCACTGGAAACACACTCACTCTTTATTCATGAGCTCTGGCTGTACTGTGCCTTGAAACTGAAGTGCTGTATTTACAAACATAATTTGAATTATACTTATTGTGCCCCACCAGGATGCGAGCGCACACACACAGAGTGGTATAATGCACAGGACATATCCAGATTATCACAGGGTCTGTGTAAAAGCCATGAGAGCTGGCTGGTGTGTGGAGTGGTCAGCAAAAACAGAGGTGACTCTGTTGTCTCCCTGAATTATGGGTCTTGTTAAGGCTGTTGGCCATTTTAACCTGAGGGAAGCCCACCCTTCTGTAGGAAGGGATGCATTTGTCACCAGTCTTAAATAAACAAGTCACAGAGGAAACCTTAAAACAAATATAGTGTCTTGTTAATGGTGCATGACATGCATGAGAAGAACTTAGCCTGAAGTGAAGGACTTAACCCTTTAGTGCTCAGTGTATATGGTTGCTCATGCCTTCATGTTTCTCCCTGATGCCATTAGAGGGCGATATTGTTCACTTGAGCTACCTGTAGAGTGCTCAATCACTATTTGAAAAGGAACCGGAATACTGGCTGGTCACCTAGTGGCCATTCAGAAAAGAGGACTTTTGTTAATACAAAGAGCTAAAACTGGTTGTAAGTTTTGTAAGCTTATGCGATAAAAATGTTTCACAAAAATGATTGTGATTTAGTTTTAATTACAGCACATCAAACCTCACCATTACAAATCCCCCTGTATTTATATATGTTTTACCTCTGCCAATGAACTCCCCAGACTTGCTTTAAACAAACTAAAAATCTGCTCGGCTGAAACTCTAGTGAGGCAGCCAAAGGTCAATTACTTTGATCCTAACACAGTGCACTCTCCGCAGGACCTGGCAATGTATTCAAAGGAAAGTTTAAAGATAAAAATCTAATATGATGCATTCTGAAATGTATAGTATATGAAAATCCTTCAGAAAATCCATGATGTCCTTTAGGGTATAAAGTAAGGACATGAAATGATGGTGCCTTGTTTTTATTTTGTCTGAAAAAATGAGTGAACCTCATTATAAACACAGGAGAATTGCTTACCGATGAGAAATAGACAGTTCAGCGGGGCCTAATTAAATTTCCTCTATGATAGACGCAGTGCTGCTAAAACACACAGTGGAGTGGTACAATAAAGGAGATGAGAGCACTAAGCTCATCTTCACGTGGCCAGTCCTGGAACACATGAGAACATAACGTCTAAAATGAGAGAAGGCCATTTTAGGGGCACTTTTCTCCAAGTTGGAGTTTCTGCCCTAAATAAAACAAGTGATGCCAGGAACATCAGGCAGATCTGGCCCATCTGGCCCTGGAGGCTAGAGGACAGCTCTGCCAATGCCCCACGCTTGGCTTTATCAGGGCCCAGTTAGTCTCTACCTCTAAATGACTCTCCCTTTGGCTTAGGGAGGCAGTGTCCCCTATTGCGAACACACAGCAATGAAGAACACCTTAAGCTGTTTTTACCATGCTCCTATGTTGTTTGGCTTGAATGTAAGCCATCATATTGCCTGCATGCTTAGCAAACATTTTGGATCTTCTCACATACTGAATGAAAACCTTGTGGCTATGAGAAAGATTTGTGAAGTCCCAGAAGAACGGCACCTCCTCTCTCCTATTTTCCATAATCATACATCCTTTACCGTTCACAGTTTTCTTTTCTTTTTTTTTGAGACAGGAGTTTTGTTTTACTAAAGAAAGGGGATGTGGAAGGATCCTGTTTCTAAAACACAGCCTCATTTAGACCCTCCCAAAACATGTCAGGAAAGTGCCTGTAATGTTGCATAAACAGAGCATCACAAGGGCCCAGGTGCTACATTTGTATGATAGCATCTATACCACAGGAGTTAAGTACACCTTGTGAAGGAAGTTGAAGTCAATCTTTCAATGAATAGGACTGATTAGTCAATTGATGTTGTCCCAGACATTGTCCCAGGAAATTCCTTTGTAATATTTAAATCCCTATTCCAGATAGTAACAGCTGTCAAACAATTGCATGAAGCCTTTAATTGGAGGAACTGTTGTTACATTTTATTTGTGACCATTTTATTTAAATATCATGCAGTACATAAACGCATCTTGTGCACAAGACAACCCACTAAATGTTTAAGATGAAAGCTTGCCATGGTAACCGAGTAGAATGTGTTATGTAATAACAACTGTGTAGCACATTGGATTATGATGATCACCGACCATTCACATACTACGGCAGATGTGCTTCTTGTTAACCTGAGTAATTGCTTATAAGAGAGCTTCTGTAGAATTTCAAGTGAAATAGAATCCTTTGATATGAATATTGGTGTCCTGATGGCTGTGATAGTAAATACAGAAAATAAATTTCTACTTGTTTCTATTTGTCAAAATAATCCTTAACAGATATTTAAAGGCAAGACTGCGTTGTACTTTGAATTTATATTAACAAAACAATGCCACCAAAGAAACACTGTTTTGAAGACTGTCTCATTCGGCTAGCAAGTTAATTATAACAATAATTAACAGTATTGTGAGCAGAAAATCAATAAATGATTAATTTTTATAAACTAATCTAATACATTAGGTTACAATACAGTGCATCAGCAGTATATTTTTGGTAAAGAGAAACCAGTTTTTCTTTTTTAGAATTTTATTAAGAATTAGTATTTGAAATAATTATTTTTATGACCTTAAGGAAATTATGTTGCTTGACCATGTAATTTAAATGGAGCATAAAAACAAGAAGACATTTAATTTAATACTTATCTGACAAATAAGATGTTTCATATACTGTATAAACTGTGATGATGTGGCCTATAATCTGATTAAGGTTATGTTTTATAGGTCGCATGGTGCTGAATAGTAAATACTGCTCTGTAACAATAAATAAAATAGCAGTGATTAAACTGAAACTGTGATCTACAGTATGCAGCTGGAAACTGTGTTGTCCAGTTCACAGAAATCTTGCTAGAGCATTGCAGATTGGATCAGATTGAAAATTCAAATCTAGATCAGAGTCTGAATATAAAAACTATAAGTTGAACTGGTGAATGCAATTTATTGATTTACTGTAGTTTTGCCTTCTAGTAGTCTGACGGTTATTTTTATTACAAATTATGTTTGAAGGAATGATGTTCACTACAGGAAAACGGAGCCAAGAGTATCATTTTTTACAATACAGCATGAAAACATAATATATTCAAGCACCAAGAATCCCGGCTGGGGATAAAATCCTCAATACTCACATTCCCAGTCATCTGCGCTAAAGCAAAGCACTTAAGCACATACTGCATAAAGTGCAGAGATCACAGAAACCTACGATGAGTGTGTTTGCTTATATTTTAACACCTCTTAAATTAGCACTGCATTTATCCCACAACCACGCCATCTTAGCCATTATCTGTATCCACGCGTTTGTGTTTATATGGTTTTACGATGACTTTGAGCAAGGTTAGAAAATAACACTGCATATCTTTCTTGCAAAAAAAAGAGATAATTTATGTAAAAAAATCTCACTCAAGCAGATGTAAAATGCGGGGAGATAACATGCTCTTCTCGTTAACCAGATATAATGGTCTATCGAGAAGGACAGAGCTTGGCCTGCGTTAGAAAAAAGAAATTTATTTATTTGACAATAATGACAGTTGCAACAGGCGTAGAATTCCAACAGATGCTAACTTATGCAGAGTAGAAGGAAGGATTTAAATAATGTTACCTTTAATGCCCATCATCTGGGCAATATCATTATTTCACTTCACTTGGCGCTGTCTTAGAAATCAGCAGCTTTATAGTTGGGAATGCCTTCTGAAAACCACTGGGGCTTGTTAGAATCAGACTGAGGAGAAAAGTGCGGTGTGACATTTTTTAGATAGCATTAAGCTAAAAATTCACAAGACTTTCTAGGCCAGTAAGAACTGCACTTCTGGATCACACAGCTAAACTGTTACTAAAAATATTTTCCGTTTTTAAAAAAAACACCAAAATAAATATTGAGTTGCAATGAGTTTTACGGGATGCCCATGGACTGCCTGGCAAATTAAAGTAATTTTGTCTAAAGATATTGCTTTTTGTGATATAAAGCATTGTATCTGGGGTACAGACTCTCTTTCTGAAATCTTCCAATAAGAAAGATGGAGGGATTAATCATTTGTCACCACCAACAAATAAAAAAATCCTATTATTGTCTTGTGCATGATGTAAAGAACAGCTCTTTGTAGCAATGCCAGTTATGTTGTAGCTGTGGTACATCTTTTAGAGAAAGATGTAATCTGAGCACTGTTTAATTATATAAGGATTTAAAAATCACAGTTTTGTGACAAATTGCTATATTCAAGCATTTGTCATTATCTGTTTTGCTCTGACAACGGTACAATGATTACACACTATACAGTAAATGCTCTAACTTTAGTGTTAGAGTTACCCCTTGACTGGTGCATAATTACAAAGTTTTCATTATATCAATGTACTGTGTGTCCACCCGCAGTTTGCAAATTAAAGAAAATGCTTTTCATGAGGACACTGGTGAGAAACGCGAGCATGTAAATATTCAGTTTTTACTTCTCCTCTGTTTACTTTGGGGCTCAGCATGTTAGGATTTGGAATTCTGTCCGGAAAAATGCTTGAAGTTGATGTGCTAAAATAGCTGTGCTTTTCTCTCCGGTCATTTTAGACTCAAACTATGAGTTAGGAAAACCCCAAAGACTAGTGAAGATGGTCTAAGGAGCCAGCTGGGAAAAACAAGAGAAAGGTCACTCCTTCATGGGGGATCATGTTATAAGTGGTGCTTGTTGAGTACAGTTCAGAAGAAAGGTTATTCCACTGCCATGACACCACATAAATATCATAAACACTTTGCATAACATTCAGTTAGACAGCTGCTGGTGCAGTATCAGTACCTCTCCTGCATGTCTTCACTTTCACTAGTGCCCTTGTCTCTCAGACACTGGGGGCTACAGTCACCCTTATTTTCAGTCTCAGTCTTAGCCAGAGTTTTAATAAAGGAAAGCCTATGCTATGCAAATATGTTACAGGTGTGGTTTATTATGTATATCTGGTCTTTATCTCCTAAAGTATAAATGCATTGCCATGTTGCTAGTGAAATAGGATTCACAAGAACTGTGAAGGTTCTCCTCAAGGTTTGTGAATAAGAATTCAACCCCAAGGCCAAGAACGTGAGTCAGTTTGTTTAGTTTGACTTAATTCAAACATTGCATTTCAAAGAAATGAGCATTGGCGCTTTTAAGCAACACAAGTAACATTCTTTTCTTGACATTTGCAGCCCATCCACAAATTCCAAGGAGACACCACGGGCTACTTCATTGCGAAGTTCTCCTTTCTCACAATCCTCCTTTATCCTGCTGAATAGTATAAGGGGTGATTGTAAGCCTATGCAAAATGGCCCTGTGCTCTTCTGCACATCTCCTTACATATTGGCCTCTGTGTCTGTCCAGCCTGTATTTCAGCTGACAGCCTGATCTCGTCCAGGAAGCCACACCAGCAAAGCAGAGCAGCTTCTCTGCTGGCCTGGAATAAACCCTGTCTGCCAGCCCCAGCAGCGCCTCCCGGGGGCAGGGGCTTTCTCCGCATGAAACACTTTGCCTGCAATGTAAATTCTGGTGCTTTCAATTACATGTTCATGACATTCATCTTTCCTTTACTGTTTCTTTGGCACTAAAATACAGTGCTAATAGATGCTGGAGGGTGTTATTGAATTTTCTCGGCAAGATACTGTTTACACAAAACAATTTAGTCTGCTCTCTCGTTGCCTGTCAGTGTCTGAATCCTTAAATGCAACTTGCCCTCCATTCCATATTCTTGCTGTGCCCAGACTTGTGAATGGCCTCTAGATCTTTCTGCATCTTTTGTTTGAATCACCAAACCGAGTGCACTGTTGTCTTCTTTTCTTCAAATAGCTTGCAAGTGGCTTTCAGGAAATTAACGGGTGTGGATAGCAATTTTCAGAGGCCTCATCAGCCAGTGAAGTTTAATGAGGAAAGAACCCAGCCTAAGCAGAGTTTTCCCTCACCTGTACGTCCTCCTGTTACAGCTGATCGGTCAAATATAACATCAGGCTTCAGTGCTGAAACCTGTGCCCCTGGTGGACATTGGGGACAAGTAGAATGCAAGTAAATATTAAACATGCTATGAATTCATATACTTAACAACCTACAGTAATTGGTTTCCAAAAAATAAAGATCAGGCATCCTCATGAAGGTAGGGACACAAAATACAGGATTTTATTACATGGAAAAAATTAGCTTGTCTGTTGCTTGGCATAATTTATCCTTTACATCAGAGTGACAGTAAATCTTTAGCATCTCAGTAAGGCTTTCATCTTGCTTTGCTCGTTGTGTTCCTTATACCAAGCACAGCACCGTGTGTCTGAAAAATAAAGAACCTCAGCTGATGTCATATGATCTTTTGCAATTGGAGTTTTTTTGGTTGTTTGTTATAGAGATACTGCAGGTAGTAAAACACATTAAATAATGTTACTTATCAACTCAAACACAATGCAGTTGTGCACTCAGAAAAGTGCCTTATATAGTTTCTTCAGTACTTTTTTCTATGATAATGCTCTCAGAAAAATAATAACAATAATGTGAGCTAAAGTCCAGAACATGCTGATAACTTTTTATTATAAATCTTTAGTTTGGTAATAAAAATGGACTTAAAATCAGAAGTACTTTACCAAATAAGAACCATGTAATTTAATAAGATGTTGCCACAACCTCAGCAACTAAACCCATTTGAAAAATTTACATCACACACAAGCACAACAGAAAGGGAAAAAGATGTTTTCTCAAGGTTATTTGGGATTTCTGAATGAAAGTACCAGTACATCTTCCAACTGTGCAATAACATTTGATGTTCAATTTCTTTGTTCTTTTGTCATTATATGCCAATAATCTAATCTCAGACTGTTTGATTAAGGACCTGTCATATCAATGGATTGAAACTGCCATGTTTGTTTGAAAATAATGGGTTCACTTTGCTATGTTAAGCATTTTAGATAAGGTTCTGCTTACCCGTGATGTATGAAAGAGTTGAAGCGAAATTGGTTTTACTAAAGTCCACTAAAGGGAAGAGTTCTAAAATAGAGTGCTGCTGCAGTAATGTTGCAGGTGTGGATGGATGTCTATCTATTTTTAATAACTGCTACAGTGAGCCAGAGCCTAACCCAGCAGATAAAGGACAGATACAGTAATAGGCTCAGCACAAGGGTGCCAGTCCCCCCACATAGACACAGGGAGAGTGTGGTCAGGAGGAGAAGTGAGAATGTACTTCAGCACATGAATTAAGGGGAAGATCTGGTGAAACCAGATTGTGCAGATGTGCTGGTGTAAGAGCCAGGATAACTGGGTTAACACGCTTAATTTTATAAGATAAGATAAGATCACTTTATTAGCCCTGTACAATTTCTTGCATTAGGAATTTGTCTATTCGCATACCCCAGCTTGCTCTCCATGAGCCACACAGACAGGGAGAGAAGCTTGGGGTTAGAGCGCAGGGTCAGCCATTGTACGGCACCCCTGGAGCAGTTGGGGCTAAGGGCCTTGCTCAGGGGCCCAAAGGAGTAGGATTCCTCCGCAGGGTTTGAACCGGCAACCTTCCAGCCACAGGCGCAGATCCTTAGCCCCATTATGTAGAACGCTATGAGATCTTTAATGACCAAGTAGTCAGGACTTCAGCATTCAGCAGTTCATCAGAAGGACTGCACCTAATACAGCTCCGAATCCCTGTTCACTGCCTGCGTTTTTGTGTGTGGGAATTCTAGGAGCGCCATCAACAGGTCCACCTGAACCTCTACAGCAACAACCTAGTTTCCTTATCTAGCTTCAGAGATCTGCACTGGTGGTATCTCTGCTATCGGCAAAGTGAAAATGAAGGTGAGATATTAGTTCTGTAATGCTGAAATTGCAGGTCTATGTGGGACTTAAACTGCTCAGTTTCAGAGGGATGTCTTGCAGACATTTTTCAGAATGTATTATATAGAACTGCGCAACCAGTGATAAAAGTAAGTGAACATATTCAATGTGACAAGAGCGTTTGATAATTATAGCAACAGTGATCTAATTCAGGAGAAATATAAAGTACGATGTAAAAATATAAACAGGTAACAGGAAGAAGCCTGTGCCCATGACAATACCAAGATGACATATTTCTTGATTCTTAAAAAGGACAAATGTCTGCCTATAGCACATTCTGCAGTGAATGCAAAACAGTTGTTTGTTTACAGCATCTGTAAAGAAGCTTCATAGTCTAGTATATGAAGTGAGCTTTTTAGAAGCCTCTATATGATTCTGTTTAGAATCGTATATGCTGTGGTTCTTCTGCATGAAAATGAAAAGGTTTGGGTATCATATCTATATGTATTACTTTTTCCATCTGATGAGTGCTCCCCGTGAGGATGAGAGAGAAACAGAATTGCTCAGTAATGTGTTTCATCCATTTTCCTTCCAGTTCCACTGTGGAGACCAGGCCTGTGTGTTGTACAGTGCAGAAGCCCCCTGTTTGCTGTGAAGATGAAACTAAATGGCTTTTATTTCCAATACATTTTCTGTATTAATGAGAGTGGAATTGCCTGGGTTGGTATTACTTCTAGTCAATTCAATATTTTATTGGTTGTAATGAAAAACATCAGTTTCTCTTCATTAGTACTGGGAGGGCTTCTGCAAATCATCTCATCTCCTTGTGTAATGCTTAATGCAGGGGCCCTTTGTTTAATAGTTTGTGCCAGTACCTTGTTGTGATAAAAGCTCAGGAAGAAAGTGCGGTATGGTATTATTAAAGCAACAGTGAGAGGAATCCAGATATGTAGGGAAACAATAGTTACACTGTGATGGGACATGATTGCTCTAATGAATTTAATTTAATTTCCTTGTACCAAAGTACTCAGGTCACTAGCAAATGTAAAGAGCCAATCACTCAGCAGTAACCTTTCATTTAGGGTTTTATTTTTAGAAGAGCTGCACATATGATGACAAGTGTGAAAAGAGACTGAGGAGATGCCAGAGAGCAGGAGCCCACCGCTGCTGCAGCTTAATGCCAGCGAATGCATGACTGTTGATCTTCGTAAGTAAGGGCACCATTTTAATCAGAAATGCATCCCTCACATATGGGTCAATTAAAGAGTTTCATTTCTGAAAGAGAGCAGACTGACGGTTCTACTCTCCAGCTTTACTGGCAAGGGGGCTCATTGCTTAAAATGTGCCTTTTCCATTCAGCTCTGTCTAATTAGTTCTGTTGTGGGTTCTGAGCATCTGCTCTGTTCTCTAACACACTCCTGGAAAGGATGTGGGACCAGTTCTGCACACTGAAAGCAGGGAGGGTGAGAGGTAATTTCATTTGTGCTGGAGCTTAGTTTGTGACGAGCAGTTGTTGGAGACTCATGCTCCAGTGAGTGAGGCACTCAGCTGCTTGAGCTTCGATACTGATTATTTAATGAGTGCAAGAAGAAAGGGGGGAGAGTTGGTCTACTAACGAACTAACGGTCTATGTTGCAAGCCAACATGGACCGTTTTAATGGTTTTGAGGCATTTGTAGGTACCATACTTGTGTGCCAGACATAGGGGTCTCTGGTGTATTCCTGTGTGGTAAATAATGGTTATACTTTTTTTTTAAATTAGATTGACATATATAGGTAAAACAAATGTAAAACCATAATTGGAAATCTCCAGGAAATGGGCAAAAAGATATTTAAGCTTTATACTTGAGACAGACCAAAAAACACAATGGTTATTACAAAGAGACTCCACTGGACATTACCTGTATCAATCAAGCTGCCTGACTGCTTTTTGTTGTTTTAAGACTCCATACTCAGGGTGAAGTCTGTCTTTATAAAGTTCTAGAAGGTGAGTTTGGGTGCTCTGAACGCAAATCTATAGACTTCGATGTTCATGTTTGTCTCACAAAGTGTTTTTCTTCTTCAATGACTTTTCCAGTGAGGTTAACTCCTTCCATGCAAGCAGCTGATGTGGCATCTGAAAAGTCAAGTCGAGCAGCAAAGCGTGCAGTGGAGACACGCTCCCTTGTTGCACATTCATGACCTTTGCTATTAGAGGTACTCTAAGCGGAAAATTACTCCGCAAAGATGCTGCAGTGAAATTCTAGAAGGTCTTGAAAAATCCCTCCTCTGCAACCAGCCCAGATTCCCTGATCATGAATATTTCATTCTGAAGGCAGAACATCACTGGTGGAGTTTAGTGCTAATACTGAGACAAGCACTTCTGCGGGTTTTGAAGCATACCTGATTTAAAGGCCAGCTGTTTACAGGAACCACATTTTCAGTAGTCCCAGAGGCTGGTGTTATTGGCTGAGTGAAAGAGAAAGAATGTCTAGCGTAGCTATATGTCACTATTTTTAACTATGAGTTTTCCATTACTTGATATTGATTTTATTAATTCTCTTTAGGTTCACCGATGAAACTAGCCCCGGTAGATACCCAGAAGGGGTTAAAAAGGAAACTGAAGCTGGTTTGGTGGAAGGGTTATAACAGTGGAGGCTGTAAAATAACTGCTGTCATGGGCAGCATTCATGCATCTTAAGATGAGGCAGGTTTTTGATATTGTGCAAGATTTTTTGAGAATGAAAAGGTTGCTGATCAAGTTTGCATGTGTCTTGAGGTTTGTGTGTGGCTTTTGATGATGGGATGGGTTGCACTTGCATCCAAAATCGTGATTGCCTGACTCTCTGTCTCTGTCTCTGTTGAAGAGGGGTGAAGGGGTGAAAGCAATTTGAAAGGCTTCTCAAACAAAATTAAAATCAAAGCTGACTGTCTTGTGTTCACTTAGAAAACCTGAATATCCTTGATGGGTGGATAAAGGTGGTTTGATGGGTTAAAAGTTAAAGTACTTAACCTTTAACGTAATATCCATATTTCCATATCGTGGCTGTAAATTCCATTTGTCTGTTTCTGCATTGGTGGTTCTGGGGTTCACCTGATTCTTTTGGGGTTTGGGTTTGCCCCTCTCAGCCCTACTGTTCTTCAAGCCAATGCATCGGCCCCAGGTCTGTCTGGCGTCCTACCTTCAACATAGCCAGCAGGCGTCCTACAACTTTAAATGTCTGCCTTTTTATCGTAGTGTCCGCATTTCTGTACTGTGCCTGCGCACCCCTTCTAACACTGTTTCCGCATTGGTGGTTTTGGGGGTTCACTTGAGTTTCTTTTTGGGGTCTAGCCTCCCCATCCTATGGCCAGGAAGCTACTTCTTAACCAAGTGGGTTAAGACAAAACCTATTGCACTTAAGTACTCAACAACCTTTCACAAAACAAAAGATTTTTGCATGCTGCTATTTCTCATGAACATTACATTCAGCCCAGGGCATGACCAAAGCCTTAGCTTTTCATGTGCAGTCTCACTGTGTTTTAAAGGGCTGTAGACACTACTTGTGTACAGCGGCTCTGAAATGGAGCACTAGACATGGCGGACAGCTGGAGAAAGTGCCGAGCGGTCTGAGCTCCAGTTTGTGTGACAGTCCAGCACAACTGAGCTCTCAAGGAAGCCAGATGTTTACACTCAGTTGGCAAGGGGACTGCGTCTGGCATTCCAGAGCCCTTAATACCAACCTGACCATCCACTTTTTTGTAGGTTAACTACTTTACACCCTCGCTCACAAATTCATTAAAACCCTAGGCAATGTGTTCCCACAGAATAATTCCAGAACTCATCCGAGTATAAAACATTACAGGCCACCGTTTAGCTGGGATGTTTACATTACAGAAGCCATTGCGTTCCGAGTGCTCTGCACCAAGGGAGAATGAACTGCGGTGTTTGTCTCCAGAGTCACTAGAGAGATGAGACTTGAATGCCACTAATTGCAACACTTTTCTTCATACATCACTAACTCAAATTTTAATAATTCAGCACTGGCAAATCTCAAAATTTGATTTGTTCTGTTAAAACATCCCCTGACACATGAAGAGGGGAAAATTTTAATGAGAAAAAGACCCCATGACGTTCTCATTAACATCTGAATATAATTTGGAACTGACAAGCACTTGTCTAATGTGCTCATACCAGAGCTGTGTATAAATACGAGACATATTACATCATTTCACTGCCTCCAAAAGGAGCAGCCAGTGATGGAGAAAATCCAAGGCCTCTGGACGGACTTCACTGATAGAAACAGTTAGAGAAAGATCAATGCCATCAGGTCTTTGAGGTGATAGATCTGATTCGCCAGACCCCAGTGTCATTGCTCTCAGATATTGACAGGCTCATTCTTCTTTCCATAGGCGATCAGTGTCGTTGAGCTGTGAACTTGAAATCCCATACAATTTCAGCAGTATTAAAAAGTGAAGCTTTTCATTCTGCCCTGCATTTGAAGTTTTTTCTCCTTTGCATCTTAATGATATAATAATGTTTTCTTCCCTTTAATTTTCAGTGTCTCTTAGGCTTTGTTTTCCAAGTTTGCTAAACATTCTTGCCAAATAAGATTTCACAGTTTCAGAACTGTATTTTGCCGTTGCTACTGTAACAGGCAGAATCGCATGTCAATGAGAGGTTATTATTTAAATAAAGCATAAAGAACTGTTTAAGCAAGATTTGGGAAAGATTCATGAAACTAAGAGAAAAGCTTGAAAGAGCCGGATACCTTCGACAACAATACAGTATATTCAGTGTAAATGTAGCACAAAAAATCCAATCAGCCCACATGCCACGATATTAAATCAGTTTCACCATCTGTTTCAAATGGAATTTTCCTTTCTTTCAGGCCAGTGTTTTGGGATGAAATGGAAGAAATAGTTCATGGTCTCTTTTAGCTTGGTTCGTTGGTGCTTTACAGCAGGAGTAAACATTTTTAAGAGGCTGCTGAGAAGCCTGTGTTGTGTGGCCTCAGCTTGAAACTCACTCCTGGAGTGCCTAACTTCCTCATTAAGACATTTTCTATCCTTCTCGTTCTACCATAGCACCTTTGTCAAGTTGTGGATGAAGTTGTTCCTTCATCTCAGAAAGCCACGGTGAGACACTTCTATTTTGACAACAATGAATAACAGTTCCCCAGACCAGAGACTAAATCCTTCCCTAAACTTTATGCTCTCAGGCTCATTTGTCTCCCTGACACGCTTAAATGCTTTACATAATTACTGTGTATCTTCAGGTTTTATTCCCATAATGGAGAAAAAACCTTTTCTACACAATTTTTTGTTCCTTTTCTTTTAATAATAAAAGATGGAAAAGATTCTTGCATACTGCTGTACTCAGAGCTATGGCTGAGTCTCTTGCTAAGTTATCCCATGAGTAGAAACAAAACCCTGAACTTGGCGTCATAGAATGTAACAGCACTTGAGAACATACTGTACTTCCATTTCTCTCCTGGGCTTGTGCTCTGTGACTGGGTGTCCTTTACGTAATGTAAAGCCAACTGAAATGAATCCAATGCATCGATCCTCACAAAATGAACTTCATTAGAGCTATTGAACATACTGCAAATTATCATTAAAATTAATTAAATGGAGTAATCCACACTTACTTTTACTAAAAAAAAACCTTCAAAGACTTTTCTTTCATTGACATAATTGAAATGCTCATTAAATTATTAACTCCATGATCTGATCATCTACAATAGATCCAGAATCACCCTGGATCTATCACCCTCATCACCCTGTTTTGCTTGTTGCTCAGTTTTGTTTTCTTCAGGAGCATCTAAAGGATTTAGTGGAGGCTTTGGGGGAATAACCAGAAAGATCTTCATAGTCTCATTTCACACTGCTCAGTAACATAGGTGTACAATATTTAAACTCACTATTTTAATTTAAGATACTGCAAGTGCTAGGCTGTAGCATCAGTACAGTGCAAACTGCGATTTAAAAAATACATAACCAATTCAGAGAAATACGCCTGCTCAGTGCACAGAAAATTCCCTTAACAGCAGAATGAAATTTAAATAATTAATATATCCGGTTTTATATTATTAATAAGAATAATATTGGGTTTGTTGTACACTCTGTTGGATAAGCACCATCATGTTGTATCTTTCAGAGACAGTGGGTTTGCTGGAGTGTCTCCACTGTATGTGCTGCCACCTGGGTTTTTACTCTGTAAAGCACTTCTTTCCCGGCTCCTTTGCCCCTCCTCTTTCTCCCTAATCAACACAAACCGCGGTGTGAAATCTAATAAAACAATCAGAACGCAAGCCAAATTCAATCAGCTGAAATAAATCCCCAAGGCCGATCAAGTGATTCTAATCCCTTTAATTAGAGGAAAAATGTCTGCAGAGTTTTCTGGCTGTAGTGGCTGGAAAAATGCAGGACACCCAAATGGTTGTACTTAATCAGTGTCCTTGAAAATAATATAAAACCCTAAATGTCTGCATATTGACAACGGGTCTCAAGGGAGTTTTGATATGGTCTGCTGAGTGGCTGTTTTAATTATTTTTGCTCAATAAATAGTCTCTTACTGTACATAACACTTACATATTGTTCTGTCAGATACTTAGATCATAAGAAAAGTGAACAAACATGGTAAAAATAAGAAGCATGGTAAAAATACTTATAAACACTGCTGAAATGCAATCCATGTGGAAAACAGAACCTGCTGCCATGACTAAAATCATCTTATGATGAATAACTGAAAAACTGCCCACAAAAATTTACACCTACAAAAATCTTGATGTATTATGAACCAGAATTACAGCGGTAGGATTCCCATGGTAGAAAGTGTGCGCTCCACTTTCTTCCACAATCAGACCGATGAACTGATTATATTTTACACTACCTTAATAGCTGCTGTAATACTTACTGAAGAGAAATGGTACCATTATGTACAGCTCACATGACAGAAGAACAGTCTGAAGCATATTAATTCTCTAGGGATGTATCATAATGGGGAAATCAGCCAACAGCACTAGGGAACACGGGTGAAATAAAAAAAGTTTGTTTTAGCAATTACCTGTCACTACCTCCTTCCTTTTTGCATGGGAAGGAAGAAAACAATTTAATGCAACACTAACCAAACAAAGGCGCAGACATCCCCTTCGCTAACTGTTTAATCCATTCTTGGCCTACCCATCTCTATGGCAACGCGGGGTCTTTAAAGCCCTTTAGCCAATTGAATTTTTATCTGACACTGATACAGCTGCTTTCTGCTGTGGGTTACAGAGAGGCAGGGGATACGAGGGGGCTTTGGTGCACAAGTAAAGTCTTATCAAATAACACCCAGAATGAATTTTGTCCTTGTCATCAACAAAAGGGGGGCATTTCATTTCAAGAACACAATGGAGCCAGGAAATCCAGGAAATTCAAAACCTGACATTTTGCTTACATGCATTTGTACAGAACCTGCACTTTTGTGAGAAACTAACATACACACAAAAAAGCTGTTATTCTGTTAGAGTGTCTAAACAGTAATGTGTCTGGTATGCATTTTTATTCTTTTCGATGACATTGATTTGTCTGTTTCTCTTTCGGTCCTTCATGTCCACACTTTCTGCTCTCTGTTTTGAGCACTGAATCTTAGGGTTAGCTTTGCAGACAGTTTAAAATAAAGCTTGGGACTGGAGCTAAGGCAGGGTTAGTATTAGACTCGGAATTGTGCAGATGGTGCAGAGTTTAGAAAGTGACATGCTTTGAGTCTGAGCTACAGAACGTATGAAGTCAGAATCTGAGGTTAATTTGCCATTAGGATTGATTTTTGGATTACACTACCATGTATTTTTGTTAACATTTTTTAATGGCTCTGGAAAAAACACAATACGCCTAAAATGTTTCAAGTGAAGGAGACTATCCACAGTCACAGGCTATCAGACTTCCTGTTTCTGAGTTTTCTCTTCATTCTGCATGCAACACTAGTAATAGTGGTAGAATGATTTCTAAACAGTGAATTAGGAGCAGTTATTTTGCCCTTGTGATTATCCTGTCAACTGTTACTGCTGCTCTGATGATTATATACATATTTATGAAAGAGGATTTCCAATTGGAATTCTCCCCAGTGTTTTTAAAAGATGTCTGGGTCTGTCTGGAAGAATTGGAAATCACAGGGATTCCTCTGAGAGTGAATAGCAGAACATTAGAAGGTGTGGATTCAGTCTTGATTATAGGCAAGGTTCCAAAGTTTCCAAAATTTTAGAAATAGATCAGATTTTAAGCTTTTGGCATTACATACTTTTTTGTCACTTAATCATATTCCCACTTTATGTCGTTGTAATAACACTCCTAAAGTTTTTGTAAGCCCTCTAAGCAGACAATCCATTGAAACTGCAGTTTGCTCAGGAGGAAGTAATTCTTTGTTACACAAATTGTGTGGCACAATTAATTGCTTTTCAAGAAGCAGAAAAATATACAAAACTGTAGAAAAACAGCTGTAATTTTGGAGTAGTGACCAATCTTGTTTTTAGAGAAAGAAATGCTGTACTTCATTAATAATGAAGAGTCAAATAGACCCTTTCTCAATGGCAGACAGCTCATTGAAGAATCTGATCCATTCTTTGCCCTATTCTGATGTACAGCCATTTATTTCCATCCCATTATATCAGAAAATAATGAGGTAACTGAAGGATTCTGCTGTCAGAGGACAAAGAATAAGGAGAAATCTGAGGCAGATTCCTGAATTTAAACCAGCAGCAATGCCCTAGAGGACACACCCTTACAATCTCAAAGACATTACAAGGCACACACAATGAACATCAGTGTAAACATGTCTTGTGCTGAGAAAGCTTAAGCAACATGTGACAGAACATGAAGAAGATTGTGTGTTTGCAATATCTGTGTAGAAGCTCCAGCAAGACTGATAATTTATCGCCAGGAGTCACAGATAAATGTTTGTACAGCAGAAATTTAGATTCCCAGCTCTGTTCCTGAGGATTGTACAAAAGAGCATGTCACTGTAATCATAATTCAATTTTCAATTGAATTCTTATAATCCAATGTAGCATATGCATAAGAACATTACAAACAAGAATAAAACCATCTCACAGGTGGATGGACCTTACAGTCACATCTACAGAAATCCTTCACATGAGTTTATACTCTTCAATGACAGATCCATGAACATGACACTTTGTCATGCATGTGAAGCTAAATATAATATTTTCCATTTAAATGATCTTGACACTAACTGATGAAAAGAAATGCATTTGTTGAATAATTTGCAATCTGAAGGGTCTAATGAGTATGAAAATTAACTTGAATATTGTTAGGATTATGCTTATTCTGTGACGAAGGGCACTTATATAATATTTCTTCAACAAAATATGAATATGACTACATTTAAAGTTAAAATCCTAGTATGTGCAGAATGAAAACAATTTATGTTTTGCCAGAACATAATTGTCTTAAGCATTGATTTCAAGTCCTTAAATGTGAACAGGTTAGCAGTAATAATAACACATATAATAATAATGATGTACAGATCTTTTCATGGTGATTTACAATAAAACACCTTACTAATGACTAATTACTTATCCTTATAAAGAGTTGACAGTTCTTCATTCCCTGCCACTGGTGTATCTTCAAAATGAATATCACTGGAGGCCTCACTTCATCCTTGAGAAGTGTAGTTAGCAGACAAAGCCTACAGTTCTCAATGGTCTTAAAGCAGTCCAAATACAAACACAGTATGCTAACCACAGATCAAACCTCTGGGCTCCCATGGAAAACAGCCTTTTGTTTGAAGTTACCAGATGTTCTGAAAGCCAAGGCAATGTCCTGTAATAAAACAATCATCCCCTCCAAAATCTTATGACGTATACGTTGTATTTTTCTGGCATTGCACATTAATGTAAGAGGTTTTCCAGTGCCTTAATAGCATCTTAAATGCATGTTTGTAGATCTTTCATCTTATATCTGATGTCTTGCAATGGCAAAAGGATGAGTGAGACCAGTGAAGGCCAGAGTTTCAGAGCTGTGAGTAAAGATTCCCAATCTTCTTCTTCTGTGCTACTACTCTGAACAGTTATTGACCTTCCTGGAATTATTTATTTCCTCCATACCCTTTCATTCAAATTAAATTTGTGTCAGTCAGTATCAAATAAACTGAGTACTCGTCAAAAGACCAGGTACACCAAACGATCTTTTCTTTTATGCCTATCTTCATGAATCTCCTTGGAATACCCCGAGTATGTTGCTTACTGATTGACATTCATCTTCAGAAAACATGTTTTTCTATTTATTTTGAACTATTGATAGTATTTTAATACATTTTAAGCAATTTAAAGATGGATAAATGTATACTGTAAATTGGAATTAATGCATGTTCAAAATATCAAATCCTGACTTCCAGAAGATCCTATATCCATTCTTGGTGTCAAAACAGGATATCATGAGCCCTTGTAAACCATATGGGAGCTGCTGACATCTCTGCCCTGTATTCTGCAGCGCTATCAGATAACCGCCTGTGGCCCAGAAAGGTGGGATTCCAGTCCGATGGAATCTCATCTGTAATTTCTGCTTTCTGACTTAGCTGGTCAGCAAAGAAAAAGTCCTCGTTCTGACACCACCTGCTTCTCTTAAAATAACCTGTGGATGACTCACCTTCTGCCCTGTACTGATGCCAGGGCAGAGTGTAGGAATCTGCTGGGTGCTGCTCTGTGGTAACTGAAGCTCTAACTGGAGCCCAGCCTTTTCTTACCAGGTACTTACTGAGACACAAAGAGTTAACTACATTTTGCTGCACTGTGCATAAATATTTAAACGTTGTCTGGTTAATAGAGATATTTTATCATATTATTGTCTTTGAGATCTCATCAGAATCTTCTTTTTCTGCTAACTCCATATACTACTGATTAAAAAAACTCAACTTGGCTCACAGAAAATAATAATAGCAATGAGGATATAAGATTTTAATTAAAACTGGTAATATTTGCAATTTTTCAGAAGCCTATGTCATTATTTTTGTGCATCCTGCGGCTGAGCTTTCATTCTGTGGTAATTCAACAATATATTTAAATCAAAGCTGAAAATGTTAGCTGCTCACAAATACTCAGAGCTTAGTGAGCTACTTCCTTGTAAAGTCATAGGAATAATTTACCTTTCTTAGAGGAAAGGTTGCAAATTGCAGTTTTGCTTTGGAATGTTTCCACTTTTGTGCTTAGAGATGAAAAGATTGAGTTGTTTTTCTGCAATATATTTTATAATTACAGCTTGGGAACATATAGATTTGTAACCAGAAATGAATTTTGCTATTTGTCTTTTCAACTCCTAGACAAGAAACTGTGTTTCTTAAGAGAATTCAGACAGACTTTTCTGAATTCGGTATTTGCTTTTACAGTACAGTACAAAACCTTAATCACACAGAAAGAGAAATAGACAGTTAAACTTCAGTTTTCCCTTTCAAAATTGGTTGTTTCTGATACTGCAGCCATGCGCACAAAATTACATTCTGATCAACACATTAGCACAGGGAATAAGCAAACAAACAGAAGAAACAATTTCTGTTTTTATTCCGTCTCTACTGTTTGCAGGATTCTGAAAATTTCACATTGCGTGTAAATGAATGTCCAGAGTCATGACGCGGGTTTGCAGAGACAATGACGAATGGGGAGAGTCTGGAAATATTAGGTCACCAGCCGGTGCCTCCTGCCACTACACCCAGTCCCACTGCCATTTAAAGACTGGCAGCAAGACGCCTCGTAACTCAGTAGCGCGTTCGACGTGGAGCAGACATAATTTAGAACTCACAGCGGCTGATAAAAGCGATGCCCTTGAGAGGTGAAACTGACGCAAACTGGTAGAGATTTGCTTAACCTCTTCCACACTCGATCTGTTTCGAACGGGGGAGTGGGAGCAGATGCCTGCGGCCACCCCCAGCGTCTCGTGTCTCGTCGAGAGCTGTCCTAGCGTTCGGCACGCGCGTCTTCCCGTGCAAAAATCCTTGCAGACCCAGCAGAGGAGTCTGAATCAGAGTGTTCTTGGACAGAGCTGTAGTTTAACAAGCAGCGGGAGCCCTGACCTGAAAACACCAGTAATAAACAATGTCTGAAACCCTAAATGCAACTAGAGATATTTTCGGCACACAAAGGAAGAATAATTACATTCTTATCAGAAGGTTGAGATTGTGATTCAGTTCAAGGCTAGAAAACAGTTGACAAAAAAGTACTTCGTTCTCTGTAATGCAAACACTGCCCCCCCAAAAATATATAATAAGCTTCCTTTTTTACAGCAATCTGTTGACTTTTAACAATCCACTTATTAATAAAGTCAGTGTTTTCTGGTAATTTCTGTAATACTCTTGTAATCAATTTGAACAGCCGGTAACAACAGTCGTGTTAACTGTGTAATCACTCCAGAAGAGTTTTAGGTAGCTTTTGTTATTTTTTATCACTTCCCAACCTCTTGGGATTTGCCTTCTTTTTCTCTTGATTAACGTTTTTACAGAGCTGTCTGCAAACGTGCGCTCACCTGTGTCCTTCTTCATGGAGCACCTACCCTGGCGTGAGAACAGGATCCAGCAGGGCTTCCCAGTGCCAGTGCAACACACACTCCAGACTGGCCAGACCAGGCCAGCTCCCCTCCAGCTTTACTACACTTGCTATTCACACGAAACTGGAAAAATGTACTGTAGAAGGTCGTGCTCTTTCCCTGACTGGGCACTGGGCTTAAACTGCCACTGCCTGGGGGCTGATAGGCAGTGCGAGTCCCAAAGGAAGCTTACGGTGTGTCACTCTCTCACAGGCGTCCTATGCTAAGGAAATGGTGAGAGAAGAGCCTGGAAAGAGACCTCACAGAGTCTAAAAATTGAGATGTGGAAGAAGCTACTCAGCCATGTTGTTGAAGCTGATACCCTGGCTTCTTTCAGGAAACAGCTGGATGAGATCTTCAGATCAGTTAGCTACTGGCAACCAAATGCCCTATATGGGCCTAAATGGCCTCACTGGTAACTTTTTATACAGTATGTTCTAATTCAATGGTGAAGCAGTTTGAAACAATTTTAATTGTCTAATAGTCTCTTTTCTGAGTTTAAATACAGTATGTGGTTAAATAAAGTTTTTTTTTTCCTTGAAGCTGCTGAAGTACTATTTGTTTTTTATTGTTTTAATAGAGAAGAAAGTAATTAAAAACACAAGCCTTCTGTTGTCATGGTGATGTATCTGATGCTGCCCTGCAGTCAGGGAGCCCATTTTGCTTGGCTACGTCATATCTATTGATTTCTGTCGGCCTCTGTGAAATATCACCCTCAGCCTAGTGACAAATACATTTAGTATGAAGCCAAATGTTTTGTGCAGGACACTCCTTGGCAAAGAGCAGCTAACAGGTGTCCTAAAATACATTATTTTAAAACGTCTACTGTATAATAAACATTGTCCTATTATTTCTACTACTTGTTTTTATTACTACATTTTATGGTCTAATGGTCTTTGGCTTTTACATATTTATCTATGTACGTGTGTGTGTAAGCCTTTCTACTGTATCTTTACAGACAATTAACTTTCTTGTTCTTTCCAAGAGTTCATACTGTGCCAGAAAACAACCAGTTTGTCTGCATGATCTGTCAGTATGTGTCCATCTTCCTGTCAGTCAGATCCTCCGGCATAGTACAGTAAATGTAATTCTCTCCACCTTGTGAGCTCTGATGAATGGAAATGCTGGCTGTGATTTATACACCACGCAAAATCCGGATTCCACTCAGCTTTTGCCTGATTGTCACGTGCCCTTGCTGTGCTCCTGTGTTTCCCCTGGGGGTCTCTCTGCAGGGACAGTCCATTTCAGTCTAATTATCCCATGTCTGATGGAGGAATATGCAACAGCACTGCCTTGTGAGTTAGCTGGCCCCCTGAGAGCAGTAATCATGTATTTCATTGTATTCTCAGAAAGGTCTGCATGCTTCAAGCAGGGCTGAGGCACGCCGCCCTGAATCAATAGCAATAAGGAAATCTTCTTGCTGAATTAGAAATTATTGGCAAATAATCTTGTGAAAGTCAAAGGCAACCTTATCAGACATCTTGGATATCTTTTTTTGTCTTTCCCATTAAGCTCTTCTTGACCTTGGCTCTGTTTTCCTCACCCCACTCTGAAATGGCCAGTGTATCTATCCAGGATGGGGTGTAGAACCGAAGGCCTTATTAATGTCCCTTCCATAATCTCTAGAGACACAATCGTGCTATTATTCATCGAGACAGGCTTCCACTGGTGGATAATCTACATCGGGAGGAGGAGGCTTGTGTTTTAAAGAAATAGAGGATGGGATTCCAATGCACTAAACAAGTCATTATTGGAAAGGAAGACTATTTTGTTTCTTTGAACAACAAGGCTTTTCAAGCTTAAAAACTGTTGTTACATAAAGTACACTCTTTCCCCTGCAAGCTGAGAGTAATTTATCTTGTTTCAAGAAAGCATGAAATGTACATTCTACAACTATGATCACTAAGACCATGTTTGTACAGAATGTAAAACTAAATATAAAACAAAGCAAATAAAGACTACCTGAAGAGAGCATAGTGTAAAAGGCAAATATTTCTGGTTATATTCCCAGACTTTTACATTTATCCCTGTTCAATGTCCAGAGCATGGTTAACAGCTAATTTGTAATTGCTTTGTATATAACTTTACATTTTGTCTTAGAAACTCAGTCTTAAAGCTAATTAACAGATTTTTATTCATGTTTGTTCCTCCAGTGAACGCTTTTGTTTTGAAAGAAAAAAAAATGAAACCAGCTGGTAACATTCTAGAAGTCCCATGCTATTTTCCAAGATTAAACAACATAATTAATGCACCGGGAATGAGCGTCCAGCTTCTGAGCCCATTGGAAGGGCTTTCAAGTCCATGTGGAGTGGGAGGCAGGATGCCTGTTTTAATGTTTTACCCACATTGTGTGAGAATCAGCTCTGGATGGGGCTCAGCACCCCATCCTCCAGGAGTGTTTGAAAGGAGGTCACCACCTGAGCCTGTGACTGAAGCTCCTGTGTGTCTGCATTTGGCAACATCTGTGCCAGGGAGTGTATTCTCATTCCCAGACTCTGGTATGGCAGCAGGTTTTCTTTCAAAACCACGTCAAAGCTATTTTGTATTCTTTTCACTAGTCCCCAGGCTAGCTTCTATCATTATCAGCTTTTCCATGATGAACTAGGGCCCCTTGCCGCCCCTCGGTTTCCTTTCTTTTTCTCATCTTCAGAGGGCAGGAGCAAAATAACTGAAGAGAAAAAGGAGCAAGCAGGGACAGTCAAAAGGAAGGGGACAGACGACAGTCATTAAATGTAATCGTCTTGGAGTTTATCTGATGTTTGTCATCTCATTTCTCTGTCAGTGTCCTTCTGTGTTTTTCGTAAAGCAAGCTGATGGCCCAGGGAAGAACAGCTGTGGAGGGCCAGAGATGGAGAGAGCAGTGTGAAGTCGATAGAGAGCAGGGCCTTGTCTCTACAGGGGTGTCCTAACTGTACAAGCGGCACAGACTCACTGAATTAGCCAGAGCGTTCCATCAGAATCAATTCAGGTTTCCCCTGGAGACCAACGTAATCCCAATCGACTGCACTCTTTATTGTTGATTCCGCTGGCCCAACTTTCATGCGGCTATTCGTCAATGCGCAAAAGCTGTCAGCAAAAATATGCAACGGCAGATAAAATGCATTGTATGGAGTTTATATAAAGATGTTTAGGAGGACGGTTAGATTTTAATCTCGCGCACTTTCACTCTCCTACATAACTACGGTAAGTTTCACACCCGGGACATCCCTCTACATGTCTCTCTCGCACCCCCCCACCTCCCTATCTACACTCTTACAGCAGCTCCCTGGCTCGTTCCTCAGAGTAGCAAAGGGGGATTTGAGCTTTACAATCCTATATTCGCTGGGAATAACAACACCCACCAATTAAGCATATCAAAAGTTTTTTTGAGTGTTTCAGTCAGAGTAAATTTGGCTTAACCAACTTGGCTGAGTGCTAGAGGGCAAGGAGTACCCAGAGGGAGCTGCAGGGGTGGAGATGGGGTGCAAGATAGAAGGGGATCATGTGGAGTGTTTATATTGTTTTAGGTGAGAATTAATTACGAATTACTGACAGCCGGGGGTGACTGAACTTGGCTGTTGTCATCCCTACCGAACTTTTGTTAAAAACTCCATTTACTGAAACCATCTGAGACAGCAGATGTTTTCAGCTAGGGTTCCTCAGAGGCTTCCCCCCAAAACAGGCAGAGCATTGTGTTTAATTAGCCATAATTATTGTATATATTTTGATTTGTTTTTGGAGTGAACTGGTGTCCTAATCATGAGTGACTGTATGAAATGGGGTCAAAGCCCCTTGTTTTATTACCATCCTACTTAAGGCTGAACCTCCAATTAAATGAGCTGTGTCTTGCAGTGCTTAGTCATAGAACTTATCAGCATTTTCATTTTTTGTGCTATATTGCACAGAGAAAGCAGCCTGTATCCCTGCGCAGCCCAAAGTGTGGATGTCGGGTAGCATGCAGAGCAGGATTTCTCAAGGAGACGTTCCCTCCTATTACACCAGCCTCTCTCCTTCTCTCCCAGAGGTCCAGAGGGGATGGTCCCCCTGAAGAGAGAGGGTGACCTCTGCCTTCTCAGCTTCATACATCTGACAGAATGATGAATAATCTCCCACAGCCTCAGGGACGAGTCTGATGCAAAGGGGAGAATTTTAATTCCAGATCATTCGCTTATTTTCTTTTTTATATCATTTATTTTTTGCCAACAGGGAAGAGCAAGCGTAGCTTTTATGGGTTTAAAAAAATCCCACTTTTAAGCAGGCCACGGAATGGTAGTCAAGCCATTGGACATAATCACAGTGTGAGTTCTGAGCAAATAGCTCCATCTGAAATGGGGAAATGTGAATTTAGAGAACCCTGTGTTCTTGCTTGTATTCTGAACATGACATGAGCTGCAAATGTTGCGAAAGGAGTGTCTTCATCCATAATTTTGCTTTTGTTAACAAGCCTAGAGGAATGTTTGTCTAGGATTTTTTTCTGTCTTAGAATATCTTGCAATACTGTAGGAAAATGCTAGATATTACTGCGTAAATCCTACTGAATGAGTCACAAGGACAGATTTACTGGATGAAATGCATGGTCCTTTTGTAAGGCTTGAGTGATATTGTATTAGTGTTTGACTCTTCTACTGTGTTCCATTCACTATCACACGGCCCAGGCTATTCAACTTGAGCTAATAAACCATTTCTCTTTTTTCAGAGAGTCCATGTGCACACCTACTGCTGTATTACACTTGCCAGTTTCTCTCACAGGCACCATTCAATTCTGCTCAAGTGTGTATAACTTTATACATTGCCTTGTGTTGTAGCTTTTTTTTTAACGAGGGATCTAAACCTGAATGGATAAAGTAATAGACTGCACCGCACATACCAATCTGGGTAATTCTGCAAGTGGTATCCTGTCATGGTGTCGGAAGAACTACCAACTTTAAACTAAACATTGGTCAAGGTCAAGTTTTGCAACTGAGGACTCAGACTGTCACAGTCGATGAAAACTGTGGAGAGAATTTGGGAACCATTAAAAAGTAGTTAAGTACCAATTACCAATTCCTAGGTACTGTTACATGTCTTAGGATCAAGGATCTAATAAATACAGAAAC
Source organism: Lepisosteus platostomus (assembly GCF_059453375.1). Taxonomy (NCBI): domain Eukaryota; kingdom Metazoa; phylum Chordata; class Actinopteri; order Semionotiformes; family Lepisosteidae; genus Lepisosteus; species Lepisosteus platostomus. The sequence goes on from NC_142620.1 coordinate 55,087,739, forward strand.
GATTTGTTGGTGAGGACACAAAAAATGTTTATTTCTTGCTCATAGGTTTACATTTGCTCCTCTCTTATTCTCAAGAACCCCTACTAAACACGTCAGGGTGGGAAAGAAATGTCCCTCGTCTAAAGGTTCCTAGTTCATGTATAATGTGCAATTAGTAGAAGAAACAGAGGTCATTCACCCCAGGTAGCCCGTTTGGTAGTTCTTGTAGTTAGTGAAGGAAGTGTGAGAGTAGGAGGTTGTTTAAAGGAGAATGGGAATAAAAAAACAAGGTTAAGATTCAGTTTTAACTGTAAGAGCTCTACCATAGTGATTGCTCTGGAGGGGAGTCTGTTCCAAAGGAAAGTCATTATTACAAACACCTGGGTTACAAAACTGTAAGACGAGTTTGGATCTACCTGAACCCTGATATATTGTACCAGAAATTAATTTCATTGATAACAAAAGTCATCTTTACACTGTAGTGAACTTGTTTGCTTTTGTGTTTTATAGCTTAAACAACAGTGAATGTTGGGAAGGGTATTGAAAAAAACAATTGGTCCTTGTTCATAGATTTGCACAGAGGTATCATGTTAAACTTCATATGCAGTTTATACATCACTTCTAGATTTGGAATAAAAAAAATAAGGTTATTTAAGGACTCATCAAACCACAGCTTAAGATAGGACTACAGATTTAATTATGTTCACCACAATTTAAGCAATAAGCTGTACTGCTTTCAGCTGTGAACCTTCATTAAAGAAAAGAAGAAATCCTGACCAAAGGCACAGTACCTTACTGTGATAAAATCCATCATTTCTCACTCGCTGTCAAAGGCACATGTGTCGGTGCCTCTGGACAAAAGAATGTAACAACAATCAAATTTGACTTCATTATTTGATTGGGTAGTTCTTTAATTAAAAAATCACTTTTAGAAGCCCTGGTAAAGGGAATTATGAAGTCAATGTTTTTGAGATTCTGTAGAATCTTTTCTTGTCATTCCGTCAAAAGGGGGGAACTTATTGCAAAAAAAATTTTATTCTTTGTTTCATTATAATAATATTGTACAGCTAGTGAGTATTCCACTGCAAAATATCGTTATCACTAATGAGTTTAAGATATTACTAATCAAGTGAATTCATGTCCTGTGATCCATAAAGAGCATTTTAATTAGATTTGTGTTGCTTTTGCTGCTATATACTGTACAGCACAATTCATTAACAAAATTGTCCTGAGAATTTGAGTGTTTTATATTTCATAGGATCTATATAACGCCCTCCTGTTCACTATTTCCTTTTCTGAAAGCATGCTCCAGCCCACATGACAGTGTTAATTATCACATCATTTACGGCATTAATCAACTTCAGACCACAAATAGGTGTAGGAGGATACCTGCGTTCCTTTGGGGGAGGAATACAGAGTCAGGCTGTGTGCATGACAAAGGGGAAATGTTTAAAAAAGACGTTTAAAAAAGGAGGCACAGGAAGCCTAAGAATGATGACATTCAGTGGGTAGACTGTAGGTCATGCGACAGAAGGCTCAGTACAGAAATAATATTAAGTGTTTTAAAAACAAGGGATTAACCCCCCCCCACACACACACAACAAAACAAAGAATTTGGAGAATAATTTTCTTTTATACTGAACACCACCCAGACAAACACCAGCACACATGTCCAAGTTTGTTCTTGTAACTTAACTTTTAACTGCCTGAGGCTAAAATTAGCTGGAGTTCATTTACTGTGTTGCTCAGCACCTATGCTGTATTGTAAAGGATTACCTGATGCTCAGGAAAGCTCCATATTAATGGGCTGAACAGCCTTGATCCAATGTGTTATGTGATTGTTTCAGTCCTTCTATTTTAATGAGTCTATTTTTAATCTCTGCAAAGCAATTGCAGACCTATTATGTCCAAAAGATGCATAGCCACATTGCATAAACTAATACATAAACTTGCCTTTTCCCTGTTACTGACACACAACAAAGGATATTATGCTTTTTTTTTGCCTGAACAACATCTAAGAATTGATAAATCAATATGCAGCGGCTTTTTAGGTTGTTGCACTATGGAAATAGAACATAATTTCCTTTATTCACAAACAACAAGGAATCATTGATGTCAGGGTTTAATTCTAGTTTTTAACTTTTAACAATCTCATTAAGCTAATTATTGGCTTAATTAATACAGTGTAATCAGTTTTCCTGGCAATTCAGATGCTGGTGAAAACATGGTCATATATTGTAGCTATGACATAATACATTTGTAAATAGTGTGTGATGATTGCATAGCTTTTTATAAATAAATCAAAACTGAACAATTCTTGGCTGCTCTTCGTCTATTTTTCTTTCCAAAGGCTGAAAACTGGGATGGCGATCTCTTGTTTTTGATTTGTAGACAGGTGTCTATAGTAAGAGAAAGTGCTCTGTGTTACTGTACATCGCCTGTTGTAGTCAAAGGGAGACTTTCCCTACTGGGATCCTCTGAGCCAGAAATCCATCAAGTTTAAGATTTCTTTTTAAGTCATCAAAAGCAAGCTGCAGACCTTGGAGAGGGGTTTAACCGGTGTAGTTACACCTTGGATCTTTTCAACCCTTCTCCCAGGTGTAGACTTGTGTGCAACGTAAAGGAACACAGAAACCTTGCTGGGCTCTGGGTGAGCTGGAGATGCCTGTAGACACAGTGGCTTGGAAACTAGGTAACTTGAAACTCCTGATCCCCCATGATGTGGAGAAAATTCTATCATTTAAAGTGCACTTGCTAGAGTATGGAAACATTCAAAACCTAATCTGTGCAGATTAGATCATTTTTCAATTTGTGCTGGTTTAGTCCTTGTTAAATTGGTCTAAAAAAATATATTAATGCAAAGTTTTATCCAAAGTTAAAAAACATTAGTTTTACTAATAACAGTCATAAAACTACTAAACACTTATAAAATATAACATCACAACCTTCAATCTTTGAGATGTTCTTTGAAAAGGAAGCTGTGCTGATACTAAATTCAGTCGTGGTTAAAGTACTTCAGATAGAAATAAAAGCATGAAATACCTTTGTCGTAAGCATTTGCCTAGATTAGTATCTGCTAACATGAATTAAGGGCTTCCAATACTACTGGAAATTGCATTGCAGTGGCTTATTGTACAAGGCCAGAAACTAACAATGGGGGGAAAGCGCACAAGAGTACTGCAAGTCTATTAGTGGTGAAATCTAATGAGGCAGTCAGATCATTGAGAGAGACTCTGGGCCCAGTTGTGGAATGTTTGTTGGCTTTCTCTTATTGACTGCTGTGTCAAGTCTTCATTAAAGACACATTACACAAAGGCATTGTTCATAGTTTTCCCATGACTCCATCACAGCTGATGTTTGATCCTGCCGAAGGTTTTTGACAGAACAGCTCAAAAACACATCTTTTCCATTTAAAAATAAATCCACTTGTCATTAAGCAGCTCATGACAAATGATTACTGCTCTGGTTGAAAGTCTGGGATTTTCTTGAAACTGTCATCTGTAAGAAAGAGGCTCAATAATTTTTTGATCAAACCTTAAGTTCATTTTTAATCATGTCTTGACAAATGTTCAGGCTAGTTGTTTAATTTGATTCCTGATTGCTATTGTTCAGTATGTTGTATATTGCAGCGTTCAGTAATTGGATTCCAAAACTGAGTCAGTTCAAAGGTTGTAAGAAAACCTGTTCTACTGGGTACATTTTGTAATTTAGCGTGCAACTAGATTCATAACTGGAGTCATCATTTATTGGTTCTTGTCACCGTACACTGGCCTGAAATGCAAGCTTATGCAAACAACATTTTGAGAGCATTTTTCCAGCTGATTGGACATTTTCCGAAAGAAGACACATTATTGAAAGTGATATATTTCAAAGGTCTTCTTTCAATGGTTTTGATTGTTTTAGAATCTGATTTTTTGGTTTGAGGCACATTTTCAAATCTGATGACTGGAGGGCTTCAGAGACATAGAACCCAATAGAACAGGTTATCTTCCAACTTTTCATCTGACTCAGTTTTGGAAGACAATTACTGAAAGCTGCAGAATTCAACCCAGGCAGCGAAAAGGCTCCGAAAAAGTTGCAGATAGGAGCAAATTATCACTCGTCCTGATGTTCCCTTGGGACACAAAATCCAGCACTAAGTGTAAAAAATGTCTTAGCAGTGTGGGAATGCTAATCCTAACCCTAGCTGGGGTTTCAAAAGAGTGAAATCAGTGATGATAAGAAGCAAAATAAGCCTGATTAGGAAGTGAAAAGTATTTTAATGGTTGTTATTCACAATGCTGAAATAGCATGCAAAGGAAAAGGCAAAGGTTTATTCCATGCTGAAAAGAGAAAAATAGAAACACGTTTCGGCTGTGGAGCCTTCTGGGACATTTCTGTGACTAATGGAGATCGGAAACAGCAGGAGAGCACTAAACAAGTAGAGATTAAAATTTTTGTCTTTTACTCACAATCCATTGGCTTTGACGAAAAGAAATCACAAAGTAAAGCAAGACAATCTAACAAGTACTGCTCCTGCAAAAGGAAAAGGAAAAATCTTTACAATAGTCCAAACAGTGACACTGTTGGTGGGGGGCCTATTCTTGCCCCAAGTCTTTGGGTTAGTCGGGAGAAGAGCGGTTTTATTATCATGGGAATTGGCTGTGAGAACTGTGTCTTATTGACTTAGCGTCTGAGCATGAAATCTCATTAAGATGGTTTCAAATTTACAAGGTTTTCAGTCTGGAGATGAGGGATGGCTAAACAGAAATGAAGACTAGTGGTAAAGTTCTGCAAACTATTAAGGTTAATAATATCCAGGGTAGTGCAGGGTAGTTATGTCTTTCAGAGTGGCCTACCTCCCGTCTGGAGGATATTTATTTTTATTTTCTCTGGTTCAAGGGTCATTTAATAACCTTCCATTACAGTATTAATTTGAATCAAAGTGACAGTGAATGGAGCTCTTCCAAAAACAGGCCCTTGCCGTGCATATCAATGAGCACTGGGCAGGCCTGGTGCCCTCATCTCAGACTGCTCTCTCCAGACCACAGCCCCCAGTTCACCCCTTCCACAAGTGAGCAGAAAATAAACACCAAGCAGCCATCCATCAATCAAAATATCTTTGATATCTGTAACATACTGCAAAGGCCATGTTGCTACTTCAAAATTCAAAAGGACAGCTCATGCTGGGCATTTTTGTTTGTCACAGTAGTGTTTACACAAAAAGGAAATTGTGTATACTTAAAATACATTACTTTGTTTATAACGTAGTGTATTTTTATATACAGCACAGTACTTAGATTTTAATAAGTGCAGTAGTGCTCTGTTCCTACATTAGGGATTCAAGTATTAATTAAACCAAATACTGGGTTAATTATGGTTTTAAGAACCTCAGACCACCATTAATTTTAATTAATTAAAATTAATTTTCTGCAGTAAAGAATAATTTTTGGTAGTGTCAGAAAGTTAAAAACATTTTTATCTAAAAACATCCCAAGGCCACAGCAGTTTTAGCTCGTCTGTGATTGTGCAAAAACATCCGCAGACAAGGCTGGGGACAGAGAGCTCTGGTGGACATGAGTACTGCTTCAGAGTCCACTAACAGGGATATGTGTTGATCCAGTCCAGCAGGGTTTCTTCAGCTGGCTGCTGCAGGCAGCTTTCCCAGTCCTCCAGATATCCTCTTTATCCTTTCAACTCTTTTAAAAAATAAGAAAGAACTGAAGATTCAGTGGGTACATGATAGGACAATTATGTACAATATTTATGTACATAATGTGAAAGCTTCCATTTCCCTAAACAAGAAAATGCTTAGTTCTGAAAGAAGAACTATGAATCAAAGGAATGCATTCCAGTTCCTCTTCAGGAGAGACACTGAGGACGGTGTTATCAATACATGAGGTGCCCTGATTGAGATGGCTGAGCTAGCTTGCAATAAATGCTCAAGACCCCTGTGGCATGTTGTGTTTGGCATACACACACTCATTTTGGTCAAGCAGTAGTTGGTTTTCTTTTCAGGCCTGGTGTGGAATTATCAAGCAGTTTACACAAACACCCGGCTTACACCCGGGCAGGTTTAACACAGATCTGTGTGCATGCACATGAATGTCTGTGAACATGCCCGTGGTTTTGTCCAGGTCTTGAGTTCACACAGAAGAATGTGCAGATGCACGTCCTCCATGCTCATGAACAAAGTGGTCAAGCCACTGACCTCTCTGAAACCGGACTGAGAGCTCATGCATGCCAGGGGCGATAGCATTTCAGGAAAGGAATAATTAACGTGTATTTCTTTAAAAAAATAGATCACTGGTTTCAATTCCTCCTGCTGGCCCCCTGCACAAAGAAATGACGACACTGAAGCACTGCCACTGCAAATTCCCAGCTAAATGGAGCAATAAACATGAAAACAGGCGTCATTTTCACTTTTACTTCAAAGTTTTTTTTCCTTCAAAGAGGAATGAGCAGATTGATGCAGAAATTATTTAAGTTATTTAATGGCAGCGATAGAGTATCTGTAGTTCGGAAACGAATCCCTGCTGCCGATCATAGGGCAGTGAGCCCTCGGCCAGCCCTGCCTAGGAAGGGCTGGAGCTCCAGACAGGCGGTTCGCTGCCCACTGAGCCAGAGGACAGCTTGGGTCTGGGACCAGCGGCACTGGAGGCCGGTTTGTACCCATTAATAATTGAACCTGCCTAATTGTATTTATTCCCTGCACATTGCATTATGATGCAAATGGGATGCAGATTTGTTCGCCTGCTCTGGTGAAGTGAAAAGGTAAATATTTGCATAATACGCTGGCAGGCAGGCTTCTGTGCCACAGCATTATTTCATTAACCCAGGCCATCATGCAAAACAACATTATATCAGCTCTAATCAGCTTCCCACTATGAACAGGAAATCTATTTCTGTTACACAATGGAGGGCATTTGTGGATCCTTTACAGTAATTAATTGTGGCAGAAATATCTTGGGAAATGCAGGCGTTAAACTATTTTGCTCTTAAATATGTGTTCCTGTGACTTCCATGAATAATTACAGGTGTGGGTATTTCTGGCTTCAAGCTCATTCAGGTACAGTAAGTCACCACAGAATCATACAGGTCAGATCAGGTGTTTGTCTGATTCTACTGAGCCACACATTTATGGGCAGTGTAGTATAACACTGTAGGCCTGTCCAGTCAGGAGCTCAGTTTATATTGTGTTGCTCTTTCTGTAAGATCAAAAATCATTGAGGATTTATACTGATGTCTGTGGTTAATACATAATTTGTAAATTAAGGAAAACACTTAAACTGTCTGTAAGTGTTTATTGTCCAGGGCTAGGCACCCATAGTTTCATGAATTAAGCTTCTTTATATTTTGATATTTATTGCTGATACACTATCCAATATACAATATTAATAAATAGAAACATAAACTTAAATGTGATAAATTGATTAAATATAGATTTGAAGGGTTTGATTAAAATGTATTTATTGTTTATTGATTGCAGGTAATGTTTTTTTCTTTTGTCTTTAATATTATATTTGAACTGTAATCTTACCCATAGCTGTTTGATTTTAACACAATATTATAAATAGTAATATTTGTAGACAACTAGCTACTTCCTTAGCTAAGAAACTAGTGAATATGAATTTGATCTCTGCATCATTTTTTAGTATAACCTGAGAAAATCCACATTTATCTAGAGACACTGAAAAAAGAAGCAGAGGATGACTGAATCATTTAGACATTTTTATTGAAAGGAACAACGTTCACCACGACTACTAACATTGCAAACTAAAAAGCATGTGTCTTCATCTTAAAATGCTATGAGTAATGTACTTCCAATTTACATTAATTTTTCTGTTCTGTGAATACTAATCAGGCACCACAGAACACTCCAATTTTTTTTTCAACTAGCAAACAATTTGAATGCTCTGTAATAAAGTACTAATGAAGATTGGTTTGCAAATCCTCCAGTGAATTGCAATCCATTACTAATGTTTCAGTCCTTATACAACATTCAAAGCTTTTTACAGTTTTGCCATGGTAGCTGCTTTATAATATTCTGATGTTTCCCATTATACCACAAATGTCTTTGACCTTCGGTGACGCCACTCGTCTTAAAAGACATTTGCTTGAATAAGCCTGTGGCCTAGAAGTGGCATGTGAATAGTTATGGAAAATCAACAACTGAAAAGGTCAAAACGTGAACAACCAAAGTAATAAAAGATTGGACATTACAAAGGGGAAACTATAACAAAGTTCTGAAAAGAGTCCATTTATGTCACTTACTCAGTATGTGCAACAGAAAATGATGCAGCTGGTGCCAAAGACATGCTATACCCTTTTGTCTTCTTCACTTTTTTAACCAGCTCTTTATACTCCAGGGTCTTTAAACAGTGTCGTCCTTGTAATTGTCAGAGGGATCCCCGCACCCCAGATGCAGCGTGACTCTCTCCAGGTCCTGTGGCAGCACACGCCCTGGGCTGTCAGTTACTGTATGTCTGTGTCCTTTCCACTAGGCCGGCCATACCCTGCAGAACACAGGGGCATGATGTGGAGCTAAACCGCCTCCCCACAAAGGTAACAGCTCTGTAAGAGAGACTCGTTAACACAACTTTAGGAAAGAAAGGGGAAACAGCGATAGGGGGAGTTTATACTGCAAGTTAAGGGGAAAGGCAAATGGCAGATGAAGTGGGCAATTTGTTTTTAATATTGTGTTTGTGTTATCGTGCGTCTCTGTTATTTGTGCACAACTTGTTAGGACAGGATGTCAAAGGCAGGTTGAGCGATGGGCTGTCTGGAGTGAAATGCCAGTCTCTTACCTCCCTCTGTCTGACTCTGACATTCGTGGAGGGAAACAGAAAACAGCCCTTCGCTCTGTGACTGCAGCCCCTTCAGCCTCAATACGACAGCAGTCTGCGGAGGAGCGGAGAGCTCTTACTGCGCAAGAGGTTGAGAACTGAAGTTATGCACCTAGAGAGAGCAGTGCTTTTTTATTTCCCCATACAGATTTAGTCCTGCTAATTTAGAAATAAGATCGTTATGCTTTTTTTTTCTCTACAGTAATAAAAAACTGCAAACAGAGGGAAGACAGACAAGAAATGAATTAATAAGTTTTACTTCAGCTGCTGTGTGAATTCCTAAGAGATAAAGAGCCAAGACTGTGGAACCCATATTGATTTAACTCCTCACATTGCAATGAAATACAGGGAAGAAAAAAACAGAAAGAAGATGTATTTTAAGATTAATTAAAAAACATATTACAGCTGAAAAAAGAAATTAAGAAAAACATATTTCGTTAGACTTGAAAATCTTTAAAACTCCAAATAAAGGTGCAAACGCAAAATGTGAAATAATTCTAGGCCCATGCAATTTCCAGCAGGATTACACCTGCTCAGTAAGCAAGGGGTTCATGTCAAGCCGAACCTGGAACCACCTTCGGCCTAACCCAGAAGCAATGGCAGAGTCTGGTATACTATTAAAACTAGAACATCTTTAGAGAGCAAACATTTTCCTAGCTGCCTTTGCTGTTTAGCTATATGTTGCACACCATTAAATCCAATTCTGATTAGAATTTGCAATTCTCCAGTTCCATGAGAGGAAAGAGTGGGAGCTTCCGAACACTTTGTCAGAAGGATATTATTAATTGCGACTATGAGGATGTCTCAGAGTCAGGCCACTTCGAGCACAGCATACACTAACCTCAGCAGACAACTTTCAGAAGCTGATGTATGGAGTGGCTTAAGCTGGACAGTGCCATTGAAGACTTCACTTGCGGGCTCTCGGTCACAGGCATTATTGAGTGGTGCAGTCCATCACTCCACCAGGACATTAACAGAGAAAGGTAAACCTTGCATGCAGAGAAGAGCTGAGATGTTCTGGGAGTGCTTTAAAATAATGCTTTAAAGTAATAATATTTTTTTTTGTTTTTGTGGCAAAATTTTTTTGTTTTTAATTGGTGAAAGACTGTGATTTGTCCATGGCAACAAATAACAGTCTGATATTCTGATTAAATAATGAGCTTCCCTTTTTATTGCCTGAAGTGTTCACCCATGTTTACCCCCATACCTCTGTCCCTCCTAAACTGAAATAAGATCCTTTTTCTCAATTTGTATGTGCATTTTGAAACAGATACTGAGTTTTAGTGATAAATAAAGATGTGAAAGGAATGTTTTAAACTTAGGGCTAAAGGGAAATTCAAGCAGCATTCAACTCTTTTTTCCATGAGGCTGAAATGTCAATATTAATAAATCTTTGTTGAAGGATAGTTTGATTATTTTTTCACCAGCTTTTCAGACTTAGAAGCTGGCCACACCACAGGGAAGCCATTAAAGACGGTTCCGGCTACGATCTCAAGAACAAAGCCTCTCCCTTTCGGATTAAAAAAATCAAAGACAGTTCAGTTTAGCCGTGTTAATCCGCATTCCCTACACTTTGATTCCACGAGAGCCTCTGGGAGGAGCGAAGCCGATGAATTCGCTGTGCCGGCTTTCCGAAGGTGAAGTGCAGTGCCGTGTCAAACCATCCCAGGGTAGAGAAGGGGAAAGCTCTTTATAAAAAGCAAAATTCTGGGAAGGCATAATCCTAATGGATGTCTAAAATCTCTTTGGGGCTATAGTTCACCTTGTGACCCGCAAATCCATCTTGAATATTCAAAAGTGGAAGATGGCGTGCATCTCAACTAAATCCTTACAATGATGACTTCTGATTTTATTGAATAGAAATGTTGAATAAAGAGGTAAAAGTCTCATGGGAGGTGGGAGCACAAGCAGTAGACATGACAGAGAAGTCTGCTGAGTCTTGATGAGATAGAGGCATGGCCAAATTACTCTGAGCCAGATGAGGAGAGAAATTGTCTAAGGTTAGTAATGTTTATAATGTTTCTCTGGTGAGAAGAGGGTCATTATGGTGTTTTTCAATGAGTTTCAAATTGTAAGTCACAATCAAATATAACATCCAATGTTTTTCACCACAGATTTTAAATTAAAAGTCTGGATTCCCAACTCCATCTGTTTCTGAGAAGTTATTAATCAAGAGTATATCATTTTGGTTTAATTGTAGAACATTTGAGATATCCAACAACAATGCCAATAAAAACACAGTAGCATTGATGAGAGAGTAGTGTCTTATGTCATCAACATAACATTCACAGTTCACCCCATACGTACAAATAATGTCACTTAAAATGTAAAATGAAAACAATACAGGACCCAGAACAGAGCCCTGAGGGACACCACACATAAAATTAGCCAGAATAGATGCAGACTCCTCTAAGAGAACCTGGTGCTGTCTGTTTATGCAATGCAATCTAAACCAGATCTTTAACATTAATTAAAATGTCATGATCTACAGTACCAAGCATAGTATGCTTGTCTAACAGGGCTAAAATAAGTATAGTATTTGAATCTCCACAGTCCTCATATTATCTTTAGATTGACTAGAAATTCTCCAAGAACTATTAATTTGTTTAAATATTTGTTTTGTATCTATCTTTAATCTTTACCGAGACTTATCATTATTAGAACATCATTGCACAAGTCACTAAAAACTAACACTCTACCTGTTTGGAGCAAGTAGATGATCTCTACAGAAGTGGGTAATTTGATCTCAAGTGGTTAATGATTTCATCTGAACATAATTCAGAATTTGTTTACACTTTGTAGAGGAGTTCTCGTTGTGAATTATATAGGAGGAAGAGGGATTATTTAGTCTAATGACAGCAGGAAAAGATTAAATAAGAAACCTTGAATCTTATTTACACTCTTAACTCATCCCAAAATATGTTGATGTGTTTGGAGTTTTGCAACCTCCTTTGCAACCAACACCCTCTTTTAGCCAAACAGATCCAAGGTTTGAGTGACTTCGGAGGGAAGCATAGACATATCACTTCTGAAAAACCTTTAAGAGTTTGAGAAGGTTTTTTTTTTCCTGAAGGATGCAATAAAAATAAGAAACAGATATGTAATAGAAGAAATAGGAACTTCGTTAAGAAAAAAATAGACCTAAAACAGGACTACAATAATGATTAGGTCCTTTCACAATTACTGGCGAGGAGCAGATAATACAGATGGGAATGCTGGGGTGAAGAAAAATACCAAAAAGAACTGGAAACTGACTTGATATTTTATGTTTGCAGATGTAAATGTCTGCTATGATGTATGTTAGTAAATTCGTCTCCTCTCTGTTAGGAATGTAGTTTAAAAAAGGAATAATATGAGGGAGAAGCCTTAGATATTATAGAGATATTATCATTTATACTGTGCTCTATACAGTAGTTAAGAACAAAATCCTGAGATTGCTAGCAACAATAGAATATTTGTTTAACAATACTTTGTTTGATAAAGACTGGGCATTAAATAAGACTAATTATGCAAAACTACAAGCATCAGAGTGGACTTAGTGGTCATTTAGATCACAACAAGATCGTATGGATTGGGTCCTAACATTTCACTACGATATCTAAAGAGGCGAAAACCGGGTCTCTGTTTAATAGTCTCCACAAATTGTTTGCATGATTGTAAAGATATCTCAGATTCAGTTTCATTAGGGCAATCAGTCTGTACTCTGCCATCTGTGAAATTACTAAGAAGACACTCATTTTGTAATACATCTACAGGGCAAATAGCAGTGGACTGAAATCAAAGGGGTGGAATGGGGGAAGACAGTTATTCTCTTCCTAAGAATACTTTTATGCATTTTCAGATAACATGAACTAATATTTAAAAAATCTTCTATTTAAATACAAAGTACTTTTCCTATAGAATGCTGGTCTTTTCCAGAAGCTATTCCAGCTTTGTATGAAACTAGTTCTCTGCGATACACCTTTCCCAGTGTTATTTATGGGAAAAAAATGTACTGAGAGCTTCAAACCCTCCCCTATGAAGACTTGGAATTGCAGTATTCCCACTATGATTTGTATCTTCCTTTACAGGGACAGAAACAGATCCTTAAGGGTTTCAGATTCTCTTTGTCTCATGTCATGTGTACCCACATGGACAGTACAGGGGAGGTCTCTTCATGGTTTCAAGATAACACAATTCCTCTCAACATTCATATCCTGGCTATTCTGAGAGCTGAAGAAACTCTTTTTTCATACTAAATTAAAAAGTTCAGTGTTGCTGTCACAGCAAGGAAAAGCTAATTCAATGAGTGGGTTCAAGCTTGGGTAGAGGCACCTGTACAACAGTTAAAAACCCTAAAATAAAATTAATTTGTTTCTGTTCAATATGCACATCTAATCTCATTTGCAATAAAAAAAATTGAAAATAACATTTTGATTTCATTTTCTAAAACCATTTTGCCATTCTTGAAACACAAAGCATCCAAGTGCAACAAGTCTTTCTAGCTGTGATTCCACCACAACCTACAAAACAGAAGAGAAGCACTGCAACTTCAGCCTGGCCTCCCAGCTGCACACTGACACTAATCTTTCCAGGTATGTAGGCTGATGCCATTTATAAATTCAAGTAATTGGTCTTCAGCATCACAAGAAACAGGTCAGCGACTGCATTTCTGTCAAGGAGAGACTTGAGGAAGAGGAATGTGAGCAGAGACCGCAGATCTAAATTAAAAACCACACACGCTTCTTGCTAGATCTATCAACAAACAAATACAAGATTTCAGTGTCCTCATTATTAACCTCCTGTTTTTTGGTATAATTCTTTTGAAAGCTTTAGATAAAAGATAAGTCTCATAAAATAAGTAAACTTCTATGTACAAGGTATACAGCAAGAAAAACTTATTCGCTACCTCTGCTCCTTTAGAAATGAATTGCTTTTGAGTCCCTCCAATGCAAAGACAGCTTTTTTTGAGGTCAGTCTATATATAAGCCCAGTACCAGTGCTGCACAAATTCAAGAGGAAACCTGATAAATATAATATATCACCACAGTCCCTGAAAGCAGGTAGGACACATTGCTTGAATGCACACCACATCTCATACAAACGCAAAGGACAAATAAAGAGCTGAGTGAGCAACGATAGTATGGCCCATCTGGGCCGTGGGACTGAGATGATGCAAGATTTGTCTTTCATTCTGGTATTGTTTTGGGCTCTTTCTTTCCTTTCTTTCCAGATGTGACACATGTGGTGAATTTCAGGTGCAGCAGTGTCACTCTTGCATGTCACTATGACTCAGCCATACAGATTCATCATTGCCACAACACTGGCTCCTAAGAAGCAGCGTGCGAATCCGACGAGCCGCTCTCTGAACACTCAGCTCCTGCACCGGAGCACACAGTCACCCATGGCCTCCCTTACTGAACTCCAGGTGCTGTCACAGAGGGAGAAATGTGCTTTCTTCCTCGTTCTTTTTCATTCTGTGAACGTTCCCTCACACCCTACAGGTTTGCATGTACTGCATAAAGCTCACGGCAGAAAAGATATACAGTGGAAAAGATATTGTGAAATTTCAAATGGAAAAACAAAAGACAAAAATAAAAATAGAGAGAATAAAGCAACCAAGTTTTAAAACAGATGGAAACGACATCAAGAGCAGAAACATTATTTTGTAAAGAGAGAACCTCTAGGGAGATAGGGGTAACATTCCTTCCTTCATGTGAACAGCAGCATTCTGTCCAAAGGCAGTTCTAGAAGATTCTGTAAGTTTAAAGCTGCTACAGAAGGACTGTCTCTGCAGTTTGAGTTTAGTTGAGCTCTGGATTTGTTTGTGGAATCTGAAAGCCAGGCCCTTGATAAAGAACATAGAAGCTATTGTACTAATTACATTCTGGGGACTGTGCTGCTACAACGCTGTAGCCATCATCACCCTGGAGCAAGAGAATTTACAAAGAAGTACATAGGTTTCATTTACGATATATCTGTTCTAAAATCATGCTGCACATCATGAAGTTACTCTTTCTGAATCAAACATGACCTTTGGTATTATTTGTTACACTACAAACAATTTAACAAATTAGATAAGTCATATGTCAATTTATTATTGCACAGATTCTGAGAATGTTAAGAAAAAGATAGATCTGGGTTTCTTACATCAGCGTATCAGCAGACTTGATTTTATACTGCACTGAGTAAGCCGATTAAGAAACTAATTCTCATTGTTGTATTAATTACAAAGAAGTTAATTAAGGTACCTAGAGTGCACAGGCACTGCCCTATTGGGAATCGCCGTGCTGGGTGTAATAAATATGGGAAAGCTGTCTGACTGCTGTCTTGATAAATATTCTGCTTCAACAGTGCTGTGGTATAACACTAATTATTTTATAGATCTAAATTTAGAATAAACAGGGTTTTGTTTCTGTGCTCAAATGCCACAAGACAAGCATTTGTTTCTACCCATCTAAGAAGACTTTTCTAGGCAGGGCATGGAAAAAAAAGCCACACAGTGATCACAGTGATCAGACAACAGCATCAATAATCCCAATGTCCTGAAAAAGCATTTTAAAATAGAAATACTCTGTGCTTAAAAAACACTGAGCACAAGGACAAAGTTGGTGCACAAAGTGTTTGAAGCACAAGATGTACTTTCTGCATAACAAAAAGTGAACCATTCTCCTCAGAAAAGCCAAATCAAATGAAATGCCTGCTGAATGAACCCTGTGTGAGTGACATTTTGTTTGGCTCTTCAGGACTCCAGACTGTCTGCTGCTTTGCTTTCAGAGAGAAATGGTGTTTTGATTTTCTCTCCCCACTGTCTAGCATGCCGGGAATTTTCATCATAACTTCTGATTAGTCAGGAATATTATTGTCGCATCCTGACTTTATCAGTTTTAAGGACTTAGAGCAAAGATAAATTATTTAAAGCTGTTTTAATATTCAATCACATATTTAAAACTGACACATTCACCTTTCCAAAAGGTTATCAAGAACCTAGAGGATTACCTCTGTGAAATGGGCAAGTGAAATCAGCCCTTCAGACAGAAATGTGGACTGTTTTGCTGTTTTCTTGTTACCCTCATTGTATAGGCTCCTCTGTTAAGACTCATTCAAACAGACTAGCTAGACAGGCCCAATGGCCCACTCTCATACAGCGTATATCCAGTCTGCTGTGATGAATCCGAGACATAATGAGTGCTGTGACATCATGCTTTTCTTGTCCCTGTTCTCCTGTTTCCATTTCTAGTGACCCACCCTAATCTGGAAGCCTGCAGAGTCAGGGTGGTTTGGTTCTGCTGTAGCCCCAAGAGCACTGCAAGACCCTTGAACTTTTGCCAAGCACAATCATCCCATGCCTTTTGTGCAGACCTTTTTCAGACGTGTTATGTGCTCCATTACAAGCTATGAACTGATTTGTGCTGCTTAGTTCTTTTTCCTGCAGTTAGGAAGAGGCTGTCAGCAGCTCCGTCTCACACTGAAGTTTCATAAATGTTTTATACGTGAACTTTGATTTCCAAATCTAAAACGAGTGGTTGAGACTGCACGTGTTCTATGAAAGCACATGGCAGAGGGAGTTTTTTTCTGGGAAAATCCTGTTTTACTGACCTTCATTTGCATTAACTCAGCATTTCAGGTGTTGTACCAGATCCTTCGAATTATTTTCTGCACTTTGTACCCAGTGGTTTTTCTGTTTTTATGAGATGCAAAGTATGTGTATTTCAGCCACAGGCCTGGTGGGACTGCACTCTAATTAAAAAGATATGCTCTTCTTGCTTTCATGCAAGAGCAGCCTAATGTTTTGGATTAGTTTTATATTCATAAATATAACAGAACACAAAATATGAGAATTGTTTTATCTTTAAAGAAAACAAATAACCTCTATTAGCTGGGAAAGAGAAAATAATACTGATTTTCAGTAACCGTAACTGACAGTAGAATTAGCATCTTCTTGCCTTATTTCACCAAATCTCCAAAGCTAATCAAAGCAGGGCATGATCCTGGGCTGGACCTCTAAGAAAAAACAGGTTGCTGCTGTAAGTGCTATTAGTAGACCTGTAGGAAGCACTCTTCCCTCTTGACCAAAAGGTTCTGTCCTTTTAAACCAAGGTTTCAATACATGGTCATGAAAGATCCCAATACACTGGATGAAAGGTTAGGGGTGTGCTAACCCAGAGGGCTGACTACGTTCCACACTGACCTTGCACACACTGGCTATCTTCAATCCCCCCTTAATTCAACTGATGAAGCCATCTCTAACTTCTCTATCTGTTCTGCTATGCAGTGGGTCTGGTGCCGAAGGGCTTCCGTGTGTAACGAAGGTGGAGACTACACTTCAGTTGTGGATGATGCAGGTCCTCTACTATGTTTTAAAAGAGCTTTATAGCCCTTTGTGATAAAAAGTGCTATTTAAGTGAAATTATTATTACTAACTGCAGTTAGATGCGAAGAGAATTCTGTAATTGTTAGCCGACTGTGTGGACAAAGACTGATTCAGTCCCTGATTAGTAGCCTTCTGAATGATTTCACGTTTTACTACCTTTTTATAGATTTATAGATTTTTTCTCTGTAAATGTGAAAGAAAATTCACTAGAAGCAACAGAAGCAGTTGCCTGTAAAATATCATTTTTCCTGTATTTTGTGACTTAAAGCATAGTGGGTCTTGCATTAACTCTTAAAAGGAGCTCACAAGTGATGCAACCAACAAACACTTTCTTGGAGTTGCAGTTAGATGTCTATAATCCTGATGTTGAGCATCCAAATGTTCAAGCTGGAGGCATGTCGCCCCTAGCAACAGTGCACAAGTGGCAGTGGGCCCCCAGGGCTCCCAGTGGACAGCGACTCTTGTGTCCTGCTGGGCTCCTGCGGGCTTGCCGTGATGTCAGTAAGAGACACACCTCTCCTCCAGTGGGCACTAACTCTCCTGTCAGTCACTGTGGAACTGTGGAACTCACACCATTTCAAAAGACAAATGGTCCTGCAGATGGGTGTGAGGAAAGAACAAATTAAGAGCCTTGTTTAAAATGTTTTTGCTGTATGCAGCCCTTCTGAATTTTTTATGTCCTTGATTGACCAGGATAAGAAAGATGACCAGAAAAATAAATGGCTTATCAGGCTGAGGTACCAAGGAGGAAGAAAATAAATAAATACCTATAAAAAAGCTGACTGGAAAGAATCATTAGTCATTCTCCCAGGGAGCATTGTTTTTTTTTTGTGAATGTTCAAGGTAACAGAAAAACAGAAAGCTTTCAAGAGAGGCCTGAGAGTAAACATCTTTGAGATTCAAACAACACCAAGGTGAAAATTTCTCCCTATCCCACCCTCCCCAGAAAAGTAAAATAATCAGTTAAAAATTAATTAAGAGCCTTAGGGGTTCAGAAAAGAAAAGGAGAACAAAAGAATAGAGAAGTGTTGAGTCACTTCAGTAGGGCAGAGGATTGAAAGCAAGGAAGAAGAAAACAGTGTGTTTCAAAGGCTCCTCTGACAGCGTCCACACAAACCAGGGCTGTGGATGCGGGCCTGTGCTCACCTGCCTCTTGGCAGAATGGAGTGTAAGAGCCACGTGCAGCGTCATGCATTGTCCGTCTTAAACTGGTCATTCTTTCCTTTTAACTTTTCACATGCCTGTTCAGTTATTCTGCAGCAACTGCACGTCAGTCTACCTGGCGTTTAGGTGAGGCCAAGCAGGGGTTAAAGGAATAGTGCCAGACAAAGGTTTATTCCATGTTCACTGCTGACAATTAATTACTCCTTTTAATTTGCATAGTGCTCAACTCTAATGGAATGCCACATGTTTTATGCACATTCAATTTCATTGCTTATTCTTTTTGGGGCTGTAACTGCCAGGCACAGCTGGTCGCTTTCTTGCCTGTATTGAACTGGCCCTTGTATCGTCTGCTGGCATTTCTGTGGGGGAGCAGGCTAGGGCACCTCTACAAGCCAAGACGGCCCTGGTTCCTGGGAGGGCCCTGGGAGGGGCAGGAGTTTGTGTGCGGAGTTCATGAAGCCCTTCTGTTAATGATGTTAGTCTCTGCCACGCCCACGTTCATGCAAATACCGTTAACGAACAACCTTTTCCAACCTTTTGCTCATTGCTTTGCAACCCCCCCTCCTCTGCGCCATCATCTCCTTGGCTCATTTCACCGTGTGAGGGGGTGTTCTGATGTCCTTGTCCTGATGACCATCTCTCGGCCGCCCAGCCAGGCAGGGAAAATGCCTATCTCAAACTGCTCACACACTAAACCGCCCAGTAGTTTTGCCCGTGAATAACATATTGTTAATCAATGCTCTGCAGAAGGATTATTGGAAAACAAGGAAACAGCAGATGAAGACTGTTAGATACTCACCAAAGAACAATCTACTGTTTCAATGCACCTTCTGAAGGAATGCTGTCAAATGGTACAAGTTACTTGTGATCAGAATGACAGGACTGTCAGACAGTTTGCTTTACTGTGTCTTTGCTCAGCACACAATGTAAATGATATCGCTGTCTCATATAGGAGGGCATGGCACAGGAATGAAGTTTATAAAAGCCCAACATAAGGTTAGGCATATATAATAGAAAGTTCTCTCTGACCCTGAATTGGAGGAAACGATTAGAAAATGGATGGATGGATATTATATAAGGGTGTTTGTTCCAAATTTGCAGAAGAATACATTCGGAAATAGACTATGGTCTTAAAATTCATCAGTTTGGTAATATCCATGCGTGTGTGTGTGATTAATTGACATAATTTTTATTATTATTTCCTGTTCCATAAATGCTCTTGCTGTGCAAGATTTGAGCTGCACCAGTTTTCTAAGAGACGGACATGCTGTCTGATGGGGACTTTGGATTGACTTTCCAAAGATGTTGTTTTACCATGCTGAAATGGCTAAAAATGCTGAGTGCTGAAATCTGCTGAAATCCAGGAAAAGACTGCAGAAGAGAACGCGTTACCTAAAAGGATGATGATGTCAATCAGTACGAGGAAAATCATTAGGTGTACACTTGAGGTAAAGGTGCCATGAGTCGAGGGAAACAGCTTCCATCATTAGTAAACAGGTGCATCAGCAAGTAGGGACAAATGTATGTACGTGTATCTGGGCAGACATTGCTGAGCATGTCTTAGAATTAGCAGTTAATGTATTTGTAAGATACATCAAGAAAATACTCAAACATCCTACTAGTGTAAAGAAGCTTTGAAATTCTGCCATTTCTTTCTTTGAACACACCTGCAGGAGGCTCCACAGCACAATCACAGCACATTTTTTTACAGTTATTTTTCTTCTTTCTTTTCAGCATGGGACTAGCCTCTCCTTGCTCCTCTGCTGCTTGCTTGCTGACACAGCTCTAGTTTGCTTTGATCACAATCTTCAAAAAAACATCACAACTGCTCAAGGTCAATTAGCAGCTAATAGAAAATGTTGCTAGAGTCAATCCGGTTACAAATACATATACTATATAATATAATGTACAATTATATAATACATTAATAATAGATACACGTATGTTGTGAGCTTTTCAAAAATCTTTCAACTTAAGACAACAAAGTGCCTGAGTCACACACATACAGCAGATCACAGAAGAGAAGGTGCAGGACCTTGTGTTCAGTCTGCTTCATTTCTCCAGAGGGAGGGAAATGTGTAAAATAAGAATGAGAGGAACCCAAACACCCATCTTTATAGCTGCACATTGGATCACATTGTCATTGAATCACCCCTAGATAATATTTGATCTTCCCTATACTTAATACAACTGCTGGAAATAATGACCAGTTCCTGCTGCCTCAGTCGGGTATTTCTTGACTACCCTGGCTGTCACAGCAGTAGTACTGCTTTCCAATTTTGCCTTTCTTGTTACAGAGCTTCCATCATCTCTGCAGATTTCTCTCTTCTATGGTTGCCAAGAGGAGAAACTCCAATGATTTCACAGATATTTGGAAATGTTTCCTTATAGGCATTTCATTTAAATGTGCATTGTCCCATTGCAGGTATTTGAAATTTTGCTCTAAATCACGTCGTGAAATCCCAGGCTCTTCTTTGGACCTCCTACTAAATGACGCTCCAGGTCGCTTTCTGTGATCCTCTGACACTGGCCTTTTGTTTCGGCTGTGGACAAGACTGGCTGTGAGTGCCAGAGCCTTGCCCTGCGCCTGGGAATAACCAGTCAATAATCTGTTGCCAGACTTTATCTGAAAACTTGTATAATGGCATTCCTCTAAATTTTATAATATATATCGGGCGGAGAGAATGGCTCTGTGGCTCAGGATCTGCGCCTGTGACTGGAAGGTTGCTGGTTCAAATCCTGCGGCCGGCAGAGGAATCCCACTCTGTTGGGCCTCTGAGCAAGGCCCTTCACCCCAACTGCTCCAGGGGCGCCGTACAATGGCAGACCCTGCACTCTGACCCCAAGCTTCTCTCCCTGTCTGTGTCTCCATGGAGAAAAGCTGGGGTATGTGAAAAAACAAATTCCTAATGCAAGAAATTGTATAGGGCTAATAAAGAAACATTAAACATTATTGTATACTCGTCCATGTTATCTTGGTGTGGCAGTTGACTAAATACCTCATTGAGTTCCTGAACAGCATGTAAGCCAAAACATGTTATAACAAAGGATCACCTTTTCCGACACCTTTCCAGACACCAGTAAGGTTGTAAACGGTTAAATAGATGTGGATTAAACCCTAATAAGTGGCTTTCGCTAAGGTCGTTTATGGCTTTTTATCCTCTAAGTGCCCACAGCATCCCTCCAGCGCTTTTCCAAATGTCTCAATAGTGTGACGGCACATCGGATCTCACGCTGCAGGAGCTCGGTCTGTTTTCTCCTGCTGCTGTTACAGTGCGTGCTTTAACAGGAGAACGGATGTGCGGCCATTTACAAATTCCACACTGCTTCTCTCTGCATGTCAGCCTCACGGTTCCTATTTGGTGAACGTGTTGGGTAACCTTTCTTGCCTGTGTAAGATCCCCCTGCTCTCTTCCACCAGGGTCAGCAGAATTTTAATGCGGAGGCTCCATGTGACAGCAGGGCTACAGCCGACGGCAGAGAGCTCGTAATCACCCATCTGTTTCCCAGGGCTCATGGCTCCTCGCTCCTGTGCAGCCGTGACCTCTCGCCGTGTGGACAGCAGCTCGTGATTATGTTTCTCGCTGTCAAGATCTTCTACAGCAGCTTGCCCTCATAATGAGCAAACTGACCCCAACAGGTGTGAACGGGCACATTCCGAGCCAGTCAATCAAAGCTGCCCATTGCTGAAGAGGGTGGCTGTGTGCCTACAGTTCTTCACTAGCTCTGTTTAGCAATTTTAATCTCTCGATTACTCAGTTCATCCAGTAATAGATTTTCACACACTCTTTCCCTTTCTGTACACTTGATTTTTTTTCAATATGAATCAAATTCTACTTCTGAAATGCCTTTCTAACCTTGACAGGAAAAAAAACAATTGTTTCTATGAATTTGGCTCACCTTGCCTTTTTTTTTTAAACAATCCTTGTTTTTTCTTCTTATTTACAGAACACCAGTAACTGTTGGTGTTTTTCCTTGTCCTACACAGTCTGCAGACTGAAAACTCTGTTGCTCTTCTCAGGTTTTCAGAATCATCTGTCCTCAGACTCTATCAGTCTCAAGAGAATCTGCAGGTTACATGGAATGGGTTTAACTTTGGACACAGACTTTATTGAAGTCCATGTGTTTTCCAGTATGTTCTGAGTGGCATTGTGGATCCACTTGTGAGATATAGGCAGTCACCAGGGGCTTACAATATGGAGATTTGTGTATTTATTTAGCAGTAAATCTTCTCCATAGACAGCACTTAGAGGAATACAGTGAAACCACTGCATTTGCTATCATGTTTTTTAAATCAGTCACTCAGTATATTTATTGTTTTTTGGTATCTTGGACACTAAATTACTCTAGTTCGATAATGAGAATGTATGGTGTAGAGCCATACTAATTTTCAGTTTAAAAGAACTTTATGGTCTTATTCTGCCATACACTTGAAAAGGCTAAATTAACTCTTCCCGATTAATTTATCAAACCAAATGGAAACACCCCCAAAATTTTGAGCACTGGAAGGGTCATTTACCATAGAACATCTCAACTCCTCTTGCCTCATTTTTCAATGTCTTCTTAAAATGAATCATTGCTACATTCCATGTTTCACAATTTCAGAATTATTTTCTCCTGATTAAACACTAAGCACTCAGTCTCCATATGTCGTTTTTAATGAAAAATAAATTGATTGTATTTTTTTAAAAAGAAGGAAGAAAATATGTATTATTTAAACCGTATATTAAACCATATTGGAAACTCAGCGCCCTCATTCTGCCTTTTCTCAACACAGCACCTCTGGGCTGCATTTAAAGATATTTATGAACAAAAAGCCTCAGGGTAGTTATTTAATGGCTATTTTTATTACTTTTTATTTT
Organism: Lepisosteus platostomus; assembly: GCF_059453375.1. Taxonomy (NCBI): domain Eukaryota; kingdom Metazoa; phylum Chordata; class Actinopteri; order Semionotiformes; family Lepisosteidae; genus Lepisosteus; species Lepisosteus platostomus. The sequence goes on from NC_142620.1 coordinate 55,110,922, forward strand.
TTATTACTTGAGGTTCTAGTGTTCGCCCACAATAAGAGACTGTAGTGGTATCAGCGGTCTAACATGCAGTCAGCACTCTGCCAAAAACAACTAACCTACTGTCCATCTGTGTCAGACCTTGACATTTCATACAGAGACTATGCAACAAAGTCAGAGAATTCCTGTTCCAGTTCTGTGTTGCAGATCAATTTACTACTATAGGCAGAACAGATTTCCACTCCATTTATAATTTGTGCTACCATTGGGGACATTCTAAGGAATATATTTAGTGCCTTCCTCGTTATATCACCCTGTCAGATGGGATCCTTGATCAGCTCTTTGGGAAATGTGTACTTTTCAAAATCAACTTTGTAGAATGAAAACGTGTCTTTGCTTTGAAGGGCCTTGTGTCAGACTATCTATCCATTTTTAGGAAGTTGCTTATTCTGGGTGGCTGGGATCTGTCCTGAAAACACAGGACTCAGAGCAGCTTTGAGGACCCACAGTTTTCCCTGCCTGGCAAGCTCAAATACTTTTACCCCACCCTCATTTCACTCTAGTAAGTACACAACAACTCTCCTATGTGAAGAGAGTAAATATCCACAGTGCATTTCAAATTGAATCAAGATGACTGAAAGGTCTCTGTAGTTTTGCATTATTTTTCTATAATCCATTGTTAATGATAAATCTGAAAATCACACAGCTTGTCTTATTAATTTGCGGTACAGGTGTTAACAATTTATGTCACCGAGCTCATATGTGTAAGTTAGCAGATTTTTTTGTTCTTCTGTTTAAAAGAAGAATTTTATGTTCTAATCTAGACTGATGATCTAGTTTAGAAGTATCAGATAGTATTCTGATTTTTAAATCTAATTCTAAATCAAATTCTAACTAAATCTGTTTTCATGGGTCTGTTTTGTACAGGACTTCTTTCTGCCCGGATTCTCTCTCTTCCCTACAGCTCTGTACGCTGTGCTTTCCTGCCGGCCGAGTTCCTCTGATGAAACATTGTTCTCCCAGTTTAAGGGCTGTACCCTTGAGTGAAACAGCAAAGTCAACATTCCCCCTCGCAGTGCATTAGCGACCCATCAGCGTCACCTCAGCTTAAAAACATCAACTCAGCTGTTTCCTGTGACGAGGCCCTGGTGCTGCTTGGAGATTCATTATACATGTTCCATAAAATTGAATAACGACGCAATAAGCAGTAAGAAGCAGTAAAGAAAACAACAATAACAAAAAATTTAGTTTCAGCCTGCAGCATGTTCTGCGCACGTTCCTGAGCTGTCACCAACACTACACAGGCAGGAGACAGACAACCAAGCATGTGCTCGAAGCAGAGAGGATGTGGCTAAACGGTACATGAGTGCAGATCTGGAGATGAGTCTGCATGAAGCAAAAACTGGAAGGGTTTGGGTTTGACAAGGAGATGCAGTTAATTGGCCTTGGTAACAGTGAGTCTTTTCTTTATGCATTCAAACAGTCAGGTTTTGCATGAGTTGGGTTAGACACAACACAGGGGCATGTAAGAGAAACGACATCTTAAAAGTAAAGCAACCCCTTTAGCTTCAGTGGGACTGATGTCTGACCAGCTTAGTGTGGTCTTTGAGCTAGCCCAGCAGTGTTTATATGGAACAGAGTTTTGCAGGATATCCAGTTCAACATGGATGTTCATGCCCGAGATGGCCAGTGCTGCAAGCTCAGAAGGGTCTGTAGCACAGCAGGCATACAACCTCTACTCCAGTTTAGTTTAACATGTGTCCAGCAACTTCACAGCCCTGTGGCCCACCGTCAGTGCTCAGGAGTCACTGACAGAGCTGTCAGAATCTGAACATGAGACTCTGGAAGCCGGTCTGTGTGATCCCATTAAACATCAGAATTCCATGCATGGAGCAGAAATAGAACATGAATTTTCTATTTTGACCCGTTGCTGGGTTGCGATGTCACCTCAGATTAAGAAAATCAATACAGCATGCTAAAAACGATCGCCTCCACTGTAATCCTGCATACCAGTCCCTAACTGTATTGAATATTTTATATTTTCACTCCCCGTGATTCTTTTTTTATACGCAAGTAAAAAGCCCCAGTAAGAGAGCAACACAGCGATGATGTGAACACAGGCTTTGTGTGGATTTCTGGTGCTGACACTGGCGTCTCACTCCCTCAGCCTGGCAGAGTCTTCTCCTCTGCTTTGGCATACTGAGCTGCAACTGCCATTGGGCTTTAGGGTTAAGAAAAAGTGAGAAAGCAACAAAACAGCTGTATAGCAGCCTGAACGGAAGGCTGCTATACAGCCTTCCAGATACATTCTTTGCAGTAACAATTCCTGTATGACCAACCCCCCTTCCCCTCTCCTGTCACATTCTGGTACCTCAGAGGAAAAGGCCCCCAGTTTTCGAGGAGTGCCTGTTTCTTTCCCATGCAGGCAGGGAGTCTGGCAGGCCGTCGTGATTTACTTAACCTTTATTTTACACCATGTAGTCGCCTGGGATACAAACATATCTTTTGCAGCACAGTCCTGGCCGACAAGGCAGCGAATTCACTGAGAAAAAAATAAGTCAAACATCACTCACACCCCCTCCAGGCACGGCTCTGCACAGCACAGCGAATCTACTGGCTGTTCAAAGACTCCAGAGCACCACTGATGTTGTCATCAAGCTTCAGTCGAAACCCTTATGAGACACGAGGCTGGAGGTGTAGAAAGGCCTTTGCAGCTGCCTCCTCTGTTTTGTTGCTGAGGAATCTGGAGCCCTTGACAGACTCCCTGCTGCTGCCTAGGATATCTGGAAAACCATAACTGAGACCGCAACAGCCAACCAACCTTCTCCACTGTCACGACCAAAGCCGAGGAATTTCCGATGGTTAAGAAATAAAGGAAATAAAAAGGAAAGTAAAAGTTTATTCCCTGCTGAAAAGAGAAGAATGAAAGCACAACGTTTCAGCTGTGGAGCCTTCTTCGGGTGTGAGAAAGACAGGGCAGACAGCAAAGATTAAACAGCACAGAAGAACAGAAGCTGGGAGAGTGGAGGAGCAGGAGCAGGGGAGAAGCAGAGAGACCACTCAGGTGGTGCGAAGTGGGGAGAGGTGAAGAGAGTGGTGAAGTCAAAACCTGCATGAGAATAGAGAAGATTACTCGAAAACAAGTCTGTCCCAATCTTGATCTTGGACAGTGGGTGTGTCTGCATGTTTTCATTCCAACTAGGTCTTTAAACTACTATTTGTCAAGCAGCTCATCACTGGCTTCATCAGACCACTTTACCTGCTTCACCCAGCTCTCCAGCTTTCTGGAAACCCAGATTTAAAGACACCTGGAAAGCCTGTGCACCACCTTGAACAGTATTGTTTTTGTGTGATTTTTTTAGGAAGCTGCCAATCAAAAGGGTTTGGCCTCATATGCTGAAATGCCAAAAATGCAAGACAAACTGAGTGATGTTTTCATTGCAACCAGGCAGTAATTGAGGAATTGAGGGAGTAACTAGCAAACCTAGTTACAGCTATTGGAAGAAAGGAAGAAAGGAAGCAGTTTCTAAAAGCAAGACAAGGCTTATGGAGTCCTGAAATAGAACTGCAATAGAATGTGCAAAAACTAGCTATTCTTATATTTTAAACTGGTACACACTCTGTGGTACACTCTTCTGAAGAGACAGCTACCAAACATAAAAAATTTTTTTGCCTTTTAACTGGGAATTTTCTGAAAAGATTAGATTAAACTTCCAATAAGTAAATGAAGGGGGTTGATGCTACATTTAAAGATCCTTGCTTGTTTGTTCTAAGAAAAACTACAGCATTTCCTCTCAAATAATGATGTTAAGACAGTTCAGAGCAAGCCGTATACTTACAAAAATTCAGCAGTGAGTGTATGGAGCATTCAAGTCTGTATGGAGCATTCAAAGTATTTAAAGCAAAGTGAAGAAAAACTGAATAAAGCAGTGAATTAAAAAAGCATGATTACCCTTTGAAAAAAAGGAATGCTTTGGGGGTGCTCCTGATACTTTTGATTTCAACTCCCTTTGCTAGTAATTTCAATCATGTTCCACTCCAGCAACAAAACACAGTACTTACTGCAGTAAAACACAGACTCATGTACAACTGAATATCTTAAACAATACAGTGACATGTTAATTCACCTCTCAGAGCCGGTAAATAGGCAATTTCAGAGCATTCTAAATAGGCCTTTGAGATGGATAAAGGGAATTGAATGTACTGTAGGTACTCTAATCAAATAAATCAGAAAATGATAAGGAAACATTAAATTCCTCTTCCTTACATTAAGTTGATACAGATAAAGGACTCTTGATAAATAAGCAGTGCTTTCATTAATTTGTACACATCCAAAGGAAAACAGAACACCTTGTTTGTTAGAATGACAGTTTGGGTTTCCAAGGCCAGACCTTTCTCAAGAGCTGAGTAAAGTGGTACTCATGATATTGAAATTGTCCTCAGAGAACATGATAAGGCAGGTTTTAAACCATGTTTTCAAACTACACAATTTAACACTGTAGTATAAATATTGTAGTATCAGAGTATCCTATGATATATAGCTGTATATTATCGAATTGCTCATTAATTTGATTATAAGATTTGCCACGTTTAGCTGATTTTGTTTTCTACCTGTAATTGAACTTGATTGACCTAAGATGCTGAATAAGTGCCAGTGTGCTGAATGCACAGCTTGTCTTTATCAGTAATCCTTCTTAGTTAATGGAGACAAGGGCAAGAGCATTTTCACACTGGAGGGAAAGTTGATGAGCAGATCCAAAGAGACACATCATTTCGTCTCCAATGACAACTTAACCTCTGAAAAGTATAGATGCTTATTTTTGTAATAACAAAGGAAAAATGACAAGTTTGTTAACCTGTGGGTCTCTTCCTCATTCCAATCTTTGCTGATGCTATCAGATTCCCTTGGCTTTTTACAATTAAACAGACAGATACCCACATTCAACAAGAATAGGAAATATTTTGCTGCAGAACAAAAAAATGAAGAGCAGCACAAGTTATGCAGTCATCAATTTCTCATGCTTAAACTCACATGAGGCAACTGAGGCATGAAATCTTAGTTCTGAAGATTATTCATAGACATAGGACAAAAGGACTACAATCTGCTGTGTTTTTCCATTTATAGATTTCCGAGGTCAATGTATTTTACAAGGATGATGTGCTTAAGGGGTTTGCCGAAAACAGTAAAGTAACTGTAGCTATGACTCAGTCAGTCTGTACAATCTGAAGTGCAAGCATTTAAAATAAATCTGCTTGGTTCCTGCTCTCCGGCTACCTGTCATTGGCTACATTGAAAAGCTGGACTGCTGTAAGAAAACACTCCAATTTGTCTGTTTAATAGTAAAATATTACACTATGTAAAATCTTTCCTGTCATTGAATTGAATAAAATTCAATTTTATTATCAACTGTAGGATGGAGAAATGCTGTATCATCACCACATATATCAAACTTCTATCTGATATGAGTCTCATAACAGAATTGCAGTATAGCAACCAACTATAGATTTTAAAATAATTCAGTATATTTTTACTTTTAAAATTGGTTAAAATTTAAAATTAAGAATCCCATTTAACATGCCTATTATAAAGTATATTGTCAACTGAAAGACTTTTTGCAGCCTTTCACCCAGGATATTAGAATTTATAACTAAAAGTGTAAAAATTATGGGATACAATGGTGTAAAAAGCATGGGATATTACATTAAAACTCTGCAACACATCATTAAGACTGCTCTAGAACATTGTGTGCATTTTTGGAAATGTACATTTTTTTAAAGAATTCAAACACCCTGTGGAATCCCTCCAGAGAATAACCTAGTTCACCCCCAAACGTAAAGTAATCTCCTACTCTGGCAGGCTGAAAGGACCGAATCTTTTTGGTGTGGAAGTCAAAATCCTGGGTGACACTGATAAAGTGCCCCCTGGAAGTCTTCAGGTCCAGCAGCTTCTTTACACAAAGAGCTGCGGGAGCAGAAAACTATCCTACAGAGCCATGTTGTTGAAGCTGCTACCCTGGCTCCTGTGAAGAAACAGCTGGATGAGACGCTGAGATCAATGAGCCACCAGCAACCACAGGACCAAACGTGCTAGAAGGGGGGGCTGGTCACCTCTTGCTTTCCCAGTGTCCTCACATACATCAGAAACCCATAAGGTGTTTTCTAGTGTAGTATGTATTCTGACCTTGACGTACCCAGTAGGATTCTGTGTGTCCATGTATTATTAATCCCATTCAGACATCAATCTTCTCCAGAGCTCTTACTGCACCTTAATTATTGCTGCATGGTAACCAGACTTGTCTTGAGATCGTGAGCTCGCACCATATACATAGTTTCATAGTACAGCCTGCTGCTGGACTTGGAAATCATGAGACAGTTTCTCAGTTTGAATCCAAAACTAGTGACTTTTCCTGATTTTTCTCTCCGACACAATAATCAATAGACTGTAGCTATGACTGGAATTGCTGAAAAGGTGGAAAAATAAATGAATAATAATAACAACAACAACAACGTGTTTTTTAAATTAAATTCATATAGATCTGTTTTTAACTTTTTGCATACGTGCAACGGACGGAGAATTTACAGCGCAAAGCTTTTTTCGACTATAGTCCTGCATTTGAAAGCCATTGCCTGCTATCTGTCGGTGAGAAGAGACATTGCACCTTCTTTTTATCACAGTGACAAATTTGTACAGGTGTGTGAGAGCTTCAGCATAAAACAAATTTCTTAGAATTACCTTAATAGTTTTCTCTTTATCTCAATTACCTCCAGAAATAATATGAATCTCATATTCAATCACATTATGACAAAGAACATTTGAAGAGAACATTTAAAAGCAGCAGGTTATTTATAGGTGAAAGATACTCTCAGGAGACGTCCTTCATAGATGAAACTTTCATCTGTGTATCTATGATAAACGTTTTAATAGATGAAACTTTTATCAACTTTCGCCTCGACAGATGGTACATTCATGCTGTAAGGGGTTAGTAGCGTATTGTTACGGGGAATCGGAAAAGAACGTTTTGTAATTTTGCTCTATGGAACTGTAATAAGGAAAAGGAGGTCTTGGACAATTTGAATGCATTTTCTCTGTAGGACTGCTGAGCTCAGTGGAGGAATGAGGGAGTCATTGTGTAACTGTCTCTCCTGACATCTTGTGGCAGAATGTAGCGTCGCAGCCACCTCTTTGGATACAATGTATCTGCACAGAAAAAGCGAAAAGACAAGTCCGATTTAGTCTCCCGCAATGAATTTCATGTTTTTTTTTCCTACGCTGCTTTCCCGCATGCCGGAGTTTGCTCTTCATTGTAGGATAACGCAGCCGCTGGGACGGAACGGAGGGCACGGTTTTTGGTTTCCAGAGAGCACGCAGTTGTTCCTTTTAAAGAGGAACAACTAGCTATAATTCGTTTTGAATTGGTTTTTTCAAACACATTATGTATATAAAATGTCTATCACCTGCTGAAATACTGAGGCGACTCTTATCCAGGTACCAGGTCTTGGTCGTCCCTAGAAACTTTACTTCTGCTTGACGACTGTCCGTCGTGCCTTGTTGTGCGGTCGCTGCTCAACTGCTCCCCCCAGTGGTGACTTTTTCTTCACCCCATTTTCGGATTCACGAAAATTATAGGTTTAACAACAACAAGTTCAAGTTTATTGTCATTATACTCATATACAGGTATATGGTATAACGAAATGCTTTTTAGCTAGCTCTCAGACGATACGTAATACAAAAAAAACAACAATACAATTGTATAATAATAGAAAGAGACAACAGGCAGTGTGCAAAAAACAACAACAGGCAATGTAAAAACAACAAAAAGGTAACAGGTCATGTGCAAAAACAACATCAGATGTACAAAAACGTGCATCAACAGAATGAAATAAAAGGATAGAAATGACGGGGAGTGAGCTTTTGACATGTATGGTAGAGGTAGATTTTCAATGTGTGTTTGGGTTTTTGGTAAGAAAGGAAGAAGGCACTGTGAGGTTCAGATCACAGGTGAGAGTGAGAGAGGCTGGGAGTTTAATGGTTTGATAGTGCGGGGGTAAAAACTGTCTCTGAGTCTGGTAGTCCGGTCCCGAATGCTCCGGTACATTTTTCCAGCTGGTAGAGGGTCAAACACAACCAATTGTGTGAAATATGGATGGATATCAGCGCACGATTCACGCGCCTTCTGATTCGCACATCGCTGAAGTGAGGGAAAGCCCCCTTTAAACATGTCGGGGGATTTATTTAAGACTGAGTTTGAGTAATCTGAGCTAGGGGCAGTGAGGAATGGATGGGAATCACACCTAACGCACGAGAAAACATTTATTTTACATTAAAAAAGGGTGTTCTTTTGGATTAATTTATATTTTGTTAAAGAGTCGTTTCTTTTGTATATACATGGGAACGGTACATCACCATTAGTCCGAGTGGGGTACTGTTTCAAAGGAAAGAATTGAAGAATAGTTTATCTCACGTCAAGCCCCCCCCCAAAAAAAAGCACCTGGGGTGACGAAGTTGTCGTTTCTTTTCATGTGCATGAATACAATGTTACTTTTGTGGACATTTAAATAATTAAAATCATTCGCACGACGCAGTGCTGTTATCGTAGGAGACAGCCAATCGGAGTGGGAAGAAGATAAACATTATTAACACTCCTCACATACCCTTGGACTATTAAGAGCTCTCCTTGAGAGCATGAGAAGTGTCGCGGTTTGTTCGTCCCAGATAGATAAGTTACTTAAATGTTGCTCTTGCATTTACCCAAGTATAACTTGAACAGTCTACAATTAGAACATTACGAGGCGAGATTGTTAAAAAAAAAACCAAAATATTTCATACATAGCGGCTTTCTACCCGATAGATGGAGCCATATCCACAGTAAATGAACCTGCTTCTGCGCCGGAGGAGCTTGAAACGTGAAGATAGTATAAAGTAGAGAGTGTGCTCGAGTTTTAACAGTTCACCTTTATAAATGAAACACGATCAGGAATTCAAGAAGCTATGGAAAGACGCGATAACATAAAACAGATAAGGGATTTAAGGTCGCTTTTAACCATTTTTATTCATTTTGTGGAGAAGCAAAACGAATAACAACGCACAACAGCGGCGAAACGGCGAGGTAAATGGAAATAACATCTTAAAACGAGCGAAAGCACGTTAGGGTCTCTGCAGTCAAGGATGGAGAAAAAGCTGTCTCCCCAAGTGGTGCGGTAAAAATAGTTAACTGTGATTAAATAGGTGGCCTAAAGGGGAAAAAAGCTAAACTGTTGAGGGGTAAAATAAAAACCAGCCACTTTGTCACACAGGCACCTATTGTTCTTTCTGAAGAGATTAACTACCTCAAGCATAGTCAACGACAAGATGTTTTAAGGCACAGGCACTAACAATTCGCTCGTTTGATTGGTTATTATCAAGTCAATATAAGCACATTTATCAAACTCAGATTTCAAAAATTGGATTTCGTGATGAGAATGCCACAGTGGCAGCTGCGTTGGTTCAGGAAGGCGCTGAAACAGACGTCAAGTTCAGCCCGTTCATTGCGGTAGTGCTCCAGTCAATTACTCACCGTGACAGACTGTCCCCGAGCAAAAACAAATCTACTCGTGACCCATTTACTCCATAAACCTCTCTTTTCAGGTTCACACAGGCGGTAACTAAAACGCACTTAATCCACAAAAAGCACAATTTTCGGCACCATTTACAAAAACAAGAGCCGATGCTGATAATTTGGGAGCACAGAGATCCTCCTATAAGGTAAGTAGTTTTATATGTCTACTGTGATGATGTTTTCTTGTTCAGTCTCTTTCATCATGATGAAGGAGCCCAAAACACTTCATAACAAGCTTTCCACTGCATAGCCCAGTGTGTAGACATGACCACACAACATCTGGACTAGCAGTAGGACAGGAGTGAGGGTCAGGAAAGAAGGGAATCCGAATACAGTCCTGGTTTCTTGGGAAGGCTGAGAAATTAGTTTAAAAAGTCTAAGATTCTTGGCCCTGACTTTATGAACGAAGGTGAACATGATATATTTCTTGTGGTCCGCACACTGTACCTGGACTAAAAGTGCCACATCTGTCTTTGTGAGCACGGTATTCCCACATTCACGACCACACTACATACAGTATGTATGAATAGGATACTTTCATAAGGAGTCCTAGAACTTGGCTTAAATCTTCCCTTACAAAGACCCACCTCCGCAGATGAAATAATGAAGATAAGGTGACTCACAATGAAGTACTGTGAGTCATCACTGTTAATACCAAACTATAAATACCTGCCTGAGTAGACCAATCAGGAATCTGCCTCAAGTGCGATTCACTGTTGACTGAGTTTATTTTTCCTGATTGTGGTTCAAATTGTCTGTTTGGTTTTATTATGTCTTGGACACCTGGTGTTGCTTTGATAATTGATACTGACAGGAAAGTTAACAGAGAGTATCCACAGTGAGGATGCAAAACATCTTCTCATCAGTGATTTGCATCTATTTCTGTTAACCGTTTAGACATGGCTAGATTTAAAGCAACCACAGGGTTTCTGATTTTTTTAAAGAGACAAAACCCACCTCCATCTTCATGTCAAGTAGAGTCCATCTGTCCGACTCCAGAGACTGCAGAGCCGTCGTGCTCATGGTTGGGTATTGAGGGCTCGACTGCCTTGCTAAGGGGGAGACGACTTAGGGCAACCCTTCAGAGAAGCCAACCAACCTCAACCCACATGTCAGGGGTGCAGGACTCAACCAGAACAGCTTACTGAAAACCCACTGACCATGGGGTGAACATGCATGATTCCTCCCAGACAAGTGCCAAGGTTAGAAAATCAAACCCAGGACTCTGACTTTGTGAGACAGCAGTGCAAACCACCAAGAACTTTATACTGCTGATCTTTTTTTCTTTTTATACCGCTAATCTTTGTTTTTCACGTTGTATTAAACCCGCACGTGAGAGGGATTCCTTCCTGTCACCTTTGATCCGAAAGCATAACATAACATAACATCACTTTATTAGCCATATACAATTTCTTGCATTAGGAATTTGTCTTTTCGCATACCCTAGCTTGCTCTCCATGAGACACAGACACACAGACTGGGAGAGAAGTTTGGGGTCAGAGCACAGGGTCAGCCATTATACAGCACCCCTGGAGCAGTTGGGGTAAAGGGCCTTGCTCAGGGGCCCAACAGAGTAGGACTCTGCCGGCTGCGGGATTTGAACTGGCAACCTTCTCCAGCCACAGGCGCAGATCCTGAGCCACAGAGCCACCTCTCCGCCAAGGGAACATGCATCATTCCAGCCTCAAGGAGAGTAACTAGGAGAAATTGCTAATGCACCAGGTAAGAGACAAATGCAACAGCAGTAATAAAAAGGGCACTCCCTATCTCTGGATTTCATGACTGCTGGATATCAGCAGCACATGGTACCAGCATATGGTACCGCATAGATCAAAAGATGTAACTAAGAACACAGAATACCCAGCCTCTGTTCTTTAGTTTCTCCCTACCAGACATCCTATTGTTCAAAGCTCTGAGAACCGATTATTAAATTATTATTGCATGTTTTTAGCGGGTGGGTGAATAACTCATCTTGTTTGTAGAATTTTTTTGGGGTTTGATTTTTGCTAATCTTGACTAACATGTCTGAAGAGAACAGTGGAGCGCAGTTAGAGGAGCTGTGAAAACAGCACTGTGAATCTGTCAGAAATTTCTGTTATCTTCCGTTTGAGGCTTTATTAAATAATGGGCTTGGCAAGATGTGTAAAGCCTACAGGGAGATTTTTCATCTCATTTGATGTTTCTTTTCTATGTGAAAGAAACAAAAACTATATTTACCAAAATTACAGAGTATGTGGAAATCAAATTAATTGCTAAAGAATCGTGTGGTAATTATCCCAGGCTTTGTAAAGAGGAAGAGAAAATAGTTTCTCTTACTTCTGGAACGTGTTACGGCGGCTGGTAAATTATTTCAGCTATTCTGAAAAATACAGCTAATGAAAAATACAAATTTCAAAGTATAATATACATCTTTTACAAACCAGTAAAGGACAGGTGAGTAATGATATCCCATTCATGCCAGCGGTTATTAGTTTTTCAAAGGTTTTGACAACTCCAGTCTCTAATCCATAAGTATGTTTCTAACAAAGGATCGCATTTACCAACTGTCAATTAGCCCTCATTAATAAGTCAGCAGCCTGATTTGTGGCAGGACACACACTAGGTGGAGCTGCAGGACAGAAGAGCAGCCCAGGCAGGTGTCAACAGCAGTAGAAGCAGACCCTGCTTCAGTCAGGCTTCATATGAGTTGAGTCTCCTGATGGCATCTTAATGAACCCACATCCAAGTATACTTTAACTAGGGCAGCTGCAAGGAGACCTGTGAGCCACATAAAACAGGAGCACTCATTCAAAACCAGGCTTACTTGTCTAAATACATGCTTTAATTTCCCCTAAATACACAACAGCTAACACATATGTTAAGGAAAGTATATGGATATACAGTATGAATTTCACCACACATAGGAATACAATAAAGCTACAAACAAGAGAAGACCACTTGGCCCATTTAGTGTGTTTGGTAGTTAATAGTTAATTGACCCAAAGATCTCATCTGAATGTTCCTTGGAAGAAACCAGGGCATCAGCTTCAAAACAATCTTAGTTCTACTGGAGCTTGCACCCAGGACCTTCTATGTGTAAAGCAGATATGATAAGCATTACACTGTGGGACCAACCACAAATTCATAAAGATTATTATGATAATTATAGTTACACACAACTCAAGAGAGACTGTACTATTTGCATAAGCAATAAAAATGTGTGTGTTATGTTTAATATGGGCTTACAGGCTGCCTGTAACTCAACCCCTTGCCTGCCTCTGAAACTAAGTCCAACTTTCATGACTTGCTGCCAAGAGACACTGCACATGAATTTTCAAAACAGGCCTAAAAATCTACTCAACCTCTCAGCATATCAATATTTTAGAAATGTTTTCTCTGAAAAAAAAAGACATGAAATAGCACAGGAATTCTAACAGAATTATAAAGACAGTTTCGAAGAAGGAAAGGGAATTATCTCACTTTATCAATCAGCTTCAGTAATACCTTTAAGATATAACGGTGGGTGATGTGATACTGACACTTGAGAGACTTAATACCATCCAAGTGAATGCAGTTAAAAGCACGTCCACTGACGCTAAAAAACCTGAGAGTATTGTTTTTGTCTTACAGTATGTGTGTTAGGTAAATTGAGACAGAATGACATGAAAAACAATTTGAGCTGAGACTGATATAGTCCCTGCTCAGAATATAGACAGGCAGGAACAAAATGTTTCAATTTACTTTGATGGAAGGATTGTAACATTGATTTTCAATAAGCAAATTATATGTAAAGGAAGCTTTTATAGTTGAAAGTGTTCGGCCTTTTTATATATTATGCCAGATAAATACAGTATACTTGTTTTAATTTAATTGTTTTAAAGTTTTTTCTTTAAAAAAAATCCTCCACACTTGCACAAGTTGTTAGCTGTTTAACTGATCTGCTTTTTGAACAACTGGTTTCTAGCATTTTCCCTTGTATGTATGTGATTGGATTCTGTGAGATCTATAATAAATAAAATACATTCAAAATACAGCAATTTCGAGAGAATATTAGTCCATAGTAAAAACATTACCTTTCAAAAAGCCATGTCGAGCTTTTGTTTGAAATGCTCGTGGAGATCATTTATAAGCATGATTACAAAAGAACCAAAACAGGAAACCAATTTTACCCCAGTGCGTTTTCTGTACACGAGGATACAGTGAGTATTTGTTCCCAACAATCATGCCAAACGAGTGACAGGATTAAGCTGTAGGTACAAAGCAAAGGGGAAAAGGACCGTCACTTTGATGTCCTTTTTAATTAAGATTTCAGCTTGAACTGCAGCACGCTCACAGCACATGTTTCAGACATTAAATCCTCACGACGTAGAGGTAGAGGATTTCTGTCTGCATTGCTAAAGTGGTGGAAGGGGATTCTCTTCTTCCTTAAAGACAAACGCCATTGGGTAGGTGTGATTTTTGCCAGGGAATGAATGGAATAATTAGTGAGTTTTACATTTCAATAGACAAATGTAACAAAAACATTACATTTTTCTTTCACTTCCACTAATTTGGTGTTATTGTATTGGATTAAATCATTTTTGTGCCATATTGTGCCGCTTTTATCTAGATGTAGTTTTCAGTTTGAGCTGATACCATGATAGCTGTATAATGATGGCATGAATTTCTTTTGAATTATTTAATTCTAAAGAGAAATGTCACCTATATTCATATTATTCATCTGGGTGTCGATACATAGAATAACATAACACCCAAGTATTTATTGCAAAATATCCTATGTGAAAAGGTTCAGCAAATCAATTTAAAAATTTGCTCTGTAAAAAGGAAGTTAAGCTTAAATGCAGGTTTCCCATGTATCTGCAGGTGGTAGTGAAATTGTAAACACACAGAGGAAAATTTTATTTAATTTCTTGGAACACAGTCTGACTCCAGATTGTGCAGTTAGTGGATTATGCGACGTTTTCAGTTTCACTTCAATATTTACACGGACGTTACTGATTTGAATTCCTCGGAGGTAAAAGGCAACATGAATTGAAAAAGGGTGAGAGCAGAGCAATGGTATGGAAGAGGTTAAATAAACACATAAATATATAATTCAACAGTGCTGCCTTTGACCTTTTACAGCTATACTGTACTGTATACAGTCGTGCTTTTCCAGGAAAAAGGAAAAAAACTGTTTTACGCTGTATAGGCTTTTAGAAGCTTCATTTCTATGTCAATTATTTACACACATACTACAGCAAATACACGCATACACATGATTTTCCAGGACTTCTCAGAGATCTGCTTCTGTATGCTTTTTAATTTGCTGATGGACAGGGCATTCAGCTTTTTTCTGTCAGTATCCGATAAGTTTAATCAAATGGGATGTACACTGTCTTCCTTGGAAGAAACATTTTTGACAGTCCATGCTATATGAAGTATATGAATTTACCCATAGCGAATGACAATTCTTTTACTTTTGCAGTTGGATTAAAATTGTGAAAACCTGTTTAGACACATGCTTTGGTCCTGCAGCAGCAGAGCACCAATTAAAATCAAGGAACTTTCGGTTTAGAAGTCAATAGTGGGAATACAGATAAATATAGTCTAAACGTGTATTGGTAGACTTCGTTGATAATCCTTACAGGTGTGCAGCACTCAAATTAAATGCATTAATCTCTTCGAAATGACATACTAAGAGTGAGTAAATTTACTCAAGTATATTTGAGTAAACAAAGGCAAACAAAGGCAGAAAAAGATTTTAGAGGAGCATATAAACAGAGTAACAGTACAACATAACAACTGCGTAGCAGTTTTCAGCTGATTATTCTTTGTGAATTAAAACAGGACTTTTCCAAGACATTTTGTTTGGAGCATGTACTGTAAGCAACTTACAAAGGTACTCTGTGACTACTCAATGAGCAGTCCTTGGCAGATAGCCAAGTTCAGTCTAGTGGGCCACTATCCTTCAAAACATGGCAGATACTGATAGCAGCGATTAGACGATGCACAGAAATGGCAAGTTTTGAAGACAGACGATTTCAGAAAGGATAGTCAGATACCAGTCTACCTCTTTGCCTTCCTCCAGGTCACTTCCACTGAGATCTGAGGCTTAAGGCTACCAAAAGTTATTCATCCTCTCCATAGGCTTTTAGTAAGCAGTTTCTTTCTGTTTCAGTACAATCTGGACCCGATAACCTTGTAATGGATTAGAAGCAAGCTTTAACATGTGGCCCGTCAGAAGTGGGAAACAAACAGAAATACACCGGTTTCTCGCACAGTATGACCAACAAAGCCATAGCCATTCCTACTGTGAGCACAAACATAAAGCGTTATTTCATATCTTGTAATACGTGTTGGGAGCTATTTGGGCTTTATTGTAACGTCAGAGCCTACTGAGGCTAACTATGTAAAAATTACATGAAACATTGCTTTGCAGCACAGTGTGTGCCTCAGGTCCCCCGTCTTGAGCTCCAGCCTCCCCATAATTTTTTATTGTATCGCTGAGAGAATTAGAGAACATAATTGCTGACATGCAACAAAAGCCCCTTGACTATTAAAAGAAAAATTTGATTAGGGCCCCGACTAAATTAATTTGCCTTTCATGGTTAGAGGTTACCAGAGAATGAGCCATGAAGTGCATGTTCAAGAGATACACCCCTGCATGGTTTAGCAACCCTGATAACAACGAGAAAGAAAAACGTACACACGGACACGGTTCACGAAGACTTCCTAATTATGTCTTAGCTTTCGTTTGGACACCAGACTTCTGCAAAATACCTGAAGCCTGCCATTGCAATCAGCTTTAAAACTGATCCGTCTATATTTAAAAGGTTAGAGCTCACTTCACAATAAAGATGTCATTCCGCCTGTAATGATTATTACAGCTCCCCATGCTACCCCACTGTCCAGATGTGCTCCAGGTATCAGCACAACCCAAGCAACCACCTCTGCTAGCAGATTTCGCCTAAGCGGATTCTTCTGGTTTAGAACAGTAATAAAAACCAGAGACTGCAGCAATAACCTTGAAAAGGGTGTAATTGAAGGCACACGGGGAAGACTGCCTCCGAGCACAGTTTACAAGAACTCCTTGAACTTGCCCCCCTACAAACAACGATGAACTTGCACATAAAGGCAGTATTTTATGTTCCAAGGAAGGGATTAAAAATGTTTCGGCTCAATGTGCTCAGGTTATCGCTGAAAGGTAATATGGCCCTCTGTAGCGATGATGTTTCTAATTAGCAGATCTCTCCGGGAGGGAGATTAGCCGCTACTGGTGTAAAATGCTGACAGGTGTGGCAGGGCACCACATCGGAATGGCTGCCGCCAGGCGAACCACCAGGGCCAAAACTGTTAAAACCCCGTTTTAGAGGCGCTGTCACCTTAAACTTTCTCCCTCTTTAAACTTTTTTTAATCCTTCCACTATTCTGCGAAAGGGCAAAGCTGTAAATTTTGTTACTTTCCTAGTCTCAAGAAAGAAAATAAAACAGAACTTGATACTGCTGATCTTCGTTTTTCGCGTTGTATTAAACCCGCACGGGAGGAGGGATTCCTCCTTCCTGTCGCCTTTGATACGAAAGCAAGGGAACATGCAGACACAGTACATATCCCATTCCTTAAAAAAACACAAATAATTACTGTCCTGATATTTCCAAATGGAGTTCCACCTCTATTGTTTTTTTTTCCCATAGTAAGGATACAAGGAACACAAGCAATCTGAATCATTAACAGACGCTATTATTATAAATTGCATTTATACAGCACCTTGCTCACAAAGACTCCTAAAGCACTGTACGCAAAAGGAGGGACCCCAGGTCAAGCACCGCTGAGGTGCAGCCGCTATTCTGCTCCAGCTGGTCCACTGCACAGCCCATCAGCTGGAGACGTGAGAAATTACTTCAGCGGTTGAATTAAAGGGGGAGTTTAGGGAGGCCACATTGTGCAATCCCAAAATGCAATTTAGCCAGGGTGGCAGAGTTTGCGAAATCGTATTAACGGTTCCGCGGGGTCTTTAATATTGAGGACTGAATGCCTCATACAATGGCAGCTCCTAGGGAGTTGATCTGAACATTTAGAAATACCTCGCACAGATTGATCCACTAACAGCATTTACACCAACAACGCTGTTTGGCTTTGAGGTATCCGATCCCAGGACTGATGAGACCCAGCCTCTCCTCGCTTCTCAGACCTGATTAATTCGGTGAAGAAAGATGTTAACGCTGCTGTCCGCAGTGAAGTATTTAAATGTTCTTTATTCTAAAATATGTTCCAAACGGCGTTTTAATTAATCAAATAACCTTTCCTGACTGCACAAACGGGATGCTAAATGTCTTAGGAAATTTAAAGGCACACCCTGGAAAGGGTTTGTGCTTCATCTCAAACGTGTTAATCTTCAGTCTTCCGAGGCACAACTGCGAAGTTAAAATTACGTCCCGGTGGTTAAATTGATATCTAATGAAATAAAAAACAGACGAATTCCAATGAATTCTGTGGAATGTTCAAATACGATACTCCTGATGCAAGAAATTGTATATTGCTAATAAAGTGATCTTATTTTATCTTATTTGTCGACGGGACAGTTGGGTGTCTGTCCTTTTAACCATTCCCGGTCACTTGCTGTTGCTGTGCCAGTGTCGGCTGTATAGCAGCAACTGCTCCTGTGTCTCCATAGCTCTGCCTTCAGGGCCGCCGCCTCTTCTCCTAAAAGCGCTGGTCGGTCTGAGACAGGCTGGGGACGACGCACGGTTTGAGACGGCAGGGAGCTCAGCGCATCTGTTCCGCGGCTCTGTTTGAGAAAACTGCTCCGCGCCGGGTGCGCTTTTCCGAAAACACAACGGAGGCTACGATCACTCAGGGACTGTGGGGCCTGAGATGCACCTGTACAGAGCCTTCTGGTATCACTCAGCATCAACATCAGCCCTGTCCTAGGTTTTATGATAAACGTAGCAATACACTGCGAATTATTTCGCCATATAATAGGACGATGGCCACTTACTAGTATCAATCACCCTTCACTCAGAAGTTTTATTTTTTTCAGTTTCGAATGCTACTGCCTGGAAAATCAAGTGTTTCCTCTTTTGCGGAAATTAATTCCTTGTCGGTTTTACTGCAGTTCGACATTTATGTGCCATCTACCCGCAGTTTACGGATTAGATGTTTGGATTGGATTTGTATCTTAAAAAGTTTAGTAGGCACGGGCTCTCCAAGGTAAACCATGTTAACAAAGCAATTTGGCCCGAATACTCGTCATTCCCCGGACGTGGCTCGTGAAGCTGTCTGGGATGTTATTCCGCGCCTTGAGGGTGGAAATCGTCACATTATGTCAGCGCATGACTAAGTGGATGTAGCCTGGCATTGGATGAAGCTAATATTACCGAATTACCCATGTCGCAGCGTTGATATTCCCCAAATAACGCTTGTGAAGTTCAGGTCACTCATTCTCTACAAGAGTAAAACAGGCGATAGCTTTATAGTCGTTTGATGGATGCTCTATTTACAGGCAGTAATCAAAGTGTTGAGATTTTCTATGTATCTGGTGATAAAGCACCTCTGCAAAACACTAAACCTGAAAAAAGAGCAGTTCCTGTTGTGTCCTTTAGGTGGCAGCGCAGGCTAACCTGAAGCTACCTTCCTTCAGTAATGCAGACAACTTGTGCTTGACGAGCTTTAGCTGGAGCGCAGTCTATCGTATTCATGTCGCTTTATGAAAGTTTCCTGCTGGAGACTGCACTGCTATAGACATTCGGTGTAATGGACTCTGACACAAAATAAAGGCTTTAAGGCTGCTGTAAATGCATATTCCAGCAGCGAGACAAAAATACAATGTAGTACAAATATAGTTTCCCTTGCGAAAATGCAACGGGGGCAGAGATGTGGTACAAGGACATGAAGACTTTTTTGTAAACCGTTGTAACTGTCACGAAGAACTGTATATTTCTGACAGCTGCTCAAATCAACATGCACTGCTATTTTTTATTTCTACAAAACCACATTCTTTTATTTTAATCTACTATATGTCATATCTTATAGCCCATAATCACCATTTAATTATTTTATAGGTTTGTATTTATTACCAGGTTCATACTATTTGCCATCTTAAGTAAAAATTATTTTCATTTATTAGACTCCAAAGTAACAGGGAGAGGGAAGGCTACAGCGGTTGGAAGGGTTTCTGCCCATGTTTGACTGCTCATGTTTGAAGGCTGTGCCGACTGGCAGCTTGACACTAGGCAGTTATACTGGCACAAACAAGCCATTAAACTGTGACACAAATTGCGGTCCTGAATCTATCAGGATTTTGGCTTGACAGTACTCGAAAATGCTTTCAAAGAACTGATGCACCGACTACATTGGAAACTTTCACACTTCTACAAAAAACCAAAGCCCTTTAAAATTAGCACCTGAAATGTAACTATGATGATTTTTACACTTGCAATGGATCAGAAATCTTCTTCAGGAACACCCATCAACCAAACACCTCCTGCTCAAAAATGGCTCACCTAATTATCTCCAAACTTTACAGTTATATTTTTAGTGCCAGGGAGATGAATATAAGTGACAGTGGAGTTTCTGCACAACAACATTGACCACCTAACAACAATTTTTTATTTTCTCTTTTTTTCAACACATGCGAAGGACTGGTGTCCCATCAAGGGTGTACCCTGCCTTGTGACCGTTGGACAAAGCACTTAGAAAACGGATGATGGACATAACAGAAAACTCCTGCTGTCTAAACACATTTTGACAGCTAACAATTAAACAAGGCATGTATCGGTCTACACAGCACCACTAACATCTGTCATTCCTGCATATATGATAGTGGTGCACGACCTTCCTTTCACGTTCTGAGAACAATGTGATGATTTTCCTGCCCACATCAGGCCAGCAAGTGCTTGGAGAAACACAACCCCTTAGTGTGAACCACTCCTGTTCAATGACTGTTGGGCATGCTCCTCACACCCAGGCTTGTTTCAGACTTCAGCACCTCACAGGCGCAAGTGACCAGCTCATACCAGCTCATCACAGATTTCAGGGAAGGCTCTGAGTAAGAGCTAACTGCTCTCCTTCAAAAACCTGTGGGGCCGACGGGCTCCAAATTTCATATTTGCCATTGCTAGTTGCCATGTCACTTGCAGTTCTAGCACCCCGTTAAAGTGGATGGGGACATGCTTCACAGCTCTCAAAATCACTTGCAATTTTATAGTTCTGTACTTTTTGTGTTCTTTTTAATAAGCCGTCACTAGACGTATGTCATGACAGCAAACAGTGATTTATTCAGGGCTGTAAAACATCCCCTGCTAGCTTGATAAAACAGACTGATTCTTTGGGGTGAGCAGGTAAGGTTTTGACAAGTAAGGAAAAAGAGCTTAGGAGGTGTTGCATGGTTTTCAAGCACCCCCAGGGGGCCCTAGCAGTGTAAGGAGAAAAACCTCAGCCAGTTATCGGATGAGTGGAGCAACGGGGGACCGTGGAAATGTCTATGGCATATAATATAACAAGCTTGAGAGGTTTTAGAGTTTCCTGCCCTTGAAAACTTAAATGCTTCCAGTGAGGAGGAAACAAAGGAAAGCATTTTTTAAGTATGTCCTTACTACTGTATAGAATGAACAAGGGAAAGGGGGTGAAACATATATATTTGTTTGGTGCTGCATTTCGAAATACACATCCGTTCTTCCATTTCCAGTAACCGTTTGCTTCATACAGGGTGCTGGTGAGCCGGAGCCCAGCTCAGCAGGCTCAAGGAGCCAGTCCAGGGCTGAGCCACCGCAGGGCGCACTCACACACACACCAGACACCATGTCCCTGGACTGTGGGGGAAAACCAGAGGACGCAGAAGAACACGCAATCCCACAAGGACAGAGCCAGAAATCAGGAGCGGTGCATGAGCAGGGCCTTCCTACTCATCCAGCGTACCACCTCGGATTGGAAACCCATAAAATATATTTTGAAAATCTGAAATTGGCTTATATTTTATTTTTTATGCTCTCCCAATTTGGAATTGACAGTTTTTGCTCAGCTTGGTTTCCACATTTGGACAAGCATGGGGGGAGTGAGGCCTGTGTTCTTCTGTGCTCTTAGTCATTTTGCACACTGAGAGCTCCACAGTGACTCACAGCTACACTGAGCTTTCAGAGACTACAGGTGTGATGCTGTGCTCACTGACAGCATCTCAAGCTCACAGATGCCCAGGGAGCAGAAGACCTCTGGCCCATTCAGGCCAATCACACAGTCAGCATATGCCACAGCCTGAACTTAAACCAACAACTAGCAGCCTGAGCTCCATGTGAGCAACATTAACAGTTGAGACCCTACAGTCCTGTTGCAGTATCTTGGTGTGGAGTGAGAAGCAGGGACTCAGGACAGCAGGCTCAGGTGTTTTTAGCAAACCTCAGGTGAGGACACTGCTGCAGTGCCCTTGAGCAGGGTACTTTACCCAGACTGCTCGAGCAAACCAGCTGAATACATTGATACAATGTAACACAAAATGTGTTTGTAACCTTTGTAAGTCACTTTGGATAAAAGTGCCAGTCAAATACATTATTAATACTTAGTCTTGATTGACCAGAGCAGTGTAAAATCTGTCCTGTGTTTTATCTTGCTTGTACATCTGTGACGAAGAGCATTTTGCGCCTCTCAGACATGCAGCTAAACTTTGCTCTCATGATCAAAGTGCAGAACGAGCTTTTTCTGGTCATTTTGGCTGTCTCTTGGGATAAATGAATTTTATGAGAACTAGACGAGTACATTGCTGAAGAATTCTAAAGCCAAATATCTGTGACTCTGCTCCATATGGCCAGGGTAAGGCCTACTGGGATTCAACAGAGCACTAATTAATCCCTCCTGTTTCATGGTTTAAAATAAGAAGCACTTACCCTTGCTTTAATAACAAGAGTCACATAGCAGAACATTCATTAAATGAAAGCTGAAATAACAAAAAAGGAGGGTATTTGAAATGCTGTATGGAAAAATAAATAGGATATTTTCATTATCAGCAGTTTGAAACAATACATGAATGTAATTTAAAAAGCAGGGATAAGTGCCACTGAATATAATTATGTTAATACTATTATGAATCCAACAAGAAGTAAAAAAAAAACTCTTTTTTTATGTTTATGCAAGGAGCTTAACACAAGGGATAGAAGTCATCACAATAACCAAAGTCTTATATGAGTATTGAGAAATGTTTTTACACTGAAGTAGTTTTTGAGAAGTGAAAAATCGAACTACTGGCCAAGTGTAGTTTTTACAAATGCAACCAGTGCTGTTATGAGCTAAATCTGCTGTGCAAATGACCCAGAAGATAGTGAGACTGTGGCAGCCAGCCTGAAGTGACCTTATCTGTTAGGTTTCTCAGAGAAGTGCACTGCTGAGCTATAAACAGGAGAGGTCTCAGCTTTTCGCAGACAGAAATGGATCGCAGGTTTTTGGCAGCCCAGGGCTATAAACTACCAGTAAGTCTCAGTGCCATGAGCCAGCAGCATGTTGGAGCATCTCGCAGTGAGACTATTTAAAAGCTAAAAAACTAAAAGCACAATCCCTGTCCACCCAAGAAGTGGCAGTAATTCACAAAAGGTCCTGATAATAACTACATGAACCCTAAATTGAACTTTTAAAAGAGAGAAACCTTTTCTATAGTTAAGATGAACCTTTCAAAGGAAGCTGTTAATTTAATTGTAGAATTGGGATCTACCCTGTGGGTTCTGGAGTGGTGCATGGAGGCTGTGTTTTCAATGAAATGATTAAGTATATTGTATACAGAACACATCCATGGCCATTGTTCAACTGACCTCTTTTTCTAACCTTCGCTAATGGGACTTACAAGTCAGTAAAAGAGTGAGAGAGCCAGGGACAGAGTTATTTTTTCCAACCTGAAATGAGTGTTATTTTTAGGTAATTCTGTATTAACAACTGTATTATGTACACAACAATTATTTATTTTCATCGACTAACCCTTGACTAACCTGCTTATGACCAATATCTTGTGTTCCAACTGCATATCTACAGTGCCTTGCGAAAGTATTCGGCCCCCTTGAACTTTTCAACCTTTTGCCACATTTCAGGCTTCAAACATAAAGATATAAATTTATTATTTTATGTGAAGAATCACCAACAAGTGGGACACAATTGTGAAGTGGAACGAAATCTATTGGATTTTTGAAACTTTTTTAACTAATAAAAAAATGAAAAGTGGGGCGTGCAAAATTATTCGGCCCCTTTACTTTCAGTGCAGCAAACTCACTCCAGAAGTTCAGCGAGGATCTCTGAATGATCCAATGTTGTCCTAAATGACTGATGGTGATAAATAGAATCCACCTGTGTGTAATCAAGTCTCTGTATAAATGCACCTGCTCTGTGATAGTCTCAAGGTTCTGTTGAAAGCGCAGAGAGCATCATGAAGACCAAGGAACACACCAGGCAGGTCCGTAATACTGTTGTGGAGAAGTTTAAAGCCGGATTTGGATACAAAAAGATTTCCCAAGCTTCAAACATCCCAAGGAGCACTGTGCAAGCGATCATCTTGAAATGGAAGGAGTATCAGACCACTGCAAATCTACCAAGACCTGGCCGTCCCTCTAAACTTTCAGCTCAGACAAGGAGAAGACTGATCAGAGATGCAGCCAAGAGGCCCATGATCACTCTGGATGAACTGCAGAGAACTACAGCTGAGGTGGGAGAGTCTGTCCATAGGACAACAATCAGTCTTACACTGCACAAATCTGGCCTTTATGGAAGAGTGGCAAGAAGAAAGCCATTTCTCAAAGATATCCATAAAAAGTCTCGTCTAAAGTTTGCCACAAGCCACCTGGGAGACACCCCAAACATGTGGAAGAAGGTGCTCTGGTCAGATGAAACCAAAATCGAACTTTTTGCCCACAATGCAAAACGATATGTTTGGCGTAAAAGCAACACAGCTCATCACCCTCAACACACCATCCCCACTGTCAAACATGGTGGTGGCAGCATCATGGTTTGGGCCTGCTTTTCTTCAGCAGGGACAGGGAAGATGGTTAAAATTGAGGGGAAGATGGATGCAGCCAAATACAGGACCATTCTGGATGAAAACCTGTTGGAGTCTGCAAAAGACCTGAAACTGGGACGGAGATTTATCTTCCAACAAGACAATGATCCCAAACATACAGCAAAATCTACAAAGGAATGGTTCACAAATAAACATATCCAGGTGTTTGAATGGCCAAGTCCAATCCAATAGATTTCGTTCCACTTCACAATTGTGTCCCACTTGTTGGTGATTCTTCACATAAAATAAAAAATTTATATCTTTATGTTTGAAGCCTGAAATGTGGCAAAAGGTTGAAAAGTTCAAGGGGGCCGAATACTTTCGCAAGGCACTGTACGTGTCATGAGCTGTATATTGTAAATTAATGCATGCTGTCTTCCTGTACAGTGTGAGTTTCCTTCATTACAGGTAGATTCTATCAGGTTTAATCTTGGAATGATTGTGACTGGTTATTGTAAACTTCACCGATATCTATATGCCTTTTACTGCTGTATCTATGATCCTTTTCCTCACCCAGTAATCTGATTTTGTTTGAAATGTTTCTACCTGCTATTAATGATGGTTTGGATTGGAGGGGGGTCTTTTGCACATAAAATGTGTATTGCTTTTGAAAGCGAAATCAGGCGCGTATCTTCAGTGCTGCTGTAAATCACTGCTGTGCATGTTGGTTTCCTACAAAGATCCTTCCTCTGCAGACTCTAATAGACTAATCCGTTCCTCATTAACTGTAATATATTGCAGAAGTCTACAATCACTAAATAAATAACTTGAAAATAATATATTTTTGTTGATGTTCATATAAAACTTGGACATATTTGTCATTTTATGGAGATGTGAGAAATTAATCACATTTTGATTAATGTTGTCTGTGGCTCAAGTATATATTTTTATACTTTTTTTTACTCTTATATATATATTGCATTTTAATATGCTTTAGATTTTCACCAGTGAGAAACTTAGGAGGTGTAAGTTAACCTGAATGCATAATCAATTTTAATGGTACAGATCTTTAGTGTTGGAATGTGTACCGACCCACTGATGATTTTAATTGGGTTTATAGGGCATGACAACTCTGAAGCATAGTTCACCAGAATGAATGTTCATCTCACTAATTTAAAGGTACATATTGGCTTTCAGGGGTGGAAAGAGATTCTTTTGGATCAATGCTGAACTCTTTGTAACTGTAATAGACAAAGTGTCACAATCATTCCTTCCATTTTGTGAGCAGCTGAGAGTAAAATCAGCTCATTAGAATGTCTCTTGGGGAGGACTGGACTGGGGGAGTAACCCTGGTTTAAAAAAGCTTCATTTGTAGGAACTGTAATTACAACATTAAAGCAATAAAGCAAACATGCATTCCAGTCAAGCAGCTCAATGTGCATGCACTGAAGCAGTAAATCTTTTATGTTTATGTGTTTAAATAATCTGTTTAGCAAATCTCCTACATTGGCTTTTAAGAACAATATATCAAGTTGCACATACAATCACATACAAATTTCTGTGTAAGTACATGGAAATTTGTACACGTCTAACAGACGCTGTGCACTATTTATTCTTGGAGTACATCCATTAATTAAATCCCCTTACCACTGGGATATAAGCTTTCTTTGCAACAATTACATCCTGCCTGAATTTGCATTTTAATTAAAAGTAGTCGATTGCAATCACGTCAAGCATTAACAGATTTCTAATTAAAAGAAGCATTGAAGCATTTTTAAAATAAAACTCATAGGCTCCTCTTTCACTTCCGTTAGTTTCCCTGCATTAGGAGAAAACTAAGGGCAATCCTACAGTCTGTAGCTCATTTGTGTAGATTCTTGCCAGTGGAAAGTGTGCTGTTGGCCAAAGCATACTGTGTATCTGTATCTGTGCAAATAAATATCCGTAATGACAGAGCAAATAGATGCATTCAGTCCGTTTGTAAAACTTAATAAAACACAACTCTGTCCCTTTTCTTTTACTATGATAAGAGTAGGAGCACGCAGTTACATAAAGCAAGTGATTTCATGGGATGTTGGATAAAAACACCTCTTTTTGTGCAGGTCAAACTTTAAAGGCGTTTTGAAATGTCATATCTTAAAAACATGTTATTCTTGGTGCTCCTGGTCAAAACATGATCCTGGCATGTGATGAATGCTAAGTGTATTTCAGAACAAATATCTTGTTATATCTAGTTTGTTGGAAAATATAACTGGTGATCACTGCTTGCAGTTTTGAAGTAGCGATTAGGGTAAAATTATGTTGCAAACGTCTGTTCCTTCACAAGTTGACCAGTTGTGTGAAGTCTCCGTGCGGGACTCTGAAAAAGTCTTATAAATACTCCCAGGGACAAAAAGATCAGCAACAGTTTAGCCTGGAATTGTTAAAGACAGGCATTTGGGACCATAATCATTAATTGAACCATCATAATAAGGTAATCACGCAAGACCAAAAACCAAACCAAAAACATAGATTTAAAGTTTGTTCTGGGACTCCCAGACTAGTGCTCTCACTGTTTTTACTGAAATCCTCCAACTTCTATCTGGTGGTCACTTAAAAAGAATCAAAGTGGTGGTAAATGTTTTAATCACTATAAAAATTACTCTGCACTTTCACAGTTACGTCAAGGACTGAAGGATAAGAACGCATCACAGAAAGTGAGTGGAAACTAGACATCAGTAAATTACTGGTCAGGAACAAAAGTGTAATCTGGTATAATCTTCATAACTAATCTACTGAGTTCTCTGTTTAGATTAATTTGTTTACTTGATAAAATTAATAATATAAAACTTTATTTTATATAGCACCTTTAAAGGTGGCTTCTCAAAGCACTTTACAGAATGACAAAAACAAAAGTAAAAAAATAAAATTAAAATATAACATATGGGTGTACTAAATATAGTAGGAGCAGAGGGATAAAAAACAGAAGCAGTTAAGTAAAGGACCTTCTAAAGAAGAAGGTTTTGGGTCTAGATTTGAAGGAGTTAGGAGAAGGTGACTCTCTGATATCTTTGGGGAGAGAGTTCCAGAGTAGCTAGTGATAGTAGCTCACACAGGTACTGAGGTGCCAATTAAGTGCTTTGAGTAACAGTCAATACAAATTATTCTTTGATAAAAGAATAAACTGACCTGGCTTCTATACTTATTTTTGTGCTCGGTCTTCTTATCTACAGTATGACTATGTGCCATATACTGTTTAGAAACTGCTTCCTAATATAAAACACTTTCTTTTCTTTCGCTAATTAACCACACACATACTGGCAGGTTAAGAATGTTCAAATTCAACAGAAAATGTTAAATGACTGAGTGTTAAATGACCTCATAAAGAAATCTCAGGCCCTAATGTACCCATGAGGTACATGTCAATAAGACAATACTTCAGTATAACCATAATAAAGGGAGATTGGATAACAACAGATCTATTGTACTTAAAACAAGCTTAAAAAAGTGGTGTGTCCTGATAAATCCCACCTCTGTATTGGAGTGTAATCTGAGTTTGGCGGCACTGCTCTCAGTTGAGGGTGGCACAGCAGTGCAGGGCCTCTGGGCTCGATTCCCAGGGTGCGTTCTGCACGGAGCTTGTATGTTCTTCCTGTGCTCTCGCAGGTTTTGCTCCAGGCTCTCCACTTTCCTCTCACAGTCCCAAGACATGCTGGTAGGTTAATTGGTTTCTGTAAAACTGCTGTGTGAGTGCAATTGAGGTGGGAAATCATGAACACTTTGATTTATAATAATAAATTCTTGACACCACAAACCAGGGCCTTTGAATCCATCTACTCACCTTTCACAGCCTTCATTGGAGACAGTGTGGTGTTTCCTGCTCTATTCAATGTGTATTGGTCTCCTTGCCTTTTAATTACTGTTCTTGCAAAACAAAATTGAATTTCAAACGTGTATCTATAAGGAAATCGATCATTTTCTATTTTGTCTACCACCAGTCCTCACTAGGGCTCCCCTTTAAGCCGGTAACCCGCAGCCTGCTGTTTAAGTGAGACAAGCGCCTAATAGACTCTGTTAATGTGATTTGATTTTTCATGCGTGTGGAGTTCTCAAGGTGCTCTCCCAGCAGAATCATCAAGCAGCTGGGCGCCATGGAAACCCCTGAACGGCGCTTCTTAGAAAGGTAAAACACATAAGTATTTGCTTACCAGTAATTAAAATCTTAAATGGATTCACAGGAGATGCTGTAAATGGTGAGTAATCCTCGAAACCGGAGGTGGAAACAAATTAGCATTTTCTCTCGGCTTTGCTCTGACTTTCAATGTTTCACATCCCGGCTCCCGCACCGAGGTCTACAGCGAACTAGTCAATTATAGTACATAGCGCTTTATCCCATTCAGACACCTCAAGGAATTGTATGAGCCTACAGAAGCAAATAAAACTCTAAAGTCCCTGGCTCAGAGCAGCCAGACTGCTGCACAGCGCTGAATTTCAGGCGCTTAAAACAGCAGTTAAAAACACGGTTTTCATCAAGTGGAAAACTTCTCTCCCAGGAGTGTTAGCGTTTGACTGCTACCCTCATCCTAGTGTATCTGGAGAATCAGTGGAGTGGAGACGCTGCGTGCTGTGGAAGGAGGAGCAGAGTGATTGGTGTGAGATGAGTAATGTTAATAAAGGATGCAGATTACATTGTTGCTCTAATTATTGTGAACCTAAATCAAGGTACTAGAAAACAGAACAGGAGACACGATTGAAAACGAACTCCCCCCATTTTCTCCCTCTCTTAAGATACTCCTGTAGCTCCTGTTTTTATGTGGTAAAGCTGCAGGGGACCAATAAACAGTTTAAATATTAATATCCCTTTTATCGTACCAGTATATACATGGTGAGCTCAACAGCTAACAGCCTTACGTTTGCAACACCGTGGAGCTCCCAGCTCTCTGCGGTGTTAGAAGTGGTGCAAAGGGACGTTTCAAAGCAATTTCGACGCGCTCAGATGAGGTGCAGGGCACATTTTCAGAAATGACCAGTATCAAATGAAATGTGTCACACATGACAGCAGATTGATGCCCGCTTTTCTTTAGTCTTTCTTTAAAAGTGTGCAGAGAGAAGTCCCCTTGTGCAGCCTTCCTGTCCATCTCCCAGGCTCCACGTGTGCTGCCGCATGGATCACGTGGGCCGACTATCGCTAAGGCTGAAGTGCGACACTGGGTTTAATGTGGTACTGATTGCTGATGATCTCTTATAAAACCTGGATACGCTTGGCTGATGAGGCATGAAATAAAAGCAGGTGCACTTGCTCTAAAGTGACTGTCTGCCAACTGTTCCTTTATCATTGCATTTCTCTCTAATTTTAATATTCAGAACAAGACACAATAGTGTATGCAGTAGTCGTGGACTGAGGGGTACATTCTTTCTTTCTCTGCCCTCTCTATGAAAGCCTGTGGCTTTGTTGATCAACCTACAGAATGCACCACTCCCTATATGGGTAGAGATCATTTCTGTGTTTTTGATGGTCTATTGTAAAGTGCTAAAAAGACCAGAGTGACTCAGACTGGAATGATGTCCCTTACCTTCTGTACCAACTCCAGTGTAATTATAGATTTCACATAGAGCTGTTTCCAGCAAGCCCAGTGCTATACTCCCAAGGTGATAGAAAATGATGTACTAGACTTTTAAACGTCTGCCCTGCATATAAAACTGAAAGGGAATATCTCTGTGACTGTGAGGCATTTCATTCTTAAAAGGGAATTTATGATGTAATGAAATAAGGTGGGCTGATTTGGCTGTCTGTTCTGCAGTGCTGAAGCAATGTACAATGAAATGGAGTCAAACACCATAGGACAAGGTTAACAGTTTTCAGACCTTGAACTTCCCACACTTCTCTAATTCCTCAAAGATTTTAAAAGCATTATCTGTCCTAGAACTACGCAGAGCAGGGCACTGAGTCGTTGTGCACTGACTGTGCTGGAACACAAGATCGCGTTTTGTAAGGATTTTGTTCTGCTGCCTAATAAGTACCTTTCATTTCTTACAAGGGTTTCAATCAGAGCCATTAATAAACTTGTTTTTGTAAAATAGTTTTTCACAAAAGAACAACAAAATCCTAGAAGCCCTAAACATGTAATTATTTAAGGTTGCATTTATTCCTGTTTGTTTCCTTATATATTTTGTTAGATATTTTGGAAAAATCTGAACTCATACCATACATGAAAAATAGAATCTACCTACTGTGGAACTATTATAAAAATAGTTCTTCCTCAATATATATATATAATTAAATGCTATTGCATTACAATTTGCTTGTTAATAGGAGGTCATTCTTTGCTCTTTCTGTATACAACAAACATTATTAAAACCTTTTCAAAATATAAGAGCATGGACACATATCATATATATGTATGTACAGTATGTGAGAGATCAGTCTCGTCATTCACATCCTCACCTTGCGTTTTTCAGTTATGCAGTGTAGTAAAATAAAACTAAACACCCAGAGAAAAAACATTAACATGCAAATTCCACGCAGAAGGCACACAAGGCAGGAATCAAACTGAGATCCCAAAAACTTTAAGGCAGCAGTACAAACTGCCACAACACCCACATTGTTCTCCAGTGGTACTTTTGATCTTTTAACACACATTGCAGTCTTCAACAGAAATCACAGTCTTACCCTGTCTGGAACTGATATGACAGCTGCTTACAAAAAGGTGTCATTTAAGTGTCATCACACTTCTTTAGCCAAAGTAAAAATCCTTTAGATTTTCCTTTATGGGGGGATAACTGTACAGGTATGTCACTACATTAATAGTTCATAGCAACTGCTTTCAGGCAGTTAAAAATAACCTATCCTCACAAGATGAGGATCTTTATTAAAAACACATCCTTTAGATTCCTCTACAAAACCTACACTTCTGATATCACAAAGATCCATCTAAAAGAGTTGTTGCTATTATTGTAGTTTGGAACTTTCACCAAACTTTCATATTCTTGAGCACACGTTTTATAATCCATGCTTGCATTACAGTAGCAGTAAAATGGAGAATGTATAGCAAAAGACCCATTATCATATAATACAGTAATGTGATCATTACTATATGTGATACTGGACACAATCAGAATGCCTTGCTGACAACTTCTAATGTTTTGCACTTTTCTAAGTTCTTTTCATGGAGGTTTTTGGAATTAAAATTTGTATCTGCAGCCATTATTTACCAATTATCATCATAATTGTTTTCTTTCCAAACCCACAAACATGAACATCTCCAAGGCAAAACGCAGACTTTCTGAAACTGCCCCTGCGCATGAGAACAGTGTGTCCTGTAGATGCTGTAATTAGTCAGTGGGGCAGTGTGCTTGTTCAATGATACAGTGAGAGGTACTGTAAATGGCTTGGCTGCACCAGTCGCTCAGAAGAAAAAGGTGACTAATTTAATGTTGATATGGAAAGTCTTGGGAAAAAGTGGGCCAGATCTAAAATTAAGTCTCTCTAGATTTTTACTGTATAATGGCAAACAAACCAGATGGGCAGCTGTAAACTGATTTTCACAGTCATCTTCTGACCTCTTTTGTTCTGTGTGAAAGAAATGATGGGAGTTATTGTACTTATGTGCTTACATCTGGAGTGGTTTTGATTTATTCATGTGTTTTTATTTAAGGAGGCAGCATGTTTTCCCAGAATATGATGTCATTGCTGGTGTCAGGTGTCTGTGTAGGTCCCTGCTATGTGCACAACATACTGGAGACATCGATTTGATTCAGTTTTACTCTAGTAGAACCATGTCTTAAATGTGGCTGAAATTTTAGAAAATAAAAGGCAACACAAACGCAGATTTGATCATTTTTTGATTGTTGCAGCTTGCCTTTGTCCATGTCTATGGCTGTGTGCACAACAGGATGAGCTCTGCTTCCTGATTGGCTTCTTAATACGGTGTTAATGTTGTGGTAAACGGTTTTTGATAAGGATTGCAAAGGAATGACAATACTTCCTATTTTGTGGTTAGAAAAATCACAATTTAGGGACATTATTCTGCTTCATTTGCTAGATTAACACCTTCTGTAAAGTGAGAAGATTCTTCTGTGGTTCACAGTTCTATACGAAACATCAGTTACATCTAAACGCCTTTATCCTCACCATTCTTCTAATTAGCTGAGGATGGAAAAGGGAAATTTAAAAGATTAATCAAAAAGAATGAAATGCTCCACAATGAACTTGAATCCTTATGATCTATAACTAAAGTAATTTTTAATGACTTTGATTCACTGCCTGAACCATTATGTCTTTTAACTGTCATGTTTCTGGCCCTGCTCAACATAACAGATTAGATCCATCCACTTTCACTCCATTTATGACAGAGTAGATATACAATTCAGTTCAAAGTGCTTTATTGGCATGACTGCTCATTTGCAGTGTTGCCAAAGAATAATGTAATTAAACAATTAATCATGCTAAAAACAAAATCACAAATAATTTGCAGCTTATAAAGAGTGACGTCACCTTTACCAGGGCAGCCGAAAATGAATTCAGGTCCAACAAGCTTTATGGAACAGGAACAGATAGTAACAGTGCTGTGCAATAATTGTTGTAGATAATTTCATGAAATGAGAAGTAAAGTATACTGGAAATGTAAATAGGTGCATATACTTAAATCAATCTCTTTCTGTGTCCTCAGTAATAGTTTTGCGCTATCAGACTTCTCTAACATTTTTGAGGGGCTGAAAATGTCAGTGCGGTTCTAGTGAACTGAGCCGGCAGGGGCTCACCGTTCGTCCTGCCCAGAATGAGCACATCCTGTGCCGGGGGTGTGGTGTGTGAGAGCTTCGAGCTCAGACAGAGGGTCCTGGGATCAGCGGTGAAAGGCCTCGTGACTGGGTGTTCTCGTTCAAGAGGAAGCACACCCAGGTGTTGCTTGCTGATTGTGCCGCTGGGGTTTGGTACTATTGTGGTGTGCAAGGGAGTTCCCTGGAGGGACTGCACAGCTGAGCACACGGGAGGGTGGCTGTACCGTCTTCATCAGGAGTGTTTACGGGAGCAGCAGGGTGGTGCTCAGCGAGCGCAGTTTGGCATCTCCGTGCAGAATGTCAGCCTTTGTTCATGACTTGGAAACTCTGGCTGAGTGCCAGACAGAAGAAGGCATCCCTATCTTATAATTTCTTCACGCATTTGGGTGGGAACCAGAAATAAATGTACCTCTGACATTGAAGAGACTATTTCTGCTCTCTAGAGGGACTGCATTAGAACAAGTATTTGCCAGTAAGAGTCTATAAACTTTTTTTGCACAAGGTGCACTCTTTGTTCCAAGAAATATGCAACAAGCTGCCCAGCCATTATAATAATAATAATAATAATAATAATAATAATAATAATAATAATAATAATAATAAACTTTATTTTATATAGCGCCTTTAAAGGTGGCTTCTCAAAGCGCTTTACAGGATGACAATAACAATAAATAAGAAGACTACAACAATAAATAAGAAAATTTCACAAGACAGGACACAATTATAATTACAACAATACAACAATAACAATAGAGGAGACCGTAGAAGATGGTATTAAGAAGAGCAGAGGGGTGAAGAATGGAACCAGTTAAGTAAAGGCTTTTCTGAAAAGGAGGGTTTTTGCATTTCATTGCATTTCAACTGTCTAAATAGTCTGACAAGATAAGCACCAGAACACCAGGAAAGCTTTTAATGTATTCAAGAAGAAAGATTACTTCCTTGAAGTTTTACAAGTAATGCCCCATTTTCTGGTTTGTTTTTTTAATTAAAGGATTGGGAAGCTTCTCACATCTGCCAGAGCTGTTACCACCCCAGTGGGAACAGAGGACAGCTGAGAAAGCAGAAGGGTCTGAGTTTTCTTTCTAATGGCACTCCGCCCAGCATGGCTAGGGGCCTGCTGCTGGATTTCGATGGGGTGGGAACTATCCAGCCAGGGTCTGAAATGCACAAATCACTATCGTTTGAATGTCCAGATGGTGTCCTGTAAATTTTAAGCAAAAGCTGCTACAATTGTTATTAAATCACGAACAGACATCATCTAAGAAAAATTCTGACACTGTTTTTTTTTCAAATGTCCACGTTACACCAAATGATTTGTAAAGAAATACATTTTATAAAATAAGTAATTTGCTGCTACAAAATACATCTGTACTAAACTGTGGCTATATGTTCAATCTCTTGGCAAATGAAACTATTGTTTTTATTTCTTTATTTACACTTAACAGCATAAACATGTCACTGGTGTGTTTTGCTTTCTCTGTACTTATGTACATTGTATTACCACCTTTGCCTGACAAAGGAAAAAAGTCATTTTGTTTTATGACTTGATGCTGCTCTTCAATGGTCAGCTCAGTAATAGATGATCTAGACACCATAATGAGATAGAATAGCAGGCCTGCTGAGCCTAGACAATCTAACCTATTCTCAGAAGAAAAGGCTCAGAGAGAAGGAACTCCCTCTTGTAACGGCTGTTCATTACAAGGTGTTATTGCTATCTGCAGCAAAACGGGGGTGAAGTCTATAAGCATACGGTTCTCAGATAGTAAATCAGAGGTATATTATGAGACACAATAACATAAAAAGATAGTGGAACCTGATGAAAAATACTTTTAATAATAGGTAACCCCTTGAAAATCACAGAATATGCCTATGTATTGAAGACATTAAGGTAATAACTTTATGCTCCAGTTGCCTCTGTTAGAAGTTGCACTGTGTTCAATATCATATACACAGAGTTGCACAGACCTCTGCCGTTTTTTGCAGGCAGTACTGGACTCTGTGGTTGTACTGTGTTGCCTTTGGTTGTGTTTTAGGACAAACAGGAGGCATCTTTTGCTTTTTGATTTTTTTATTGCCTAGGAAACCACACCAGCATTGATCACAAAAGCTAAAGCCCTTCTTTTAAGTCAAAACTGTGTGCTTGCAAGTACATTTACCTTTGAGAGAAAAACGACAGGAATCTCTCTTGTGCTCCCTCAGACCTCCTCCTCTGGGGATATTTTCCACTTTAAAGCAAAAACAGGAAACTCGGCCGAGCATCTTTTGTGTTACGGAAAACTAGATTCCCCCCGCAGTTTCAAAGTTTCAAAGCCACAACTGGCATCACCATTTAAGTCTATTTTTGGTGCTGCTGAACAGCAGCCCTCTCCCCACATTTCCTGTCATTCTGACACAGTGTTCAGCCAGGAGGCTCGAGTTTCTGCCACTTCACAGCCATATATAGTGCTGAGCAAAGGGCACTGCACGTCTGTTCTCATTCAGAAGGCTGGTGACAGAGCCATCATCTGATTAACACAGCAGAAACAGGAGTACTAGTATAATATAAGTGGAAAATAAAATAGAAATGAGTACCAGCATTAACACGTCCTGGGAGAAGTTTTGCTGTTCTGTTGTTTTCCTTCAGGGCTACTCATAAAATCATACTTCCTTGCATCAGAAGTTGTCGCTATGCTACGGTATTTCCTTGAGGGCTGGATGGAGGCTTGACTGCAGCCTTGTGGCATGGTCAACACTGTCGACTGAGCAGGCTCTGCTGTTTGAAAACGTAAACTCTGTTGCCTTGAGCGAAGGTGATCTGGGATTCCTGTTCTGACAAGTAGAAAAGACTGTACTGTCTGTCTCACTTGACTGTTCAGAAGCAAGGTGTTTCTTAACAGCCCTGATACATTATGTACTGTAGTATGGTAGAAAGGTCATCCAGGAAGATTCAAGTAAAGTAACCCATCCGAGGAAGATCTCTGAGTGATTGGGCAGAGCCTACATGTATTAACGCTGTACTGATCTCTGCACCCCCCATGTCACCTTAAAAGAACAGCAGGGATACTACAGCTGGATTCCCTGATACTGTACGTTTCACAGGGCGTAAAACTCCGTTCCCACAAGAGAAATTGCGGGGTGGTGGTATTTTTTTAAGAGGACTTTTTGTTATTGACGTGGGCATGTGGGCAGAGCAGGCACAGTGAAGCACACCAAACTGTGGTACAGTACGAGGCCGTGCGTGGTGAAAGCTGTTGACAATCTTCCCTGACGACGTGACACAGGCCGAGCGCAGACAGGAGTGTTCGCCGAAGATGTACAAGCGATTTCGAGGAATATTCATTATCCCATCATACCAGCGCTGAGGGACACAGCCCAAAAAAAGATGGTAGGTGGCAGTTATAGCATGTATTAAAGTGGTCGTGGTGAATAAAGCACGAAAAGAAGACGTGATGGTTATTTTGCCAAGTACGCTGTGAAGCCAGAGAGCGGCGGTGATTTTATGAATCAGCCTTCGCAGGTACAGTAAGTGCTACCGCTACCATCCAGGCGGGCGCTCTCACTGGTGTGATTTCGCTGTTCTCTCCACGACCCGAAACCCTGCCCTCCTCAGACTAGCGTGCAGAGCTCGCCGGAGATGTCACTCTGACCTTACAGTCAAAACCGCCCCAGCCTCGCCGCCTCCTTCAGCCCGGGCCGTGAGCGACTCCGGAAAGAGCCAATGGCGGCAGAGCGGGGCCCTCTTTCTCCAAGCGCGCTGCGCTAATGGGAACTCGGGGTAGGCGGTGATCACAGTGGGTCTGGCTGTCAGGTTTGGTTGCGAGGGTAAGGTTCGGATGGGATTTTGTGAGTTTGGTTTGACAGGTTTGTTTCATTGTAACGTGATGAGAAAAATAATCAATAACTAGGTTAACGACTACGGTTAACATCTGGGTGTGATCCAGTGAACAGCAACTGAGACACGCTCGTCATTTTAGAAGTAGCAGTCTGTGCTGTGCTAACGGCGATACATTTCTTTATTTTTTTTGCAAATAAAATTGTTTATGCAGTTATAATAAAACACCAGTGCAATGCGTTTTGCTTCTATTGATACACACTTGAGCTAGAGTAAGTTATCAAGTCAGTAAGGCTGGTTTGTTGTTAGAGCTCATTCTGGGTCTGGAGTCAATTTGCGATAGCCAACAAGTCCTCTACAATCAGCTGAAGCGTTTGCTACGATTTAACCCAGCCCTTGTCTCCTGAATTGCAACATTGTTGTTCCGTTGTTCTGTCCCGAATTGCAACATAGTTGTTTCGTTGTATAATCTCCCGAATCGCAACATTGTTGTTAATGTGTTTCTCTCGATTCGCAATATTGTTGTTTCGTTGTATTAAAAAGAAAACCAGTGCGCTTTTCTCCGCCTAGTCAAATAGACGAAACCAATGTCATAATTACTGACTGAAATATTACAGGGATAAAGACACGCCAGCATTATTCTCAGCTGGTAATTCGCGGGTCTCAAAAGTTATTTTTGTAAACGTGTTCAGTGAGAGTGAGACATTATTGCGTAATGTTTGATAAGTAAAAATAACTTTCACTCCCCTCTCCTCCCTTTGCTGTAAGTGTTTTCTGTTTTTTTTAATGCAGATTCGTTTCGAGCTGGGACGGATTGTTCTGCACGTTTGATAATACACAACCCTGGACCCAAACAGCAGCACGCCTGGCGAGACTGGAAAGTTGTCACAAACTCGCGATTTGTTGGAAACTTTGCTGGTAATTGAAGAGTGAATTCCAGACAGCCTGGGGATGTGTCCATGTGTTCGGGCTTGACGGCATGGCTGAGGAAGAATTTCTCCCTGGGTTGTTTTAGAGGGATAACCGAGAGAGGTCGAGCGCATCAGTTTTCGACGAGAGGATATTAACTTTGAAAAGAAGGCCAGGGGTTTAAAAGAAAAATGGAAAATCAATCACAAGCTGCCGGCGGGGAGGACCCCAACAAAAACACAAAAAGAAAACCAAACGAAGATGACAGCAAGAACAAAAAACTGGTAAGTGCTTTACTAGTAGTAGTATTAAAACTTGGTGACATTTCCTTGCGTTAGAGAAGTGCGTGGGCCTGTAGCAGGAGGGAAGGTTTAATCGAGAACCGTTCCTTCTTTGAACAGCATTAGCCAATCAACCCATGTCCTTTTTAATTAAATAATACACAAAAAGCAAACGAGAAGTTATTACTGTGCTTGTTCTGCATAGACAAAATACACCTTTGTACAACGAGGGGTTACCGTTCAACCAGATGTGCGCCAATTTGTCACCGGATGATCTAATGACCCAGTCTAGCGCACACCGCTGAAAGCGTTTACTTGAAATCCCCGAAGACAAGTTTTTCATTCGCACACATTGTTAACCACTTTCCCGTTTGCCTTTTCGCTTTGTGAAGAGTTGAACTGCTGCAGGATGCCGTATGTCAGATAACGCCTTCGAGTTTGTGAAGACTCATGCATTAAGCTTGATGGTTCAAGCTTGGGTGTGGGACACCACCCGACTTACAAGCCTAAACAATACAAAACCATTTGTTATTGCTGAACAATAGCTTGTAGGAAGGCCAGGTGTCAATAAAATCACACCCATCTGTCTCTGGCTGTGGGCTGGAATGTAGTATGATGATGGGGATTTTTACTGTACTCCGTAAGAATCAAGGATGCAACTTAATGCAAAATTGCTTTTGCAGTATTTTAAACCATCTTTACATCTCATGGAAACAGGTGTCTTTTGTTCCCGGTTAAGCAGTATTATCAGGGGGTTCTGTCCACTCCAATCACAAGCAGAGTGTATCCACTGTGATGGAAGGGGCTGACCGCAGTGCCCCCTTTCCAGCATGGCACAGACACCTGCAGCTCCTGGGGTGGGCGTGCAGATCTGCTCCACAGGAAAGCCCTGTCCCGCTTTCTGGAAAAAATACACTTTTGTCCGTACGATCAGCGGTAGATTCAGAGTTTTGGTGCTTTAGTGAGGCTTATCCCCTTTTCCAGCCATGGTGCCATACGTGGTCCCTGCACCTGACACGCTGTCTTGGTTTTGGTTTTGGTATTGATTTCACAAGGCCTGACCTGAGCAGGAGCAGTGGTTCAAAGTTCTCGGACAAAAAGCAAACATGTTTACAGCGTTGCGTTTGCTGCACTACACAAGAAACCCGATTTGTGCCCAGGGCGTTTGTTTTAAGGGCTCTGGCATTTTTTATTTTATTTTAACAGATCTGGCTACAAATGTGCTTAATGTAAAGTAAGCTCTTACAGGATGATTTCTCTGCTGTGTAACACAGGGCACGATCGGAGCACCTGGGGCTCACCTGAGACTCGCAGTCTTTGTGTGGGGCGGGCTGACAGTCCAAGCTGTGTCACGTCCGCGCAGTCAGTCTGCTTTTCTGTTCGCCTCTAGGAGAAGAGCTGAATTTGAAAGAATCTGGTCCATCAGCAGTTGAGTCCCCAGCTCTCCCAGGGGCACTGAAGCTCCACATAGCAGTGCTGCAGCCACTGGACTGGGCTGTGCTGATCAGGCTCCTGGAGGCAGGAGTAGCTGGGGGGAGGAAGCTTTGGACCTTGGTTCTGACGTGTGCCGCACTGGGGTACCCAACGTGTGCAGTGGGAATTTTTTAGGCGAACTTACCAAGTTTAGGAAACAAACTTTTGGAAATTGTTTTTGTTAGTTACTATGTAGAGCAGGATCTACTTTGAGTTCAAATTTCTTAATTTTACAGCTCTAGGCAAGAGCCCTCAACACCCCGCCTGGTGCCGATTTCAAACTTTCAGATGTTTGGAGCATCACACGTGGCTCTCACACTTCCTGCCTCTGTAGGAGAGCTTCATGTGCAACAGGGTTTGCCAGAGTTGTGTAACGACGTCGGTTTCATATGGATGAAAAAAATCAGA
Source organism: Lepisosteus platostomus (assembly GCF_059453375.1). Lineage (NCBI taxonomy): Eukaryota > Metazoa > Chordata > Actinopteri > Semionotiformes > Lepisosteidae > Lepisosteus > Lepisosteus platostomus. The sequence goes on from NC_142620.1 coordinate 55,151,054, forward strand.
ATGCTGCTAAAAATGATACTTCTGAATTAACGCATCGTAAAAGAATTGGTGGAATTAAAGAATGTGTCAGGAGAAGTAACGCCTGCTGAAATGTTTGCTTTTGTAATGCGTCTGTTTGTGTACGTGCCTGGAAGGTCGATTGGGTGGGATAGAGTGTAACGTTATTGATAGAAGTTGCATTGTTAATTTTCTGCCCTATTAGACGTGCAGTAATACAAATATAGGATGTCTTCAAGACAAATGTGGCTGATGATTCAGTTTCTTTCCAGGGTTCACAGCCTACAGATTTTATTGGTATCTTTTAATTAGCGACTGATTAAGAACTGTGGAAAATGGTTACTTCATCCAATTAAGTGAATAATTAGATCAATTAAGTTATTTAAAGGTGGGTTGGGGTGAAATCTAAAAGTTGCTACGGCTCCTGTAGGACTGTGTTGATTGTCCCATAGAGATTAATTAGTACACAGGGGGAAACGTTGGGTCACAGTACAGAGAACATGCTGTATTAATGGCAAATCAGAGGAGATCATGTGGCGCATCTAGTTTTTTTGGCTGCTAGAAGCTATTTAAACTGAACAAATCATACATGCTTTTCTTAAGTTTGCTGGTGTCTTGTTTCAGACTCTCAGATCCCTTTTGAGTGTCACTGTTCATTCTGAAGAAGTCCATTGGATTTACTTTGTCAAAGCCTTTTAGACTAGTCTTACAGTCTTATAGTCTTCTTCTCTGTTCAGGATTCAGATGGGTCAGTTATTTTAGTAATTTACGTCAATTTACACCTGGGAGTGTATGCAATCTTCCAGATGTTTCCCCAGTCTTGAGTTTGGTCTTTCTGGACCAGTTTGTCCAGTTTTTGAAGTTGTTTGGATATCTTCCCCTTTTAGTAATATCTGCAAACCTGACTAGTTTACTAACTGTGCGAGGATCTATAGATTTAACAGAAGAGCAGTGGTCCTGAAAAACACTGATTCCCATAATCTTACATCATAACCACATAACTCCTATTGGTTATTGGTCTATGATTACTTGAATCGGTTTTGTCGAGTGGGTGTTTTGTTAATAGGTATTTCTACTGTCGTGTGTGACAGCTGGAAGAGTTTTATTTATGCCCTGTGGAGACCATCTTGTTTCCTAAAGTGCAGCTGGTAGAATACCACTGGGCCTTGGAGATTTGTTTATCTAAGATGCTTCTAGTTTCTAAACATGAAGTTCCCTTTAGATCATATTTCACCCTTGTTCACTGTGTTGGCTCAGTCAGTATCTTCAAGTGCTCTGCAGGCAGACAAGATTCAGTAGAAACAAGTTTTGTTTCTTTAAACTTTTTAGGGCAGGACATTCCTTCAAGCCTGGGAATGTATCTGATTGCTCTTTTTTGGATTAATTACAGAGCAGTAATGTCTTGTTCTGTAATGTGATGATGAATATTATATACAGTATCCTGAATGAGGTCTTACTAATACATGAGAGAGGTTGACTCATGTCCTGTTCAGCACCGTTCAGAAATGCAGCACACTTGCTGGACTGAATTGTACCCTGTTTACAATTTGTAGACGCAATTGAGGTGAATTTTACGGCAGACTTAAGGTTGTGACCTGTGTCTCCTAATTGTGAATAAGCAGGTTCTTCTTGAAAATGTGGAACTTCTGTGTAATACTGACAATAGTGAGACAACATGGGTACAGTAGATGCAAGTTAATACATTATATATTAATCCGATGGTCTAATAATCATTGCTAAAAACATCTAGGTTCTAATGACCTGTAGGCCATTGTTTTTCAGAATAAGGATTTTCAAGGGTAGAAGTATAATTTGTGTTTGCAAAAAACATGCTGATCATCCAAGGTACATTAGTTGTGTGGCATGTGAAACAGAATTCATATTTCTGTTCACTTCCTTATGCCACTCATTGGTCATTCTGAACAATTAGACAATACCTGGAAACCAGAAAGCTTGTGTAACCCGTCTTAGCCTTCTTTAAAATTATAATCAAAGCCCGACCGAAGGAAATAAGGACAATGTAAAGAAAATCTGAAATTCAAATGAGCTGCATACATCCTAAATAGTATTTAATGTAGCAACACTCGAGGTGATTTAGTTTGGTATTAAATTAGATTTAATCAGGCCTAGTTTTCCATTTTAAGTCTCTTTGTTATTGGGTAAACTCCTATATGGACATCATGTCTGAGCATTCTCATAATATTGCCATGTACTGTAAGTGACTCTGTTGCTTTGTCTTTTGGACCTTTTTTTTGGAAAAGCTGCTTTAGAACAGACTGTTCTGTTAATGCGAAATGGCTTCAGGAATAGATTAATAAATGTTACTGCAGAGTTCATCCAATTGTTTAAAAACGCTGTAACTGGAGTCGTGCTTAGAATCTAAGTGGTTCTTTATTGAATTTATTTTTCTGAAGTAAAAAAAAGACTGAAAGGAATGAGGCTAAGAAGAGTTATACAGATATGATGCTTTTCACTTGAAAATAATATAAAAACATTCACCATCCCAGGAAGCAACCGATCGAGGAGTTCTTGATTGCCTGTACACATACTGGTAACGATTCGTGATGTCCTCTGGAAGTAGAAGAGTAAAGGTGAGCAGCAGTGTCAGTGTCAGTGTCGGGGTGGGTCAGCTCGTGTCCTGAAGGGCCAGTCCGTCTGCAGGCTTTCCTTGCCCTTTCACAGCGAGGGAAAAGTTTGGATTCGTTGGATGAGTCTATCAATAATGAAGCTGAATTGGAATGACAACCCGCAGTCACAACCGCCCTGCAGCACTGGAATTGGGCCATCTTGCCTTGTCGCAAAAGAGGGTGGAGTGCCCAGTTAACACATTGGTGAACGAACGCACTACAGCTATTGCCAGACCCACTGGGGCTATCCTCTGGCGCCTGTACAATGTGTTGGGGCCTGAGAGATGAAGTAATTGAGCTAATCACTCCCTGCACTCCGCTAGCATTTTGTTGCTATCAGGGTTGGACAGGTCTGCTGTTACCCCACCCCCAGTCCTCTCTCTGTGAAGGATTATTACTACAGTATGTAAACCCTGTGGGTGGACACCTTGTCCCAGTAGTCATGAGTACTGTTGAGGTTTGAAACACATGAAAGGTTTTAGGCACAACCCAGTGCCCCAGCATAGGAAATCACTTTAATGTGAAGATAGTTTTTAAGCATATTATTAAGAAGCAGAATCAATAAGATCTCTGTATTTTTGTAAAATCCTGGTATTACTTTAACATTTGTGAACTGGTTCCTTGCTTGCACGACTGAAGGACTCCGTTGCTGTATGCGTCCTGTGAATGTATTTTAATAGGATCTGTGCTAGAATTCAGGGCGATTTGAAATCTTCTTTGAGCTGGATTTAGTAAAGGTTATCACCTGTAGTACCATCTGAGCTCACTCTTGCAGTGTTCAGCACCAGCTTGCTTAGGATGGGTGTCTGTTAAAAATTTGTTTTTCAGGTTCTGGAAGAGAGAAAAATTCCCTGGTCCTCAGCACCCCTGTGATAACAACAGCCTTCCTCATCATAGAAATCGTATTAGATCATAGATTGCTTTCATTTATACAGTTTAAAAATCTGTTTTGCAGTAAATCACCTCTCAATAGTGCATTTATACCATGATCTGTAGAAGACATGGCCGGAAACAGTTGATCTGCAGAAGTTTGACGCTTTCTGGATTGAGGTGTCTTCATCTGCCCATTGTATTGCTACAGTTCTGAGACCGGTACAGGTGTGTGCATCGCGAGTGTAAGACATTGCCCTCTGCACGAACTTACTGTACATAATGGAAGGTGAGACAAGTCAGCACTTCTGTATCCACTGCTGCAGTGGAGTACTGCGCAGGGCGACAATTGCTTCACCAGTATAAGACAGGCGAAACTTTGGGGAGGCCAGACTGTACAAGCCATGAGTGGAATTTAACCAGGACATGGGTTAACAGCCTTTACCAGTATTACCTCTGGGATCTTTAATGACCAAGTAGTCCTGTTTATCCTTTACCTTTGGTCTTCTGATAATTCTCTGACTTTCCCCATGACGATGTGGTGCAGAGAGTTTTGCATCTGTATTCAGCCTCCTTCAATATGCAATGAAAATTAAGGTGACTTCCAGACACTTCTGTAAATTTAACTTTGTGAAACTACCAGATTAATGTATTACAGGAATACATTTTCACAATTTCATCATCAAGCGAGTTTATTAATATACTCACTGAAGTATCACTTAAAAATATGTATTTCTTTTTAATTAATAAGTGAAGGAGGGACATACTGATGCTGAAGGAAAACTGCTAGGTAATCCAAAAGGAAAGTAGGGAATCCAGTTCCAATGACTAAAATCCACACCAGGCTATTCTTTGCTCCAGAAAGATGATAGGGAAGAGAAAAAAAAATCTTTTGCAAGCATTTGATGTAGTTTCCAAGACAATAAACCCATTAGTTTGTAAAAATAGTTTTCTTCTGAAGTATAACTTTTGTCTCACTTTGAAAGAAGTTCTCATTCAGGATGGGTTTCTAAAATAAGTTATAAAAATCAGTATGAAAACTTAGTTCTTAAAACACTTGTAGGATGTTTGTTAATCTGTTAAATTGTGCGACGTCTTGTTTGTGTCTGAACACATAACACTAGGTTTACTGTGCATGTGCATGTTTCTGCCTTTATTCTGTCCTAGCTGCTGATGTATTTTTTTTACTAAAGATTATATGATCCAGCTTCTGGGCCTGTGAGGGCAAATTGGGTCTTCTGTTGCTTTGCTATTGAGAACAAATGCATTATTTATAATGTAAAATCTATTTTAGAGAAAGACACACACAAGAGACTGATTTTATCCTTAGGGGTGAAAGAAAATAAGTTTTCAGTGTATTTGCCTATGCAAGTTCCAAAGCTTTATGCTGTATTCAAGTCATGCTGGAAAATCGTTTGTACCTTAGGGCACATAGTAATATATTATATTGGTTTTGACCAGACTGCATTAAGTATTCAGATTCCTGGGTTTTGCACACACCATTACATTCCAGAGCTGCCTATGAAAGTTATCAATATTTTGTACTCTTTCTCAACAGATGGTTGCATAATAAAAGGGAAAAATCATTAATCATCACAGGCCAGTGGCTAAAATAATGGGTTACAGTACACTTATGATATCAAGGCATAAAATGCCAGGTTAGTAGAGTGAACTAAAGCTCTTGTCTTGGTTTCTGATATCTGAAAGAATTTAGATTTTGCAATACAGGCCTAACTGTCAACTATTTTCTGAGGTTAACCTGGTAGGAAGGCTTTTTTAGAATCTGTTAGAATAAGGGATGTGTACTTCTAAATTAAGCATTACCTCCTAATCCTTCTTATATTGCAGTTGACACAGAGATCTATATAGCAAAGACTAATACTTAAAGAAAATCTACTATTTGTTTTGTAGTAAGGGGCAGGTGGGGCATTGTACATCTAAACACTAACTTGTTTTTATTAGTTATTTGCAATCTTTTATCTGAGGGTATATTCAAAAAGGTGAATTCTCAGAAAGTGCTTGTACCCTGGGAGTCTCGAAATGTGATTTTCCTTCTCGGTTAGGTCTCTGGGGATTGCCAGCTTCTGTAGCAGTAAAAGTACCCTCTCTGAGATAGAATGCAATATCCTGTTCCTGGATCTTTGCTTTAAAAAGTTCCTCAGCAGACAGGCGAGGGTTTGCTCTCAGACTCACCTTTGTAGTTTGGTGACATGACTTTCAGAGCTTTTCTTTTCACTGAAACTTCGGATCATGTTTAACATCTCATCAACTGCACCTAACTTTCCAAGCCTTGAAGAAAAGGAAGTGTTCGTTAATTTCGATGCCCACGTTCTCTCTTGCTGCACTGGCGTCTTTGAGGTTCTGGAATGACTTTCAGAAAGTGAGGAGAAAGCGGGTGAGCAGCTATGGCAATCCCCTGCTGGCTTTCCCCCCCGAAACATCTCATGTCAGAAACTCAAGTGGGAACATCGAAGCATGAGCTTGTTTATGAAAGCACCAGCAGCCTGTGAAATGAAACTCCAGCCATCCATCATTAGAAAATTGCTTATTTCTGGTATGAGTTGCTGGATCCTATCCTGGAAATACAGGCAGGGCTACTCTCTGGATGGGATGCCAGTCTATTGCAGGATGTGCATGCCCGCACAGAATGCAGAGCAGACTATTAACCCAGGCAGCATGTTTCTAGGCAGCAAGGTCATTGGAACCTGGAACACCCAGAAGAGTCTTATGTTGACCAAGGGGGAACATGCAAGCTCCATACAGAATGTCTCTCTGTCAAGTGGTGTTAAGAAGGTCGGTTTTCTTGTAGCTTTTTTGAAGACTCAGCGGTTTAGAGTGAAGCTTGCACGCAGTCCTTCTTGGTAACACCTTGATCTTCTCTGAAAATGACTTTTAATGTGGGTTTGTCCTCGCAGACACATCGTTTTATAACATCCAATTGCGTCGCAGGAGGAAACAATAATGAGTCATGCTTTTTGTCTTTGAAGGTGTGTGGCTGTCTTGCGTGCATTAGTGCAATGTAAAGAATACCAGGAGGCATTTTCTAAAATTTCAGTCCAGTGTGCAGGTACACACTTAAATATATTTTTGCAGGTTGGACATAAGGATAAATTAAAACAGTATGTTTTTTTAAAATTTAGTCAGGAAATAGTTTCCACTGAATGACATGTTGTGGTCACCATAGTTCTCCGTACTCTGCTCTTTTTAATTGTAGTCATGCAGCCCAGACAAGTTGGCACACCACAGACACTGACGTAGAAAGCACTGAATAAAGTTTTTTCTTCAAAACCATTCTTGCATCTGTACTGAGAACGTAAAAACATGTAAGTTTTTTAACTAGTCCTATAGTATAATAAACAGTAGAACTTTTCAAGCTCAAGTTTTTTGATAGGCTGAAGCATATGGTTGCCTACTGATCCCAAATGTGATTCAGTCGGAAGAAGTTGCCCAGGCATAAAAATAAACATGATTTCACATCATGTGTCTCATGTCATGTGGTTTTATGCCATTTGTGGTGCTGTAGACATGGCACATTGTCGGGGGAGAATGTCACAAGCCTTCTAAAGAACACTAATTCATACTTCGTTGGCTCTTCACCTGAGGCAGTTGTTTCAAAGATGTCCATCTTTAGTTTTGTATGAGACATTATAAGATGTTAGCTTTGAAACAACTGCTTTAGAGACAAACAGGGTTCATCTCCAGTCTGTTTTATGTTTACTTTCTGTTCTGGACAAAATTGTGTAGAAGTATGCAGGGCAGTCCAGAGTTTCACTTCTGCATCTGAGCTGCAATAAAAAGCTAAATATGAAAGAAAATAAAAAAATATGTAGTGCTTTTTTGGTCATGTTACAGTTTTGTGTGGCCTGATGTGGCAGCATTCTGCTTTCACCATTTGAATGGATCCAAATGGTCCCAGATATTCTCTGGCTTATTAATGAAGCACTCGACTGTTGGTGGCTCAGTTGTCACATTTTGAATAACGTACTTCCAAAATTTAATTAAAACAACCTCCTCCTAATGATTTTAATTAAAGCAGACTACTGCTTAATAATTATAGAGAGGCCAAAAGTGTTCAGCACATGAACCTTGGAGAATTGATCCCTGCCCTGGAACGGTCTTTGTACAGAGCGCTTTCAAAGTGTCTAATGAAAGTACAATATGCGTATGTTGAATATTCAACATAAATGCTTCCTGCTGAAGTCAAAGCAAAGTTTTCTCTCCCTCAACGAATAGTGTTAAATTGCACAATAGAAATATAGTTCATTATTTCCATTATAGTTTTGTCTGAAAAACGTATTTTCCAGATGTGCTGCTTAGGAGGTTTTGGACTAAAATGTCCTGCTTGTGTTGCAGCAGAGTGATTGGAGCTTGTTAGGCAGTCATATCCACAGTGCGGGTGGCCTACACATTTTCTAGTGTTATTGTAGTCAGACAGAATACTGAATTATTTAATTTTAATTATTTTATTCAGGTTTAAGGGTAGCGCAGTGGTGCAGTGGTTTTGCTGCTTCAAAGAGCTGGGCCCCAGGTTCAATTCCAGCTGTCTATGTGGAGTTTGTACGTTCTCCTCTTGTTCACGTGGGTTTCCCCCTGGAGCTCTGGTTTCCTCCCCAAGCCCAAAGACATACTGGGAAAATAGGTCCTGGTGTGAGTGTGTGTGCCAGCGTGTCCTGGGATAGGTCCCGGCTCCCTCTCGTCCCTGCATTGAAAGAAGCAGTTAGAAAAAGGGGGGACGTATGGGTGTTCAGTTGTAAACTTTGTGTTTGCATTTCACATGTGGCAGAAGAAGGCTGCACAGCCCCTGCAAATATGCTGGTGTGCTGTTGTAACTGCCGCTGAAATCCACTGCCTGGCCTGCGCTGATCACACAGCAGCCTGTTGTCCTGCACCTGGAGGGGGTGGGATCGGGGTGGAGTGCAATACGGAGAGTTGTGTTCCTTCTCCTTCTTTTAACTTATTGAATTTGGTTTGGAGAAGCAAAGTGATGTGGTCTGAAGTGAACGTTTAATTAAATGACAATATTAATCTTCCACATTGTTCGCTTACATTAATGAGGAATTTCCTCTTCTTCGTAATGTTTTAGCTGGGCAAAACAAAAACCTAATATTTAGTTTATGTCTCACGATCATATTAGACATCCAGCCTTTGTACGTTTGTGTTTATTGACTCATCTTTTCCTGTAGCGCAGCGTTTGATCTGTAGACGCTGCTGTTCGGAAGAGTGATGTAGAGAGTAATTCACCTCCATTATTTCTTAACGGGAAGAACAGAAACATCATGCGTTACTGAGTCTTATGTTTGTAAGACTATGCTGTTGTCATTCTCATACTCTTGATTTTTACATTAGGAAACTTATTTATGAACTGTTTCAATAAAAACGTGCTTCTTAAATGTTTTAGTGAGTGTATCGTATTGCAAGTATTTATAAATTCTACTATTGAACATATTTAATTGTGTATTTTTTTAGCATTGTTATTTTGTTTTTTAGATTTTGTTGTGAATATAGAGTGAGAATTGTATCTCAGTTTTATCTAGAAATGTTGTGGTTAAAATCTTTAACATAAACTATAATTTACGGTTTTCTGTTTTCTGATTAGTTGGATGTTATAATTGAAATTCCTGTTTAAAACGAGTGATACTGTATCTAGTACCAGTGCTAAATTAAAAAGGTTTTGAAGCTGTTTCAGTCCTAGCAACGTCGTTTTTCTTAAAGTTTTGTTGTTTTTTTTGTAAGAAATACAAATATTTTCTAAAATTCTTTCCATTTTCTTTCTGTGCCTGTGGGTCTTTTCTGTTTACTGTTTCTCATAATGTCAAATCTCCTTATGTATTAAAGCTGTTTTTTGTTTAACGTATAAGTGAATTTTGCTTTGCGTAAACAGCGAATTAGCTATTGCCTGATGTTTCTTCCTTGTTATTATTTACATTTTAATGAGAAATGTGAGGATGGGAAGTGCTGTAATGTATTGCATACTGAAAATTCACACATTAAACAGTAGCTAGCATTAAAGTGTTCTCAATTTATATTAATTTCAGATTATTTTGTCATTACTTCTTCAAGCATATAAAATCTGCAAATATGAATAGTTGATTGAGCTCGTGAATTATGCATACTATATCAAATTTTTGCAGTAGAGAGATGACTAAGGGGCTGAACTTATTTGTAAGTATAGTTTTATTTTATAATGTATTACTTGCAAAGCCTAAATTACTGGAGGCTTCTGACTTCTAAATCACAAACATGGTATTTTTGCTAATTGATTATTTAAGTCAGGTGCGTACAGTTAATATAAGACACACGGTAAACCAACAGACTATACTCAGCTCTTTATGGACTGTATATAGGCAAGAAAATGCCCTCCCATATTAGGACTTTAAGATGTAACCCTAGAGGATTTACAGATGAGCTTAACCTACATAATTGTGTCACACAACTCGGCTGAAGTGGCCAGAGAGTTCATGGAAAGGACTGAGGAAGTATGCAGGCAGCTCGAATGGGTCCCTGGGGTCTCGATGTGCTCAAGTGAAGTTTCAATGCGTTTGAAAATGGTGCAGTTTGACTGGTGTGCTTTATTAATACAGTAAGGTCCTGCAGGGGCTCTAGTGTATGAAGAAATATAAGTAAAATATCTTCTTTTAACATCCTCATTGTTGCCAGTGACCGTTATGACAATACGCCATAGCTGCTGGGATCTGTGTGGTTTGAAATGAGGAAATTTTCCACAATTGGCTGTTTCACTGCTGACAGGAAGTGAGGAAAGGAAGTTCTGAAGAATGTGTTTGTCACTGTATGATAAAAAGAGCCATTAGAGTTGACATCATCATCATTTAAATGAACTTCTGAGCCATTAATGGAAAAAGCTTCCTTTTTTCTACAAATTGTAGTACAGTGTACTTTATAGAAATGTTCAGATCTCATCTCACATTTCAACAAACTTGCCTTTTCTTGCTTCTTTTCCTCTTGCTGGTTTTGGGTCTTTATTGGGAATCGCACTTGACGAACACTGGTTTTAGGATAACCCTAAAAGATGTCCTAAAATAAATCTGACAATTAAAATTAAAATGATACCACATAATATGAAAAAAAAACTTTTTGCACCAATACGTTATATGTTTCAAACATATTACACATATCTGCCTTTTGGAATTCATTTTCTTTTTTTCTCACAGTGAGCAGAACATGCCAGTGACTGTTGTCACTTGTGTGTATCCAGATATGATTTAACACCGTTTCCTCTGGCAATAGTTGACATTCTGAGAGCAAGACAAAGCTTTGCAAACAATGAACAATTTTCTGTGGCAATAAACATCAGTAAGTGATAGTTTGGTGAAAATGAATGTTCCCAATGGCTGGTAATAGGGGTTTTGTCAAATAATATCATCGTCATGGGTCTGTTACAAAAGGGTTCATGTGTGCTGCACTGTCACAAAAATGTAATACAAGATTTTGGCCTGCATTTGAAATCAGTTAGGTCCTTTGAATATTTTAAAAAGTTAGAAGGAATTCTTACTGTTTCAGCACAGATTTATATTATAGAAAAGGAAATGCTTTTTATTAGGACTGATTGAGGTGTTACAATTCTTTACAGTATGGCCTTTTGTAGAAGGCATGAGGAAAGCAAAGAGAAGGTTTAGCATGAATTCAGCACGGAGTGTGGAAATCAAATTGCAAAAGATTGTGATGAATTTGCATGATGTTTTCATTTGGAGACATCTGGAAGAGTGTTCCCTTCCTGTCTCCACAGTGTAATAAGGATCCTGTTTCCCTGGAAAGTACAGGAAATACCTCTGGACTGAAGGGTAAGAGTTAGGAAGACAGATTGAGAGATGTGAATTGTTTCAGCTTCAGTGAATGAAGATTGAGGCGCGAACCTAATTGTAGTGTTTAAAATCTCTCAAGGGATAAATAAGGTAGATTCTGCTGTAAAAGTTCATTTAAAACAGGTTCATCTTGTGGTCAAAAATGGAAACTGAAGCACTGCTTTGGTAAAGATACTGGGAGAGCGATCAATGCATGGGACAATTAGCCTTCTTGCTGAAAGGAATATAGATCATTCAGGACCCACCTGGACTGTGTGCTGAAGTTTATTACAATTACAGGACGTGAACAAGCCCTGATATATGCAGCCATCTGCTCTTGGTTGTTGTTAAGGTCTTGTTAATCATCTCTGCATGTCTTTTGGGTATTTTTAAAGATAATTTTATCTCTTTTCTTTTAGAATTGTATGTGAAGCTACTTTGTCATTTTAATCTTCTGCTGAGACTGTGTAAAAAAACAATTCCTTGCTAAAACCTAGAAAGAGCAATAAGCTTTGGGCCAGGAGAATGGGTCCTCATTCATTTGATAAGGCTGTCATGTGAACTTTGATCTTTAAAGTGAAGGAGGGTCCCCAACACAAGCCCAGACAACACTGAAAGGTTTCTGGAAGATTTCTATTTTAGGGTAAAGTAAACAATACTGGGTTTCTTGGAACTGTCAGAGGCTGATGTAATTTAGAGATACTCCAGGACCTCATTCTAACAAAAATAGCATTTTTTTCTTGCGAGTTTTATTATACAGTGACCATTTAAAGGCAATTGTGTTCTGACGTAAAAATAGTACTGAATACTGTTTACACACCGAGGAAGATAAACCTCCTCTTACCCTCAGCAGGCTGTTCGGCAGGGAGCAGGTCTCCCATGGCTGGGTGTGTCTGTGCTCACTCGTCTCACTCTGTGTGAGTCAAGACTGAGTCTGTGTGCATCCTGTTTTGTTTTTCTTGAGCAGTTTTCTTTTATGGTCTTTTCATATATAGCCTTTTGAGAACAATTGACTTGCCGTTTAAACCCGCGACTTCAGAAATGAGTACCTTATTACTGGAAAACGTTAAAAAGATGAAACGCCATATTTGTATCGTTTCCTGCCTAAGTGATCTGGAGAAAATGAGACCTAAGGAAGGCAAGACTATACTCGCCTTGTTCTCTTAATGGTACTTAATGAGATTCAGGGTGGCGGAAAGTTTAGCTTTCAGTCTTATCAGTGTTTATTTAACAGTGGCAGGAATATCTAACATAAGATATTTGTTAGAATTGTATCAGTATTTCTGTCATAATTAAAACTGTGCTAAGTACTGGTTTGCAGAAACTAGTGCACTCTTTTGCTTTCAGAGGAGTTGTAATCACTGGAGGCTGGTGTGTATTCCTGCTGTGCTTCACACTGTACTGTGTGTTGCATGCTGCTGTAGTGGTGACATCATTGTCTGCAGAAGACGGGGCTGACTGCTGTACTGGGGGTGCCAGGGCGTTCTGGCCATCTCGCTAGTAAAACAGACCCCCCGTCTTTTGCCCTTCCTCAAATCAGACGGGAATCGCAGACTCTGGGACTCTGCTGTACATGACAGAACGGCTTTTGTTAAAACATTGTTATTCATTAGTGCACAGATGTGTTTATGTTCCGGGCTGGAAAAAGTGCTAAACCACTGTGTGTTTAATTACACGTGCAGGTGAATGAACACAAGTGAGTCAGAATGATGAGGTTTAACACAAATTAAGATAAAGGGCTGTACTGTGGGGATAGGCTGTGAATATGTGCAGACACAGTCCTACACAAGATCAGGCGGAGCTGTGATATTAAGCGCCTCGTTAATTACTGGTAAACGGTGTACATTACATGTCCGGGGAAGAATTATATTTTATATAATTATATTATTATATCACACATATCCCCCAACTCTTTTTTTGTAATTCAGTTAACTTTAAGTCATGGATTTTCAAGTCTTAAGCTTTTTGGTGGTGGCCAATCTGTTTCTTAAGTGAATTTGGATCTGCAACGTTTTGATTAGAAATGACACTTGCTGGTTCGGGTCAAGCGACGCGTTAGTTCAGTTAAGGATTTTGTTTTTGAAGCCAGCAGCTGTGTGGAGGGTGGGGGTTCCCAGGACCTGGGCTGGATTCCCCTGCTTTTCATTCGTCACCAGACCCGTGGATGGGGACATCAGTCTCTGATCACTCGTTTTGATGCACTTTGTCTGTGTCCTGATGTAACTGAATGTTTGTTTGATGTTGCAGTTTGGCATTGCATGAAAAAAGGATAAAGTGAGAGTGATAAAATACTAATTACCAGCAAACTGGGTACATTTAAACCTGTACTTTGGGCTGATTGGCCCTTGGTCGTCTTCTGTGTTTTTGTCTGGGGATGTGAAAGCCCATGTTAGAACACGATGAGTTTAGATCCCAGGAGATCTTTTTTTCACTTATCTGCTTTGGTGCCAGTTACTTACTGTAAGTAATACATTCCCTCCAAGCATGGCTATTGTGTGAAATAATCCTGGACTCACTTGCTGGAGCTCCTTTGAAGATGGTGCATGGCTGTAGTGGGACTGCAGTGCCTGAAGCCAGGATCAGGGGGCTTGGGGCTATAGCACATCATGCACAGTTCAGCACAGCCTGCAGGAGCCTATGAGACTTGGCCTCAGACCCGCTTTTTTGGGGAAAATAGCATGTTTCAGGATGGATGCCTGTGCAGGGTGGAAAAATTCTTCAAAGCTTAGTAGCTGGTTATGCTTCAAGACTGACCAGCACCACGATTTCATTTTAGGGTTTTATATGTTGCAATTCTGAAGGCAGCAAAGACCTGTGATTTGATATTGTCCTTATACATTCTGTTTAAGTGCTTTTGATAAAAGCAAGCAACCTGCTTTTGAAAACTCTAGGTACTGTATTACAGCAGATTATCAAATCCTGTTCCGTAGTTCAACACTGTAATGTGTCATAATGAAAAACACATGTAACATCAAATGGGAAAAACGGTCTAAATTGTTGAACCTCTACAGTTTCAAAAACCTCTAATTCTAATGCACTAGCAGTCTTCTTCTGCGAAATTATACCCTGCAGTATAACATTGCCTATTAATACATTACAGAGGAAATTAGGATTTCATCCACAAACTCGGCACTCGTTTTCTAAGAATGCATTCATCTTTGCCTGGTTCTCTGGGATTCAGTATTGACTGACAATCAGAGAAGTTAAGAGTAGAAGAAAGGTTCCACATGAGAGCGGGCTGCCCGGCTCATGTACAGTATTTGGTAAGACCCAACTGATCTGAGGGTCTCATCCAGCCAGTATCCAGAGAAGTCAGTGTATCAGCTTCAACAACATGGCTGGGGAATGTTTCCTGACCCCCACAACCCTTTGTGTAAAGAAGTGCCTTCCTCTAGTTTGTGTTTCCCTGTTGATTCTGATTATATCGTTTGAGTTGAACTTGTCGGTGCCTTTAGTTATTTTGAATACATGAATAGAGTCCTCTCATTGTCCTCTCGGAATTTAAAAGATTTGGTTCTTTTAACTGGTCCTTTGACCCTGGGAATGTATGAGGCTGCTCTTCTCTGGATTGATTCCAAGGCATTTTTTGTAGTGTGCTGACCAAAATAGTTCCCAATATTCAAAATAAGCTCTTACTAGTGCATTGTACAATTGTGCCATAACATCCCTTGATTTTAATTCAGTACTTTTATACACACTGGCTATCCTAATGTGCCCCTTTTTTCCTTGTTTTCCCACTGTTTAGAAAATGTAATGTTCATCTTTTTTTTGTAATTTGTATTCTGCAACCTGCGTCTAAAACCCTGCACTTGTTACCTTTTCTGCCAGTCGAGCTATGAATTTAAAACAAATATCAGTGTTGGCTATCAGTTAACTTTCTGAAGCACTGATCCTGACATTACTGTTGGAAAATCATTTATTGTGGGAAGCAGGAGAAAAACAAGGCTGCACGTTTTTGTACTTTCTGAGAAGAGTTATTACTGTAAATCTGTTTATTGGCAGGAAAGCATTGTGCTTTGTGAGTTAAACATTTTTGATTAATTGATTCAATACTTGAAACATAACTGTCTAGTAACAAAAAAGGATAATTTGCATGTGGGACTTCAACAGAAAAAGACATGTAATCACTGCCTCTTTATTGTATTTATTTAACGCTTAGTTTGCAAGTAGTTGTCTTAACTGGAAGGTTTGAAGGGGATCTGAGATTTCGCAGGAAGTGCATGTCCAGATTTGATATGTGAATTGTTTGCCGCAGTAAGCTTACAATTTGAAGGTACTTTTTTGGGAAAAAGTATAAAAATGGAACTTGACATTTATTCTGCTTTCATCTTTTTAAGTATTAAATTGTTTGCCAGATCCATTCCTCCTATTTATTTAATGCAACATTACCTTCATGTTTAGGCAGATTGGATAGGGCAGTGCTCTCTTGAAGACATTCTTGCTTTCTCAGCTTGTTCCAAGGTTCATCGACTATTAGAAATAGGTTTTTTGTATTCTGCGTGGAGCCTCTTATTTTTCACTTTCAGTCCTGGAGGGGTTTTCTGTATTTACAGCAGGCCCCTCCTTTTTGCTCATCTTTTGGTGAAACTTGGATGAAAATCTTCTTCCTGATCGAACATCTGGCATCTGGCTTTCAGATTTTTCAATGGCAAGAGGTGCTGCTGAGGCTGTGGAAGATTCCTGCAAGACTGTCTTCACTTGTCTTGTGTTTTATTGTTTTATTTTTAATGACTTATTTTTTGTTACGCAAACCAGAGGATACAAGTGGAAGCTAAATGGAAGTCCAGTTCAAACAAAGGGTGGTGGGAGCTGGGATAAAGCTACCCAGCCTTGTTGTTGAAGCCGATACCCTGGATTCTTTCAAGAAATGGCTGGATGAGATCCTGGGAATGATAACTGCTCATTAGGTAGCTCACATCATCATCACTGAATGGCCTCCTCTTGTTCGGAACTTTTCTTATTTTCTTAAGTGCACGTGAACAGAGATAAGACAACGAGTAAAGAAAGAAAAATAAGCACTTGCACTGCAGTTACCAATCACAAGTATTCACGCGAAATGCAGTGGATTAAAAGTCACACACAGCGATGGAGCCAATACACCTGACTCCCTCTCCAAGGCGGTAGCAGCCGAGATGCTATTTTTGTTTCTTTGCTTTTCTTTGGTAGATTTCTTGGCGTTCCAGCGTCTTTACTCATCTTATCTGCTGAGGACATTAACTGGGGTTATTAACTAATGAAGCGGATGCTTCCCAACCCACGGCTCACCCTAATTATGTAGCTAATGAATTAAAACGAGCATATTCTGTTTGGAGTGAATGAAGCACAAAATTCCGCCTTTCAGTTTCAGAGAGGCGTGCTGTTGAAAACACGGAGAATGAAAGTCTGTGTGTGTTTCGATCCATGCCAATCTGATTTCAGCCTCTTGGTGCCAACCTTTGCCACTGCTGGCTGCTGCCACTGAGTCTGCGAATTTGCTTTTGTGAGGCCTTGGGTCCTATTCAGCATCTTTTTATCATCTGTGTCCTGTTTCCTTTCAGCAACCTGGTCAAGACACAAAAGCAGCCAGAGATGCACAGCAACCTGTTGACTGAATGTGACCTGTTGAAAAAATGTCTTTACCTCAAGTAGCTGTTGAAAGAAATAGCTGTGATTCTCTAGCCCCATTTGAGCTTTAGCAGTTTTTCCTCCGATTGTGCTGTAGTGTTATAGTATAAATGGCTTTGTTTGTTTTCTGTTTGTTTTTATGGTTACACAAATGGAGAATTACAGTTAACACTGTACTATTGGAATGAAAATGTCTGTTAAAGCTTTAACTAGCTAATAACAAGCTTAGGCAAAAAGCAAATAGATTTGCTTTATATGTATGTCAAATTTTGATAACTTTTAAAGATTTATATAACTTTTTCATTCCATTAGACACTTTTGTTGGATTTTAATCCAGTTAATTTTGCTGTGGCATGTGTATTAGTACATAAACAATTGAAATGTTGGATCTGTAAATTCAGAAGAGCCATTGTAATTAGGGAGGAAGTCTCCATTTTTAACTTTTTTTTACTCAAAAATGTTTTGAGTTGTTCAAATTAATTGGGACCAAAGTGGATTGGAACAGTTGGTGTATCTGGTTGTCATGTGTTCACACATTGTCAACAAGAGTTTGCCAATAATTGTTTGCAGCGCATGGTTGCAGGGTCTTTGTTGCCAAAAATCTATGCAAGAATGTATCTTTTGTTTGCCATTAATTCTAACCACATAAAGCTAATTTGGATTTCCTGGTGTGTGATTTAGGTGCAGTTTTTACTTTGATAGTTGTTGCTTTATCTGCTGGCAATTCTACCTGTCAGTGCAAGAACACAGAGAGGTGAAAGTGAGCTGCAGTCTCCAGCAAAATGGCTTTAGAATTAATTCACGTAGAATCACCTAAAGCTCTGGTTGTAGCCATGTTAGGGAGCCTGAATGTGAAATCTGCATTTTCTGTAATTTACATGCAACAAAAGCAGAACTACACCACTGCCTGCAGGACTCCTCTGCAGTACCTGGGTAATTAGTACAGTACTAATCTATATTGGCTTGGCTAACTCCATAGAGCTGCAAACAAGGTTAGTCCACAGGAACATAAGGACATTTATAAATGAAACAAGGCCATTCAGCACATTTAGCTTTTTAGCAGTAAGTAGTCAATTGATCTGAGCATCTCATCCAGCAGTTTCCTGAAAGAAGCTAGGATATCAGCTTCTTAAAAAAAATGGCTGGGCAGTTTCTTCAAAATTCTCACGAGTCCTACAGTATATGGGTTCTGATATTAATTTATAAAGGACTTTCAAGTACCATACATTTTGTATGAAATACATATATGTTTATGTTGATTGTTATGTCTTTAATACGGTACTGTCTCTTAACTTGTGGGATGCCTGTTTTTTTTAATTGAAGATGCAGTCTGTGCGTCTGTATCTCTTAATTCGCAGACGTTCAGCGTGAATGCAGTCTGTAATCTGCCCCCTAGTGGCAATGCTGGTACAGCAGCATGTGGTAGTCACAGGCATTGGTCTGGATTCACTGTTTAAAATTCTGTGACTGGGGTTTAATTTTGTAAGAAACATTTTGATCTGTTTTTTTTTTTAATTTTCATTTTTGAGCTATTCGCATTGAGCAAAATATCTGTCACTTAGGTTGCTTTGCTTTTTTAAAATGAAATGACCATGGTTAATTAAAGAGGGGAAAATGTGTGAACAACTGCGTTTGTTTGAGAGGGTCTCTGGAGTAGGGACTTAGCAGCACAGTGACCAAGAAATCATTCCCTTGCAAAATGTGTTTACCAGGTGTCAGGTCTTATTCCGTCTTAATTTGTGCTGCTGTCTGTGCCTTGGAAATTTTCCACAGACTTTAAGCGAAATGAATGCTCGCCCTCAGGAGGGAGAAAGGAAGTTACACCTGATGGTGCTTCCAGACCCATGGAAGCAGAATGATATCACAGTGATTAGAAACTTTCAGATGCACACACAGCAGGTTGGAGAATATCATGCAGTTTTGAGAGTCAGATGTTACATGGAAGGATAATATGGTTTTGCTGTAATGGTCAGTCTGTCATCGCCCTCAGTGCTAGACAGTTCAGAGAGTTTGAGCAGATCTTACTGCCACAGGGCTGCGATGATATATTGATATATTGGTAAGTTAGTAGTAAATCTGCCACACTGGGTTAATCAAATATTTATTAATAATGAAAATGACACACTAAACAGCAGACAACATAAACTTACAACGTACAAGTTAACTTATTTAAAAACAAAGTGTCCTGACCGACCAGAAATCCCAGACCGCTTTCAAGTATTCAAAATCCTGTATAACACCTACACAGGCGAACAAGAGAGATAAGTCTGCCTCCTGCTTAAAAACAGAATACAGCCTAGAATTAAAGGTCACTATAAACCCAGATGCTGCAAAATGAATGGGAAACCCATCTCTCTATTCCATAAATGTTCCCAGTAACCAGGAGAGGTCGTTTTCAACCTATAACTTCTTTATACGAGAAATCAGAGATTCTTAAAGAGAACAGAATTCCCTTTGTTAAGGGAACCTTTGTCAGGTTCCCAAACACCTGAATCTGGCCATTTGTGATGATCTGGACAACGACCTCTCACCTGACACAAGCATTTTTCTTGTATTCTTCTCTTCCTGCTCCTTCTCTCTTCTTCCATGTTCTCCATTTTGTCTATCCACCTGTCATTTTTCCCGTATTCCTGGACTGTTGATGACCCTGAATCCTTTACCCAGAACTTAATTAACCAAGGCATACCAGAGATGCCTTTGATCGATGTGTCTCGGATCCTCTTACACTCTCTTGCTTTGAAGCTCCCGAGAACTGTAAATGTAAATGAACTGTAAACTGTAAAACACTGTAAGTGTTAATTATTATCTCTCGATTCTTAAGACACTTCAATGGTCACTTCCAATAGCCGTAAGAATTACACCTATGTAATTGTAACAGTCAACAAGACTATAGCTTCTGTAGAATTCAGATGACTGCGCCTGAGGGTATCATACAAGCAGCACGTTTCACTGGAACCTTTTTTCGGAAGGTGTGCCTCAGGGTTCTTTATGGGCTCCTGATCCTTTCTGAAATTAATGTTATTCCAAAAAGAATTTAGACAGGCAGGTGAGAAAGCCCCCTGAGACACTGCCAATTTTAAGGCGTGCTATAGGAAACATTTAAAGATCTTTGCAGTTAATGTAGATACAGATGTTAAGTGCACCCATAGATGGCTTCAGTAAATATGGGAAGAATACCTCTATTAAAGAAAGAGTTTATTGTGGCTGTGTAATAGCTATACATTGCAGTGCCTCCTGTGGCACATTAACTTTCACTTAGCACTGCCCTAACTCAGTTCCTGAGTTGCCTTTATGCTGTCATAATAGAGTTTATCCATGTGTGTACCTGCTGCAGTGTCATCTTGTGATATAGCCCACATTGGTGGTGGTGGAGGGGATCCCCATTACCTGTAAAGCGCTTTGAGTGGAGTGTCCAGAAAAGCGCTATATAAGTGTAAGCAATTATTAATTATACCTCCCTAAATGGCTTAGGAACAATCTTTTGACTTGGTGTATAAAAAAAAAATCATGAAGTTACCATACACCTTAACCTAAATGCCTTAACTATTATCATGTTCTCAGTTATTCTCAGTTATTTTTTCAAATAAAAAAATGTGTGGTAAATAAAGAAATATCACTTACAAACCCACAATGAATCAGTCGACATTTTTCATTTTCTTATTAATTGCTAAGAAATAATGCGTAAGTCAATTTCTAAAATGTTTGTTAAATATTCATGAAGTGAAAATGGTTTCTGAACTAGTACAACATACACCTGTCAGATGGCAATGTTCTTTCAGTAAAAACAAGTAGAACTTTGTGATTTTACGTATGTTTTTTGTTGAAGTCAAATTTGTAAGAGAAATTGTCCACACTTTAAATCCTGGAAATACCATTTTTAAAATAAGAATACTGTATGAATGCACACAAACGTCACTTCAGCCTAGTTTAGGATAACGTAAAATATTGTTTATTCTAAGTAACAACGAAACGAAAAGTGCATGTTTGTTCTTTCACAACACAGGAGAAGTAATGATTCACTGTGTGAATAGTAAAACTAATCTAGCAAAACTAGAGATTTCTCCAGCTTAAAGTGTTTATCTTTGGAGCTGCTCTAAACTGGTGGTTTCCAGCTCTGGTCCAGCGGTTTGTTTTTGTTCCAGCCCGGTTCCTAATGACAGTCTGATGGGTTTGAATGTTCTGTGTGAGGCATGTTTTACACGTATTCAGAAGATGCAGAGTGGTGTCCGAGTGCAGCCCGTGGGGGCTGAAACGGGAGCAGTCGGCTCTCTGCAGAAGAGAACTGGGAGTGTCTGATCAACGGTCTTCCCCACCTGTGTCTGTCGGAAACATTATTAAGAGTGTTTATACGGAAATAAGGAAGCAAGATGTTTTTAATCGCTTCTTCCGAGGTGAGATTTTGTATCCGAAAGTGATGGAGCAACACTCTTGACACAGAGTATTTCTGGAACCTAGGACTGCAGAATGCAGAAAAGGGTAAAAAAAAACTGAACACACAAGCAGATCGATTAAAGGCATTAATCAGCATCGCCGGTCACCAGCTCCAGGGAGGGAAACTACTGGCCGAAACCACAAATTGTGTAGTGATGTGATGTTTTTCTTCAACATACAGTATAGGTGCCTGGAAATTGTCAGAAAAAGAAGAGAGACAAAAATCCTTTTGTGTTAGTTTTAAAAGATACATATTTCATTTATTTTATTCAACATCAAATAATCCATTTTTTTTATATTTATTCAAAAGACATACACATACATTTATAGTTAAGAGTACTGTCACTATCAGAACCTTAGCTACAAAATGCCAAATGCTGAGGGATAATAGCATCCTTATCTCTGCTTATTTAGGTCATGTATTTTATTTTATGAAACTGCTTTATCATCATAGGAGAGAATAAAACTTGTCTGATTTTATTTGACATGAAAGCAGTTCAATCTTCTTTTGATTATATAAGGGCACATGAAATCATTTTATTAGACACGATTTTCAGATGTGAAATGTCTATAAGTCAGTCGCAGAATTTTATAGGCCTCTATTAATTTCAGATCAGTTTTGTAAGAAATTACATTACCATCAGAGCAGAGGCATACCATAGAGAGTCAAAACAAATTTGTCACTTTATACACTCAGATGATTTGTTCATATTTGTAATTTGTGAAGGAAATGAAATCTTTCTTATCTTACTTTAATAATGTTACTGAAGCAGTTAGACTAACAGCAAGCACTGTTCTGATGCCTAAAAACCTGTGAAAAGCACTGTAGTTATGTATGTTTAATTTTATCACATGGTTTCAGTTTAGGCTATATAATGAACTAAGTGCAATAAAATGTAATTGTAATTTTTTGGCATTTAGTGGGTTTGGGTCCCAGCTGTTTCTTTAATTAAAATTTGGAGTTTTGATATTGTTTTAATATTCATATATCATTATGTATATTACAATAGTTCACATAATTTGTAGGATGTAATTCTTCAGTATATAGAAGACAATATAATAGATAATTGGAAAATGTCTTGAAAGCTTAATAACGTACAGTAATAACAAAGAAAGGCATAAAGATGATGAATGTTGCTCCACTGGTTGCAGAAATGCTAGTGGACTGGCACTGAAAGGAGCTCTCTCTGAGCTCACACCCTGGAACAGCTGTCATTGCTGAATCCACTTTGCCAAACAAAGACGTAAACTGATTCTCACAGAAACAGACCCCCCTGAGGAGGGGAGAGGGGTCTGCTCCACAGCCCTGCAAGAATTCAGCTTCTGGAGGAGGACTGGGCAGTAATCAAGGCAAGTGATGCCTGTCGCTAAGCCAGGAGCAATGGTGATTTATTGACCCATTCTTTTTCCCAAAATGTATAAGATAGAAATAAGTAAAGAATATATATCATTTCATATTTTTGGTGGTATAGGTGCAGCTTTGGTGTTGCCTTCCCTTGATAGTCTGGACTATTTTGAGAGCTTCCCTTAGGAGCTGTCATAATGAGATTCAGGAGCTGTGCTGTATCATTGAGCCCATGTGCAGCATTTAACAGCCATAGCTTAGAACTCGGATACCTCAAAGGCATGCTGTAGCAGAGACAAGAAAATTGATTTGGCAGCTTAAATGTCTGATGATTTTATTCTGCAGCCACACAGAGAGGCATTATGGCCTTGAGATCAGTGGGAGAGGCACTGTTCTAAGAGGTTTCCAGCCATTCCTAAGACTATGAGCAATAGCCTTATATTAGACACATGGCGAATATAACTGCAGGAAGCCAGTTTGATGTCTACAACTTGCTGAATTTAAGCTCATTAGCACTTTATAGTGTAAAGCAACATATGGTGCAATGGATATTTTTCTGTGTGCAACATCTTACAAATTACGAGCAACAGTAAAGTGACATACCTTTGAAAAGTATGCTTTGTCTTTCAAGACAATGGGGAAAAAATCAACATCTGCATGAGGAGCCCTTAAAACATACTTTAAGCAAAGCTAAGGCGTTTGGATGGCATTGTCTACTCACAGGCATATGTTTCATTAGCAGTTACAATTATCTCTGCTCGTATAACTATCTCTCTTACCTTTTATTGTTTTTGATTAATTTTATCATGTAATGCAAGACTATTTTTTAGTCCTCTTTTTACTTTAAAGTAATTAAGTCAGGTGTTCTTCAAAGATTAGACGTATAATATAAAAAGACGCTGAACAAACTTTTCAAGGAATTAAAGAAAATGTATTTCCAGCTACTAGCAGCCAGATCAGCAAGATGGTCTGAAAAGGTGCCTCTTGTTTGAAGTCTTTCTTTCTTATCTTTTTGCGTTTAACAACAAGACCATTTAGTAAATATGAATGAGTGAAATAACATGTACTTAGGGGGTCTATTCTACACATAACAGGACAAAAGCCAGGATCAAAATGGTATGCTGTATTCTAAATGCATTTTAACAATATATTTTAAATATAAATAATATCCAATGGTTTGAATTCTTTACTTAACTGTATATCCAGCATTGTGTGCCTTTTTACTGCTTCTACACGCTATCTTGAAGATGCAATATAAATGATGTATCAGCATAATCACTTTAGTCTTTTACTAGCTTCTGCGAGCTCAGTGTTCCTTTCTTATCTATAGTTTGCTTTTTCTGCCAGCATGCAGTACTTGTGTACATTATAACATCATCTGACACTTGTTTTCCCATTGTTGTCCTGTCAAAGTTTATTTGAATTTGTTTTGCTGCTTTTACAGTGCACTCTGATTGACTGCCATGCTAAAGTATAGATCACCAACAGCAGTTTCCTAATACAGGTCCTTGTGGTACTCCACCTAATTATAAAACCCTGATGTCTGCCTGTGCTTGTACTTTCTGTAGGTCACAGTAATTTCAGCATCAGCATCGGAAATTTGAAAATTATTCTCATATAAGGAATTAGATGAAAGATCTTCTGAAAGTCTAAATACAGTATACAATACAAAAATCTCTATTTGTATTCTGTTACTTGTTCAAAGATTTCTAACATGATAACAAGACTTCCCTTTTCACAGTGCACATAGACCATCCCCTAGAATCCTGTTGCTACTGTACATAGATGAGTTTCTAGCTAAGTACTAATTATAATTTCCATAGCTTTCCATCCCATAAAGCAGTCACCCTTTGTATGTGTAGGTGCTGTGTTAGGAGTTTTCCAGTCATTGGGCATTACACCTGTCTTGAGTGACCGCTGGATGAGATTTGCTAACAGGCTGTGAATAATACTGTATTTCTTTGTTACCTTAAGTGCGATTGGAGAATGCTACCAAGCCCTGGAGTGCTTCTAGTATGTGTAACACTTCTGTGCTAATATAAGTTAATATGGAATATTGTCTTTCTTCAAGTCTAAACAAACAGGGATCTTTTTACTAGCTAGTAGAAAAATCTTACCTGTGACTGAGATATGTTGTCATTTAACCCATCAACAATTTCCCTTAGTTTCTAAAGGTTGACCATTATTGTAGTGTGCCTTCATTTTATGCTATACCGTTCTTTACTTTTGTAATACTAAAAAATACTTTTGTCTCCTTTACAATATTCTTTTAATCTCTTCTGGGTTTCTAATAATTTCCTTTTTTAACATGCTTGCAATTCATTGTACTTCTTCCGTTTAAATGGCCCCAGTTTCTTTTTAATCATTTTGTTAAAATCTTTTCCTCTCCTTATATTTTTCTTGATTGATTTATTAAACCATTTAGACAGGTTGCTTACTGGATTTTGATCATATGTTGCCGTGAGTAAAGAGCTACTGCCTAGCAGTCCGTTAGACACGACCAAGATACAATTATTTTCAACTCTTTCGGCTTTTTTCAGAAGATTGTGACTGCTCGATGTGATCTGTGCCTCTGCACTCTGCTCTCGGATGGGGAATACATTAAGGTGGATGTGGTTGTGTGACATTTTTGAGGTGCTGAAATGCTGCAGACGCCTTGTTCCAGAACTGAGATGTTGAAAGATGTAAGCCACGATCATCACCACTAGATAGTGGAGTGTGTTTCACCTTGTTTAATATAATGGTGACCCCAGATGGAGTGTTGTCTACAGTTATGAATGGATGATAACCTTACATGTTCTGATCAAACATGCATAGCGGAGAGGGCAAAAATAAATTAATTTGACATCCTTTTTCAATGTAAACCTAATCCTTGTGCATTATTTTGTTTTTCCATTTCCTTATCATCCGTTGTTGTGGACTGTCTGTTGAGGATTATGTCATTCAATCACTTAAATGCTTAACATACAGGGATCTTTTACCCACTTGTAGAAAAATCCTTTTGTGTGGCTGAAAGGTACTTTGTATCACCTGTTATCCTTGTTATATACCCCGTATATCACTGAGGTATGAAGTGGACCTTGGGAATAAGGGCTTATCTATTCTTTTTGCATGTTTTTTTTGTGTGTATATTTGTGTGTATAGGGATTATACACACAAGAGCACTTACTCATCTTGTAAATTTCTTTTTTTTAAGTTGGATCTCATTTGTTTAATGTCCCTTCCCTTCTGCAGAACATACACATAAAAACTTTGGCTGATGATGTGGTAAGGTTTTCCCAGTTTTGTATTGTAATGATTTTTTTCAGTTTTATTTACTTCTCTTCAGTAATTCAGATGCATGGGAGTTCTTGTTTGAATTCTGAATATTTGTGGATGTTTAAATGCTCAACAATTTTTAAGCAAGTCTGTTAAAAAACGTTTGAATACAACTCTTTCCAAATTAACATCTGTAGGTTCTCAGTTCAGTAAATTAGTTCAGTATAGTTACTCTTCCACTGTAGGGCAGTGGTCACTGGAGACAGGAATGGAAAGGGTGTGACTCCTCTTGACTTTTTTAAAACATGCTTCGAGGGCATTTAAATACATGAATTATTCCATTTAGATATCCACAAATATTTGCATCACTGTCAGTGTGTTATTCTAACTTGTCATCCTTATCTACATTTCACCTGAATGCACATTCCTCCAGAAAGCATGATCCATTCTCCCATTTCATTGATCAGCTCTAACAGTGACATCGCATGGATTTTGGAGCTTTCTCTGACTAAGCGAGAAATGCTGTGCCTGCATTTCTGTTTGTCTTCAGTGTGCAATCGACAGTCCCGTAGCTGCCGAGTAACACTTTAGCTTCCACTCACTTCATTGTACTGTCCAATATTTGCTTTCCCGCTCTGTGCGGATAATTTGCTTTGTATTCATCAGCTCCTTGCGACTTGATGAATACGGAAGCTCTCCAGCAGCAGAACGATTTGTTGGCTGGCTTGTTTATTGTCTGTTTCTGATCTTGCTCGTGAGACAAAAGCAAGTTCAGTTCTCTGGCAGTGGTTTTGAAAACTGCCGTGTGCTCTCTTGCTGGCTGCACCACAGGTAAGTTAATGGAAGGAGATGCCAAAAGCCATTTTCCCCTCTTTAAACTTCCATCATTGGCATTAGCTCTCAAATGGGCTTAATTTAAATAGACGAGCTTGGAGAAAGCTGTGAGAAATCCAAGCTTAATTTGAAGTACATTAATGACCCTGGAGCATCTGTACTACAGCATGCAAAAGGTTGATTTTTTGTACCATAAGTTTACTTTGTTACCTTTTAAAAAAAAAAAAAAGCTAAAAGTGATCCTTCTTTGATCGCGGATCAGTAGCACCTGCTGGGTCTGACTCGATTTGCACAAGTTCACTCATTAGGTTAGGCTGAAGTTCATCTGGGCATCAGGCAAGTGCCTGGTAGTTAATAGTGGAAATAAGCAAAATGATGATGCTGAAGAAAACGGCCAGGTATCGAGAAGTCATTGCTACTAATTAAGGGCTCTGTTTTTTTGCAACATGGGGTTGCATCTGAGTTCGCTTCATGTTTCATGGCAAGCAGGGATATAATTTTGATCAAGATTTATATACCTTTTTTCCACTGTTAGGTTCCTTAAGGGACAGGTATTATTTTTGATTTAGTAGACTGTCATGATCTTTATACATTATACAGAGAGTCAAACTGCAAGATCTGTAAAAACGGATACAGAGGTTGCAGATTTCATTAAGCGGGCCTTTAAAGTTAATAGCTAATCTTTTGTTTATCTTTTGGTACATGACATTTTTCTGAGGTGTTAGGTGTGTGAAACAGTAACTAGCCAGACTACCTAAAAATGCAGAGTGTGGTTATGCTTTTGCGGTGTTCAGCAATTATCCGTAGTCCTCTCTTCCTCTTGCTTTCCAGCGTGACAGGATCACCAGTTTTCGGAAGTCAGGGATGAAGCGGGAGAAACCTCTCATCCAGCACCCCATAGACTCCCAGTCCTCCGTGGGCGAGATGCCTCTCCCTCAGCCTCTCTTTGACGATCGCTCCATGAGCCTGTCGGAGAAGGAGATCGTTGACCTCTTTGAGAAGATGATGGTAAGCCCTCGCAGCCTCCTTTCCCTTTCTCTCACTCCTTTCTCTGTGGGTCTGTTCGATCCGTGTGTCCGGGCGAACTCTCCCTGACCCAGTGTTCTCTACCTTCAGTCCCGATCCGTGTGTCCGGGTGAACTCCGCTCTCTGAGTGAGCTTTCCCTGGACAGAGACGGAAGCTGCAAGATCAGTTATTTCACATGAATGCTTCAACCATGGTCATGTTCAGCTGCGAAATCTGCTGCGATATCTTCTGAAATGGGCCTCCAGATCATAAAGCTGATTCAACTCCAAATCATGGCTGATCGAAATGAAACTGAGACTGCTGTTTTTTTTTACATACATTAGCTAGGAGTAACAAGGAATGTCCCCTGTTCTACGTAGCTGATTTTTTTTTTACTTTGTACTGATTTTACTCCAGAGAGGAGCTGGCTGCTCTCGGATCAGTTCTGGGACACTGGAGTATTTCCACATCAGTGAGCAGTGCTCTGTGTTATGCCACCTCATTAAACAAAAGCAAGTACCAGCCATTGTAATTAGTTGTGTAAGATCAGGGCATTAGGGTTTTTTGCTGATGCACAAATTTTGCTCCATCGCATGTTGACTGTTCATAACAATTATGAATGTTTGGGCGCCTGCCCGATCCAGGCTAGATGTGCAAACCCTGTCCCTGAGCCTCAGCCATGCGTTCAGAACCAGGGCTAAGGAAATATACATGATGCTGTTAAGCATTTCAGTTTTCCAGGCATCAAATCCAATCAGTCCAACAAACAAGGAAAAGCAGCCAAGTACAATTCAATCTCAATCGCCCAATCTCTTGATTTTGAAAAAAAAATAAATTAGGCTGTTGTGTTTTCCAAGTGCTTCGTTAGCTGAAGTAGGTCTTTGGGCTGTGATAAGGTTTCAGGAGTGTGCTGTGTGCTGTGGAGAGAAGATATATTTAAAATGTTGACTTCAGTGGCTTGATCTGTCCCAGTGTATCAAAGGTCCATCAAACACACAGTAGCCCCCCTTTCATAGAAAGCTGAGATAAACTCTGGAGTGAATGATGAAACAATTTTACTCCAGAGTCTGGCTGCAACTCTCAGCCTGCTGGCCTATAATTAGAAAGGTTATCAAGACACATATTTTAGGCATCTTTGCATAGTGCTCAGTGTGCAGCTAAACACTGCCCCCTTGTGGAATACATGACAGTTGATTGTTTGCCTACTGTACCCTCAGACAATGGCCTTTTAGTCTTGGTTATGATGAAGGAAAAAGTCCTCTTCTTGTTACCCATTTTCCTTTATCATGATTATATTCCATTGGCTTGAAAAGCAATTATTTTCACAAAGCCACTAACTACCATGTACAAAATATGATTTATTTTTATGTATTTGCATATACCTGATGAGGGGTTTGATGTACAGAGCAGAATACCCAGTAATTCAAGAACTTTCATTAGGAACATCTTGGTTGCTCAGACATAAAATGTAAAGTGATGTGCAGCAGCCCAATAAGTGTCTACTGTCAATGTCTGATCTTTAGTGGCTAAATTAAATGTTCGAGATGACTTCTTTTCTTCTTTTTTTTATCTCAGGCTGTTTCTTCTGTTTAACAGTTCATAGGAACTTTAAATATGTCCAGGCTCTCCACTGCACAATGTGCTGTATACCAATTGGCTTTCCTAGTGCTTAGGACTTTAATCTAACAAAAGCTTTCTATTAATCTCTTTGAAGTAGGCACTAAATTATCTCTAGTACCCTGCCAATATTTTTGTAAAGGTCTTTATTGCTGAAGCCTGTGAGATGAGGAGTCTGCTTAACATTTCAGGGATCACACAGTTTTCCTGCATCAGTGCTCTGATTCTGTGATTCACCGCATTGCTCAATTATGATATTTGTGTTCAAAACGGCGTGACATTAAACTTGTGGTTCAATTTATTGTGTGATAGATGACAGGAAAGGCATGTTCATGGTCCTGAAATGTGTTACACAGAGGGGTATTATTAAAAAAAATGAAAAGACAAAACAACTAGCAGTGCTTTTTTATTCTTTAGTTCTACTGAAGAATACATAAGTAACAATTCTCATACAGCAGTAACATTTCTCATAAAGGTGTTAGCTGTTGTGGGAACAAGAAAAATGATGTACTTATAAACCTTACCTGCTAAAATTTGGGTACATGAAATTATGGATTTACTGACAATAGAGGTCATGTAGAAGTGTAAAAATAACATTGAGCAGATTTTGTCATAGTAATGACATATTTTAAGTAAGCGATCTACAACTCTGGTTCTGAAGTGCTGTTGTTGTGCAGGTTTTAACTAGAAACAGTCAATATCAGAGATCTGGAAAATTTGTTAACTCCTATTCCTGCTTGAGTAATGCTGATCCAGTTCAGTCATCTTGACCTCAGCTGGAACAAAAATCAGAAGACACTATTTCCAAGTTGGAGGTTCAGGGCTGCAGACTGGTTTAGGCGCTGAAGATTTTGTCCCATTAGTTTAGCACTAAATCAGCTTGTAATATGTAATATTGCTTTATAGTCTTTGTTTTCCAAAATCTGACATTTCTTTACAAAAACAATGGCAAAGGGAAAATAGAGGCCCGAGAAGGCATTGTTGATTCAGATTTACTTCCAGAGACTCTAGAATTTCTGAGGATGTTAAATCAGGAATGTGGATGCATTAGTGATTTTTCTTTCAGAAGCTAGAGCTCTGTTTAGTAGTATTAACAGTTCTTGGCACTAAGGAGACAGCTGGGCCTGACCTTGATAAAGATTAACAGTAGTAAATTTTCAGATGGAATGCAAAGACTTGCTAGTTTAGAGATAGTGTTTAACTGTAGGTATTTAATATGAAAATTGTACCTCAAGAATTTGCATGGAACAAGCACGGCTTTATTCATTTATTTTGCTTGATGATTCACCTAGAAGGCATGGTCTCGCTCGAGTCTCAGTCTTCAAGCGTGTGACTCCCTTTTGGGGGGAGAATCATCTAGGAGCCCGCAGTGCTGTGACCTGCAGCAGTGCTTGAGGATGGCCAGCCCAAATCTCTCCTTCACACACTCCCCAGACTGCAGGTCTGCTAATTGCATTCATTAGATAGCAGTAGTCACCAATCAGTAATAAAACAAATACAGAACAATATCAGCATGATGCAGCACCGCTGTGCATGCAAATAAATATTCAGAATAAACCTTAATGTGATTCATTATGTGCAGCACCATACTGGGTCGAAAACACTCGTCTTTCAGCTTTGTTTATTACCCTTGGTTTTTAAGGTTTATGTGTGTGTGCCTCATTGGCTCTGTGCAAAATTAAAAGTAATAAAACACTTTTCAGTGTTATAGTTCTTCCTCTATTCCAGCATCCCAACAGGTCTACTAGAGACGTGTCAGTTTCTTCAGCTATCCTCAATATGTTCTGACCTCAGTCAGCCTGTATACGTTTCATCTGGAACAATGCTGAGCCCAAGAAAGTAAATATATTGCAGGTTATCCGATTAACAATATTCACAAGCAAGGAATTCGAATAAGACCTTGCAAGGAATAATCAATCTGCTGTAAGAAAAAAACTGAGGAGGAGCTTCTTTAACTCGCAGCAGGCACTTGGCTTGCCTCCATATCAATTTCTGTTGTAGACAGATCTGAGTATCTCCATTAATTACTAAAAGAAACTGAATCTGATAACAAGCCAGAACCTGCAACCTGTATCATTACTTTGAAGTACAATACAGGTGTTCAATATTCATTTTCGTTTAGTTATTCAGAAGAGCACACTTAAAGGAAATTGATCATGTGAATATGCTGGTTTTTTTGGGATGAGCACAAAGCTGGAGAAGATCTTTTGCTGTTGCTTTTTTGTGAAGGAACTGGCCAACAGACTCCTTACAGCTAAAGTACATTTGTTCTGACTCTGCTATCATTCCAGTGCCTCACCTGTGTTGCACTTAGTGGAACCCTACAGCTGTTATGTGCTTATAGTATATTAGAGCTGCCAGATCATAGATTTGTGATTTCCTGTGAACTTTAAAATAGGAGTTAATTCTTAGTGCACTATTATACTAAGCAAAAGTAAAAAAAAACAACAACAAACAACAGTGTGTTAGCTCTTCAGATCGTGCTATAGAGAATTGTCCTTCTCAGGGAGTTAAGTGAATAGCTACCCTAAAAGAGATCTCATTGTAGGTTACTCAGGGAAGGATATAACGGCACCTGGTTGAAAAAAATAGGGGCAGTATGTCTTGACTCCACTACAGAAGTGACTCTTCTAAATAAACAGGACAAAATGTTTTGCTCCAGTGCTCTGCATTTATTCTCCAAATAAAACCTAATTAAAAACTACCCTTAAGTGAGAAAAAAAAAACATTCAGTTTATTTTTGTTTTTCACACCTGCTGTATATTGTCTCCAGTCTGACTGGCATCTTCATACTTCGATAATTATTTTCAACAAATTGAGTACAAACTCTGCTCTGGGGAAAAGAACAGAATGCAAGCAAATAAGTCATAAGTATGGGCCTGCTGTAGTCATTAAAAAGCTGTTTTGTCTTTACTTTGTTTTGCTTGTTGTCACAAAGTGGCTTTGCAATTACCAGTGCAGATGAAATGTATGTTTCTATACTGTCTC
This sequence comes from Lepisosteus platostomus, assembly GCF_059453375.1. Lineage (NCBI taxonomy): Eukaryota > Metazoa > Chordata > Actinopteri > Semionotiformes > Lepisosteidae > Lepisosteus > Lepisosteus platostomus. The sequence goes on from NC_142620.1 coordinate 55,183,430, forward strand.
TTGTATGTCTGTAGTGTATCAAGACCTTTGACTTCTTTCCTTTGCGATGGGCTCTTCAGGCCTGGATCATCTATCGAAATGTTTTGTTTTCATTGCTACAGTTGGATTCATTTAAATTCAACAGACCTGATTAGGAAAGTTCAGGAATTAATTAAAATGCCATTGGTCTGCAAAATAGCTAATTGTGAAAGTTTGAAGAAAAAAGTTCATGCTCAAGCCATTTTGTTTTGTCAAAGAAGAAGATTAATTTCTTCCAGGTGACATGGTGAGTTGGGCAGTTATTAACCAATTTATATTAATCTTGATTACATTCAAGCAAAGTAATAATGTAGGTCACAGAGCCCATATGCATCTGTTTTTTCTAAAACATTAACAACAGACCATCAACATCTTTTATACAGTAACCTACTGAGTGGAATGGAACAGATATTGCATTCATCATGTCAAAAAGCCTGCACAGAAGCAAAATCCCACTACCTCCTCCAATAAACCAGTGAACATCCCTACCTTCTCGCAAAAAGACAGCATTGAATTTTAATTCTCATTGTATTTCAGAAGAGCTGACCATCATTCCCATTCACTGTGGCCATCTGTCCATATATCTTCAGGCCTAGCTGATAATGTCCTGTAGATTGACTGCTTAAGGAGCCAGATGGAATTTTAAGTAGTTCATTTTTACAATAAAGAGCTCAGTTGAACACATGATTTTAAAAGCTCATATTTTATGGTTCCGCAAAGGCAACTTTTGTTAATGATACATTTGCAGGTTATGTGCAGCAATCATAATTAGAATAATAAATCAAATTAGCAAATTCATCTTCACATTAAAAAAGGTTCAGTCAGCGTTGGACTTCCATAAATGAAGTGACAATTTTTTTTTAGCAGCCAACTGAGTATTCAGTGTTATTAAATCACAATCATAGACTTTCATGTCCTGCATGTTTTTCTACATGTTAATCATTAGAGCAGAAAGATAAGTGTGCTCTTTTTTTCTTCCGCAAAAGGCACTTATGTTAGTTCAGCGTGTTATGGTATATAACAAAAGGTGTGTAGGGGAGGTTTGGTTTCTGCATTTTTTTCCCTTCTTAGATATTTAAGGAAGGGATTAAAATACTCATTCCTTTAACACCCCGTGTATTTGTGAGCATATAGTATGAAAAAACATCTGAAAGGGATGAAAGGGTCTTTGCTCTTCTCTACAAACTTCTTGTATGCTTGTCTGTCAACAGGAGGATATGAACCTGAATGAAGAGCGCAAGGCACCCCTTCGTGGGAAAGATCTGAGCACCAAACGAGAAATGGTTGTGCAGTACATCTCTGCAACTGCCAAATCTGTAAGTGCTGTGAGCGTCTGTCATTGTGAGTCGGAGTGTATGGCGGGGGGAGTGGGGTTGAGAGATGAAGTATATGACACTTTCAAGACACTATGGAATAATAAGCTTAACCTGATCTGCTTTCTGCTTCTGCTAAGCCAAAATCTTTGATTGCTGCCTCGTTTCTCCCTTTCTTGGTGCTTATAAAACTGCTTTTGTTGTATTGCACTTTCCAATGCTTTGTACTGAGGATCAGCTGTTCATTAGAATTTAGTACGCATCACCCAACTGCTCAGTAATCTGAAATATGACACTTTCATTACTGTAAACCAATAAGACCTCTAAATCCAGCAAGCACGGGGTGTGATTTTTTAAGGGTGAGATTTTTATGTTTCTACTATTGAGTCAGGCCAGAGAGATTTTAGCTCTAAAGGACATATTTGGATACAAATTAGATGGATGTGATTTTTCTAAATTCTCCAACATGGTGTTCTGTTAGGATAGTCATTGTTGGATTCCAGTCTTAGTAGTTTCCTTGTGATGATTTTAAGAATGCTCAATGAGTTGATACAGTAATAAACAAGACTTGGAACTGGCAAACAGAATATCTTTAAAAAGGATTCGTAATGAGCAAAGCAAGTTATTTGAAGAAATGTTTTTCAGAATATTTTTTCCTCTTCTTCATGCTTTAAATTACACTAAAAGCAATCCCCATTTAGATGTCAAACAGTTTGACTGCTTGCATACTGAGGGAGCGTAGGGAAACTGCAAGCCCTGTTTCTGCTTAATTTACTTTCACTATGTGAGGGCAGAAACATGTTTTTATGTGATAAGTGAAATTTGCCGTGAGCAGAACAGTGTTTGGTTCCAATAGAATTAGGTGCTGCAAATACTCTGTGTTCTCACTTTGAAAAGTCTCCTCAGCAAATCCTACACTCAGTTTAGCTTTCATGTGCTGGGGTCTCTGAAAGAAACATAACCTTTTGTGTAGGGTTGTGTATTATGAATCTTTCTGAGTCCTCTGGGAGAGAGCAAAGAGGTAAATAAGTTACAGGGGTCTGTGGAAGTGGGAATCAGAACTGGTTTCTTATTGAAGACTACTGGGGAATTAGCACATTTTATCTAGCATGTGTTTCCTGTCTCAGTCCATTACGGCCTGAAACAGACAGGTGCTCTGCACCTGTTAATCTGTGTATCTGTCCACCCATCTGCCAACTGCAGAGAAATCTCTTCCATCCAGTTCAAAGACAGAATCTTTAATGCCAACCTCACCTCTTTCCTGTGCACACCTTGTTGTGGGCACTCCTCCCTCTGAACCACAATTTATAAGCCGATACCCTAATATGGTGACCAGGAACACTGTGCTGTAGGAGTTGCCTTCCGTCTGATGAGACATTAAAACTGAAGTCCTGACTATTTGGTCATCCCATGGCCATGTTAATAAGAATATGAATTTCAGTTTGACTCGGCATCAGTTATCCTCCTTACAATCGCATCCTAAATTTACTTGAATTCATTTCCACCTAATCTCTACCTGTAGTGATGCCGGTGGCACACCGTAGCTGGTGTTGCACTCCAGTGGTGATTAAATCAATTTCTAAAGCGCTTTGGGATAGCAGCCTACTGCATCATGTGTGCTGTGGTGGGTACCAGTTGCATAGCAAGATATTGCTGCTTGAAAAAACTAAGTGCACTGTTAACATCTTGCTTTATGATCTGGCAATCAATGTAGGCCAGAACTAGAAACAATAAAAACAGCTTTGTTTTCTTAAAGAAATCCGAGGAAAAGGCCGTGGAGTTCATTTTCTGCCAAAATATAGATTTTTTTTCCATTATTATGACGGGGACAAACTGCTTACCTTCCTTAAAATTTAATTCTTTATTGAAATTTCTTTGAAATTATTAGTATTGAATATTTTTTGTGCACATTATTGCTGCTACTAGTGTACCCTCTTCAAAAACATGTGCTGACAAAAATGTGCTCTCCTCATACCGCTTTAGGCGGAACTTGGCGAGTCTGTCCATCTGGAGTGTCTCGGTTATTTACACAAGCATGTTTGTTTAACCCCACATCCACTGTATGTTTGCTGAAAAGTCATGAAAAGAAATTGGAAAGTGCCTCATCTTCTTCAGTAAGTAGCTGCTTAGAGTTGTCTTACATTGTTTTTGTTAGGAGCCTCAGCAGGGTTTCACAGAGGTCATCTACATCAATCAGTCTGCCTTCTTAGAGCTACAGAGGGAATGAAGAAAATACAGAGGGTTAAACAGATCTGCAAAATGGGGAATCCTGTATCTCGGCTGATTCCCAGCTAATTGCAATCCACAGTAGACTGCAGTTTAGGATGGGGATTCCCACTGCAGGTATCACTGTTCAAGACAGCCTTGTTGGTACTGTATGTGGGGTGTAGCCCTCGTCAGTGGCTGTGTCTGCGTGCTTCTGCTCCTGCAGCAGGAGCTGGGTGCCCCGGTGTCCTGTTGCCTCTAGTTTGATACAAGGGATTGGGGAGGACACAGAAGCAGAGCCACATCTGTTGTTGTGAAGCCAGTGTGGGCATGCTGAGAGCAGGAGGACCTATTCCCTCAGTTGAAGACCGAAGATGTGCTGGTGTTTTTTTTTTTTAATCTTCTAGTTCTTTTTTTATTACCTGTTGCAAAGGGCAGGTACATTTTTTATTTGTTTAAATATTTCCCTCTAAGCAACAGAGATAGCAAGCTGTTTTATTAATTTGTTTGTTCTTTCCTAGCACATTTTCCCTCTGAAGAATTTTCTCAGGAACAGCCTCTATATTTTATCACAGACAGGGCTCAGAACACCACCTATTACTTCCCTGCGTCTCTCCATGGGAGGCCTTTGAATTACTTAAACTGAGAATGTCTTTTCAAAGGAGAAATCTTTTGCAATTACCCTGTTCATTTGGATATAAGCTGTGTACGATGAAACACGGTTTTGCTTTGCTACACCCTGGATGTCCTTGCCTGTCACGAGTGCATGGCTTGCCTTATTCTCTGTAAATGCATGTGAAAGTGCTATGTAAAGGTGTCATAGCATGCTTCTAACAGTGACTTAATCTGTTAAATGTTTTTCCAAAAACAAGATTAACTTTGTGTAGTTATTGTTAAAAATGTTTATTATTTCTTTGGATAGTGAAGAATTTCATAGTAGGATCTTTTGGGGGCAAGGTGTAATACTTTTTGTTTGAGAAAAAATGTGATTGTAATTAAATTAATTTTTTGTGTGTGATAAGGCTGTAACATTGCAGAGATGGGTCTGTCATTTTTTTTCCAATTATGATTAAACCTGTAAATGTTGTGCTGTCATGCAGTCAAATTGTTTGCACAGTAGAATATCTCTGAAATCCTGAGCTTTTATTTGACAGTACTAGTACAGTATATCTGGTGATATTTTGTTTTGGAATGATATTAGGGCATTACATTTTTATGGCTTGGCTTATGACATTAAAATATACTTCTTAACAATTTGTATTAAAATTAGATTTTTGCAGATGATTAAAAACTATTTTATTTTAAATTTGTCTGAATAGTCTTTTCCCCTTCAGACCCTGCTATTCTAAGAGTGACTTTTAGAATGAGTGCAAGATGGTGTCTGCTGTTATGATATAGCACTCTACGGACAGAAATTAGTAATGACTAGGCATTTATTTAATCCTCTCCTTTCGTCCCCCGACTTTGTGTTTTAAAGTAATTTTCTTAAAATGCCACCTCGCAACTCGTTATTTTCTGAATCAGAAGAGCTGAGGTTCATGCTGTGATGTGACCCAATTTTCTGTAAGCGTCAGTGCGTGAACTCTGGAAAAGTTTTGCTTTAAAAATAACACTAAACCAGAAAACTGTGTAGAGAAGTAAAAATAAGTGTAAAAGCCATTTCTTCTCTGCAATAGCTATTTAAAAGTATACAATAGGCTGGCAGTTGCCAGTTGCTCCAGTCCCTCCAACTCTGAAAAGGTGGGGCTCAGCATTTCTGGGTCATATCCAGAGGAGGTTCACGGAGTGGCCTGGTAGCACAATGGGGTTGTCAATATGAGCGCTATTTAGGAGATCCAGGTTCAGTTCTTGCTTAGGGCAGATGTTTTGGGGCGGAGCGGTGGCTCTGTGGCTAAGGATCTGCGCCTGTGGCTGGAAGGTTGCTGGTTCACATCCCATGGCCAGCAGAGGAATCCTACTCCGTTGGGCCCCTGAGCAAGGCCCTTAATCCCACCTGCACCAGACTGACCCTGCGCTCTGACCCCCAGCGTCTCTCCCTGTCTGTGTGTCTCATGGAAAGCAAGCTGGGGTATGTGAAAAGACAAATTTCTAATCCAAGAAATTATATAGGGCCAATTAAGTGATCTGATCTGATCTTAATTACTTCCTATTCTGCTACAGGAGCCAGAATGGGCCACTGTGGCTCTGGTACAGACTTCACCTGTTTTTATTTGAGAAGCCGAGATGGAATCCTGACAGGAAACGATAAGAAATGGCAGGAGTGAGCAGAGACCATTTTTAACTGTTTTGGTTGTTAGGTTGTGAATTGATCTCAGGATCTCATCCCGATGTTTCCTGAAAGATGCGTAGGTGTCGGCTTCAACAGCAGCGACTAAAAGCTGGCTTTAACAAGCTCGCACAATCTTCATTTTTCACAAGAAGCTGACCCTGAAACGTTTTCTAAAATTTCCCGTCCCTTTACCTGTGGTCAGCCTTCGGATGAAGCTGTAGCTACCGTATGTGTTGCTGAATTCCGAGCGCCTCGTGTGGCAGTGCTCATAGTTTCATCTGCGTCTGTCCTTGTCCCTTTGTGGTGCTGACATAAACTTCGACAGTGGAGTGGACAGAATAGCTGTCAGCTCCTGGTTTTTAAATACAAACCCATTCAGGACTCACTGATAATTCTATTGATAACATTCGGGTAACGAGGTTAAAAAAATCATGCTGACTTGAGGACTGTGATATTTGTTTAAATCTGACATGTGAAATAAACTGCAAATGACAGCTGATTGATTTAGGCATTTTGTAGCCTGTTGGCTTACAGAGGAAAACAGGAGGATTGTTTGCGAGTTAATACTGTACATATCGATCTCCATAAAATACAATCAGATTGCTGAAAGACGCACTTCATGAATGCAAATAGCACTCTCGAGCAGCTGACATAATTTTATAATGGTAAGTTTCGAACAAGCTAGCGGTTCCAGCAAAAAGCTTTTATAACAGCAGAAGTTTAAGAAAATAGATTTGTTCAAGCCAAGACACCTGGTGTGTACATCTCTGTAACAATTTATTACTTCATATGAGGTGATATTAAATACAGGATTTCATCTTTTGTTTATGGAAAAACACCACTTGTCTGTCCTGTGTTGTCATCTACCTTCTCTTCTCTTCCAGTTGAAGTCTCTTTCAATTAATGTGTCCTGACTTTGAATGGCCACTGCGAGACATAAAAAAATCAGTGAAGCTGTACAAATTGAGATATCCAAGGCTTTAATGTGCATGGTGTGAAACTGGATCATTAAAAACAATCACTGATAAACTGGCACTTGAAAGCAAATATCAGAATTGCAGACACTGTCTTTCCTTCACACCTATGGGGTTTGACTGTCGATGATGCAGCTGGAGTGGTACAGAATAACACAAAACTGAGATGCACTAATACCTCAACAATGTACTAGAAATGTGTGAAGCTCTTGCCTACTAATAATTGTGCTGTGTTTGTTTTTTTGCACATTAACTCGGCTGCGCTGACCACTGCATGCAGATAACTGGGAGCAAAGTTACGGTAAGTGGCAATTTCTTAATCCTTCCTAATTCATTTACTCCCCTTGACTGCATAGCAAAGGGTATTTCTTTATCCAGCAGAGTGAAAATCCTAAGGTTGGTTTCAATGCCCAGTTTTTATTTTCATTATCAATGCAGCTCATAACTAATGTTTTTAAAAGCTGTACAATAAAGTGCTGTGAGTGGTAACACTTAGGATTGAGTGATCTTTAAATGATACAGCTAAATGTGAACTAGAAAACCTTTGTTAATTTAAGCTGTTTCTTTGTAAAACAGAAAATGTTATAACACAGGCATTGAAAGTGTTTATGTGAATGATCATAATCTGCAATCTGTAATCTGTTTTCTCTAAAATATTACATCTAAATGGCTTTGATTCTGTCCTTTGTTCTACACAGTGCATTAAAAATGTCACTTAATTGCATTTCACACACTGTACTGCCATTACAAAAAACAGTGAGTGTATTTTTTCATGTTTTTTTTTTCATAAAATGTAACTGTTTGATTTCATTTGTTGTTTAATCTTTAGCTTGACCTTATCTTGTAAAGGCCCTTGTCTGTCTATAACATTAAACCATTTGCAGTACCATCTTGGAAACATTCACTGCTGTTTCAATAGGGCGTGGAACTTGGCAATCTTTATAGTTTTTATTGGTGCCTGTGATGATAATGGTTTTTCTGTGCCCTGTAATTCTCTAATTACGGATTTGTTTCAGCAGTTTCTCACAAAGTTGTGCCCTGTGACTTTTTCATTTCTTACTATGGCTCTGTGAATGGGTTATTCTGTCTTTTTACATGGACTGAAAACAGATCTGTCATTTTTAGATTTTCCTTTACAGGATGTGCATGTTTCCTAAAAGATGCAGATTACTGGAGGAGCAGGGTAGGATTATGGAGAGGGACAGGAAAGGCCCGTGGGTGTGTGGTTCTGCTTCGGTGAGAGGAGTCCGAACGAGTATGAGACCTAGAGACAAGAATAAACGGGGAAGGAATATTTACTGAAGTTGTATCAGGTGCATCACTGAGAGCTGCTAAGGAAATCAAATGGATTAAAAAAATTATGTGAATGTGTCTTTACCTATATATAATATATATAGTATATCTGCACTGCCTTCCAGATTTGTACATAAACCAGATGAAACAGAAACAAAAAACATCTTAACACAGATAATTTACCTATTTGATAGTGTCTTGCTTAAAGTAAATCTAAAAATGTTATAGTGCAATTCTAATAGCATTGTGCTGATCAAAGTCTATATTCTTACCAATGTCTATAGTTGTATCCGGCAACATGTGTCTGGTAATTCAAAGCTGAGAGCAGATACAAAGTGTAACTTGCGTGTAACGCGTGTCTGTGATGAGACTGAATGACCACTTGTCTGTCTTGCTGGTACAGTACGTGGAGCTGTGGAAGCCGGGTCAGTTCTTAGATATGTCCATTCTGGAGGCCCTGCCTGCTGCTGCTGCTGCTGCTCTCTGTGCCTGTTTATGGTGATCGATAGAAAAAGCGTTTATTCTGCCATTTTTCTTTTAAGACTGATTCCCTGCAATTTTCTGAATTTCAGTCTGTACAAGGTCAGGTTTTTTTTTTCCATTTGAGCAGCTCAGTTAGCATCAGCCAGAAGTGATGAATGAGTGAAAATGTGTATAGAAGCCCAAGTTTTTTACAGGAGGTTGTTCAAACACATGGCTTGATAAAACAGTCATGTGCACAATTATATAAAAAGCAGTTGATACCTTAAACATACTTTTTGCAAAGGGACAATTAACCACAACAACCATTTTCCAGTGTGTAGGCACTTTAAAATTGTTTTGTAAATATAAATGCCTTACAGTATGTAAAATATTGGCTTTCTGTTTTGGGAGAATTTTGTACTACTTTTTAATTTTGATCACAAAGTAAAGCCTTGCTGACGTCAATTGCTGTAAGCCACATGTAATCTTGTGTTTTCATTCGTCCTAAATTTTACTCGCTCTCGGTGTGAAAAGGCAAGCGGGGGAGAAAAGAGTAGACGCACGAACTCGGTGCTTTAATTTGTGCTCATATTCCTTTCAAATGCCCCGATACAGACCCGATACACAGGGATGGGAGAAATAAGGCCGTTTTGATATTAAACGTACCAGACCGCTGGAGCTAACGCGCCGAGTGGCTGACCTGACTGCTCGGCCAGTGAGGTGCTTGTTTTCAGGCCGTGGCGAGAGAGCCCTTTCCCCACTGCGGGGCAGCGCGAGTAACATTTACTTCTCCTTCTGCAGCATGAAATCCGTTTGGCATCTTATCCAGGTACTGTAGCGAGGAAGTACCTGTCTGAATTGTCTGTAATTGCGGCAGGCCGCTGTGTCCGTGCTCTGAATCGCGGTGCAGGGGGGGTCAGGGAGGCCTCTGGCTGGAGAAGCTTGAATAAGCTCCCAGCACTGCTTCCTGTAGGGCCTCAGCTGCCCTAACCCCCTTCGCTGGGTGCATGACTGGAGGCAGAGCTGTAAATGTTAAAGAAAATCACAGTGGTAATGAAAAAAGAATGATAAGGCCCGTAATTCGTTTCCTCTTACTGACGGAGCTCATAATACAGCCTGCACCGCTGGCAGGGGCTGTCTTAAATGCAGGAGCCATGGTGATACCAGTCTATTTGGTCTCAAAGATGATTTGTTCGCTACCTGAGAGGGCACAGTGTCACTTGACATAACCTGCCCGGCCCCAACGAGCAGGAGAAGATTGCCATCGACAAGCCCTCGGCAGCACAGGCTGACACAGGCTGTTGCCACGGAAACCCGCTTGCGAGAGGCTGAGCCTACTGGAAAAGAAATTTCATCCAAGTCTCCAGACTTTGAGGATTGAAGCTGTGCTGTTAATAACTAGACAGGAGGCTCGTCTGATTATAGGGAAGGATTTTTTGGCTAGGAAGGTAATGGACAAAGCCTGTTATTTTTTATTTTTAGAGATCTGACCTTTTCACTTACATCCAGTTCTGGTTTCCATTTCCGGGAGACGACCTCTTTGTTTTTGAGGCAAAGGAGAGGTATTTCTGGAAAATTTTGAGAACACTTAAGGAATTGAAATACTTAGTCCTGAACCATTAATGAAAAGAGTCAGTCTGTAACGCAGCAGATGTATTGTTACTCCAATATAGTTACAGTTCTTTGTAAAGGGACCCCTTAGAGAACTCTCACTCTCCTTTCTCAGCAGAAAGTAATTCTTTAAAAAGGGGGTTAGCATAATGGAGGTACAGTAACCATTGTGGAATAGCAGGAAGGGATGAGTTTTCAGGTTTCATTGCATGATCAAATAAAAAAATATGTTTTTAATTGTATATAAATAAATAGGGTGACCTGAACTTGGGAACAAAGTAAAACTTTCTGTGATTTGAGGGGTGGGGTCTTGTTAACTGCTACTCTAATGAGGCAGACTCCTGCTGCAGCACTGAATTTAACAGATCTTGCAACCCCTGCCGGCACTCTCCGAAGTTGCGTTTGTTGCATTTAGGTAAATAAAGCACAATTTCTACCAGTAGTGGATCTGTGTTCACATGAAACTCGATGCCCATGCTACTTTATAGCCTTCACAATTGTGTTATTATTCCCTTCAGTAGGTGAAATTGTGTCTTAAGGCTCAGTGTCATCTGACGCACTCTGGCACAGTCCACGTATTCTGTCCTTGTTCCGGCCTTATCAGCGCTGAAGATTTTGAAGAGTGCTTATTGGCATTTGCTCCCTATCTTTCTGGATGAAATGCAAGCTGCTGAAGGCCAGCTGTTTTGAATAGCGAAACATAATTAAACCAAGACCTTCATTAAAGCCCCTGTTCCAAGCCTTCAGTCTGAAAATATATTCTTTTATGTAGAATTGTCCATTAAAGTTGGCTGTGTGGAGAGAGTTTTGTAGATGTACTGTAAGGTGGCACATAACCTTACCCACTTTTAAAGTGCCATTGAAACTGTATCAATAAAGGGGTATTTATGCACATAGGTGAAAATGTGAAATGTTACAGTTTAATGGTCTTTCAATGAGAATTAAATGGATTTTTAAAAATAAAAAAAAATGTATTTTTGCACCAAACGTGTTTAAAATATTTTGGGGGGTAGGGGATTCAGGTCAAGGACGTGAATTGAGCCTGAATATTGAGGAGTCTTGCTTTTAGAGCTAGTTATTCCATATTTCTTGTCCGAAACATTTATTTTGGAGAAAAACATGTAGTTGTTGAAATGGTTTGAATTAAAGTATATACCTTTACCTCTGTTCTTTACAATTCATCTATTTCTATACACATATCCATCAAGCCCCTATAAGCCGGTTATTAGTGTTATGGGTTCTGCTGCTGTATTTTTGATGTTCTCATCCCCCTTGTCTCTGGATGTATGGTCTGCTGTTTGAAATAAAGGCCTGTTGAAGATACATGTCTATCAGTGTATCAGGGCTATGTATAAGTGAGGTTAATATGCCTTTCAGGTATTTGTTCCAAATTAAGAAGGCACAGGGCTCTGTGCAGACTCTAATGTGATTTATTATAATTCAGGCTTTGGGGAAACAGCGCAGAATGCACAAAAGCAGCTGTTGCAGCTCATTCACGGTGATGCCCATCGCAGCAGAATATATTCCTGAATACAAGTTCTCATTCCCACAGACACAGGCCTCACAGAGGGAGAGGGAGATAGGAGGCTGTTTGACCCAATGAGGCCTCCTTTTTCCTTCAGGGTTGTGGACTTACTGAGGAATATTCAAGGTGTGGGTGATGAGCAGTCAGACCTTTTGAAACTAATAAGGACAAACACCAAGACAGAGAAGGGTTTGTCATATTCCCAGTCTCATTATTTGAAACAGCAAATAAGTCTCCGATGGGGAAAAAAGCACACTCTAATCTGTCCCAATTAAGAATAGTTGTCTGAAGTAGGCTAGAAATGATATGGGTATACATTACTTTTTGTTTAAAAACTCAGATCCCAGCTTCATTGTAAATACTGATAAAGCAACATTTAAACTGATCTCTCCTCCCAGATGGGCCCTGATGTTTCCCCTTGAGTTTTATTAACAATAAGCAATAAACAGAAAGAGAGAAAAAGAATGAAATTGTGACCTAATGATTTTACTTACCCCTTGAAGAAGGGTACTCTATAAAAATGCATTTATATAATTAAGAATGTGAACGAAAGATCCTATTAATCATTTAGACAAACAATTCTGCTTTTGTCTCTGGTGGGAAGTGTGCTTGTGTAGTTGCGTGGTGTTTTTTGAATGGGCTAGCTCCCAGTAATCCCGTGACAATGAAGAATGTTTTTTTTACAAGCCAAAGCCGTTATTTGGGCTGAATAATCAATTATATTAACGAGGCTGAATGTCAAGAATGGATTGACAATACGACTATTCATCTCGACATGTATACATTTATGAGAGTGTTATGAAAACTGCAATAGTTATTGGTACGCAGACGTTTTGCATACAATTTTAATGCTTTTCAGTCAAGTACTAATTCAGAAATGTCAAGTGAGAATTGATTGATTAATCTTTAATAGATGTCTGAGACATTTTCTGAATGATTATTTATATTGCAGAACATTTTTCTGAGTTCACTGTGCACATTCTGGTTGCAGACAGGGCTAAGGGACTCAAATATAGTCCATTGGCACTGAATTAAATGAGAGTTTAAATTAGTTTGTGCTTTTCCGCTCTCCAATCCATAGTATTAAATACTGCACAGAATATACTGTACAGCACAGTGGTTGTCGTCTGCCAGAATTTGATTTGATTCTACACAAGAGATGGCTTTCGTCTTGGGGGGTCAGATACTAATATACAGCAGCTCCCACTCAATCTATCTTGCGTATGAGCTCTACTGGACTCAAAGGATAACACTTATTACATAGACCCCAAAACGCATATCCCTGTTCGACCTCTTGGAGATGCTTTAAGTCATTCACCAGTGATTCAGGCGGCGAGCGATATTTCACATTGAGGTGGGTAGGGGGCATAAGAGAGAGTTCAGTATTAATCCAAAGGCGATACGCATTTTGGAAAGACTTTAAACTGCATTAAAGCTGAAGGATTTTTCTGCTGTGCAGCATGTGTTATGTTTTGGCTCTCTTTGAATACATTTTAATTTGGAATTCCACAATTAAGTGCAAAACAATCATCTTGTTTTCCACATCAATTTGATCTGCAGTTTAGCAAGCATTTTCACAGTAGTCCAAAATTCTTAAGAAAATTAAAAGGTAAATATTATTTTATTTCTTTATTTAGAATACAAAAAGAAGGGATACTTTCTTAATATAAAAAAATGACAAGGTTCTTGGTAACTCCAGGCCTTTATGGAAATGAGAAGTTTTTAGACATGTGTCGAAAGCCAAAATCAGCTGAAGTCATTCCACCAACACTGCCCACTTTAGCTGCTTCTACCTAGTTGCACAAGAACAGCACAGCTCCCTGCCACACCAAAAGCCAAGTCAGTCAGCTCCGAGCGTTCAGTGGCAGAAAGGACAGGGGCGCTTTATCTGCTGACCCTGGCAGACGCCTGGCCAACCTCATGGGGCTGTACTGAGAGGGCAGACCAGCCCAGGCCGGTGTCCCAGCCTGTCCTGGCAAGGACAGTGCAGAGGTGCCTCCGGGGATTCCAGGCCAGAGGTCCGACAGTGTCAGCACCCGCAGGACTCGTCCTGCACGAAGGGTGAGGCCTGTGCAGCACTGTTCAAGAGGCCGGAGTTGTCATTGTCTGGAGAAGAAAGGAGGGGCTTTCTCCTAGGGTTTGTCACAGGAACCTCGTCAGCTCCCACCCCTTGGCTCAGGTTGCTGAAGGCCTGTGCCTTTCATTTGTGTCCAGAATGTGGTTTGCCTTTTTTCTCAGACTTTCGAACAAGCTGGAACCTGCCAGAGCAATCAGGGGGGATCTTCTTCTCAGTCCTGAAATGCAGTGCAGCACTTCTTATTTTTAAAGGTTGCAGTAGTCTTAATATGCTATTTTCCAATTGTTTTCAACATAGTGCAGTGCATTGATTATGTACTGTTTTTTCATCCAGTACAAGTAGCTGCTTATTAAATTAGAAGGAAGCATAGTTGTGCTTTAAGAATAGGAGGCATTTGTGGTAAAATCGTATAGCTTTCTCAATAACTGAACACACAATGTCATGTCTTGTCTACAAAGTGGGATGAAAAACAAGTTTCTCCTTAACATATACTGTAGGTTACATAGATGATTTTTTATTGCCACACAACAATAGTTGGTGAAATTTGCTATCGGTACAGCAAGAACACAGATGAGACATACACACAACATACTGTATACGGTACAAATTTAAATAGGACAGAAGACAGACAAACAACGTCACAGCTAAATGGATATGATTTGCAGGTTTATTGAAAAAACAGTTGATGTTTTTCTTCATGAAAGTCTTTTCAAAGTCTTTCAAACAGATTTCTCTCCTGCTCAACAAAGTGTCGTTAGAGTGACCTGGCCGTAATTCTCAGTTTATTTGCTACTGAAACATTGATCCTCCACCTGTTCTTGGCTCATGAGTGGGCAGGAGGTTCCTGAGAGTTGAGGTGTAATCTGAAGTCTCTGGGAGAAGATGTGAAGCTGACTGTCACCAGAGAGTGACTGATCATTAGCTGAAAGTTTTTTTTTCCCCTGTAGTCCATGGGCACATCAATGCAATCATCTGTTATCGCACAGGTTCACACGATTGAGAGATTCACTTTGAACGGAATATCTGCCAGTTAAGCACAATCTTCCTTCAATAAGGGGCATGATCTTGTTAGATAACATCTTGATTGTGAGACTCTAACTCATCATACTTTGACTTTGCGGAGTAAGGAATCGTTATCTCCTCATCAACAGCACTTAAAAAGGTACCTAAGCAGGTCTGGCCATACAGATAATGATCTAAGGCGAGATTGACAGTATTATAGTTCCTCACGTGACCAGTTCACTTGAATAATAATTACTTGCATTTATGTAGTGCTTTTCATGGCAACAGAGTATGTTTATGTACAGGAGAGAAGACTTTATCCATAACAGAAGCACAGCATCCACCTAGATGACACACAGCTGCCCTGTTACATACAGTAGATCAGACAAAGAAATGAAATTTCACCAGTTGATTTAAAGGGGAGTTTATGGTAAGGCAGGTCCAGAGTGGGACTTAAACTGGACACCAGTGTCAAGACATCTACTATAACAAACACTGCAATGTGATCTTTATTGAGTATATTAGCGGTGAGCACCTTGGTATAATGTCTCATCTGAAAGAAAACCACCACCTACAGCACTGCATGCCCTTTCACCCTGTGCCTTTGGTTAGGATATTTTGGTCTGGAAGAAAGGGCCCCCCTCTCATTCGCCACCTTCTGTTCTGTAGTCAGATTAGAGATGTCAAACAGGCTGCCTCTTCTTTAGACATAGCTGCGAAAATAGATAGTGAATCCCTTGACACACACACTTAATCAATAACCACAGGTCTGCTATGTGCTGCAAATGACCAAAAAACTGGAGGTCTCCCATCCCAGTACTGACCAGACAAGCCCAGTTTAGCACTGCACTACTGGTATCACTGCTGCTCTCTACATCATCCACGTAAGCACAGTGAGGAGAATGATAATGCAAAAAATATATTCTGTAGCCTTTGCCAAAGTACATAATACTCAATAATCTATTATTAGCTTTCTATGTTGCTTTATACAAGAGCTAAATTAATTAAAGTAAATTCATATGTATGAGATGTAATATAAAGATCTTGAGTAATTTTAAAGAGCACACCAACCTTGGACTCTTATTCCTGTGCTGTATTTTGGAAAGATTTAAATAATAAGACCACTAGATGGCAACAAATCTGTTACTATGAAACTGGAAGAAAAGCAAGTGCTGTGAAGTTGCTCCAGATTTGACCTGGTACTTTTTTGTTCTAACCCCCTGGTGCTACTGTGCCTTTGTCTAATGCGTTTTAAATACCTGTTAATATTGTGTTCTGCGAGGAACAGATTGCTTGTCTAGGAAATGTATGATTGTAAAAGGAGAAAAAAAATATCTGTCTCGAAGTAGCATTCAGTGTAGCTTCACTTGTAAATCATCCAAAGGTTTTTCCCTTCACTTCATTTCAGGATTGTAATTTTTAATATCTGAACCTAATACATGTTGATGTGATAGGAGATAGTCATCAGCGATAACTGCATTTTATTTTCCCTGCTGTTAACCCAGATTAAAATGTAATTATCGAAAATGGAGAGTCATGTGCAATCATGGCTAATATTGACAACCTAATTATTGACAGTGGACTATGCTCTTATGCAATTCCAATTTGAATAATTAATGCTGGCAGCGATATGTTGATCACAAGTATAATTTAGACTTACAAAAATACATCGTCGTGGTTTCAGGCATCCGAACTCTGAAATTGTCATTTTTAATATTCTGCTAGTGTGATTACATTAAAGTTGACGGCCCTCAAATAATTAAAAGTAACACAAAATATGTTGCAGAGGCATCCAGCTGACAAACTATCTATTGGTTCATTGATTCATTAATGAGTGTTAATGACAGGGTGGCATATGCATGCAATTGTATCCTGCACATGTTGTCTTGTCACCTTTTTTAGGTACAGGTGCTACTATATCTCTGCACATGAATTTTTAAAGCACAACCATATGCCGTTTTATTTTTTAGACATCCTTGTCAAATTAATGTTTGTATTATCCAAATAATATCTATATCTGCCTAGGCTGTTTGGTGCTGTTGGAGTTCAGCCATCGTGTATGAGCACAGCCTTTGAAGTCTCACCCGGTCTGACTGGGGGCATGCAGTGAACTTACACCTGCAAGATCCTGGTCTGCAGGCCTAGGCCCAAGGGGGCAGACCAGGCAGAAAGCACTCCTCTGCGAAGTGCAGACGCACACCTCAGTGAGGAATTCATTCACACGAGTGAGGCGACAAAGCGAGTGTGTTGTTTCTGTTCTGCAGTCAGATTAGAGATGTCAAACAGTCTGCCTCCTCCTTAGACACAGCTGCAAAAAAGTGCATTAAATAGTGAGCCCCTTGACACACGTACTTCATCAATACCCACAGTGCTGCAACAGCTTCGTAAAGCCATGCTGAAATAACGACAAAAAAAATAAAATGTGGAACTTTTTCTGCACCAGTGCCCGTCACCAGGAAGGAGCCGATAACACTGCAGAGCAGTTGCGATTGCCATCTTCCCTCACAACCACATAGCAGAGCAGGAGTTATCAAGAAAATGCTTTCATTCCTCTCAAGGCCTCGGACAAGAGGGAAACGTGCTGCTGGTGAAGCTACTTTTGGGGGCTTCATTTGAGCTGCTCTAGACTCTGAAAGGAAGTAACTGGGATCCCGAAAAACCTAGAAATGTTTCTTCAGGCTGCTAGGTGCATGCAGCCAGCAGATGCTTCGGAATGGTGGTTTTTCCCATTAGGCAAACCCCTCGAAAGGAATAATTAGACAATCAGTTTGGCTAAACACGGTCTCCTAACTTGACTGCCAAAAGAGAGAAGATCTTTGCCCTTTTTGAAACACAAGAGGGACAAGCTATGTGACAATACTGTGAGGAGAGATGACATGTCATTTTCTTCTTTACTACTTTACCATGATTATATTTTTTTCTTTGAAGTCAACAGTAAGCATCTAAATAAATTTCACAGAATTTGTGACAGGCTGGGATTTATTACCGACTTTTCTGTTTGTGTTGGACAATCTCCAAGGAATTTCTGTCGGCAGTGTGGGGATCATAAGAGGAATAGTTTATCCTTAGTAGGAAGTAACCTTTCCCCCTCCAGCTCCATGTCCTCATGGCTGGGGGTATTCTTTGGTTTTTTAAAACAACACTTTATATACTTTGTACAATGAAGAAACCCCTAGGCACACACAACCAACAAATACTATCACGGAAATCCTCTCTTTCTGACAGAATGAGGGTTCATGAAACTCTGGAGCAGTAGAATTGACAGACATGAGTGTCTTTGCTGTCTGAATGCATTCCTGCTGTTACTCAGACAATAGCATTGTATACCCTAGTTTAAACTTCACTGCTGAGAGAAGGCATCAGAGCATGAGTTAGGATGGAAATATTGGAAATACGTGATCTCATAAGAAAGGTTGCAGATGAGAAGAGGGCATTGGAGCAACTTGTTTAGTAGGTAAGTGAAAATAAAAAGTTACCCAGCCGTTTCTTAAAGAAAGTGTCCAGAGTTAGGATCTCATCTGTCTGACAGGGAAGCCCTTTTTAGACACTTGCAGCTCTTTGTGTAAAGAAGCATTTCTTACTTTAAATCCCGATCAAATCCCTTTCAATTTCCAGTTGAAACCCTGTGACCTCTTTGAGTACTGAGCAATAGCCCCTTGAGCTGACCGTGTATGTACCCCTAGGATCCTATATAATGGGATCAAATCTCCAATCTCTTTTGCTGTAGAACGAGGAGATTTAGCACTCTTTACCTGTATGTTTATAACAGTCCACTATGACCTTAAACCAGGAATCATTCCTGCTATTCTTTTAACTCATTTTAAGGTTGTAATATCCTTTTCATAGTATGGTGACCAAGTCTGAAACAACACTATCCTCATTTCTAATATGTTTTGAGAGAACAGAGAATGCTTCGTTCTAACCTTTCCAAGTTAACTATCTTCTATTCTTAATAGAAACTCACTCTGAGCTCCTCTCGACAAGTGAGTCCATCTCATATTTGTTTTTCTGTGTGAACAGAAAAACTATAAGGAAATTTTTCATTTGAAAAATAATTACTGAAATTGCATTTGATAAAAAGCAGAATACCATGTGCTCAGATGAGTGGACCGTCCACCTTAGACAAGTGCACGAGTGGAATTTGTTCATCTTCTTACAGCTCTTATGTGTGGCAGTGATTTTGAGCAGCCAGTGCCGGCACACCTTAGAATCAACATAATAGCAGTAAGGACGTGTACAGGGAGCAGAAAGTAATCCCCCAAAGAGGTGAACTGCGATATGGCTTTGTACCAAACGCATAAAAGAAAGACATGAAAAAGGGCATAAAATCACATCTTCTCAAATTAGAAAGACTGAATTATAAAAAAATGAAATGCATGTGTTCACATTGTGAAAAGGTTACTTTGTAAAAAGAAAATGGGGTTTAGTTTTTCTTGCATTAAATGTAATTAACAGTTCATAATAATAACAGTTCTAGCTCTGTCAGAAGCTGCTGCTACAGTACATTGCTCTTTGTTGAGGATAATTATATTTATTAATGATTACGAAAGACCTAAAGAGGCAGTGAATTGTGAAGTTACATTAACACATAAAATCCATTTGGTTTTTCTCTAGTTTTCTATTAATTTTTAGCTTTAATTGCATCTGTTTTATGGGGGCTTATAGAAAAAGAATGATGAGAAATTTTAATAAATGGCTTTGTTTTAGTGTCTTTAGTCAGACCATGTTTTTGAATATGTAATGTTAATAGAAGTAATAAGAAAGAAACATATTTAAATTTCTTCTGTAAAGTTTAATTCCACGCTTCAGCTTCAGCATGGAATTAACCTCTACTTGTTCCTTTGTAGCTCGTACGCTGATGAGCTTCCCACTCAAACCTAGTTTGGAAAGTTGCAGCACACTTTGAAAATTTCTGGAGTAAAAGAAAAATGGTCATTGGGGAACTGAAAAACCATTGTCAGTTTTTCATTGTCCTTTATTTTAATGTTTCAAAGACTTCTGTTCTCTCAAATACTGTCTCCTCCATGGGAAAAGCTGGTTGAAAGTGCATCTGTTGTTTTATAAGGAGAAGAACTGAGTGTCTTGTTGCTGCAAGGTGAGGTTGAGTTTTGGACAATAATTTGCAAAACACTGAACCTTGCACCTGCGCAGTGTAAACGTTTTTTCCAAGTGTTTAATCCCTGAAATCCCTAAGGTTTTTTAATCATGTACCTTCTCAGAAACCTAAGGAGTGTTTGAGCTATAATAATATGGATTATGTACACGGCAATGTTAAATCCCATTTGTAAAGGGTAAAAACACCAGAAGTAAGCTGGTTCTGTTCTAAAATGAAGCTCTAAAATGTCTAGCTCCATGCTTTTTCCCAGAAACTGGCAAAATACAGAATGGTTTACTAGGTGTACTGTGTATAAAGTATGCCATACTGGTCTCTAAAGCTTCTGGTGTCAAAACGTTCCCACTGCCATCACCATTACAAATAAGCTTGCTTACTCTTTTAACTGAAAAGAGCTCCGATTTCAGTTTCTTGTCTATTATGTGCAACAAGTTCTATAATATTCCCAGCTTGCTCCAGTATTGCTCAAGCATGTTTGCAGGTTCTATGGGAATTAGAGTATGAACTGCATTCTCACTCATTTATTATTATGCAGTATAATTTGCAGAGATACCCAATCAATGTTTGCTAGCATCAAGAATTTCAAAATATGAAAGGCTGACATTTCAATTTTTATTTGATTTGATTTAGCTAATCAGAGGTTTTCCCTCTCTGTGTTGAGTACCAGGTCAGTGTATTAATAATGGATTAATTTCTGCTGTAATGATCAAAAAAAGGTCGGCTTACAAAGACAAATAATCTTCTGTTACTTTAACTGAAGGAGCTTATGCAGGTTAATGAACATTCATAAGATAAAAGTGATAAGAAAGTGGATTTCTACGATGGAGTGAAGGTACAGTAGCATTGCACAGTAGATTGCAGCTGGCTAACAAAAAGAATGTGCCCAGTTTCTCATAATTAATTGACACATTAAATCCATAAAATATTCAACATAAAGAATTTCGAAGAAAGAATAAAATCTCTTTATCTTGTGTGTCGGCATTATAATGGCACGAACCTTGAGACCGGCACATGACCTCTAATTGTATGTATTTTAGAGAGCAGCTGTTGGCTATTAGTGATCTGCATTCCAGATGTTAGCCTATTATATATAAATTCTTCATTGTAATGACATTCTAATGCTATCAGCACTGTTACTATAACCTGATATTTAGGGGCTGTAATGCTGTGGGGTGTGTGACTTCTATTTACGGTATGTAAATACATTCTCTTACAGTATAGCAAGTTTCACTTTGAATGCTATTTTGATTGGTTTGTAAGTAAAATGGACCATGAAGGTCTTTGGGTGAGTGAAGGGAACAGATTGGATGATTTCTGAAGTGTAATAAAATATTTCTCTACAGCACATGTACTTAAGCTATGGTTAAATATTATTTAAAATAACCCTCAATGGTGGTATGTCAGTTGATATTGGAATTTTCATTTAAATAGCATTTAAAAATTAATCAATCTGTCTGATTTTTTATCCCAATATTTGAAAGTGCATTATTCTGTGTTCCTGTACTCTGAATTACAGCTTTTTCATTCACTGATGCTGTAGGACTGATGTACAGTTTGTAAGTATGTTTGAGCCTTTTGGTAGAAAACCTTAAAAAATACAAGGAACATAAAAATATCAATCATCCATGTATTTTTAATGATTCAGGTTGTGCTGTTTTATCATTGATCTTTGATCTCTCTTTACTTTCAGCACCAAAATAAATTATGAAGGGTTTTGAAGTGTTAGAAAACAGTACCTATGTACTGTAGAAATGTATGAATTGCATCATAATCTGCACTTTTATTGGGCTAAATTGGCCAAATGAAATTGTTCTCAAAAATGAGTTGCAGAAATGCAACGTTTATATGAGGAAAAGCATCACAGCTAACGAGCCGTGACCTGAACGTGTTGCTCTGAGCGGGGGGTATTATTGGCACAGATTGATGTGAATCATCATCATACTGATGTGCTCTACAGGAGAAGGCAAGAACTGAAAATAATCTGTCTGGACCTCAAAGATCACCTAAAGAGCCATGTTCCTCTTCCACTCTTGTAACATGGCAATATGGAGTGCTGTTAATTTTGGTCAAGTAGAAAAACTGGCAGCCGTTACATCCACAATTTGAGCTACACCTGACTGTCAGATAGTTAAAAGCAACAGTCTGTGCTGGTTAGGGATGTAAATATTATATATGATGTACAGTATATGCCGCAAGTGTACATTTAGATAAAACCGATGCATGGCTTGTAATTGTTGAGACACTTTAAAACAGGACAGGTATTTAAATTGCTCTAGGCTGCATTGAATTACTGTAAAGTGTAAATTCAGCATTGAACCTTTGCTAAATGGTATGGCTGCTTAATTACTGTGGGGCACTTTGGCAATGGAATGCAATTGTGTTTTTCAAAACTGCCGATAGATAATGCATCATGGATTGTTTCCTTGTTATTGAAGTTCCTGTATTCTATATTATCCTAACTTGCACTTTCTCTCCTTGGTAAGAAAGTAAGAGGCTGCTAATCAGATTTTCATTTGTTTTGAGAGGTGTGGTAAAAGGCCTCCTTATTTTCTTCCCGTTTTCTCAATTGAAAATGGACAAAATAATAAAAAACTGATATGAGCTAGTGGATACTAGAACATTGTAACAATAGCACATGTCACTCCACGTAGCTAATGGGAAAAAAGGCAGATTCTGCTTTGTTTTAATCAGAGTTCAGTGAATAAGATGTAGTTTGTGAAATTCTCAGTGTCATATAGGGAAGATTTGTCTGGTCTCAAACCCTATTGCTTTCAGAAAGGTAAGGAAGTATTGTAAAGAACTTTGATACCCGTGTTATCATCTTCATTGTAGGAGTGTTGTGATGTGTTTCTCTTCTTTAGCTGTAAACAATCCATGATTAATTTTTGTGCTACATCCTATCATCTCTGTTTCACATTTACTGTATTAAGAAATCCCCCCCAAACCCTCTTAATGAAAATGGAAAGGCCTAATTTTAATTAGAATGCACTTGCATAGTATTTGGATTGATTATTTTCTTCTAGACTGATGAATTTTTCATCAGACTGTTATTAACATTCTGCTATCTTAAGCCAGGACAGGAAAGCGGCAATTAAACTGTTCTTTTTAAGTGATGGACCTGTGTTGGCAGTGCTGGAGACAGGAAACTCTAGTCCTTATTAGGGAGAGGGAATGAAGTTTTCCTGTAATTTAGTGTTGGAAGAAAATAAAAAAGCAAGATAAGTAATAAACATCTGTTTTATGCAAAGTTTATGAGATAATTATACAGAGGTTGACTTCTCCGGTCTGATCTCTCAGTAACTAGGTTAGCTCAGAGAGAATTAAATGACAGTGAGTGGATTGAGAACTAATTTAGACATATGAAAAGAAAGCTGTTATCAGCAGAATTGCAGTGTTGAGTTTGAATGTAAAGACTTCAGTTACTGTAGATTGCCTTCGTTTCATTGATGTTTTAGGAAAATGTCTGTTTTTTAGTTTGGTTTTTAATGTCTCACCTGTCTGAATATCGTCTGTTGCTGTGTCTGCAGTCTATCCATCTGTGTAAAATCACATACCTGTTCTGTGGTGTTAAGTTTAAAATGTGCACTTTGTGAATTGTATGATGAATGTTCGATTTTCAACTTCCCATCCAGTTTTGGTCTTTCTAGGGAGTCTTAACCCTTGTTTGAATGACTTTCATTTTCAATCCTTTGTTTTCTCTATCTGAACAATTAGACCATGATATCAGGGAGAATAATGATCTGTGGGCACAATTATTTTCCTTTGTTCACAAAACAATTCCCTGGGTTATTGCATTTTACAGCTTGAGAAATTGATCATTTGTATTGTGGCTATGCAGATGGGAGTCAATAATTTAAAACCTGATTAAAGATAATTGCACCACTTTGGTAATGGAACTATTTTATATGCAGACTCAGTATTATTATTTTCACATATAACATTTTAATCATTTTTATTCTTTTTTTAACTTGTTTGATGTTTTCAGATAATGGGAATTTTTGTTTCTTTTCTGTTGAAATGTTAATATCTCTACTGATGCTGGATCCTCTAAATAAAAAGAAACTATTTTGACTAGGTGATTACTGTCAATAATTAGTTTTGGGTTTTTACATTTGTATTCTGTTTTTATAGGTCTATATTTGAGTTTGTATGCATTTTATTACATATGTTCCACATATCTCTTCCTCTGGGTATCATCAACAGTGAACCATGTTCACACATTTCAGAAAACTGTAGATAGTTATTGATGATTGTATGGCTCCTTCACAAAGTGCAATTTTGATGATGGTCAAATTTAGTTTTTTTCATTATCACAACTCCACTATTAATGTGCCAGCAGCTATATCACCCTGCAGCTCACAACTTGCGACTTGCTGAAGCTCAGCAGCTGTGAGCCTGGTCAGTACCTGAATGGGACACCTAGGAAAGCTAAGATTACTGCTGCAAGAGGTGTGAGTGGAACCAATAGGGGGCGCTCACCCTGCAGTCTGTGTGAGTCCCAATTCCCCAATATAGTGTTGGGGACACTATACTGTACAATGGCCCCATCCTTCAGATGAGACGTAAAACTGAGGTCCTGACTCTCTGTGGTCATGAAAAATCCCAGGACGTTTTATCGAAAAGAGTAGGGGTGTAACCCCGGTGTCCTGGCCAAATTTGCCATTGGCCCTTACCAATCATGGCCTCTTAGTAATCATCATATCTGAACTGGCTTCATCACTCTGCTCTCCTCCCCACTGACAGCTGGTGTGTGGTGAACGTACTGACGCATTTTGGCTGCTGTTACATCATTCCCAGTGGGATCGCTCAATGTTGGTGTTGAAGGGGAGTCCCAACTAACTGTAAAGTGCTTTGAGTGGAGTGCTATTGAAGGAAAATTAAGGAACATTTTATATTGTACACGGGGTTTCCAGGGTGTTTTGGGCAAAAGTCTTCCTTCAGCTTTTTGAAAGGAAATCTAACCACGGCACAGTAAAGCAGTTGTTTTGTGCACTATGGTTTGATGATATCAGAATTTGAATTTTCATTCTAAGAGTTTCTAAGTGTAAAGTTCAGTTCTCACCTGTTTACAGGAATCATGTATTCCATAAAATACCGGGGTTATTGTTATTGAAGTGCTGGGGAACTAGAATTGCTGTGGTATTAATTACAATGCAATGTAAATGTTCCACAAAGCAGTCAGCTTTTTGTCTTTTGGCTTCTGAAATGTATAGTTGATTGCAGTTTTTTTACAAGCAGTACTGTGAACATCCTTGGACGTGTACATAAAGGTCAGGAGAAGGGAAACTGACCTTAGCAGTTTCTGTTCTCTGTGCAGGAATTGATAATACTTGCATTGTATTTATACTCAACAAAAGGATTGTGACACATTTGTATTATTATGGAGAGTAAGCTGTGCATCGTAGCAATGCACAACGAGCTTCTCATGCTTTGTGTCAGACATTGACATTTAAATACCCTCTCCCATATGTTGATATTAATTGGGTTGTTTGCATTAGCGCATGCTGATTCTCTTCCTAATACAGACCTGCATAGCAACATGCTTCCTGAAACCTACAAGTGAAATGTGGTGAGAAGGTAAGTAGTGACTTGGTCATGTGAACACTGGCTCTGAACACAGACCCAAAAATGGACTTGATTCCTCTCAGGTTTGTTTCGAATGTGGATGAAAGTTTGGCTTTTAATAGAAGAAAAGAGTACCTATCACGCAATTTGATATTTCCTGATTCTGTTCGAGCAGTTCATTACTAATTCCATTTTTGCAGAGCATATCTTTTGCATTGTTTGCTTTTATAAATGTAAAATGCAAATTTCAGGATTTTTCTAATATACTAAAAGACTGGTAGCCATGACCGTTGTAGCATAATTATGAAAAAGCAGCTTAATTACTTCAGGCTCCTTCATCTTATTCATGTATGCAGTAACTTGGTGGAGATATGAATAAATAATGTTTTTTGATATGGGAAATAATCTAAATAACAAACAGATGGTACAGGTCTGTCAAAGCCTTCTCTATCACGGAGAGAAGCTAAAAGCATTTCTGCTGACCCTTTAAATTTGAAAACTGCTGATCGGTGTAGCTTGTTTTATGCATCTTCAAAAATCCAGCACGCTGACTGGTACACTGTGGAATAGCCGACTTCATTTTCACTTAAAAGAAAGTACAAGTTTCCTCAGCACTAGAGAGCTGTAACCTATTACTGTGTGTAAAATTGTTATAAATTGTGGAAAATAATTTATGCATTCCCTTTATTTTTTTAGTGGTGCAGAACAACTAAACTAGTAAACTAAATCATAATGTTGAAAATGACACATTGGTACTATGCTAAGACTTTAGGGACTGTTCGTTAAACTGGCTGTGAAAGAGTGAACTTTTTTGGTGTGATAATCCATTGCATTAATGAGTCAGCAGAGTTCAGTTTTAACCTTTGTTTGACATCATCTTCAGCCAAACAGAGATTCTTTTACTTGTTTTCGTGTTTTTTTTTTTGCATTGCCCAGTCTCGCAGTACAGCAGCAGCGTCTGTGAATACGTGTATGCTTTTTCTTGCAATGTACTGTAAATTAGTTTACACCTACTGTATAAACAATGCATATTTTTTATATGTACTGCACCTGGGAATATATCCCCTGTGAGATGTAATGGGCTTAGTTTTTAAAAAGAAAAATTAAAAGTTTCCAGTTAAAATGGAACCTTGTGACATCTTTGTACTTTTTCTTGGTTCTGTTTGGTTTTGTCGAACACAGGTGTTTATTAAGTTTGTGCTGTTGGAGCATATTGCCACCTGTGTGGGGATTAATAATCATGCCAGTGGCAAAACAAATGGTAATTAGATCTCTACGTTCGCTGGAGGTTTTATAAAAATTAGAATTGCCAGGTGTTGCCCATTTGCATGGTCCTGTTTGCAACCTCTTTACCCTGTAGTAGCTGGCTTGAACCAATGTGTGCTCTTATCCTGTATTCTCTGAAGAATAAATGGTCTTAACTGAAAAAACACCTGTAATTCCAGGTGCCAGCAGAGAGCCAGCTATGATTCCCTGTTAGGCAGCGTGTCTTCAAGCTGCATCACATTCTATAGGGTGGGCAAGGGTGTGTGCTGACAGTGGGTGGTGAGCGACAGCTGAGGAGAAACTAGCCAAGCTTGGTAAACATTTCTCCACAACGGACTGTGACATGCAGTGTACTAAGTTTATGCTGCAGCAAAAGTTACAGTAGATTTGGACGTATGTCTTGGAACACCCATCACATTTTATGAAGACTTGTACACTTCAGTACTAACAGGACTGCCCTTCAGCACTGTGCAAAGGAACTACACGATGTGCTGTAGTAGTGCAGAGACAGAAATGCCGATACCTTGAGTGCAGCAGATATCCATGTGGTCTCAGTCAGACAGCTTTCAGCACCCCACCGAGTGGACAGCTCACCTGCACCGAGTCAGTGTTTGTTGCACTGTCTCCTGTCCTGATCATGGTCATCTTCTGCTATGCTCCATGCACAGAGGAAGCCCTTCAGCATTTCTTTGATTATTTGTGCATCCCTCCAGGGTTGCCCTGTTGGACACAGCTGTGGTCTTTTACACTCTTACAGAGCACACAACAACCTGGAGCCATCCTGAAGCAGAATGCCTCACCAAATACAAGTGTGGCCACTTTCGTTGCTTTAAATAATGAAATATGCATTTATTCCTAGCAATATTTCGCTGAAAAACAGCAAAGACATTTTTGCATTGCTATTCTCTCGTGTTTTTGCTATATGTGCTGTTTTAGGTCATGGATATGTTTAAATGCTCTAATATTAAGATTTTGTTTAGTTTTTCTGTTTGATTTTATCCGGAAGGCTAAAGAGCTAGAGCCTTGTAATATTGTATTGCAACTTTAACATTGCAAAAAAATTATATTACAGTAACAGAAAAAAGTGTTGTAGCTGAGGTTATGGGAGATGTATGAAGAATTGGAGATAATTGTAGAATCAACCGATAGTGTGTAATAAAGAGGTACAATTCTTAAGACTTGGCATGTACTTGACAGGTTTTAGAACCAGTTATCAGTATCGGCATAAGAAGTGATCTAGTGCCAAAATCGTCAAAGCTAGCCAGTACAAGCCTGGAGCTTCTAAGCAAATGTGTTAAAAGTCATTAAACAACACCAGACTTAATAATTCTTTTACTTTTCATAATTAGGACCTGAAGCCACTGTCAGATTCTACACTGGTCTGTTCTTGGCTTGTAGCCACAGTTTGGCTGGTACTAAATTAGATGATGACTTTGTTATTAAAATGTCTATTTCAGACCAGTGTCTGGTAAAAGTTAGTTGTTAATTTTTTTTTTACATTTTTGATATCTAGCCAATATTCTTTGTTAAAATTTAAAGTGGCTTGAGAGTTTTAAACACAAGCTATCTTTGTATCAGAGAGTTTTATTTTGTTTCAGATCTTTGCTGTAGATGTTGTACAGTAAAGAAATCAAATCTATTAGCAAATGGATATTGTGTTATGTATTCAGTGTCCGTGAACTGCATTCTGGCAATGAGAATGAATTTTGGATTAAAGTTAAAGATCATAAATCTGCTATAGAGACAGTACAAAGGACAGTCTTATTTCTGCCTGAAGGGAATCTCAGACTTGGACAGACAAACAGGATATGATTATTGATAACCCGTAGCAAGGAAGGTCATGTGGGGACTTGATTCAGGAAGTTTAAATTCCAAACCAAGTCAATTCATGGGGAGTTCATCAGCAGCAACACAAGGACCATGGGACACAAGCTGAAACTCCATTTAGAGCCATTTAAGAGCAAAAACCACAGAGGATTGTAGGAGTCTGGAACCAACATCCAGGACATTAGTCAAAGCTGACTCTGTGGGATGCTTTAGAGAGGAGTGCATAGAATTTCTAGACCATTAAGGTACCAGCAACCACACATAATAGATAGACAAATAATATTGCTTTTCCTAATGCTTTGGCTGATTGATTTAAGAATGCAGGAAGTAAGATGAGGTCTAATTGTATTCCTTATTTTCTTTACAACTAACATATGGATTTTTATTAAATAAAATTTATGGTTTATATAAAACAGTGACAACACAGGAACTTCGGTTGATGAAATCCCATTTATTTATACAGTTGTATGCAAACGTTCGGGCACCCCTGGCCTAATTATAATGTTTTGTTGATTTTCTAAGTGCCACATTTACTGTTTTATTTTCTTCAGTCTGTTAAGTTCAGCAAATAAATAGTAACTGTGCATTAAAATTTGCAGAAATATGTCAAGTTTAAGTTTGTTCGCTGCAGAGGTTGTTAACTTATTTTCACTTAGAAAATCAACAAAACATGTAATTTGGCCTGGGGCGCCCAAACGTCTGCATACAACTGTCTGTGGTTTTCATCTAACCTACCTATAGTACAGTACAAATACCAAAGAATCATCTTACAGAAGCTCAACCTGTGCTCTACTCAGGAGTCTATAATGAGATACAACAGAGAACAAAAAGACCACACCAGAGGCTTAGTGTAACTAGAAAGATTGACTGGCTTACCCTATGTCACAACAGTCTGTAAGGCATCTTATAGCTGTAAACATATTGTAGGCTTTGTTTGTTCAGCGAATTCATGCCAAGTGCTGCTTTTGAGGTTAGATACCTTTAATGTAAAAAAGAGAACAAATAATTATATTTCCATTGTTTTAATAATAATGCACAGTAGTATGTTGTGGTATTCAAAAGAGAAGAGAAGAAAATCTCATAAAGAGAAGAAATTCCACTGTCACCAGTGTCATATCACTAATACTGATTAATCTTAAGAGCACAAAGTCCAATAGATGCCATTGCATTCATTGTCAAGCCCCAGACTCCCAAACATTCGTGTGGCAGTCTTGTGTGCCGAGTCACAAATTGCACACTGAAGGAAAAGAAAAGGATGAGTCCGCACTCTTGCACAAACTTCCACCATTTTACTGTGACAGTTCCTCCTTTCCCAAATCAGTCTATTTTTGTAAAAAAAAAAAAAATACTGTTCTCTGAAATTAAGGAGATCTGTGTAGAAATGAAACAATAGTCTTTGTCGTGGATATTTGTAAATTGAGTGTAGACTCTCTTCTGTTCTTTTTAAAAAAAGGCAGTAACCATATTAAACTGCAATAAAAAGAGTTTCTGACTGCCGTCCCTTTAGATGTGGGCATTGGGGATTATTCACTGTCTTCGCTGATAGTGAAGTTGTCAAAGCTGAAGTCTGTTATTCCTCAGAGGAGTCTGAGCCTTCAGCAGACTTGGATGGGGATTCATTTGGTCTAAATTTATGCATTGTGGTATTGGTTCCAGTGGCACATCCCTCCTGTTAGAGAGAGAGAGGTCTTGTTAATAAGCACAAACATTGTTTGTCAATTCACCTGAGGGTAGGAGATTAGACTTTCAGTCTGCATAGACAGCTCTTTTTGCCATTTTCCAGCTGGCCTTGCTTCCTACATGGATGTTGCTGGCCATTGCTTCTGGACATTTTAGATTACTCTTGAATTTACTGTTGTGATCTTGAAAATGAGTGACAGGATGTTAAGGAAGGTGATATGTAGCATCCGGACTCACTGCAACACTCTAGATTAAGTGTATATGTAAAAGAATCATTGGAGGTGGTCCTGCATTGATGTCTCTTGGGTCCTGGCCTCATTTCTGGATTCAAATACCTTGTGGAGCTTGCATGTTCTCCACACGTTCTTGTGGGTTTCACTGGGTTCCTTGATTTACACTTGCCTCCCTATGAATTGGTGTCTCATAATTATCTGTGTGAGTTTGTGTGTCTGTGCCCTGTAAATGACTGGTGTCCTGTCCAGGGAGCAGTCCCGTACTGGCATTCTCCTTCCAGGAGAAGCTTCAGCTTGTTCTTACCCTTAGTATTTCATTCCGTCAAACATTAGCTGATTAGCTGTCTAAATCGACGTGCATTCATATTGGATTGTTATAGAATAAGCATGATTTTTGAATGGATATTTACAATCATATTTGACCTAATATCGCATGGGCTGTTTTTATTATCATTTTGATTCCTCACAGTTCTCGAGTTGAATTAACATTTTTGTCATTTTCGGAAAATTTGCTTCAAGTGCAGGTCTGGAGCCTGTCATGTTTGTCTTGCCAGTCTGACTCCTATAAATAGAAACTACAGCCTGGGCACCACACTGCGACTCCTCCGGGTGCTTCTCGATAAAGTGTTTTTAACTTCAACACCACTTTTTCCTATCATCCGGGATCTGAAGAATTCTGTGGATTTGCCTGTCTGTCCATCCATCACACTGACATTTCCTCCTCAAAATGGAAATGGAAGCTTAATTAATTCTGACAGGAACGAGAGGGGCTCCTAGCAGTAATCACCACTCACAATGTTTATTTATCAAAATTACTTTCCTTTTGTGGCGCTTTTTATCTGAAAAGAACCCCAAGCGTTTTATATATAGGAGGGGATTCACTTCATCCTCCACTGAAGCGTAGCCCCTACCTGGGTGATGCACAGCTGCCTCACAGCCCTGCACATCAGGGGCAGCCTGGGTAACTGCAGCCTCCCTCACTGAATTAAGAGGGAACTTCAGGGAGGCCAGAGCAGAATTTCACTAGGACACAAGGTTAACACCCCTGCTCTTAGGAACAGTGTCATGGGATCTTTAATGACTATAGGTCTAATGTCTCATCTGAAGGATGGCATTTCTCAGCAGTACTGTTGCAGATTTCACTTAAATGTAACTGATTGTACTCGTGAGGGCTTTTAAATTGAGCTTAAACTTTATCTATTACTTTCCACAGGTCTTGTGGTTTTAAACCTTTGCTGTTCTGTCATGAGGCATGACCATACACATAATATAAGTAGAAGTGACTTGTGGTCCCAAAGCTGAACTTTGCCAGGTTATGTCTGAAGTTCAGTTCTTTTTAATTTTGATCTGTTTCTCCTTTTACCCATCCTGTATTTAGGAATGTATACAGTTGGCTATGGCCTTTTGAAATTGTTTTGGTGCTTGTCACCAAATATTAATTATTTAATAGTACTAAAATTTTATTTACTGTATACGTCTTTATTGCACATGCTTTCTACTGTCAGGGCTTAATCATTGTAAGGACAGAATCAGAACTCCTTTTATTTTGGTGTTTTAAGTGTGTCACTAAAAAGTGTGTCAGCATTCTGCAAAGTGCAGGCTGAACTCTGATTTGACCTTTTGGCATCACATCGTTTTTAATGTTTTGTGAAATGATGTAATTCCACTCTATTTTTCCCTCATAAATGAATACTATAACTGCATCTTTAAATTCAAATTTGTACAAATGTTTGTGAAATAAACCTGTAGCCTAAATGTATTTAAATTGTATTAAGTAGTTTCTCTGGCAAGAGACATGCCCTGCATCCCATTTAGAGCTAAAGAGAGAATGCTAATTATGTACAGTACCTCAAATCATAAAAAACTGTCATTTGTTTTCACTCCAATGAAGTGATATTTTGTTACTTAGTTTGAAATTGCCTTGGTAACATGATTTAAAAGAAATTCACGTAATGTCTTCTTCAAATTATTTCCTTCAAATAATTGTCATTAAGCAGGATTTGTTAGCAGGAGACTCCATGAGATGATATGATCTCTAAAGCTCAGGGTAAAGCTATTTACAAAAATTGACAGAACACAATAATGTTTTCCTTGGGGTCCTTAATTCCTGCTGAGAGACATTGACTCATCGGTTCCAGTAATTAAGCGATTTAAGATGAGTTTTCACCACATTGTCTTGGATAATTAAATAAAATTCAGGTGCCTGATTCCCAGTTTATCTCAGTGGTTCTACTCTCAAAGTCCTGCAAAAGACAGTAAATATCCTGGGGCCCAATCTATGCCTTCAGAAGCCTAAACTTCTAGAGAAACCTAAACAGCACTGCAGGTTTCTGACCTTTAAAGAAAGGATTAATATATTTGAAAACTAGACAATCGTGTGTCCGGTTCCAATGAGAATGGGTGTTATCATGGTAACATGGAGAGTTAGGTCTTGGGAAGATTTACGTAGTACGTTTTTTTAAATGAGATGTTATTTAATTGAAATAGCATTAGATATGGGTTTAATTTAAATTGTTTTTTTTATTTCCAGCTTTAATTTGTTAGTTCTATTCATTGTCACCAATGGATGTTTCCCGCTGCACTCAATCTGTCTGTTCTAAAGCAATTAGATGGTAAATTGTCAAAGAAAAGCAATGCTTTCTAATGAGTAATTCTGTACAGCTACTTGCTGTACAGTGATAACTCATTCTAGGAACAAAATAAAGGTATAAATCTCAGAATTAAAATGATAGTTTCATTATTTATTGTATTATTGTGGAATCCTTTAGTAAATAGAGCAAGACTATTCTGAAGGAACAGAAAATGACTGATTTCTGCATTTTAAGTAAATGTGCCAGACTACTAGACTTTACCAAGTCCTAGTTCTTGTTCATGCTCTTGATTATTTGTAATTGTTTATTTGTAGATATTGCCTAACCATCATCAGTTATATAAAACTGAGCAGAAATACTCATGTTGTTTTATCTAAGTACCCTGCAGTATTAAAAGCACAAGCATTTTTTCGTCTTAAAACAAAGCCAGAAAGCAGGCAAACATTGAAATTGTGAATACTCATGCAGTATACTGTATACTGTATGTGTGCTGACCTAAAATGTACTGTACAGTACATCTTATACAGTATGAACTGTAAGTATGTTAAAGTATCACAGGTTTTAGAATGAACTTTGTCTCCGTATTTCTGCTTTATTGAATTGAAATCACCAGCCCAGTGAGACATGAAACTTGCTAACTTCTCAATTTGTGTTCACTGGATCAAAAGCTTTTCATTTGACTATAAGAATAGCTCTTTTGCTCAGACAGAAAAATTGGAAACTCCCTGATACTTTTGAAACTAAACACTTACTGTGTGATTTGTACTAGGTTATAAATTCTCAATAATAAATCAAAACTAAGTTTTCAGATGCTTACATTTTGCTCTTAAATGTATGTACTGTATTTAATTCCATTTGAAGTTTTAAATTCTGAGTGTTTTAGAGTGTTGTTCTGAGGCTAGTATAACATTAATTTATTTATTAAATACTGCATCTTTATATCAAATGACATTTCTTGAACTCTTGGTTTATCCAAACTGTATATACAGTATTTTGCAAATGTCATGCATTAATGGTCAGATATATGCACATAATTAATGTTTGTGTTGAAGAACATTCTTTTCAAACAGTCTTTCTAGTTTTTAATGATGCAAACAGCCTAGTTTGTTTTTGGCTTTTTTAGGGGGTTTTACACCCTTAGAGGAGATTCTGACAGAGAGGTTATCAGTCACAATTGCACAGAAAACAGATTGCACCTTTAGCTTCTCCAACCTAGAAATACAGGACTTTCTAATGTGGTTTGCCTCAAAAAGGTTAGGCTAAAGTTAAATAAGTATTTATGCAAATAATGCCATTTCTGATTTTGTATCAGAAAACTGTTCTATTTTAAACAGAGCCACAATATATAATGTTTAATACTGACCAGTTTCACTCTGAATACTTAAAAACCTCTTCACTCTGTATGAGGTTGATCTATGCTTTGTACGTGATGATTTGTATTCCTTATCTAATTTTTACACTTGTATTCCTTGTAAAAAAATTCTGGAGTGACAGGCGTTGACAGTCCCACCACTTGTAATTATTGCTTCAAAGAGCGCTGTGCTTCTGACCAGGCTTCTCTGTGTCTCAGGAATCTGAAATCTCAGATGGTTTCAAGTCAGTCTTACAGCAATTCTGTATTAATTTTTTATGCATGTATCAGTATTTTTACTCTGTAGGAAAGCTAACAGAAAATGAACGTGATGCAGCTGTCACGAGTGAATCATTTGAATGGCGAAATCTCACATTATGTATGATAGATTTAGCCAGGAAAGCATGGTGGCAGTCGTGCTTTGAAAGTTGGAAACAGAATGGAAACCCCAGTTTCTGTGTCTGGGTAGACTTTGCCCAGTGATTGTGTTTTTTTTAATCTTGCATTATGAACCAGCCGTTGCCGAGACATTTCTTTTTAATTTAAAGGATTGTTTACAATACAAATAGCACCTTTGTCTTAATTTTTAATATCACATTTTCTTGTCGATAAGGTCCATGCCAAGCCATTGACTTTTAAATTATTGCATAGCAAGCCCACAGGCATTCCTTATGACACGCATGTATATTTTTAAATTTTTCAGCTCCTAATAATCGGGAAGCTTATTTTCAGGGCTGCAGCTTGGGCTCAGTATGAGATTTTGCAGGTTAACTGCTTTCCTCCTTGGCTTGATGTCATTTCCAAGCTCCATCTTCCTTGGCTCATAATCAAAACTTGGTTTATGTTGTTACATCTGTGCATTCAACCACAGTCTGAGCCATACGGCATGTTGATTTGATTTAGGCTTCATTTTATTGCTCTCTGCCCATATGTGCACTAGTCACCCTCTGACTACGAGGAAGTTACAGCAGCTGTGAAGATAAATGTTATGCAGGGCATATCAGAAAACTTTTAACCAACCTAAGAGTGCTCAGAAGGTCCTGCAATGAGATTGAGTTTTTCATCATAGAGTATGTTAAAAATACATTTTATTTACAAAGGCACACAGCAAATTAAGCATATAAAAGAATCAAGAGTAAAACATAGGAAGCAGTTGTGATAAGATTGAAAGATGTTCCTAGTTCAGGATGTACAGCAGTGTTACCTAGCACATGAGCTGCAGATTACTGCACATACTGAAGTCTATTGAGTACTGTGCACTAGATATCCCAGTACATATGGCACTACAGTAGCTTAATCTTCTAAAGGCATGTATAAATTTGTCACACAGATATAATGAAAATACATTTCTAAAATAAGCTTTGAATTGACATCATACTGTTGGGTCATAAATATGACTAGGATTTCTAACTTCACTTAAGGGAATAATTTAAACATCAACAATCAGACTGAAATTACCAGCTCCTTGTAGCTATTCCTAGGAGCCAATAAGCATAACCTCTTTCTTATCACAGACATTTCTGTTGCATCCATATGTTCCTATCAGACAGTCAGTTGTAAGGTGCAGAAACCACAGCAGTAGTGTTTGATCTGTTCTGCAGGTAAAACTGAATGTCATCAACAGTGAATCCCACATCTACGATGGTGAGTAATCTGACCAAGGAAGTCAGATCATTGACATACAGTATGCATCTCATTTAATATTTACAGTACTAATGGTCCCAGTACAGAATTCTGTGGAACACCGTGACTAATTGGGAGTTCATCTATCATAATTGTCTGAGATTTAAGAACTGACTTCTATTAGCTAAACAGGAGCCAAACCAATGAAGAGAATACCAGACATCATTAAAAACATCCATATGATCTAAAACAACAGCCTTGACTGACACTACTAGAAGGTGTACTCAAGTCCAGAAGGTGAAGACTTAGTGAATGTCCCAGAGTCAGAAACATCAGCAATACCTTAACAAGGGCTGCTTCAGTGCAGTGTCTTTGTCTAAACCCTGGCTGCAAAGGCTTGAACAGCTCATTAGCCGCAAGATGAATTTGTAATTCAGCTGCAACCACCTGTTCCTGAAATTTACAAGAAAGGGCAATTGGGAAACAGGATGTTAGTTATTAGGCACTTTGCGATCTACGCCAAGTTTTTTAACACACTGTGTCACTGTAAGTGCGACTCAATGATGTAAGCAGTGTCAGCTGAGTGGGCTTCAGAATCAACAGGGAAACACGAAACAGTACACCAGTGGAAACTGTGGAGAAGAGCATTTAAAGCTGAGAACAGGAGACAGAGAAGGGATATTGGAGTACAATATGTAACAGTCTGCCCAGCCATGTTGTTGAAGGATATATCCTGGTTTTTACTAAGAAATGGATGGATGAAAAGAGATGTTAACTCAGTGATATTAGTTATAATGGAGAAGAGGACTGGAGGACCTCTGTGACCTTTTCAGTAAGATTGTGATAGGGGAGGATATAGTAGCCTTGACAGCTTCCCTATACTGTACATGTAGCATTGATACACAAAAAGATGTCTTCCTGCTGCCTTCAAGTCGTCACAGGTCATTTGTGTGGAAGAATGTGCAAAATATGTTTCAGGTGCTAGGCTCTTAAATTATGTAGCCCTTTAGCAAAACTGAGCTGCATTCAATAGTTGTTGTAGTCATTAGCAGGGATTGCATGAATTAAAAAAGTAGTTGAAGAAAGATTGTAGTCCATTAGTAAGATTAGTAAGTTGCCTGTAGTAAGAGGTAGAGGCACTGCCAAGTTCTGTTAGAGAGCTGTAGGTCCAGAAATGTCCAATTCAAATATATTTATGGTTGGAAATGCTCAGACTGGAAGAACTCTATGAGTGGCCATAGTTATGAGTGGAGAAGCTGACATGCTGAGTAATGCCTGAAGATGCTGCTAAGACAATAGATAAGATAAGATCACTTTAATAGTCATATACAATTTCTCGCATTAGGAATTAGTCTTTTCACATACCCCAGCTTGCTCTCCATGAGACACAGACACACAGACAATGAGAGAAGCTTGGGGTCAGAGTGCAGGATCAGCCATTGTACAGTGCCCCTGGAGAAACTGGGTTTAAGGGCTTTGCTCAGGGGCTCAACGAACTACAACGAAGATCCTTTCAAATTAAAAAAAAAGCAAATAGCAGCAGGAATCCTGTTTATACCAGCATCTACATGAATGTACTGCTAAACCTCCACCCTGACCACAGCTGAGAGATTTTGCAACTTTGCCATATCTTGGGGGTGTAACTTCCTTTGATAATCATTTGCTAGATGCAAAATTTCAGTTGGACAGGAAAAAATCGACTTGATCAGCAGCAAATAAAGTCAAAATACTTCATCATCTCCACTACTGTGACTTGTAAAGCTTCAGAACCTATATGATGACATTATATTGAAACAAAACATTCATTTACATGAAGAAGCTTGTCAAAAAAATGTTGTGATCAAGGAAGATGTTCTTTGTTGTTAGCCTTAGCTGTTGAGCATTAACTACAGTCTAAGGTTTGAATTTGTAAATGGGACATAAGTTTGTGTTGGCCAAATATCCATTTGATTTACTGTATGCTAAAATATCGACAAGGAGATTTTATGTTTCAGTGAGTTTTGTGGAAATCATACACGCAGATGAGCACCTGTGGTTTCAGTGCTGTATGTTTAACGGATAACCTTGAAGCTTTCGACATAGACAGAGACTGCAATTACAAGCAAAATAAACTGCTGGCATGCTGGTTTTAATTAAAAAAAAGAAACATTTATTGAGTGAAAAAGTTCTTGTTTGGTTCAAGTTGCCTGTAGAGTCAAAAATAAGAAGCAAAAAATAAGGAATGATTGAGACTACAAAAGATTTTAAAATATTTTTTCCTTTTCTTTATTCAAAAGCCTTGGTCATGATGCCTTCTAATTGCCCTGATGGATTAAAGGCTGACATGTGTCTTTATTAAAATAGTGCTTGACTCAGTCAAGTGTTTGTTTTCTGTTGCCCACTGGATATTTGACTAGAATTGTCAGATAGTATACTCCATTGTGCTGGGGTTTGATTAAAGGACATGGCTGAAGGAAGCCCAGTGGTTATTGACAAGGCATTGTTTCTCCTCCCTGGAGTCTTTGTCTGAACTCCATCATGTCCTTTTCCAGGTTAATCAACCTACTAGATTTCACAACTGAATTGAGCTGATTGGATTGCAGTTCCACCGGTGTGTGTAGGCTGGCATTGATTTGCAATACAGCTTTAGGATCACAAGCTTACATTTGTAGCACTGTTTTGCCATTCAGCTCTTGAAAGTTTTACCCAGCCATGTTGGGAGTGAAATTGTCTTGTTGTTTATTAAGATGATATGATTTACAGTTTAAAGTCTGTAATTGTAATCAATGTGTCCCTGTTTTCCATGCCCCTCTGATAATAATCCTGAATATTATTTGGGTGATACTTCTGTTCAAAGCGACTTAAATTTGTACCAGTTTGTTTAAGCCTTTTGTACTGCTGGGCAGCAGCTTCGCAGGGACAGTGAGTTAAGTACTGTGCTTGAGGGTTCAACAGCACACTGGGGTGAGAACCCACAGGCTTTCAGAATCCACAGCCCCAGCCGGTCCTCCACACTCCCTACCCTCCTTCTCCAGGTCAGTGTTACTTTTGTCTTTTAAAAAGTGCTCCTTCAACTAGACAAGAACAACAAAGTTACACCGAGAATCTGATGTTACGACTTTAAAGACTGGCATTTTCCTTAGATCTAAAGTGAACCTTTTTGGTTTTTTGATCAGTCTTGTATCCTATGACACATCAGAGCACTTCCACATGCCTGTCATTCCAAATGCTTTTACATCGGGAAAGTGCCGTGTGCTTTGTAGGATTTACGCATTTCAGCTCCATCACCTTGAAGATTCCTACAGCTGTAAGTGCTTCTGACTAAGAATACATTGTAAAAAAGACCCAGTGTATGAAACATTGTGATCCATATATCCATGCAGCCAGATTTTCAATTTTGTGTTATTTAGGGATTAGTTTAGTTAAGCTATAAAGCATGAAATCTCCTTGTTCTGTGATGACCTGTTTCTTTTTCCTTTCACAAAGTTGTCACTAATGGGGCCATTTCAGGTCTCCTTGTCGGCAGTCACTTATTTCAAAATGAAGCAAGAACCAAAGACTCCTGAAGTCCAGACTCAGAATTAAATGCAGAATTTTATACATTGTGAAGGTATCGCCCCCCCTCCCCGTCTTCTTGTTCTATAGTGCTCTGGTGAACTTGCACAGAGAATTCTGTATTTTCTATTCAGCTTGTTTTTCTTTACCCAAATTGTACTTTTACCTGCTGTGAAACAGGTTATGTTCCCTCTGTGAAACCTGCCTGTCATTCTGTTAAACTTATGATACAAATTAGCTGTTAGACTTGAATA
The DNA here is from genome assembly GCF_059453375.1 of Lepisosteus platostomus. Lineage (NCBI taxonomy): Eukaryota > Metazoa > Chordata > Actinopteri > Semionotiformes > Lepisosteidae > Lepisosteus > Lepisosteus platostomus. Next base: position 55,223,216 of record NC_142620.1, read on the forward strand.
ATTAGGAGGTAATGAATGCTACTTTTAATGCCTTTCTTCCCAGATGCTTTCAGTATGTTATTAACATTAACATTTAAAACTATCTCCTGTAGTGATAGCTGTGGACTAGCCTTATAAGCCAACAACTGCAACTCATTTATGTAATTTATGTTAAAGCTATAAATAAAATCACATGTGCATCATCCAATTCCTCATGCATTAAAATGCCAGCATCAATTAAACTGTGAAAAAAATTCCCTTTTTTTTTTGCTGGGGTTGGACTTGAGGAGTGTATTTAGTGTTTTTTAAAGAAATGAAAGGATTCTAGCTCTCATTCTTTCAAATGCATACAGCTCCTGAATGGTACCCAGTATCTCAGTACAAGATGTTGAACAGCATCCTCTGATGCATGTAGTTTGACTGCAGCCTAGAATGTCTTCTGGGGAAAAAGCAAACCTTTACCCAAAGTGAAAACACAGTGCCAGTGTATTTGGCCAAGTGGCAGGCAATGAAACGCTGATTTTGCTCTGCGCTGTACAGTTATCAAAATCTCCTCCACTTCTGGCATCATGTCAGTTTGGCTCCAGGAAGGCTCCGTCTTCTGTTTTGCACGTTTTACGGCAATAAAGCAACACAGTATTTACAGCCCCTCACAGCCAGCCCTGTTTACTTACGCTGCCAATTTTAAGAGCCTCGGTGGGAGCCTCTGTCCATGGCTGGGAATTACAGAATTACAGTAAAATTTACATTTTTAACTGCAAATTCTATGGCAGGCCCATAAACCAGCACACCCTGCGGAAGAGCACATGGCGAGAAACATTAGTCTCACGTAATTTATATCCCCGCACGACACGGAAAATAATGGATTGGGGACGTTTAGATTGCTTCTCAAATAGATTTATTTGTAAGGCAGAACAGTTTAACATTTTAAGTATGAAATTGGGATGCTCCCCTTTCAGGCGACGCGGATCGTGTGTGCAACGGAGCTGGCGCCGTTTCGTGAGGAGGCGGAGGGGGGGCGTTTCTTCAGGCGGGGCAGAGCCCCTAGAAGCTGGGCGCTGGGGCTCGTCACTCAGGGGAGGGGTCGGTGGAAAAGGTGCATGCGGTCCCGGTGCAGAATTAGCGGACTTGGAAGGGCACTTACTGTGTGCATCGGCAGCTCTGAAGTTAACTTTGAAACAGAACTGTCGCAGGGTAGAATGCAGCCAAATTAGAGGCATAATAAATTTGTTACAATCCTTGGCTGTTGCTGGCCAGCCCAGAGCCGTCTTGCATGTTAATTTTTCTGCGGTGTTGTACTGTACATGCACGGCAGCTCTGTAGTTCGTTAGCCGGAACAATGATATTTGAAAAATTCTTTCATTTTAACTGTACTGCCTGCCGGACAAGTAAGTTTTCACACTAGATGGCCGACTGTAAGAAAGAGGCAAACGGGGACTTTTCTGAAACCTTTAATTTTAAACAAGACTCTTGTGGAACGTTATTGTGGAAGTCAGAACAGCTTCTCCTACACTGGTGTTCGCTGTCAGAACATGGTATAACAGTTACTGTATGTCAATTGCATTATAATTCAAACCCCCCAGAATCAGTCAGTGATATATTATTACCTAGAGAAAATATCATGAAGTAGAAAGTTAACTTTAGACATTATTTCAATTACAGAAACTGGAGTGTAGTGTCCTGTAAATTCCGACCTTGTGACAGCATACTTAGCATGTTCATAAAGATTCAATTGGCAACAGGCTTCCTGGATGGAAAAAAATATCCAATATGAGAGACTAAAAAAAATTGTACAGGAACCTTTACTTCATTATCAGAAACTGAATTTAATATTCCCCCCAGTAACACTAACATTGACTGAGATTTTTTCAATATGCTGTTTAGACTTAATGCTGCAAGCCATCCGAGTTACAAAAAATAAGACACATGGGGTGGGAGACAGCAAAGTGGAATCTGAGAGATTATATTTCTCCCTTCTTATCGTCAGCTTTGTTGTGTGCAAGGTATTAGCTGTCTTAAATATTGCCTTTTCACTTGTTTATTCCTTAATGAACATCACGATGATGGCGTCTTTGCTCAGTGTTCAATAAACTGCTCCAGTGTTAGATTATTCTTTGGGAAACAGTGGGAACTCTAGAAGTAGGATTTTATTAGAAAACATGAATCTTGTCAGTGGGCTTGAAGAATATAAATGATATCGAGTTACAGGTCAGATCATATCTAAGATAAAATCGAGTCTAGCCAGAAGTTTAATATTCGGAATTATTACAGTGATAACCATGAAAACTAACTGCTGTCCTGCCATGCAATTTATTTGGAGCTGGATTTAAGAGATTTGAAGATTAATGAATGCAACAGATAATGGTTTCTTTTTTCCTTGAACATTTGTCTGCGTATGATGGATGTATGCATACAATAGTTAGGATACTGATGCTTCATACAGAATTTTCAGAACAGACTGGAAACACTGGACCATGCACTATACTTGATTACTTTGCTGATAAATGAAGTTTGTAAGGCTACTAGACTGGGGTAGCATCATTTTCCTTGCAAAGTAGCATCCAGATTTGAATTTGCACTCTGCAGTATATTGCCTTTTTTTCAAAGGCTGTGTTAAGACTTACAGTATAAACAACAGATATGAAAAAAATTGTCAAACCAAAAATGGAGCTCATCTGTTATGACTGGTCTTGGGAAGCCTCCCAGTGATTGTTTTTTTTAGTTTGGTAGTGGTGTTGTGTATAACAAAGGCAGAAATGATCAAGCAGGCTTCGCGGTCAGTCTGCTGTGACTTGACTTGGCTTGCCTCAGTGGCAGAGTGCAGCTGCCCAGGAGCCGCTGGGCTTGGATGGGCTGGTGCTGGCCAGGGCGTCCCTGGCTGGTCGTGTAGTTGCCAGCCTGGAGGCCTGTGAGCTTGCAGTGCTGTGACTGAGAGCTGCACCTCTCCTTCTGCCCTCCTGTCTGTGCTGACTCGTTTCAGAACTGGGAGAGTACCTGCGTCTTCAGTCTTTTGATTTCTTTTATGATTTTTATTTTTTCATTTTTGTGACTTCGCGGGGGGATACTATAGCATTTGCAAGTGGGGAACATGTGTTCAATCGATCAGAGGAGGTGGAATCTGGGTTCTGAAATTGAGTTGGTCCTTCAGCTCCCAGCTCTGCCGTGCAGCACACTGGAAGAGCAGACTCCTCAAACCACCTTCCCACGTGTCCTAGGTCTGTCCCCACTCCTCGTGTGCCCAGGAATTGACAGGAGGCGGGACCACCCCCAAATACATCCTGAGCCACAAAGGTCTTTAATAGTAAAGAGCAGCAACAGGGACAGTAGCCTCTAGAAGGGCTTTTATTTAACTGGTTCTGTGTCTGACCCTTTGCTTTCCTACTCCATTCCAAACCCTGATTGTAACTGTGTAATTGTTCTGTCTCCTCTCATTGTATGCTTTTTTCCTGGCTGAAAAGCAATTTTGCAAAGCTACTTTTAAAGGCTCTATATAAATCAAGGTTTATTTATTATTGGAACAAGTAATAGGTTTATTCCATGTGAAAACAGAAGAGAGAAAACACAACGTTTCAGCTGTGGAGCCTTCTTCAGGTGTGAAACCTTGTGTTTTCTCTCTTCTCTTTTCAGCATGGAATAAACCTATTACTTGTTCCTTTGCACCCCACGCATGCTGACACAGCTACCCACCTGATCTAGTTTATTATTACTGTACAACCACAAAAGAACAATAAAGCAGCAACAATAAATACAGAGAACAGCAAGACCAGTCACAGCCCAGACTCCCATCATACAGTAACTGAATGGTAATGAAGTCCACTAGAAGTCTACTGTCTCACTAGCTGTCTCCCAGGGCGCCTGGCAGCTACACCACACAGTTGTTTTCAGGTTTATTTCACACCCTTTACATCCATGTGCTGTCTGTTTAAGAAAAAACAAAAAGCAAACCCCCAGAACCCACTGCTTTTCATCACTTAGACATCTTGGTCTTAGTCTCAGCTTTCTGTCATTTGCATCCTTTAAGCTGTGGGACTTATTTTATTTCCTGTTTTGTGCAAGACATGCTGATGCAAAGTGTAAATCAGTGTCGGCGCAATCAGAGCTGTTAAGATGCTGAAAGTTGTGGGTTATTAACGTTTTTCTAATTTTGTCAGTAGCTCTGCCACGAGAATGCTTGATATTGCCAGACATTGTTTATTGTAATGTTTCCCTTTGAATTGGAGCAAATTAGGCTGCTCATTATTTCATTTGCTGGATGGAGACTTGTTAATGATCTTTCAACAAATTAAATAACCTTTGGGCATGGTAGGATTAATTAGATAATAAGAATCGCGTTTCTTTAATCTTTTTTAAAATGCATTACATCTTGATGGTGCTAATATTTAAATGAGGTTTCATTTTAACGGCAGAACCAGTGTTTGCAAGACTTAATCAATTTGAGAAAGAAAGAATGAAAGTGATATAATTACTTTAAAAAGAACACTAATTGTAGTGCCACCAGTAAAATTATTTTCACACACAAAAAAAGGTATCTGAATTACTTTGTCATTGGGGATCTACAAGTTGCCTCCTATACTATGTCTTTTTCTATTAACCTTTTCACTAAACAGAGGTGATTTGCTAACTACAGTGGAGGCAACATTGAATTCACATTTTTCAGGCATTTGTGATGAGGAAGACTGTGATACTGTTTTTCATTTTAGACTCAACCTGCACTTTGTCGAAATGCAGTCCATATTGATTCTTAAACAAGATGTGAAGTTCAAAAACAGAACAGTGGTGTATAAACAAAGAAACAGAAATCAAATCCATACCTAAATGATTCATGGTAAAAAACTGGAACTTCTTAAAAGCACTGCTTTCAAATTCTCTTTTAACATTGCAGTGCTAGAAAGGCACGTTGGCACAGGCTTCAACGCCAGGCTGTTTAGTTCAAGTCCGAAGAGACTTTGCTGGATTTCAGTCCTATCATTTCTTTTGAAGGAAGAGAACATATTGAGGGAATGTCTACCGTTTAGTTTTGACCATAAATTCTTATTTATTGATATATTTTCATTATCTCCCTCATTTTCTCTACAATCTCTAAAATATATCGATCTTAATCTCTTTATACTGGCTCTGGTATCTAAGTATATACAGTACATAATTACAGCATTAATTAGTTGTGACCTCTGGGGCGGGACAAAGAGTCTGGTGTTTGCAAGTTCTGGACAGACTTGTTCCTTAGGATTGACAGTGGTTTCTGATCTGCAGAGTTTGACTGGTTGTTGAAAGTGTGCCATAGTTTCTCTGTTTATACAGTACATAAATGTTTTCAGTTGGAACTTAATGGATTGATAAGTTGCTCATGTACAAAAAGATACCAGAAAAGTATGACAAGTTTTACATTTTCTACACTAATGAATTATTTCTAGGAGCATTTCATTTACAGACAACACAATACAGTATGCCAAATGCCTAGGGAGACACCCTGCTGTCTTAATGGGTATTCGATTTTTCATTTTAGGGATTGATTTCAGAATTAATAAAGTGTCATCTTGGTTCTTGAAAAAAAACCCTTCACGTTTCATCATATCATGAATAAATTACATGATGCTCACATTCTTTCCCATCCCCACTGTTAGAACTTGAAGTGCTTTCTTAGAAGACTTACTTTTCCCACTGTCCTAAGATATTCTCTTTCTCCATCCAGTGCTGATTTTACAAGGAGCACTTTAACACTACCAGAATAGACCGCAGTTCTTTAGATCTCTTAACTTTCTGTGCTGATGTGGCATTCATAGGGTGCTTGTTTAAAATCTTGCTAATTGCTACATTATATAGCTGTGAGGATTAATCCCCATTCTCTTGTTCACCAGTTTCCTAGCTGTTTGCTGTTAAATATAATTGACAGTATGTTTTTAATTTTTATGGCAACGTTGTTTTTCTAAAACATACAGTTATTAATGCAAAATGTGTTTTTAGCATCAGATGTAGTTTATTCCTCACACTGCGAGTAAAACCTTTAAAAGAGCAATATCCCAGGCTTTGCTTTTCTTGGTGTCTTTCTTTAATGATTATTTAACTGCTTTCCTCGCTGAATAATGAAATCTGATTGGAAACCAGATTTCAAGGGGAATTTTCCAGCAGTAACCCCAATGCCGCCGCAAGAACTGCCCCTTGTTCTAGACCAATTCAGTTTGTTTCTGAAGTAATGTTCAAGACTGCCTCTTCTGTAGCGAGAGCCCCAGGATACATAAGGATTTATTCTGTTCTGAGTCCAATGGGATGGACAGGCTCGGGAGTGAGCAAGTGTAAGGGCAGAGGGCCAGGACTCTGCCATGTGATGGTGGCACATTCTGGGAGATGTCAGTGGTTAATTACTGTAGAGTCACTGTCTGTACTGTGTGTAAGACTAACTGGTACATTATGCTTGTGTGTATTGGTAGGGGAGGGTGTTAAGATAAGCAGTAGGATTATAGCAATTGGTGTGCGCGCCGATACAATTAATACCAACTACATATAAATCCTATTAGACAAGTGTCAGAGAATTAAGAAGAAAAAAGGAATATGAAAAATGCCTGACCTGTCTTTATTAGATTCTGTCAGAGAGAAGTAAGCAGATTTAGTAACTGCATATCAATCACAAGCAGTCTTCATAGATAAACCCATTACTTCAAGTTATCAAAGCACTGCAGAAAATTACAGTCATTCCCTTTGGTAAAGGAATGTTCTACATATTGTTCACAGATTCTGAACACACCAGCTTTAAAGCTGATTAACAGAGATTTTAATACCAAGATGTCTGCTTGAATTATGGAGCTCCGTTAGTTATTCCTCCAGAATAGTACCTTGATTGGGAAATGAGCTGTCTTTGTTTGAGCTCCTGCATCAATATTTATTTGGTACTGTACTAAGAAATGATTCTCTGGGGACCTGTAGTAGGGACCAGACAATAGGGACCTTGCAGCAGTAGAAAATCACTGAATCTTGAAAATGCATTTCTGTTGTTTAACGTTTATGTGCTTTATCCAAAACTCTCCCCATTGCTGTATCTGGTTACATTTTGTTACTTTTCGAAATGATCCCAGCAGAGGCCAGATAAAAGAGATCTTGTTGCTCAGCCTTTATAGAGATTAAAGCATTGGGGATCCAGCTCCAGAATAGAAACATGCTGCTGCTCATGGCTTTATGGCGCCTAGTCTGTAGAAGATTGTAAAGTTCTTTACAATCAAATCACAGCAAAGCTTTTGCAAAATCAGCTGTTGAGGCCCAGAGATCTTTGGCCTCTGGGTTTGTTAGAGTACAGCTCAAGCACAGACTTTTCACAAATTGAATTAATACATTGTATTAATTGTAATACATCCTTAGTAAAGGAGTGAGTTCATAATTAGACTAACACAGACAATTGAGTTTTAGCTGTAGCGCTATGCTAAATAGAATTATCAGTAGAGCTATCTGTAGGTAAAGTGACGTATCTATATACACTACAGTACTTAACAGAAACAATATGGTGAAGGGTATAAATAGTCCTGAAAAATTGTGCTCAGTTAAATATCGGTACTGTCCTTTAAATTTAAATACATTTTACATTGATTAAGACTTGCAATTTAACTGTTTGTTTGGTGCAGAAAACAGAAATAGTGCACAGTGACAGGGAGAATAGGAACAACGGAGAACTGCTGTTGTAAGTGCCCACTGGACAGCCATAGGATTTGTTGCCAGTTTTCACTGTCTCGGTAGCACATCCATTCTGGTGAGTTTGCAGGAATCGGTGAGCAGCAATGTCTGTAAATCTGCTCTTATTTAAAGCATTTGTATTGAAAGCTGCATAGAGGTTTGTGCCCTTCTCATCTCTTTGAAGGTGAAGATGCAGAAGGAGTCTTTAATTGCGATAGGTTGTCTTATTGCAAGTATGAGGTTGGACTTACAGTAAGCAGCCTGGATTGAATGTCATTGCATGTCAGCAGTGTGACAGACAACATTTGTACTGTCTGTTCTCATGTTCCTTATTATATTGTCTGTGGATATCCATTGGTTTGAATTGTTACAGAATCATTTTTTACTAAATACTGTATGCTGCATATTCACAAAGAATCCCTAGTTTTTAATCAAACATTTTTTTCCAGTTCTGCAGTTGTTCACTTGTTTTTTTCTTCGCCTTGGTTTTGTTATTTCCTGTTGTTTGCTATTTGTTGTTATTTTCTCACACTTATTGTTTCTTAAAGCATTAAGTGCGAGTGGGGAAGACTACAGAACACACAGCTTGAATTCCTAAACAGGCAATTCACTGTATATAATTGGGTGTTCCCTTACTGGAGTTTTATTAAATATCTGATTATACATATTTGCTTTACAATGTAAAATGCTTCACCAGGGGAAGTTGAAATCATTACTAAAACTACATTGTTACACTTGCATGCCAACTTCAATTAGAAGCATTTACATACAGAATGAGGTTTCAGATACTGAGATTTACAGGACTTGTGGCTAGGGGGTGACATGTAATTCATTTATGCTTAAAGCAGTCCTGAAGGCAAAAGTTCATTTTCTAAAATTAAGCTTACCATGTTAACCGAAAGCATTATGCAAAACGGACTGGTAGGTCTATCAGCTACAAAATTCTGCAGTGCTCAGTCTATACAATAGATACTTACTGGGCTATTTTATATGGTGGTCTCATTGTGTTGTCTGTAATAATAACTTGGGATGATTTATAAGAATATATTCAGGTCATGAATACTGTAACAGGAAAAAAATGTTTGCCCATAAAATTGAACATGCTACAGATTTGCTAGGATGGTGGTCTGTGACAGATTCTGCCTAACATATCTGTCTTAGCTAGGTTTATGAACTTTATTCTCAATACCAGCATGGTGTCTGGGACAGGAATCCTATAGGGAGTCTAAGAAAGAGTAAAAGACTGACCTTTATGTACTTCAAACCACATTAGAATCTAACTCTTGAGACTCATGGCCTTGTTAAAGCAGATTTAAAAAAAAGCCAAATGGAGGAGATTGCAAGGTAATATTGAAAACTGACTCCACTCGGGAAGACGAGAGGTTTTTGGTTTCAGAAATGGTACAACTGGAACAAGACTGAGGATTCTTATAGTTTCAATAAAGAGTTGGATTTCTCAGGGATTTCGACAGTGGGATGCTGCGAGGAGCTTTTGTTTATTGATTTAAAAAACTTTTTCTTTATCTTCTCTTTGAGGAACACCTGGATTCAATCCAGCAGATAACAGTAATGAGCATCATACTGCCCAGAGATCTGGAATGTACAGCGATGTCTTTCTCTTCGTGCAACTTTGTTGCTGGCAGCCCAGTATTTAAAGAGTTGCCTTCAAAGCTGGGATTTCTGTTTAGACCTTTTGTGATGGAATATGCTCATCCATATTCCATATTCCATATTCCATATCCATAGGAACTTTTTTAATAAAGTATTATCTGTCCATCTATTCAGTAAATTATAGGACGCAGAGCACAAAGTGGATGGGCTTCTTATCTCACAGGTATTTGTTTCTTGTACGGGACAACATGTAGCACCTCAGTCTCAATCAGGGTGGATAGTGTGATCAGGCTTGGCGTATGTTATGGTTTTTCAATTTTAATAAGAAGAATATACCATTACCACATAATCTATGGTAGGTTGTTGGCACCCCAGGGCTTTGCAAAGATGTGGACACAAACACTGCTTGTCTAGTTGAATCAACTAACAAAACTAAGCATTTCTGCTTCCAAACAAAAATATGACTGCACTAGGAACTTTTTTTATCTCCCTCTATTTTATTGACAATATGGTGTTAACCCTCTGGGCATTGAAAGATTAATCATCTCTTTACACAGATTCCATGCTTTTAGAAAGTAAAAGTTGTCCTTAAAATAGCATCTCCCTTCTTCCCGGCTACAATAGACAGAGAAACAGATTGTGTTTTAAGCAAAGAGGTAACTAATCTCTTCCTCACCAAAAGAATATAATAGAAGCCAATTCCAGCTTTATTTCACAGACCAAAAAGGTTACAGTATTGTAACCTGGAATTGTGACCTGTAAAATGGAATCAATGTTTCTGATTTGTTATTTTAATAATTTTGTTATCTGATAAATCAGTTGTGACTGTTTGACAGGATGATGGCATGGAAGGTTTAAATATTGCATAGGTCCATTGGCAAGGCATTTGTAATGCACAGGGTTGCACAGAAAAGTTGTGAGTGTTTTCCATTTTCAAATACTTTTACAGCCTTCAATGTTGCAATGTTCCATTTGTGTCAGTTTGTATCTCATACATTTTGTACTTTATTTATAACAATGCTAGAACAGTTTTGGGTATTGGGAATTATGAATAAGTTAAAGAGAAGTTTTTTATCCCCTCTATATATAGGCCTGTTTTAAGAAGCATTCGAAAATGCATTTGATCTCAAAAGTGCCTTTTAATCAATGCTTTAACGATGAGAAAATAAATTGAGATTGATACAACAGCTTTGAGAGGCACAGGTTTGTTCCTCAGCTTGCAGGCTAGACGAAGCTGTGTCAATCCTGGAGTGTGGAGACCGAGGAGGATTGGATGAGACTTGGATGCTGTTCTTGACAGTAACGGTTCTGAAAGCATTTTTCTTTCATCCTGCTTCTGACTGAATCTGAAGCAGTGCCTTTGCACTGCTGTTTTCATGCATTTCTAAGAGGAGTTGCACAAGTCATAAGGTCTTTGCACCATTCACATTCTCTTGCTCAGGTTAGGCAAGGTAGCCTAAAGATGTTTTTTTGTTTCTTGTTTGTACAGTTGTTTTAACGGTTTCACCGATGCAAATTCCTTCCTCAAGTGGGAGTTAATACATGCTTCTACTTGACCATATTGTCCGATTATCAGCAGGGTAGATAAATCTGTCATGTCACTGTTTGTCACCTCCTGTTTATGCTTTTGGCTTGTGTGGGTTGTCCTTATCCTGCACTGCATTTTATGAATTGTCCAAACTACAGTATGTGGATTTTCAATTCATGTCTTCTCACTTTATACTCAACATAATGGAGTAGAGGATCCACTCAGAAAAAAAAGACCATTTCCATTCATATCTCCAACACAGGATGAAGCCATTGTTAAACGTAAGAAATCTGACACTATCTAGGTAAAATATGCAGAGTACCACAAATGTTTCTCTCTGAAATGGGAAGATGTGGTAGGGCGAAGATTTATTTACATTCAGAGGAGTATTACTTTTGACCTTGGAGTGGAAGGAATTTTTGTGTAAATGAATGCCTAATAAATCAACTTTTAACAAGCTTGCTTACTGCCTGTAAACTATGGCTGCAACTCAGACACACCATACGGCATTAACATACACATCCCACAGAGGGTACCTGTAGCGTCTGTTGGCTTGATTACATCCCATGAGCAGTGAGGAGCATGTAATTGCATTGTGAAGGATGATTTTTATGACTGAGAAGGCTGTTTTCCTTTCTTACATTCCACTGCTGTCTAACCACATTTAATGACCGCAAATACAAGCACATACAATCTGGTCAGACTGGGGTTGTGATTTCATCAAGATGGTAGAAATATTGAGGAATTAACACTCTTTTAAGTGCTTACTTGTAAAGTTAAATTAGAAACTAAAAGGTTCCTGAAAGCATGTTATAAAGGAATTCTCTCCTGTGTAGTTTTAGTGGCTATCATTTTATTAGCATAACTGTCTTTTCTGTTACATGGTATTTTGGGGATATTGCCCTTAACCTGTTATATTCTTACATTTCATTAACCTTGCAGTAGGAATGTAGCTCATTTTCTCCATCTGAGGGGAGAAAACTGGATTAAAGATGTAGATAATTATGGACATTAAATATTTTGCAGTGCTAAACTTTTCTGCACCTCTGTTGCCAGATATGAAATATTGACAAAAGCCAAAAAGGCAGTTTAATAATTTACTTACAGTAAAAAGATGGGTGTTAATGTGGTGCAATGTGACCTCCCTATGAGAGTCACTCAGTCAATGAGGTCATAATAATAATATAATAATAATACACTTTATTTTATATAGCGCCTTTAAAGGTGGCTTCTCAAAGCGCTTTACAGGATGACAATAACAATAAATAAGAAGACTACAACAATAAATAAGAAAATTTCACAAGACAGGACACAATTATAATTACAACAATACAACAATAACAATAGAGGAGACCGTGGAAGATGGTATTAAGAAGAGCAGAGGGGTGAAGAATGGAACCAGTTAAGTAAAGGCTTTTCTGAAGAAGAAGGTTTTGAGTCTGGATTTGAAGGAGTTTAGAGAAGGTGACTGTCTAATATCCTTGGGGAGAGAGTTCCAGAGCCTGGGGGCATAGCAGGAGAAGGCCCTGTCGCCCATACAATGTAGACGGGCTTGGGGGATAGTAAGGAGGGCAGAATTTGAAGAGCGGAGGTTGCGAGGTGGGGAGTAGGGCGATAAAAGTTCAGACAGGTATTGAGGTGCCGAGCCATGTAAAGCCTTGTAGGTGAGCATGAGGATTTTAAAGTCTATGCGGAATTTGACCGGAAGCCAGTGCAAGGACTCCAGGATAGGAGTAATGTGAACACTTGCACTAGACCTAGTCAGGATTCTGGCTGCTGAATTTTGGACATACTGCAGCTTGTTCAGAGTAGATTTAGATACCCCAGGGAGTAGAGCGTTGCAGTTGTCAATTCGAGAGAATACAAATATGTTGATCAGCTTTTCAGCCACAGTTAATGATAGCATAGGGCGTAGTCTTGCGATATTTCTAAGGTGAAAAAAAGATGTTTTGACAGTATGCTGTACATGTGGGTCGAATGTTAAGCCAGAATCGAATATAACCCCAAGGTTTTTCAATTTTGATTGAAGCTCAAGTACAGAGCCATCTACAGACAGGGTTACAGGACTGGCTTTACGAAGTTGATGGGGGGTACCAATAAGCATGACTTCAGTCTTGTCACAGTTAAGATGAAGGAAGTTTTGAGTCATCCAAATTTTTATGTCAGAGATGCAATTAGATAGAATAATTGCAGATTGCAGATTGTGATCTTCAGGTGCAGTACGAGCGCTTTAACTGGGCTGATCTGGACAGAACAAATGAAGACTCTGTAATTATTGCCTCTGGCGTTCTGCCTATATTGCTGCACATGCTAATGTCTTGGCAAGTGTCTGGTGGCGAGCGGATGGTGTAGGGGAGTAGGGTGTGGAAGGGATGCTGCACACAGATCAGACAGTTGTTAGGCAGTTGACTGCAGCTTTCTGAAGATCACAGAGGAATGCAGTAATGACGGCTAACGAAGAAGACATGTTGTCACATTGTGATGAAAAGCGCTCTTAGCTGATGTGACATGAGTTTGTCACGTTTATTTTTTTGGAGGTGGTTTCACCTATGTTTTAGACTTCGCTTCATAAGGGTTTAACGAAGAATGACACACTTTGTATTTATATATAGTCCTTTTCCCAAGGGAAAAATGTGCAAATAAAGGATGTTTTCTGCTGCCGCCATGGTAGGCCACAGGCCTCTGTGGCTCAGGCACCGCAGATACTGTGGGTGGTGCTTTTAAGAGCTTGGCTGGCTCAAAAGGCTTTGCAAAAAGCCCTCCTAATGCACTGCTCTCCCCAGTGGACCCAGCGATGAACAGAATGGGTGTTAAAATGGGTACAAGGCCCAAGGCTGCATGAAGCACTTCTCATCCCCTCTTAATAATTGAAAGGACAACCACAAAGAATATGCCTGACCCGGGCATTTATACTGTACAGTAAATCGCATACATGTGCGTCGCATAGTTAGTCATGATGTAATACAGACATGCTGAACAGATTAAAATTGACTGTCCTGTTAGACAATGGCTGTATGAAAATATAATGACATACAGTAAGGCAACAAATGATACATTTTCTCTCACAGCAACCAATACCTTCGATCCTTTAGCATTGTGCAAAACAGCATCCTAATGAAGCTCACTTCCATGTAATTACCAAGTATTCCATGCTCTGCAAGTCTGGTTTTATCACAGTTTTATCTCTAATGCATTTCCAAATATTTTCAGTGTTTCAGTGTGATTTTTGGACATTCGTTTTAGATCCTTGTATGTGGTATATCCTAGTGTAGAATTCTTCTGAAATATTCTGTGAACTGGCTAAGAATACAGTGCTGATATTTCAGATGATTGGGTTTAGTCCCAGACACGGAGCACAAGTCCAGTTTAACCCAGTGTTATACATTTATTTCCAAAAAAAAAACTATTTAAAGACGAATATGAATGCCTAAATCATTAATTGCACACCCCAGAAAAAGTACTGACAGGCTGAAGTTTCAAAAATAAAACAAAATGCCTATTCATAGCAAAGATAACTGTTTAACTTGCTGGCTCAAGTGCTTAAAGGGTTAAATGTCTAGAAAGTGGAGTAATCTAGTGGAGTTTGAGCTGGATTCTGACTGAGCAGTCACATGACATTTGTAGCAGCAATCATTTATAATATACAGCAGGAACATAATTGCATACTGTAAGTTGTTTATTATTGTTTTCAGAAAACACATTCACCTTGCTAGAATTTGTAGTAAAGTGAACACTTATTTAAAATGAGTAAAAGAAGACTTTAGAATATGCCATCTGTGTCTGGAAGTAATAATACAACCTTGGCAGCCCTTGATAAATAATAGATTACACCAGAGCAGATTGGATCAGGTCAGACCATTGGCATTCTGATTTAATAATTTACAGATAGCATTACTATGGTTATAATTGCATGGGAGAACTAACTTTCTGATCGGAAAGTAAATAGGTTTCTAGCATGTACTACAGATACTTTATAGTTTTTACAAAATGTATCTCGAACCTTGAAAAGGACACTTAGCGATCTGTATGATGTATTTGTGAAGTATGTTCTGCTTTGCCTGATTTTGTTCCTCTTGAAAGGGAGGAAAAGTGTACCAACAGAAGCTTACGCTGTGTTGTACCCCTTAATGACCTAATGGGTTTTCGATACAAGTCTAGATCCTCTCGTAGTTTACAGAAATTATAGTCTGTCTTTAACGTTCAGTACATTATTCCTTTGTATGTTTCCATGTTTTTTTTGCAAAGTGCCTTATTTTTAAGCGAAATAAATATTTTCCATAACTGATTTTTGCCAAGAGTAATTAAAAAGCCATTATTTTTTTTCCAAAACCTACTAAAACCCCATTCTGCTTTTTTACACCTCAGATCCAAGAACTCTTTTTGCTCCTAGTCCTGTAAATGCTTTATCATTTTTTTCAGTTTTAAAAATGTGAGAAAAACTTTCTAAAAAATAACACTTGACTCTTCTTAATTAGTCTTTTCATCGTGTGTTAGTATATAATGCAGATATGCATAACTTGTCAAGAGATGGAAGCCCAATCTGTATCATTCATTCAAAATTATTACTATGCTGTGAGACTGCAGTGAGTTTGGGGTTTTGACCAAAAGCAGATCAGACATGAACTGCTCATACTCACAAATGGCATATATGTACCCTGTCCATTTGGGTTTAAACTGATTTATTTCACAATTCCCTGTGTCTGTAAGCGGAATGTGTTCATTCTGCAGACATTATTGTTACTAAAATTGTTTTCTTATGACAGCGGGAGCAAAATAATTTGGCATAGCTGTGTGATGGAACAACCTCATTAACTGCTCCCCGTCAAGAGAAAAGGCTTGCATACAGATGCTTGTAGTCTTCTGCAGACGGGCTCTTTTTGTTACTGTAATGTAAAATGACATGCACTAAAGTATTTGTTCTACAGGGTTTAAGGAGAGAGAGGAATAAGCGCATATTAACCCTTTCCCAGATGTAAAGCTCAGTTCAAAGCTTCTGGGTAAAAACATGTTTATACTGTACAAGACTGCCAATGGTTTGTTCTGAGATCAAATGAGATTCACTGAATGAGTTGCTGTGGTGAGGGTAAGCGCTTTCAATACTGAATGTATTAGTTTTTCAGGTACTTTTTAATTTATATAGTTCCTGTTTAGGAACAGTTACAAACAAGCAAGGGCCTATTAGTTCATGTAGCAAGGGTACAACAGCAGTGTATAATCTGGGATATGAACCCACAACCTTCCTCTGCTGCTCCACACTGCTGCCTAATGGGGGCAATGCATGCACGTCTCTATGTCAGAAACCCCCCTAAAAGATAATGAGAAATCCCCAGTCTGTGTTTCCGAAGCAGTCCGTGTTTTTATAAAGAGTGTATTTTAGGAAAGAATGCCTTTTTCTGTTGCAAAAGCCTTAGTCCCACCCTTTGTCAGCCATGAGTAGCTGTGAAGTAAAAGAAGACATTTTAGGAAGTGACCATGTACTCTTACCTTTTAGTTCTGAAGCTGGAGGTTAACATACCACCGGATAGGAAAAGTGGAAGTACTTTTCCTACTTTTGAAAACTTCATTTCAGTCCAGAGGGAAGAAAGTAATTGGTGGGAGCTCTCCTCTGACCATTGCTTTGTGGTGGTTTAGAAAAACATGTGGCATTTGCCTGCGATTGTGCTATGTGGTTCACTTTCCTTATTGAAACCCTGGTGGCATGTTAGCGTTAGTATATTCAATAGCTAGAAATCCTATTTCAGTCTAGCAGAAGCTGTCCAGAGGCATTGTTTACAGGTGGCTGCAAATTCCTTCCCTATCAACTCTCATTTTCCATTTGTTTTCAGATTTGTTTACGTTCTTACATTCTGGAGCTCACTAGAGTGATTACAAATATGTAAATAGCTGTCTTGAACATTTCCCAGTGTTCTCTTAGCAAGAAAACTGAAATACAGGTATTTCTAAAGAAGTTTACTGTATTATTTTAGTACTGTAACATCTAAGTCATGATCCATACAGCTTTTCATAAACAAATCCACAGGGAATCATTTTTTCTACTGCCAGTAATGAAAAGAGGTTAAAATGTCCTCCAGTTGTTCATGTTCTAGCTTATATATTTTGTGTGAAGTTCCTTCTTTGTAATAATGGATAAGTTGTCATTAAGCCCACTTCTAGTAGTTATATAGTAAAAGTAAAATGTGCTTCTGTAGTGAATGTTATAAGCTTTAAATATGTGATCTGGGGTGTGGTTTACAGTTGAGTTACAGGGTATTCAGTGTTCATCCTAAATGTGCTCCAGGGACATTCTCCAGAAAAATGATCTTAACCCATCTCTTAAGTCTGTGTAACATATTGCTGTTCAGGGTTAATGTTGCCCTACAGCTTTATGCAGGCGAGTCTAGTTGCAAGGAAAGATATTTGTACGAAGCTTAAAAACCATTGATTTTCCTCTGGATATGAATACTGATCCTTTTTAAATATTGAATTATACATGCATTTACAATTCATTGATTCTCCAGGATCAGTAGTGTCTGTTTAAAATTTAATCTAAAACATAGCGAATGGTGTATAAGCAATGAATCCTCTCTAGCAGCAGCTGGGCATCGCTCTTAAGAGTGTCTCAGCAGAGGATGTTCATCACATGTTCCTTTTTTTCTCCAACCTGAACCTTGAAAAATAGGTGAAAAATCAGTTGTTTTGCCCCCTGTTTCTCCAGGACCTGTGTCTGTAAGCCTTGTACATTGCGATGGGAGAATCTAACTGGAGTTGGGTTCAGATGAGGAAGATGATTTCATGAAAATGTATAATTTATTTGCTCAGACCAGCATTCTGTACTGCAGATTTGCTCACTTTTTAAAATAAAGGGCATGTGAGGCCATATTGTTTAACAGTTCTAAAAGTGCTTCAGTGTTTTTGGATTCTTGTTTGAATTTTAAATTGAGCAGTGCCACCAGGCTGTGAGTGAAATATATCTGCGGCACATATCTAAAAACAAGCATGCGTTCTGTAAGTATTTTAATATTCACATATCATATCAGATATCTAAACTATTCATGTAAATTCCTTTATATTGTATATATATATATTAGTATGTTAATATTATTCTTATTATGTCTTTTCAAAAATCTGAAAGGTTTGTTCAGTGGTAGTTAGTTATACCCATTGCCCCTCTGCCATTACCAAGCAAGAGGAACAGAGCTGCCAGCTGGAATGTCAGTAACTATCCATATTTTTCAATAAAGAACCTGCGCTAGGCCGTGTGTGCAGCCTGGGTCTGCGAGAGTTAAAGTTGCGCACATTTTGGATACTTCCTGTGATGTGAAAGTTTCAGAAAGAGAGAGTCAGGCTGTGTCCATAACACACATGTTCACAAATAAAAAAAAAATAGAATTCTAATTTTCAGATAATTAGCTGTATTTTTCAATTACAATAAGCTTTTTTCATGGAGATTTTTAGAATGAGAAATTGTGTTCTTGTTTTGTTTCAGTTTGTTAAAGATATTTGTAAAAGAGCTTATCAGGAACTATCTGCCTGATGGGTTTAAAAAAGCTGAGAGGCATAACTAATGTAAAACTAAAGAGACATAACTTCTGCAAGGTTCACTTCATTTTTTATTGTTTCTTTAAAATACAAAATACTATATTGTACCCTAAAGGAAGCTGTTTTACCTAGATGTAAACTGCAAATAGTAAAATCTAATTAAATTTAATGACATTTGCATTGACACATCTTGGTTCGCATGTATGGAATTAGGTCTTGCAAAAAATAATCTAAGAGATGAAAGGGATCTTTTTAAGAAAGATCTTTATAACTTTTTTTTCCCAGGCTTATATTCTACTAGATGAGAACGGGATGTGTTTTATTAATGAAAACACAAAGAGCCTGAAATGAAAAATTCTGAAAGTGGATGGTTTTCCTTTCTCAGAGGGCTTCATGCACTAGTAAAACTGAATCTTAAGTCTCATTGGAAATAAAAGGAATGAGTTTAAAAGTTCACTTAAGACATTATTTTGATCTGTTGCAAGAGACTTTGCTGTAGTTCAGCCACGACTCTTCATTTTGTTTTTTTATGCTTAACATCTAAGAGGAAAAAACTGTAGATTTTTTGTTAGTTTAGTTTTCTAAGGCTTTATACAGTATAAATATTATATTTGTTGCTTTACTTTCTAATGTTTTGTTTTGATACCTTTCTACATGTTTGAATGGAACACAAGGGGGTGTTTGAAAGTGCTGGGCTGGTGGGTGGGTACCTGCTGCGCTGAATGTACTGCTGATGGTCTGGGGTTTAGAGCCCTGTTCAGTCTGCACATGGGGACAGTCATGCTAGAAATGAGGCACCTCTTCCCTTTATTGCATTTTTAATGGGATGGTTCATCTGAAATCATAGTTCTTGAAACCTTGGGAGGAATCCATTTACTTCTATTTTCAAAAGGGATAGAAATACACAAAGTGTTAATTGGACTTGCCTGGTATCATGTTTTAGTGGGCTCATGTAGGTACTGTTTGGAAATCAAACATAAGGGACTCCCTGGACACATTTTCCCTTAATATAAGTCTTGCTTCCCAATAGAAATCTTAAATGGGGAATGGATAGTGAGAAAAGCTCTGGCATACAGCTGTCGTGTCCCTCCCAAGCCACTCCTTTGTGCTGAGAAGCTAAGGGAGCTGTCAGGCATAATTGCACAGTTCAGAGTAATCCAGTGTGCACCATTAGGACAGCAACCCTACATGCCTAATTCTTACTGGGCCAGACCTCAGGAATAGCAAACTGAAGAACTCTGCATGCAGATCTCATGTTAAACACCTTCTTTAAAAAAAGAAAGCTGCTGTGTATTGAAAAGTAAAAAATTAGCCCTCATCACATGCCTTACTTCATGATTACAACTCCTCTTGAACACCCATAGCAGGAAATATTGTTAAACTCACTTTAGGCTGTTTGTGATGGTACAGCCCCATTATATCAAGATTGATGCCTTTTTGAAGAACATGTCCAGATGTTAAAGATTTAGTTTTTGTCAACAGATTTGCACTGAGAGTTTACCGAGATGGGCAATGTTAACTAGGTGTCGGGCACAGAAAGGCTTTCACATCAGTAAAATAGTTAATTGAAAAATAGAGTTTGAAAGATTCTGGTAAATTCTCTTTTTATAACTTTTAACCAGTTTTTCTAAACCTGAACATGGCTCTTGTTTTATTTATATCTTGTCTTGCAGCCGAGTAAATTACATTTGTGAAAAAAATGGCAGCAGCGTTTCTTTAAAAACTCATACTTTTCGACAGTGTGGATTAAAATCTGGGTTGCTTAGTCCTTAAGGTCTCTATCTTTTACATGCCTGAACTCGAGTTCAGCAAAAGGGTCGAATGTAAAATTAGTCACTGCCAGCCACACTTTAGACTAGTCCTTATTTTAGTCCTCTGGGGCAGAAGTCCAGAGCCACAACCTCCCTAATTTGTCATTTTCAGCTTTGCAGCACTGAGTAAACATGCTCAGAATTGCAATGTGGCTCTGAGGAGAGCTGTCGTCTTCTGCAGAGAACAGTAGTGACACAGCTGCTGGAAGGTTCACTTGTCATGTGCCACAATTCCACTCCGATGTGGAGGCTTGGAATGATGAAACTGTATTGAGTGTATAATGAAAGTTTGATAAGTTGCAAAAAAAAGAGAGAAAAAAATGGGACAAGAATGAAATTAGGAGTTTTGTCCTTACTAGGTGCCATAACACATTTGTTATCGAAATGCAGGGACGCCTTCTTGACAATTATTTTACAAGTGTCAGTGAATGGGAATGGATTAAAAATAGAAGGAGGTATACGCAGCAGGTACCTGATAGCTGGTCATTTATTGTGTTTTATTGTCATCTGATTTGACTGCTGCTCCCTTTTGATTTTTGAAAGCAACTTGCAGCAGCACGATACATATTTATGAGTGTTGTACATTAATTATTTTTTAATGCATTCAAAGTGAAAACTTTGCATTGGGTTTAGGTAATGAGAACGCAGAACAGAATCCATAATTAACCTGATTTGTTTTTCTTGCAATAAGTGTAGCAACTCAATGTCAAGCTAAGTGCAGGAAGACAGGCATTGCTCTAAATTGTTTGTGCAGCTGTGTGCAGTGTCACACTGGCCCTCATGTTGTGCCAGGACACTGAGCACTCTGAGAATGGTTGTGGCTGGCACTCATCGTAAGAGGACCTTAGAGAGTTGACAGGCAGAGCAAATTGCTTTTGCAGGTCTTTCTAAACTGTTGCCAGTTTTCTTTATTGATCTTAAAGCCACCATTGCTTAGTTTTACGCCACGGCTCCAGAGCCGTTTGTGAACCCTGAGAAACAGGTATGTCTCTGTTGCAGGTTTCCAGACTCTGGAGTAGGTGATGCCCATGCGGTTAACTACCTCATCCAGATCGTTCAGCATGTGGCAGCCAACACGTGCTGTGGTCAGGATCTGTTTCTGAAGTCTGGAGTGAAAGGCTCAAAGCACGCTTTAGTTATGGAATTTGTAGGGTTATACAGGGCTGGAAGGTCAGTCACCAGAACTAATTGATCCACAAGGCTTTTTCAGCCTATGTTAAAAGTACCGGAGTCTTCCTTTTTATCTCACCCGCGTGTGCTGCAATAAACATCTTCAATATGGTGTGTTTGCACTGCTCGGTGGATCCCTTCTACTCTGAATTTACTTTATGGTTACAGTATGTTCCCAAGGTATTAAAGTGCTACCCTGTAGCTCTCAATTCCTACTTGTTAAAAAGAGTCTCAAGGCCCTTTTAAAAGAGAGGACGATTTCTAAAGAAAGTGAGGAATAACGGGCAACTAGCAGTCTGGGTCCTGTCTTGCAAGTCCCTAATGGAGCCAGCTTGGCTGCTGTTTGTATTTATCATCCTTTGAATGTGAGAAATGAAAAATCAATGATTCAGTTCAGGGTTTTGTCACTGACACACAGGTTATTGTTTTGGCAATCTAGTATTTTTCCTCTTTCTTTTTGTCCTCTTTAATGGAGAGGCAAAGGACAGTGTCAAAGAGTCTGGCAGCTGGAAAGCATTCTGTGCAGAACTGTTTTTTAAATTTTCACTGCTTGCCTTTAATGCTTTTTTTTAAAAAGAATTTAGGATCGCCCGTTTTTCTTTGCCTGTGTGTACGAGCCCGCGGCTGCACACAGGAGACAACAGGGAAGTGCAGGCACATGCTCCTCGTGTGTTAACACGTCACAGGTCCAGCAGCCCCATACAGAAGGTCGAGCGCCCCCTGGAGGAGAGCAGGGGGCGCTGTGTTTGCAGAGTGTTCCCATCCCTCCGTGGCCCAGAGCCAGTTGAGAAAGCTGCTTGTAGTTAATTGACCCGATGATCTCATCCAGATGTTCCTTGAAAGAAGCCAGGGTATCAGCTTCAACAGTGTGGCTGAGTAGGATATTCGATTCTTTCACTGTCCTTTGGGTAAAAAAGTGTCTCTGGTTCTAGAGTTCAAATGCAGTTGCATGTACAGTAGTTTCCACTTGTGACCTCTAGTTCGATCCTGAAGAAGACCACTGGGTTGACTTTGCATTGCTGCCCTGAGAATTCCAGTACCTCCTGCACTGCAGTAACATCTGGGCTGACATACTAATAAGCGGCACAGGGTGTCTGTGAATGTCACAACACAAAGAAGTTAAATTACTGTGTGTGTGTATTCAGTGTGTTTGTACAGTATGTGTATATGTAACCATCTTTGAGCAGTGGATTTCTGCTGTTACTTTAGGTTTCTATCACGCAATAAGAAATCAATAACAAATGAAAACAACAAAAACAACAGTAATGAATACAGAGCAGTGCTCTTAAGAGACAATGTAATGAGTAAACAATAATGAGTAAGGTAATCTAATAATGACTCTCTCAAATTTACACAAGAAACAATCTCCTTTAAAGTAATACACTTTTTAAATCCACTGAACTGCTACTTTCTGTCTCGAGCAGTAGATCAACATATTGGACACATGTTAATGAAAATTTGTCTTGGCTTATCTATATTACATATACTGTAGGCATAGTTTGTTTCTTTACACACAGATGCAACAGACACACCAGATTCAAGCTGCTTGAGAAGTTCAGATTTCCGGCTCACACTCAAACTTGCACACTGCCATTCCTCACCGCGCTGGGAGACCGCGATGGGTGCACTACCCGTTGCACCTACGGAGAAACCAAAACAAGGAGCATCTAGACGACACCCGGACCATAGCCTAAAGCCCGTTGTTACTGGACAGCCTGGAGACTTGCTGGACTTCCAGTGTCCACAGATCCTGTCCGTTGATTTCGAAGTCCATTTGCTCCAGGTGTGTTTAGTCGAGGTTTCACTGAACCTGCAGTAGGTGCTGGTGGTGAAGAAAATCTGCTGTACCTGAGAAACTCCAGTATTCCAAAACTGTGCATTCAAACACGGTGCGTCGATTACGGGACCCCTGCTAAGATCTCTTTCTTTTACCTCAAATTCCATTTTTTTTTAAAGAAATTCCACTTACAGGAGGTTTTTTTGCGGTCTTTGGACAGGGAGGCGATGATCTAATGCAATGATATAAATTCTGAGATAGTTTTGCAATCTAACTTGGCTCCTCTCTTTCTCTTCTGAGCAACAGAGAAATTGATGGAAACCCTTAACAATAAAGCACTGTGTTCTACAGGCTGCAGCAGACTCCCCTTTGTCAGCTTTCATTAATGCGCTGTTTGTTGATCTATGGCTGTCACATCACTGGCCTCTGTCTTTTTTTTCCTTGAAAGACTGCTATTTTCAAAGGGGGTCAGCGGCAGAGATAAATCTGTAGGAAGGAACAGTCTATACAAACTACATTCAATCTCTGAAATATCATAAAATACAGCAGCACAATAGGGAACTGAATGGCTGTAGAAGATGTGGACATTGGTAAATAGGAGCAACTCACCATCATTTTTACCCATGTCAGTTTTTAATGTTTAACAATGTGAACTGCAGGGAATTTAAACCAACGTATTATCAGACACAAAAGTTAGTGGACAGGAGTATTTCACTTTGTCCTGTGGAGCCCATTCTGACACATTTTTAAGTACAAGGGTATAGATTCTTGTTACAGCTCCAAAAAAGTGAAAAATAAACTGTTTCAATAATAATAATAATAATAATAATTATTATTATTATTATTATTATTATTATAATTATAATGTGATATTTATGTCATCTGCACATCTTTTCTTTGTAAAACCTCACCACAATTTATCTGCAAACATCAGAAGCAATGCTTAGACTCCAAAAACTCTGTCCATGCAGATCACCGAGAGGAGAGGGGACAGGAGGCACCCTTGGTGGAGTCCAACACCCACCTTGAATGGGATCGACTGAACGCCAAGAAACTCACTCCTTAAATACAGGGCCTAGATGGCATGCAGCCCCAGGGTCCTTCTCCATGTCCACAAACCATGTACACAGGGGTAGCAAACTCCCATGACCCCTCAAATACCGTTGCGAGGATAAAGAGGTGGTCTATTGCTGCATGGCCAGGACGGAATCCGCATTGCTCTTCCTGGAGTCTGGAAAGGAATCTCCATTCCAGCTTCTGGCACAGCCTTTCCCAGTGAGCCTGAGGAGCATGATTCCTATGAAGTTGAAACACGCACTCCGGTGCCCTTTAAAAAAGGGGGACATAAACAGATGTGCTGTTGAATCAGTGAGTCCTCTGACCTGTTCAGCAATGTTGAGTATTCCATCTATCCATTCTCAGCAAGCTGAGTATTCCTGGTAAGAGCTATGGAAAGCTGTAAATTATATCCCAGAAGCAGAGGGTGCAAGGTTCCAATACACCAGTGAGTGAGCCGGTCCACTGCACGGCACACACAAACACACAAGCACTATTTACCAACACCAATTAATCTGCCAAGCACATCTCTTTGAGGTGAGAGGAAACTAGAGAGCCCAGTAAAAACCCACTCGGTCACGGGGTGAATATGCATATATAAGTCCACACAGAACCCACCCCTGGCCACAGTTAAACCCAGGGCCCAAGAGCTGTGAGGCAGCAGGACTCCCTACCATGGAAATGAGCTGCCCCATATTGAAATTCTACCTTTTGCACAGAACAGGAAGGAATTTAAAGAAACAGTAGAACAGGCTACCTTCTAATTAAATACTACTGGCATGAAATTTATAAATGCCAAGGTACTTTATATTTATGACTGTTCAGCACAAGTCTTTTCTGAGTCCATTTTTATTCTTTTTTTGGGGGGTTATGCTATTTTATTCTCCTCATTCATCACCCTGAGATTAATGCCCATTAATAAATAACGAAGCACCTCTTATCCCCTTTCCTCCCACACAGCCCCCAGCCATTCTATATTGGAGCTTATTGATGATGTTGGCACTCCATTACAAGAGCGCTGTGCCAGTTAGCTTCATTTCAGGAGAACAAGCACTGAAGTCAGGTCACTTGCTCTATGTTCCACTTTTATGGCTCAAGCCTGATAGCTGTGTACCACTGAATTATGCCTGCTTGTATAATGATGGAGTAAATCAGAACACTAATTACTTTCTCTGAAGGAACTGGAGAAATATAAGATAAGATCACTTTATTGGCCATATAGAATTTCTCGTATTAGGAATTTATCTTTTCCCATACCCCCAACTTTCTTGGTCAGAGCACAGGGTCAGCCATTTATATGGCACCCCTGGAGCAGTTGGGGTGAAGGGCCTTGCTCAGGGCCCCAATGGAATAGGATTCCTCTGCTGGGCGCGGGATTTGAACCGGCAACCTTCCAGCCACAGGTACAGATCCGATACGAACCTGCAATCTTCCAGCCACAGAGCCAAGGAAATCACCGCCTGGTGAAATTGAAATTAAAGTACTGTTGGGTAGGGTTGTTCATTTCAGCAGCAATACATCTAGTCTAAAGTTCCTGATCTACTGCTATGGAACTTGTGGATGTGTGAAATATAAACAGTATGACTGTTTTGTGCTTTTGCATGAATTAGGTTTAAATCATCAGGAAATTTTATTTTTAAAACTTGAACTGCAATTTAAATTCCCTTATGGTCAATGTAGCTCCACATCTGAAAAACGTTTTCAAAGTCATTACCTACTTCTTGGTTTGCTCCTTTGTTTTCATGGTTTGAAGTCTTCATCAGGGCCAGTGGACCCTTTTAGGATCAAGAGCAAAGCCTGTACCATTTTGGGAAATTTGAATTATCTTTGTGCTGTTGAAAGAAATGCTGTTCAAGTTTAAAATTTTCTGCAGAAACCTTTAAGATATTTTGTTTTGAGTGTAACATGAAGAAAGTGCTACCTTTAATTGTAATTTGAAATAACATTTTTATATATGTCCTTGTTTTATGACTACTGTGCTACTCTGCATTATAATGACTACTATAAAATGGTTAAACCCCTGGCAGCACTAGTATAAATTTAGCAAAGTAAAATGATGGTACAGATATCAAAGTTAATGGGCAAAAAAGTCAATTTAATTATAATTCAGACAGTGCTTTTTCAGGTTCTTTCAATAGGCATCGCTCATGATATTTAAAGGACCTATCAGAAAGATTTTTTGATGAACATTATCCATATTTTGGAAATGGCAATCCAATATCCACTATGTCTATAGTGCCGTACTTGTACTGTACATTAAATGTGTGTGCTAACGTGTGTTAATGTCTACATGTGTGCTGTACAAAAGCCTATTAAACTAGTTAAAGATAGAGGGTGCATCTCCTAAGTTATGGATAACAATCCGAGTTTTCACTTTTCTTTTGCTGTTTTGGATCGGAGGCCATTCTGGTATGATGTGACTTGATGAGTGTGAATGGGGGACAGGGTTTCTGCCTTGTGGTATTTAATTTATTGACATGCTGTAGCAGGTGACTGCATTCCTCTGTGCTCTCTCAGGACAACATGGAGATTGATCAGGCCAGCTCCACCGGGGAGCATTTATCACACCCCTGAACATTAAAAATTACTACCTGAATAGGGTCAAATGCTAAACACAGTTTTAAATTCTTCGTTTTGAAAGCAGTTAAAAGCTCTGAAATTTTGCAGTTTCCCCAACACCTGGCACTGTTGTTTCAGCTACTGTATGCTTAGTTTATCTCTTAATGTACAACCATATGCAGCAAGTTAGTTCCAGACTCCTGCAACTCAAGTGATTTATTAAGCAGTTCTGAGCACTTTTGACCATCTGAACGGGATTAAAAAGACTCTGAAAAAGAAGTAGTTTCCAATAAATCTTTCTAACCCCATTGAAGCATAGGCATCGTGAGACTGGCAGTCCTACTGTAGGTGTGAAGTAGGTAAGAAATCACTGGAAAGTTATACAGTGTTTTGTGTTTCCCATCTATTTTAACCACTAGCTACAGTATGTGACTCAACGTTAAATAACAAAGTACCATATGTTCCCAATGGCGTCTATCACTTACAATTGATAGTTGTAGGATTAATACTGATGAGGTATTTCCATTAGCATTAGTAACAAATCTGTCAATGTGGTAAGCTCATTTAGCCAGAATACTAATGATGTTTCCATCCGGTTTGAAACAAATATTTTTAAAAACTTTTTGTTTCTTGAAGTTGTAGGATACAAAGGCTTCGCAGTTGGTATAAACAAAGATGACACAGATCATAAATGATTAGTCCATAACCATGTAATTAAGTAAAAAGTCAGAATTTTACAGAAAGCACTTTGACAAAAGTCTCTTTATTTTTGCCTCTTGCTGTCCTGCCTTGAATAACTTTGGTTGTATTAATCAGATGAGTCATTTTTCCAATTATTTTTACAGTATATCACTTATTCCTAATTGGAAGACAGGCCACTGCAGCAATGATATACAGTGGGGATGGGATTTTTCCAGGTTTGCAGCTCCAGCTCTGCCCATCTTTTAATGGGGACCCCTGCCCCGCCCCTGGCACCGCTCTGCTCCAGTGTTGGGGACCCCTGCCCCGCCCCTGGCACAGCTCTGCTCCAGTGTTGGGGACCCCTGCCCCGCCCCTGGCACAGCTCCGCTCCGCTCCAGTATTGGGGACCCCTGCCCCGCCCCTGGCACCGCTCTGCTCCAGTGTTGGGGACCCCTGCCCCGCCCCTGGCACAGCTCTGCTCCAGTGTTGGGGACCCCTGCCCCGCCCCTGGCACAGCTCTGCTCCAGTGTTGGGGACCCCTGCCCCGCCCCTGGCACAGCTCCGCTCCGCTCCAGTATTGGGGACCCCTGCCCCGCCCCTGGCACAGCTCTGCTCCAGTGTTGGGGACCCCTGCCCCACCCCTGGCACAGCTCTGCTCCAGTGTTGGGGACCCCTGCCCCACCCCTGGCACAGTTTCACACATATATAATACTGCTTCAGCTTGACATCAGATCCAGCTGACATTCCCTTGTACCTGAAGCCACTCAAGATGGCCAATTGTAAGGTTATGTTCCTTTAGATCACAGAAAGTCTGATTGTTTTTGGTCTGGAATTGTAATTGCATATTGTCATGATGAAGGACTTACTGTATCTTCAGGGGTTAGGCTGTCGGTAGGTTTCCAGTCAGGTCTTGAATAAGGTGAGGCTTGTGGCAGATCTTATGTTAAAGGTTTGGCTAATATTAAGCTAAAATAATGTTAGGATTGTAGGGTTGGGTTTCTGTTGAAGGCGTTTGATGTTTAGGATTGATCTTATTGGTAGATATTCTAGACAGCTTAGAGAAATACGAGGAATAGACGTTTGGATTTTGTTGAGTTTTTTGTTAGATTTAGCACTGTGTTTAGGAATTAAGTTTGACGCATGCTATGATAAGGGTGTAAGTAAATTACCAGTATATTTTCATTTCTGTAATAGAAGCAACTTTGAGCACCAAGAAGTTTAACCTCAAGCAAAGAAAAGACATCTGTGTAGGGACTACAGAAATGCTGAATTTGTACTTGAGCCATATGATCACTTCTGCAAATAATCTGGTTTATTATGTCTCATTTCTTTTACATTTATAGTAAAATATAGTTTTCAAATTTTAGGTTCTACTATTAATCTTTAACACATGTGTTCTGCAACTTTAGCCTTCAGCATTCATTTGGTTTCAGGCACCATAGTAAATGTAAAATAATAAACATGATGATAATAATGAGTGGCGTTAAAGAAGGTAATGAAATGAGAATCAAAGCTCTCGCTGTCAGCTGAGGCAAGTATGTAAAAAAAGGACACATTTCCCATGTCTCCAAATGCAGTCAATCAGTAGCTTTCTGTCACTGAGTTTCTTTCCTTGAGTGCACAATTCCTGCAGCCCAAAATCTGAAAGAAGAGGGTTTTCGTTGCTGCAACAGCAGTATAAGCCAAGAGATTTAAGGTTTCAAGGAGACAAATGTGTTGAACATGCAGAAGAACAAAATCTAATTTGGTGTAAATGTGTATTTATTGCTGTTATTATTTTTTAAAATTATACCGATGCCCTGAAAATAATGATACACACAAGGAAATTAAAACAGATGGGGAAAAACAGTCCCGGTGGGCATTATCCTTCATGTGTATTATGCTTGAATCTGTTGTGTTGTGTTTATTTTTAAAAGAAGAAAAATTGCTGAATCTAGGTTACAGATTGCAGTTTTATATGTGCTCTTATCTGATTGAAGTGAGGTCTGTTGCAGTGTGTGGACATGGAGATTTAAGGTGTTGAGAAGACCGATTGCCCCTTGTGGAAAGGTGTACATCCACCGATGCATTAGGAGATTAAACACAGTGAGACTGAATGCAACTACTGTAGATGTTTTTAATTAATTTGGGGGCATTCCTCTGGACAGAGCATGGCTTTGATCCTTTCCACTAGTTCCTAGATTGCAAATTCAGATCTCAAAAGTAACAGCCTAATGCCGTAATTATACACTACACTTGCAGTAATAGCAGAGCCCTCTCTAGGTCGATCCTGAATACCATGCCAAAAGTGAACTCGGATTCAGAGTCTTTTAAAACGCACCTTTAAAAATGCATTCTTATTTGGAATGCCTTTAAGCATGGCTTTCGCAACAAATGCCAGTCCCGTGCAGTGAAATATATTGTGTGAAACTCTTCGGACGTTACACATCTTTTCATCAGAGTGATTTGGAAAAGTTATTTTTCCACACTGTGTAGTTCATGAGAGATGAAAGTATTAAATTCGTTTCTTTTTAATTAACATGAGGGTTTGTTTTAATGAGTTAGGGAATATACCACAACTAGGTATGTTAAGTTCAAATAGAAAGCTTAATATGAATTTAATCGGAAATGCTACTGGTGTTGTTAATTTCTTTGTTTAATTTCCTAGTGAAATGAATAGTTATGTTGCTTGGTGTTAGATGGAGCGACTACATTCACACTATACTAGTTTTATAGCCTTCAAAATGCATTCTAGGACAGAGA
Organism: Lepisosteus platostomus; assembly: GCF_059453375.1. Lineage (NCBI taxonomy): Eukaryota > Metazoa > Chordata > Actinopteri > Semionotiformes > Lepisosteidae > Lepisosteus > Lepisosteus platostomus. The sequence continues at coordinate 55,253,304 of NC_142620.1, forward strand.
AGACATTATTTGAAAGCTAGACATTTTTTTTAATCAGCACCCAATGGCTAAAAATCCTAGCAACATCACAGCCTCATTCCTTGAGCAAAGAAAAACATAAGATTTGCTTGTACCAGACTCGCAGATTCATCACTGAGAAAATACTTTAACACGAAACAATGCACATTGGACCCAGAAAGAAATTATCTGCTGTTCCTTTTCTTCCTTTGTAGCAGAGGGAAACAAAAGGAGAAAATGGTGCAACATCTCAGAGCCACTGAGACGCGAAAAGCAGCAAGGACATGCTGCGTATAAAAAACCGAACTTGGCAGAACTCGGGAGATGAGCCAAAACAAAGCTGCACTAATCACAAAAAAACAGCTTGATTTAATGGCCAAAATGTTCCAGAGCATCCCGGCCACTCTTTCCACAGATCAGGCTAAGCCCACGAGGAAGAGCGAGGAGCAGATTCTAATGAAGAAGAAAAAAACAAAGCTTCTTAAGGTCTTCATACAATAAATCAGACGTGAACAAAAATAAGGAAATTTTGAGCTTGTTTTTGTTCAGGAATCGCACTCGGAATTGTACCGAGAAGAGATGCTTTTCTTCGAGAAGGAAGGCACACAGAGCAGATGTGCCTTGACAAGGATGAGAAACAAAGATTTAGTAAAATTTCTATTCATGAATTCATTAGAATTTGTCACTCTTTGGGGCTGTATAAACATGGCACACAGCAGTGAGATGACAGAATATCCCCTTTCTTCTCAGTGTCAACAGCAGAACTTTTATATGCACCTAAAGCCATTTTTTGGCTGCTGACAGTTTTAAAATATAATTACTTGATATGCCCCTGTGTTTTTTCTCCCCCTAAATAGTTTTGGAATTGTTGTATAGTTGCTCTGTATTTGGATACAGTATTGTAATTTACTTCTTTGGAATGCCTGCACTGTAGATTGGAATTAAATTTCAGAGACCAGTCCAATTAAACAACTTTATTATATATACATAAAATCTGAAATGAAGAAGTCCATTTAACCAGGGATGCACATCTGTTATCATCAGGGCTATCCAATAGACTTTCAGGATAGAATATGGCACTTTAAGTCTGTGCTTTTTTTTATTGTTGTTGTTGCTGGTGTTTTTTTTTATCCCACTGAAATTCTCAGTATGCATTCATAGGCTGGGAAAATCAAAATTCAGCAGCAGGCTTCAGCTTCCAATATATTCCTGTCAATCACATCATTAATGCAATCTGGAAGGTGTTGATGTTCCCTGCCTCGCTTTTTCTTGATGTGTTGAGAACAGTAAATAATGGGAATAATTCCAGGAAATTTAACGTGACAAGAATGTTGTCATATTTCGATGACAATGCTACTGGCATTTTCTAATTTTTCATTGATGTTTTAGCATAATGCCAAGCCAGCACTGTACACTTCAGTACACTATCATTTAACCCTTGTGGATCAGATGTGATTTTTGTCTTTTGTTTTCATGCATTGCTGGACCACAGGAGTGGCAGGAGTAATATTCTCAAGAACTTGAACGCAACAGCTCCCTTTTATTTAGTATCCTCTGGATAATTCAGTATTATTTTTGGACAAATGATCAGTGTGCACATTAAAGGTTTACCTTTGGTTGGTTTCCACTTGGCTTGGTTAACAGCAAGCATGCAGAGCGAGTACTTCAGCAGGGACTCTATGCTATAGGTATAACAATTAAGCCCTGTCCGTCAGAGGGAAGGTTATTGTTGCCTTTGCCCTGCTCACAAAGTGAAGAATCATAAATGCAGGGACTATGAATTGAGGGGAAAAACATTTCTTAAACAGTTACAACTGGAGGATTTATATAAACAGAAACCTGAACCTCATTTCTCTCTGATAAAAAAACAGAGAGCCTGCATGGATTAGAGGAGTTTTTATTGGAGTCTGCCCCACTCTGCACGTTGAAGAATTACCAAAAATTGAAAGCGGAGGAGAAGATGGACATTATTCTCCTTAGATGTTACATTTCCTGTGCAAGAAGCGATTGACCTTTAGCCCGAATGCAAGGTTCAACAGGCCTTGCTCTAAACTGAAGGTGTTGCAGGTGCAGGCCCCAGTGGAGTGAAGCCATTTCCACACAACCACAGCAATGTGCATATCGTTTTTCTATATGAGGACATGTAATGTGTGGGCTCTTCTGTCTTCAGTTGGTTCTATGAACATTGCTTTAAATGGTTTAATGGCACATGGTTTCATCAGCTGTGCTATGCTGTTTGATCAGTAGCATTCTGAGATGACTGTCAGCTGGTGAGGAATCTCATGCTATGGACACTAGTTCCTCTGTTGCTGAAAGACTTCCTACAGGAGACACAGAGTTTATGGCGGGTGTCGTGTGCTCTGTGGAAATGAATATAGCCTCCATTGTTTTATGTGCAGTAACACTTTATATTTACAGTATTTTAATGTATCAATTCATTAAAAAGTTTACTTTTCATTTTCGTTTTAGGATGCTATTCGTTAATTATAGGAAATGACATCATAACGCTGATCCTTAAGAAAGATATTGATAACAGGAAAAAAAAAGATCTCAATGGAAATCAATATTTCAGCAAAGAACTTTTTTTTGCCTCTAAGATGCACAGAGCCATGGACACCTCAGTCCATCCTGTATTGATATTTTTCAGTCCCTGTGGAAATACAACATTTACACTTTGTATGTAGACTGAAAGCCTGTAGGGTATTGTGGCTAGTAACACCAATTCACAAACATATTTTAAAAGCTTTGCGGTGTGATGAGTGTGATGGTTGGGGCATTGTTTGGGGGAGGGGGTTACATTTAAGTCTGTGGGATTATTTCAGATATTCACATGCCTTTGAGTTATGAAGGACACTTTTTATTTGCATGATTAGAAGAAAAAAGAAGCAAAAATCTAAACATGAGACATTGCAATTGACCTCTAAGCAGTTATTTTATTGGAGATGGAGCCTGGCTTTCTGAAGGTTCTGTACAAAGCAGCACCTACAGTATCAGGCCTATAGAGGGCAGTGTGAGACTTCTGTAAATGTTGAGAAACTTCACTGCATTCCCCTGCTTTTTCATTGCACAAACACAGCCTTTTCAGAAGTTTGTTTTTTAAATACTGTATAAAGTATAGCATATCTGAAGGGGGATAAAAAGGCTCTGGTACAAAACTGATTAGTGTCCTTTCTCTGACAGCTGTAAGAGTTTGGGTGCAAGTGAATGCAGAGTATCTGACAGGTATACAAGATGGGAAGGCATTGAATGTAACAAATACACTTATACGCTCCCTGTAACATGCTAATGGGATTTTATATAAACCTCCTGTCAGCAGCAGTCACATATTGATCCGTGTATTTTGGGTCTTTTTTTTTCCTTAAATGTATGACATTGAGCAACATCCTCTGATCCTTTAGGATCCAATTCTGTTTCATATCTGAAAAACATGATTTTGTTTTAGTGACTCTACTTACCCTGAACTGTGGAGTGCAGTTCTTCCCATATACTAAATAAGGACCTGTTTCTGTGTTCTTTACCCTAATGAATTGAATGTGAATATCAACGTAGTACACATACTGTATAGTGGGGACATAAGAATGGCTACAAATGAGAGGAGGTCGTTTGACCTATCTAGCTCATTTCGTAGTTAGTCGCTAATTGATCCTAGGCTCTCATCCAGCTGTTTCCAGGGAAACTGAAGCGAGGTTAACGGCTTCAATGACATGGCTGGGTAGCCCGTTCCACACTCTCACGCCTCCTGTGCTCAATTTCAAATGCACTTCCACATAGTTTCCACGCGAGTCCTCTGGGGTGTGTTCACTGTTTGTTCTGAAAGTATTGTAGTACTGAGTGTTACTGTTAACAGCAGTGATCCTATATGTCCGATCCTCATCACACATGATCAGGATGGGTGTTGTTACTATTGAATGTCCCGATTTTCTCCATGTTCAAGTGGACGTCCTCAGAGGGCATATCTTTGACTTTAATTAATTGCAGGACTTGTACCATTCTGTGAACCTGTTACACTCTTCCCTGTGCTACTCTTATTGTGCCTTAAACATTCATATCCTAGGAAACTTAGATTCAGTACTGGTAAACCTGGGAAAATCCGGATGCCCTTCCCTTCACAAGTCAATGTGAATGAGATGATACAGACAAGGGAGGCAGCTTGCAGGAACAAATTACATTTTTTTCCATGGCTGTTAGTATTATGTACACTGTGGCACAGAGGGATAATTCACTGCCAGTACATTATTATTTGTAATCCACTGTGGTGAGTCATCAAACCAGGCAGCATGATCTGGGCCACAGCTACCCTTGGCTTTACAAAGTGAAGAGGGAGTTTTTGCACACTTTCTCCCAAATTCTTCAATGTGTCCAAGACATTCAGTTTCACCTGTTGTAGATAAGAACATTTGTTTCGTTTTGCCTTCATCTGAGCTGACTACGTGATACATTTTCTCTATCAGTTATTAACATTATGAAGCAAGTGGGCGGTATTTGGTTCTGTTTGATATTGGGTTGCTTCAGATCATAATCTGAGAGTCTGTATTTGTGTTTGCAGTTGGCTTTTTCTTTAGATCTTATAATTCTTTTTTCTATATATATATCCTCAAATAATATGTCATACTTAGTGTGCACCCACCTTGATTAATATCATTAAAATTGCTTCTTATCATAATATAGAGAGAAACTGTTCAGAAAAGTATCTGCACCAACACAAATATCTATATATCATATATACGTATTTGCACATACCTCAGGAAAACTGTGCAACGTTATTGCCATAAACAACATAGTATGTAACCAGAGGATAACTTTTCTTCTGATAATTAATTACAGTCCCTTTTGGTGCAGTAACTATCAGACTAATATTGCTAAGCCTGAGCTGTTTTTTTAAGTAGCTTGTTTATATGGCATTGTGTTAGTTATCTCTCTGGACGTGATTTGCATATCCTTTCAAATGAAACCTTGCTGCAATGCTCTGTAGGATAGTTGTCAATTATTTTATTGTTTCAGTGTTGCTGTCTTCATCTGGGAGTCCACATGCATATCATGTCCCACATGGGGGCAAGCCTCTTTAGCTGTGTTGCTAGAGTGTGCTCTCAGCAGGGGAAATCTTCACTATTAATGTGTGCTCTGATCTTGCATATTGCACAAAATCTTCATTAAAAATGCCTACAGCTGTCAATACTGATTACAATGAGGTGATACATTTTTAAATTTAGACATTGCTTGCCAATCTCTTGCCTCATCTTCCAACAATTTTTGATAATTTGAATTCAAGGTATAAAATTAAATAAAGCCTGCATTACTACTGTTACATTTCACAATGGAGAAAGTTTGATTATAGAGCCGATCAAACTTTCAAGATATCCTGGTATTGAGATTTATCCTCCTTTGCATGACACAACTTTAATAATAGTTTCAACAGTAGGTGCTGTAGATGGGCACATTTTTCCAGTTCTCTTCAAGATCACATCTCGGTTAAAATGGACATTCTTTCTCAATTATCTTTTTTTTCTCTTTATGGCTTTTTATGGTATTGGGATAGTTTGCACACTAGGATTTCTATGTTCATTTGGAAAGGATAGAGACTTCACACTTAAATCTCCATTCTGCTATGTGGAAATTCACAGGGTCCTTATGGCTACCAAATTTTAGATAGTATTTCTACTCGGTTATAAAAATAGCACAGTTTTGTGATCACAGGCTTAATCCTGGCACTCCTGTATCTTGGTGTTCAGCTGAAGAAACTCTGTGCTCTCCACATACACTTCAGGATTCACATTACAGTGCAGTTTGCTTTAGGATACTGCAGGTTGTTTTTGGTCCTTTAATTATGCACATAATTATATTTTGATGTTTAGTGGAAGGATACACAAATTCTTGAGACGTCGAATTCCCACTCTCTTACTTTCCATAATTGTAAGCTCCTTACAGGTGATTCCATTTTCTCTTCTCCACCTTGGAGAAATACAGTAAGTGGAATCACCATGTAACAGATACTTTTTTGACATTGTAACATAGTGTACTGTTGCTCTTCCTGATAACAGGAAGTCATTTTAACATCTGTGTGTCATCAGTCAGGAATCCTCTGTGAGGGGCAATGTGATAGGTGATGCACTGGCACATGCTGTGCCGTTATGGGTTTTAAACAGCACTGCAGAGCAAGACTATGCCTTCAAACCCAAGAAAAACAAAACCACCTTCAATGATTTGCATGCGTGGTCTTTACCTATCAGTTATATGTGTGTACAATCTATTAAATCTCATTATGTCTTGTTTTTCTGTCAAGAGGTTTCTCATCAGCAGTGACATTACCCGGTGACAGATCATAAGAAATGACCTCTGAAAGTCACATGCAGTGACCTGCGATATCACACACTGTTGTTGCTAATGAATGTAGTACTTGTATCATCCTCACAAAAGGTATGATTGCCTCTCTACTGAATTGGCTATCTAATAGAGTTTTTTTTACAAACACCCGGTCTTTGTATTCAGGTGATTTACTCCAGGGGATTCACGTCCACTGGGTTCATCACAGCTGCCACTGGTGCATAGCAAGTATCTTCATGCCTTCTGGCGTATTAATCAAGAAGCAAAATGTGATTGATGCTATGCTGAGCTTTTTAAAAGAGAACGAAGTGGCAAGATGTCCCTGTGATTCATATTGAAAGCATAAGCTAGTGGTGACGGCTAAACGGAACCCTTTTAAAGGAGGACCACAGTAAATCCCAGAAAGCAAGAACATGTGAAGAAGGAGCAGCTGCATCCAGTATGGGTTTTGTCCCATGAAGTGGCTCTAGGTCCCATCGGCGGGTGCCTGGCTGACTGTCTTCATCAGTGTGGTGTCCACAAGCACACATTTAGGTGGGTGGCATTCCTCCTGTCCTGGAACACCCAAGTGACAGATGGCAGTGCTGCTAAGCTGCTACTTTACGAAAATTGAATAAAGAGTGTTTGTTATCACAGCAGTATTTACAGTATATCCTGATATGGGCTAAGTGGAGTTGCATGCTGCGCCAGTGCGGAGAGAATTGGAACAGGTCATTCGAAGAAAGGCTGGGAAATAAGAGTCGGTGGGGTGGGGGATGTAACTGTGCTCCACCATTTGCTAAAAAATCCTTCCATGATGGACCTACTTTTGTACTTGTGGAAAAAAGCAAAAAAATAAAATAAAATAAAAGTTGTTCAGCACCATCTAGAGGTGAACTTGTTTTACCTGTAGAAGACTATCGTAAGCTGTGTGAAAGAAGCTTTAAGGTGTCTGCCGGAGCTCAGGTTATGAGTTAAAGGTACTAAATGCCACAAAATAAAAATGTCAGGATTTTGTTTTTCGAAAACGAAGCGGGTGAAAGAATGGCGTCATTTGAGAGCCAGTGGGTCAGCTGGAGATGTGACGATGCCCCTCGTTGCTCAGTAATTAAGGAACAGGGTGGTAAACAAGAATTCTGCCCATCTGTCTCCCAGTCTGCCTTGTTTCCCATCCAACATATTGTTGTAGTCTCAGTTAGGGCTCATTCAGCGAAATACTACCAGTGTTTTCTGGATTGTCCAGATTTTACCAGGTTTACTTCACACTATACAAGTTTAATATTAAGAGGAATTAAATTAAATCATGTTTTAACAGTAACATCTATTTTTATTTCTGAAAAGAAATGCTCGCATGTTAAGATGTACTTTCCACGCACCTTTAAAATGATATTACATTTGATAACATGTTAATCAGTTGATAATTAGTGGTAGTAAGCAGGTTAGTGTGAGCTGCAGCTGCTTGACAAGGCCCTGAAGGCACTCAATTGTCTTTTGTTGCAAAAAAGGATGTCTTCATTTTTCCAACATTTTGAAAGACTTCTAAAGGACACCCCTTTACTTTTAGATTTTCTCGTGTTAAGTAATTATAATGAAAAATTGTAACAAAAATAGAACGAAAAGAGCACTTAGATGATTTGACTGAGCAATCAATCATACTCCAAATGAATAAACAAAACTTAGCGCACTCCTTGATGGCTCCTTTTTAATGCTAATCATTCCATTTTGAAAGTGGGGTGTGAGAAGGTTCAGCCTGTTTGATGGCACACTCATTTCCCCCTCTTTTCTGCAGAGTGATTTGTAACTTTAAATGGTGCTGAACTTGAGTAGCGAGGTGTTTTTTTGGTGGAGAGATTCCCGCGACAGAGGTAAAAAAAAAGTAGAGAGACTTTACATTTCTCACAGTGGACCATGCAAACTGAAGGAATGAGGAATTGAATGGCTCAAGGGTTGGAAATTGTAAGTGGAAATGATGAGTTTCTTTTAATTGCTGTGTCTGCAATGCCTTGTGGACAGTGAGAGCTGAGATTCGGCAATGAGTAAGGAACCAGATCTTCGGTCTAAACTTTTTAAAAATAGCAAACTGGCATTGGTTAAGCACATTTTCAGAGCATTGGGGTGTCCTCTCCTCTGCTCATGCAGGGCCCTTAATACATCACATGTTTATGAGTTTGTAAAGTCAGCTCCCTTAAAAATGAATCAGAGTGATAGAAGGTGAAATTGAATGAAGCAGGGTGTTTCAGTGTGGGGTAAACAGGTCATGGATGCTGATCTTACTGTGATTGGGTCTTTGGTGGCTTTGAGCTTTCAACAGGAGCCCGGGGCTGGGGTGTCTATACTGACTGTAATGTGCAAGAGAGCTTGACATAAATAAAGACAGAAATAGCACATATACTTTTCAAGCTTTTTTCATTATTGATTAGCTTAGTAAACTAATATTATCTATTTCCTTGTGGCAAGTATTGGATCGTCAAAGGCTGCCAGTGTTATCAGTAAATCTTTTATTCTTTCAGCCCCACTCTTACCTTTGGGTTTCAGCCCAAAGCAGTAAAGTCTTCTGGCTAATATAATTTTATAGATGACATTGGTAGCTTTCCTATTTCAATTTACCCTTGTCAATGTTTCACATTCTAGAACACAACATTTATTAGAAACCTATAAAGTCTATCCCTGTCAGGAAATAAATTTAGTTGCTTAATTTTCAGATCGAATTATAAATCTCCGGCTTGGTTATTGGAGAATCTTCAGACTAGCATTGCTTGCCCTGCCCATGCTTTGGGTAACACTGGAATTGAACTGCAAAAGAGCGCTTCCAGGTTTTGACGTTGACATGGGTGTGTTAATGAAACACCCCTGGGAAATATCATCTTAAACATCTTGATTCATAAAACGTTTTATAAATCATTTCAAGAGACAAAATACATCTGCAAACCCTTTTGTACCTTGGGCTTTTTTTGCATTCAGTTCTGACCAGGTACTCTAAATATTTTGGTTTCTTTACTCTTGTGTAGAGCTTATCCAACATGGCTTTGATCAAGAGAAAACTCCCAAGTCACTTATTTCTTCTGTGCTGGTGAATGGACCAATGTTTTTGCTGTAAAATGTACCCTGGGTTTTAAATAAAACCCCAGACCTGCTCTTTTCACGGTCTTAATTCACTCTAGATACAGAACAGCATTCATCATTGTCTTATGGACTCTTGCTTCTTGAACACATCCACTGCTTCTTCAGACACTTTTCCACTCGTGTCCTCTGGACCTGCCATTCTGGCCTGTTTGCCCTTCTAGGGGCATTTCATCATGTTTTTTTTTTCCACCTGAACACATTTTTTGATCTGCAGCTCTTCCCATCATAACAGATCTCCATACTTTTGACTGCCAGCATGTGTTTGTCCATAAAAAAATGCGTGTAAGAAAAGCAATGAAAATAATGTCTGTAGTTTTCTCATCTCATACTACACTTGTACACAGAATTGTATCAGCTTTATTTATATGTGCTATCTTTAATATTTCAATGTTTTACTTGTAAAGGGTTTTTGTGTCTTCTCAGGTAGAAACATAGAAATGTTCATCTGCTGGAAAACCACTAAAACATCTGTTCTCTTCCAAGCCTTTACAGGAGTGCTTGTAATGCCAGAAAGTTTTGATGCATGCTGACATACATTTGTGTGAGTGTGCAAGATGCATACTGTGAAATGATTGCCAGTAATGGTTTGCTCTTACTCTCAGTACATTTTTACCTTCAGACTTTCTAATAAACCCTAACCAGGTGTGGACTCTTCAGAACAAAGTAGCTAAAAACGTTAGCTTATTCAGCCTTTTTATAAAAGCAAGCTGTTTAACTTGCTTTTATAAAAAAGGACAGTAACAGAGACTTTTTTTAAAAGAATAGCAGTAACGATTAAAGGAGTGAACAAAACATGTAATTGAATCACTTTTTTAGGTAGAAGACTGCTGCCTAATAGGTTAACATAAATGTGTCCATAATAATAATAATAATAATAATAATAATAATAATAATAATAATAATAATGACACTAATCTATGCATAGTCTCTTTATAATTGTGTCCATCTATCTCTCCAGCTACCCTTCTTCTGTAATTCTTTTTTATATTCCCATTCTCCATTGTGCAGTGTCTCAATTAAAGAAAGCAAATACATTTCCGTGTGGAGTCCTGCACTAGTGAGACCCAGCAGCTGTAAACGAAAGGTCATTTCCAACTCAGGCTTAATATGGAGAAACTGGGAATTCAGCCCCTGGTGTAACAGTTTGAAAAGCCATCTAAAGGGCACCTTGATGCATTTCAAATATGCACTTTCTCGGGACTGAGGCATGTATCTTGTGTTTGAAATTCTGCGGGTCACCTACGGTATCGTGCAGTAAATGACCTTAGTCTGTGTTATCTATCAGAGCCTTTGTCTGTCTTCTTGTGACATCCCTTCTTTAGACAAACAGGGGCTGGTCATCACATTGTCCTTCCTCAAAAGCTCAAGGTAATGGAACGCTAATCTGCAATGTCCTTTTCTTAAAAGACTGGATTGATGTGGGGTTTACAGTCCACACTCTGGTAAAGCCTGCTATTTGTCTTGTGCACCTCACCTTTATACAAAATCGTGACACAATATGCTTGTGCAATAAAATAATATTTTATCTCACTGCTCATCTTTCCTTGGAGACTTGGCTTAACGGTTATTACTTAATTATGTGTTTTGTTTTCCTAAAAAAATAAAGCTTGTTTGACACATTGATAACAATTCTCAAAACTACTAATTATCTTGCTTCCATTGATGCCTTTAGATTAATTCTAGAACTGTCCTGATGGCAATTTAATTGTCCTACTTTCTTGGTGTGTTTTATTGTTCATTATTTTTAATGGTTTTGAAGCATTTGTATTGATGTTAATACAGATGTGGAAAAAATGTCAGAATTACTTCTCTTATTAATTCAATGAAACTCCATTTAAACCTGTGAAGTTTTATGCTTTGTGAAAAACAAGAGCTCAGCTAATTTCAGACAAAGCTCTTTCAAGTCACAGAAGTTGGTATTATTCTTTTAATTGTAAATAAAAAGTTCCTACTGTATTCCAAACCCTTATTCCAATTGTGTAATTCTCTTCTCATTGTGAACTTATTTTCTTTCTGTAAAGCACTTTGAGAAGCTACTTTTAAAGATGCTATATAAAATAGTTCATTATTATTAGTATAGTATTATTAGTATTATAATAATCTGGCACTTTAAATATCTTTTATTTTAATTTGTGTATATCTTGTCTTTTTATGTTTTTAACAAAATAATGGAGGAAAGAGGTTGTTTTCAAGACCAGTTTCAGATCCTTGATTTCTTGTTACAGTATGTACTGTTCCACTTTTCCGTGGTTTAAACATTAACTTCCATTTTGCTGATTCTGTTTCCCTTTAAAAAAAACACTAAAAAGATGCTAATTATAAAATGAAGCAAAGCCCAAGCTGCTTTTCACTGTACATCACAGACACTGTACGTTCTGCCTCTTCAATCCCTCAAGCAGAATTTTCAGGCGACGTTGATCGCTAATCCCAGAGCCCATTTAACACATTTCTGTCCTGTAGTTCACTGATTGATACCTGTGTATGCGGTTATGCATTTATTTTTACCATCTGTTAAATGAAAGGGCTTAGCTGTATTTTCTGGAGTTGCATACACTACAGAATATTATAATTGTAACAATGTTTAAAATAATTGTGGTTAATAATAATAAACATTGTACAGTAGAGGACAATAGGTATGTTTTGCTCAGCTTCATATCCATTGAAGTTGGAATGCCTGCTGCTTGCCTTTGAAAGAGTAGTTTTGAATCAAACACCCCAAAAGTTGTGTAAACACTGTATGTAGACTGTTCCTCTCAACTTCGCTCAGCTTTTAGATGCCGGATCCAGCCCAGTTACTGGTCGTCTGCAGAAAAAAAGATGATTGAGTTCATTAGGAGTAAGCTGAGGTCGGCAGTGAGAACTATACTGTACTGTACATCTTAACCATTCTCATTGAGGAGCAATGTCCAGTTCCAAGTGCAGACTCAGATCCATGCTGCTCTGTATCATTAGTCTTTAACACAGCTGCACTGACCCATTCTGGACAGGCGGGTTTAATGTTTAAATAACAGGGAGGAAAGAAAGAACCAAGAAGAGCCAAATGTAAGTGAGCAAGTGCAGTAGTTTTTTTTACATTGAATCCCTCCAGGCGAGTCAGCAGGAAGATCCTTAATATTTGCCAGTTTTGATAAACAGAGAAGGAATGTGACAAACAGGTTTTTCATACCGTACACAGCAGTTAAAACATTTCCTAAGGCTAACCTTAGTATCATCATAGAAAAACCGTCTTTGCGATACATTCATCCTGTTCATTTGCACAACTGCAGCAACAACAGAGAGATCCATACAAGCCAGAGCTCTGTCGCACTGTCCTGCCTGTGCACTGGTTTAACGCCTGTGGAGCACACTGCCCTTCCCCAGGCTGCCTAGTCCTCTGAACAGGGCCTGTTGGCATTGTTACCATTAAGGAAATTACCTGTTACCTTCAATGGTAAAAAAGGTAACCTAGAAACAATGTTGCCACAATGGAGGTATAGGGCTAACCGCACCATCTGCCATTGAAAGAGTTAAACAGAAGCTGCTAAGTCTGCAAAGACATTAAAATCAGACACATATTGGAATATCCGAGTAAATGAAAAGAACTTTATACACCCAGAAGAAGAAAAAAGAACTTCATAATGAGGCCTCCCTTCCATAAATCTTAGAAGTCTTAAATAAGTGAGTTGTTTCTGCATTTCCCTCGATCAGGAGGAGTCCTGGAAAAAAAAATCATAAATTAGGCAGGAGCCATTTGATGAATGTTTCTATCTTCAGACATTAGATGTTCTATATTTCAGACTAATACAGTGGACATAGAAAACTCAGTTTGCGTGCACATACCTTACCTTGTCTGCGTGTATGTTATCTGCACAGAGCCGAACTAATAAAACCAGCCTGTCTGGGGGCAAGTGCAGCACAATTCCCACTCTGGAAAGGTCAGACCTGTCACTTTTTCCGACAAAGCAGAGGATCCAACCACAGCAAGATGCCTGGAGATGTTCCCTAACACAGTAACACGCGAGGAGCGAGGTGACAGTGCAGGTTGAAATTAATGCAGAAAGCAATTTGCGGAGGAGCTGTTGTGGTTTTTGGCTTTCAGAAGATCCCTGTGATCACTGCACTTCTGTGTCTTGACCACATACCTCAAATGTCCGTGGTTTTCACCATTAGGGATGTGTGATAATTTAGGACACGCAGGGGCATGTTTAAACCTTTTGTCTCTTATCCTAGTACTTTTTGTTCCTCATAGACTGTACACAAGCCCATACGTTGCATTATAGCTAGAAAAAGGAAATAAAATATTAAAGACAAAAGCCAGACAAAGTCATGAGAAATATGCTCTGTAGTGACTTGGGCACAGCTTTGCTTTGGAATTAACAATTTCAATGCAAAAGTGAAAATCAGTGCTGAATTGAAAAATGTAAGATCAATATATTTAACTTGTGTTTGCCAGATCCTCTGATATGTTTATTGCACTCATTTGTTCTGTATTGATATAATTCTGTGCTGCAGTTACAGTAGAGAAATCTGCATCTTATGTTTCTTTCTCACAAGAGAGACACAGTAACGCTTGCAATGACCGACCTCAGTTACTTTAAATGAAGCGCAGGCGTTCAGAAGTCAAATCGAGGCAAAATCTCACTAAATGCAAGAGTGCTGATTTAAAAAAAAAAAGTCAATTTGAAGTGAAATCTCACTTTAAGACATTTGAAGAAGCATCTTGTTCGAGATGGAGACAAGCGAGTGGAATGAGTAGTGTTTAGGAATATAGAAAATGAAGTGGTGAGTCTCTCTGCAGCGTGTCCAGGCTCTGCTGGTCTTGCTCTGCCTGCTGTAACCACTGTCCAGTGGGCTGTTGAAGGGAAAGAACAGCTTTATAGTGATGTAAATGCTTTCTTAATGGCTACCTGCCATCCTTGAAGGAAGACGGATGTTTGTTGTCAGGAATAGTATAGTCCGTTGAAGAGCATAAGCCAGTGGTCCAGAAAAGGGGCGTTTTTAGATTTGGATGGTCTTGGGTTCACCTAGTGCCGATACCAGTTTGTGAGCAGATTAATTTCTGGTCTGTCATGTGATCAATTGACCGAAGACTCGCTTTGTGCTTCCAGTAGCTTTTCTCCATTTTCTGTGGCAAATGTTCTGTTCCAATTTGCTGAACTAACAAATCTTTAAATCATCACCTGCCATCTTAAGAAAATGAACGTGCAACGGTTATTAAATTTTGAGGATCTTTTGCTAATGTTTTCAAGCGTGTAGCTTTTTCTTCCTGTGTTAAAAAGTGAAGCTGTTACATTACCCAAGCTTGGTGTGTAAAAAAAAAAAGAGAGAGAAGTTTCACTTAATGTGTGTTATGCCCTACTTGCCGAAATTGGTGACGGTTTCAAGCCCTCCCTCATTTCCCCATGTTTGCTGAGGTCCACAAGAGAGTTCTCGATACAGTGCACATCATAGCTTCTGCAGGACAGCTGCATTAAGGCAGCTTGCCATTGCTGAAACAACTCTCAATTCAACAGGCTAATTAATCTTGCTTTGTAGAAGTAGTCATGCCAAACTGTAGAAAAAGGTTGCTGATTTTAGATTTCTTAAGCAGAATCATTAATTTATGGACAGTTAAAGATCTCTACATTTCTATTAACTGGAAGCAGCCTTTAGCTGGTGATGAATAGGTATTTCTAGTGGTATTGAATGGAAACTGCCAGAGACAGAACTGGTTTAATGGTGCAAGGTATTGTAAGAAGTAGCTTTGGTTTCTAATGATCTGAAGCTGAGTAGGTCTGAAACAAGTAAATGCTTGTAAGAGAAGCTTTTAGATTTGAGATATCTTAATTTTTTTTCATCTCATTTTATAAACTGTTGAACTCATCTTTTTCATTGTTACTGTAGGATAAAGTAATGTTGGTCAATTTTTAAATAGTCATTATTAAGGAACAAGATGTCTAATGTTAGATTTTAGGTGTAATGGTGTTACCTTATAGGTTAAAACAAATGTATTTATGAACTTTGTTTACAGATATTATAGTCTGTAGAATACACTCAGACTGACACACCTTATGTCAGTATTCCTGGAATATCGTTGGTGTCTTCTATGGCCAGATCTCAGAAGCTAAGCAAGGCGTATCTGATCTCCACCAAGATGGAAGTCCTTTTAGGAAAACTAGGTTGCTGGACTTGTAGGGAATGCTCTTTCTTCAGACCACATGCAGGAGATACCATTGATGAGACATTAAACTGAGGTCCTGGCTGCTTGGTCATCAGAGATCCCATGGGCACTGTTCAGAAGAGTGGGGGTGTTAACCTTGTTGCGCTGCCTTAGATAGTCCAGTTCTCACTTCTGCACTTGATCTGCTATGTTGTGGTGCTGTGGGGTTATAAAGGCTGACATGTCCCAGTCACACAGGTGGTGCCTCACTTTGGTGGATGATGACGTTGGTCTCCCCTTGGTGATGTGTGTCACCTGGGATGTGCTAGACTAGTGCTTTCAGTTCAATCATTATTAAATCCCTGAGCCATGGTTAAACATTGCAGGTGTGTCTCAGAGGTTTTTGGCTGAAAGATAGGAAGCTAGAACCCTTCCCCTCTGGCAATTGTGACATCATCAGGAAGTGATTTCCTCCCTCCTCGAGCCTCCTTGTCATGTGTGTCCAGGGGGGAAGGTCACAGTGATGATGAAAATCAGAATAAATAAACAGTCCCTTGTTCATCAAGTAGGCTGCTATGGAAATATTACAACACAGTCTTTACCGGGGACAAGTCTCATTTTTCTTTCTCCCACTTCTCTGGGATTTTAGCACTGCTCTGGTGCTCTGTCAGAAGAACAGTTTATCGAGCCCTTCGCAGTTGATCCTAATCTGCATGCGATGCAGATACTGGCGGAAGCAGTGAATTCATTATGTCTTTACAATGCAATCAATGATACCAAGGCAGAAGGTTAGCCTAAATTAGTTCCTCTGTGATTTACTTTTAAATGTGCCAGCATTTCAGTAGTTGATAGAACGTATGAGATACAACAACCTTGCAAATAGAATACATATATCTCACATATACAGTATACATGCTATATGTCAGTGCTGTCTTTATATATAAACAGCACTGTCTTGGTCTTAGATCATCAATATTAAAAACTGTATTCTCAGTGGCATTGGAGAATATAGTTTGCACAGCTTGTGCGAGTTCCTGGACCTTCTAGCTTCTTTGATGAAAATGAAGAGAAGAAAATCATGGTGCTAATTATGAATGGAAACAATGAAAAATATTTTTTAAAAGCCCAAGTCTAAGGTGCTGCTGACAGGAATGAATAATTCTTCTTGGTGTAATTGAAAGCTACAGGTGCCTTCAATAATTTCTATGCAGTGTTCATGCATATTCATGCTTTCTATGTGGCAACATTGGTGTGAATTGTGTGAAAAACTAGACTGAATGAAATTGAAAAACTCCTTTGAATTTTGTTCCCATTTTGTTTCACCTTAAGCACAGCTTATAATATCTGTTTTATAGTGTGATTATGCTAGCAACTGTTTTTAATTTCAAAAGACAGTGTAAACTTTTCATCGCTCTATCTTTTGAGTTATGGCGTGCAGTATTTTAATAAAAGACAATAAATAAAAACAACAAGGAATAGCTTAAAGTAAAGACTGCCAATGTGAAAATCTAATATCAGCAAAATAATACATATATATACTGTGATGCAGTGATTAAAAATGACAGTAAAAAATAGTTATTTATTTTGCACTAAAAATTCTTTTTTAAAAATACGAGGCCACTACAGACCATCTTTCTGTTGTTAAATGTTGTTTGTTTGCATTTGACAGAATTCATCCTGCGGTTACACACCGTACAGTAGTTCTGTTTACCACATCCATGGGAAGTATTTTGGAGAGGATCTGAGGATTTTCTGAAATTTTCATATTATTTATAATGAATTTTTCATTTATTAATTTTTACAGCATTTTCCCAAATGTATCATTTTATTTTCTATTTTATTAATTTGCTGGAAAATAGTTCCCAGACAGTCTGACATATTTGCACTTTCTAAAGAATCCTGTAATATTTAAAATGTCATTTTTTTAAACATAGAGATAACATATTCTTGACATCTATGCCCGTTGAGTGATGTTGATACATGCAGAGTTGTGAACTGTCCATCATTACAGAATTGTTCCCCAATACCAGCACCTGTGGTGTGAAATGTTCTTTCCTCATGATGAAGTCACACCTGTGCATTGTCTGATAAAGATCACCTGTCAGGAGGTTCTGAGGAGAGGCGCCGTGCACAGGAAAGCAGAAAGGTTTTGACCTGGGTTTTTTCTCTGAGGCTTTCCCTCTTTTTGTGTTGCAAACAGGAATAATGAGCAGTGCAGGGAACACAGACAAGTACATAAGACATTACAGCTGTCCCTCTTACATTCTGTTAATTGCCCTTTAATTGAAGGGGCTAATTTTTTTGTACAGGAGGGCAGATCAGGTTATCACTCTGGACACAAGGGAAAAACTATTAAAATGACTAAAATGTACTGTAAGCGGTTCAGTATAGGGTTTAGAGTTAGTGTGCTTTTTTTCCTACATTGCAGGGTTTATTCCAGGTTGGTGTGAGACAGTGTCGATGTGTTTCGGCTTCATGTTAAATTAGACAAGGCAATCTGCAGGGCCAGGGAGGGCAATGACATGAAAACAGCCAGGGAGCCTCTCTGGGTACCAGGGGTCCCCTGTCTCCAGTCGGTCAGGGGCCAGAGAGTGCGCTTGCAAGAAATAATGAAAAATAAAGGAACTGCTCTCATTAAGCTGAACCTAACAAAGAAAGAGTTGCAGAATGTTTTTTTGAGACTGAACATTTTGAACTAGCCTGAATTAAAAGTACTGTTGTTTTAATTCAGCTCTTTGTAAGGAATCACTTGTGTCACTACTTTGAGAGAAATGTTGCAGCTCTGTCACAACATGCTTGCTTTTTGCAAGCTGAGCAAGATATAAGGAGACTACACATTCAGTCTGGCCATTAGGGTTGATACTGTGTGTTGTGATTAAACTACAAGCATTCCTTACCCATTCCTTGTTGACAGTGAACTCCCGGTGTGGAATACCACCGCTAAAACAACCCAAGAAAAACCCTCTCATGGCAAATTACATAAGCACACATGAGACGGCAACAATGCCACTTGCATTATACCGTATACTTAAATTTAAAGGGGCTGAGATTTACTGGGTATTGTACATTATGAGAAGTGATAGATATAACCTGATTCATTGTTGCCAGTAGGAGCATACTGCCCTAGTCTAGGGATGTGTTAGAACCAATGTAGAAAATGGCACAATATATTTTTTGGATGTGTACAATGTTTGATTTATTGTATGCCAACTGGTCTACAGTAATGGTGGTGTACATTTCTTAATGTGTTTAGGAAAAATACAGGGCAATGATAAGATAATTACTGGGGACAAGGCTGGTCTGTGGTCTGCAGAGGGGTGCTGCTCAAGTTAAAAAGTACTTGTGTTTTCATACACCACTTGGATGTGCACTAGTTTGGAAAAATCAAGGCTGTTACGAAAATATAGTAACAGGTGTAGAAGTATTTGATTGTATTCAACATACAGTACAGTACATCAGCTCAAGATGTCTCCATGAGAATTACATAAATACTTCAAAAGTCTGATGTGTAAATATTTTATTAACACATACATTTTTCAAGACTATTGAGACATTTCATCCAAAGCATTTTTATTTTATTAAACAGCAGATGGATTCAAAGGATTTCTAATAGAATTGTTTTATCTTGCTAACTTTACTTTTAATTTTTAGTGGAATAAATGTTTATCCTTAACTCAAAAGCCAATTTGTCAGTTTCATTTTAAATAGATTATTACTTCCCATAAATAATTGTATACACTTGCTGCATTACATTATTTCTGAATTGTCTATTATGCAATGATTTAGTTTGAGATTTATTACAGAAGTCCAACAGACTTCTCAGTGGTTCTGACATGTACAGTACATTGTGTTGCTCCAGACAGTCCTTCACATAAACTCCATGTAGCTCCTTTTCAACATAATTCCTTTATCTCGTTCATGAATACTGAACTTAAAATCATATACTTTCTTATACATGTGTATATGAAGTGGCAGCCTGGATTCAAGAATTCTTTCACTATTAAATGAATTCCTTTCTCGTTGTTTCACCTGGACCTGAAAGGCAGCCCTTCTCCTGAGGAGGGAGCAGTGCAGCACAGCTTGCTGACTCTTCAAGGTTCTGCACAGTCCCACTGTGAATCTTGAATCCCAGCCAGCGAAAGGAAAGAGGTGCGTTTTTTATTAATAGGGCTTGGCACCATAAATGAATTCCTCAGCTTTTAGGCTCATTTCAGTGAAAAACAAATCGGCGCACTTCTCTTTTAAGAGTGGGCTGTCTTTGTGGGGCGGTTCGCAGGTTAAAGTGCTTTTTAAAGGAAGAACAGATGACTTAGCAAAGTGAGTCTCTCCCTCAGGCCTCAGGATACATATGGGATTCCAGGAAGTGTTGACTGCTGTCCTTGTTATTTGACAAAAAAACAACGAATGCCCAGGGACCCCTTGCATCAAGGTTGACAATGCCATCGACAGTAAAAATAAAATCTGCACCCGTATGCTGTAGAAAAATATTTCAACAAAAAAAGTCTGCCACATCTGCACAGTTAACAAAAAAGCAAATTCCCAGCTTTATTGCAGAGACCTTAAATAACCTGTGCTTTCTGTCCTATATGTGCACTGTACTGTACATTCCATTTCTGTGTTGAGAAAGTTATCAGATTTATCAAATTGCACACCTAAGGTCCAGGTTGGGAACCAGGATACATAAAAGCCATATTAGACCTAAAGGGCACAACGATGAATTAGGAGAGTCCCTATTGTCCTCCTATTAGAAGAATCCTTTAATTGTTGATACTTGACTTCTGCATTTCCTCAAAACATCATGATGGAGCAATCTGCCCATTCTGAAAACATTTGAAGTATTTTAAAGAAAATACTGTATCTTATTTTTTTTGACTGGTAATCTGATTTAATCAACGCAAACATAGAAACACACCAGGATATTCAGTCAGTACCACCAGAAAGCACTGATCTTGATTTTATTCACTTGTTTGAAATAGTTCATAGATGCAGTGCCAGTCCTCCAGCTCTTTTTGCTCAGACTCATGGGAGTTTCCTCCAGCCTAGTAGTCCACATTGGCTAAACCTTTTCATTAGCGGTAACCTGGCAGTATGAAATATGAAAATTTTATCTGACACCACAAATTAATTCAAAGAACTGGAGTACTAATAGATGAGCTTGTCTTCTTTTTACGTAGTATGGATCTGAGAGCAAGAAGTGACACTGGTTCAATTAACAGAGCTTAACAACTCTTCCAATATTTCCATTCATTTAAATTAATCATTGGCATTGTAACAATAAACAGGGTATTTGATCTGAGCTCTATTTTTGGGAATCTGTCTCTTTTAGAAACATTAAACCAATCAATGAGTAGATGGAGAGGTGGGGTGTTACGGAATTGCCTTTGTGTGTTTTTTTTCTTTGTTGTATTTGGTTTTGGTTCCAGTATTTGAAAGCATTACTGCCTTGTGATATCCCGTCCTTCTTACTGAAAGCCTCGAAACTCATTTACGGAAATAGACTGTTCTTCCCTTGCCAGTTCTCTCTTAGTGAAACTTGGTTATGAATAAATAAATACATGAATTGGAAACAAAATCCAAATATGTCTCTGCCTCCTGCTCTCCTGACCTCTTGCTTGTTTGAGCCTAGTGTACTGCTACTCCATTATGGTCCTTGAGTATCACTGAAACAGCCCTAGAATACTGCTCCTCCTCAAAGGAAACCTGACTTCTTTCTTATTTTGTTGCTTTCATGGCTGTGCCATCTAGTTTTAAGTAGTTTTATGTTATTAAATTTGCTTTACATGGCATTATGGCTTGTGTTTGCATTGGAATAAAGGGCAAATCTTTTAAGACTGTAATCTTCTCAGCTATGGTGTTGTCTGCCATACTGCCTTCCTGGGGACCGATTTCATCAGCACAGAACAATTTGCATTGTTTGGAGTGTCCTGATGACTTGGCATTGATTCAGACAGTCATGTTGTCCAAAATTAAATTTTGTTTGCATCAAACAGTAAAAAAAAAAAATACAGTATGTAGTCAGACTGTGGGGAAGTTGTCTGTAGCAGTGTTCCAGCGCTTTTGTTTAATGTCACGGAGATGTCTTTTCTTGGCCTTTGTGAAGAAGTGGGTTAATTTATTACTGGAGCGAGTGGAGTTGCTACATGCCGGGTTGCTGTGGAGCCGGATATAAGAGGGACTGTGGAGCCAGGGTGACTTCACATTGAGTAAGCCAGATCTGCGCATGAAGTGTGGGTCCAGACGGTTTCAGCTGTGTCTCTTGCAGGCTGCGCGGCAGTGTCGGGGAGCAGAAGCGAGGGAGCAGATGAGACCCTCAGTGTGCCAGGGGATTGCAACTTTGCCGAGCTGTCAGCAGATCTGGGGTTGGGGAAAGCAGTGAAGGCGGATAATTCATTTCCTATCACCACTCATACACTGTCACTAATACTACCACTGCGACAGATTCTGCCATTATGACTACATGTCACTACGCATTACAAGTGGGGTTTTTATTTGCTAGTGGTGATTACATGGATGATTGACACCATAGGAACGATGCCACAGAAAGTTCAGATGGAGATGGTGATGACCAGTGTTCTTTTATATAGGGCAATACAATGAATAAAATAATTTTGCTCACTCTTCTGTTTACCGGGCTTGTTTGTGTGCGAAGTGAGCTTATAAACAACCAATTAGCAAAGCCTCTACTTCTGAGATGGGCAGACTGGGTGTGAGAGGAATTCTAACAGCATGGCAACCCGCAGCAGGGAAAGAGGGCGTTCCTGACCACTACCCCTAAAGGAAAACTGTGGAGAAAACTTGTTCCCTGAGCTCACCATCACTACGGAGTTTGCAAAAAAATTTTTTATCATTTTAGTGAACTCAGACCCTAACACCCTAGAAAGAGATGCAGGTTAAGGGTTGTATTGGTGGTCTTAAATGAAAAAAAGCATTGACCTTTGCCAAATGGGTTCTAATAGATCTTGTTTAATGATGATGGAAGAGTACAGTATAACATGTAAGTCTCAAGCGTACATGAAAACACTTTGGCATAAAGCTTAGTGCCTGAATTTACTAGTGAAAGAAGGTGATAACTAGCACATACAGAGGGGCCTCTTTTCTTTTTTCAGTAATTCTGAAATAATAAGAGTGGTGTGGTCCCTCAGCATAATCATCAGCACTTCAAATAGTACAGGTCCCTAGCTGATCACAAAGGATGAGTGCAAGACTCTGACACAGGTGTCTTGCTTGTATTCTGTCTCTTTTGTCTCGGCTAGAGAATGCAGGCGACCCAGAACGGCTGATTTGCTTTCACATCATTAAGAGATCTGGCATGAAGCGATCATTGCATTGTAACCACCTATTGTAACAGCCAACCAGGTCATTAATTATTTAAATATCTCTTTCAATTAAGCAATTAAAGAGATAGGAGAGAGAATATCTGGGACCTTGGAATCAAAAGATTAAAGAGGCAGGTTTCTGCCTTACTCTGATCTATGTAGTGCTTTGCTGTTCTGAAAACATTCTTTCTTTAAATGATGAGGGATTAAAGGTATTGAAGGCCCTTCTGTTTTGAGTTTGGTTTGTTGTTATGAATATGGTTATATCTCAGTCCTGATATCCAGTTTCCTCCGATAAGCCTGCTCCTCTGAAATGAAACTTTTAAAAGCCAAGAAGTAGTTTATACATTTAATGGTAAAATATCCCAGCAAGATGTCCGTTGAGTTTCATTGTCAAAGCAATGGGCATTTCAGCTGACCCATACCTTACCCAAACTTTTCATTTTGCAACTGCATGAAATTTGATCTTACACATATATATTAAATCAGAAAAATAAGATGCTTTCCTCTGCAACCCTGTCATTCCTACTCTAATGAGCAAGAAATTAAGGAATAAAGGATTTTAGCCACTTGGCTTTGATACTGCGTGATGTGCACTAATTGCTAAGATTGTATCTGTATTATTTTTCAAAAGATCAGCAGGGCGCTTGGGTAATTTTCATTAATCACATACAGAGAAGAGCTAATTAAAATTTTCATTATTCCTCATCTTTTTATATATCCCCCCCCTCCATTTGGCATTTAGTTAGAGAGCAGAATGTTAATATGATTCATGCTATTATTACATAAGAATTCTAAACATAATCATAATTATTTTTAATTCGGTTTGCTGCCATGCTTAGTTCTTGAATTAGGATTTTTTTATATTCATGTGCTTAAAATTAGTTTAGTATAATTGAACAATATGTACAAGCAGTTGTGATTCAAGCATTTAGCATTTAATATCATACCCGGTCGTAAGTAGAAGAATGACTGAATTGTTTATCTATTAAAAAAAGATGTTGTATGAAGTTGAAAAAATGATACCTTGTCTCATCATCCATATTCAAACAAGCACAAATATAAACAGAATTTCTAACTTGTGCTGAGTCAATATTTACTGTAAGTAATCAATCGCAAAAACATTTGTTTTTATGCATTAAGGATTTGTGTATGTGGTTTGTTTGTTTTCTGCATGTGTTGTGTGTTCTGAAAATAAAAAAACTAATTGTCACCAAAAAATTACCCCCAAAACTATGGGGCGAAGTTATTATCTTAAATGTTTTTTCTTTTTAATTTGTTTACACAAGAGATCTTTGTCAAATACAAAGCATTCATTTTGACAAACCAGCACCTGATTCGAACATTCACCCTGCTGTATTTCATCTGTACATTAAGCAGCTGAACCTGTTAATCAATACCATCCGTTTCCTTAAAATCCTACTGCCATGTACCTGCTAGTTCCAAGTCTTCTTTCCTTAACCCTTCCTTAAATGCCCTGGACTATGTTAGGTCTACTTTTGTTTTCGTTTTACGGAATAGTGTTACATTAGCACATTTTCAGTCTGTGGGTATTGCTGCCGTCTTGAGTGATTGCTGGATGAATTGTGCTAACATCCTGCAAGTAACTTATTTCAAATATCTAATATGTCTTGTTTATATCCAAATGATTTTAGTATCTGTGACACTCCTGCCTTTTCTATGATAATAGTATTTAATACAGAACAGTGTCTGGCCTCAGCCCCAGGCATGTCGTCAGTTACTTTACCTCCTTGGTAAACACCTGAGTGTAATACTGTATGTATTTAATTTATCAACCATTTCAGTTTCGGCATCCCTTACTGTTCCTTTGATATTGTCAATACGGTAAGATATCCTCGACTGTTATTCTCATTGTGGTTCAAGCAGGATCTTCTAATTGCATCCTTGAATGGTGGTGTTCGTGCTCTTCTTTACCTACAGTAGCTTGCCTGTCGCAGACACCAGAATGGGACAGACAAGCAGATGCCTCACATCTCTGCTGTAACGCCCAACCAATCTGCAGTCTTGCCATTCTGCGGTTTTTGCTGTAACACTTTGGTCAATTAGGGGTAAATTAGATGAATATAATTTACTTATTTTTGTCACTTCTGTCTCACTAATTCAGACCAAAAATGTCCGTGGTCTTTTATGAATTTTTATTATCTCCTTTAACTATGGTAATGAAGAGCTGAAATTTGTAGTGTGGCTGCAGTAACCAAAGTAAATGTCTGGAGAATGCTATTTATTCTCCTCTCAGAACAGAAGCCAGCATTGCTGTAGTTTCTCTTTATTACTCTCATTGCAGTTGACGTTGATGTATCTTGGGTATTGCCTTGCTTGGTGCAGCCATGGTTCCAGTGGCTTTATCTCTGACGGCTCTCTACAAGCAAAAGAATGAATACTGACAGTAACAGCAACAAGGAGAAGGAAATACTCATTAAAATACAACACCAAGAAAGACAAACACTATCTTGTTTCTTTCCCACTGTACTTTAATTGCATCTCAACCTGCATTTAGGAGGACAGTTAAATAACAATTCCTGTGACACTTTCTTAATTACCAGGAACTAATTTATTGGCAATAAATGCTTATGATTAGCCTTTTGAATGCAGTGAAAGATGGGGAATGTCAGTCCTTTCCTTTCCCATCTGTTAATGATCCTGGGATCTCCGTGTGTTTCTGGGAAGTCAACAGAATAACATGGAAGATATACTTAGACTCAGTAACCAAACCTTCATCAGTTATTTTCCTTTTCACAGGTTTGCTGGTCACTTTTATTGGAATCAGCTTTATAAAATGCACTTCTGCAGAGGATCTGTCTTTTGCATGCACAATGAACACATCTGAAACAACCTTAGATAATTCTTTAACCGTCAAACACTTATATTTAACCCGGTTTAATCTCTTTCGAGTATGTCTTGCAAGTTATTTTTAGAAGCAGCTTGAAGTCCTGTCAGCGGTCTTCTTTACCAACGGTGCTGTATTGTTTCTTTAGATCTGTTGCATGAGTTTCTGTCGCTGCAGCAGAAATGTGTATACATGGACTTACTGTAGACTTGTGGTTTGATTAGTTTCATGCAGCTATTTTGATGTCACTCCTCAGAGTCAATATTGATCAGAGATCATTCAGCAACATATGCGTATCGCATCTGCGTCTTGAGTTTCTAAAGGTAGAGGTCGGGGAAACGAGTGAAACCGGACACCCAGATTTACTGTAGCTGGTAGACAGCCACCAGCTTTGTCTGCAGCAAACTGTGTGGTCAGCTGAACAAATTCTAACTGCCCCTAGTGTAAGTAAAAATATTTTAGAAAAGATTTCGTAAGGTAAAGGACGGATAGAGACCATTTCAGAAATAAGAAATGGAGACGCCATGAAAGAGTTAATGTTCTAAAAAATGACACAAATTGAAAGCTGAAAGCATAAGCCATGCTCGCCAGACGAATACAACCACAAGAGGTCCTCTGCCTTCCCAACAAGGAGCAGTGCTGGTGATCAGCTGGAGTTCATGGTTATTCTGAGAGGCGCACAATTAACACTGCTCAGCTCCCACCCACGTGAGAAACTCATCCTGGCTTTTTAGAGTGCCGTAGAGCTTCAAGGCACCATCTCGTGCCAGTGTGGTTTAGTTCTGACTCGCTTGTCTTTTGTTTGATCCCTTCTAAATCTGGCTTTAGATTTACTAGGGGCAAAGTGAGAGCAATCCACAATATTAGACTATTGTAAATCCTAAAGCGGACCGCAGAGACCTACAGTGTTTTAGCCAGCATTATACCATACTGTACCATTCTCTTTTAACTGAGGGCATTCATAGCATGATGTTCAGTGCCAGTGTTGTTTCCTTTAGATGTATAGTCCTACAGCTGTTTCAGTCTGTACCAAAACACAGGACACAGTGTCTAGTGATAATCCCCATGCGTGCACAAGTAAAGATAACTACATTATCCCTTTTCTTCTCACAGACTGCTGCTAATGACCTTTGATCTTTGAAGACAATTAACCAGCACTTAAGAGTCATAGATGGGGCAGTGGTGCATATCAGTATGACATTATGAATCCATTCGATTTTCTCGAGCCCCCCCCAACCCCCGTGAGAATTAGGGGTTAAAGTTCAGAAAAGACAAATTAATTTTAACATGCTGTTGTTTTTCTTGGCAAAAATACATGACGTTTTTGTCTGGACTGACTTACATTAGTCTGTGGCTTATGGGATCAAGGATTGCTTAATTTAATAAACAAAGTCATTGGCGAAGGGAATCGAGCTGGAACTCTGTCTGGAGTCTGCACTGCAATTTGAATGGCATGCCTCTCTTTACTGGGTTTCAAGCAGAAATCGACAGTCATAGCTGAATGAAAATACTGTACACGCAAACAAAAAGATATGGATATTTCTGAGACACAATTTGCAAGAATAAAATACTTTATGAAGTTTTATTAAGGTGAATTGTGCAAATTTTATGTTTTTTTAGAAATCACAGGCTGCTTTTGACTGAATCTGTAGTTTCTAATTGTTCTTCTTTCCATTCTTTCCATCCTGGTGTAGAAGGCATTTGCTGAAGCCCTTGACTATTGTAGCATTCAGCACAGTGATAGTCATGGGACCAGTCACCTTTTCAATCCATCTGTAGTCACTCTGATCCTTGTTCTTTTCCATGATTGCTGAATCCAGATCAAACAGTAGGCCTTAATTTAACAGCACATTAAAGTGGACATGTTGAGATCTAGGAATTTCTAATTTTACTTACTCTTCATTTTCTTCCTCTATTTCTTGTGTGAAATTCCATTCTTTTCACAAATTGGCTACATTGACAGCCAGCCTGCGATTAAACAGCTTCCTTCAAACTCTCTGAATGTCAGGATTTTTTTTTCTGAGAAACACAAAAGTTTAGCTGAATAGTTTCACTCCTAAAAGCAAAAAACAAAATCACAACATGAATAATGCCAGTAATGAAGTGTAGGTGGTGGTACTGTATGTGTGGTAATATTGATTATTGTAAAAATAATTGCAGCATGCCCTTCTGTACAAAATGAGACTCTAAATTATGAACAACCAGGATACTAACAAAATAAAAAAAGTGATTGACAGACATTACCTCTTCTGCTTTTGTCTTGACAGCGGTTCTGTCAGATTACTTACCGATATTACATGAATGGAATTCAGCCAGCTTGGCAAGTTACAGAAATTGACTTCAGCAGACATGGAGAACTGTGACTAATCCAATGTAGACTTGTTCGCTGAGAGAAAAGAGGATGTTTTGATAATTCTTGCAGATGTCAGGCTCGGTACTGCATGCACACATAGTGGAGCAATCTTCACCCATCCCCCCCGCCCCCCCCCCACTGCAAGAGTATGTTCCATGATGACTTTGATGTGAGACGTGCCCATAGCTTCAAGCAAGAAGAGAGTTGCACTGATTTGTAAGAACTTCAAAACCCTGAACTGTAAGCTTCTTCCTACAATGCTCACACAAGGCTGCAGATGGAGAATGTCAAAATGCAATAATCGGTTGCAGTGTTTCACTCTACAGCGCATCTTTCTTATATACAATATATGACATAATATACATTTATGAACAGGAATCCTGTATGTATATTTAATTTTTCTTTTTTTTTTTTTTGTCCTGATTCCCTTACCAGAGAGAGTACTAAACTGACAGTTTTTTTTCTGGTCAACTGGCAAGTGATTTGACTAATACGGCTTGAGATTAAATTGGTATTTTCTGCCTTAGTCACACTTTAGAAGAGTAGAAGAAATTAAACATACTTTGTGCTTTTCTGCTGAAGACTAGACAGCAAGGAAACAGATCTGTCCTAGGTCAGCTGTAGTAAGTATTGTAGTTAGTGCTGACGAGCCACTAGAGGCTGTTATACGTTGATTGTAAATAGTCACACTCACTTGGGGTAGTGACTATCAATAGATAATTTAT
Source organism: Lepisosteus platostomus (assembly GCF_059453375.1). Lineage (NCBI taxonomy): Eukaryota > Metazoa > Chordata > Actinopteri > Semionotiformes > Lepisosteidae > Lepisosteus > Lepisosteus platostomus. Next base: position 55,282,084 of record NC_142620.1, read on the forward strand.
GCAGCACATAGATAGTTTAATAGTTTAATTAGTTCATAAGATAATAGGAGAAGAGCTAGGGAACAGATTTTCACATGGGTAGAATTAGGTTTGCTTGGGAAATAGCCAGCAGCCATATCACTCTGCAATTCACAACTGGTAGCCCACTGAAGCTAAGCAGGTGTGAGCCTGGTCAGTACCTGGATGGGAGACTTCCTGGGAAAAACTAAGGTTGCTGCTGGAAGAGGTGTTAGTGGGGCCAACAGGGGGCGCTCACCATGTGGTCCATGTGGGTCCTAATGCCTCAGTATAGTGACTGGGACACTATACTGTAAACAGGCACCGGATGAGACGTAAAACCGGGGTCCTGACTCTCTGTGGTCATTAAAAATCCCAGGGCGTTTCTCAAAAAGAGTAGGGGTGTAACCCTGGCGTCCTGGCCATATTTCCCAATAGCCCTTACCAATCATGGCCTCCTAATAATCCCCATCTATGAATTGGCTTCATCACTCTGCTCTCCTCCCCACTGATGTGTGGTGAACATTCTGGTGCACTATGGCTGCCGTCGCATCATCCAGGTGGATGCTGTACACTGGTGGTGGTGGAAGAAAGTCCCCATTACCTGTAAAGTGCTTTGAGTGGAGTGTCCAGAAAAGCGCTATGTAAGTGTCAGCAATTATTATGAAATAAGGGGTGTGCGTAGATTTTGGATTGTTTGCAGTGTGAGACTCGTGGGCACACTGAGAAAAAGTTGCTGAATAAAGTCTCCCTGCCTTGTAGTCTTCATCTCATTATGAGTTTTAATGTACTCAGACCTCACAAGCCACCTTATTTCGAGGGAGGCCAACCACAAGATTATAATGTCTTTAGTTAACAAAAGCAAAAGAAAATGAAGAGTACTACTGTATATGTAGATGTTTTTTAGAAGTCTCCTGAAGTTTCCTAGTTTGTACTGCTTTGCAAAGCCTTGCGGAGCTAAGGGCACGTATCTGTGCTGTGTTGGTAGGTTAAGTAGGTGTGCTAAAATTCTTGGCTGCTGCAGTACATTATAGCATGGCCAGCGGGAGTTTAGCAGGGGTAATGACGTGTAAAGAAGCTTTAGCTCAGAAGCACAGGTAATCATTTTCACCTGCTGTATGTCAAGCAGCTGTTTTATCTTACTAGATCTATGTACTGTAAAGTAGCAGTATGAAGCATCCAAAAGACTTTGACAACTTCTGTTCAAGTATCGCATTATTTCTACCTGAATTAACTCAAATGGTTTTGCTTCAAAGGCTTAGTTTTGCTTATGGTTTGTTATTACTTAGATGTTAAGGGATGATTTTGTCAGGATGTCTTATAATGTGCATAGTGCTGCCAAGATCTGGATTGAATAACAGAAATACCTTTGCCATATCCTCTGGTGTTAAAATAGGTATATTTTAACAGGTATAGGTTGGATATATTTAGCTTATATAAAATATGGGGGTAGTGTTCCATGATTGTTCATCTTGCAAGCAAATCACTTCTAACCATTGTACAGTGGTGGTGTGACTTCCATAGTATATTAGTAATTTAAGGAACATTGCATCGACTTCAGCACAGTTGACTGGAACACGTTAAACCTATAAGTAGCCTTTGCTTGCCGTATTTTTGACAAAGGAAGCCAAGTATCGGGATGTTCACCGATCACACCAAATCAATGGTTTCTATCTTTAAAATGGTCAGATGCGTCATCCTTTAATAGCAGACTTTGGCAGATGTTCTGTAAATTGTGTTTCCCTGATTGCTAACATGTGGTCCTGGCATTACTGTGTTACAGGGCGGACTGAGGAACAGTAAGCATGAGTGCACACTGTCATCACAGGAGTACGTGCATGAGCTGCGCTCTGGCATCACCGATGACAAGCTGCTCAACTGCCTGGAGTCCCTGCGAGTGTCCTTAACTAGCAACCCTGTCAGGTCAGTCCTCATTAAAAAAAGAGAACATACTGCTTAACTACAGTACATGAATAAAAGTCTATGCCCCTCTTTGTCATGAGATGATTGATAAATGTTTTTACTGTGCTCATTTTTATAAAAGGTAATGTTGTGGACATGCTTCCATTTATTTTAAATGAGTTATAATTGAAACAAATGAAACACTGAAAGAAAAGTGGAAAAAAAGAACACTAAAAATAAATTTTTGATTAATAGTCCTTTTAAGCTGACCCTGTGGTTTAGCTGGGGGCTAAAAATTAGAACTATGTAAATAGTGTAATCAGAAAAGAGGGTGCTTGTGGAAGAAACACTATTTGCAGAACCATTTTACTTTCCTTCCATGCAGTGTGACTTATCAGGCATGCACGATTAAAGCTTGAGCTGATAAGAGGTTGTGCAAAAAAATATCTTGATTATAAATACAGCCGCGCTGTTTGTCCCACTGGTTGCACTGCATGTACAATAAGCACAAAAACTTCTGGAATCTAAAGTTAACAAAAAAGTAAACCCAATGGGCTCAGAAGCACTCACATCCAGATGATTTATGGCCCTTCCAAAGCCTTCTTAATGAGCGCACACCTTGGTGTAAGAGAATTAGGAGCCTAGCAGTGAATCCATGTGTATTCTGGAAAGGCTGTGTATTCTGAATTCTGATGCTCTTGCTTGTAAACTTCACGATTGCATTTTTGTTTTTTCTTAGATTCCTATGCTTGTCGTGGGCATGCTTTTTGTGCCTGCTGTGTAAATTGGAAATATGTCACCAAGTCTTTAAGGAATTTGCATGAACAGAAAGATGGGCCATTTGCAATTCATGTAGCCAATGAGCTCTGCATCTGCAGCTGTCAGCGAGGCAGGAGGGATTAGTTACGACTCTATCTATTAGCCTGTAATAGATAGGAAGTCCAGTTTTAGAAATCAGCAAGAATCACATTCTACTACTGCTTAATGAGCACCCCTCCCTCATCTTAAGATCAAGTCTTTCGACTTTGATTTTTTTTTGTCAGCAAGTGTCTTTTTCTTCCTCACCCTCTTTTTTGCAGTTTGATCCTACTTAATGTGCTACTTAAAATAATTTAAAACATATTCCTCAGTACGGTGCTCATTTCTGCAAGCTTTGATAGGTCTTCATTCAGTTCTAATTAGAGCGTGTGGTGTCCTAGGCTTCTCACAAAGTTGTCTGATTCTGTCTTGTAGATAGGCTTGTCTTGTAGTTTAATTTGGTCCCAACGTCATGGTGGAACCCTTGCTGACAGCAGACCTTCTAAATTATTTACTCTTTCACTGTTGGAAAGATGTTTCTTAATGTGAATCAATGAGTGCTGCATATAAAGTGGTCATCAGTTGAATGGCAGATATTCTTTTAAGTAGAGCTCATTGCTAAAAGTCAGCCTTCATGAACTCCCAGTGGACCAGTTATTTGAACCACTGGATACAGAAGGCATTAGCCTGCATCCTTACAGCTCAGAAACTAATAGGGTTTGGAGTGGTTTTGCAAGAAAGATAATATGCACCAGCAGATAACAAAAGATATGATCTGCGCTTGAATCCAATTAATAGGTTTTTAAAAATGTTCCCCTTCATATTGATGAAGAAAAAAAGCACAGACATGTCCTCATGAATATTTTCAGTGATGGGGCGAAAGATCTTAGTTCTGTCACCTGGCAGTGTCCCCAATTCAAGGTAGTTCTTAAATTTATATCGTAGCTTTTCTACAGTGAATCAAACAATGTCAATGTAAAGTATTTGTGTCTTATACATGCATCTTTAGTTTCAATTAGTTGTTATTCTTTTTGTTTGCTTGCTTTTAATTGGTAGAAGTGACTACAGCATCTACTGTATTTTTTGATCTCCACTGTTTTTTCCCCAGTGTCTTGAGTCTGCGAAACAAAATTTGCAGCTCTTTTCTTTCACTTTGGAAACATTCTCAGTGGAAAAGTATTGGTAGAGCTGACAGTGTACAGTAAGTGCAGGACGACCCTCAGGTTGTTTTCAAAGTGGTCACCTTGTGACCCCTAAGTGAACAAGCTGTATATACTGCGTCTTAAACATCCACACAAGGCCAGACCTTAACCAGGAAAGGAGCAGCCTTAGGTGACAGATGACTTGAATAAACACAGCACTTTTTCAAGAAAAAAAATAATGAAAGGGACATTTCAACCTCTCCTGTTCTCAGAGGTGACTCGTAATTAATATGGATGTAATTAATGGTCACGGATCACAGCACATTGGAAATCTGAACTGTGGAGCTAGTTGTTCTGATAGTGCTATGTTAATTTAACCTTTTAGAAACTTAACTTAAATGAGTACACATGCATCTTTTCAAATACATAAGGGTTCTGCAGTTAATTTATTCAGTTTACTCAAGGGACATTCAAGCATGAGAGTTTTTTAGATTTTTGTTCGTGCGAGATCATTATTGTCAGTCCCGGTATCTAATTGTTTTTTTTTACATGACATGACTTGAATGGCAGCAGTCGCTGCTGACTGTGCAGAATGCAGGGTCCTAAGTGGCTCTTGCAGTCTGTGTAAGGTGATTCCCTTGCTTCCAGCAACGGTTTGGGAATCCTCTCTGGGGACGCATGGCGCACTGCTTAGGCTTTCATACTCCAGTGAGCAGCGTAGAGAAGTGGTTTAAGTTTCAGTCATTTTCACAAGTCACGCTTATCCTGCAGGCAAATTCTGATCTGAACCTTTCTGGGCTCCTCTTATGTAAGCACTGCTTGTTCAGGGACTACAGTAGCTGCTGCAGACATCATGGTTGGGTCTGATCAGGAGCAACGTTTCCATGCGAACATGAAATGTACCCTGTTTCTTTCCCGTAGGAATGAAACCATCAATGGCGATTGCATGACAAAAGTATGATTGGAATGGTCTGGTTGAGATGACATGACATCTGAAGATAGACCTGGTTTATATGAACAGTGGAGAACTGAACATGTGTTGATAGGGGTTTGTTGAAAAGCTTGGTTTCAGCAGAAAACCTAATCTGAGTTTCAACCAGAAGACATTTCCTCTAAAACTTTGCAGGGGTGTAATCAGGATTTACTTTTCAGTGTGTCATTGAATTTCCTTGCAGTGACTCCAGTCACTCCCAGTTGATGGAACTTTTTTAAGCTGCTGAGTGTGCTCCTGCTTTCCTGCCCAGATTCCTGGCCTGTCGCTGCCTATTTCTGCCCCTCTGTCCCTCACAGATGCACTGTGAGCAGCTCTCTGCAATCTTGGTTTGCAGATGTCAGTATCCTATCAAAACACACCTCGAGATTGACAGTTATGAATTAATTCATAAGTGCGCAGTGTGTAATTATTAAGGGGTGCTAATCAGGCCTTTGAATGCCTAGTTCCCATTGGATTTATTTGCTCACTTTCTGCATGGAGGACTGGATTTGAAACGTCATTGTTCAGAAAACATAAAACAAAGGTAGTTGACTATGCAACCTGTAGAAAAAAAAATCTACTTCTCTTACGTCCTAGATTAGATGTACACTTAACCTGAGTAAAACAGTTTAGTGAATTAAAAAAGAGGTAATCTGAAGATCAAGTGGACCGATAAGTAGCCTTTGTATTTGTTCATTGTTTTTGGCATGCAGGCCCTGCCTATTGTCCTGCGTTCTCTTCATACTTTACTTTATATCACATTTGCTGCCTATTATATCACATTTGCTGCCTCTAAGATGCTCAGCTTGAGCTCCTTTTATTAAGTTCACTAGCTCTGTGTTACCTGTCCTGATTTTTCATTGAGTTTACTGGCACCAACGTGGTAGTACTAAGTGTTGTGCACTGAAGAGGCTGACTTATAAGTTCCCTCTGCTAAGCTCTTAGTATTAAATTCTCTGTCACCCAAATCCCAGCACTGACTTTTCCATATTGAATTTGCTAGCTCAGAAATCTCTGAACAGAGTTGTCCAAAATTGAATTTGCTGGCTCTAAATTTTCATTATGTGAAAATCTTCATAGCTGGGCTTTTAATGGTTTTCAAGGTCATTTTTCGGTTTGTGTGGCTTTGCAGGTTACAGGTAGAAGAACTCACTACATGGCTTTTAATGGGCAGAGTCTCCAAAATGAGAGTTGATCTACTGTATGCATCTGTCTCTATACCTGTATCTAGTGGAGTCAGCATAACCAGAACAATAGACTCAGCTTGTCATGAAACATTGTGCATGTTGTATCCAAATTAATAACAAATTAGTGAATTTTCAGAATAAATGCAGAGGAGAAAAAAGGTGGGTCAGGTGCCTTGAAACCAAGTGGAAAAGAGATTCGTGCTGTTAGAAGTATGAATTAACCTATTTTTAAAACTACTATAGAGCCTTTAACAATTTCCCTGCATTAATACTACTGTACTCCAAACTGGTATGATAACAAACCATCAAAATGCCCGGTCCTTCGTCCACCAGTCTTCACTCCACTTGTCTGGATGAGGGTCTTGGCACCCACATAATATAATTCATTGCTGTTATGGGAACCTCATCCGCATCTGTATCTGTGCAGGCTGTCAGCAAACTTTAATGTTAGTTTGCTGCTTGTTCTGAATGTTCCACAAGTACGTGTTTTGGTAACAATGTAATGAGTAGAGATTTACTGAAGTTCTTTTGAAGTGTTGACATTGATAACACTGTCAAAGAAATCTTTTTTCTTTCAGAACCATCACCCATAATGTCATCTAAAATCTTCAGAAGTGATAAAAAAACAAGCCTAGGAATCATATTATTGAGTTGAATAAGCATCAGTGTTTAACAGATTGCATCAAGCACAAATCTTTACATATAAATAAATACCTCAAGTGAATTATACTGCTTGTGAAGAATTATTATTTCAAATAGATAGACAATGCATTTGCACTTATTTAGTGTTTCTCTTTGCTTTGGTTTAACTTGCTGTGTATTGAGACTGAGAAGGAAATCCAGAGCCTGAAGCCCGTAAGCAATACTTTTTTTTCCTCAAGTGTTTGAAATGATATTTGTCTAAAATGATAAAATTATATCTACGCAAGGTTTACAGTCAGGTAAGCCATTAGGTGCTGTATTCTCTAGTCTGCTTAAGCAGCAATGAAACATTTAATAAGCCCAACCTTGAGTGACCTTGGAACAAACATAAATGGGCGAATGTGATTTTATCTTAATGCAAATAAGTAAGGTACAGCATATCAATATGGTGACAAACCAGATTTAAGTACCCCCTTTGTTATTCCCAAATGCACTTCGAATGATGACAGAATCTGACCTTAGCTTTGAAGTATTGTTTCAGCAGGAGAGAAGATGAACATTAACGTACCTCCCCAGTGAGTGATGACACTAATGTTATTAATCTTTTCAGTGTTGCATTGTGTCGCTCAGCTCCCAGCACAATAACTGCTTTCTCTTTCACAGCGTAATAGCAAATCTGTACTGTGAAAAAAGAGAAAAATCATAGCCTTTCATTCAGCATTGTTAAGGCAAGAAAATGTATAAGGTTTATTTCTTGTTAAACACTATTATTCCTTTAATGTCAATCTGGAGTACAAAAGAATAGATTACAAAGCCCATGAATATTGTGTGGGGTTCGGTTTCAACTCATCACAACTTTCAATAACCAGCATTTTTTATAACAATGCATTTGAATTAATTTTTTTTTTCTTTCAAAGTGAGCCATCCTTGAAAACTGAGGAAGCAGCTGCTGTGTTTAATGCAATTAAATCTGTCCTACAGATAAAAAACCTGATAATATTCACGCAACGTTTTAGGTTTTGATGTTTGTGGTTTTGTAACCTTAGCTGCATTTCTATTTTGTTGTTTTTCATGAAAAAGAAGAACAATGATATATACTAACATAAGTGCCTGCATGTTAAATGTTAACATGACACCTGTGACACTGAGATCTCTGTTATGTTGAAGATCCACAGGTCTCCACTGAAGGAGAATGTGCAGTTCAGTAAAATGATGCTTGTTTTTTTCTGAGCTATTGTAATATTTGCATGGGATTTAAAATGTCTGACCTCATTGTTCCTGTATATTTTTATAGGACTGTAAAATTTTCCTTTCATAGGTGCACAGTGGGGATGATCTAGTTAAAACTGTACGCGTAAAATGAATAGGTAATCAGAAGACAATTTCTTCTCATCACTGATTAGTGCTGAATAAACAACACAGGTTGAAAAGAAAGTAGGATGTTGCGTCTCACAGGTTAGTTTTTTAGATGTTTGTGGAAGGAGCTTCACCAGCTTGCAGGCTGCAAAGGAGTATAACGTTTCCTTCAGTTGTTCTCCTTTGTCTGTTGAAGTGTTTCAGTGAAGGTCAGACATGTCAAAATGTGTTTTTTTCTTCTTCATTTTTTACTTTTCCAGTGTGGAATTAACCTCTGCTCATTCCTTTGTATCTCTTAACAAAGTTTCTTTCTTTTTTTGAGTCTGCTGGAAATTTGATAAAGGAGAAATTCTTCAATAATGATAGAACAAAACTGGAGAAGCCTTAAATGGAGACTACCAGATCATGAAACCAATTACTGTGACCAGCTGAAGTCTGAATACTCCATCAGCTCGTGGAGTTGCGTTGCTCTTCAGTTAGGCTATGAACCCAGGAGATGAAACATTAACAAGCCAATTCAGTTAGCTTGTAAACTTTCTTCAGTGGTGTGCAATGCACTGTGGGCAGTACTCACCAGTGGACTTGTAGGCCACTGTATGCTGCCCCAATTCTCAGTTAGAGGACAAAGAGCCAACATTTCTGATGTGAATCTGAATTCAGGAGAGAGAAAAAATAACACATCTATGGAAGCTAAAATTGGCCTTATTAATCTAAGCCTCCTTTTCTCATCAGATAAGAAATAACTTCATTAATTGTAGTAAAAAAAATTAGTAATTCCGTAGAAAGTTATAAACTTTTACTGCATTAGCAGTGCTTTGGCTTTTGTCAACAGACAGACATACACACTGGTCTTAATGGCAGCGACAGCCATACATGTCTAAATGGCTTTCCAGTGAAGTTGTACTGTAGCATTTAAGCTCTGTCATGTAAAATATAATTGTACAGATATTTCTCCTAGACTTCATTGTCAATCATGCATTAGATGTATTAAGATTAATATGTGTTATACATTAAGATGCATTTATACTATAATCTTGGCATCTCTTGCTTCAGTTAATCTCTTGCTTCAGTTAACAGAATGATGCCATTCCTTAATAATGACCCCTTTCCTTAATAATAGTGTTGACCCCTTTCCTTAATAATGTGTTCTAATGCCCGTTTTCTTGAGTGTAAATTCCTTAACTTTGCATAGCGTCCTTTAGGGGAGGTGCCAAGCTATTTGCTTGTGTGCTGCGCCAACCCAACATGATTGATTAATGTAGCAGTTTCACTAGCTAGCCTTAATTTCTTTCTTTTGCTGATTCCGATCAGAATGAAAGATGACGCGGATTTTGTTTGTTGCCAGATATCTGAAATTAAAATAGCACTGCAGTCGGTAGAAGCAAGCGCACAATGCATTCTCTTGTTGACATCAGGCCTTCAGAAGGGGGCTGAGGGGACAGGCCCCAGACCCACTCTTGTTTCTAGAAACTCACGATAAGAGTTCTTCACCGCAGCAGTCATGCTCCGACATGGTCTGGGGAGGAGGGGGAAAAAGTTATCAGAAATGCTCCTGTCAGTCTGTGAAATAAATTGTCTCCAAGGCTGTGGCGACTGAGTGAATCCAAGTTTGAAGCTCAGAGCCAGGTCATTTTTCTTGTGTTGTGCTGCACTATCTACTCTCCAGACTATAAATGTTATTACAAACTTCACTGTACCCTAAAGGCTCTGGCAGTTTTAACTTGGACCTGTTCTTGTGAAAGCAACAAAAAAAAGAGGCAGAACAAATTCTGAAATAATTGATCAGTATACTCACCCCCGGGGCTTGAGGTAGATTATGTTTTTGTTTGGGTGTGCTTTTGTCAGATGGCGTTAACTCTGCTTGTCATAAATGTCAAAAAGGGTAGCGGGACAGCCTGCTGATTAGTCCTGCCCCCTCCCAGCTCTTGAATCCCGGATTTGATTCTGGCCCCTTCTATGGGGAGTCCGCATGTTTACTGTACATTAATTTTCTCCTGGAGCTCTAGTATCTTCTCACCTTGCAAATGTGTGCTAACTGCGTTAATTGAGGTTAATTGGGGTTAACGGAGGTAAATTAATTTTTACTATATGCTTGTAGGTGCATGTGTCCCATGCAGTGTGTAGCTTTGGGATGGACCCTGGGTTGCCATGGCCCTTATCAGGAATGGGTCTTGACTCTGATAATTGCTGAAAGGGAGAATAAATGTGAATGTAGTTACCTCCTCTCAATATTGCTTAATATTGTGTCATCATGATTTTTCAGCATTGTAGCATTGTAGGAAACAGCCAGTCCACAACTCTGGTTCTGCGTAACCACAGGAACTTCAGTTTTTCACTGTGTTCAAGTTTGTAACTGATCGATCAAATCAATACCTGTCTCAGTTGGCCAAATTTACCATTCATTTGATGGCGCATAATGTAGAAATGTATATGAAAACATGCAATATTGGGAATTTGTTTTAAGAAAAGGAGTCCTTACTTTTTTAATGTATTAGACAGCGTTCCTGTATCAGTGTTGGACAATTCCCTCATCTTTCTTATCCCTTAAATCTTAACCCTTTTCTGAGTGCTGTAAGATGAATACAATGATGTGTTAAATGGCTCATGCATTAGTGTGAGTCGACCAGTTACTCTTGATCAAAACAGAAGCCGACGCTCCTAAGCCCTGCAGTGAGCATCCACAGGAGAGTCTTGTCAATCTGACTTGGGCTTTTCCCACTGGGGCAGAACTGTTTACTGTTTCTAAAAGCTAAAGCCAGGGAGAGCAGGAGAGTCTTCAGGAACTCACCAGAGACAATCTAATGAATATTCAAGTCTTTTTTTTTTCATTGCTCAAAGTCTTTTGGAAGAGCAGACGGAGATTTTGCGGAAAAGTGCACCCTCCGCAATAGGCAGATAGCAAGTATTCACATCATGTTCTGTCTAAGAAAACAGAAATGCAAAAGGCAATATATAAACTGCATATCTGCTTGCTTTGCCTCATGTTTTTGTTCTTTCCACCTTGCGGTCTGCGTGTTTGATTAATGTTTTAAGAAGCTGCCTGAGCAGGAAACAGCACCTCACTGGTTTGGGCACATCACTGATGCTTCAGCTGCTCCTTCAAAAGCAGTAAAGAAGCTGAAAGATTCAAACGCTCTCCGTGACTGGATATATTTTAATCTGGGCGGCCGTTTCATTTTATGCCACCATCTGTTAACCTCAAAGCTAGCCGTATCTTTTAGAGGCCTGGAGCTAAGCATACATAATTCAGATGTCTGATTTCAGTTCAGTATTGATTTAGTGAAAAATGGTATCACGCAGGTACAGAGGTAAATAGGTATTCTACGGCATTAAATCCAATAACCTCAGGGCTCCAGGGATTTTTAACTATTTCTTTCTTCATTGTTTTGTGTTTTTCCTCAGGACATATTTTTTATGCTGATACCTACATCTTCCAACTGTTTCTTGGTCGCATTTGAGGGAGGGTTTATACAACTGATATCTATATGTTATTTTAATAACTTTTCTGGGTAGAGTAGGTTAATACCTTTTACTTGCGAGCACATTGTTTACATATGCCTAACACTGCCTCAATAAATTTGTATTTAATATAAGCTGTTTTTCCTTTTCTTTAACAAAAATGGAAGCTGAAGTAACCTTTTTTGATTCCTGAAGACAGATTTATTGTCCTGACGTCTTCTCTGTTTCCTTGTATTTTGCAGTTTTTGATCGCTGCTTCTCTTCTGCTTGCATGAGCACACAGCTCAGTCCTGAAGTTTCCTGGCAGCCTGCTGTCGAATTGTAGTAGATAATCGATTACCCTAATTCCTGTGCTGTTACTATAAATCAGTAATATACACTTTGTACTTACAGCTGGATAATTGAAGTAACAATGGAGATATATTAACATTATTGCATTCCTGAACTAAATCTTTCACTGTTATTCTTATATATACAGCATACTGTATATTCAATAGCATATGGCAGCCATTCCAACTTTATACTCATAATACCTTTAGGACCAGTTGTGGGTTTCTGAAAAACTGTGCATTAACCCACTTTTATGGTATTTCATCAGCATTTCTGTATACTGGATTTTTGGTTTGGTAAGGCTATAGCCTGCTCTTGCTTTGAAGAGACTTCTTATGAACATCAAAGGTAAGAGTTTATTTCGTGGTGAGGGTTTCTGGGACAATGTCCTTCATCTGTGGGACTTGTTGGCTTTACTGGAAGCTGGAAGCACTTTAAAGATCTGCTGCATGAAACCCAGCAGTATTGCTGTTTCCTGTGCTGCAGTACATGTGTAGGATAGTTTCTGCTGAGGTGGGTGGGTGAGGTACGGTATCTTGTGTACTCTGAGCCAGTTGTTTACACACTTTTTACTGTAAACATACAGTATACTGAGTTAGTCTAGATCATGGTAAGAGAAGGATTTGATTTTAAAAAAGCACAAAGTGGTTTGTACTGTACATCTGCATCAGAACTGTATTTTTACCACTTGTTAATCACCTCAATTGATTTCTGCTCACACAAACTTCACAATTCATATATTGAATCACCCTAATTTTCTGTCCTATTAAGAATTTAATAACCCTGAATGAGTAACATTCAGCAAAACAAAGAGGAGAATTACAAAAAAATAAAAATAGCAATAATAAATAGTAAAAGAAGAAGATAACCTTCACCACCAGCCACCTTTTTCATCAGCAGCTTTTCGGTATCTGTCATTTTATTTCACTTATTTATTTAATTTTACTGATCAGTGATTTCCTTGACAAATTCTGGGACTTTCATCCCTGATTTAGTAAAGACCATTTTGGGCCCAATTAATTGCAAGAACATTAGGGTTGCTCCTGCTGTTTAGGAGATAATTAGAAATTTCAGAAGTATTTTCTTCACAGGAGGTGGTAATTTGAAAATTTCAGGATAGTGTACAGAACACTTTTTTCTTAATTTTAATGTTGTTTTTGCCAGTCTCCCAGGAACATGTTATTTATTATTTATTTTTCAGTCCTGTTTCTTCCCCTCTTATTTGGGGGGGGTTAAGGTATCATGTTCAGTAATTCTCATTTCTCAGTGTTCTCATTTCTCAACCACAGAAACTGAAACTGCCATTCATTTAGTTTGATGTGCAGTCTTTCTTGCTGTAGTTTGAGAATCCAGCTGGGATTCAAATGCCATTAGAAGGCAATGGAATCCTTTGAACACACGTTAGCCTTTATCTGTGCAATAAAACCATCACAAGACACTGGCATGAAAAACAGTGTCCTCAGATCAGACCACTGGGTTTGTCTACTGTATGTCTTATAAAATGTAAAAATTGAAGAGCTGATTCCCTTGGCTTTGTACAGAGAAGGTCATGTTTCTGTATACTGGCAAGGTTGTGTTTGGATTTGTTCTGTTTATGATACTCACAATAACTTCAGTCAGTGCCAGTGACCCCAAACGCTCAGGAAAAAGAGTTTTCAGAAACAGTGCAGGAGAGATAGGCATCAAGGGTCCTGAATGATAACAATATATTGTCCTGCTGAAGTTTCCTTAAGTTACTGCCTTTGTCCAAAGAGCAGATGGGCCTACATACATACATTTTTGTTGACCATATTGCAATAGAAGTAAATGCAGTTTTCATGGGAAACAAATACAAAGTCTTTGGAAAGTGAACTGAGGAGCAGGACCCAAGATCTTTGTCTTCTCTGGGATCCAGCCTGCATCATGCAGTGGTGAGCAACTGTGGTTTTTAATCCTTAAACACTATGCATGGCTGAGGTTGTGGTGTGCTGAAGCTTTCTCAGCAGCTAGAAATCTTTCTATGTCAGAGACTGGATCACGTCTAAATGAGAAGGGCCTACCAGCTGGCAAGGGACAAGGAGCTACAGCAAAGTTCAAAAACATTTAAAGTAGAGTAGAGAGGGGGGGTGGATCTGAAGAAAATCTGCAAGGGAGACATACCAGGAATAGAAAACAAAACATCAAAGGAAGAGGAAATTAAGCGCTTATACCTAAATGCAAGGAGCATTAGGAACAAAATACCAGAGGTAGAAGCTCCTGCTTTAGCGTGTGATTATGATGTAACTGGAATCAGGAGGAACATGACTGACAAAGAGTAACGGTAAATAAGACATCAATACCGGAAGCAGCTCTCTGCTCCACTGGAACAATGGAAGAGGAGGATGTGTGTGACTATCCTCACACTACCAGATGGGTGTAAAGAATTGTACTAGATCTCTAAACAACAAATTGGAAATTGCTGACATGTTAAATGAACATTTTGTGTTTATTTTGTGTTTACAGAGGAATAAATTCCTGTGTTTGCAGAGGAATAAATTCACAACTTGCCTCAGGCTGAGGAAAGGCAATGTTTTGTTTTAAATCATATTAGCATAGAAGAGGCAGAAGAGCTTGATGGCATTCTAGCAGCTGTTGGTGAAGGGGCACCATTGTTCTTCAGTCCATAATAATGAAGTGTGTTTTGCAACATATTTTTATACCCTGTATAAAACGTTTCAACCACTGTAAAACTGTTCTACCCTTCAGTGAGAGATTATCTTTCAGAATGAGTAGCACCCACTCAAAAAAGTAAACTGTTCTATAGCAAACTGTAGAACAGGTGGGGTCTCGAAACACCTCTAACATGATTTCTGGCTTTCAATATGCTTTAGTGGCAGCACATACTGTACCTGAGACAGACAGCTGAGGCTCTCCATACTGTACATGTGAACAGATTCTACTTATGAAATTGTAAATAAAGTGACACATTCTGTTTAGGTCCTCCTTAAGTTTTCACATCCGCATCAGTTATTTTAAAAAGCAAAAATTCATTGGCTTCAGATCAGATCAGCAACTTGTTACTACTTTAATTCTTTCAGTCTTTTGAACCTAAATAGATTAATGTCTATGACCTTTGGGAGCAATGTAGCAGCAAGAATGTATTTTTCTTGTGCCTGTTGGGAGCACTAAATCTAATCATTTAGGTTTGTAATAGCAGGCAGACAGTGAGTGGTGTTTAAAGCAGATCTATGTCTTTAGACAACCTGACGATTGTCTGAATCACAGTGACAGAGATATGTTTTTTTTTATTCAGGAGGTTAAAACCACAGCTTGCTGCCTGCTTTCCGCAGGGTCTATTGATATTCTTCTAAATTATGCAGATGTATTTCCAAAGAGCTGTAGTGTGATGCACACATACATTTAGCTTTGTATATTTATTTTTTCCTAGACTCAGATTCTCATATTTTTTGTTTGATTTTCTTTATTGCCTTTATGCTCTTTGGACTCAATCCTCCAGGAATTTGGCATCATTCTCTGCTGCAGGACTGTTAGAAGGAGAAAGCATTTTCTAAGTTTTAAGTGGAAAGATCTGTGCTCTAATAAACAGAACTAAATAGTGGCAGGTATAAGTTTATTAAATCTTTACTCTTTGATTACCAATGGACAAACTTGAGCAAACTGTATGAGATAACTAGTTTCTTTATCTTTACTTTTTCTTTACTGTGGGGAAATAATCTTTCTTTATAGAGCTAGTTCTACCCACTGGAGAAATCAAGTCCCCAAAGGTTTTTTTTTCTCCAAACGCTTTCTTCAAGGTGCATTGTGTTGCATCCTGTAATTATACTTTATGTTAGAATTAAACATTCAGACACAGACACAAGATATTCATTCAGTTTTATAGTTTATCCTTGACCATTAAAATAATAAAAATGAATTCTCTCCTAAAATTGTTGAGCTGTAGTGTGCAGATTCATTAATTTTAAAGCTTGGTGACCAGTTGCTGTTAAATGTTAAAACAATTAATTTACTAATTACTTAACCATTTTAAAAATCTGGTCTGCTTTCGGAATGTTTTAGCACTAAAGACAGCGGCTGGAGAAGTGGATTTGCTTTGTGGTTTAGTTGCAGTGCAAAATTAAAAGATTTCTTTCATCTTTCAGCATTCTTCAAGCAAAAGCTCTCATGGGTTTGTTTTAATAAAAGAGTGGCTAAAATCAATTGTACCAAAATAGCAATACTCAAAAAATATCCTTTTAACGATTCTGTGTTACAGATGTACTTTGTAGCGGAAAAGATAGCATTTTCTCAGGGAGATTCATTTAAACTCAAGAGCTTAACCGTCCCTCAGCTGACTTCTACTTTTTGTTTTGTAAAGGCTCTATTCTTTTATTTGCTTCCTAGCATGTTAGAGCATATAAAAGTTTTCAAAGGGGTTGAGACCATCTGATCCATCTTGCACATCACTGCTGGCATCATTGTCAAATATTCTGCATTGTACATATGACATGAGTGTGTAAAGCATTTAAAGAAAAATAATAAGCAAAAAAAGACCTCTACAAAGATGTAAACCTTAAATGTTGATTTTGTAGAGATCTTGCAAATCTGTGCAATTTATGACACCTCCAAGAGATTGAATAATAAAGAATGACATACAGTAGCTTAGGTCCCTTGATTGTACAGCTGGATGTCAATGTGTTGTGGGACAGAGACTGCACCCTGCAGAACACGAGAGTACCCATTACTGCTTTGCAAATGTGTTTTCAGTACTGTGAAAGGCAGTAAATAGATGTGACTTTATCATCAAATCCATTAATAACATTGGTGTTGGTGCTACGTTAGTGCATTTGTCACCACAGTCTAAGAAAAGTAATTGGTCTAATTAAAGAAGAATTTTCTTCAGCATGTTTTACCTGTTTATTTCACAAGAGGCCTGAAGAAAGCCTTTTTTTATCAGCAGACTACCTGAGTGGACAAGAACTGTTTGTTTATCAATAACAAACATACAGTGTATACAGTGTATAAACTGCAAGCTATGCTTGTAATGGCCCTGTACTTAGTGTGTCTGTATCATGGGCAGGATGTTAATATGAACCAAACCATATTCCATGTGTATAACAACAAAAATTAAATACTGTAAAAACAAGAATTACAAAACCAACAGTGGCTTAGTAAAGCAGACTTTTTCAATGACAATTTGGATCCTGTTTTTCATTTTGCTTCAGGATTTTACATGATTCCTGAAAGTATCGCAGTTCAGTCATACCTATCATCCACATCTCAACATGCTCTTGTCTTTATTTTGTAATGAAAACTCCAGGTTCTGTGTCGACAGTGTGGGGAATGACAGGCCAGGCTGGAGGCAGCTTTACAGGCTCTGACAGATTTATTGCCGGTTTCGTTACAGTGTGGCGATATGATCATGGAGGCAGAGAGAGAAGGTGCAGGAATCCTCTGGATGCAAATGAGGGATTCATGTATATTTTAACAGATTACTATAAACCTGTGATAAATGTTGTTTCTTTCAGTTGGTCAATGTTACTTTATCATATAACAGAAGATTACTTATGTTTTTTAACCTGACATAGTATATACTGCAGTACATTATGCGAAGATGTTAGACATGGTTTTATGTCAATTTGGCTATTTGTAACGATTCTTTTGCAAATGTGGAGACTGTATAGAATGATTCCCTTCGATATGTCATGATTAAGAATTTTTTTTCAAAGTGCAAATAAAAATCTCAGGGTTAAGCAGTGAATCAAGCAAGAGGATACACAGAAGTACTCAGCATCAGCACTGAATAAGGGTGTGAACTTCTCGTGATGCATATGGCATTCCCAGATGCAAGGCTCTCTCTCTGTCCGTCCTGTACTGCTGTACTCTAACAAATGCACACTGGAAGCTCAGAGAGCACAAGCACTCACTCCTGGGTCAGAACACATTGCTATTCAGCTTTGCCCACTTTTGGAAAATGAACATGGCAGCTTTCCCAGTGGTGGGAAGGTACAGTAGTCTGTGGTTATACTGATAAAAGCATGTAACAACACACAAGGGAAGCCTATTTAACTATTAGCCAGAGTTTCTGCTGTCAGGTTACGAGTTTTAAATTGTTCTATTTTTAATAACGGCATTTGAGTCATGTTACAAGCGTATCTTGGAATCAATCCCAGTTGCATCATCTTTACCTGGATACAAGAATCCCCCACCTCCCACCACTCATATTCCACATGCACTAAATAATTGAACACACCCATAAATAAATCAAACTATTGGTTTTATCTTCTCAGGAATTACATTTGTATTTACATGCTTTTTTCATGAATTTGCTATTAAGCCTATTTAAAGAGACAGAACACTTTGACCATGGTGTCTTAAGAATACGGTCGTGATTTTCAGGGTGCTCTGAGCAGCACGTCTGAATCGCATGATAATTTTCTCTGCAGCGCACACAGTCCTGGTGCCTAATCTGTTAGAGTTAAAGCAAAACACAGATTACATCCATTAGCTATGCTGAAAGCTGTTGGTGATGTGTTGTGCCCCGTTCATGAATGCATGTTGTCTTTGAGAAGACTGCTGTGCACCTTGACCCTCAATTAAAAGGCTGGGGAGAGGAGCGAGAGAGATGGATTATGACACCATTTTGAGCTCCAGCTGGGGGCACTGAGTGTGTTGACTCCGTGACTCCATGACTTTGAAGAGCAGCTTCTTATTCTGGGAAGGAAAGGATTCCTCACCTGTTGTATCCACCCCGCGTGCATCCTTTATTATTTTTTCTGACTGATTTCTTTCCTCTTCTCCTACTGCTTCCTTAATGTGATGTTCAGATTAGATGCTTAGCAGCAACAATCCTCATTTAAACAAGGAAAACAGGATGTTCTTGGAAAGCTCATTTTTCTTTATTCTCTCTCTGTTTAACTATGTTTGTATGTGATGAGCCACTAAAAGCAGCATGAAGTGAAAGAGCAAACATTAAACTGTAAGCGCTTAGTAAACAGACAGTTATAAATTTTCAACATTATACTGTTTTGTTTTATTAACAAAGCAGATCATAATAATATACTGTAGAGCAAATAGTAATAAGTTGCAAATTAGGTTTGGTTGCCTAGTAATGAATATTGAATAATGGTGTGCAGGGGCTTGAAGTGTTTGTAATTCACTGTAAATTTCAAAGCAGATTTGAATATACCTTACTTTACCACCAAGCTTTGCCGTAGGCGAACACACATCAAAGCTAATAGAGGGCTGTTTGTGACACTGATTGTCAATACAAATGACTTTAATATACATGCCGTTATTGAGTAAAATTGTCCTCAAATGGGAAGATAAATCATTGAGTTATGTTCCATAATGCAACAAATTGCTCTATGTATTTTGTTTTATTGACACTCTTGGGCTTCAAATAAGTAATGTTAATAACATAATCTGGATGTAATCATGGACATCTCCAGCATCATCCTGTTAATCAGATAGAGCAGAGAGCAGGCCTGTCTGAAGTGGATCATTTGCAGTCTCTCGACATGGTGTGGTTTATAGCCAATTATCGCTTGCAATTCTGTATTGATTACTGCATCATCCATCTTGCATATGTTAAGCACTTTGCTGTGGGACACAGGCTTTAGAGCGTCGGGGTGGGCGTTTTCAGAGGCAAACTATAAATAATTAAGATTTAGACTTCTTCATACGAAATGATTAAAATGTGAATGCAGCATATGTCACTGCCGGTGTGTCTGCGCTCTGTGATGCGTTAGCATGGCTGAGCAGCAGCCTCATGGGGTTTGCATACTGTAGCTGCAAAGTTCTGCCTGGCACAATGCATGTGAAGCACTTGTGCCCGACTCAGGAAATCCATCATGAGAATGTAAAATGAAGGGCACCGTTTCTTCTGTGAATAATGATGTCCCGCATGGACTTTTATTGAATCATTTCTGCATCCTATTTACTGGTGTAGATACTGATGTGCTTGTCGTAGGCAGGAGGATTTTTCCAAGCCACTCCATTTCCCCACATCTCAGTCCTCAATCCAACCCTCAGCTTTCAGATAACAAGAGAGAAACTTGTTGGATACCTTATGGATCAACTGTTTCCTTCAGTAGCAACGTGATTTAAAGGTTTTTTTTACCAGGTTGCATGATCTTTTATGAGTATCTTGTTGAAGTTGTGGATGTCCTCAATTCACTTGGAAATTGCTGATGCAACTACAGACCCATCTGGCAAGTGTCAGGGTGCAGCTCTTGCACGTGGAAACATCTTTCCAGCGCTTGGCAGCGCTCAAGTTCCTAATTCCTATTGACATTTCTAGGCCTTGCAGCTCTGTGGCTTTTTACTTCTGAAGGATGTGAAACAGATATAATTTCTAATTAGAAATAGACTCTTCATTTGATTGACAGGAATTTAAATGGGGAGAAAGTGAGACGTCCGCTTCTGGCCTTGTCAAAATACAAAGACATTGAATTAAAAAACAACCTAATTAGCAAGTTTTGAAAATGGAGGTCCATCCATCCATTACTAACTGCTTCATCCAATATAGGTTCACGGGGGAAGCCGGAGTCTATCCAGGCAAGCTAAAATGAAAGCATCTTTGATAAATTATTTGAAATTTAACGGTGACTTCTGAACTGGGACGGAAGGGCATTTTATTTTGTTTGTGTGATTCCATTATTTTTAACTACTGATTTTATATTATACTTGCAGCAGCGTTACTGATGGCATGCACTGCCTTTTAGGCTAAAAAAAGGATACATGAACAGTAAAGACAAATGACTTCTGCTTGCTAAGAATCCTGTTGACTTCACAAGGGAATGATGTGTTGCACATGAATCATGAACAATGAAAATGGTGAGGCTGGAATTGTGGTGATCCATAGAGCTGTACAGAGCAGTCAATGTGTTTATGGTCCTGTGCTTTTTTTTAGATCGATGTTTACATATTGAAACAAACAGAAACAAGATAAAAAAAATGTTTTCAACAAATATTTACAGCTTCCTTCCAAGACAAACCATTAGTCAGTCTCATTCTCTTTTTTGAGAAAGAGAAACACACGCTGTGGCTCTGTAATTCAATATGGGCGCAGACAAGCTTTCAAACTAAACAGTAGTTACTCCCTCGGGTTACCTCCACTATTGGTGTAGAAGGGAAAAAAAACAGGGAGAGAGAACATTGAGACAGTGAAAATTAGAGTAATTTTCATTTAGTGCGGCAGCAACAAATTGAAGCTATTTAATGATGTTGGTTCAAGTCTAATGCTTGACATCTTTCTTTCCCCAGCTGGGTTAATAACTTTGGACATGAAGGCCTGGGACTGCTGTTGGACGTTCTGGAGAAGCTCCTGGACAAAAAGCAGTAAGAAACGTAGTCTTCACAGAAAATATAACATTCATTTCTCAAGGATGGACATCATTGCCTCATCTTGGCTCACTCTTTCTTTTTCTTGCTCTCTTCCTCCAGGCAAGAAAGCATTGACAAGAGGAATCAGCACAAACTTATTCAGTGCCTGAAAGCTTTTATGAACAACAAGGTGCGTTTTTGGTTTGGGAGGTCTGGATTCCCTGGCCTTTATTTCATCTTTAATAAACCCCAGAATAATCTAGCATAGAAATTCTGCTTTTCCCAAAGACATTGCCATCTCTCTTCTGATTCCTGGTCACAAAAGGCTGAATGGATTTCTATAAAATGGATCTTTTGATAAAGCTTTCAATTGTGAATTATTTAAACTGCTGAAACGTGTTTGCACTCCATTGGCTTTAACCACAGCTGCTCTCGTTCTGTGAGATATTCAAAACCAGCTGGGCAGCCTCACTGTTAAAGTATCCTTTGTCACAGGGTGTTTGGTAAATGAACCACAAATGTGTTTACATAATAGATATTTTCTTTCAACCTCAAAACATGTTTTACAGACTTACATTTCATCTTCTGAAGTAGTAAGTGAAACAAATGCTGTAATCTGCTACACTATTTCAAACATTAATTTTCTTTATCTCCATCTAAAGTAATATTGCAGTTTTGTACCTTAATGAAGGTACTCTGGACTGTCAATCTACTAGACAGTCAGTAGGTCTTTAGCCCTTGCAGATAAGCACATGTTCTCAAGATACTGGTCAGATTCACCAGAGCAACTCTTCCTCATATTTGAGGTGAATAATGCAGTCCCAAGTACATTGCCACACCATGTCATTCTGACCAAGTTCTGTAACAAACCAAGGTGGAATTAAAACAGTACAAATTAAAACACTTGCTCCCACATTCTTTGTTCACACTCAGCATTTTTCAATCTGTTTATTTATACTGTAGGTCACTTGAGAGATTATGCAATATTTCTTGCAAAAAGGCATCTTAGCCTGATAGAAGATCAATTAATAATTTGAGGTATTTTTAATTATAATTATGTTTCTTTATTTTTGCACTTCTGTGTTTCAGTTTCTTTTAAGACTTCAGATTTCTGTTGCTGTATGAGCCAGACAGAAGTCATAAAGATTCCCTTCACCTGAAATATGTCAGCTGACTCGGTCCTTACTGCCTGGAAGGGTGTAGTGTAGGCCTGCTGGTTATGAATTGATCAAATTAGAGCTTGTTCATCCACTACCAGGCCAGTACCTGAAAAATCAAGATGCAGGTGGAATAAATTAAAGCTGGAAACAAAAGTTTGCAGGTTTGTGTAGGACCCCCTCTGAGTACCTGAAAACCAGGCCATGCTGTGTGCATTACAGGATAAGTCATCATAGACTGGCGGAGTGTGACATTGTCGCCCAAAGGCACACATTACTGAGTTCTGTGTGTAAAATTAAACTGGTACCGTTCTGGCTCTGCAGACACTATAACTCATTCCCTCCATTTTCTTTTTTGTGTTTTTTTTTTCCTTTGGAAACCTTGGTATCATTTTTCAAGAGATTTTTCTAAATAGCACTGTGTCCCTTGATTCTATCAACCATTAAGTTCCTATTGACCAGAAATTGCTTTCTCTTGCAAAATCCCAAAACTCGACTAGGTCATCCTAAGAGCAGGAGGGATTAAAGGTACAATAAAATGTTTCTTTGTCCCTGCAGGCCTGTCCTGAATTGGATTAATTCATCACAATCTTCATTTTCTCCCACCGCCTTGCACAGTGCTGTTCCTCAACAATCATGGCTAATTCTGCTGTGGTGCTGTGCTGTGTGCAGAGAAAGCCTCAGCTCTTTAAAGTTTTGGTTGTATATCTCATTAAATGTGAAATAATTATGAAAGGAAAAAAGCCGTGCATTTTGTTTTCTATCTTGGTTTACTTGAAACCAGAACTAATACTGTATTTAAAGATTCAAAATATGGTTCTGCAGTAAAACTTTCCTCTAAGACTGCTGTGAATGAGATTCTGAATGAACATTCTTAACGAAGATTCAGTGTTAATGCATGCACTGCAGATATGGATTTGGGCAATACTCTTATTTTGAAAAACACAATACTGCCTTCTGGTGTGGCTTGAGGTTTAAAACCTAAGATCACAGACAAAAAAAGGTGATACTACCTCATTTAATTTTCATAGGGCATGAATGAAAGGGCATGTGCTTTTCTAAAGGTCCCCTAGGATGTGTCATAAAGAATTTTCCTATTTCTTCTCTTTTTGATCTTGTTGCTTTTGCTCAGTGTCCCAGTGTACCGCTTCAATTTTCCCTGTCCGAAACTGAATAGAAATACAACGATGATCTCAAGATATGCTACCAGCCTGAGACATTTCACAGACCGCTTGTGGTTACTGGAGTTTAAAAACATCTTTATGTATTTATTTTAGTATGGCCTGCAAAGGATCCTGGGAGATGAGCGGAGCCTGTTACTTCTGGCCAGAGCTATTGACCCGAAACAAACTAACATGATGACCGAGATCGTCAAAGTCCTCTCTGCAGTCTGCATTATTGGAGAGGAGAACATGTAAGCCACTACTGTAGTTAACATCTTTAATACGACACATTTAAAAATGCAAAAGCTAACACAGAATACATTCTCTTAAATATCTTTGGTTTTGGTAAGTATTTTTTAAAGTAAGTGAAGGCGATATTGTTTTATCCGCAATTCTCATTATCATCAAATTGCTTTTCTTTCTACCTGTATAATTAAAGTAGTTTTCTTTCTTCTGCAATATGATTCAGTTAACAGAATATTACTTAGTAATCAATCAGACCATATTGTCTTACAACCTGTGTAGTAGATCACCAAAATAGAACGTGACACAAATAAATCAAGACGATCACAGAAGATTTTACTGAAACATTCTGGGCTTTTATTCTGCATTTTAGATTAAACTTTCAAGTGTGCCTAAATGAATTCCTTAGCCTCCAATCAGACATAGCTGTACGTTACTGTACATGTGATGTGTGAAATTGCCCGGTGTTGTCGTCTGCGGACACGCAGGTATGCTGGCGTATCACAGATTGAATCCAGTTACCGAGACGGTACCAAGATGATTTTAAGACAGCATCAAAAGTTCTTTTGAATTAAAACGCCAGATGAATAAGCACTGCAGCATAAAATGACATGTAACGAAAAAATAAAAATGCATGTCACAAATGACGTGTGAGTGGGTTCTGAGTTTTGCTTTTGTTCAGCCAAGTGACTGTGAGCACCCGGTGTGCAAGATCACTGAAAACTGCCAGGACTATTTTACGTAGCTTTCCTTAAAGCTGGTTCTCTCTTTAAGATTGCACATTTCAGACTTAATATTTCACTAGCCCAATAAAATAATGTATGTATGTATTCCTATTAATACAGTTATGTTTTTAAATGTTCTTTTGTATAGGGCAATATTATACACATTTCAGCAGCAGCAGTGCCAGAAAAGGCTGACATTTCATTTTGTACCTAAAACCCTCTTGGAGCAGATGTAACAGCAGTGGAAGTGTTTTGATACTATTGTAAGTGACAACATCAAACAGGCAGATGAGAAGTTAAGCAGGTGTCTATTTTTGAAGAACAGATTTCCCTTGCATGAAAGGGATCGCGTGTGCCCCTGATTCAGGCTTTCTTAATCACCCTAAAATTGAAACATTTTTTTTAGAAAAGGTTTCTGCTAGAAGAAGAGAAACAAAGTCTGAAGTAAGCTCCGTACACTACTGTATGATTTAATACAAAGACTTTTCTCTCTAGAATGATTTGAATAGATGTGGAGAATATATACAGAAGTAACAAAGTGATGTAGTTGAATGGGTTTTTTTCTCCTGTATAGCTGTGGGGGGCTGGAAGAGAAATGAGCTAAATATGTTCTTTAGATCTCCCCTGTTAAATAATTGCCAGACCAAATCTGTTTTAAGCAGGTAAGATCACAGATGCAGCTTAGTTGTGAGCTATCGCCCCTCATTTGTGCAGATGTTTCATTGCACTGTGGGGGACATGGGGAAAAAAACTGAAAATGGTCTCCTGTAGGATTCTGACTTACAGTGTTGCATGTGTGCAATAGATAAAGGAGATGCAGTAGCTGGGGTGTCTTCACCTGATCTGCTAAAATCAAATTAAAAAAAAAAATATTTTTTTATTGGGCACTGATGCTCAAAAAGGAACTCAAAATAATCAAAAAGTATTCAGACCCCTCCACTTTTTCCACACTTTGTTGTGTTGTAGAACCTAAGACACTTATTTCAAAATGGATTGAATTGATTCTTTTTTGCCATCAATCGACACATTGTACCCCATAATGACAAAGTGAAAACACATTTTCAGGAATTTTTGCAAATGTATTAAAAATAAAAAAATGAAATCTCCCATTTACATGATTATTCAGACCCTTTATTTAGTACTTTGTAGGACCACCTTTAGCAGCTGTGTGCTTTGGATAGGATTCCAGAGGAATTTGTGATTGAAACAGCTCCCGAATGCCGAACAGTATGCACGGATCAGCAAATACAAGGAGAGATATGGGGCGTGACATGAAAAAGGAAAACAAAGGCCGCAAATGGAAGTTCTGGGAAGGTCTCTACTGGGTGGGTTTGAAAGGTGAAGTCAATGTCCCATCCACTCCCTGATAAAGACATGTTTGCTGTTATTGTGTGTGCGTTTTTTGTTTCTTTACCTACAGCCTGGATAAGATCCTTGCAGCTATGACCATAGCAGCTGAGCGGAATAACAAGGAGAGATTTGCGTCCATCGTGGAAGGACTGGAGAACCACGAAGCCGCTCAGCTGCAGGTGGGTGGAGGAGCTCCTGAGCTCTGCTTCTGTGGCTCAATTAGATGAGAAAGGAGGAGAAGTGGGACATTTCCTCCCCAGGGTGAAAGTAACTGTTGAAGTCAGGTTCCAAAAAATCAGTTTAACCCATCCACCAGTTCCAAACCCTCTACCTGGTGGGTGGACTTCCACTGGAGGGAAGAGACCTCTGGCAAAGAAAACAGCCCTTCAGGCGCTGGGCTTGTCAGTCCATAACCAGTCCAGGCCTTAGTCTTTTATGTGTTTATTTTTTTTGTTTTGGAAATGTAATCTTCTGTTTTGGGGCATTTGCTTAATTACTTTATTTGTTTTATTTTATTGTGGATGTCCTGGGAATGTCTGGCTCTGATATCACGATATACTGTATGTCTCTTGACTGCGCATTACGAACCCTGCTGTCTGTTGTCATGCCTGTTTGGGCAGAAAGCCGCAGTGCCATGTCTGAACGGGATACGAATACATCTTCACTCTGAGGTTAGATGTGACTGGGAGGATGAGGCAATTTGACAGTGCAGCCACTCGCAAGTGCAGGTCTATCACAGAAATCTGAGGCTTCCTGATCCTTACATCATGTGAGACATACAGTACTGCTCTGTTTCTTACCTAAATCGCTCACAAGCATTCCCCATTCTCTGTAACTGTAAGTTCTCCTTTAACCTGTTGAACTAGCCTACCTTGAAGTTGTTTGGTCCTGGCAGTTAAAAAATCGGGTAAGACAGAGAAGTGGAATGAAGACCCCACATACAGTGTCGTCGTACCCCAGTATAGAGAATGAACCCCCTTTGTTCATGCCTTCACTCTGTAAACTGTCCTGACCCCTCTGAAATCTGATAAGCAGTGCCATTTGCTACTGTAGCAACTGTTTACAATTGAGAAAAGTGTTAAGATACAGAAAGTTACTTTAAATATGGATTAGATGTTCAAATCTAGAGTTGAAGAATAGCAGACATCATGACTGCTTTCAAAGTTTACTCTTCTGTTTGTCATTTTTGCTTTTTCTTCAGCTTTTTCCAGCTTCTGTATGAGTTTCTTACAGCCATAGTTTCTCCCAAAAGGAGCAGCGCCCCCACCTGCATCACCACTCGGACTCCAGGGTTTTTAGACCATGTCTGCTAAGGCTCTCTCAGCCAGATGTCTTTCATTATGGCACGTATGCCTAACACAGACCGAACAAAACATTTAATTACAAGTTCAATATGTATTTTTTTCTCTTTTAAAGAGAACAGAGATTTTCATTAAGTTATTTATTAAGTGCAAGGTAAATCATGCAGTTGTTTGGCAGAAAGTGTTTGGGATCTTATGGTGTGAGTGTAATCCCTTTAATGGCCAAGCTTCATTTTCTTTGTTTAGAACTGCAGGTAATGGAACCCAATTCAGCTAATTGTGAAGTAAATTAAAGTACCTTCCTGATGCAGTGGGTTCAAAGAAATTGAACACTTTCAACCTGCATCTGGCTGTGGAACTCGCCTAGCTAATGCCATTAAAATCTGCTTTGCTGTGGTTTAAGGTTTCCTCCATCATAAGGAAGGTGGCATCAGAACTTGAAACCGTCCCAGCAGTGTTTTTTTTAATTAGCCTGGTAAAGCCTCCTCGGGGCTGTACATTTAGCTACAGTATATGAGCACACTTCTTGCCAGAGTGTAATTGTTTTTCTTCAGACAAATAAAATAAAAATAAAATAATGACTAGGTATGTCTGCATTTAATTATATCATATGCTGTGCATTAGGACATAAGAAAGGAGAAAGATATAAAGTAACTGTAGCTTCCAAAGCAGTTGCCTGTGGGCTCTGATCACCCCTAATGACTTTGACAAAGTAAACTTAGCGAAGACTGTTTTGTTAGAGCACTACAGCAAAACAAGCGCCTCCAGCCCTTAGTTTCAGGGCATTGTGCAGCTTTAGTCCTAATGCCCAGTGAGGCTTAATTTATTAAACATGGGTTTTACGCGTCTTCCGAACCCTGATTTACAAGTTACAGTGAAGGCTTCTTCGTCCGTATCCATTACTCAAGTGAAGGTCTCTCCGCGGCCGGATATATGGCTCCTTCTTTTAAATTGTCTTTCCACCATCACCCTTCTTGAAGCCGTCTCTTTCCCGCAGTCCTGGTGCATCTGCTTCAGCACACATCCATTTGGTTTGACGCGCCCCATAAAAGCTGCTCTGGTCTCTTGTTCAGTTGTATTAGTACAAGCCATTGAGCCCACGGTTCCTCTAGCACAGTGGAACAAAAAACATGGCGTGCCAGATGGCAGCTATTCGCTCCCGTAAATCTCCTGCCTGCGCGCTGGCTGTTGCACGTTGACTTGGCTTGTTCACACCACCACTCTGACACCACAAGCACCCACTCCGCCATGCACCACTTCCTCACGGGGTTTGAGGGCATTTATCTGGATCCGCGTTAATGTGAAACATCAAGGAAAAACACACGCTGGAGGCTATTCAGAAAAAGGAGGGTGACACAATCTCCTGTGGCCTCTTAATAAAACACACTGGCATGCACTACTTTTCGAATGTCAATCAAGGAATCCTTCAGCTCCCATCGATCTTCTGCCTCCAGAACATTTCTCTGTGCAATTAACATCCTCCGTCATCCCACAACAATCCCTGGAGCCAACTTAGGACCAGTTAATGTACATCAGCATCTTTTCCTCTTGTTTCTGTGCTTTGCCATCCTTCAGATCAATCAATTAAAAATGCACTGTTGTTCAATGGACTGCTCCGCTCTCTGTTTTCTCTACCCCCACTCCTGGGCGGACAAGAGGCTGTTTCAGTCTTTGGTCCATTAGAAGGTGTCCATGTCCTTCTGAAATAAGGAGGTTTGAGACTATAAATATACAGTACAGTGTTTTTATTGAAAGTGTAAAGTCCTCAACAATAAGAACAATTAGGGATACATCTGTCACTGAATATGTGTATTCTATATATACATTACAGTATTTACACATGACAGAGACAGTTGCAAATGAATTCCCAGCTATAATTCTACACTACAATGAATCAGTTTAATCTAATAGATTAATCATCTATTCTAGTTTGCAGGCTACTGTGAGGAGAAAGGTTGTGAGCTTTTACAGCTTTCCTGTATGTCACGAGGCTCTGGTCCAGTATGGTGATTTTATAAGGAGGGTTTAGTTGATCTGGCTTTAAATTGTCTGATTAACTCCTCTCACAGGTGGCATGTATGCAGCTAATTAACGCCCTGGTCACATCGCCTGACGATCTGGACTTCAGGATACACCTCCGAAATGAGTTTCTGCGCTGTGGTCTGAAGAAGATCCTGCCGGTGAGTGCCGATGGCTGCTGTAATCCAGTGGGCTTTTCCACTGCTCCTACACAAATCTGGAGTCCTAATGGAGGAAAGTAAAAAATCACTATAATTCTTTATACCTTAACACAAAGGGGAAAACACACTGATGACGTATTATCGCACTGTGGTGTCCTTACTGCATCTGCAAAACCCTAATAGCCCTTGTTTGCTCCAAAGGTTTGATTTGTGGTTGTTTCTAAATGAATTTAGTCTCTATCCTTAAACTCCCCAGGCACGTGCAGACCATTAAGCAGAAACATGGGGCATGCACCAGTAATCACAGTTCTCAGAGAATAGCTTCAAACAAGAGAAAGACACAAGCTCACATCATTATAAACGGCACAGATATTTTTAAGCTTAATTAGAAGAACACAGGTTTTTCTTTTTTATTATGGTCAGAATTTGTTTTTTACATGATGTCATGCATGGGTGATTTTTTTTTGTTTCATGCAGAGGTAATTGTTTTTCACATGGTTCTGGAAAGTGTTTTGGTTTTTAAAGTGCTTTAATAACATTCTGTCCTTTTGGCAAATGTAGCGTATTTATTATTTTATTTATTTAGTTTGTCTTTTGGACCTAGAATGTGAATAATAATGGAACCTCCTTTTTCAAAGATGACAGCGGAAAAATAAAAATAAAAAAGCTAAGCAAAAATATGAGTGCAGAGAATAACTTACTCAGGCTAATTTAATCTTTGCTCAGCTTCAGAAACCTATAAATTGCACAATCCTCTGAACATTTGCATTAGATGTAGCATTTGACTCTTAAATGACATTTTATAAGACAGATGGTGTGCCTTTAGTGTGAAGCAGTGATTGATATCTTGAGAAACTTGGTTACATTTTGCTTTGTACAGCATGTATATTTAATTTAAAATGATTAATATTAAAGCTGTAAAGTTTACATTTCCAAACTTGTGTGCATGAGGAGGAGAGGCTAGGGCAGGTCCTGGAGGAATTAATCTTTACACTGATTAAAGAGGTGTTTGCTTATTTTAGCCAAATACAGATCTAATTTTGCTACAATCCCCTGATAACCAAGGAAGAAGCTTTAGTGATTTTTTCCTCCAGAAATAAATGGAAGAAGGACTATATTGAAAAGCTTGTGAGATTCATTATTTAGTCAAGAATATAACTTTCACGTTCCTGCATGACACCATATTGTTTCAGCATTTGATTCAGCTGTGCTTTGAGTTTCCCAGTGAAACTTCAGTTTCAGAATGATGGAACCAATGTCAAGTTTGAAAAAAAATATAGATTTTTATTTAGATGTTATGATTTCTTAATGTTTTGTTTATTTTTATATTAAAAATATAGGAGCTGAAAGAGACAGAGGAGCTCGATATCCAGTTGAAGGTGTTCAATGAAAACAAGGATGAGGATTTAATTGAATTATCCCACCGCCTCGATGACATCCGAGCTGAAATGGAATATCCTTTGTTCAACATCGCAAAGCTCTTGTTTAATTTATCAGTAATAGAATTGTTCATAATGATTGTATTATATTGGTATCACCTAGTTACAGACCTAAACCTTGGACCCCAGGCTCATTAAATGGGGATTTGTGTACCTAGAGAGTGATTAGATTCCCATCTCTCATCAGGTTTCAACTAACAAAAACCTTATCTCTCCTTGCTTCCTTTCACTGCTCACTTTTCATCAGTTCAGCTCATTAAAGTCCTAAATATCTAGAAAATTATAATCACCTTAGAACATGGGAACTCAATACTTTTCGTTAAAACATACATTCACTTTCTGAAAAAACATTGTATTCCTAAAGAGGTCAATGTTTCCCAATCTCCGTGACTAGTTAACATCAATGAAAGCTTGTTTTTGTACAGTACATCATCTTCATTAAAACTCTTTTTTGTACATATCCAGAAATGTAGTGCAGATAAAATTCAGTTCCTAACATTCATTATAGCTTATATTTCCAGTTATTAGAAAACAGAGCGAAACGTGAAAAAAAGATGC
Source organism: Lepisosteus platostomus (assembly GCF_059453375.1). Lineage (NCBI taxonomy): Eukaryota > Metazoa > Chordata > Actinopteri > Semionotiformes > Lepisosteidae > Lepisosteus > Lepisosteus platostomus. Next base: position 55,313,268 of record NC_142620.1, read on the forward strand.
TGATGTCTTGCAATAGAAAACACTTCAGGCTGACTTCTTTTTAAGTCTGTCTTCAGAAGTCACAGGTTTACAATTCCTTCTTAATATTTTATATTGCAATGAATTTCATTTAGTGTCTGAGAGTTTTTTATGTTTAATTCTAGCTCCATGATGAACATAGTGGTGTAATTAATCAGACCTTAATATGTAAATATTAATAGGTTAACATTTCTTAGTTTTCAGAAATATGATGCTTTTTGTTCCTAGACTGAATTTTAAATTGAATATTTAAACCTGAACTTTAACCTTTTGTTTCTCAAAATTAATTTGTGCATTTGTAATAGTAATTTGCATTGATTTTGCTTTTGCATTGGGTACTATAAGACTGCATAACAATGCCCTCCTGTTTCCTGTAGAAACAAGAGTAACACTTGGTGAGGAGGAAATGCCTACAACATTAACAGAAAAAAAATCTGTACAAAGACACTTAAGCGTCTTTCTGTAGATGTTAATGTCCCTATCCTCAATCCAGCAAGTCTTCTGTTACTGTGTGATGACCTTTGTTATAGCAGCTAGCTTCCAGAATGACACTTGATGTAGTGGAAAAAAAGTCTTGATTAGCCTCTTATTTGCTTGAGCAGATTCCCTGATGACACTGTAGCTGTTTGTTTCCAGGAAGGACTCTTATTGATTAGTACCTGCTGTACATGCTTTGCCTTTCTTTGTGCAGGTCTTTTGAATACATATTTCCTTCTACTGTGTTTCTCCGTCTTGACTTGTCTTGCTTTTAAAGCTGCGAGGAGCCGCTTCATGAATATTAACAGATTGAAAGTACAATGCTCTCAACCCAGTCCAGACCTTGGCTCATACGAGACGACTCTTCCCTGCTGATGAATATTAATAGATAGTGCCAATCCATGACATTGATTGACCTTAAGTTTACCCCTGACTCACTCATCTAGTCCTGCTATTCTACTTTCACTACCTGTCTTAATGTTTATTCATGCCTATGAACTTGAAAATGTTAGTTGTGAAATGCCAAAAACTGGAGCCTACTGTATCTCTTCATTCACATTCTGCCATTATTAATTGTGCTATCTGGAGTGCATGAGACACCACTTCCTGTCCGGTGACTTCCTGTCACAGGCCTTGCTTCATTTGGTCATGTGACTTCCCACCGCAAACCTCGTCACACATGGTCATGTGACTTCCTGTTTTAGGCCTCGCCACAATTGGTCAGGCAACGTCCTGTTGCAAGCCCTGCCACACTTTGTATCTGCACAAGTGAATACTAAATTGTATTGCTCCTAATGTTCAGTTGAGTAACATAATATAATACAAATTTTTTCCACAATTTCGTGAGCTGCTTTGACTCAGAATTCATTTCAGTTCTTGATTCATTAACATTAAACAAAATCAGGCCAACAGTGGGAATTTCCTTTCTGTGACTTTTAATTATGGTTGGCTTAATGTGATTGACCAGAAGTGTAGATTAATTGCATTTATTGCAAGAAGTGTTATAACAATTTAATGATCATTTATTTGTCATGTGTCTATTTTATTAACCATAAATCACATTGACTAATAGGTTAATAACATTTGTTCCCTTCATCTGTTCAGTAGACTTTTATTCAGGAATGCACAATTTATTTTTATCTCTTATAGAAGTTGATGCAAAGGAAATCTTTTAATATCATGGGTGACATAAGTTGATGGGAGACAGTCAAGTGTCCATGCTCATATTAAAGGGGATGTATTTCTAGTAATGGAAGCAAGGGAGTCATATCCAAGTGCTAATCATTTAATTATGAAGTGGTTCTTTTTTTGGAGGAGGGAGAAGTTCATACCGGTGTGATGACAATAATTATGGCGTATTAAGCAGAAATGACAGTTTCGAAGTAGTGAACATACAATAGACTTATAACAGTCTGTCTATCGATCTATTGAGACACTTGTCTATTCTGAAAGCCCTCTGTTCATCATTACAGGAAGATTACTAGTCCTTTCATCTAAATCCACGTTCCACCCCTGAGCAGATGAAGACAGTCCTGCTCTTTGTCTTAAGCTTCTGTAAGGCCGAGAGAGTGTCATTTTCTGCCTAATCTCTGCTGCTGTACTACCACAGTCCTGTTGCTTATGTGAAATACTGTATAAATAAAATATGAAATACTGGCAGCAGCTGTTCTAAACTGCAGTGGTTAAGGACAGCTAACCTAATAATGTTGTAGGTTTGGCATTACATTCCTTTGCTTGGACAGTTTCATTGTTATACCAATTTAATATTAATTTAATATATGCATCATAGCTGATGCTAACAACACATGGCATACTTCAAGTTAGACATAAGCAATCAGAAACACAGAAAAACTAAATCCTACAGGTAAAAGGAATCAAAATTAATAAGGGAAGGAAACTTAAAACGTCTATGGTTCTATCTTATTTCAAAGAAAGAGACATTAGGGTCTACAACTCTCAGTGAGATGAGCAGACCTGATTTTTATTAATCTTTTATTTAATTGATCTTTTCTTTGAAAAAAGGGTGAAAATGTGGGATCATATGAGCTTATTGGACTAACAGGGATACTGTGCCAAACTTCTATATTTACAGCAGGATGGCCAGAAAGAGCTGAAAATGAATGCAAAGCCGTGAACTGTGAAAGCAATGCAGCTTCAGTAATGTATCACCCTGCTGTCACCTTGTAAATCTTTCATCAGACATTGTCAAAACACACACTAAATATCATGACGGCAATCAATTTTTCATCAGACTGCTGTATGCAGCACTTTTTTTCCCAGTTTGCTGTGTGTGTGCACAGCTTTTATATTTTTTTATGTATGACAAATAACCATGTGAAATGCATGGACTTAATCAAAATAATATAGATATTATACTTCTACTTTTAATATCCTCATTTATTGTTTAGGTTCTTGGTAGTGCCAGAAGCATTTTCCATTCCCTGTAAGTTCACACAGATGTGAAGATAATACTGTACCTCAGTGCAAAGTAAAATCTGCTTTTAATATTCTGTGTGAAGTAGAGGAATATTTTTATATTTTTTATATGTGAATATTTCATAAAATGTTATTTGTATGGTGTGGTTGTTAGCCTAGTGACATGCACTAGTACAAAAACAACATGTTCCTGTTTCGTGTGGTGGATGTGCTGTGTAAAGTCTGAATTGAAATTGTCCTTTGACAATTTGTGATCATTTGCTGGCAATTGTATCTCTTGGACATTGAAACATAGGACATAATTAGTTAAAAACGCAGCTTAAAAAGAAAAATAATATGATTTCTGTCTGATACGACATCTATTTTAGACATCAAAAACATTGCCTTTGTCCTCAAGGGAGTTTTATGTGACATAAAATCAATATGGCTAGCAAGTTTAAGAACATATCATTTCTGTTCTAAGGACAAGTGACAGGAAAATCTGAAGACTGGATTTTTGCAATATTTTCAATTGACTAATACATTTTTCATGATTTTGGGTTTAAATATTCAAACCTATGGAGTTTTCATTTGATTAATTTCAAGATCCATTTAAGACTCAGCCTGACAGGTAGACTTGAGGGACCATATTTACTCCCAATTTTTTTCACTCTGTGTTTACTCTTCTTAAGACACAAGATCCCTAATGGGAAAACAGCAGTTAAAAATCATTACAACTTTTGGTTATGCATGAAGAGACCTGTCTGAATAATTGATCGAGGGAAAAAAAAGGGCAAAAATATAGACGGATTACTGAGTCACAGCCTTAGAGTGAGTTTAAAATTCATTGTAAGTGCTGCCAAATCACACTGTACAAAATAATGCAAAGCCCTCACATAATCGTGTAATAATGCCAGAAGGTCAATGGAGCAAAGCTCACACAGCAATCTGTTCTGAGCTCCCGGGGGAAGGTGGCCATGCTCCCTTTGTCGGGGTTCAAAGGAGGCTTTCAAGTAAACAGCACACAAACAGAAAAATGTGGTGGCGCTCCTGTCCGATCCCCCGATGAACCTCAGACCAGAGCACCCATCTCGGGGGGCTGAGGGTTGCTAGTTCAGGTCTGTCCCTTGCAGATGGGGGTTGTGCAGTTTCTGGGTGCAGTGGGGTCACCTGGTGAGGCTCAGACTGCCCCACGCTGGGATCCCGGGTGCTTGCTGACCCTGGCAGGGTTGTGTCCATCACCCCTTAGACAGAGCGAGGCGCCCATGTTTCAGTCAATGTGTTCTACTTTTGGTTCTTGCTCTCGATGGTGCCAGAAAGGATGTAGGGTGTGTTAATAAAGAGACAAATGGTGTGATTCATATTCTGTTCTATAAATACAGAATGAAAAACCATAGCCTTATTTCACATAAGGTATAAAATAGCATCATATCATATGCTTTATTATATATATACTGTATATGGTCACTAGATTATTATATTTATCACATGAATTCCAAAAAACACAGTTCAGCCACAATGTGTCAATGCATGGATAACAGAAATGATATTTTCCTGAGAAAACAGAATTGTGGCTGAAAATCGATGTACTTCTGTCACTTGCATATATTGATATAAATGTCATTAATAATTTAAGGAAAAAATAGACATTCTCATACGTCATTGTCATTTACATTCATTCGTCTTTTACAGACGTGTTCAGACAAGAAAGGATAATGGAATTTAATCTAAAATTAAAATTAAATTAACGCTCTAAAAAAAATTGACAGTGATGGAAAACCAGATCTGTGTCAAACGTTTCTTGCTTTCTTCTTTCACCAATGAAACATTTGTCTGTCTTCCAGGAATGACTAATGTAGTGTCCCTGTAACATCCCGGGTTCCTGGTAGGGAACAGCCAGCCAAAGACTTTGTAAACACTGCCTGATGAGGAGATGAAATGCATGTGCATTTTTATTTCCAGGCAAAGGCAAGATGAGATTCACCTTGCGTTTTGGCTCGTGCCGACAAGGTTAAGGGGATTTGCACTCTTCCTATTTTTCTTTTTGGCGGTGGCCTTTGTGTTTGCTTATTGGTGCTTTTCAAATTTGTGATAGGGCTTATGGATGCATGCTCACTCTTGATAACAGGATCAAACTAATGTACTTCACGGAATTTACTTTCTTTTCCCTTTTTGTTTGTTTGCTAAGAAAAAAAAAGTAAAAAAAAAAAAGGACAGCACAATGAAATCTTATTTTTTTTCCTTAACCCGCTCTGCACCGACATGAATGAGGTCTACCATCTGTTGTCTAACATGGTGAAAGACACCGCAGCAGAAAACTATCTTCTCTCCATGCTCCAGCACCTTCTACTCATCAGGAATGACTATTACATCAGGTAAGCACAACGTTTTCATAAGGATCCCATTCTCCTGCAGCTTCTGATTGGTTTGAAAGTGGGGTGGAGCTTGGCCTTGACCCCTCCCCCTTTTAATGGTGAGGTATGTTAACCATGTTATGGGTTAGCAAAAACAAAGAATGGATGGTTTTGAATGCTTGCTTGATTTTTCCCAGCACCCTGCATTGTCGCAGGGATGTGCAATGTGACTTTACCATACAGAAAAAGAATAAAGATGGCAGAGGCCGGCCTTGAAAAGCGCAACAGGAGGGCGGCACGGCAGACGCGTCTGCTCCCTTCCCGCGCTGACAGTGATCAATTTGCTGCTGCGTCGGTCCTTTCGCGGAAATAAAATATTTAAAAAAGAGAGAGGAGGAGAAGAAGAAGAAAAAGTTTACTGCAGACAAGCTCCTCCACACTTTGAGTTATGAATAATGTATTCCCAGCTTGTTGGAGAAGCAGAGAAATAGAAAATACATTAACCAGCTAGTACAGCAAATTCTTTATCAGCATTCCTGTCTGGCGCGGCTAGAGATGCACGGTCCCTGTGACATTGAAAAAGATTACTACCAGCACTCATTAAAAACACACATCCGTATTAAAGATGTGCTTTAAAAACACATTTTCACTGAAGTCTGATCCAAGGCAGCGATTCTTTTGATGCACTGGTCACTTGTCAAGGTGTGATCTTCCCACCTTGGTGTTTTTGTCCGCATCAGCCCTGCCTCTGCAGCGCTGCAATTCTTTTCCATTGCCCCTTTAAATCCTTTGAACATAAGTGCATGTTTGATGTATTATTTTGATTTTTTTTTAGTCTGCTGAAACACTGGTGTTGTGCATGTGTATATATGTATTTTTTAATCCCAGTGGTTAATTTCAGCCTTTGAACAAAATAAAATCTAACACTGTTTTTAACTCACAATAATCCCAGTTACCAATATTACCCTGCATCACCTCTGGAATGAAGATTTTGAAATAAATATTATTCTTCAGCAAGCTGTGTATGCAGAGACTGAGACTTTCCTACACTGTACATTTCTAACCCATAAGCTGGATACACAAGTTTTTGTATAAATAATTTATGTAAGTTCTTGACAGTTACAATGAAGTTACTTCAGTAACTTGGCTGACAGTATTGAATTAATTTCTTACTGATCTTAAGAATCTTAATGTAATTGGTTGATTGTTAAATAAGGTTACAAAACAAGACATTAAATCAGGCACTGGCATTATTCATAATGATAATTTAATAATTCTTATTAAAGAAAATCAAAAAAGGTTATTTCATTTCCAGAATAAAAATACAATGCTAATTCATTTGAAAGGTAGTGTTTTGCAATTTTTAACCCCATGGTCTGCCAAACTGTAAGCACAACTTTTCATCCAAATTAATGCTGGAAGAATTAACGTAACAACAACACACATAACATCACTTTATTAGCCCTATACAATTTCTTGCATTTGGAATTTGTCTTTTTGCATACCCCAGCTTGCTCTCTATGAGACACACAGACTGTGAGAGGGAAGCTGGGGGTCAGAGCGCAGGGTCAGCCGTTTATACGGCGCCCCTGGAGCAGTTGGGGTGAAGGGCCTTGCTCAGGGGTCCAATGGAGTAGGATTCCTCTGCCGGCCGCGGGATTTGAACTGGCAACCTTCCAGCGCAGATCCTGAGCCACAGATCCACCGCTCCACCCCCCTTTTTTATAGTTTGAGCCTGGTTAAACTTTGATAACCAGTTGCATTCATTAACTTTATGGAGATCAACATTCTCTGATATTTTATAAATGCTGCTGTCATCATTTTATAGTCCTTGTCTTAATGTTGCATTCATATTGTAATCTTGTATTTCTTTATTTTTTCTTTCATTAAAATGGCAAGAGAGCAAATTATGATTGATGTTAGGATCAGGTATTCTCTGTACTGCCCCTCTTATTTGTGTTCAATAAAAAAGTGACACACATAAATTAAATGAACGCTGGAGAGAAGGTGTCAGACGAATTGAAGGAGCTGTGTGCAGACATATGCTGTGCTATGGGTTTATGGCTTTCTGGTGGGACCTGACAGTTTTGGGTCAAACAGTTCCTTACAGTTATCTCCAGACAGCTGTGGGCATGTTCTGAAAATAGGACAGCTTATTGAGATATTAATTTGGTATACTTCAGTGACAGTCATAAGCTGTGTGCTTTGCCATAAAACCAGGCATTGCAACAATCAAAGCCTGGACATTTCCAGGAGGCAAATCCGTAGACATACTGGAAAATAAAATACACAGTATTTGCTTATTTATATACAGCGTCTTATTGTTCTATTAAGGGAAGATGCAAATTAAATTTTATCTCTAGTGTGATGCATTCATTAAATGTGCCTCATTAAACATCACTTTAATTTATTCTGAAACCAAATAACCCCCCATACACACACACCCTGAAAACAGTAATCCAAAAAATGATCTTTTATTTCATATAAATGATTGGAAGTAGTGCACTGTGTACTTAATTAGGGTAAATTAAAAAAGTGTTTTAAAACATGATATGCTTTGAATTTATGCATTATATTAACACTTGGTGTTGACTTTATATGAAATGTTTTCTACAAACCAATCCTGATAATGTCAGGCTTAGAGCTTATGAGCCAATTATTGCATTGCTGTAGGAGCAATCCTAAGGAAAGAGAAGAGAGTCACTTGAGCGATTAATTAATTTTTGTTTTTAATTAGGATATTTACACTATTAGGAAATATCACATAAATAATTACACTTTGAAAGTCTTTCTTTTGTTTGCTTGTTGTTGCTGTAAAAAATGAATCTGCTGTGCTTACTCCAGGCTGCCTTCTATTCCATGGGTGATTTTGAAACAAGCAAGTTAATAGCAGATCTCACTTTTTTTTTCTTTCTTCCGAGTGCCTGGAAACAAAGCACGTTCTCCTTTCCATTCTGCTATTTCCCGAGTTCAGCCTTGGAAATGACCAGTCAAGCTGCGTAGACCGTGCTTCAGCTAGGATGAGCACAAGTTCTGTGAGAAAAAACAGAGGGTGGAGCTGCCCGTGGATTTAGTGGCAAGGGGTTTAGATTGTACATTCCCTGATTAGGGCCTCCCTCGATTTCCTTCTGGAATCTTTGAGATGAGTTTGTGCCCTATTAGTAAAGCAGTGCAGTTAATGACAAGGTCAAAAGTAATCCAGAAGCTTGTGGTCAAGTGGCTTTGCATCACCAGCTTTAGAAAGGCTGATCTGTACCAAATAATCCAAACTAAAGTATAGCAGTGAACACAGCCCCCAGCTGCAGTCTTATGTATGAAGATATCCATCCCCAGGGTAGTGCCTGCTCGTTAAAGAAATAAGCTTTAAGTAGTGCAAAATTGCTCTGTAAGTGACCCAGAGGTTTTAATTATACAATCCATTTAATGTGTGTGGAAGCATCGGAGACTTTACTTGGGTTCACTATTAATTCCTTAATTTTCTGTGCAATGCAAGATTGCTGCTTTGCATTCTTGTGTTGTTCTTTATTTATTCATTAGTTCTCAGAAGTGTGCTGGCACGCTCGCGGGGTTAGGAACACTACCTGCCCTGACCCGAACTACCGCCAGCACCCTTCCCCTTCTGCAGCAATACTAGTACAGATGGAAGAAATAAGCCCTGACCAGAGCAGAGCCCACACCCCAGTGCTGCCGAGTCAGCAGAGGTCATCCTCGCAACCTCAAGTCGGTCCGCTGATGGTCCATTCCACTGCTGAATAATTACACCCTAAATTCCCTCAGCTTTTTTTCACTTCAGAGATCTGATCTGAAATGACATTCTTTTTGTGACTACCACGTGCTCTACATATGATTCAGAAACTGGGGAAGGGATGATTTATTTTAAAAAATCAGTTCTTTGTTTCACAGAAAATGGTAAATGGTTAAAATCTGCAGCCGAGCTCCAGGTTGATGACCCCTACACGGCGTACTTACACATGTAAATTATTGCATAGCTCTGGATGTATTGTGTATTGGGAGGCAATTCCCCCAGATTGCACCCATTAAAATGCACCATACGTTTATGCTGTAAAAAGAAATTCCAGTTAGAAATTGCATATCTGTTTGAACCATTCAAGGTTATGCTTGGAACATAATTATTTGACACAGCAGAGCTTAAGTTGACATTGTATTTGGTAAATGTCAGTTGCAATTAAAGTTGATAATATAACTTAGAAAAGGTCATATCAACCTATGCAGTTCAATTAAAGGTAAAGTAAAAGGCAGAATGATTTAAACTGCTATTGTGGGCTAGGCTTCTAACATCCAAACACAGAGGTTGCAAGTTTCTTCGTTTTATTGTGAGTTTAATTAGGCTAATTACTTTAATTTGATTTGTGTTCCAAGATTTATCATTCTTAATTGCAGAAGATAATTGCAAACAATTCCTGGAATGCCAGGTTTAGCTTTTATGCCTCCATCAGTTTAGGAGTATAACCTTGGAGCTCTGAAACTGAATAAACCAATGCCTCTTACCGGTGCCTAAGATTTTTGCCATTTCGCCCCAGGGGGAAATTAAAAAAAACATAAAATAGATACAAAATTACTGGTGAAATACATACAGTACTTAATCGACAGTGTCCCTATTTTCAAATGTGCCCATCAGATATTGTGATGTCTGTGCTCTTTTCTAGTACTGTAAGTGCTTATGGTGTCATAAGCCACTCCTAACGTGTTGTTTTTAATGCTAGATTCTTTAACTGCAAACCCTGTTTTGCAGGCCTCAGTACTACAGGGTCATTGAAGAATGTGTGTCTCAGATAGTGCTGCACAGGAGTGGGACAGACCCAGACTTTGCGCACCGTGAGAGGCTGGATGTGGACTTCACACACCTTATCGGTACGTTGGCTGCATTCAAGAGGCCATGCAGGACATCTAGACCATTCAGTCGTTAGTACAGTCGTCAATTGATCCAGTGATGAAGGCATACAGTATAGCCATTTCTTGAAAGAAACCAGGCTATTGGCTTCAACCTCCACAGAAATTTGTAATGTCTTATTTTGTGTTTCTCAATTCCAAATATTTGAAAATGATGTTCTGTTTTGTTGAGTGCCATTAAGCCACTTGGGGAGCTTAATGAGCACAAACATTTCACCTGGTCTCCTGAGGAACCTCAGGTTCACCTAGGCCCAGATAGCTGGACCTGGGCAGATAGTGGCAACAGAGGTTTTTGGCTGATTCAACTGCAGATTCTCAGGCTTGTCAATCTCTTTATCAATGTCTGCTTTATCAGGATGTGATATTACAGACCAAAAATGCTTATTGTCACATTGTCTGTGGACATGACCACCACAGAGCAGCCTTTTCTATCTCTTTAGGCTAAATAACCTGATAATATGGCATTATTTAAACTTTTCACATCTGTCAAGGTAATGTCTTAAAGTTTAGAATGTATGCTGCTTGATATTTACAACAATTCAATTTAAAATGATAATGTATCAATACCAATGCATAGATTATGGACTTCATAAATGTGTATTCTCCAGTAAACAGCGATGTCCTTTGCTGACACATCTCAAATCCTTGACACCGTTTTGAAGTTAAATAAGATGAACCCACTTTATTGAATTCATTCATTATTTTGCTCTACAGGCTTAAAATCTTTTGTGTGTCAGGATTAGTATACTGTAGACGGCAAAGAATTTATCTGTATTTTCTGCGAAACTAAACACACTTTATTTCAGCTAATTTAGGTAACCAAGGTAATGCGGGTAGGTAACCAAGTGGGCTGATTGCTAATTCCACATTTTTAAGAAGAATCCTCAGTTGTTGTTAGGAAAGCCACATATATGTGAACACTCCTTAAGTGTGTCTGCACTTGTGTGTTTATTCAGGAATTTAGTTATTTAATTTGCTCTGTTTCCCCCCCACCCGGCCGTGACAGCAGCTGTAGCTGTGCTACTGTGAGTAAGGCTTGGCAGTGGTTTCTCTTCCACTCATTTCAAGCCAGCCCCCTCTCCCACCCCCCCAGCAGGGTTTCGTACACACGGCGTCCTGCACTCGCTCAGCTTGATTCAGGTTTGTCGAGCCCCGATAGCTGCAAGCTGGAAAGTGACCTAATATTTTTTAAAGACCTCTGTTGCCCACCATCAGGAAAATACATTATCCTGGATAGAAGAAGTACCAGTTTCCATCAGGGATCAAGTGCAACACACCGCTTATTAATTTACCCTGCCCTCAGTATATTCCTGAAACAGGGCATAGCGCCGGTATTGACAGGTTCATTACTTAGAAGACAAGTAAAAAATCCAAAGTTCCTCGTCTTCTCAAGCCGCCTGTCTGGTTTATCTGGTAGTCCTAATAAAAGTTATAATGCTGAAGAATGTGAGGAGGGCCACTTTTTTCGTTTTTACTTTTGTATTAAAGAGTATAATTGATTGCAATGGGAATGGTAGTCACCCCACCAAAAGCGCTTACTTTGTCACATCTTACTGGCATTCTCAATAGTTGCCACTGCATTCAAATTTGAGTGCAATTCTCAGATTATTTTCGAGTGTTAAAAATTGATTTTCTATTCCTGTTAGGTAGGAGTAAGTGCAGGGGGCCTCTCCCAGGTCTGTGCCAAGGTTAATGAATGCAGCACAACAGACTCTGTGCCACAGGAGATTCATTTTCTAGCCCTCCTGACTTTTGACCTCTGGCTGTGTGGCTTGGTAATGGAATAGCTTTGCTTGTATCAATCTGAGCCCCCGAAGGACGTTGTTAAAAATAAATAATTAAATCAAACACTAATTCCTCACCTTTAGAGAGAGATTCAAGAGCAGCAGGAAAACATTAATCAACACATAGTGTGAAGTGCACTTTGTGAACCCTTGCGGCCCAGGTAGAGACAGAGCAGTGGGGGTGAGTTTACACAGCTCCTGTATGCCTCCTGGTCTCTCTGTTATGGCTGGATGGATGAATGAATGAATGAATGAATGAATGAGTCATTTTCCTGCTTCAGCTCTTCCTGCCTTATAGTTTTAGTCAATATAGGTATTGGCACCTGCTTCTCCTGGACATACAGTGGCAGTGAATTGTGTGTCATCATCAGCACATGTTTTAGATCTTCTGTGTTTCTGCATTTGCCTTTCTCATGGTCTGGGTTCATTGCAATCAATCCCCGGATCTGGGAAGTAGGAATGGATGCACTTCGGAGATACAGAAATACAGTCAGTTACAATGATATATTGACAGAGGTATATGAATAGATATTGTAGATAAACAGGTAGAGAGAGATAAACAAATAGACTGGCAGAGAGATATATAGACATACAGTAGATATGTAGACAGAGAGACGATAGACTCAAAGACGTATTGTGCCCTAAAGGCTCTAAGTCTCTTCTTAGCACATTTAACATAACACATAACCCACTTTTGATCTTTGTTTGCATGTTGTTCTTTGTGAGTTATACAGTAAATCAGCCATGTGACAGTTCACACAACGACCAGCAGACTGAAGGCATGCTGCAATACCTAAACAAACATGCTTGTTGTGATCGCTGCCTTTTTGGTTGTTTCTGTGTACTACAAGCTGAAGCGAAAAATGAGTTTGAGTAGGAAATATAAAATGAAACATTGATGGTTGTAATGTAAATTACTGATCACTCTCATTTCCATGTTGCTCATTTCTGTAAACCCAATGTTTTGACAGATCAGTGTGTGGATAAAGCTAAAGTTGATGAAAGTGAACAGAAGGCTGCCGAGCTATCCAAAAAGGTAAACTATGAATTATACTCTGATACGATTGGTATTCCACCAGTACCTCTCGTATCGAAAAGCTTTTTTCCTTAGCTCAGAGACAGGTTATTGATCTCCCTGCTTTGATCAATAACTGGCAGCATAAGGACATGATCTGTATCAGCATTACATGGATCAATATTGATGTACCAAGTCCATTTATGTAGTTATTTGTGCCTCACAGAGTTAGAGTTAGAATATGTAGAGACACCCTTTCAAAATGTTTTCACCCAAGCTCCAGGGCTCCTGATCCTCTGAGCAAAGTCCACAAAAGGACCTTGTTACATTAAGGGAAAGCCACAGCCCTGTTAACATGGATTGGTAGGAATCACGGGACTGACTTTCTCCCTTAAGTAAATATAGAAGTCTTGGTGTTGTGTATTGGGAAATTGTACATTTTCCTTTCCCTTGAGAATTCCAGTTTGTGAAACTTGGAAGGAAATGTATTTTTTAAGTCCAGAGTTGTTAATATTGATATTGTCAGTAATGCAATTGAATGACTTTTTCTGTTGCCGACTGTGTTACAGGGTGAGTGTACATGTAATCTAAAGTTAATGTATATTCCCTTTCCCTGAGACTTACACCCTGGAAGAAGGTCTAGAATCTTCTGGCGCTTCATTAGACTAATCTGGTCAGCAAGTAGTGATGCACTCTTGCAGGCCTCTCCTGCCAGTTCTTCAAACACAGTTAACAGGCGCTGTCTTCCCTTTTTGAAATGCTATTAGTGTTTGTTTGTTTTTTTTTTAGCAGTTTTAATTTCATGCACGTTTTCTGGAACTAATGCAATTTTATTTTCAAGACACAAAACACAAAGAATCGAATTTAAAACATATAGGCAATAACTTTACAAAAACTAAATAGCCTCCGGCCACAGCGGATATACAAAAACATACACCAAAAAACTAAAAATAATGAACTTGCTAGTAGTGGAATCATAATGCATTTTACATGCATGTCTTTCGTTGTTTTTTTTTGCCTCTGAGTGTGCAGGTGTTAAACTCCTGGTGCTGTTCAGTGTACAGCCCTGATCACCATGGGAGTGACTCTCACTCTAGCAAGGAAAGGGAACTGTGCTGGTGTCAGCTGTCTGATGAAAGCAGAAAGAATCCCTCTCATCCTCAGTGGCAAATGTCAGAGAATATTTCAGGTGTCCCCTAAGCACGTTGATGGAGAAGGGATCCCCATGGTGTCAGTGAAAACATTATCCTGACACAGGTCACTTTCCAGAAAGGTTAGGGCCATCACACTGGATGAAAATCATAAGGGAGCCAGTAAACAAATGGACAGGTGGATGAAAGAAGGTAAAAAAAGAGCAAAGAAAAGTATCAGCTTTTGATCATCCGGCGTGATCTGTCGTGTTGTTTAAAGCCTTCTCATGATGCTTTAGTGTAGTGTGGAGATGGATGAGTGTGTTTGCTGTGGTGATCGTTGCAGTTTGATGAAGAGTTCACAGCCCGACAGGAGGCCCAGGCTGAGCTCCAGAAGCAGGAGGAGAAAATCAAAGAGCTGGAGGCGCGGATCCTCGCGCTGCAGACGCAGGTAACGAGACAGGAGTCCCTGGGGCCCTGCCCGGGTCTGCACGTCCAAGCACTCTGCTCCACCACCCGCTGGGGAAGGAATATATCGGCCGCGCTGCTCTTTAAAGTTAGCAGGCGACTTTCTGTGAATGCTTTATAGGAAATGCCATGCATATTAAAATTGTTGTCCAGGCTGCCCTTTTCCTAAAACAATGAAACAGCTTCTCCTCTTAATTTGTAGTCTGTCTAAAATAGCCACTGCTACTACCAAAATTGAACTCCCACATTGCTACTCATTTTTAGGCTTGTAAACAGCTGCATTGCTGGAGAGTCAAAGCTAGAAAAGTGTGTTAGTTTACTTTTCCAATGAGAACTGTTATAACCCCTTGAAAAATAACAGCTTTTATGCTGTTTCATGGAGGATCTGTTCTGCCTCATTAAAGCTCAAAGCTTGTTCATAGCAACAGGAAAAGGAATTAATATCCTCTGAGTATTCGAACATCTAATTAGAAACATGTTTGAATTGTAGGTATTATTAAAAATATTAGCAACTGCTTTTAAATTAAGTAAAAGTGACGGAACATTTGGCAGAAGTAACAGTTTCAGTGTTATGTTATGGACATAGTTCATTCATAATTGAATACATCTGAATTCTGTTTGTTCAGAATAGATTAGTCTTGCTAAAAATTTTATAAGATTATTGAAAGAATGTAAAAGTTCTCTTTTCCCCAGCTGAAATGTTAATTGAATCTAGGCCTAGGGGTAAAAGACTAATTTTCAGTGAGGTCCTGAAGAATAGCAACATTTGTGCTGTCCTTCAGTTTGGAAAGGTCAGTGCTTGAGATATGACTGTTACTAAGGAGGAAGAATCTGCTAATTCAGTGAAGTGAAATTCTTTTGACTTCTAATTACAAATATGATACTTTTCATAGTGAGCTTTTTCAGAAATATGACATTATTTAATTTAATAAAATAGCACTTTACTTTTTAATACACAGGCATTTAGACAGGCTGATAGTTAAGGAATACTCTGTTGCAGCCACTTCCAGGGAATTGTGTTATTAAAAAGATGGATTAGATTTCATTTCTGGCCTTTACATAAACATCTCTTTTCAGCCAAAAGCCCGACACACCTAGCACAGAAAACGATAGTGATTTCCTACTTAACCCAATTTTGAATGCTTAGTGCTGCCTAGAGACAAAGGGGTAGTTTGCTTTTGTGCTTATTAAATTTGATAAAAACTACCACTGAAATATGGTATTGCGTCTTTAGCTAAGAGGGCTTTTAAAACAGAAGCTATTTAAGTAATAAATGGATGTCATTTTCCCTGCCGCCCACACATTTACCTGTCTCTTCCCAAGTTTTTGAAAGAATAGTCGCTATCATTAAGGTTGCTGGCATCCTAACAGTGGGCGCAATTTATTCTAGATACAGACCAAATCAGTACATTTGTCCAGCCTTCACATTGTCTGGGTCTGCTCTGACTTCATAACCAAGGCACCATCCCAGTCATTCAGTGCAAGCCCTTCAGTTCATTTGTGTGCAGTCCTTGCTCACCAGTCCATCTCTCTAAGAGCCTTTGTCATCACTTGTTACCTGGTCTTTATGTGAAACCCGCTCATCACTCACACTGCAAGCCAACAGCTGCTCCACATATTCATGGCTCAATCTGCTTTAAACACTCAGTTTCCCTGTGATTCTGTCTGGTTAACAACCTTTTTTCATCACTCTCTCTGTTTTTCTTCATGTGCTATACTGTATGTTGTATAATAAGAATTTTTAAATTGCTCCCCATACCACATGCTCTAGCTTTTATTTCTTGCCTGTGCTGTCTCCCTGTTTGTCAGCTTTCAGCTCCATTCAATCCTTTCTTGCTTCAGAATATCACTTTCTGCAACGCACCCGTGTGCAGCGCATCAGCAGGGGGTGGAAGGCCCAAGTAAAGCAGCCCCTCTCCCTGAGAGCACAGAGCTGCTCCTGCCCCACTTCCCAGCCACCGGGAGACTTGTTGCTCAGGCTGGGGCAGGAGCTTTTCTTTCTGTCAGCCGCTATTGTTCTGCTGCAAGGGAGAGAAAGAATAAAACTGCAACATGTGTGTGTTTCTGAAATATAAAGTCACTCCTTATTCTTTCATCTCTTAGCCTTCTGTGTATTCCACTTAAATAGAAACTGTATTGTCAGGGGTAAGAGGAGGCTATTCATGGTGAAATTGAAATCATTGCACTGGACATGCTTCACAGAGCTCTTTTGAGAGCCGTGCCTCACCTTGGCTTCATTGTGGAAGCTGGAAGTGGCCCTTGTGCTTTCAAAGTGCTATAAGTTTGCAAGCAACAGAAAAGGCCAATAACTTTTAATCATGCATTTAATTGCAGCACATTCTCCTATGTTGCATTTACCATGCCACTGTCCTCAGCTTTATTCTGTTAGACATGCACAGTTGTCTAATTGGGTGCCAGAACCTTAAATAAGATTATCAGGCCAAGAAATGTTTCTGTCGAATCAAAGATTTTCTCCTTTTGTTTTTTTAGTGCTTCTTAAATGAAGAGAAAGTTCTGCTTGTCTTAAAGACACATTAAGCTTTTAGATTAAAGGCATAGATGCATTTTTATTGCAGGCTCATTGGTTTATCAGCAAACTACATATTTACTATATTCCAATGACGTTTCACCCTGCTAGAGCCTGTGAATCGTTCATCTGTTGTCTCTTCTTTTTTATCCCTTACGTTTTATTCTGTAGTTTGAAGCCTTACACCTTGAGTTTTTTTTTTTACTAATGGAGAAACTTTAAATCTTAAAACAATCTCAAAAATCTTATAAATTATTAAATACTAAGGAGATAGTCACCAGCATTCCCAGTTATTCAAGATTTCTTGTAGCATTCTTGTAAAAGTCTCCCATACCAAAATAACAAAGAATTTTATTAGAGCTGACACCCTTTTCTGCCCTAGAGTTTTAAGAGAACAGACGGTTAAGCCCCAGAGAATAAATGCCAGCTGGCATATCTTACAGTTCCTCCTCGTTATTGTCTGAAATTTGATGGAGACCTTGACAGAGTGGAGCCTGAGATGCCAGAGATGATGCAGCTCACTATTCCATTGGCTCTCCTTGTTGCCATGGCCCACGCTCTTGGATCACAGCCTAGCAACCGGGCGGTTTCTCCAAAACCCGGTGCAACAGGTCCTGCGCCTAACTCTGCAGCAGCATTCACACACTGACGTTTCCAGTTGACTCAACATTAAAAATGTTGAAGACAAATCTTTTTTTTCCTGAACTGACTCGAGTTAATATACAGGGCCTTGTTCACAACCTGCAAGCAAGATTAATCCTTTTCCATTATTCTTTGTAAATATTTAATAGTGTGCACCCAGCAGTAGTAGCAGGGCTATGTCTGGATGGGGTACCTGCACAAAGTGCAAATGCTGCTGTATTTGAATCTATTCCTGTTTAAACTGCTTGAAGCCCAAGGCTTTACGTCACACATTATTGGCTTGAGCTCAGTCACCCTTGTAAAAAAAACAAACAGAAATGAACAGACTGTTGTCATGTGTATAAAACTGAAGTCTTCAGGAAAAAAAATCAGTGTCCCTCTTATTTATACATAGAAAAGGAAAAACGGAAATAGAGGATGATGGGAAAAAAACATAAAATGCTGGTGAGAACTAGGTAAATAGAGTTTTAAAGTGTATAAATATTTAATGTTCATTTTCTGCCTGTTAAATGGGGAAACCTTTCCTTATACTCTGTGCTGAATAGAAACCCTTCAACGACAGATTTAACATCGTACCGGCACTGAGCAATATTTTCCCAATTACTAAAAGTCTTGTGGAGCCTTGGCTTCTTTCTTTCTCTGTGCTTGAGTTATCAGGGCTGCTCGTTTATTCAGTGGAATGAACTTCATTTCAAATTAGTCATTAATTATAGAGAAAATCTGGTTAATGAAACAGTGGTCACGTTTAACGTCTCTTGGAAAAACACAGACATCCCTCCTTGATGTTTTCTCGAGGGCGATCGTGTTTGGAAGCCCTTGACCCTTGTCTGTACAATGCTAAAATAATTAAATGTTTCATTTCAGGTGCTTTTCTGTGCCAGCTCTTGGAACAATTTGCACTTCATCAAGTGATCAAATTGAGAGTTTTGGCAATGATTGAACTCTAATGAGACCACTTCTCTGTCCATGTCTTGGCCAATATAATAACATTTCTTCTCTAATATGCCATCACTGTCACCACCATCCACACTGTCGCTTCAGTTCCATTTGAATCCATATTTCCTCTCCCTTTTCTGTTCTTTTGTGGGTGTCTTGAAAACCATGTAGTTTGTGGAGGCTTTTCCAGCAGGAAATAATAAAAAAAAGGTCTGCTTATGTCTTTCACTGGAAAGTTGTTGGGCTCTTGAAAAGGTATTTCGCTTCTCTCTCTGCCATAATCTGCTTCTTTCTTTTCTTGCTCTGTCTGTCTTGTCTCTGTCTAGCTGAGTAGTGAGGAAGGCAAGCTCAAAGAGGCGCAGCGGGTCATCTGTGAATCTGATGGAAAGGTGGGTGATGTTCTGTAAGATAATTTTCTGGCTTTGAAATTCGTTTGTCTTTCAGAATTATGGCTCCGGTCTGCTCTGTGCGTGTGTTTCTTTGCTATGTTCATGTGCACACCACACACACACATACTTGTACAGTGAGGACCTACAGAACCATTGGCTCTCATTCAGTTTTCATTGACTCTCGTCTAACCTGTGGAAATGACCCCCCCACTTTCAGCTGAAAGTCGACACAAAATGAAGCATTTTTGCCGCTTTTAGATTTTAAATAAGATGACCTTTGATTTCTAAAAAATAATAAAAAAATAAATTGCTTCCCAGGAGGTTCTGCCTTTCTGAAAAAAAATTCAAATTCAGTCTTGACAAATATACTGTAGTTATACCTGTGTACCCCACACTACCAACCACCACACAAACCCTCCCACGCACCTCGGTCTCTACAGGTACACCTACTGGACACTTTATTAGTATCTAGATCAAAATAATCTGCCAGCTTTGTTTTAGAGTCACCTGAATGTTCTGCTTGTTTTGTTTTTGGTGATGGTGCTGAAGCTTCATGGTGTCAGGAGCCTTTGAGTTCAATTGTGTTTTTTTGTTTTTTGTAGTCTTTTTCACTAATTCTCATGGGCAGAGGCTGCAGACTTGTTTCTATTGATTCAGTGTCAACCTGTGGCCTTCAGTAACTCTGAAAAGCAGTGCCCAGTGCCACTTGACCCAAGACAATATCTCTAGTCTTACTCTGAGTCACAGGCACTGTTTCAGGGGCAATGACCACAGACAGCAGACGCCCCATCAGGTGCCATTATTGTCATGTCTCATGAAATTGATTAAACATGCCTTATGCTCTTGGGACAGGAGGTGACTTCAGTTACCATGGTGTTGGTCAGAAAGGACAATTATTTTCTAAATGTGTTGACTTGAACAGTACAGTGAGATCAAAGGAGGTCTCAGAAGTAACAGTACTCCACCTGCTCAAAAAAAAAAACAATTTCACTAGTTTTATGCTCCTCAAATAAACTAGCATGTTAAATTTTCATTTCACCCTCCTGTTTGAGTTACTAGACCGGGACATTTAATTGTGCTGTATTCTCAGATGCCTTTTTGACTGACGCCTGCTCTTGAGCGCTAGCCGTCCCTGCAGAGTCTAATTTGCTCTTTGGCTTCCCTGCGCCCTTCTGCCTCAGAAGTGGGGTTATATTTAATGCTGTGTGGCCACTCTGTGATAGGAAGTGCTTGCAAAAGGCTATGTCATGCTAATCAGAAGCCTAAATGAACGAGTGAGTTAAGACATTGGCAGCGAAGGGCCATTAGCAAGGATGGAGCGTAAGACAGGCTTGCCCTATTTTTGACCCCTGTTACCAGCGATCAATGCTTGGACATGGTTTGCAACACTCATCAAAAAATAAAGCGTTATGGCCGTATTGACCAAAATGGGCTTTTCAGAACACACTTGCGCAGCAGGAGCTGCTCTGCGGTGCCTCGCGGTCCTTTGCTGGGAAGAAGAAGTGCTAAGATTATGCGCAACCTTTAGAGTGTTGTAATGTCTTATTAACATTCTGCGTGCAGAAGGGGCCGAGGAAGCACATGGCGCACACCAGAATACTAAAGCCACTCGAGCAGCGCGGTGGGCCAATGAATAAGAAAATGATGCCGCTCTAATTTACCAGCTAATTTGCTTTCATTCTCTTGCATTAATCTTAAAAGAAAAAAAAACAGGCCGCGGTGACCGGGAGATTGACAGATGCGTAATCATTGTTATATGCCAGCGTTTAGGAAATTAGTCTTGTGTTTAAGCCTCTTCCAGCTCCACCTTTTTTCATTTCCTCTGTAATAATACAATGCATCGAGAATTAAATACTTAAAACTTTTGTGATTTTTATTAAAAAATGGCCAGTCCTGTAATGATGGAAGGGGCGGAGAAGCTTGAAATGAGAAGCCTGAAAATGTGTTCATCAGGAAAAAAGATAACGCAAGAACTTCATCACAGATTAATTTCTAATCATTGGCAGGTCACAAACTACAGTATCTGTATTCTTCCTGGCTTGTTTTCTAATTGATCATTTGCATATTTTTTTATTTCGCAATTGTCACCAGTTTTGTTTTTCGAAGATGATAAATATATACGGTTTGCATTAAAAAAATCACATCAAAATGAGACGTTAGCTCAGCCCTGGCAGGAACTACGGAGTTCTGCGTGTTATCTGAAATTGTTTTAATTTTGCCTGCCAAAGCTCGATGTTTTCTCTTTGTGACATTATCTCATTGCTTTAGGAGCAGAAATGGCTCTTCGTGCTGTAGCCAGTTCAGAAGCTCCTTTTTTCTGACAACAGAAGCGATTGAGTCAGTCCTGCTGTCACTCCTGGTGCTCTCCTGATATGATCACTTGGATCTTTACGTTTGTTAGCTATTATTTTAGAGCCTCAGTTACATTTGTGTGCATAATTGCTAAACAGTTTGAAATGCATTACTCCAACCACGAAATGTCTAAAAAGCTGCACACATAATTACACGTGTGACATCCTCACTGTGAGCAAAGCTGCTAAATAAGACGTGATTTAACCAGGATAGCCTTGTGGAAGTGTAGACTCATGTCCAGTAGGGAGCCCTTCTTTAACAGCTTTTTTGCAGGAAGAGACAAAGGTTGTCCAAGGTCAGTGAGTCAGTGATTAGTTTTCACTTAAGACCCAGCTTGATTAATCAATTTTGACAAGAATTTATGAGCACAAAGCATAGTGCAATCCATATAGATATGTACACTCTATATGCATGTACAGTGGTGTGAAAAAGTGTTTGCCTCATTCCTGATTTCTTATTTTTTTGCATGTTTGTCACACTGAAATGTTTCAGATCATCAAACAAATTGAAATATTAGACAAAGATAACACAAGTAAACACAAAATGCAGTTTTTAAATGAAGGTTTTTATTATTAAGGGAAAAAAAAATCCAAACCTACATGGCCCTGTGTGAAAAAGTGATTGCTCCCCCTGTTAAAACATAAATCAACTGTGGTTTATCACATCTTTGGAAAGCTGAGTTCAATTTCTCTAGCCACACCCAGGTCTGATTACTGCCACACCTGTTCTCAATCAAGAAATCACTTAAATAGGACCTGCCTGACAAAGTGAAGTAGACCAAAAGATCCTCAAAAGCTAGACATCATGCTGCGATCCAAAGAAATTCAGGAACAAATGAGAAACAGAGTAATTGAGATTTATCAGTCTGGAAAAGGTTATAAAGACATTTCTAAAGCTTTGGGACTCCAGCGAACCACAGTGAGAGCCATTATCCACAAATGGCGAAAACATGGAACAGTGGTGAACCTTCCCAGGAGTGGCCGGCCGACCAAAATTACCCCAAGAGCGCAGCAACGACTCATCCAAGAGATCACAAAAAAACCCACAACAACATCCAAAGAACTGCAGGCTTCACTTGCCACAGTTAAGGTCAGTGTTCATGACTCCACCATAAGAAAGAGACTGGGCAAAAATGACCTGCATGGCAGAGTTCCAAGACGAAAACCACTGCTGAGCAAAAAGAACATAAAGGCTCGTCTCAGTTTTGCCAGAAAACATCTTGATGATCCCCAAGACTTTTGGGAAAATACTCTGTGGACTGACGAGACAAACGTTGAGCTTTTTGGAAGGTGTGTGTCTGGGGCTGTTTTGCTGCTTCAGAACCTGGAAGACTTGCTGTGGTAAATGGAACCATGAATTCTGCTGTCTACCAAAAAATCCTGAAGGAGAATGTCCGGCCATATGTTCGTGACCTCAAGCTGAAGCGCACTTGCGTTCTGCAGCAGGACAATGATCCTAAACACACCAGCAAGTCCACCTCTGAATGGCTTAAGAAAAACAAAATGAAGACTTTGGAGTGGCCTACTCAAAGTCCTGACCTGAATCCGATTGAGATGTTGTGGCATGACCTTAAAAAAGCGGTTAAGGCTCGAAAACCCTCCAATGTGGCTGGATTACAACAATTCTGCAAAGATGAATGGGCCAAAATTCCTCCACAGCGCTGTAAAAGACTCATTGCCAGTTATCGCAAACGCTTGATTGCAGTTGTTGCTGCTAAGGGTGGCCCTACCAGTTATTAGGTTTAGGGGGCAATCACTTTTTCACACAGGGCCATGTAGGTTTGGATTTTTTTCCTTAATAATAAAAACCTTCATTTAAAAACTGCAGTTTGTGTTTACGTGTGTTATCTTTGTCTACTATTTCAATTTGTTTGATGATCTGAAACATTTCAGTGTGACAAACATGCAAAAAAATAAGAAATCAGGAAGGGGATCAGGAATCACTTTTTCACACCACTGTATATCTCTTCTTACACCACTTTAACACATTGTATGATAATGTCATTAGCTGTGTGGGCAATTCTAGTAAAGATTCCTTGCAAAAACAGCAAACATACAGTGTGGCAGTCAAATGGTTCATGCTGAACTTGATGGCCATTAGCAGCAAATTTGCAAGTTGGAATAAAGCTATTCTCATGGTCCTCATTTCTTATCACATTGAGCTGTGTGGGCAAAGTGAGACCTGACAGTTTTGAGACTCAAGTACAACAGGCAGAGTAGAATTTAGCAGAAGGCTTAGATTGGAAAGACTGCTACTCAGAAAATGTTATGAATAATGGTGATTAAATGTTGCATTAAATATATTAAATTATGCATTCTTTGTAAATAAATCACAAAACCTTTAAGGGTCAAATTTTAGTTTGTTTGGTAAACAGTGATATGATAGAGATTTCTCCAAATGTTACCTGTGAATTAAAAATATCACTCGCTGTTGCATCAGTAAATATAACCTGGAGAATCCAGGAATGTGTCAGCTCTCTGTGGAATGTTTAGCGCTTGTGATACCCTACCAGAGCTGTGCTAAGTGCATAGGGAGAATTTGAGAGAATCAGGAACAATGCTGCTAAATATAAATGTAACCCCACAAGAGCCTCTCCTTTCTCTGGAGCGAAACCAAGCATGTCAGTGGATCAGTGTTCCTCTGAGGCCTGCAGTATGCTGTATCACTGTGTTGCCAGAAGTCCATCACTCTGTTGTGCCAGTGACTGATGGAAAGGGGTGTAATTTAAAGAACATCCTTTTTACACCCATATCGCACACTTCAACATTCCTCAATGCCCAGCAATTGATACAGTACGTCCCCTCCTTGAGAACTTTTCCAGTGTGTAGCTTGTCATGCAGTAAGCTCTTTATCGAGTAGACCCCTGCTCTGCTGAGTAAAGACAGCATGTGTATTCTACAGCTAAAAACACTCAGGCCTTATTATTGGTCTCATTGCCTGGTTTTTTACCACTTGGAAGTTCATCTACCAGGCGACTGACCTAGTTTTCCGTGTGCAGGTCTGTTAGCAAGGTGGAGATATATTAGTAATGGTACCTTGGAGCATTAACCTTTGGCTTGCTGATAGAAGCCAAGCTGGCTGTAAATACGCCCAGCGCGTTTTCTGCTCATTTATAAGTTTCTCCACAGCACAGGGGATTAGAGCTCAGGGGAGATCAGGATTGGCCTAAAAACTCGACAGGGCCTTTATCAGCCCTTATTACAGGCAGAGGAGAAGTAGAGTTTGTTCTTAATCATTTCACATTCTTGAGGAAGATGAAAATAACCGTAGTTTACAAAATAAGAAAGGGCCATGTGCTGTCATTTTCCCAGCCAGGTGCAGAGCAGGTCAAGTCCTGAAGCTTTCTAAATGACGGCCATTCAGTGCCGAGAGCGGGCTTTTCTTTCAAGTCAGGGACAGTGTTGGACTGCATGCTAACTGAGCTCTTGGTGTTTTTTTACAGGCTGCATCAGGGGTTCCCCCTCCCCCTCCTGTGATAGGGGGTGCTGTACCTCCTCCTCCCCCTCCTCCACCACCTCCACCTCCTCCTGGGGGCTGCCCCCCCCCTCCTCCCCCTCCCCCTCTGTTTTGTGCAGGAGTTCCCCCTCCTCCGCCCCCTCCACCTGGTGCAGGGCCCCCACCACCCCCACCCTTCCCTGGTGCTCCTGGCATTCCTCCTCCACCGGCTCCCCCTGTTGTCAAGTTGCCTTATGGACTGCAGCAGAAGAAAACCTACAAGCCAGAGGTGGCCATGAAGAGAATCAACTGGTCCAAGGTACTGGGTTAGCGTGCGCACTGATTGATATTGTGTGGCTAGCAATTTCCCTGGGCTCCCTCTTACTGTTACTGTAGCGCTGTATTGTCAATATACTGCTTTTCTGCAGCAGTAGAAGTTTTCCTAAAATGTCTGTCAAGCAATGTGGACGATTTACCACTCTCTCACTGGGAAAGCTTCTGTAGATCATAATACAGTTGCATTGGGTAAACAATGAAGAAGAAGAATTTTATAATTAGAACTGCTAGGAGTTTGTAGAGTTTTTATTCTCTGTAAACTAATAATACTCGCCTTGCACCTTGCTCCAGTTTTGCTTCTTGCAATTATTTTTGTAAAGCACAGCTGGAACATATGGGCTGAAGTAATTGTTTTGTACTGAGGCGCCTTGGTTGCAACAGCTTGTTTTTCTCTTGGACAATACAATCAGTGTGGCAGAGACGTGAAACCAGATAAATCAGATAAACACACTTTATCCTTATTGCTTCAGTCGAATTCAATCTGGAATAATATTATTTCAGGATACACAGTGTGTGCAGTTGTATTGGAATTTATCGCCCGTGTGTGTATTGACTCCATCTTCAGTCAGACTCCATGTAAAGCCTTTAGACTATGTCAGTTGTTTTTAGATATTGGAAATAACTGCAATTATGAAAATTAGAAATGGAATCTATGTAAATGGAATACACCTACTGTAGATGGCTGTGTGTGCACTTGCTCTAGTTTGATGCTGATATTTTGTACCATCCAAAAATTTCACAGATTTCTTAACTTTTCATTTGCAATCAGGTTTGCAATGAATACTTGTTTTCCAAGGACTCGTATCCACTCTCGAAATGATAGAGAAAGCATGTTTGTTTTTCACTGTGGTAGGACTATAGGCCATCTTTATTTTTTTAGGTCCTTCACTGGGGCCACGTTTGAACATAAAACCTTAAGGAAGTTGCATGTTGGGCAGCTAGTAGTCTATTGATCTGAGGATCTTATCCAGCTGATGTATCTTTCATTCATTTAAATTGAATGTGTTTTTAGATTCAGAGCATTATCTGTGTGAAGACACCAAATTCCCAATATGCATTCTGCATAATCATTTGAAAGAGATATGTATTCCAGCCCTATTGAATTTCACAGGCTTACAGTGTATGTACATATTCCTTTTGAAATTGATCAAATGCATATGGGTATTTTTTAAATTGGATTTTTGTTCATGAGGTTGAAAAAGGCAATTAGAGGTATTTGTAATATGAGGTATTTGTAGTAGATAGATAAGTGGAGTTCTTCTAAATTATATATCTGGAGATGTGGTTGTTTTTTAGGTTCTTTTTTTTCTGTTACATGACTATAATGGTAAAATATCCAGTCATTTTATTGTTGCGGACTCTACTGTACTGTAGGTGAAAATTTGAAGAGTTTAGTTATATTAGTGTATCATGAACCAAGGAGAAACAATCATTTCTACCAAAGGAGTTTAAATAGTGATCTGTGACAATGTCACTTTAACATAGTGTGTATGTAATGTAACAGGTCTTCATCAACCTACTCAGCATTTTTCACTGATCTCCTACAGAAACAAAACACTGTACAAATTTCTGCACAAAGGGAAAGATTTTCCTGGACTCTAACAAAAGTCAAATCTATCGGGTGCATAGTTTGAGGGATTAGAAACCTGTCTTTCTGAGCTGTAAACTCTTTCTTTTTTTTCCATTCTATTTTACCTTGAGTTGTACAAAATCACTAACTACTGGTTTAAGTAGGACTTTTCACCCCAAAGGATCCTAAGATCTTATTATTTAGAAAGGGACCCATTTCCTCCAACACTATACTGTAGTACAGTGCCCATCTGGGAACACATGGCAGCCATTCTGCAGCCCCACTGCACAGCATATCTGGAGGGGTGCGAAATGACTTCACCTATGGACTTTAGGAGAACTTTACAGAGCCAGATTGTACAGGCCCTGGGTTGAAGTTATCAAGGATGCCAAAGTTACAGTAACACCCCTTCTCTTACAAACATGTAACAATCAAGTAGCCAAGACCTCCTTTTAACTTCTCACGTGAAAGAAGGCACCTCTTACAGTAGTGTGTCAGTTTTGAAATTGTGTTTTAGAGGAAAGAGCACCCCCTACTGGGCTTCTAACAACAATGAGAGCAGTAACCTGCTTTTGCTCAGAGGTTTCTCACCCCCATACAGAAATAATTGAGGTATCCTTGTAATGTCGTATCGGTGTGTTAATTTTAAATTTTAAATCTGTAGTATTTCAGTCACATCTGCTGTGGAAATCCTGCACTCAGTGGTGATTACAGGAGTACCACAGCATTTTTTCATAATGGCCTATGAGCCAGAATAAATGTGCTAATGGGCAAATAAGGCCTATATTCAAAATACCAATAAACATAATGAATCTCTGAGATAAAATGCTATGAAAATCAATAATAAGATTGGAAAATGTATGCAGGTTTCCTTTTTTATAGCCTAGGAAGTAATATGTCCTTTTTGATAAAGAAATAATAATTTGAATATATAATTCATATACAGTACGTATGTTAGACATTATATTCAGTTTTCTCTAAAACTGTTGATTTGTTAAGATACAATAAAACCAAATGAACAATCTAATATTTCAAAAATACCTATCCCCATCTGTGGTCCGTTTTCCTTCTTCATAGTAGGTCCACCTCCAAAATTAGATTTTTGTTCATGAGGTTGAAAAAGGCAATTAGAGGTATTTGTAATACAATGAGGTATTTGTAGTAGATAGATAAGTGGAGTTATTCTAAACAGTGATAATAATAATAATGTGTTATTGTACACATCTCTTGATTGTGGGCTTTCTAAAGATGCACATAATTTTGAAAAAAAGTCTCACCAACCTGTGCTGTATGTGTACAAGCCATCATACTGTAGAGAGGAATGCAGTAATGCTGCCATCAGAAATAATATTGCACGTGTCGCCTGTGTGAAGCATTCAATCATTAATGGCTTTGCAGAGAGGAAGAGATGTGCACAGGATTTATGGAAATCAATCCATGTTTCTTATGCAAATACACAATATAAAAAACCATGAAGGTGTTTTAACATCTGTGTAATGATACTCAGTTGCTTGATACCCTGTAGTGTGTAATATGATTTTTAATGTGACTTAGTGACAAGACGAAGGGATCGTCAGTGCTTAAAATTATAGACTGTACTGGTGCATATTATTATGTTTATACATTCATCTTTTAAGCAAGTGCATCTATCTCTCTATACTGAGAGATTGAGAAGGAAATTGGTACATATATTAAGTACACAAAACAATAGGAATAATGAAGGCAGAGGTATAAAATGCATCTCATGATCTCATAGATATTCATTATAGTGCGAGGAAAAGCAATAATTTTATCTATATTTCAAAATATGTCAAAGTTAACAAATCCATCTTCAGACGCTGGAGCAGTTGGGTTTGCTGTCAGAGAAATCTGGTAGCATTTCACCTCTCTGTTTTATGAAATTCTGAGTCGAAATATGTGACCTCTTAACATTTTGCCTGTGAAGCACATAATATTAGCCCGGAGGCCAGCAACAGTGACAAAATCTGGAAGAGAAGATGTCACTACAACATGTGTCCACGAGGCTCAGTGTGTCCCATTTCCTGGTTAGTGTACAGCCTCAGTGTACAGGCCGACCGAGAGACATGTGAAGCTCTGGCTAGAACTCCCCTCCCCTCCACTATTTCTAAATCAGTTTCCTGTACTTTATTTACTTGGACAAACAATTATATGTAACATTTGCCTCCATTTGTGTTGGCGGTTGGTTGCAGCTTTTGTTGCAGTTTTGTGTAATACCATGAACACTTGACATGAATGCATCTTCAGTGCTCCGAATGCACATTCTGCGTCAGCAATGAGACAGTTTAGCCTGCTTCCATTTGATCAATTTCCATGGTGTACAATTTATTATTTCAGCTGGAAATAATAAATACAATTGTACAGAATAATGTGATTCAGTCTTTGACTGTGACAGTGCCAATGTATTAGCAATGCCACTTCCTTTATTCTTTTTCTAATTGTAACCAGTGTCAACATCTTGTGGTCAAGAATATGCTGCTGCTTTTTCTTAATGTCAGTCCAGAAATTTCTTTGAAGGAAAGAATAATATTTCTTCTTTCTTAAGGAAAAAAAAACACACCTTGCTTTGCTCTAAATCACCCACTGGAGACCCTTCCATCTCTAACCGTGAAAAAAAATAATAATAAAAAAATGCATAAAAAGGAAAACCAGCCAGGAGCGATAAAGTGAGGAAACAATTTTTTAGCATGTAACTGATTTTCAAGCGGCCATGCTGGAGATTGTTGCCTGGAGGTGTTGTAATGTAATTTCTCCTACGGTTAGAGCACCTACACTTGGGAATGGAACACGTTTATGGAAAAGTAAATGATTGCTCAGCCTGCGTCTCAGGCCCATGGAACAGCATGAAATCCGCCAAGAACTTGTGGTCTGATATCCATGTGGACAAGATAGCTGTTTTACATCAGTTAAAGTCGAGCACAGTCACTGTGACACCTACAATAACAGCCGTGGTTCTGATAGTGTGACAATGCTGCAGATTTCTAAACAAAAAGGAATTGAACGCTGTTGTTCTTGTGACTTTCCAAAGGTTTCACTTGCGGTAATTTATTTACTAGTTTTCACAAAAGTTGTCTTTAAGGAGAATATTGCAAGGAGGCTACACTTGGAACAAATAGCAAAGTTAACACTTCAGTTATTACTTTCAGAAAGTTATTGTTAAAGTCATAAAGATAGTTAATGAAGCTGGCTGTTATTATTGTTTTTTGCAGTTGGTTTCTGAAGGTGTCTTCCTCATTAAATTCAGTAGTTACTTTTCCCCCTAGACACCTTTAAGAAGAGTGCAGTAAGTCTGCTAGCTACCCTTCAACAGGGTAGTAAAGCTATAAATATTCCAGTTGTTTATTACTTTCGGAAAGTTATTTGCAGGCGACCTGGGGGCTTGCTAGAGTCGTTCTGTTATGTGAAGGAAGGATGCACATCGGGATTTTTACTGTGCAGCGCTATCGGCTTCAGAGGAGATTTATCAATACCGAGCGCGAGATGTTGTAATTAGTTTTGAGGGACTTGTTTGGAGAAGATATATACTACTTGCTGTGCATGTGTAACAGAGTTATTGAATACAGGTGTGTGCATCAAATGTATGAGACTCTGAGGACAGCTGAAGAGGGAGAGATTTGGGACAAGTAAATCTGTGCACCTTATGCTGTATTTTAATATGCTATCCATTTGGCTTGCCTTGGCATACTGTAATGGAACATTTCTACAGTGTGTGCCCTTTGGTATGAAAAAAAAAACTGTACCTACCATAAAAAATGAGTACCAATAAATTAAAGTTTTTCACTGCCCAAATTCCAAAGTTGTCCTCCAGTTTTAAATTAGGTCATTTGGCCATTTCTTAACTCTACCTCCTAATAGCTGCAAAGAATGTCTTAGCCATGTGGGCATTGTCTGTCGCACGTAAATTAAAAGCAGCCAAGTTCTTTTTTAAGGGTGCTCTACCATGAGCGACAGCTCTGCTCTGATGGCTTGGATTCAGGACAGATGGCACACAGTTCAGTTTCAAAAGATTGTTTAATGGCATTTCATTTTTTTTAAAGCCTCCATCAAGTGAATTCTGAATTGTGTGCACACTGAGTGTGTGTATGTAAACAGTCGCACAGAATTCGAAGCATTCTGCCTCCTGTCTTGACAGAGGTGAACAACATCAGTGGGACAGTCTGGATGAGATTGAAACATCCCTACTGAATACAGAAAAAAGAACAAAACTTGCTGGTTGCAAGCTGTTCACTTTCAGAGTTGATGAGTCCCCTTCAATAAAATACATCAGCGCTTAGTATTCAGTTCAAGTATTACAGGCTAAACAGCCTCCTCCTGATTTTAACCTTTCTCTTGTTCACTCAGTTACAAGAGTGTCCGTTCCTGTCTGCACAGCTGTAACTGGACTACATGCAGAGATATTCTTGTCACTATGTTTTTTTCTTGTTTTCAACACAAATGTGCTCTGTCACAACACCTGCCCTTTTTCTTAACACCCTTTCACTTTGCGAGAGTAAAAATAACAAAACAACAATTAACCTACAGTACCCATGCAAGTTAACTTGAGTGCATTGTAAAGGATTCTCTGAAAATAATAATCATCCAATACAGTCATTGAAGAGTTTACAAAAACCAGATCTGTTGGGTGTCATTCTTGACTCCAATTTATATCTTAATTCTGTGACTAGAACTGCTTCTGACATTTAAGAAACATTTCTAAACTCAAAACCTTTCTTAATGTAAAAATGTTCATGCTTTCATGAGATCCCATTCTCCTACCCTAACTCTTTATTTGCTTTCTTGCTTGACAGTGCACTCACATGGCTTTATGGCTGCCAGTAAGCTTACTTCTCTCGCATGTCTGATCACATCACCACAATGCTGACAGCTTTACATTCGTTGTCTGAGAGTTTTCAAAATGACCTTTAGGTATCTAGAATAAAGTCTTCAGGCTTCAGGTCCCTCTTACCTTCAAGAGCTTTTTGGTCCAGGTCACTGTTTTGCGTATGAAAATGGTTGATCAGGTCCTTTCGCTGTTACACCCTGTGTTTCTGAACTTCCTTCCCAATCAACATTGAAATTTTAGACACACTAGATTCTAGAAACTTACAATAGACACTAAAAACTGTATGTTAATGTAGTGGTTTGAAATAGGACATGTATTTGAAAATTTACATGTATTTATGCTTATGTTTTTCTCAGTGCTCTGGGATATTTTGGCACGAAGGGCACCGTGTAAGAACAAATTTATATCATGTTGTGCAGAGCCATTGTACCTGGGTACTCAATTAGCACCCCAAATGCAACATTACCTATCTTGAGTGTGTAAGTGTTTGGCTGAAGTACTTGGAATGGGCTACCTCAACGCAGCACTCGTAAACAAAGAAATGTTTTATGTGCACCGAGTTGAAAAGAATTACATTTTTCCTTTAGAGAAATCAACAATGAGAGCATTTAAGTTTTGAGTTAATCAGAGGTTTATTAGGCTTAATTAGTCTTTTTACTTTCTTTCAATTAGTGGAAATTGCTGATATGCTGAAAGATCATTTAAGTGTTTTTTTAATGATCCATAAAAAATGAAGTACTGAAAATCCTGGAAACAGACAAATTACTGCATCCTGATACACCTATAAATCAACAAAAACTAATTAATGTATATGTTTGAAAATGTCTCTTACGTGTGCAAGTATTCTGATTAAATTCATAGGTTACCAGTATATATAATATCCACCTTCTTCATGCAGAAATCTTAACACTTAAGTGCTCAATGTCTTAGGAATGCTAATTAGTTGCAGTGATTGAACATTTAATTATGTTCCTGTGTAATTTCAGATTGTGCCTCAGGAAATGGCAGAGAGCTGTTTCTGGATTAAAGTCAAGGAGGAGAAGTTTGAGAGCCCAGACCTCCTCGCTCAGCTGTCCCTCACCTTCTCAACGAAGACCAAAGGTATGTGTGTTTCTCACAGGGGCTCATTCCGACAGCAAGATACGAACCTCTGGTGTCCTGGTTTTGTGCTGTGGTACATTTCCCAGTTCCTTGGAGGCATCTGAAAATTTCGAAGATGGGGGTTTGCTATGTAAAGCTTCTAGACCCTAGATCTTAGGAAAAACTCTCCAACTGATGTGCCACTCACATCGTTTTTTTGTCTTGTGATGTACAGGATCTAGGTTTACATCCTCATTTTTCAGACAATTGATCTTCAGTTAATCAAAATATGTTTAAAATGATCAGGTCTTTCCTGTTAAATGTTTGCTTGATAAACACATTCTGTAAAACCTGTCTCCTGTTTGCTGTTAAACTCCCAGTTAGCACATGCGTGATTGAGATCAGCGTACCATTTCATTTACTTTCAGGAGACTGTTCTGTGAAGACAGACAACTAGGTTGGCATTTCTGAGCTTCTATATTCTTCCTTTGTTGGTAAATGTACATGACCTCTACTTTTCTTAACCTGTTGATTAGCAGTGGGAAGGGGTTGCGGGATAATGTTGTCATGACAACTCCAGTCCATTGACTTTTCTGACAGTATGTTTTCTGGACCTCTAATTTCCCGGAATGCATTGCGGACAGATCGCATGTAGCACAGGGGCTGTCAAACTGTAAGAACACATTTCAACCTTTCAAGCCTCCCCATCTGTGGATATTCCCACACTCTCTCAGCGTCTTTTCCCCCTCTTTCTCTGTCTTTTGGCAGATGTCAGGATTGTGCATTCTCTACTGAAGAGATGCTAAAAGACATACAAATTTTAGAAGAATACATTTTCATGCCATATGGAAAGAAGTTGCAGTTTAACAGGCAACATTGTTGCCTGTTATTCTCCTAATGCAAATTGAGTGGAGTAACCTGAGAAATGTAACAGCACGAAGTAAAGAACTGCTGGCAGGCAACTTGCATGGTTATTGTCTTTGCAGTACAGGTACATGGGGAGGAAAAAGGAACTTTCCTGTAGTTAACACAAGGTTTTACTGCAAGTGTGCTTCCTCTTCTTAGTATTGAAAGTCAAACAGAGACGTTGGATTTACATACTACTGTGGACAGGTTGTTTCGAATACTCTCGAAAAGGGGCTAAAAGATTAACACTGAACAGTCAAGAAAATAAACAAGAACATCCTTTAAATTATCGAGAGCGAAACATTACCTCTAATTAATGTTGCAAGCTATATATTGGAAAACTCATTAACACTAAAACAGAAACTAAGAAACATGCTGTTTTAAGTTTTCACAGCAGGTTTGGAAGAGTTCAGTTAGCAATAGTCCTTGCTTAATTTTGCATTAGAGTATGTACAGTATACTGTATGTGCATTAGGTGTAGTACAGGTACATCTTAAAGCTTCATTTAGAAATGCTTTAACTGTATCTATGCTCTTTGTAAATAAATGTAGGTGTAAATTTATCCACTAGACTTTTCACCATCAGTCCTATCTTGTCTTCCTCACCTTTTCAAATGAGCTCTTTATGGTAATAAAGAAAAGGCAATTTCATTCTGAAAGCACCTGTTTATTGGAGACCTCTGAAAGCACAATAACAATGCCCCTGGTGAAATTGGCTGATTCATATCAATAACACCTATACAGTAATTCATTACATTAGCACTGTGAAATATATATTTTTAACAATTAAGCAAAAGGAGTTTTGTTAGTTTCATTTGTGCTTTCAGTTATAGTTATTTATTTTTAGTTGCTGATTTGACAAATATTTAGAATTGTGTGGCTTACCATGAATATTACCTTACAGATCTGCTTCAGGTTGTAACATTATTATTTAAAATGAATAATAAAAAATAATCATTTTGAGCAAATAAGCCACAAGTTAAATACATTGCCTGGTGTATAGTACTTCAGAGCTGATACGTGCCGCACATTGAGCAGTTTTAAAAAGAGGACTAACCATGAGAGTATCGCTTAACTTTTTTTTTCTTTTCTGCTCTCTAAATTTCAATGTACACTTCAATATCCAAATGTATCCATTGCCATAATTGAAAATGTTTATCGAAATTAAAATGAATATGTGATCCCTGGACACTCATACGGTTGTGAATGCATACACAGATATAAAAAAATTAAAGTTTCAAGGGCTATGATCATTTTTTAAAAGCCTTGTTTTCTTACTACCTGTGGTTTAGATCTTGCTGTTTATATGCATGTCCTGTATCGGAGTTGGGGGCTTAGTCAGGTCTCTTTTTCAATGCATTATCCTGTACTTCAGTCCTGGGGGTGACGCTGTTACAAAAAGCACTTTAGTGCCCCAGGTTGTTCTGAAATATTTCCTCCTCTGGGGCAGCTCGTGCTGGCCTGCAAAGAGCTTGTTGTTAAAACCCATGTTTTTATGGAAGATTCTCCCCGTATTTGTGTCATGCAGTGTTTCTAGCCATTAATGCAGCTCACAGGCATGTTTTTTTTTCCTTAAGGTAAACCTTTAAAGCAAGCGTTCAGTGAGAACATATTGTGAGAGATGAGAAAAGAAAGTGAAAATGCACTTGCATCACAGGGGTGCTGGTGAGGGGTGTGAAAAGCATGTTGTAAAAGAGCTGTCCCAGAGGTGTTCCAGATGTCTCTGAGGCTGTTAAAAACTCTTAGTGCAGAAGGGGATATAACTAGTGTCCTGAACTGCTAGTCGAAATTATTGAAAGGGCTGCCTGAACTATTTATTTACTCAATATTGATATTTGATCTGTTACTTCAAATAGAAACATAATTATGTAGAACATTATTTTTTTACAGAAGGCGTATATCAAAAATGCATTTAATATATGGTAATTTATTAAATTGTGTAACTTAACTTTGTACATACATAGCGGTTATAATTATACATAAACAGATGTCTTTTTCCTTTAAAAAGTCTGAAAGCTACATTTTAACTCTGGTTTATGTTTGAGGTTTTGAGCTGAAAAAAAGTAAGAAAAAATATTGAGGGTTTGTAAAATAATATAGCTTAAACATTGTACACAAAACTTAAGGAACTATAAACATAGGCTTATAAGGATATGCTACTTATAAACTTAAGCTACTTAAGATACTAAAGTTGTCACAGTTGTTTTAATCAGGCCATAAGGAAACAGTAATAACTAAAATCCTTTTTGTATCATTTGTTCATAATGGTATTGACAAAGGGCTTCACTGAGTTAGGAACATTAATAAACAGCTTGTACTGTACTTATCTTCCTGCTTCCTTAGCGTAAGCTTCGGCCTCTGATTTTTAACTTGATTTTATCACACTAGACTGTGTTCGTCTTTAAAGCAGTGGAAGCTCGTCTAAGCAAGTAAATCTGAATGCATTTCCCAGGCCTGGTTAAAAGGCACTACCTGCTGTGACCTGTGACTGCAAAATTCAAAAAGAGCAGGAAATTAGTGGTGAACGGTGAGGCTTTGCGCTTTGCAAAAAAGACTCCCTGTGCATTTCTGATCTGAGACACATGGAGATTCTGGCACTTTCTTTGTTTAGTTCTTTCTTTTGAACTTAAATCCGTTCTGCTGTACAATTTGAAATGTGTTTTATTGTTTTTTTTTTTTGCTCCCTCGCCTAAACTCTTCTCATTGTTGTATCAATCAATGGTCTTGCCGCCGTTCTGCTTGAGGGATCTAATAAGATGCACTTGTTGATTGACCATGCAACACAGAGTACTGCATTTGAAAAGCAATTTTGTAGCAAAGCTTTACTGTGCAGTTGGCACAAGATTGATGCTGGCAAACATTTTTTTTAAATTGTTTTTGTACAGGCTTCGAGTACTACAAAACAGATTTTCTGATATGGAGATACCTTCCTGAAAATATAAGCTCACTCTGTGCATCTTCTCCCTTTGGGTGTGAGAGGACCACCCGCAGTCTCTTCACTAGACATGGCGTAGAACTGTTAGGAAAATAAGACTTTAATGAACTGTTAATAAAACATTTCACGTTCTTAAAAAAATAGGCCTCTAGGTACAGCTTATTGTGTAACTCACACATAAATTAAACAGTGGGCTAGAAATCAAAACTGACTTTATAATACTTTAAAAAAAATGTTGTTACAGGTTTTCTGTTAACTAATAGAAGAAAAGGTTAGAATACTATGTGTAGAATTCATCTTTTGTTTTCCAAAGCAGGCTCGTGCACTCAAAAGATACCAAAAATGTCAGGCAGGAAGAATGAAACCAGTCCACAGACTGGCATGCTGTAGTGGGAGTAGGGAGGGCACCACACACTAATGCTCCAGCTAATTTATTTATGTTTTAACCTGGCATGAAAAGTAACGCTCACTTCTCCATAGGGAATGCTTGCCTTAAGTTTCATTATCTTTAGCTATTTTATCTCTAACTCTGTCTAATCCGATCTTCTGATAAAGTGTTAGAATGAATGGAACAGACAATCTGATTTGATGTGAGTGTCTTTTAATCTGTTTGTTACAAACCTGTCTTCACTGTGAATTCTTCACAGACAAATTACACACAAACATATAATCTTGCTGGTGGGCACCCAACACAATACTGTACAACGAAGTAAAGGCATGGGGTAAGCAAAGCTATCCATGTTGGGGCTAAAACCAGGCTGGGGAAGTGATGAATGATTAGGATTGCGAGTAAATGTATTGTTATTATTAATGTTTGGTGTCAAATTCAGCACTACAGTTTGCATTTAAGAGGAAGTCAGCTAGGGATAGGAATTACCTACATTCAGAGTTAAAGTCCAGTGTCTAGATCTACAGTTTCGTTTATGTCTACAGTAATTGGCATGTTAAGTAATAGAGCAGTATATTGTGTAGATACAGATATATTATATACAAGTACTGTACACAGATTTCAGCTTTGGCTTTACCTTAAAAAACATTTATTCTTAATTTCCTTACTTACCTGGTTCTTTGTCCTTTGTACAATTAATAGTGGTGATTTGTTCTGTGAACAAGAGTTTAACATATTAATTTACAATACTATGCATTACCATTGCTTGCTTTTAAACACAGCCAGAATCCAGGCTGTATAAGTACAGTGGCAGAACTTAAGCATTCTGCTTGACATGACCTTCTAAAAGAAAAAAATAGGATCCAAAGGGAACCATTTATCTCGTGTCGTATCACTTACTGTATGGCATTGTGATAGACAGGTACAAAACTGTTTTGGGATTTTTCTAGACTGACTGTAGGGTTTGAGAGGCAGCAAATTGAGTAGTATGTGCAAAGAAAGGGTGATCATTTTTCTGGTTAAGAAACACTAAAGAGCAGTCTAATGAAGATATATTCAAAATAATTGGCCTGTCACTGTAGCCTTAATTTATATAAAGGGAGAAATTCTAGGTTACGGTTGACCCAACAGCTAAGGGTCAAAGACACTTTTCAGTGAGCTTTCCAGTATAATAATGAATCGAAAGCTCAGTTAATGAGCCCACCCTCACCAGGACCCAGGTCTGGCTGAAGAAAAAGAAAGTTTTCTGTGACCCCCTGACTTTGCTTGTGACAGAAGGGCTCTCTCTCTCTCTCTCTCTCTCTCTCTCTCTCTCTCCCTCTCTCTCTCTCCCTTCAACACCATCATTAACTATATTGCTCAGTTATGGCTAAGATATGTACAGAAGTACAAGAATTTGTTCTTAAGTAGGTGTGCAGGCACAAACAGACCTGAATCTTAAGCTTTGTCATCCTTTGTTACCTGGTTTCTAAAAGGAGGATGAGGCCAATAAGTCAATATTTTTTTCTAAAATTAATTGTCTGAATAAGTTGTTTTACATACCACAGGACCCAAGTGCTAGAAGTTAATAATGCATATTGTTAGTAATTGTATTCTCATCTCTGTATATTAAAAAGGAAGCATTTCTAAATACCAAATTATAAGAAGCAAAAGCCATTTCTATGTATAATGTTGCAGTGACAATCATTTTAAACCCCTTTGGTTTTAATGAAGAACCCTGGTTGAGAGAAATAAATATACAGTATTGGCTGTTCAGATTTTCCTTGGTTATAATAGTTTTGTGCACAGGAGCCACACTGTATTAGTTCAGAAAGTCCTCAGCACTTTTCTGATTCTCAGGTATTACAGACTCTGAAGCACTAATTACTTTGAGGTGGCTGTTTCAGAACATGTAACATACTGTAGACTGAAGCTACAGTATGTTGTCCATCTTTGTATTTAAAAATGAACCCCAATAATGATTTGCCCTTTATGAATAGGGTTCATTTCAGCCAGGGAATAAACCAAATAAGAGCACTTCACAGGTCTGCTCCAGTTTTTTAGATACACAGAATGGAAATAAAATAAAGGATAAAAAAGATCTATATGGTGTCATAAATCAAAGTTTAATTTCATTGTTTCGGAATGTCACATCATACATAATTGGAACATAAAGTACTGTAGGAGTCAAGGGCAACATAAGTCATTATGTTCTTCCAAACAAACTTTATGCGAAAGAGTTGTTCACTTTGCTTTTTTTGATTTAAAGCCCCAATAAATGAAAAACGAGTACTGCAGTTACAGAGCTAATGCCAGCAGGGCAAGTGTGTCATTGAGCTGGCAGAGTGCGCCTGATTATGGAAGAGGCCTCACAGGTGGAGAAAAGAAAAGAGCCTGGGCGCTTCCTCACTCATTAGTGTTTAGAGCTGTCTCAACACCAAACTAAACTCCAAAGTAAGATGATAATCGTGTCATTATTATTATTTTTATTATTAAAGTACAGTGTTTGTGTGTTATGTGTTTCATCAGTTTATGTTTATCTATTATTATGACACAGAGATGAAGATCAGATTTTGGGAGCAAATGCTGCAGGAATACAGATCATTCTAAAGGGTTCACAAAATTTTCCTCACCACTGTAGGAGGGAATTTCTATATTAATCTCCTGTTGCAGTCTTCGTGTCACTGCAGTTATATGGTTATTGTGTAGTCAGGTTTTGCAGGTGTTCTGAAATATATTTTAGAAATAAAATCAACTCTGGGACAGGAAAAAAAAGAATACAACATTTGACTGACACCTATACTTAATAAATAAAGATTGTATTTCTATCACATAGGAAAGTTTAGATGGTTTAAGTGTTGCCTCCAGCTCTTTATTGCAGAGATCTTCGCTTGGACAGCTTCAGCTTTAATGTTCTGACAACTTTCACTCAAAACCCGTCTCATCTGGGAGGAGGGAAGGCAGCACCAGCACTATCCTGCTTTTCAGGTCAGAGGCTGAAACACCTGGGCCGACCTGCCGAGCCTCAAACCGGGCAGCTCGTGCCTCGCCTGTCCCACAGGCCAGCTGAGCTCGGTCTTCCTTCCTGCTCTGCGCTCCTGTTGCACCCCGGCGGGGGCATCGGCCTCTGCCGGAGCGCATGCCAGTGGTGACCGCACTTGCATCCCCGCTACAAAGCACAAGAGCCAGAAAATAATGACCTAGCTACACTGCCTTTCTAGAAGCAGTAATGATCGAGCGGTGGGAGTTTAGCTTTAGCTGTGGTTCCCTAATAACTCCCTAACAACTCTTTTAACACTAGGCTGAACTGGTTTGTGATCAAAAGCTCTCCCACTTTGTAGCCTTCTCATTCAGCTGGGCTTTGACTCTTGCTCTCCGTGGTAGTAGCTGTGCTGCCACCAGTGCAGTCTCGCATCGGGCTCCTCTCTAAAAGGTTTGCTTGCTGGATCGCCAGAAAGAAACTATCTTGTCTGTTTCATTTGTCTGTTCACTAAAGTCACTGAAGGGACAATCAAGGCAGCTGCAGTACATACTGTATAAAAAAAAAACAAGGCACTATGTTTTGATACGGAATGTGTCAAATGTAAGGTGATTAGGGGAAGCTGATTTTGTACTAGCAGTTCTCAGAGGCCCTGAATGTAATTAAAAGAGTTAGGTGAAAGAGGTGACTAAGCACATCAATCATCTATCAGTTGGGAGCAGCATGTAAATTGGCCCCCCTCCCCCCCCCCTCCACGTACTGTACACACAAACACCTCTACTGCAGAGTGCCTTTTAACCCCTTTTTATAAAGCTTCAAACTGTGAGTTACTTAAGGAGCAACTACCATTAAAACTTTTTCAATAAATTCTGATGCACCAACTGTTCGAAACTGCTCCTGAAATTAAAGAAAGTCTTACAAGGACTGAAGAAGACTATATATGATCATTGGCTGTTGCTCTCTGTAGAGCACAGCTGTTTAGTGTTGAAGCCATTTACAGCTACTGAAAGCAGCTGCCAAGCTGAGATTTCTGGTTGTTCTTATGCAATTGCATTTACTGTACTGCTCTAGAAAACTGCTCAACCTTTTACTCCTCCGAGCACATCTGAATTCTGTGCTACATCGTCTGGAGCCCAAGATGTTTAAACCAGAACGAAAACCCTCTACTTTCGCAAGGAGACAAGTTAAGTAGGTATGTAAGCCTTTGACAAACAAGGTATTATAATGATGGTTATGAAAGAGGGAACGTCTTCTGGGCCTCGAAGGCTTGTTAATACAAACCATGCACCAGTGCGCTCATACGGGTACGCTTCAGACCAAACAATTGCTAATCAAGAATCTGGAGACTGGATGTCAATATTTGAATTAAAAACTAGCTGCAAGCATTTATATATAAATTAAATTAAATTTAAGGACTGGATTTTCAAAACGATTACAACTTTCATGTATAGAACAGTTTATCTTCATGACACTGTGTACCCTATTTCCTCATTTTGTTCAGCCAACTTAATGCGCTTCTCCAGGGGTCAACTCTTCTACTCACTCACCTTTAAAGAAAATTAATAAAGGCTGCAGTAAATCAGAGTTGAGCCAAAAATATGTGTTTAACTATTAATGTTTTCTAATTAGTTTATTGTACAAAAAGGCTAGGGGGAATGACCTGGATAGTGCGAGTCGCCAATGTGTTATATCTAGAGATTCCTGTGGTTTAAAGTTAATAATGTCTTACTGTGATGCCCTACTGATTTTAATCTATTGCAGACGGTAGAGGCCTATTTAGCCCGTCTTAGTGCACTTAGCATCATCTTAAACAATATTGCTCACACTTAAGTGCTGCCACTTGGTGACGGATACATTTTTTATTTTTATTACTGCCATTATTATTTTTCTACATTTAGAGAGATACCGAATTGGATGCATTTTTATATAAACCACCTAATGAAAAAAGGTGAGCTTGTACTCCACGGTGTATCACTGTGTATTCTAACGAAACCACTGTGTGGAGGTCAGTCAACAGACCCCAGCCAAGTCATGCTTCTCTGGTCATTTGATGCAGACGTCATGACACAGAAGAGGAAGATCATCACTCGAGTTTTCTCCTGCTGCATACAAAGGTGGCCATAGCTTTTGTCAGACTACTGCCTCCTATTTTAAAATATTAGGAATTTTCAGTTATAGCTGCTACCTTACACTCATGGGCAGCCCTGAGTTAAAGTACATTCCTTGTGGAGTCTACATGTTCTCCCTGGGTCTGTGTGGGTGGAAAATGAAAAACACAGTGCCCAGAGAAGTCTGTATGCAGAGGTGTACTGACTAGATTAGTTAATGTTTCTAGAATCCCCTTGCACATTTGCATTTGAGTATGCCCTGTAATGAACTGGTACCCTATCCAGGGACAGTCTTACCTTGCGCCCTATGTTTCTTTGATAGATTTGATAGATTGTCATGATTTTTCCCAGATCCTTCTTGTGATTTTTGAAGTAGTTTAAGAGCACTAGTTGTGACTAGGCAAATGTCAGCTGGCATGATAAAAGGTAGTTTGTTTGCTGGCTGTGTGTAATGTCAGTTGTTTGTGTAAGTGATAGCTGCTCTTGATGTGGTATAGGTTTAATTGCCAGCTTGCTTCATTATTCAATTTGGCTCTCAGCTGAGCAAGTTCTGTTCTGTCATCACTTCAAGAAACATTCTCATGTTCTCTAAAATCAGTCCAGGACAGTGTACTTTTACACTCAGGCTACACCTCATGAACAAGATTGTTCTGATTCTGGGTAGAATAGTTTACATAAATAAAACATACAGTGTATAAAAGCATGGGTTTTTGTTGCTTAAATTGTATCTAAAAAAGAACTTGCAAATAAATCACTTTCCATTTCAAAGGAACTGGATGTCTCTTACCCCACTTACTGCTGACTGGTGCTCCCTGTACCAGTGTGTGATTTCCCAGAAGGTGCCAGGCCAGCCTTCCTCTTGCTTACCCAGTTCCTTTATATGGACAGCATGAAACAGGAAAAACAGTCAACATCGTTCCATTAAAGTAAGTGATTTACACTCATCATGCATCTGCAATTGGCCTTCATTAAGGAAGCCTTAGCCTATGGGGCAAATTGTAAGAATACCACAAATACAGCAAAAAAAAAAACACAACTGGTAGCTTTGCAATCAAATGTAGCCGAGAAAGACAGAGCTGAAACACAAATGTGTATATTCAGGTGAAGAGCACCTAAATCACATAAACCAGGAATGAGTACACTTTGAAAATAACGTATGGTCCTGCCAGTATCCTGATCTTACCTTTACTGAAATCCTGTAGAATGAGCTTGACTGGAGAGTGATGAAAGTGAGGGTACTGTAGCTAGTGCCACTGTGCTGGATCAAATGATTAGGGCAGAATGGGATACAAATGGATCGTGATACCCTGGTGAGTATGTGTGATGGACTGACTACAATATTTGCAGA
Source organism: Lepisosteus platostomus (assembly GCF_059453375.1). NCBI lineage: Eukaryota > Metazoa > Chordata > Actinopteri > Semionotiformes > Lepisosteidae > Lepisosteus > Lepisosteus platostomus. The sequence continues at coordinate 55,356,590 of NC_142620.1, forward strand.
TGTGAGTGCTTAGTAGTCTGATAAAATCCTTCTGTTGTCTGTTTTATTAGGTAGGTTAATAGCTTTCACAAAAGACCAATCGATTGTTATCTAGTTTTCAGTGAGGATTTCTAGGTAACCCCCTAATTGTGACCCCTGTGAATGTGTGTGTTGACAGAACAGAGAAAAAGCCCTGTACGTTTTTGTTGTAGTAATGTGTTTATTTATTCAGCAAGATGTATTCATGTGTATACATGCCTGGAGCTAGTATTTCACAGTTAGATAGCAGTGTAGCTAATGAAATTTACCTGTTTTTATAACATGCTCCCTGAAGTGAAAGTCCTTTTTGCTTTAATCATAAGTGTTCCAGACTATAGAGCAGGAGAAATATTTCAACAAAAAGTCACTTGTGAGAAGCTGTGTGCTTTACATTGCTATCAGTCCATTCAGGTAATGAATCTCCATTCGTCTGGGTGGGCAGCCATTTGCAATATGTGGTCATAAATGTTTAGTACTATAAGCTGGCCACTGCAAAAGCTTAATGGGGTTCTTGTCCAGTGAGTGGCCACACAGTGTAAGAATTGTGATTCTAGCCACTGGTTGTTTTCAGCTGGTTATATTAGAAGGAATTGGAATATACGCCTGATACCGTACGTCAGTGTTTTCTAACGGAGACTTCACCCAGACAAATCAAAAAGCCCTGATGAGAGATAACCCCTAATGTTCCAGGACAGCTGCTTTTATTGTCATCACCTCCACTGATCACAGTGTTCATTTTGGACTCTCTCTCTATCAGTTCATTAGCCTGTTGAAAAAAAAAAGTTTTCTTCTTTTATTTATGCCTTGTAGTTTGCCTGTGACACATTCCTGGTAAGTAGCGTGCAATTTTGTAGTAATTAGGTAATTATTTTTCATTACTGCAGAAAAAAATAAAATTAACAAATTAAACAGAACCCATATTGAACGAAGGACATTAATAAATGCAATTACATTTGGCTGTTTTCTGTCCATAAATAATTCAGTAGAACACTCCATGCTGGGATTGCAAAAAGAGGTTAGTTGTTCATATGTACAGTATAGTGATAATATAAATGTAGTAGCAAGGGTCTGCTTTTCAAATGAGAGGAATGATGTACTGATCATTGTATAAAGCACATTTAATTGCTCAGTTTTCACCAAGACGAATTTTTCTTTACTCAATATAACTTCCAAACTTTACTAATGTTTGACTTCCCAAAAACATAACATTCACATTTTCAAAGGACTTTTAGGAACCTGGGAGTTTGCATGGTTCGCCCATGAGGATGCCCACTGTTTGCCTAGATGCTCCTGAGGAATCTTTGACTTCATTTTTCTTCCTCACACGTTCCTTTTTTAACTCGGAAAATCACGCATGAATATTGTATAAAAAGTGGGGTGGGGGGTGAAACCCAATGTAAGTTTGATCCTTCTGGGGGTGAACAAACAAACATTAACATGGAAAAATTCCTCAGGGCAACACTGAACATCACAGCTCTAGGGGAGATTCTGTCTATGTTGTGGTGCCTAACAATAAGCAAGAGACAGAGTCATCTCACTGGAGGCTTCCTTTGAAAGCCCAATGGTTTCCCTTATAAAAGTTTAATGTCATTGTGCAATGGATGGAGTACCAGGCAGCATAGCAATAGCATAGTGGAGCTTTCTCAGTGTTTTGAAACACAAAACGGCAAGAGTGCCCAAGCTAGTTAGTCCCTCTGAAGCGAGGAATGCCCCTTTTTCTTCTCTGCACATCAGTTCTCGTGGGGGAAGTTTTTCCACAGACTCTCCTTCCTTGGTGAGCCCTGTGCAGGCATGTGAGTTTTTGGAAAATGAGAAGTGTGTCCTTGCTTTGTTCTGGTTGTGAAGCTATTTGAGAAGAAGCCTAGAAGTGCTCAGTAACACAGAAAGACTGTAAGACATGAAAGAAAACCACGTCGCAGTGCTTGAGTAGATCAGTGTCAAGTGGTCTGTATGCCTAAGTTTAGCACCTGCTGTCAACAGATGTAAAAACAACTCAAAAACTCAGCGTGACAAATTGAAAAAAAATATATTCTTAAAGCAAGCTCTCCATCTTTGAAGCAGTGATAGGGCTAAATCTCAGAACTCTGAAAACTCTGAGGATGTCAGCGCTGACAAGATGATTCCATCTGGATACAGATTTGCATTTATGTAGAAAGAAGCACGCAGACATTTGTAGTCTGCATGTTGAAATCAAAACTGAAAGAAGAATGACCATCAGGTTTTTCTGCAGCTAACTCGATTTGCATAAATATTTTTTTTCAAACTTAATCTTTTTTTTTACAGAAAAGATCAGGGAACTAACATAATACCAAAAACCCTCCCTTCTGTCCCCTTCTCCAGTCTCCATTCTGTAAGGATTGATTGAATCTTAATTTAGAAGCCATTGTAAACTTTCAAACAACCATTTTGTAGAATGCTATTTCTATTAGATCTGGGATTGCAGTACTTTCTTAAAGGGGAAGTTGGGGCCAGCCCAGCAAGACCTACAGTACCTGTCTTCCACGTTGCCATTCCACGCTGGCTTGTAGATCAGTACCCATGACACTCAGGTTGTGAAGAACAGGGCTGCAATACACAATAGACTTTTATACAAAGCATTCTTTCCATTCCCTGGTATTGAATAATCATCTGTTTTTTTGTCTTAATTATCTGTAATTTTGGGTTAAATGTTTAGCGTTTACATCTGTCTAAATGGATATTTACAGCGGTAATGACTGCCTAATTGCTTTCATTTCAGGAAATATCATTTCTTTCTGTAAGTGAAGAGGGTCACGGATTCAAATTTCTGCTGGTCTTCTCTCACTAGAGGGGATAAGTTTGAGCTACAGTACAATCACATCCGTTTTGTGTGATTCAACTACAGCCTTGACAGAAAATAGGCACTGAAGCAAATAATGCAGCTGGAATTTTTTTTACTTAAAATGACTTAATTGTCTTGTTTCCTAATTCTTTTGGAGGATGTGTTTTATGGGTATCGGCCGCAAAAGTGGAAGAGTGGTGATAATATAATGTATGTACAGTAGGTGATTGAATGTTGTTCTGCATTTCACTCATTCTTTATTCTTCAGTCATTTCCATAAAGTAAATGGCATGCAAGGCCCAGTTTTTAAACACAGTCGACAGTCCACTAAGTTAGCATGCTTTGAGGGATGTTATTGTGTTTTAATTTCTCATTGAGGCTCTTTGGGGCTTAAAAAGAAATTGGTTTGTTTCCAGCTGTGTGCGGTGGGTTTTGAATGAGGCAATCTGTTTGAAAAAACTGGTGCAAACTCTTTACTTGTATGGCTGCCATATGTGACAAGGCTTTGCTGTTATGACATATTACTGGCCGGAGAGTTGCAAAGAGAATTTTGTTAGTGCGAATGCATGCCTCAGTAAACAATCAATTAGAGCAGGTCAAGCTCAAGCTGTTACCTCACTGAAAATAAAACATATCGATTTTCCTTTTTTTTATGTCAGCGAGATAACATGGATTTGCAGTTGGGACACTGTTGTCATTCACTGTTGACGTTTAAGGGATGCATTGGGTGGAATGAGAGATGGCATCACATGTCTAGCGCAAAGAAAGAAGACAAGTGAAAAATTCGGAGAGGCAAATGTGAAACCTGTTCCTCATCTGTCCAAGAGATTCAACTGTACAGCTTGCGTTGGGAATGCGTCTTCCTGCTGCACTTTTATCAGGCTCCCTTTGGGCTGCAGCTCCTGTTATACTGATTGCAGCATTTCAAAGTCTTTCCTCAAAGCACTGCAATTTCAATCACAGCGTCCAAATGCATCCGAGGATTTCTCTCAGCTCCACCTGATTCATCTGCACTGAAAGCGAGCTCTGTGGGCACACAAAATAAAAAAAAAAATCCGCTTTTAAATTGTGTACTTTCACTTTTTAAATGGGAGTCTATCCCTGCTGGAGTAACCCAGGCTGTTTGCTTTTCGTTTTTTGTTTGTTTTGTTTCTCCTTGATCTTTGGTTCCTCTTGATTTTGAACCGAATGAAAATGAAGTAGGCTTTTTTTGCCCCTCCACACAAGAGCAGAACAAGAAACTCTAAAGAATGGCATGTATATTTTCAAAATTATACACTGCTTAAGCCTGAAGGGAAAATTTGCTCTGAAATGTAGCATTTACTGCCTTTTTCTAAAAACATGTTTTATTAAAGAGGTCCAACATATTACAGTGGAAGGATGTTTAGAGCCCCAAGCTTAGAAGTGATGAAAGCTTTGGAGCCAAAATTCAGCTTTTTAAATGCAAGACAATTTTTAAATTAAGTTATCTGCTATTGTTGGACTTTTGAAAGTAAATGTGAAAAGGTATAAACAGTACTGTATAACCTTACAGCAGTGTCTTTGCTTTGCTCTTCATTCAGCAGTTGATGTGAGTGTGGTAAATCAGGGCTCATTTATTGTGTATCTGCAGACAGAATGGTCAGGTGTTTGATGCCGAAACATGTTTTATATTTATATCTATATCACTATGTTTAGTAATGCAACTAACAAAATTTTACAAATTCACCCATTCACCCATGATGAAGCACACATTGTTATTAAAGTGAGTTATGTGATCCATAATTACTGTACATTAGAAAGCCTTTGTGAAAATGTGATCCATTTAATTCACCATTCAGCCTTCCAATCCATTGTCCACAACTTTTGAGTTTTAAACTGACACCTTCAGCCTTGAAAATTGAATCCATATTTGTTCAGACAGTTGGCAACTTTGATCTTTCTCAAAGCTTTCTTGCTGGTTTATTTAGATAAACTCAGGTTACTTCTTAACCTTTCTGAAGCCACTGGGCTGCATAAGAGTATCAACCACATTTTTAATGCACTGCCTTCTGTGAACTTCATCACAGGATGGTGGTGTTGTTTAATCCATGGCTGTTGCATGTGTATATTAAAAAAAGGAACCTGCATGAAAAAAAGGAGCAAATGTACAGGAATCAGCTGGATTTAGCTACTGTATATGAGTAGATTAGTTGGTCTTAAATACTGTAGGTATACATAGGTGTTTTAATTGATAAATATAGGTGTCTATATCAATCAATTCACTAGGCCTTTGCAAGTAACACCCCTTGTCTTTGGTGGAAAAGAAGGAACATGAGCTGAAGATATACTGTCCCTCTTTACGTCTCATAAATTCCCTGCTTCTGAAGAATTGAGCAAACATGCAGCAGCTCCTGAAAGTTTACATTTTAAAGTAAAAGAAAAGTTGTTGTTTTTCTCTGTGATTCTGTCTGGTGTGGATAATGAGGATTTGTTTGTTTTTTGTTATCGGGGTTAAAGTTGAACGCAAGCTTCTGAAAGAGATCCTGGGTTATCAGTGATGGTGTCTTAGGGATTCTCTTCCCAACCAGTTGCAAAATCTTTTTTTTCTTTTCATTTCTTTCATGTTTTTTTTTCTTTCTCTTCTACATTCTACTCAAATCTTTATCACCCTGACCCCGTTAGAGCAGATGTGGTTAAAACCTCTGCTTAAGCTGTCAGATGAGGTGGACAATGTGGTGTATCCAGTATCTGTAGGTATTAATGCTGCCCTTGTTCTTAATTCTTGCTGTTTCATTTCATTCAAAGTCTTGAATTGGCACATAAGAAAAGCAAATCTTGACATTTCCCTGCAGGCTTACTCCCACTCCATCACATTTATTATTGTTATTAATATTGATAATTGTACTTTTGATTTCCTTACTGCCCTCCTTCTCAGTCATCTTGGCTTCACTGATGCTCTGCCCCTGGTAATATTTCTGTGCAGCAGCTAGAACTGTGTTTCTCCTTCTTCAGTGTTCGTCTTTGTGATACTGGCATCCTTTCTGCTTAGAAAGTGTAGATCTATGAAAATATTCTTCAGAATACTCAAGAAATGCATTGAGCTCATAAGTTTAATGCTGACAGTAGGTTTGTAGTCCCCTCTGTGTTTATATAAGATTTAAGCTATAATATAAGCTGCTTTATGTTGCAAAGAGTATCCTTTGAATGAATACACGGTCCCAATCTAATCTCACCAGATGGTTTTGATGTACTCATGTGACACCATCTAAATGCTGCATATCACACAATATTGGGTGCTAATGGCTTTTCAGAGCTTAGCCACATCTCATTGATTGCAATCAGTGTTATCCCAGGAAACTCTGTCTTTTATACATCCTCTACTACTGAATTTTTAACGGCCAATTTTGTTTCCCCCAATAACATAATTAAACATATCTCACAACAGGGTATTTCAAAGGTAAGTAGGAACCAGCTGGACATGTTAAAAATTGTGATTCGGCAGCAGAGTGTACCATGTACACAATATGTATTTCTGTTGTCATTTCTCCAATGTTGCTTGCTGTGTAAAAACATGCCAGAAGAAGGTGTAGAATTAGGGTTTTTCATTCCAGGCTGCACTGACAGCTAAGCAGACAGATTTAGTTCTCCTAAACTCCTAATTGCAAAGGTGGGTCACAGAGCAAGGAGTAATTGGAACACAAAGTCAGCACACGGAGGCTATTTAATTCTCTGAAGACCTCAGAAGAGCACAAGGGAAAGCTGTTTGTGTGTTTGCTGTGGCTAAGCTCTGAAAAAAAAGTGGTTTACAATATGCAAATTAGCCACAAAGTTAATACTTAAGGTCCTTCTGTCCTTTTGTAGCGTGTTAACTCAGCACAACCTTGCATGGTTTTTAAGTGGAAAGACAACTTGTCAATTGATATACAATATACAGGTACAGTATGTGTGCTCAGAATATTCTTAATTTTGTAAACAGGATGCTGCATCAGTACTGTGTTGTTTGTCTTTAATGGGTGGTACTGTATTTATGATGCACCTCACCCTTTACTGGATTTTATTGGATGCAAAGGTTGTGAAGGTGAATATGCCGGGTTGCTTTATTTCAGTTAATCAGTAATTCTCAGTAGTGAAGGGTGCGACGCTTGGAAAGTTATCAATTAGAAAGCTGTGTTCTTCTAAACTGTGAGAGTAAGAACTAAGCCAAGTTCTTAAGCTGTGGATGAGAATTTTTTTAATGACTCTTGCACACTATATCTAGCTAATTACTTGCTGTCTCAATAAGTAAAGTTTTTTTTTTCTTTTGCGTGTACTTGCTTGGTCATTGCCACATGAGCACTGGTGCGTGGCATTAATAAGGGCTGGTGGTGTATAATTAACACAGGAGCAAACATCCCCAAAGGGTGAGATTAGTGATAAACGTATTAGGAACAATAGCACCCAGGAGGGTCGACTGCAATCTTGGAGTCACTGCTCCTGGTGCTGAAGTTTGTGCATCTGTCCCATTGGGTGATCCAATGCGTAATAACTAGACATTCATTCCTTTGCTCATTCAGATCTTCCTTTTGCTTCCCTTTAGTAATGCTGATGTCAGAAAACAAATGGAGGAGCGTAGATTGGACTGTGGTTCCCTGGTTACTCGGTTAAAAATGAATTTTCCATGCGTTTTAGTTAATTGCTCTTGGAAATGTTTTATGAGATGTAAAAAGCAATTACAGTAATATTAATTTAAATACAATATGTGATGTTACAAAACCTGATAAAGACAAAATATTCACAGAAATACATGGATTACCCTGAAGAAAGTAGGTCATCCTTGACCCAAGCTGCTTACCCAGCCACAATGTGCTCAAATCACTTTATGCGTTTTTAAATGGACAATATATAATGGAGCATGTTTTTTACTGCTGCTAGCAAAATATATGAATGTGATTTTGACCTTTATATCACTGCATATCTCTTATTTTGCAGTTGATCCATTAAGGCTCTTTTAGGTTCTTTTATGTTGAACTTCAGGGTGCTCCAATCCATAAAATAAATAAAAATAAATCTAAACTCCTAGCATGTTCCCTCTTCCATGAAGTACTGTATACAAGTGACTGTAGAGAAAAATATCCTTGAAATAAATAGTCTAATTGCAGTACATTAAGCTTCACCTGCAGATGGGTTCTGTAGTGTTATGGTTATAGATCTCAGGATGAATGACTCAGATGTTGGAGGCTTAGACAATACTGATTATACGACTTTAACCCCGCCCTTTTAAAGGATCAACTACAGTAGCTGAAGCGGAAACACCTCATTTATAATTACCTTTCAGGCATGTTTTTTCTTGCCTTTATTAAGAGCTTGCTGAAAACAAGTGACATAACCTTTGTTAACTGGACAGGCTTCCCATCTCAGCATCTTCCTTTTTTAAGCTCGTATTAATCGAATGCTGTGATGTCTGCAAATTCAAGAAGACAGATGTCCTGACAGATGCCAACAATGTCTATACCCCAAAGGAGATAGGAAATATGGTTTGTCTCTGCGTCTCTGTGTCTCTGAGTATTTTTATGCAATGCTGGACTATGTAAAAGAGCTGCGTAAATGACTGCAGAAATGGTTTGTGAGCATTTGAAGGTTTTGCTCTCTATCTGGAAAGTGTGATGCCCCTTATAAGATTATTTCCCTCAGTGGAGGGAACTGCTCTGGAGGGCGATAGAGTTCATGCTGCATCTATAGAATATGCTGGTGCGTTCATCATCCTTACAGATTATGGAAACACAAATAGGATTTAGTTCTTTTAGCTTTTAGCTGTAGAGCGAAAAGCAGATACTTAGAGAGAAATGCTAAGCCATGTTAGTGAATTGGATATGCAGGGATCCTTCAGAAATCAATAAGATCATTTTAATGATATAATGGTCAGTGTGCTGTGATGGGCTATAATGAGCTGGAGGCCTGCTTTTAAAGTTTTGTGTCTTTTTGTTGCTGCTTAGCTCCAGTGTTCCAGTTACACAAACCAGCAACTAAACCCCAGGAACACAAGAGTACATTAAGAGATACAGGCCCATAATTACCTTTTAGATATTGCTGATCCCTCTGTGGTTTTGTATAAATTCCTGTGTACTACATAGCTGTCAAGGGCTCTAAATTGGTGGGGCACTGCTGCTTGAAAGTGCTACCAACTAGCATGAAGTTCATGTCATTGAAATAACAAAGAAGATACTCTTCACACTAACACCCTGTTCCAAGCTTCTGCTCCCAGAGCTGTCCTTTCTCCTTTTAAGGTGTATATTGCTGGCTTGAGCACTTTGATGATTAAATGGTTATTATGGCATTGTGGTTGTCACTTTGAAAGTGGATCCTGTTCGTGCCACAAAATCATAATTCATTAACTCCTATGAACCTCAGAAATGGCTTTCTGCAGTACATGTCGTCGTTCCTATGGCAACTGTCAGCTACTTGAGATTGACAGTCCAGGTACAGTAGGTGCTACAGGTATCTGAAAATGTGGCTCCGTGCAGGGGGCTCTTAGAGGGTGACTGTTTGGCTGCAGTTGTTTATTTTTTGACAGCGGTCCACTGTTAAGTATTGTGTGAGTGGGTGGAGTGTTTATGGACATATTTCTGGAGAGAAGTGAATTGAAATTAAAAAAGTGTTATTGAAGACTGATCTCAAAAATTGAAATGGAAATTCTAATGGTACATGGACCTGTTACAATAACCATATGGAGTGCTGTTATTGTGACTTCATAGGGAAATGTAATAATTATGAACCAACAGTAAATTGGGAGTGGATCATGTTAAATACAAAATAAGAACTGTTATCTTTGTGATTCTGTGTTAAAGCAGTTCACCTTCATGGTTTGCAGACTGATCCCAATGTGATGGTAATAAGATGAAATTCTCAAGTTTTCATGTAATATATTATTACAAGTACCAGGGTTTGCAATGACTTGACAATAACTAAATGCTATTTGTCTTTTTTGACAGTATGCATAAAACAAGTGGATGCCATCTGACTTTTAATTGCATTCTCAGCAATCAAAGTGCAATGCCATTGCATCTTGCCATTCCTGTTTTCTAACCCTGCTAGTGAGAGGATTGAACAGCAGAGGGAGACCTTGGTCTGGGGCAGGCTTGCTAGCCTGCATGAATTCCCCAGGATCGAACGCTGTTATTTTTCCTGGCTTTAGGCCAGAATGTACCTCATTGTTCTGTCTGTTATAATTAAGTAAACCCACTGGTCGAGTAAACAATCCCAAATGGGGGAGAGGAAAAAAAATCAAAGCTCTTCAGCATTATTTTGTCTTGGCTGTAATTGAATAAGGGTGGATTTCAAGTTCTCAAAGCTTGAGCAGATCTGTGTCTCTCACAAATTGGGCCAAATTAATTTAACACATTATCAAAAATTAGAATTGCTGCTTACCAGCAATTACATGATTTAGCTGCCGTTATCCACACTGCATTGATTAAAGCTGTCAGGTTAACTGAATGGTGGTAACTCTTGATGGTTACTTCGCCATGTAGCTGTTTTCTTACTGTCTGTTCCCTCACTGTAAGGAATCCAGACTATTCTATGGAACTGCCCCATTCCGGTCTTTTATATAAATAAGAATTCAAGCCATTAAGTGGATTTATTTCAGATACTACAGATATTACAGTTCTTTTCTGTATCCTACAGAACACATTTCTAATAATTGTAGTAAGGCAAAATCTAAGGAATATTTGTCCATGTCATCTTTCTCTGTGTGACAGAAGTCCAACTTGAGTACAGCCCTCCCCTTTCCCCCCTGTGTTTGTGACCTATTAGTTAATATAGTGGTTTTTGCACTGTGGTGTTTGGTAAACATTTTCCAGACTCCCCAGAGACAGCAGGAGTGGCTGTCAGTGAAGCAGGCTTGCAGCACAGCTGCCATGACCCCATGACAAGAGAAGGTGCAGATGAGAGGGAGACCCTAAAACAAATGGGGGTACTTTAGGAAAGGGTGGTGAAGGAACAGGAAATCAGCTTTGAAGCTTGATAATAAATTAAGATTCACATGTTCAGACAGGGCAAAAATTGGGTAAAACTTGTTTGAGGCTGATACATGCTTGTTATCTTTCTGAGTAGTCAGTAGTTAATATGGTATACAGTATGTACAGTATAGCCCTGGATGGATTAGCTGAAACTTTATTGCAACACCTGAAGTCTCACATGTTCATAATTAATGCAATTAATATGTTTTCTTTTCCCTGCAATGAAAATAATATACTCATATAGTAAGTGCCTGTATACGTCATATGACATTGATATACTGAAGAACAAAGTAGACTGCATTTGTGTCTGTTAAATGCTCTTGTTCCGTTTCCAGAGCATATGGATAATTAGACAATTTATTAAACTTTGATAAATGTGGATCATTATCCACATAAGGACATGACAGACCCGATCTCTTCTGTTATTATTTCGTTCTCGTACCAGAGGTAGATGTGATGTGATTGTGATGCACCAGGTGTTTCCAGGTCTCTTTTTCAGCCTCCTTCCTCCTCCTGCCCCTGTAGTATCGATCGGAACACAATGCACTTTGCCATGTTGTAGGTCTGTGTATTGTGCAGAAACATTATTGCAACAAAATGTTAATCTTGCCATTAAAAGATAACTGACATGAGATAAGAAGCAACTTTTAAAATCATTTTTCACTTTTTCCACAGATGTCAAGAGTTTTCATTAGTGCATTAATAGTGGCCGCGGAACAGGCTTTTTCCATATTAGAGCTTAATGGAATTAGATAATACGGAACTTGGTAATTTGAGTGGTGATTGTTTCTTAGAGGCCTTTCTTCAGCTTCATGGCTCTTGATAACTGCAAATCATTCCATTATTAATATTGACAATCTCATTGGTTTTAAGACCATCGCTGTCAGGAAGCAACAAAAAAAATCAATGGCTGTAAACATGTAAACTATATTTTTATTAGGAAATTCAAGCAGAGAACACAATCATAACGTTAATGCACAAATCAAATGACCATGCTAATACTGCATTAGTCATAGCAGAAGGGGAAGTGAATATGGTCATGACTCTTCAGTAATTCAGTATTCTGGTAAGGACCATGGCTCATCTCCCTTTGAGAGTCCTGTTTGGGACACACATAGCCTGTTGATCCCTGTTTTATCTGTTATTTCACTTTTGAGAAGTGGAACATTGCGATTCCACACAGCATGAGCAACCAAAACCCTTTTTGTTTTTGGTACTGCTGGGCTCCTCCAGGCCCCACCTGTGTTGAGCTTTCAGAGCAGGTTCAGTTTGTATTGTGATCATGTCGTGCAGGAGGTTACAGATCCTTTTCAATCTGAAAAAGTATTGCTTAATTTGATTAATAAATATGGGGCAGAAATCTCTAAGGAAATGTCATAAGGTCATTTAGATGTGTAATTTTCAGCAGTCTTTGTAAGTTTCTTACAGAAGAAGTTGAATTTTGGGGGAAAGTGGACAGTGGGTTTTTCTAAGAGCAGTAGGGGGCACTGTGTCACTGGTGACTGCATAGTTTCTAATTCAATTTTACAACACATTTGCCCACATTGAGCAAGAAATTATTCTTAGATCTTTCCCTTATTGCATGTTATCCATTTGCTTTTAAATCTACAAATTATTATTTATTGCTTAATCTGTTGTTTTATTGCAGTTGAAAATGCGGCTGATCTTTTTTATTTCTACTTAATTGCTGCTGCAAATGTTAAAGCGATACTTTTTCTTACTAATCACATTGGACTAAATCTTATTAGAGCTGGCATGGGATTCCAGCAAAGTATTCATTTCCACACATTTCTGTGTCCTGGTGTTTGCTTTCTCAGACTGTGCTGGTTCATGCATTGTAGCATACTGATGTTAGTCTAGCCTCTGTTGAACAACATTTCATTCTTATTAAGAGCTCAGGCATGCAACATGCATGCTACACAGAATTACAAGCAAAATGAAAACATATTAATGTGTTTAGTTATGAATTCATGTGCCATGATATGCTTTAGCACAACATGCAAAAACCCCACATCCAGCAGATGTACAGTAGAGTAAAATCTGTATCCCGTGAAAATAGATTTAGCCAAAAATATCATTTGAAGCAATTTGTGGTCAGATTTTTCTTTTGCCTTTTCCCATCACATCATAAGTACTTCAGGGAAGAAGTACTGTATCACATTTCCATGTCCTACTATTAAAAGTTTCTTGGAAGTAATAATATATTCTTTGACTTTCCCTTTTTGTAAAAATCTTACAACTTTTTAATAATAACAGAGTTATGTACAGTACATAAAGGTAGTTGTCTTTCCCTACCTGAAAAGTCTGCCTGAAGAAAGAAACAATTAAAGAGAAAAGAAAATCATTGACAGATGGTTCAGAGTATATTATAGTCCTAAAATTTCACTTAAGTATGATTAAAATGGGCTATTTTTAAGCATTTACTGGAATTTAGAAAATTGAGAGAAGGATTTTTCTTTCTAGTATGCATTCTCCATAGGTCAGCACTGTTACACATTGTATTTCTAGGTAAAACTCATGAACGCACATTTGCTCCCTGGTTTCCTGATGCCAGGCTGCTGAGATAAGTTTCATTATCTGAATGTTTGTCATGGGCACAACCACATTCATCTAACAGCATTAATATAACAGAACAGCTGGATCCCTCTCCAATGGAGTTTCCTTGTAGAACTGCAGATCTGCCAGTGGTAGCACTTTTAAAAAGGTACAGGGAAAAAGCACAGGCAATAAGTGTGCTAATCAACTTTTTGTGGTTCTTATCATCAAGGCCAAGAATCCTAAAATCCTGCTTCTCGAACCTATAGTACAACAGGTACTGGTTGCTGCTGGAAGAGGTGTTAGTGGGGCCAGTGGGGGGCGCTCACCCTGCGGTCCATGTGGGTCCTAATGCCCCAGTATAGTGACGGGGACACTATACTGTAAACAGGCGCCGTCCTTCGGATGAGACGTAAAACCGAGGTCCTGACTCTCTGTGGTCATTAAAAATCCCAGGGCGCTTCTCGAAAAGAGTAGGGGTGTAACCCCGGTGTCCTGGCCAAATTTCCAATTGGCCCTTACTAATCATGGCCTCCTAATAATCCCCCTCTATGAATTGGCTACATTACTCTGCTCTCCTCCCCACTGATAGCTGATGTGTGGTGAGCGTTCTGGCGCACTATGGCTGCCGTCGCATCATCCAGGTGGGGCTGCACATTGGTGGTGGTGGAGGGGAGTCCCCATTACCTGTAAAGCGCTTTGAGTGGAGTGTCCAGAAAAGCGCTATATAAGTGTAAGCAATTATTATTATTATTATTATTGTATTTGCGAGGAGAATATGTATTTACTTTAGCTTCAAATTTACTTTTGCAGTGACTATCTTTGCTAAGAAGTGGATGTGGATAAAAACAGTATTCAGAAGAAGTAAAAGAAGGGTGGGTGGGAGCTTTATTGCAGGTGCACAAGCATTTTAACCAAGAGGCCACACGTAGCTGGTAATGTGGGCGGACTTGTAATGGGCTACACCCATAGGGCCTTGCTGTAGACTCCACGTCTTCAAGGCTGTGCTGGCAGTGGAGAGATTGCTCCGATAAGGGGGCTGTTTCTTCACTCACTCCATTGCCACATTCCTGAGGTTCTGTTTACCTTGGAGACAGCATGTTGCTTTTGCTTTATTTGTTGATTTGTTTATTGTATCGAACACAATGTGTGTATGCCCGCGTGTGGATAGAAATGTCATTATAGCACAATTTGCCAGTTCGATAAGCCTGAAAAATCATCATGATATGGAGGGAAATAGAAGACTATATCACTATCAGTTATTATCTTGAAACGTGCCAGCTGACTAGTGCTGTGATTCGAGGATAGGCCTATATGTCACCAAGATGCAGCCATTTGTTATTAGTACATGGTTCTTGCCAGCCTAATGGAGGATACAGGACTGAAGGCTTATTCTGTCTTTTAGATTTTTGTTTCTTTTTTTTATTTGCAGGAGAAAGAAGTGGGTGTGCTGTTTCATGGTGCTTTGCATAATAGCATGTTAAAGCATTAACCCTGCATGCTTCTGTTGCTTTGTGAGTCCAGGTCTGCCTCTGTCTATCGATATACTGTACTAGGATTGTGTCTTATGAAGAAAATGTTACACTGTCTTTAATATTTTATACAAACCTGGTACAAATATTCTGTTTCTGCAAGATGGGTCTGCGTTAATAATTTATATTACTTTAAAAAGAACCTTATCCTGCAAGCTATGAAAAGGTGCTGTTGAGAATTGAACAGGTTTGGGGCTCACAGATGCTCCTGCAATTAAATCCTAGCAGTATGGAAAAAATAAAAACTTGAGCAGTTTGAAAATAAAACCTTTAGCTTTCTAACTACTAGGTGCATCATTGCATTAGCATGTGCCAAACATTCATCGCTTACCCTGTGCTGTCGTGCTTTATGGGATCAATACGTTAGAACAGTTGGATCCCTCTCTGTTGGAGTTTGGAGTTTGACCCCGTCTGAGATCAATGGATAGAAAAAAACTAATTTTTGAAATATAACAATACTTAGAATAATTCCCTTAAATATGCTGCTTTTCATAGCAAAAGTTCTCAAAGCATCTTACAGAAGACTGACTTCTTCCACTCCTGAAGCACTGCTCCACCTGGGTGAAACTATCAACCATTCTGCATCAGCTGCACCGTAGATCAGGTGAGGTGAGCAATGACTTCCTCAGCTGAATCAAGGGGACATTTAGGAAGACCAGCTTGTACAAGTTTGTGCTGTACAAGAGTGAAATTTAGCCAGAACACCAGGGTTACCTCACCTTCTATTTAAGACAATGTCATGTGACTATTAATAATGAAGTAGTTAAGATCTTGGCTTACCATTTCACCCGAGCCATGGCACCTCCTACAGAACATTGTCTGCCTTAGCTATCAGATGATAAAGCTGCTGCCTATTTGATTGTAACAGGGAATGAATAGATAAATGAATATGCAGTGCATTAGATGTGTACATGCATGATGTAGAGATACCTGTGCATAGTACTGTATACACAGTGTATAAAACAGTATATGTCTGTTTATAAAATATCTATGCACTTTTGGCTCACAAATGAGTCAGTTCTGGAATCTTCAAAAACTTAAAACAAAAAAAGAGAAATTTTACATCTTGAAAAATATAGAAAATTGAGGCTTCTTACAAGATTCAAATAGTGATATGCTTCCATCATAGATGCCAGCCGTTTAAGCAGTAAGCTATGATTGATGAATGATTGATGTATCCTCCATGAACTAGTTCCTTGGTGGAAATATGCCACAGGAGATAATTGTCATCTGAGACTTACAGCGTCTTAACGATGACCTTCTGATGGAGATTCAGAGAGCTTTGAGGCTCAGAGAAGCACCACCTCCCCTGGTTTAGCGCTCCTGTCCATGGGGCCCACGTACTGTGACAGCTCAGATGGCATTAATTCTTTAATGTAGTTGAGCATTTGTGATTTCAGAAAAGAGGAGTAAGAGCAGTTAGAGAAGTGCTTGATAATACTCAATATTAAGGTGTGAATAAGATGAAGCAGAAAATGCAACTTGTGCTCCTGGTAAGATTGTATGAACAGGGAGATGTTTTTTCTCTGTGATCTTTCCAGGCAAAATAATATTTAATGAGTTAATGAAAGCATCCTCAAAGAGATCTTGTGCAAGGTCTGGATGACTAAAGGCCATTATACTCCTAATCATCAGTTATCCACCGCAAAACACAAAAGAAAGTCTTGTACAGTATGGAGTTCTTGTTGTTTTATGTGTGTTGAAATCAGAAACACACAACAACACAACTGCTTGACAAAAAAAAGGCAAGCAGTTCGTGTTTGTCTTTTATTAGCTTTAGCGGGGATGAAGATGATGTAATGTTTTTCTTAAGTAATAGACCTTAAAACTGCAGAACAAGGCATTACTGGTAAAAGTACAAACATGATGTCAAAATGCCCAGCTATTAACTCAGGGTATCAGAATGAAGGAAAGATTCAATTTCTTAACACAGTTAGTTCAGAGCTTCAGCCCAGTCTGACCTGGTCAGGTAGGTCTTGGATCGCCAGTCATGAGGGAGCTGGTTCTTGTCATATAATTTCAAAGGAAATTAGTACTGGAGGTTTGAAAATATAAGAAGGTCATGAAAATATTGTATTTGGAGAACATGAGATGGGTGAAAAAAATATTGCTACAACTGATTGCCGTTGGTCAATATGATATTTAATGCATGTCAAATCAGTTCTGATCAAACACCTAGATTCCAAATGTAAGAGATCACCTTCATAGAACAGTTACACACTACTGTAGATGTGCCAGCTTTATAATAATATAGTAAAGCTTTATTTTCAGTTACAGTGTGTGATAATTTACCATTCTGTGATGGAATGTTGTAGTATATTTAAGATTCACTTAATGTATTTCATCATATCTGTTACTCTTGGCAAAACGTTTGCTTTTGTTTTGTAGAATTTAACAGTATATCTTTACACTAATCTGCGTTGGCCTGTGTCTAAGCATATTTCTGTTAAAATTCTGTTTTTTATATTACAATGTACTTCAGTAAAATTCCATCAGGGCTGTAGTTTTCTATGTTAATAATTTTAACATTCGATTCCAAAGGTTTCTAATGGGATTTTCAATTAAGAAACAATCTGTTATCTGTACAGATGATAATAAGCACAACAATGAGATGAAGAGACCCCATGGAATTAATATTAAAACTCCTGAAACAAAGATAATTTCCTATCAATTTGTCTCAACTATGCAATCTATTACAGGAATGCAACACTATATAACAGCAAATACTTTA
Source organism: Lepisosteus platostomus (assembly GCF_059453375.1). NCBI lineage: Eukaryota > Metazoa > Chordata > Actinopteri > Semionotiformes > Lepisosteidae > Lepisosteus > Lepisosteus platostomus. Next base: position 55,374,161 of record NC_142620.1, read on the forward strand.
AAGCAATGTACAGTTACAGTGCATTTAAGGTTTTTTGCCATTCTTTTCCCCTCTAGCTGAGGTCCACAAAAGGTGAAATGCTACACTTGTACTCCATCCTCATTATGAGAACCAGGGAGACAACTCCTTCCCTTCGTCTGGGAAGTTAAACTCCAACTGAAGATACAATTGAAATGACCTTCATTACCGAATGAAACCAGTTATGGTATAAAAAAGAACCGAGAGGGAAAACTCCTGCTTGTTCAGAAACACATTCTGTAATGAGTCTTGTCTCTGTGGTGATTTTGCAACCTAGCTGTGTCATAAACTCTGTGTAGCTGACATGCAGGACCTGAGGAGTAGACAGGAGACCTCGAACAGCTGAAGGTCTCTGTGTGAAATAATAGAGGAATATCATCAACCAGAGTAAGGTTAAAGTTTGTTGTAATTTTGTTTCTTTTCTTTTTGCTTGCATGAGGTGAGATAGTTCTATCTGGTTTATGTGATACGGCACATTACAGTCCTGCTGCAGACTGATACGCGCAAATACATACAGGCATGCAGAGATAAAGCTGAAAAGCCAAGCTGTGCCTGGGGGTATAACACAGGGCAGAGAAAGCTGCACTGCTGTGTAAAAGGCTCCTAGGTTGTGCCTGAAAGAGTCAGGGTGCTGGAGATGCCTGCCGCTGATGCTCTGCCCTTTGTTTCAGTGCAGGAAAAGGTTACTGTACCTCCTACCATAAGGTTTTAGTTAATTAAGAGCTGATTCCCCAGTGATAATGACTAGAGCCATTTGACACCATTCATCAAATGTCAGAGTAAAGTGGTACATTATGTAACTGTAGGAGCATATATAAATTAACTTCTGTGTGAATGAGGTTCATTTTTTAAAGGCAAATATTGATTCTTTCAATTTTTTCAAGCCTTCTTGTGTGAAAACGAATTCGTATACAATTAAACCTATTTCAATTCTGTGCTCTTAAAATATTAAGAAATCTGAAAAGTTATTCTCTCATAATAAGCACGTCATTCAAGTACACTGAACTTCACCTTTAAAACTATGGTGTATTAAGATGCTTTGCAAATGTTTTTTACAATAAATCAGTTTATTGAAAAATAAATAACTACCATATATGCCGTTCTTAGGATTCAAGGACATGCCAACGCTAAAGCTGAAAAAAATAAACACAGTTTTCTAAAGCATGAAAAACATAAAATATCTTAGCCTTTGAATTCAGTATTTAGTTTAATAATTATACATTATGTATGGGAGGTACATGATTGCACAGCTCTATTCATTGCAAAGGATTAAAGTCTGAAGAAGGTTATTAATTGTTAATGACTCCTAAACTAAGTGAATGTTCTTAACACTGTAGCAACAGAGATGTAGATGTACAGTGTTTGGGGTTTTGCTCGAATGGATTTCGGCAACAATCAAGTCCTTTTTGCTAAAAGAAATATTTACTTGTGCCAAGCTAGTCTATTTTATCTTTTTTAGAAAAAAATCTCAGCATATCGTGAACTGCTTCTTCTGTAAACGCAAGACGCTGGTAGTATTTCTAAACTCAGTAAGGCTTTACTTTTTCCCACTCATGCCACAGAAAAGGCTTGGTTAGCAGTTCTTAAAGAAGATACTATCTGGGCGCAGGGATTTTCTGCCGGACCAGCATAAAACCAGGCTGGAGTTGTTCAAGCAGGGGAAGAGCTTTCAGAAATGATGGGGTGACTTTCCCGACCCATTGCTCTTTGTCTGCTCCCAAGCACAGCAGGTATTCCTGTGGAATGTCCTTTGCATGCAGGAGAAAAGTGAGGGAGGCAGAGTAGAAGGATGAAGGACCTGGAAATTGTTCTGGGAGCTGTATCCACAAGATGAATTAAAAACAATTTTCCGATGAAAATCACAGGCAACTACTGCAGACTGCAAAAAATATTTGACAGGCTGAAAATTCACACTGAGACAGCAGCCCAACTGTGCCTTGTCTGTGCTTTTTAATTTACTGTAACAGTAGATGTTGTGGAGAAGAGGGATCCTGTTGCTATGGCCTGGACGATCAATTGAATCTCCGCTACCAAGGATATTTTGGGAAAATTACAGTTGCTCTGTACTAAGTGCAGGCCTTGCAAAGAAAGCTTTGGGGATAAAATTTCTATTTCGAAGCAATACATTTTGGGGTTCCTTTTCATAAAAATTGGAAAATGACAAAAACAGATCAATTCAGATAAGCCCTGTGTTGTTTCAGCAGGAATGAAAGTGCTTGCTCTGAAAACGGCAGAAATGATGCCTGTGTGTGAATTCAAGTATGCACTTGATGGTGAAAGAAATGACTTTGGCCAAATGGTCAACACGGTGGCATTATTACTGTTTTTCAGATTTGTATAATATCTCTTCTTACAGCGTGTGAGAACTTTCATGTAGGGCAAAGTTAATGAACCCTGTGTTTACCAAACAGCCACTGCTGAAGGGTAAAAAATACCTTAGCAGAGACAATAAGATGATGGCTGTTTGGCCAAAACTCACACTTTGATGTTGTGTCTTTATCCAGGACGTAATACGTTACCCTCTGGTAACATAGTGCCTTTTGAAATGTTTTCACAACACCTCTATCAGGATTGGAGAACTGTGTTGAAATTTTAATGCTTCTTTGACCTAGATTCAGATTGTAGATGTAGAGCTCAGTAGTGATACTTGTCGGTCTTCTCTTGTGCAAAAAAGAAATGGCGCATGAGAGGAAAGAAGTTAAAAAAATAAAACTTGGAAAGATACACTTCATGTTTTCACACTTTCACTTCTGTGAAAGGAAGTGGAAAAAATCTTTCTTGGTAAATGTCAGTGTTGGTTTTGTTCATTTTAGACACAGGGAAAAAAGATGGTTTGATAGGTAATGATTTGTGCTTGCTGTATTTAAACTCTCCTCTGAAGGTCAAGAATTCTATTAGGGTGCTTTGTCTGCAAAGTGTTGACTGAAATTTAACAGGTATGCTGACTGTCTGACAGCAATGTCACATTTCACTAAAGGTGGGGATGGGATAAAGGCTAAATTGCAGCTTTCAGAGTTAAATTCTTCAAAATGTGTTCAGGTCTTTTGTTGTTCTCCATGTGCAGCACAGGTAGTTTAATTCTTATCAAGAATGACACATGATTTGGAATCTTCCCTTTTGATTAAGGGTCACACCCATCTGTAACAATAGTATGAACAGAATGAGATTCAGGTGTCAGCCGTTTTAAAATTGTAACTTAGGTGAAATACAGGGTGCAGGAATTTTAAATTCTAAATACTTGTTAAGTTCTTTCTTCTTTTTCACACAATCTCAAATTCAACAACTGCTAAAAAATCAAAGAGCACAGAAAACATTTGAAAGACGTTTTGAAAGAAAAGTTCATCTACTGTACAGTATATATCGAATGAAATACTCCATATTTCATATCTTTATATACAGCAGATTAATTGTTTCAAATATCCAAAAGTCATGTACTTTAACATTGTTTCATAAAGCTGTTGTATATTGTGTGATTGAGGCTTATGGAAATTAGTAGCAGCTAATTTGCAGAAAATCTGCAGCTTTGCTTGGAATTTTATTTATCAACAAACACTAGGAACTTGACTATGCTCTGCTTTTTATTTTGAGGGACTAGTGCTCTGTAGATTGCAAGCACCAAAATAAAACCCACACCTTCTGCTCAACTGCAGTGGGTACAGGTATGTCTTCGCTGACATCTGTCAAGATAGTATAAGATTTTCAAGCCTAGGATATGCTGGTTTCTGCCTTCTTTCATGACCTTGACATCTGAAATGGAAGATTACAAGTTTTGCTTTCCTCTCACTGTCAGTGAATAAACGGTTGCACGGAGCTGTATTTAACAGTTATCTTAACAGCTTCATGCATTCAATTGGAAGCTGCAGCGTGTAATGGTTGCACTAGGGAATAGACTACAGCAGTTGGGTTTGAAAAGGTCTTTGACAGCACTGATTTCTTGCAGCTCTGCAGCAGAAAGTGCCCGAACATGTTTTAACTCATTGATATCTTCCGTTTGGCCATCTGTTTCAATTTTTTTTAGTCTCTTTGTAGGCTGATTGCATCGTTTCAGTAAAGGCTTATACTTTCACTGCTCTTTCTCTTGTTTTTATAGACTAGCTACTGTATATATTGTGAAGTATTTTCAAAGCCAAAATGGTTCAATCTGCATTACCTCAAGAAAGAAACCTTTGTCTTTCTGAAAGAGTACACTACATACATGGAATAACATACATTCTCTACAGAGAATTTTACACCTTTGTGCTTTTTCACTGGTGGCACTATAGGCTGAGGACTGTTCAGGTAACTAAGCTCTGCTGAATTAAAGTGCTGTTGTTTTCTCTTGCGAGTAATTCCTGATTGTTAATCGGGAATAGGGAACAATAGACGAGGCTTTAAAGAGTGCAGAAGGATAAGCATTTCTCAGTGGTGATTAAAAATAACCTTTAAACTAACAGAGAAGCCGTTAGCTATGCCCTTTCATGCCCGCAGATGCCATTTCAGACTGAGGCCTAATGATGATACAATAGTTGCAAAGCAATTACACAAACGATAGATCGATCCCAAAACATCAGTTGCATTGAAAAGCAGCCTAGCATAATTGCCAGGCAAATACAACCTTGATAATTTAGACTCATTAACTTGCATTCTATTTGCAGAGCATGTGCCTGGTAAGTGAATGTTGGAGAAGGGTTGTAGGGTCTGCTGGTGTTTGCAAAGATCCCCAGATTCCTACTAAAGCTCTGTAAAGGTCACGTCAAATCCTATCCACCAGTGCTTTGATGGTCAATGTGTTCTGGACTGAGACCCTGGCCTTTTAGTTTTTCCCTCTTTCTTCATTTGGCTAATTTGCTGTAATGCTGCGTTTCTGTTTGATAATTGCAGGTGTAATAGCAGCGGGAGAGACAGAGACTTCAGCAGGAGTCTTGTTTTTCATAGAGTTTGGACTGTTGCCAGAGTAAGTTTTCCTTTAGGAATTGTCAATCATTTTATTAACTGCTCCATAGAACTACTAGATGCTCTGTGAGATTCTCTGCAGCTGAGTGCCGAGGAGTTATAAAGACAAGGAAAAATCTGCAGACACTGTTGTTTTTTTTTTGGAGAGAGCTTTTTTGTTATTTTTTTCACAAATCTCAAGTTTATCATTATGGAAAGCATGCAGGTGAGTTATTTCTTTCTGTGCTGTGGTTTTTGACACACACTGAGCATGCTTTGTGAGCTGTTGCCAATTAGTGTCCTGCAGGCAATGAATGGGCAAAGCTGTGTTGTGCAGGGCAGAATAGAGCCTTTTGACTAGTCACTCACAACAAGGATGCTCACTTCTTCCCCCTTGTTCTTGTAAAGTTCTCCTCCGACAATGGTAGAACAAGTTCATCAGCGTAGTTTTTGGAAAGCACAGCTACAGCTATTTGCAAAGCAAATGGCTAAAACTCGGATAAAAGTGAACCTGTACAACTTAACATGATTGGTACGTGGACTTCTTTGTTGTCGAAACAGATTCGGATATGATCCAAGGATTATCCCGTTTACCAGGCAGGATTGGACACTTAACATTTAGAGACATTGTTACTGTAATGGTTCTGTGATTTCCCGTTGCTATTTGGTGTCATAAAGCTATCAGAATAAAAGGTCATAGAATAGCCATTTGGGAGAATACTGATCGTAGAAATAATTTGTTTCTGGCAAATTATTTTGTATACTTCTTTTTCAGCATATAGCGAAACACGACTCTGAATCTGCTCATTATTCCAACGTTAATAAAGGCTTATCTGGCACACTCGTCAGCGGTCGCCACAGAATGTAGCTGGCAGAAATGGGGCATGCACAGGATCACACCGTGATGTGAGTTGTACAGTGCAATCGAGAAAGGGGAAGCTGTATTCTTCAACCTGTCCAGTAATTGTGCAGCTAACAGATACTTAAAAGGAATCAAAATAAGGCAGTGTTGTGTCTGTCTATGTGATGTACCCCTTTTTAAAATACCATTCTGTTTGTTACATTTTGTGTTATAGTTGTTGTAGAATTGTCTAGGAGGAATAGAAATACAAAAATAAACATTCACTCTAGAATACAGTATATATATATAACCTTCTCGCCTATGCCAGTAGACATTATTTTAGGTCTCCAACAGTGAGAGGCATCTGTTGATGGAACAGGGCATATAAATGGCACTAAACAGAGATTTCTCTTGAAAATACGACAGCTAGCAATACGCCAAGCAAAGACTTGAGAGAAACAAGCTGACAAAACAGTTTGAACAGGATAATAGACCTATTAAATTTCATGCCTGGAGAATCCTTTTAACATTTCATCTCTGTTCAAATAAAGAAGATAAATTAGGATTGTTGATTTCTGAGGTGTACTTGTTTTTGGCGTAAAATGTTTTTTTCTCCTTTTTAATCTAAAACATTGCCCCATCTAGATGAGGTCTCTGATGATTCACTCAAATGAAAATAAAAATAAGAAAAAGCATGAACCAGAGATGATTGAAGTAGTCACTTATTAACCGGTAATACTTTACAGAGCTGCAGTTAGAGTCGAGGAGACATTTCTAACCGGCTTCTTCGCTTTTGACAGTAGCTTCACATGTATTGTGCATCGGAAAAAAGCAACTTCAGCGTCTATAGATCTGGAAATCTTTTGTCACTGTTAATAAAAAACAGAGGCTTGGGATCTGGAGAGGATATTCATTTTATATTCCCTCAGGGTTAAAAAATTGTTACAATAATTTTTTATTGTTTTTTAGCAATTTACCTAATGGAAGATAATGGAATCTTATCTTACAAGTGCAAAACCATTGCTCAGCTGTAATGAGAGGCTAATAGACACCACAGTATTGTCAACAACCAGTTCTTGCACAGTTCCATCAGGATCTAAAGTTCTCCCTGTTCAGACACAGAGCTTGCCGTCACTCTCCTGCAATGCTGAGGAAGCAGAAATATAAGTTTTTTTATACTGCATATATAATTTTTTAATATTTAGAATTTTATAATATTATAAGCTGCAATAAAACAATAACACAGCCATTCCTTTTTTATAAAGTGTTAACAAAAGGAGTGTAATCATGTATGGAACTTTATCTTTTATATCCTGGCTTAGGCAGCAAAAAAGGGTGCACCAGATTTATGGTGTTAAAGTGCTGTCACCTCCCAAGCTAGTGGTGATGAGTGTTGAATTGGAGAGCTTTTCCTATGTAATTATGTGTGTCTGTATGTGTGTGAATTAAACATTCTGTCACTTGCCTTCCTACCTGAGAGGAAAGGAACAGAAAGTTGTCCTTATGTCTGCCACTACATTACGTTTGATGTCAGACTGACAGTCGGCTGATTCCTCAGCTCTCTCAGTCTGATTTCAAGGGCCAGGTGTGTGCCGGTGTGGATTTATTTTGCTTGATTTTTACATGACATTGTCTTAACTTGCTTGGAAAATATTAGTTTGCACTTTCCCAGATGGCATTGTACACCAAGCCTACTGAAGACTGCATTGTACTGTTTTTCCCCCCCATTTATTTCAAGAAAGACAGGATAACGAGTTTTAATTAGAAGTCAGAAAGTTGATGGCCGGACCATTCACAAGCTGACTTGGCCAGTTACAGGACCAGTGATGTGTGTGCTTGCTGTGACTCAGTATGAACTCCTGACCAGAAGCTGTTCTGTCAGGAGGATTTTGAAGCAGCGTGTTATCACCTGTAACTTGGATTTCAAGGCTGACAAAGCATCACAGACCCACCTGCTGCAAATCAAGCAGAAAGGAGAAAGTAATAAGAGAAAATAGGAAAAACACAAGTGCAGTATGAGAACTTATTATCCCATGTCCCATGTTTTTTCCTTAAACACCATTTTTTTAAGTTGTGCAGCACTGGATACAGGACTTAACTTGACAATATCAATCTGTTCTGTTATGCAACTGAGAAAATATTGGTATTAAATTGATGATTCTTAACGATGACTTACCAGCCTTTGAGGAAGAATTAAATCAGTGTTAGTATTTTAATCATGTAAAACACTATACAGTATGCCTCTGAGTTGTCTTATGTCCTAAATCACTGTGAGACACACATCAGTTGTTTTAGAAAACAGCTGTCACTGCTGTGTTACCACAGTGAGTTGAACTATGTGTAGAAACCCATATTACTTTGACTGCACAGCAGTAAACACATAAGGTGGATATTTAACAGTTGTAATTAAGCTTTTTCTTTACACAGCTGTCACTAAGAAGATTCTAAAGAGCTCTTAAAATGTCTGAATATAACACTGCACATCAACTGATTTCATTCCTTTGCTGCTAAAAAACAACACACTGGTGCAGATAATTCCGAAGTCAGTTCTCTTTCACCTTGACTTTCTGTCTCCACTTTGGTGATGGCTTGAGTTCTTCTGACTCAGACCTGCCCAGTATTGTTACTGTATGAGAAATTGTTTGGGATTCTGATCTTTTCCATTTCCTTTGGTGCTATTGTCCATATTGTCATATTGTCCATATTGTACATATTGTCTTTTATATAATAACATATTTTACATATGTATCTACAGTATCTATATATTAGGTTGCATGCATAATACATTAGTAAAAATGTATTTAATTTGCTTAATAAAACCAGTAAGAACTCATGGCCACCCATCTAAGCCCTGTCAGAGCTTGGTTTAGAAATACAGAAACAAACACCAGAGTTTGTTGGTGTTGGTCTTTTGTGTCTTCTTATATTGCCTGTTGCACATAGGCAGGAACTACTGTAAATCACAGTAGTCTTGTAGTCTACTGGTAAGCTTTGTTGTTTCATTGATCAGACTGTAAGGGATGCTAAAAGTCTGAACATAACCTATTGTCCTGTGCCTGAATTTGTGATGTAAGGGAGCACTATCAATATGCAAATGTGTTGTATCTTTCGGTGTTCTATAATTGCTACTGCACACATATGTTCAAAGTGTTAGTCAATAGAACAGATTGCCTTTGATGTATCAGATCTTCAGCATTTATGCTTTCCCTCAGAGGAGTCATTCTCTATATGGCCATAGATATTATGCCACATTTATTAAATATTCAGTATGATGATTGATTGGCTCCATCATGCATCAAATTGCAGGAAAATAGAACTCAATTTGGATGCCACAGAACCCGAGTTACATGTAGCAGTTTGTTTTGCAACTGGAATTTACCTGCGGGCTTCAGGCATTACCAGTTCAATGAAATAGGTTCTATGCAAGTGCATTAATCTTTAGCTTTACAGTGCCGGAAGGAGAATAATATCCTTCAGGAGGCTGTAATGGCATGCTAAACCTCCTCGCAAATGATCAAGAATCGTTGAATGGTCTCTGCTTTCAGGTTGCTGTGTTTGCTTAAGTAAATATTCTGTTATGTTTGGCTCCAGCAGCGTGTGCGGTAGTCCCAAAGTCTCTGAAACTTCCAGCTAAAACTGATTTGTTGGCAATTTACAGTTTAAATGAAAAACAACATTCTCAAGGGTTGGATGAAGGTAAATCAGCCTGAAATTTAACTTGCCACTTAGTTTACCCCTATAATGAAAATTAAACATTTTGTAAAAGTCTGCAGAGATAAACCTCCTATACTGCAGGAAACACTACCCACTGTACAAATTTTGCATGAAGTTTTACATTTCAGTGATTTATTTGAGCTCTCCAACCTTGGTCTCATTCTTTTTTAAATCATTGTTTAAGCACTCATCCCAGAAAGCTTACTATGAGACCTTTAGATACTTTGAACAAAAATACAACCAGAAAAGATAGTGATTTAATAAGTGGTTTTAAAGAAATATTAACACACATATAATTATATTAACCATAGATACTAGCCAGACTGATAATATTTGCTTTCTGAAATACATATTACACAGTACATAGCAGTAAGATATCCATGTGTACTGCAGGAGAACAATGCTGTTTTGCTGCATTAAATTTTTAAACCACACAATACTTTTGATTTAATCACAACTAAATGCTAATCACTCATTATATTGGAGCTAACAATTCTGTAAGCAAAGTTTGCCGGCAAAAGTCAAAGTAAATTCATAGGCAAAACATGTCTGTGGTTATCCAAGAAACAGTTGTCTGAGGTACTGAGAACCCTTATCAGGGAATCACTACATTTAAATAAAATGACGCAAGTCTAGTTGTGGGTTCATTTGAGGCAGAGTGCTTGTGCAAGTCAGGCAAGAATCCATGAGCTTGCGTCTAACCATCCCTTGCAAAGAAAATAACTGGAGTAAAAAAGGTCAGAGTGATGACTGCACCAGGAATGATGCTGTTTCATTTGTTTTTACTTTAACTCACAATGTGCTACTGCTTTAATCACTTGGATACCAAGTGCATTTTAATAATCCTTAAAAACCCAAAGAGGAGGATCTATGGTGGTCTTGGTTGGAGCACTACAGGGAAATCACTGCCACCCTTGTTCCACTTCTTCCTTGTTGCTCTTGCTAAGGGTTTCACGGTGAATTACACGCTCCCGACAGCTGCTGTATTATCGTGGCTTCTTATCTCCTCGCCTGCTGAAGATTAAGATCTAGGACTGTTGTTTAATCATCTGGGAAAATATTTATTCATTGTCTACACTCATTATTTCGAGATGCGTCTATGAGGTTGCCTTTTGTGCGCACTGTCACATTCCGTGGCTCCAAGGTGAAATGGGAAATGAAGATAGTTATCTAGGACAAAGCCTGGGGCTTCGCTTCTTACAGTCCAGACTCCTCTTTCACGTGAAGCTGCTGAGAGCTAGTTCTTCCTTTTGGCGGGGGGGGTCATGGACCTGCTGAAGGAAACATAGTGGCATAAAAAATTTATAGACTTCAACCTTGGGATGTACAGCCTGTTGTTTTGTTTCTAGTGTTAAGAATGTCCATACTGTGCGCCAACCTGAAAATCCCATAAATTCACTTCCAAGCAAAACGTTATTTTCTCTAAACGATTAGGATGAATTTCAGTGCACTGCTTTTACACACCTGTAAAAAGCAATTTACACACTTTTACACACCTCTAGAAGCAATTGTCATGAAGAGCATTCTCTCACGCAATTATTTAGTTTTGCATTTCCAGAGTAGGATAGATCTTGTTGGTTTTGCATACTTCCTGTCTTTGCTTGAAACTATATTCCTGTAGTGGAAGAATTTAAAGATACTTTGATTACATGAATAAGTTCACATTAACTGTAACAGTGTAAAACTGTCAGGTTAGAGCTTTTTGTTCATTATCTGTTCTTCTGTATTTTCTGTATTTGGTTTTAAGGAGAATATTATGCTTGCTGCACCAAATGAATACCAGTGGAATTCCCGGAGTTCAGAAGTGACCTTTTCTCCTACCCTGTAACAGTGACCACAAGGAGGGCCGAGAAATCACTGCTTTCCTCTAGATCACAGGAGGACAGGGACATTTCCTGAGAGAAAAGAGACTGATACCTTAGATAAATCATAAAAAATGAATGCCATATTCATTGAAGGTTTATCTCATTATTTAAGGATGATGACAAAACATAATCTGTTTTTCTATTTGTTTTCTTTTGTCTTCTAACTGTGTTTTGGCTTTGATATTTCTTTTTTATAATGCATAAAACATCAATGCAGTGTCTGGCACTGTATCTGTTTGTTTGCTGTCATTTTAGTCTTCTGAAACGCAGGATTGGTGGGGAGTTTAGGGCAGCTGAATCTCTTCATTAGGAAGGAAACATCCAGTGACATGGGTCCGTTTTCAACCATCATCTGAAACAGATGACAGTTGCCTGTGATTCAGTTAGAGCCCTGTGTTTATTGTGTCTGGAGAATCGGAGCCTATTGTTCAGCACTGCTTGTGTGGTTGGCAACTTAGTGGACTGGCTGACAGCTGCACCAACCAACCGTCCATTCTGTGTGTCCGCAGGAATTCTGGGAATTGATCCGTCTGGGATAATATATTCATTTGCTGCTTTGCATTACAGGCTGGTGTTTTCTTTGGATTATTGGTGTCGATAGTATAACTAAGAGATGTAGAAAAAACAGCTAGAATGGGAGATGTTCCGAATAATATTGTACATTCTGTTTTTTTTTAATCTTTGGAGGGTCCTTTATTCCATTCCCTTGGGCTAGAAATCCTAAACGCGAATGCTTCAAGTCATCCTTGTTCTGTTTTTATGTGTAAAGGTTACAGTAGGTTTTTTGTCTCTTCAGCTGCTTTGTGGAGGCTATGTTTGGTTTTGTTATTTCTGTCTGCAGTCAGGAGAAAATGCAGGACTTAATTTACAAACACCCCCTCACCCCTTTGGCGTGAGCGGAAGGCACCGAGGAGAAGCTACGCAGAAAATAATAACACCCAGCCTTGCTGCAACACGTTTAAGAAGCACCTTTGACTGTTGCAAACCTTGTACATAGTCAAGGGAAAGGTTTAACCCTTCTAATACAGCATTTAAAGTGGTTTCTTCTTTGATAAATTGTGACTAGTGCCTTGTTCCAGTTCAATTGAATTCTGAATAGCTTCTGGAAACTTGATCTTCCTCTTTTCCTTGTGAGATTTTCCTTAAAAATCATCATGTGCGTAGCAACATGCTCGCAAGTGCCTCCTCGCCAGAATAGCTATAAAATAACGTTTTCCCAACCACACAGCCCATTCTCAATCGTCAAAGAAACAAATCCCTTTTTTGAAGACAATGTTTTTAACTCCAGCCACCTCCACTCTTTATTCTCAAGATCTTCATCACTGTTTGTTTAGAACTAGAGAGAATCTGATTTCACACAAGACACAGCTGGATGGGTCATGCCTTCTCATGCCTCTCAATTAAGAACAACAAAATAGCAATATAGGAGAGGAGATTCCTGACTGAAGTAGAAGTAAATTCTGAGACTGAGCTTGAATAAATGAGTGGCATATGCCGATGATTGGTCTCCAAATTGAATTTTGTACCTACTTTTCAGAAAGACAAATCAGATTACATACTGTAGATTACTTACGATTTTTTTATTGGAAAAGTTGTACATTAAGAGAGTTATAGGGACAGGGAATGCAGTAAAGTTGGGAGAGGTTTGGCTAGAGGGTACCGTGCTGGGGTGTTCCACTGTGATAGCCTGCTCAGGGCAACAAATCCAGTGATTTTCAGAAAACACACACTGAGTGCCTGAGCTCTCCAAAGGATGACCTTTTAAATTGTACATGACCACAGCAAGAAAAATATAATAAAATGTTTTTAACTCTTCTTTTGAGGCCTTGCAGTAGACTGATTTGTGCCCACACCTAAACAAATGTCTCATTATCGACCACGACACGAAGGAACGTTGCTAAAAGTGATTGCCTGTCAGTAGGGCTCAGAACCTGGGATTTTCTTTATCATTTACAAGGAATGAGTGAGAGGACTCCAGACAAGTGGGAAGCTGAAGATGAGGCCCAGACCCTCTTATAGGATTATTGGTATACTATATATACAGTACTGTACAGTGCATGTATAATAGTATGTGAACAGTTTAGAATGAACAATTAATTTTTTTGTGTCTCCCATTTTAGAATTATAAGGTCAGAAGAATGTTAAGCTACAGGAGTTAATTGACTTAATTTAACCTGGTTAATCCTTTAAAAAGACAAACTGTGTGCTGCTGTTCATGGAATTTCTGTTCATGGAACAGTTAGCGAACAGCAATGCTGAGATTCAAACCAGTCATTTCTGTATTGACCTCCGTGAGTTTTTTTTCCTAATGCCCAATTTCTTTTTAATATCAATAAACCCTTCCATGTCAGCATTTCTTTAATGCCTGAAATTAAACAGCATAAAAAGCTAGGGTATAAAAGTAAGATTTCAGACAGCTTTTAAATGTGTTGACTGACTTGCAAGATTTAATACAGGCTGGGAGATCATTCCATGGCCTAGGAGCAACAGACAGAAAGCACTGTCTCTCAGAGTCTCTCAGTGTTCAGAGCCCAGTGACTGGAACTGAAAGAAGGCCAGAGTCTAAGAGCACAGGGGATATGGAAAGATATGCTCAGGCATTTCAGTTTTAGTTAAGAGTAGATGCGTTTTAAACATACTGCAACATATTGAGATCATAGTTGGATACAACAGCAATAATAATCAGGCATACATGAATACAAGCAAAAAGGAAAAAAAAGGAGAAAATAACACCTTCACAACATTACTAACATGAGCCTTGAATGCAAGACTCAGATCAAAGATGACATCGCGATTCCTGACCTGATCACTCAAACTGATTCCAGCACCATCTGTGGTCAAATTAAAGGTGACAAAGTTGTGGAGTTGACAAGGAGAGCCCTTTCGATTGGTATAATATTAGTTTTATGTATGTTCTCGTGTAAAAAAAAACAACTTTCATCTGCTTTCACTTTCATGTCAGGTTTAATGTGGACATAGATTTGTGTGCCATCAGCATAAAGATGAAAGCTGATGCTACACCTCCAAAAACTCTGACTCAGTGTTAACAGATTGATACACAAGGGAACTTGACCATGAACAGAGAGCACTGTGGAATGCCAAATGTGGCCACCTTTGCAGAGGAGCAACAGTGCCCAAGTTGAACAATTTGTTTTCTCATAGTTAGCTAAGATTTAAACCAGTAATACTAACAGGTGTCTTAAATCTATTCAGCAAGATGGTGTGATCAACAGTATGAAAGGCTGGAATGAGGTCTAGCAGGACAAAAATGGGTATAAGACCAGAGGCAACAGCCATTAGTAAATCATTAGTAACCTCAACGAGAGTGTTTTCTATACAAGGCATCGATCTGAGTCCAGACTGAAATGTCTCATACATTTATTTGTTGATAAATGATCTTGTAACTGAAAAGCAGCAAGACAATTCTAGAAAAATTGTAGGTTAGGAATTGTCTCATAATTACTGAGTAGGCTGGAGTCTTAGTTCTGTTTTTTCATGGTGGAATTATAATGAATACTGTAGCTTGTTGAAGGTTTGAGGGAACAATTCCAGATATTAATGATTCACTGGTTATTTGAACTGATGATACGTGTAACAATGGGACAAAGAATTACAGAAATTTTAACAAAGCAAGACAGTGGGAATAGGATTCATGGAACATGCGGTGGGTTTTATTTTGAAATTTGAAAATGATATTTTCAGATGCCTGCTGTGGAGAGACTGCATGAAGCTTTATAAAGCAAGATGCACTGAACTTGAAAGTACACAAACTGTGCTCAGAAGTGGAACCACGAGATACAATCTGACGTCTGATTATCTCAATTTTAGAGTGAAAAAAACTCAGAAAACCGATTGCATTGGTCCACAGGCTCTTCAAGAGTGGTGCTCTTTACTGGATTTGAGAGATTGTGAATTGTGGAAAAAAGGATTGTTGAATTACTTTTCTCATCTGTTAGATTCCCCCAAAACTACCTGATGTGGTCAGAGCATTACTATAGATATATATGTGTCTTTAAAGGCAAGTAGATGCACAGACAGGCCAGTTTCCCACTGTCTACTCTGTTTATGTTTAATCTCATGGAGTAAATATATATGTTCTACCAAAGGGAACAGCTTGTCAATTTATTTTTTTCATCCTAGATAAACAGTATACTGTATAATACTATAAAGGGAAGAACTGTAAAGTGCAACTCAGGTTGGTAAAACAAATCTTAATTAATTGGGTTGATTGGTTGAACATATAATGTTCATGAACATGTCTGGTTTATGTGAGGAGGCTGAACAACTGACTAAATGATCCACAATACCACGTTCAAGGATGTGCAGACCATAGGTGATAACAAGGACCTGGGGAATAGCACCTGTGTCATGATTGGGCATATTCATATACTGAGAAAAGCCAAAACAATTCAAGAGTAGCACATCACTACCAAAAAAAAAGAGTGTTAAGAGTCAACATGAATATTAAAATCTCCTAGATTGAATCAGATCGAATCCATGTAAAATCAGACACCAGGGGTGCCAAAACTGTTAAAAACAGAATTCTGCCTTGCTGGCCTGTATATAAGCAGCATTGCTAGAGGCATGTTAGAAAGTAACTTCAGGGCCATGCATTCAAATGATTTAAAATTGTAGCAGACAGTTCTCACAGCAATGCAAAGTCCGAATTCAACTACCAACTCATCCCAGCTATCAGACACACAGGGGAACAAGAGGAATATACAGTAGTAGGTGGGGGGGGTCTGTCATTTTGAGGGTGCCAAATTTCAGCTAAAACACAGGGCTAGACCTTTCCCATTGATAAACTCAACTGTTGTCTAAGAAGTGACTATTCAATAATTCAAGTAGGGAGCTACGTCATCATGTGTAGGCTGCAAAGGAACAGGTAGCGGGTTTATTCCATGCTGAAAAGAAAAGAAAGGAAACACAACGTTTCGACTGTGGAGCCTTCTTCGGGTGTGGGAAAGACAAGGTAGATGGCAAAGATTAAATAGCACAGGAGAACAAAAGCTGGAAAAGTGGAGGAGGAGGGAGAGGGGAGAGGCAGAGAGGCCACTCAAGAAGTGCAAAGTGGAGAGGGGTGAAGAAAGGTGTGAAGTCGAAACCTGCATGAGAATTGAGAAGATTACATGAAAATAAGTCAGTCAATGAGAGAAGGGGGAAGGTGTGAATCTAGTTTCAGGACAAGTTTAGTTTCTGTTATCGTTCTGCTGTGGGAGTTGAGAAACCCTTCTTTGAGAACAGAGACAGAGAGATCAGTGTAATCATGGCCATCTGAGGTGAAATAAAAAACTATTGGCTTGGAGAAATCTTTGATCTTCACAACCCTAACATATTCTCTGAACCGGTCTCCTAGTCTCCTTCCGCTTTCCCCAACCCCCGTAATTATTTAACATTATTAAATAATGTTACTTTAACAACATTTCCAGAGCCACGGTTACTGTACTGTACAAAATCTGGAAGACGGCACAAACAGCTTAAATCAATACCAGAGTTTCTACAGTAGCTAAATTAGAATGCCTGGTTTTCCTTAAGGAACTGTTACCATATCTACAGTATGTCTCTAAATGAAAGTAAGTTAAAGGATGGAAACAATGGAAGTTGTAAACTTGTCAGTTTACAAAATGGCACAACAGCCAACTGGGGACAGTGCAAAACACACAGGCACGGAGCAGGGCAGTGGTCTCAGCCAGCCAGAGCTCTACACTCCCCAAGGAAGGAAACAATGGTGAAGCAGCCAGCTGTGTGATCAGTACTGGCTACAAACACAGAGGAATGGGAGGGTAGGTTGCATTGTGCTTCAGCTGCCTGTGAGAATCTCAGCAGTCCTGACAGAACTGCAAATTTCACATGGTGAGGTGGAGAGAAATTAGACTAGACAAAGTAAAATAATTAACAAACAGGATCAAAGTTGACATTTCAATTTTGTAACCTTTTTTCCTGCTAAGAAAGATCGAACTCATGAGTTATTTATGGATAATAAATAAATAACTAATTAGAATGCCAGAATATTGTATTGCTGTGCCTTTTTGATATTTGTGCAGTATCCATTGGTGACAGAAGAATTAATCCTGCAAATATTCAATAAGACCCTAGGGGTTAATTAAAATTCATTACGAGTTAGTTAATTTATACTGTAAATGTCTTTTATCATATGTAAAATGCAACAGGACTCGAAAATAATTCCTTTAAGTATCTTGGAGCCATTGTTTAGGATGAGAAGCTAATTCCCTGTGTAGCTCTTAGTGTCTGACTTTATGCACAGGGGATGTTCAAGGTGAGATTTGGTTTGCTGTAAAACAACAGATTCCCTTATTCCCTTTCCCCCCGCTGGCTAACTTCTCTGGTTGTGGCTCTGGACTGCCTATGAAGAAGGAGTTTATGGGGTATTAAAAAAGGGGTTGTGTTGAAGTCCATCAGAGAGATGTCCTCCAAGAGGCTCAATTAAAACTTATAGCCTAAACCTTTACTTCTTTGGTCTCTTTGCAGACAGAATTTGCTGTATACCAAGATGACCTTTCTTGCTCACTGGAGTATCAATATTAAGCAACAGACAGCCTATAGAAAAATGTATTCTGTGTCCGTCTGTTTCTGTTTAATTTGTTTTCATAGAGGAACCTAGCTGCCATATGGAATTTATAAATGGAGGTTTGGGAATGAAGACAGCCTCCCCCAACTGATGTAGCTTCCTGACCCTGTGTAAATATGGTTCATTAATCCTTCTTTCCCAGCATTCCTCGCTCTGCCTCCCTCCACCACCCTTATCACTGCCCTTGCAGCAGCCTCCTCCGCTTGATCCACAGGGGGGCTTGGGACTGCGATATCCTCACGCGCAAGACATTGCCCTTCATCCAGGCAGGTGCACAGGTTCTTGCCAAAACCTGGGATCACAGGGGATGCCAAGATTCTGTAGTTTCAGGCAGTGTGTTATCCTTGGGCTGCTGGAAAGACGGGAAACGTCAGGGCAGGCAGGGTGCGTATTGACACACCAGTGTTCTGGTTTGGGTGTTGCTGTGGCTCTGTGGCTAAAGATCTGTGCCTGTGACTGGAAGGTTGCCGGTTCAAATCCTGCAGCCGGCAGAGGAATCCTAGTCCCTTGGGCCCCTGAGCAAGGCCCTTCACCCCAACTGCTCCAGGGGCACTGTACAATGGCCGACCCTGCGCTCTGACCCCAAGCTTCTCTCCCTGTCTGTGTGTCTGTGTCTCATGGAGAGCAAGCTGGGGTATGCGAAAAGATTAATTCTTAATGGAAGAATAATAATAAAGCAACATTATTATTATTATTATTATTATTATTACATTATTATTAACTGTACCTGCAGTCCTGCCCATCCCAAGCTCTGAAATCCATTAATAAACCTCATATTGAAGAATAAATTTGTAATTGAAACAAACTGTCAGCATATAAATGACAAAAGAGATCAAGCATCCTTTTTCCATATACAGTATGTACTATGGTAAAGGTAAAGTTTAAGTTCAGCACTGTACACTGACCATTGGTCATGCAGTTGTTTCATGTGTGTCTATGCAAAGCTATGAAGGCTGCAGTTCTCCTCAGCCACAGTTTAGTGCACAGTACAATCACATCAGTCCTTTAGCTGGCCAAGACCAACCTTATGTCTAGTAACCTTATGTATCTAGTTGTTTAGGTAGGATGACATCATGAGTTTGTATAAACACCTTTTCCAGTCACATGACTTCCCAGTGAAAATACCCATCACTGACAGCTCCACAAGACATCATAAGGCAGCCTTCTGGAGGTCAGACAGAAACCATTATAAATGGGTTGAAAACTTTGGGAACAGAAGAGAGGAGCATCTTTGGCAACGGTATCTTTAACTGTTAAATAAATGTGATGCACAGTTCAGAGCCTAAACACTTAAGATGACTCTTCTGTGCATTGTAATATGCTGTTCAGGTTTGACACAACAGTTCTGCACATCAGAAATTCTTGCAGCAATGTAAACCTCTTATATTTGTGCAACATGAAATCCCTCTGTGACGTACCTCTCCAAATTAAACATAAAACAAACAAAAGCTAAATTTTAAGATTTTCATGACTGCACACATACTTCATTAGTTTTGTGGTTAGGTTTTCTATTAGTATTTGTAATATCATCTGCTTTTCTTTTTTTAATGAGCATTTCTTCTGTATTTGGATATGTAGGGATAGAGTACTCTCTATTTAAATATATTTTCTTAACATAAAATCACTGTCTATTCTGCAGGATTACTAATCCTGTTTGAGTTTTATTTTTGGAATATCTCAGGAACTGAGAGCTATGTCTGGATGTTACTCTTTCACATAGTTTGTTCCTAGAAAAAGGGTCTGTATTACTTTGGTGTTTTTTATTTGAAGATCAAGCCCACATTTATTTTTGTCTTCACACGGGATGATCTGGAGCTGGGTGTGGTTGGGACTCCAGCTGTTAATAGTAGATATAATTGGTTGTGTTCTGACCAGTCTCCAGGATTTGTAATGCTTTGGCAGGCTTTAATCAGATCACTTTAGATATTCTGTGCTGGGCAAAGCTTACGAAGTGCAGTCTGGATTTTTATATTAAAAAAGAAAAATCTCAAATATTTATTTTTCCCTATTTTGAAGATTTTGAAAGTTTTAAATCTATTTGTGTTGCAAATGCACAAAGACAAATTTGTTGCTGAACATGTGCAGTTTTTGTACTTCTTCAGAGGAACAATGCACATTATGACAACCTTTTCTCATCTTTCAGCTGTTGTGCTTTTCGTAGGTTAATTGTCAGCTTCTCTTTCACACAACATCTTTTTAATCAGATCTTGCTGTGCTGATGACACAGTCCACATGCTGAAAAGATATCTGAGGGATCCTTATCTGAAGCTCTCAATGCTGCTATTTTCACCCTTATTGCAAAAGGCAAATGCAGAAAGAATATTTGTATTTCATCGTACAGTAGATCAAGGTCTTCAAGTCTCAAGTCACTGATAACTTAGATGCTGATACACCAAGATCCTTGAGTTAAAATGCTGCACTGTACTTTTCTAAATCAGAAGGCATCATTTTGACGATAATTACCCTCCGTAAACCAAATGCCTGTCCTTTAAGGCTTACTTTTCACTCTATTTAATAACAGCATAATTTGATAGCAATATTGTTCAGTGAATCTACAGATACTGGATTCTCTTTTGTATCTTTTCCACTTTTTTATCTTATTTGAATACAAAATATTTAAAAGACACAATTACACAATTTCCCAATCTTAGTATACTGTATAATTGTTTAAATCCTGTGTGAGTCCTGTGGCTCAATTTTTTTTTTTTCAAACAGCAGCAAAACCACGCAAAGAAATAAATATTTAAACTCTGTTGTTCAGTAAAGAACAGAGATTTCTTCTCCCATATACTTTCTGAGAATGAGGGCCTGTTTCGTTGTGAGAAAAGGATGTTTAGTGATATTTTATTCATGTTCGCCAGGGATTGTTGTGGAAGTCCAAATCTATTTTCATGTGTCTCTCAGATCAGAGTGATATTAGTTTATTTCAGCCCAGTGCTGAGATCGAACAATCTCCCCTCACTGAAGGACCTGCAAACTCAGCGTATTAATCCCATGAACCATCCAGGCCCCAAATAGATTTTCCATCTAAATGGATTATAGTTTCATTTCTTGTGTTTAGTGATGGATAAAAAGATGGAGCTATATGCATAACCTCACAATTAGCTATTATGTTGTTGTTCTTTCCTTGCCATCTACAGTAGCTAACTTGTGCCACCAGTCCTCCATTTTCTTTTCATGCTATACATAATGCAAATTTTAATGAAAAACTCTGAGCAAAACACAAATGTTATTCATCGATAGAAAAAGCCTCTTTTTCAGACCTCCCAGTTTAGAGAAACATTTGCTTAACTGTTAGTGACAACCGTGACACAAACTAGAATGGTGATTTGTAGGGATTTGGCATTTATTGTGTTCACAGTATTAGAAAGGCAGAAAGTGCTGTAACTATACGTATTAAATCCTGAATCTATTTCTTCTATCCATACCCCACCCAGCCTAAAAAAAATAAATAAATAAAAACTTCTCAAATCTGCTTTGCTTCATTCTTAAACCAAACCAGTGGAAAGCAGAGAAATGTGTATTGAGAGATGATTACACTGGATACACAAGCAGATCAGGTTGAAGTGGCAGACACTGGTAACAATGAGAATTAAAAAAACATCCACATGCACTCTTGGGCATTCATCAGGTGGGGAAAACCAAGCTCCGAAGCTGAAAACAGTAACTTCTCGCTTCATAAATGAGACCGTGGCAGCGGCACACTGGCAGGTCACTGTTGGGAGGTCTGACCTTTTGAATGACAGGTTGCCAAGATGCATCTGGACCATTGTCTCCTAAAGGGATTCAGAGAAGAGAAAAGAGGGGGGCTGTTGCTCAAATAGGACCCAGACTAGGATTTATGTCTGTGTCCTTGCTCTTTTTATAAGAAATGTTTTTTTTTTGCGTGCGTGTGTGTCAGGGAAACCGCTGTGCAAATATTAGCCGTCCGATAGCACCTGCTGCCATTGTGCCTGGGAGCTGGAGTCCCCTTTTTTTCGGAGCGCGTCAGTCACCCCGCACAAAGGCAGCCGCCACACAAAAGGGGTCCAGCCACGCTTGTGTTGTCCTGGGCTTCGAGCTATCTGGAGACACTTGCACACAAAACTGATGCCCCTGGTCCTCTTGGGCGTTCTGAGCTGGGCGGCTCAGGCAGAAGGAGGATTATTTGGCATACAAACATCATCCAGGGCACAGTAACCAAAGACTTCACTGCTCCTGGGTCACCTCTGCAGCTCATTTCCATCTTTATAGTTTTTCAGTGACATGGCTGTGTGAGAATTGGATATGGATCGGATTTGCTTTCTTTGGCTTTTATTCTTTTATATAAAAGTATTTTCTTCTCTTTTCCAACCTGAAATCCCTTTAATTCTATGTTTTCCAGTGCTAATAATTTTCATCTAAGCTTCAAGCTGTTTTAACATTTGCAGTCAGGTTCACTCCACTATAGAACAAAATAGAGCATACATTTCAAATTCAATTCAAAAAGCTTAAAAAAAACAGGTGGTGGTTGTATTGCATTTTTTTTGTGTGAAGGATCAACAATATATATTTCATAAATAGTTTTCTCTTCTCCCTTTTCTTTTGAAATATTAAATCAAAACTGTGCTATTGAGAAAAACTTCAACAAATAGCGTAGGAAAAGCAAAAAAAAAAAGGAGGCTTGATGAAATTTTAAAAGATCTGTTAAATATAATTTTCATCAACTGAATATACGAGCAAGGCAAAGCCAGGCAGTGATCTCTGGCTCTGCAAGATCCTTTTTATCAGAAGTAAAAATATAAAGATTATTTTTGCTTGCATGTCTGTTAGGTGCTGTCCTAAGCTTATTGTCCTGTATATTGCGTGAGGTCTCTTGCTGTTGAATATGCCACACAAACCAGCTGCAGAAATGTATGATCAAGTGTCTCGTAGTGTCAAGGCTATAAATAATTAATCCAGAGGACTCTATCCTCATCTCAATTGGATTTCATTATTTTACTTTTTTCTTTCAGAAGCATTTTCATGTTTCCCTTAAAGGTTCTTACTGTGTGTGATGAGGTGTTCCTTATCCATAGGTTTATCAGTGACTAAAGTGCACTTAATCACATAAGAACCTCTTGTGAATAGAGCTCTTATTTTCAGGTCAAGTTTTTGGTGCATGTGAAGTGTTTTCCTAGGGTGCAGAGGGTTGGTGTTTTTGGTAACAATGGCCTGTTGTTTTGAAAACTTTAGAAAGTAGAGTAATGTCTTTGATCACTTTGGCACCTTTCCCCACCACCACCACCAAGATACAGTATGTTATTTTTTCCAGCCTGTCTTTCAAATGCAAATCTCTATGACTTGAGACCAAACTTTATCTTTAAAATCACTGCTTTTAACAAGCTATGATTGAAAGTATGGTCTTGCATAATGAATAAGCCCATCATTATCATAGCTAAACAGAGACTGTGGTATGATTCTATCCAACAGGAAAAAGTTGACATCGGGTTTCCAGTGTAGGGAACACTGATTGAGTATGACAAGGATACTTGAGATACACTAATCTTTCCTGGTGTATGCTCCATGCCCCCAGGATATGAGAATGCTTGTGACAGGAAAGAAGGAGAGTAAGAGAGTGGGGGACAAGATCTAAAGGCACTTTAAAAAAAAGTCTTTGTCTTTCTACCTTCAAAATTTAGCTGTTCAGATCACATGAAATCGGGTCACACAATTTGCTCGGTCTGGCAGTAACGAATAAATGAAAAAAAAGGCTTGTCAAACTTCTCCATTTTTATGGGGTGGGGGCATTGCAGGTCTTAAGCCCCTTTATTATGGAGAAGTGATGTAATTACTTGTCCACTTTTCTCAAGGCACCATAGTGGTGCTGGTGGTTCCAGCTTCTCAGGGTCCTACAGTATCTGTATGAGAGAGTGGGAAGGAACATCTGTTGGCATGGTGTCTGTGACAGGTCTTGCTGATGTCTGAAATGGAGGTTGTCTTCTTCATAAGAATCATGTAGATTATCCGCAATTCACAATTTTTTACCAAGCCTCTGTTTCCTGCATGGCAGTGGCTGTGATGTCCGTTATGCATGCTCTGTATTTGGTGGTAATGCGTGCTGGAAGAATGTGCAAAATCTGCAGAAGCTTAAAAACCCCTCCTGGATACTGATAGCCCACACCCCATCCCACCTCACACGCAACGCTTTTTCATGCATATCTACTGTGTCAGAGCTCTCGCAGCTGTGCAGCGGCACATTGACACAATAACTTAGCTGAGCAGCTCATTCACTCTTTCTTCTTTCTGTCAGCGCTGCTGAAAGCCTGTATTTGTCGATCCTGAGGCTGCTGGCTTCATTTCTGAAGGCAGATGACTAACACATTTTCACTGCTGTGGTGTGTGAGGGGCGTGACACAATAAGACAAGGATTTTCAGTATAACTACCTATAGGAAGAGATTTCTAGTCTTCTTAGTGATTATTTTGTTTATAGCTTCGTAATCACTATTGCTGTAATTAATTCAAAGGCAAGTGGATTCTAACACAGTGAAGTTTGGTTTGGTATCCTGATATCCATATCCTGAGCAGAATGTTGGTTTGTTTGCTCATTTGTTTTCTTCCTAGATGCATCTGTATTTCCTTCCCGCCCTGTAATTCACTGTATACAAACTGTAAATGCCATGTTTATTTAGAATTTGCAGCTTATTTTTCTTTATTAATTATAGGTGTTCTAATGCTGTTGTCACAACACAAAAAAACAATGCCCTAACTGCAGATCCCACACAACCTGAGCACAGCATTCTTCGGTGCAGCTTCTATTACAACATTATTAGAGCTTCGGATTATTAGAGCTTTGGCTAGTTTCATAACTGGGTTAAAAATAGAACAGTACAGACTCATTTTGGTTACTTAAAGAACTTTCTTTTTCCTGCGTTTTCTAAACAGAAAGTTGGCAGGGAAGCATTCCGGCTCATTTGGAGATCACTACATTGGAAAGTCTATCGACATCCACAAGCGTGGGGCAGGAGGCAGCATTTGGAGTCTCCAAGGCCCCTATTAAAATGAATGAGAATCGCAGCTTTCCAGACCTTTTCAGTTTTAGAGTGTATTACCTACGCGCTCAGGGTTCAGCCAGCACTCTGAGGGCCGCCTCTTCACCTTGATGATTCCCTTATTTATATTCTCACATAATGCCTGCCATGACAGTGGAGTCTGTCTCTAACGCGCTGTTCTGCTCTTTTCTCCCTCCTTCTGTCTCCATCTAACCTCCCTGTAGTCCTCTCCGCCTCTGTCTCCCCCAGTTACACTCTTCCTCCTCCTCTGCATCTTTCCACTCTCTCTCTTCACCCAGCGCCCCCCCATTTCCCTCTTTTCCTTCAGTGCCCGAGTGTCTCTCTCTCGCCTTCCCTGCCTGCGTGTGAGAGGAAGACGCACGAGGGAGGGGGTGCAGGGCGCGGAGCTCGGAGATGTCTAATTCAGTCACCGCAGCGCTGTGCTCAGATGAACTATAGCAGACGTAATGAGTAATCAAGGACACAGAGACATGCACATTGTGCTCTGGGGAGATTGCTACGTGTTTGGGGATTAATTAGCATGAAATAGGAACACACTTTGTCAACTTAGTTTTGAACTGTTAACTTTCACCTTATCGTGCTTCTGTTTTGTTTTGTTTTGAGCTGTTCGAAATTCACAAAGGTTGTAAGTGGATAAGAGTCACACAGACTGCTGGCTTTTAGTGTGAACGTGTCCATCTTTGCTGCATTACTATTATTTAAAGATTTAAAAAAAAAAAATTTGCCTGTAGTGTACTGTAAATATAGGGAGATACTGTACATTTATCTTTCTTAATTTAACAATGCAAGGTTGAAAAACTTTGCAAGAAGTCCAATTTCGAAGGACTATATTAAGTACAGTAGTGAAATTAAGTTTTTAATTAACTTGGATTATTATTGAAAGCCTTACTTCAGGAAACTATGGGAAGCAGTAGAAAGTTCTTCTAAGAGGCTTAAACAAATTAACCCTGCCTGTACCACAACCATAAGAATGGACATTAGAGTATTCCCAGATGCAGCGCTGTAGAGTAGTTGGGCATTGTAATCGCATGTAGTTAGATGTAGTTAGGTGGATTGTAAGAAGGTACTGCTATTCCTGACTCTTCCCTTCAGTGAACACATAACACTCCTGTCACTCAGCATGACAGGGGAAGGCTGCAATGTTTTTATTGAATGTAGCAGTCATAGTGGATTTTATGTTCTTAATATGCCCTTTTACTTGTATTCCACGGGGTCTTTATTGACTTAACTGAGCTATTAATGGTACTGAGAAAGTGTATAAGTATTATATCGTGGGTGCCCTTTCCCTTAACTTACTGTATGTAGTTAAAACATATAAATGTTGTACCTTGAAATCTTAGAGTTGGTTTAAGTTGCAAGTCAGCTTTAAGGACTGCCAGTTTTGATTTGGTTGCAAAGTTTCTTATGGAGCCAAAAGGAAAACACATATTGTCAGCAAACAATCAAAAAGACACTGCTTTAATCAAACAATTCTGGAAGCAAATAAGCACTTGTGGAACAACAGTATCAGTTAATTAGCCACAGTTCCCCACTAAAATACGTCATTAAGAAGGCATTTTGCTTTAAGTCTATATAATTAATAAATACAATCTGTGATGAAATGGTGACTTATCAAATCAGCTTCAGTTATATTAAACAGGTCCCACTGAAGCTCTTTCCCAATGTCTGGTTATTAAATCCAATCCTGATACACTGTTTATGGCCTAATAAAAAATTTAAAAAGATGAAGGAAAAAAGCACAGAATTAGATTGTGTAATTAGTGAGAGCTGTGTGGTTTTGTTCCAGCAGAGAAGGAAACTCTGCTGTTGTGCTGAATATTCTCAAATAGAGAACAAGGAAGAATCGCCTATATTCCTTGTTTATTCCAAAAGGTCTCAAACCTCACATCTAATAAAAATGAATGTCATAAAATTTTAATGCTTTTAAGACCTGCTGTTATGGTACGTGTTTACCCCCCCACACACACACACTTTATTTCCAAAAAAGATTATTTCAGTAGTCAAACTTAGGTTATTAGTCTCATTAAACTGCAGTCAAAATTCTGGACATTGCGTCCAGTCAGTATAAATTTTGTCTGTTCTGAACTGTGGATCGATGGGCAAACTCTTAAATCATGACAGCAGCATAGAAGCACCTGTCAAAAAAATCTACACTCCGCTTGAAACTGGATGTGCTTGTTTTTTTTAAAAGATTTGATGAATTTCAAATCTTGCATTTTGTTCCTTACTTCACAGGCACTAGAAATGCAGGCTGCATTTTTATGTCTGCGTTAATGCTGTGATTTTTTTTACAGAGCAGTAAGTATTAAAATTAAATTAATGTATTTTTGATATATGACAATTTCTCACGTCTGCGGTCCTATTCCATGTGTGTGCGTCTTCAAGCTCTTGTGAAAAAGTGAGGACCTCCTGCACGCAGTCTCCATTACCATGTCTGAGAGTATAGATTTAGTACCTCCAAACTAGATTTCAAGGAGAAATTTAATATTGGAGCTCATGCATACTGTTAACAGCTTATTATCTTCGTTTGCTAATCTCGGCATTTCTATGCTGCAGGCAGATGCGTAGCCTAGATAGCGAAGTGGATTAAGTTTTGTATCTAATAGCCAATTCTGGCTCTGTCTCATCCTCTGGCAGTCTTACTTTTTTTCACCCTTAATTGAAGCTTTCCAGTGAAAAATATTTTGCTTTCACAAATAGTTTCATAGCTTGAGGGCAAAAAAAGCCGTTTAGACCTTTTATCATTAGGATATCATATAATTAGGAATAAAAATAGGAATAAAAGGAGTACATATTTTTACAGCAAAGCAACAGAGGGTTACGAGGGTCACTGATTTAGCATCTTTGTTAAGCTCGCTACTCAACAGATTCAAGGCAGGATGCTAGCTTGATGTCTCTTTTCATAGGAAATTGCATTGTTTTTTGCCTGATAATCAGGTAAAAGTGAACCACATCTTGTCAATCTCTTGTGAGTATGTTGTGTGTCTCTGTAGAGTTGCCTTCCTTGGTCACAAAAGGGCTAAAAAAAGGGCTTTTCTCCTCCTCCTTCTATGGTTTGTATGATGCTTTGTGCAGATAATTGTGTATTTTAATTAACCCAGTTTTTACTACTCTGACCCTGTCTTTTAACCCTTCAGCTGAAATCACATAAAGCTGCCTGACCCCATTCCTGACGAGGACATCTGGAATTTGCTGTTCCCGTTGCACTGAGCTTGTAAATGCTTTGCGAGTCTGGCTTGAAGAAATGTGCTCTGTACATTTAAATCTTACTTTTGGTCATTTATCCAAATGCAAGCATTCCCACATTTACAATCTAGCCAAACGCAAGCCTCTGAGATGAAACACAAACAGGTCCTCTTCTTGATAAGAATCGATGAATAAAAGCAGACATCTTGATTTAGATTTTTTTAAAACTGTTTTTACTTGTGTCAGCATTACAAATCTGATGTTAGACTGCTTTAAAAGGAAAAAAAAGATATACTGCCACACGTTGGAGGGAGAAGGATGCAATAAAGATTGCTTTTATTCATTTTTTAAAAATGACTTTTCTTTGCTCTGATGAATATCAAGAACTTGGCCTATCTATTGTTTCCTGTCTCATTTGACAGCTAGTAATCATTATAATGCTTGTAACCAGGACGTCAGAAATGGTATTTTAAGGTCCTGCCAGCTGGGATCAAAAGTTTGTATATGTGTAGAGGTATAGCTGTAATGCTTTGACATTCTAAATGGAAAGCAGCTGTTTTATGTGGGGGGAAAAGAAAGAAGCAAAAGAAATGAGGAAATGTAAAATAATCTTCACTGTAGGCTTTTCAGTGCTGGAACACAGTGATAATACACTCTCTACAGCACACAAAAACATCTGAAACAGGATTGACATCATGCATAATAGAGGAGTTAAATTGATCCTGTATGTTTATTGCGGTGTCCATCAATGTGACCTAAATAAACATTTGGGAAGACTTCCCCTTGGACTAAAAAGTACAACATTAACTCTTAATTTCCGGAGTAAAGAGGACAAGACAGTTCCTTATTTGCATAGCGGGGTATTGCTTATTATCTCTGTTCCCAGAGGTGTGGAGAGACATGATCATCTTTTATGTGGAATCATACTGCTGTGTTTAATGTTGGAGTGTGGACATTCTGTTGTTTCTTTCTTTGTGCCTATTACAGTAGTTACCACAGTTTCACAGTGAAGGCCACGTAATACCACTGCTTAATAATGTACGCCTTACAGGTGAAAAGGTTATAGGCCATTGATATGTTATTATTGTACAATCAACCACCACAAAAGGAGTGAAAAACATGTTCTGTGTTCTACAGTATATGTAATATAACTGTCCCACACTGGGTCACTTCTGCAGTCTGCCAAGAATAATCTCCTTCAGTGCACGATCCAATCTCATTATCATCATAAATATCATTCCTGGGTCAAAAAGAGAGTAAATCAGGCAGATGTTACCAGATTTTTTTTACATCTCTTAAGAGAAGGTGAAGGAAACGTAGATCAACCATAGTCTTTTCTCTCTCTCTTCGAAATTGATAAATAATTCTAAATGATGAAAAATGTACATCTTTTTGTCTGAGCTGCAGGACTGCTTCAGAACAGCATTTTTTGTTGTTGTTCATTAATAAAAAAGGCTGTTTCATCAGAAAGCTTTGCAGTTTAATGTAGAGAGGATTCTTTCCCCCAGGACATTGTCAGAGAAAGTCGTCTGTAGCCATAAGAGAATGACATTGGTCAAACTCGGTGTCATGCATGTTTAGGGGCAGGAGCTGCAATCACAAATTGACAGTAGCCTCGGGCTACTGATACACTTTGTTGTTTTTTTTTTTAAAAAGTATATTTTCTTTTTATATGGAAAGGTCCTGTTGTGTGGGAAACAAATTCAGAGAAAAGCCTGGTACATAAGCCTTTCATCAATAGTGAGAGACTATACTGCAAGTTCAGCTGTGCAAGACACATTTCAATGTCACGACTGTTAGCCAACTTCATAAAATCCCCTGATATATGTATACTGGTATGATGCAACATCTGTATAGTTTAAATAAGAACAGGCTTATCTATAAAACATTTTTAAAAAAGCCTTATTGCTCTTTCTTCCACTGTTGAAGGCTTTCTTGGTTAAATCTGTGAGGCAGTTCTGCACTCTGAACTGTACGTCAGTGTTTGCTTCTGCATTTCTGTCTAGTCGACAGTGGGTTTGCCTGTGGGTTAACCATGCTATCACTGTGTTGTACTACACCCTTCTGTGATAATGCCATGTTAATCACAGCAGATGTTACCAGGGTAGCATAAAAATGCCTTATTATTATTTATCCTGACACATTTTCCAAACATTTGCCTAAATTAGAAAAGCAAAGTTCTGATAAAAGTGTACAAAGGCTTGCATAGCTTGTTTGGATCTATTCAGCGGCTAATTGATGCAAGAATCTCATCCAGCCATCTCTTGAAAGAAGCAGGGTATGGGCTTCCATATCATGGCTGTGTAGCTTGTTCCAAAACCAACCTTTTGCCTCCCATTGTGAGTTTTAAATGCACTTCCCCTTAGGGTTTATTTAAGCTCTGGTTCATGTTTCTCTGTTGATTCTGAAGAGGTCCACTGGATTGACTATCAGTGCCTTTATGGTGTTTGAATATTCGATTCAGATTCCTTCACTATTCAAGACTAGAAAGGTTAAGGTCATTGAGCCTGTCACTTTTGTTGCTTCTATTAATTGATTCCAGAATGGCAACATTGTTTTAGTATCATGGTGGCTAGAATTGTAAACAATATTTTAAATTAGTTCTTACTATTGCATTGTACATTTTAACACAATATCCCTTTATTTAAATGAATCACTTTTAACTATTTATCCAAACATTCTCCATGGAAGATGAGGAGGATCAAGACCAAGATCATTTTATTGGCCATATGCAATTTCTTTTTGTCTTTTCATATACCCCAACTTGCTCTCCATGAGACACACGGACAGCGAGAGAAGCTTGGGGTCAGAGCGCAGGGTCAGCCATTTATATGATGCCCCTGGAGCAGTTTGGGTTAAGGGCCTTGCTCAGGGGCCCAACGGAGTAGGATTTCTCTGCATGCCTCAGGATACGAACCGGCAACCTTCCAGCCACAGGCGCTGATCCTGAGCCACAGAGCCACTGCACCACCCATGAAAATGATGTATCAACCTAAACGCCTAGTCTTTTTCTTAAATAGTCTCTTTGAGCTCAGTGTTTTGCAATTTTACTTTAGTGGAAAATGTAAAGAAAGTCCACTGAAAAAGCTTTAATAAAACCTATAAAAAGAGAAGGAACAAGTCTTGAAGAACATGTAACTGTTTTGCTCACCTTTTTATTAATTTTAATTTACCTCGCCTCTTTTCAGCGTAGTAAATTGCTCTCCCCACCTCTACCCCCACACACCTCGCCAGCTCCCTTCGCCAGAGAGTTGTTTCCGTTTCAAGTGCTGTGCTGTTAGCTGAGGCCATCTTACAAATATGGGGGCAAGAGTGCTTCTGCCAAGGAACAGACACATGTAATACACACTCCAGTACATCTGTGCAAGCTGGAGTTCCACATGACGCTGAGATCTGTCTTGGAGCCTAGAATATGCTTCATCTATTCTTAAATTTGTATTTAAAGTTTCATTGTTTTTGCCAAATACATTTAGCAAAGCACATTAACAGACAGACAACCATTTTTAAACTGTTGTTGATTATATTTTGTCAGTTCAAGTACGGTTCTTCAAGTTTCAAATTGGGTTTTAACACACAGGAAAGAAGCTTATCATCAGAAAGCCACACAAAAAATGCATATTTAAATTTTATTATGCTGTACAGAAATTTGCTATAAATTAGTTTGAAATCCTTAATTGTTAAAATGATATTTTTTATGTCTGCTACATACTGCTGTTTTAATAGTAGACTATTAATAGTAGACCATTTAAATGCATTGAAACCTTTAAAACTGCTAAATTCAATTGTAGTGTTATTGTGTTAATAAAATGATAAAACTGATGAAAAGGAGGAAGAGAAGAATCTAAACCCAATAATCTAAAACTGGGTCAAAGCATTTGTATTTCATCAGGAGTGACTTGAAGAACAAGCCTACCTTACTTGCAAGCTGAAAGGAATGTCCAGTCAAAAGTCTGACTTTAGTCCAATAGAAAAGGCAAGAGTTAAAACAGTTCTGCCTGGAAGAATGACAAAGAATTACATCATCCCAATGTGTACATCTGGTAGACACCTATCCAGACATTCTGACAGCAGTAGCTGCTGCCAAAGGTGTGTCCATAAATACTGACTTAAAATGGCTGAATACTTATGCAAACAAAAAAAAATGAAATTGTATAGTTTCTTTGCAGGTTTTGCTGATATTTAACCTCTTTCGTATATAGAAGTGACCTTCTTGATCATTACCGTTTTGAATAATAAAAGTTTAAATACATTTTTTAAAATGTGCATCAGTTATTTGTAAATCATCAAAATGGGACATTATTGGTGGGGATTAAAATGTTTGCAAGGCGTTGTATTGTATATATCTGAAAGCAAAGCTGGTTCCTGACACTTGTGCTTGGGTCGAGAAGTTCTTACATCTATGTTTGGATTCAGTACAAATTGCCAGAAAAGCATGCTGTACCATTCTGTGCAGAGCCAGTTTAGATTGGTGTAAAAAGGAGCTAGTATCTCTTGAGTGCAATAGAGAAGCAGTGCTTTTTATAAAGGCCCTTTGGTCCCAGGTTAGAACGCTGCTTTCTTGAAGGCCTCTGACAAGATCGATGTCAGATAAGAGGAACTGCAGGGGAAAAAGAAAAACACTTCTTTAAAATGGACTGGCATTTGTTTTGTGTTAGTGAACATGGAAAGGTTTCAGCAAAATGATGACTTCTAAAGCTTTGTATTTGTAATGATTAATTCCTGAATAAAACTCTGCAGTCATTCACTTTTCCACAGTGATTCACCTGTGATGTTGAAGTCCTTGGGAATGACAATGAAGAGAACACAGTCTTATATTTATTATGATAACAGTAGTATTTCTGAACTTCCTGTGTTTCAAACCTTGTTCTTTTGCTGGAATGCTTGGTGTTCATATCTGGTTAGATGTTATTAGTAATTGTCATACACTCCTCCACTTAGTGATGGACTTCTTTGATAGTAAAATACCACCTGCTGGAAAATTGGAGGCTGATGTAAGAGTTTAAAATGCATGGGCGTAAGGTATTTAATAATAATAATAATAATAATTGCTTACACTTATATAGCGCTTTTCTGGACACTCCACTCAAAGCGCTTTACAGGTAATGGGGTCTCCCCTCCACCACCACCACCAATGTGCAGCATCCACCTGGATGATGCGACGGCAGCCATAGTGCGCCAGAACGCTCACCACACATCAGCTATTAGTGGGGAGGAGAGCAGAGAGTAATGAAGCCAATTCATATTTAGCTAAGACTGAAAAGACACATACAGTACTGCACAGAAATGTACAGATACAGGTGCTATGGTATGTAGTGAGGAAATGGAGCAGCATCTCTAAGGTTGCATTGAACAGGCTTTGTAATCAATGCTTCTGTTGTCTTGTTTTTTTATTCCTTGGTTCCAGGTTGTTTTCCCACCTGCTCCTCCTAGCCATTTGGTGTTGTATGCAGAAGGCTGTCCTTGTGTTGTGAAGCAGCACAAGCCTGTCTTAACCTTTGGTTGAAAGTGTCCCAGGCTTTTGAGAGAGTTTTGAAGATTGCTGAGGCTGTTCTCAAAAGGAAAATGTCACTCTTGGTGTCCATAACCCACACAACATGGGTCCAGTGACATTATCAAAGTGCTGATCCATCATCGGGTGCCTGCTCTCCTCTTGCATCATACTGCATTGAGCAAAATACGTCTATCATCTTTTTGCCCTTCAGTTATTTTCATCATGTTTGTTTTATTGGTACCGTTTCTTTGTTTTTTTTTTAGCTCAGTGCAGTAGTGGTTGGACAGTATTTTGAAATCCTTTAAAGAATCACATCCAAATCTCTGAGTGCCCAGAAAGCCCAGCCCAAACATTAGTAAGTGACCACAAATTGACCTACATCTCTGTTTTTTTAAGATAGAGGTGAAATTATTTTTCTCTTAGGTCACCTGCTTTCTGTTTTCACTTTTTTTTAGAAAACTTTCCAAACCTTCTAAAAATATGCCAAATGTTTGGAAAAAGAAAAATATTATTCATTGCCCATTCTGTTTAAACATAAAAACTTTTTTAGACCTCATGTGGAGCTCATGCAGACTAATGTAATGATTTGCTGGAGCTGGAGGGGAGGAGATTAAAGACTCCTTCTGTTTAGGGCTTCATTTGATGTTGCTGGGCAGTCTGTCTTTGCTTTGACTATTGACAACATCACAACCAGCGTGCTACCTCTGTTCCAGACATATCTACCAAGCAACCTGCAAAGGCATGTCCTTGCTGCAGAGCAAGATAAGACCAGCAACGCTTGTAAAAGAGAGTAGCATGGCGTCTAGCAACATGACAGGAAGTGCAGACAGAGTGCACAGGGCTTGTATCATGTCATTAATTATATAAGAATGTCAGTTCTTTGGATGTCTTTTCAGCTTGTCTTGTCCTTTCCAATTCCTTTCCATTTTTTAAAGATTTTGAGTCAGAAGGTGAGCTTGCATTCTTCCTGCAAATTCTGCAATA
This sequence comes from Lepisosteus platostomus, assembly GCF_059453375.1. Classification (NCBI taxonomy): domain Eukaryota; kingdom Metazoa; phylum Chordata; class Actinopteri; order Semionotiformes; family Lepisosteidae; genus Lepisosteus; species Lepisosteus platostomus. The sequence goes on from NC_142620.1 coordinate 55,408,771, forward strand.
TCATAAGAAGGTGATTTTTTAAATACTTCATGTAACTGGATAAGTCAGTTGTGAATACATCGTAATTTCTAGTTATGACCTGCAGCCCCATTTATGCAGCAGGACCTTTACTGGAGCAGTCTGAGATGCATGCCGCCTGTGTCCCACCTGGGATTTGAGCCCATGACACTCAGGAGACTAGAGTCCTTACCACTTTTCCGTGCTGCTGCACCAACTTTAACACCACTCCTCAAATTGCCGCCATCATTCCTCTCTAGCTGCACTCTGCACAGGTCCAAACATCCTGGCTTAAATCACTGCTGCTTTAAAACATACTCAATGGCTTAGCATAAAATGTAGGTTCACTTGAATATAAGAGTCCTTAGGAAACCTGAAGTATGACTTAATTCTCCATTGTAAATTGTTGTGGCTATTTAAATGTTGGTGATTGTTTTGTTCTCAATTTGAGTTGTACAATGCAATCCCATTTTGCTTTAAAGAGATGTGTTTTTCAATATATTTGTATGGTATAAAATATATTGAAGCTCTTCTGGAGAGCCTTAACTTCAGGATAGTGGATTGAATGACAGAAATAATACTTTAAGTACAACGTAACCTTCGATTGTACTGTGTTGCTGTGAGATTTAAGTCATGCACTTAATGCTGTGCTGTAATGAAGCACTATTAAATGATATACTTAAAGAACTATAGTGCAGTATTTTTATTCTGCTGTAATTATGGTCGTAATGAGTCAGGTGATTTGGAAACCTTTTAGTGTTATTTTGTAAAAAATAGTCCTTTCAGCCTTTGTTTTAATGTAGTGACACATCATCTGTGTTTCTTTTACAATAGCAGACTCAAACAGATGTTCACAGCCCAAGCTGTTTCTTCTTTATGACCTTCTTTCATTCGGCATGTGCTATATGGATAATATGTCTGCACTGCACTTATTTTATTTTATTTGAAAAAATCATAAATATGCTGTTTAATGTAATGAGAGACATTAAAAACAAAACAAATGCTTTTGGTTCTTTTACTTTTATTTCCTCCCGATGTATAAACAGTCCTTTGCACATTGCTGGACAAACACCACCATGAAAGGTGTCATTAAGTATCAATGTGGTGGAAACTGTAATTTTATGGGAGCATCTACTGCAGATTAGCTAAAATCATATTAGCAACCTGTTTTATGGTTCAGAGAAGCAGTGACTATCTACTCAAGTTTCCCTTCTGTTGAAGCATTTATGATCTGCAGGCTAATTTCACGAAGGATGAGGCAGAAATGTCTTGTAGAAAATGTACTTGAAACCCAAGACCTCATTTGTATCAATGACCAATAGGCTCTTTTCCACTCTGGGACATGAGAACAGCTTCAGGGTTTTTTTTTTCTTGACTTACTCACAATGCAGAGTACCCAACTGTTTCTTACCAGTGATGCCAGAACCAGGTGGCATTTAAAATGTTCGGGATCCTGTGATCACTTTGAAATCACAGAGAATAGTAATAAATAACCAGCAATAAACCCAGAGTAAAATGCTAAAATGAATAAAAAGAAGATAAAAAGTAACTGTTTAAAAGAAGGATTGAATGTTGATTTGTACAGAAATATGGGTTCATAAACATGGATGTCCATATATGAAAATTTGTATGAATATGGATTCATAATAGAGTACTCCTGATGCATACTGTGGTACAAGGGGAGAAGGTTCAGGGCGTTCTGAGTTCACCTGGCTCTGAGCAAGGTGATACATTTTCTGAAGGCCTCTGGCAAACTCAGTGTTAGATGCAGGAACTCCGGGAGCCAGGCCTATGGTGTGAGTAGGTGACATGTAACAGAAACAAAGCGTAGCAGAAGAGCGCTCCACCTGCCTGTTTCAGTCTTGCACACCTCCCATCATGTTTCACTTTGGGGTGGCATTGCAAGATTTTTTTTTTTCAAATTATTGCTAAACAGGTCTGTTAGCTGTCAGTATCTCCAAGGCTTTTCTGTTACAAAACAAATCTTGTTTTCTTTCGCCAATTTACACCCACGGCTAACAGGAAATAAAAAGGCAAACAAACGTCTCTGCTAATGAATTAATTCATTACTTAATACCCCCTCCCGTCTTTATGAAAACTGTTTTTTATATAACCATGATCATTTAATTTCTGCCAGGGTTTGTCAATTCTTTTAGGGATGGGCGTTCTTCCTTAAGAGGCTTCAGTTCCACAGTGCTGTGTATTGTGCAGAAAAACAAGAAAGAAGAGAAAATACAGTTTGTTCTATCACATTTTTTGGAATGGAAATGCATCAGGTTTTCAAAGAATGTCATATCTTTAAAAGTTTTGCCTTCATAAGAGGCCCATTATAGTTAAGTAATTTTTTTATTTCAACACTAAGCAAGCTATTACAAACACAAGCATGTCTCAGATGCTACAGTACATTATCTTTCCCGATTTCTTTGTTTGGAATTAGCAGTTAGTAGTCAGCTCAATTCACTCAAGTGATCCACATATCATCATGATAAGAATGAGGTCTGTGCGTGCATCCTCCCAAACTAGTACATTGTCAAGCCTTCTGCTATTTTCTATTCTGTGAGCTCCCACAGTGCTTACAGCAGCACCAGTGCATCAAAACTGGAGAGCAGCTCTGATAGACCTGGAGTTCTACTAGAATGTCTACTAGAACTTACAGGGAGTTCACTTGGCCAAAGTGAACCCCGATCAAAGTACAGTACACTTCTAGTGTGTAATCTAGACATGAGCAGGTGATGTCTGAGATCTAGGGCTAAGCTACAAAAGAGCCTCCTGGTGTGCCATTCACAGGAAATTTCAGTTCATGTTGGTATATCCTTGTTTGGATATTGTTTTTTGAATGCACTCATTTACCTTTGAATCTACAATAATGAGCTATTGATCTGATTCCACTTCTGCATAGTTATAATTGAGTCCTCATCAAGATTGGCACTGACTGTTGCACAGTTTCTGCTCCACATTTTCGCTTCACAGGCCTGTTCATAGGCCAATTGCCCTTGCTGTTGCACATTCACATCCTTCCAGCCAGCCTTCCAGAAAAGATTCAAATGAAAAATAATAAATTCTTTCAAAACATATGGCAGTTAAGCCAATTAGTATGTACCAATTTGGTTTTAATTTTTTAAAGACAATTTGTAAGCCTGAAGGAGCTGAAATCAAAACCTCAGCTTGGTACCTTATTTTACGATGTGCATCCATTCGAATGGAAGCTCTGCTTTATGAGACAAGCTGGAGTACTTAGTGACAGGCTTAAAGTCATGTAGCCTGGGTTTACTGTGTTGCTTAATACAGAGAGCAATCCAAGAGTAATCCAGACATTGTACCGGCAGGTCCCATAAACTCTTCATAATCCAGCAGGGCAGAAAATGGCTCAGATATATGTATGTGTGTGTACAGAGTAACTATTAATATACGTTCTGACATAAGGGAGGTCAAAATCCCTCTGTCTGCTGTGCAGGAAGCATATTAATATTAATCAAGGTCTGTGTGGCTGAAAAGTTCAGATATATTTTTTATGGTTCTGGTGTAAGGAGAAAATCACATTTTCATTCTTTATGTTGGTTTGATTGCTGGGGTGCTGAAACTTCTGGAGTATTAATTCCCAGGCCCTTTTTAAAATGGATAATAGTATCTGCCTCTCACACAGCCGCTTCTGTTTGCGCACTAGAATTGGTTGCGCACCAAGCGTTGCCTGTGATTGATTATGCAGATCATGGGCAGAACAACAACTTCTCTTTCTGTGTTATCGGAACCTGATTCTGCGTGTAATGGGGCTGTCAGTTTTATTCTGGTTTGTCCTCATGGAGGAATGTGTACTTTAATGCATTTCCTGGTTTGAACTAGGGTGCTGGGAATAAGAAGTGACATTTGCACAGGTGAGCATGCAGTTTTTGTATTTAGTTCTGGTATGAAACTGAAATTTTTAGAAATCTCAGAGTTGTACAAATATATGACTTATTTTGCTTATCTGTCTGGGAGCCTGACTGCAGTAAGAGAGGAGATTAAAGAAAAGGAAAATCTTGTAAGAAGTGTTGAAGACAAATGTGCCCAAATCTGATGCCACCATGCTGTTTCAGAAACTGGTGGGGATTGGGGGGTGAGTCAGAACTATCTGAGAAAAGACAAATGAGGTCCCCGTGTTTTTTTTAAATGCTTAATTGCCGTTTTCCCCCTTGTTTCAGAAAATGCATTTATAGCTTTCATGAGCAAAAATGCTTGATAATATTAAAACCTCACTATTAGAACAGAACATAGTTCTTCTGCACCACTTGCAGACTCCTGTGTGAAGGTCTTTAACACCCACCCATATATGTATGACAACTCTGGGGCACACAGTTCAGGAAGCTGCTCGATACTGGTGGACCCAAATGGTTCTCTGATGAAATGCCCCATGAGGCTTACCTAAGCGATGCCAGATGACGTTGCAATGTAAGCAGGAGAGAAAAATCACAATCATAAAAATCATAGCTCAGTTGACCAGCTGGACTAATAGAACAAAAATAAATGGTTAAGTACTCTCCAGACAATATGTGTTGCCAAAAGAGAGATTTAGAATAACAATATGTATTGTTGCAGTACATTCCAAAAGCTGCTCTTGAATAGATAATGACTGGTTATATACAGAGTTCTCTCTGTTGTCTGTTTTCTCCTGACATTTCCTTTACAGGAGACCTTCTCAGACTGTGTCTTTGCTGTTCCCCATAGATTACCGCTTACCACTTACAGGACATCACTTGCTCTGGCAACAAGCTCACTCAAAACAATCATTTTGCTAATAGTGATGTACAGTATGGTAGAAATGAAGTAACATGGTCATAGACCACGCAATGAAACAGATGTCTCAGCCTCTCTGATTGTGTTCCCTTTTCCCCCCTTTTCTAATCCATGTATGTGATCCATGTTCACAAACCAGGTATGAGAGCTAAAAAGTAGGAAGGGGATATGCCAGATCTGAGCTATTCCAGAGAAACTGACAGTGGAGTGTTGTTGTGAGCCCATGTGTGTTGTCTTCAGTGGAGTTGTTCTTGTGTTTTGATCTTAGCTCTGGAATGACTCTTTTTCAAGTGTCTCTATTTTTTGACTGCTTGGACATATGCACATTACAATAGCAGCACTGTGGGCTGTGATGGTCACAAGACATTACTAAGGGCCTGTAGCCCGTGCTGTAAAGGGACCTGACCGTTGAAGGTACAGTACATTAAGTTACGGTTTAGTAACTTGATATGTAAGTAGATGCTAGTCTGAAAGGCTGTCGTGACATTAACTGTCAGTGTAGGATTCCATAGGCTCGAACAAAGTGACAGTGCATCTGTCTTTGGCATTTTGGAGGATTGGGAGCTCAGGTAAACAATGCAGATGTGCTCATTGTGAAATCCTGTGAGTATATCCACCTTCCTTCTAACAAGCATAATGCTGACCTGCAAACAAATACACAAACACATTTTGTATCCATCAGCAAGCCTTGGCATTTACTGCATGAAGGCATATGAACTTTTAAAAGTACTGCCTATCCACAAGTTGTGAATGTTACCAGTCTCACGGAGTGTTGTTAGGAAGGAGGTATGAAAGACTGCAAGTCAGAGGCTGTGGTACACAGATGTTCTCCTGTTCATGCTAATAAATATTTTTAGATACTTTAGATTTTTATAAAGAAATGTATATTTTATAGATTGAGTGTTTTTTACCATTATAACAGCTTCTTGCACATCAGATTAAAACTTATTGAAAACAATGTTATTACCTTTAGAATTTATTTTGTTTTAACCATGATTAAGTAATTGAGGCCAGTAGATTGGACACATGGGTCACCATCACTAACTCATCAGGAAGGAAAGCAGAGTTTTTTTTCTAAATGATCGTATTGTATGTCTCTAAAGATTTTTCCATAATAATTCTATTATAATAATGTTTTGAGCACCATTGTTTGTTCAGACAGCAGATAGAAGTGGTACACTATATACTGTAGGTGCAGTGCCATTTATGTGCATAGATTAGTCCCAAAGTACTTATTTGCTGGAGACGAGCATTACCAGATGGTTGTGCCCATTTATCTGTTTTTATTACCTCAATAAACTATGGGGAAGTAATCCTTTAAGTAGTGATTAGGACTTCCGGTGTCTCTGTGTGTAATCTGCAGAAGCTGCTGACGTGGTCTATAAATAGTTGACATTTCTGAGGGGAGCTTGTTTGTGCTGCAACAGTTTCTTAGTTGGAGAGACAGATAAGTGAAGAGGGCAGGGATCAGGAGGGATGTAGGCAAACAGAAAATGATACTGAAAAAATGACAGTCTTTGGGAAAAACGGCCCCCTCTACCACTTAGTATTTTTTCCAGCTTTCATTCTGAGGTGGAGGGAAGGAAAGGGAGAGAAGGTGGTTAGAGAGTCAGTCTCTGAGTGTGTGTGTGGTTGTGCGCGCTGTCAGTATATACTATCGCTCTCCCCATGTTGCGAGGCTGTGAGCAGTAATAGAGACTACTGGGACGTCAGTAATCCAGCGAGCTGTCTGTGGTTTGTGTTAAAATCTCTGCTTTACATCCATAGCTGTGACATCTGCCTTGGTGCAGCATGCCTCTGGAATGCTTAAACAGGTCGGCAGGGCAAAACTAATGGACGCGGGGGCAGTAGTTTGTAACATCAGGAAAGCGACTCTGCAGCGCTTGGCAGGCACACAAATCTAATGGGTCATGTTGGCCTAGTTATAAGAAACAGAGGAAGACCGAAGCAGCTTGAAGAACTCACGAGCTGTCACGGCTCATCTTAAAACTGTGCAACTCAACAGATTAAAGGATTTCTCAACCCAATTTACTGCAAGGGGCAGGGAAGGGAGAGGATGCCACAGAAACAAAACAAAATGGTAACAAAAGCAAAACTGTTAGTGAATGAATATCATTCACTCTACAAAGTATGATGTCAAACACATTGAATTATATGAGTACAACTCTAGAAATAAGCTTTGTTTAATTTTCACAATTCAAATAAATGCGGCAGCGTTGAATTGCTATTATGATTTAGTGAAGGAACCGACTTTTCTTCCTTCTCTATATCAAAGCGCACACTTAGAGCCCATCTCTTTGTCATTGCAGAAGGCTGAGAATTGACTTGTCCAGGCTTCTCTGCAGTCTGAAGGTCAGGCTATAGTGAGCAAGTCATTACTACCCAAACATCCCTCTCAGTTTGACATCAGGGGGCCACAAATTATGTGTGTTCAACTGCCATCAGTCATTTATTATGAACATTTTTTTAAGTCGCCAAACAAGCAGCTTTTTAAGGTCTGAAAAATATAGAAATTGCTTCCCTAATAATAGATTGCTTCTGATGAATGGCTGTAGACACTAATTTTCAAACCACATAATCAAAATCTGTTCAACTGACCTGCAAATCCAGGTTCTAAATTTGTATTGTGCATTTAAGCACTTATCTCATTCCTTGGGTCTTTGTTATGCGCTGCTCAAATTCAATTTGTGTGCATTTTTTTATTGACTACCCACAAGCCGATCAATGTACGTTTGCTGTTCAAAGAAGCAGAGGGGGGGATAGAAAGAAAAAAATAATCTGAGCTCTCTGAATGCAAGAGAAAGTCTTATTTGGAGCAGGAACATGCTTCTGAAAGGGGAGATTGAAGATGGAGTGAAATGCTTGGGCTTATAACCGAGTCAGTAAATGGACTTTGGGGCAACAAAAAGGCCGGCGCTTAGCCCCAGTCAGTTGGCAAAATTGGTCACAGCTGCAAGGTGCTGTTAAGCAATGTTTTCTAAACTGATTAATACTACTTTCTCTTGGGGGCTATAGAGTAGCATTAACAGTGTTCAGTCATTCTGGGTACATTGTATGGTATAATGTCTTGACTGACATTGCTCTGATGTGAAGAGAGCCTGGTAATTTTTTATCTTCATGACCCTTAACATTTTTCACCCTAACGACCCTTAAAATTCTCAGGTATTGCTTTCTTGCTGTCTTTTTTGTGGGCCTCTTAAAAAATACAAGGTCAAAATACATGCAACGAAGTACTGTATAGTGTTTTTTTTTTTTTACATCTGTTCACTAAAGTAGTTTAAAAAATGACTGTTTTCAATTACCTTTTTGTAATAGCAGAAATCACATTTGTCACCCAAAATGTCAGTCTTAGGATGTGTATTTTTTGTCTTTTTAGTTCTTTTTCAGACACTAAGGCAATCCTTTCCACTATAAATATACAATTTTCAGTGTTTCTCAGTTTTTACCTCTTCAACAAACTAATTACTTTCCTTGACTAATACCCGACCTCAGTGGTTACCTAGCAGGCAAAACCACTGTTCATTGCAGCCTCACATACTGTACCAAACACTCAGTTGCACACATTGTTTCCAAGTGCTTCAGTGAGTTAAATATATGTAACATTATTGTTTGTGGTTTATAAGGTATTGCTGGACTGGCTTGACTTGGGAGCAATATTCACGTACCTAAGCACAGCAATCGGCTCTTGAAAAAGATTTAAGAGCTTTGCTCTTTTGTCACAAATTGACCCATTCTTGTATCCACTGTGACTGCTAGTGGAGTTTGGAAGCTGTTGGGCTGGTTGGCGCCAGTTGATCACCAATGCTTGTCTGCATGACTCTATTTCTAGATTGGCTTTTATGTTTAATGTCTCTGTAGATGGTGTTAACCTTTCACTGAGCACTGCTTGCCTTCTGTTCTAATTGGCCTTTTTCTAGGAGCCATTAAAGTTCTCCTTACTCTTTCTTAGAGCATCGCACAATTCCCTCTCCTTCTCAAGATGAGGGCTTTTTAATGGTCATTTTTCCCTTTTCACTTGTGTTCAGACTCATGAAAAGAAACAATGTTTGTCTTTTTTTATTTTTGCCTCAGCCAGGACTCATCTTTTCCAATGCATGACCATAATCATTCACCAAGAAGAGAAAAATAAAAATGAAATGAAGAATCAAAAGTGTTAAGTATCCATTGTTACCCAAAACTAGTGAAACAGATAGAATCTGGTTAGTCACTGAATTGATAGTCTGATCTGAAATTGCCTGTTCTTTTAAAGAGTATTTTTATTGTAAAACATCTTGACAATGGCAGTGTTATTGAACCAGTGAAATTGTGTTTCTAGTTGATTTATCTGGAGTCTGATGGTATCACATTAAATCAGTCTTCCCTATTTACAAGTGTCTTTGTATTTGGGATTAAAAATAACTATGGTCCTCCAGTGTTTCCTTTCCAGAGCACAGGTTAAACTCTGTGATTAGGGGTCTGAGCCTGAGTCATGTCGCTAACCGACCATGACCAGGTTACTAACCGACCATGGCCTGGATTCTCCAAGTGGCGACAAACTTAGTCATTCAGTACCCCCTCAGGTTTCAGCGACATTGACTCCTTGGCCTCCCAGGCGCCCGCAGGATTGCAGTGTTGCAGGAAAGGGACGTGCCTCCCCGGTGATTGGCGCTGAACCTCCTGCAGGGGGCCATGCTGCCCGTGACGTATCGAAGGGGGAGTGGCTGGAAAGTGGGCGGGGCAGAGGAGCCTGTCTGCACTTCCTCTTTCTCCCCTGGGTCTTGGGAATCGGGGATAATCAAACAATTTGTGTTTCCAAAATGGGTAGGTATAACACAAGGATAACTTTAGAAAGTTTATAGATTTAGAAAAAAATAACTGTGACATTACATAATCATCAGTCAGCTCAAGTACAGCACACATGCAACTGAGTCTTCAGCTCTGCTGAAACTGTGCATGGGTTGTGTGGAACACAAAGGGGATTGTTTTTTGTAAAAAAACGATTTGACATGGTAAAAATCAACTCTTGTGTGGGAGGGAAGACTCTCTGAACCCTCTGGCTCAGTGTGCGGCTCTGTTGTTAAACACATCTGTAATAAAGCTGTCATACCAACTTTTTAAATATCTTTTTAAATATGTTTCTCAGCAGAGATCTATCCAGATTTGTTTATCCGGAAATCAACATGTGGATGTGATTAGGTTTTTGTAACTCTGAGCTTTTTGTGTCACCAGGGAGATATTGCATGTACAAAAACCAAAATGAAACAGTTCCAACAAATTACTAGAGCCCCAAGGATTTGAAGAGTTTTGAAATCCTGGGATCCACAAATTGTCCTCTGTCCAAAATACACAGAAATTGAGAAATGAGGCCAAGTCATTTTGAACAATGCAATAGTTTCTCAGTTACAACCTGGAATCTTTCTTCATCCCTTTTTCTCCTTATACCAATTTTCATCTTCCAATGGAAGTAAATATATTTTGATGGGTTCTTTTCAAGTTCAATATATGCACCCGAGAAAAAAACTAAATTGATAAAGAACACTTTACTTATGCCAACGCATTATTTAGACAATCTTTCGAGGTGGCACTAATTTTTTAAAAATAATTGATTACGTTTATTTAGCTTTCATCACAAAGGATCTAAGTGCTGTTTAGTTTACAAGTAGGAGACCCACTACATCCACCATTCACTTGTAGCAGCCCTTCTGCAAACAGCCGATCAGGTAGAGACTTGAAAAATTGCTTCACCAGTTGATTTAATAAGGAATTCTGGGAAGGCCAGATTGCGTATGTCTGAAGTGGAATTAAGCCACTTTAGACAAAACTCAATATGGGGTGACTGGGGTGACTACTCCTACTCTTGCGAACATGGAATTCCATGTAACCGGTAGTCAGGATCTTGTTTTGAAGTCTCATCCTAAAGGATAGTGTCCGGAGACATCATACTGGGCACTTGTCTGGAGATTCAGGTCCAGACAGAATGGCATCATCTACTGTTGCAGAGGCATGGAGGTCTCCCATCGCTTTACTGGCCAGGCCCAAATGTGCTTAGCTTCTGAGGTCTGATGAGATCAAGGTTACAACTCTGCACGCAACCCTTACAACATGAGAAGTGTGTTTCTTGATATGCTCCACAATAATTACAAATATTTAGAGTTCAGTAACTTGTTGCATTGCAAGAAATATTAAAAAACAGTTGTGCATGGATACATACAGTAGGAGCATTTTAGGTTGTGACACATACAATCACTTTGTGTTATTTTAATGAAACACTGCAGCCCTTTCTTTTGCATTTCCAGTTTCATCTATTGCTTATGCAGTGTGATGTTAAGTGAGATTTCATTTTGTGTTATGTTTGTTTTATTTATTTGGCAGCTAAAACATTTAGAGCTACTTTCTATTAACATTTCAAAGACAGAATGCAACAATGGTTTTGATCAGTATGTTTATTACAAACAGAATATATCCTCTTTGAAAACAGATTAAGAAAGAAAGGAGCCTTTTTATTTTCTAATTGCTTGTTATTTCAACAATAGTGAACATGCTCTGCATTAATATTTGATGGAACAGTAAAATTAAATAAAAGAAAACTGTTAAAAGTTTCTCTGTGTTTTACTTCGATTGTATATGCTCTAAATTTAAGGCTTTTGTATTTTAAAGCAGTTTTGAGTTTTGGCGCTTCGTTTAAAGACTTTAGGCCAAGTGTGTGTCTGACAGATGCAGAAAACCTGCACTCCCCCTCTCGGTCCTTTAGAAGACTGCTGCAAAAATACTATAAAATAATCTTTTCCATCTATTTTAGTCCTCTGCCACGCTCATTTAGGTCTCAAAATAAAATAATTAATAATAATCAGCGGCTCTTGTTCTTATTAATCTGTGATTAGTAAAGCATTTTCATAGCACGTTAGGCTGACAGCCTGTCAGAGAAAATATCCATCATCACAAGAAATTGTATCCCTTTCTTATTGTACATGACAGGCTTACCAATGGAGGCTCTTCAATGCCTACCCTATAATGTGGGCTTCTGTTGGAGCAAATGAATGTCTTTCAGTAAAGGCAATTGCTGTAGATTGCTATAACAACCAAAGGCCAGAAGACAGAGATGAAGTCAAGGTTTGAGTTGACTGTAGCCAACATAATGCTCCCGGTATTGTGCAAATACCCGTTTGTGCACTGGCAGCAGCTCTAATTGGTTAGTTTATATGGTTCTAATAAATAATATTAATAATATTTCAGTTATTCGTATAGCAGCATTAATCCTGGGTTGGTGGAAAAGTGAACTGAGACATAATTGGAGTAAGGGAAATGTTTTATCAATGGGTTTTGAAAATCGGATGTGTTTTTTTCTGTTGCATCTCAATGTACAGTACCAGTGTACATTTCTCTACCACCCAGATGCTACACTGTCAGGACTCATCAGGCTCTCTCTAGTTACAGTATACACTACAAGAAGCATCTTCCAGAAGTGCAAGTGCAGGCTCTTATCTGACCTTCCTTAAATTCGGAAAACCTGTAGAAATTCAAAGGAGCTGGTGGGAGACTGCCTGTGCACTGCTGCAGGTGATGGACAGATGTGCTGTAATTGATGGCTCTGTAATGGGATCTGTCCCTGCTGCCTAAAGTGAAAGAGCAGCCACAGTAACGACATTGGAGGCTACGGTACAGCCCAGAAGTCCGAGACACTGCTACCTAATTGAATCTGAAAGTGTGAAAAAAAAAACCTTGAGTCACCACAACAATGTTCTTGGCAAGGGAAGAACTACTGATAGGACAATATCAGGTTTAATTGTGTCTGTTCTGTGTTATGAGGTAACGTTTTTTTTTCCAATTAATGTGAGGTGATGAAGGTTTCGATGTTGTGCGGGGTGACAGCACAGAGATGAAGGATGTGTGCAGTCATGCTGCGAGCCAGGTGTGGACAGGAGCTGTGCTGGCAGGGGGTGGGGGCTATTGGCTGCCGCTGCTGAGTTTGCAGATCTATCCCCCCCTCTGTGAGCATAGGAAGCCTTTTAGACTGATGTTTCCTGATGTTTTTTTTAATTCCTCCTGCAAATTGAAGTTGAATTATTGGATTTTGAGCCTCTCTGCTGAGTAAAAACATGTTCTGCAGTTTCTAAGCCAGACCAAGACAGCGTGTTTGCAGCTGACCCAGAAATTGTGGGGCCCTGATGTCATTGTCAAGGGATGTGTCACTTTCCAGGTTTGGGACTGACAGAACATCTTAAGTTCCAGATGGAACATTGTTGTCTTAAAGAACAAAAACAGAAACGTTAATTATCCACAAAATGTCAATAAATAGGATCCCAGAACAGTGTAATGGAAGGAACCAGAACAGTTGTGTATCTTGATCCAATTCAAATTTTCCCATTATTCAATGATTCCAGTATTTACTACCTTGAGTGGGAACAGTGCAGAAACCACTGCTCTGCCCCCAAGCAGATGCGACTGTATTTAACCCTATATGGGACATGTCCTACCTCCAGTGCTGCATATATATTTAAATAATCATCCTTTGCCATAGTTCTTGTACTAGTAAGATCACTATAAACCTTATTAATTACTCTTCTGCCTTGTGCAGTATCAGTACCAGTAAATGCAAAATGCCCTACTCAATACAAGACTCCGAAGACAGGATTGCAAAGGCACATTTCGAGGATAAGTGTGAAGTTAATCTTTTGTCTCCCAAGATTATGCTGTTATTCTCTGTTTTGAATGATTAATAAGTTTATCGTTCTTAACTGCACTCAGTACTTGGCTTTGCTGTACTACCATGTGCCGACTATTGTTTTGCACCTACGAGAAAATTAAATTAAGCCTTGCCTCTTGCCAGTACTCTTTCGCACTTATTTAGAACTAAAGGGATTTCAAGTCCAGTGTTTCTTATTTCACTGTAACAAATGGAAGAAATGATAGTGCTGACCAAAAATCGCTATTCTAAAATTTGGAATTAACAGAATTGGGTCAAGAAGTAAAGAAGCTACGGTAAATACTGTTTAAGTGTAAGAAATTCATAAAGCTATTTTACTGTACAGTAACCTTAGAGTGGGGGAAAACTCTAATAAGTGCAGCTTTCTCATACCCTTCCCTACTCTGTCTCTTGCAAAGTTTGCAGATTGATATTTGTGTGAACATATATAATTATGATTTAACATATACAGTGTAATTGCAAGAACGGCTAGTAGTACTTTCATCCTTGTTACTGAATGAACAGTAAATAAAGGTGGATGCCCACAATAGATTACATCATGGCTTAAGGACAAGTTACCTCTTTGATTGTTGCTTTTAAGTAGGCAGATATGTTCAGCAGTGCAGGTTGTTTGTACTGGATTTCCTCTGAGATTACTACCTTGGGCTAAAATAAATAGAAGTTATGATGATTAGCACTGAGACACGCCGGTATTCCCAGAAGTGAAAAGAGACTTGATAAGTAAAGAGTTCTCAGCTCCATGGTGAATAGAGGAGGTCTTATGTTCGATCTGCCATCTGATTATTCTCATTCTTCTCTTGCCTCCACAAAAGGACATGATTTAAACTGTGGAGGCCTGATTATACTCTAGGATTTTATTCATATATTTGTATATATTGGAAAATAAAGATTTCTTGATTGCTTGCTAAGTTTTTTTTTAAAGTACCTTGTTAAGAAAAAAGACAGGACAGACTGCAAGCGATAAACAAGAGCAAGGATTGATTGCATGATGAAGCACATTGGCACACCAAGCGAGTATTCCTGAACCATGGCAGTGGGATAAATTGTGCCAGTCCCGTGGGCTCCCATTCAACACGCACAGTATTATTGTGGGTTTTGTGCCTAACCAGCCAGCATCCTTTGCAAGCTCTTAAGGATTACTGCTATAACACAATTACTTCAGTGGTTTGTAATACATACAGATTGTGCTTGGAGAGACAAGAGCAACTTTTGTCAGTGGAAAAACAATAAGGTCATTTCATTAAGCTATCTGTGCTGGAAAAGTGGTGATTCTGCTATCACAGATGTCAAACACAGTGCAAAATCTCTTTAATGTTAAATATGAGGCTCTATACAGGCAATGATATGTCTGCAAGATTGGAATCTGTTTTCCAAAAAGAAATGCACTGTGATGAACAGTAAGTCATTATATTCTAGTTTGTTCCTATGGGAGATACATGAGAACATATTTCAACAATTGAATTGAGAGGGAAATTCAAGGAGGTCAGATTGTGTGAAATTAAGAAAGTGCCATTTAATCTCTGCTAACTAAATAGTCTGGACCTCGGGTTAAAGTCTCACCTGATGGTCGGCTCCTTTTACAGCATTGTCTCTGGTCACCATACTGGGCCATATTGATTTGGAAATACTGGTCCAGCGGTAAGAGAGCCACCTATTGGTCTACCAACACCATCGACAACAGCTTCTGAGATCTGCTGAGGTCAGTCTACAGGGCATAAATGCTGCTGTGTATATTCTGGGTCCTTCATGCTCTTTGAGTTTTCTAAACTAGGTGGCTTGGAAAAAAAAATGCCTAAGCTACTCTGTGTGTTCTAGGTGGAAAGCATCTTAGGTTGAGGGGCGTTGATCACTTTGCAATTCCAGGTTTCGATTCCTTAGTTTGACCTCAGCTCTTGTTTTATAAACTTGTCCACGAATGCTGCAGTATGTACAGCATAGCCTTTTTATGTTTGTTATGGAAGGAGGCTGTATACAGTAGCTTGTCTGTAGCTGCAGGAAGCCAAATTTATAAAACACTGTAGATGGTCTGGTACAGAATGTATCAATATCTATCTTGCTGCATTCTGTAGCATTCAGTCAGAAATGTTGAAAGTTGTTTCCATTTAAGATTCATATAGAATTCCTGCAAGGTTAAGACAAAGTGTTTCAAGTTGAGAAAGATCAGATCGTCTACTACAAATCTCTCTGGTCTCCACAAGTGTTACAACCACCTAAACAGTGTACAAATGGGAACCTGCATTTGATTTCTTATCTTTGAGCTGCAGGTTATCTAAAGTAAACAGATTGCGTGTGTGTTAATATTTTAATAATCAAGCAGGCAGGGGCTAAAAGAAGTGTTCCCATCACCCGTCAGAATGTATCTTTGTAATGCAGTGGGCTAAAGCAATTTTGTGCAGCCTGCTTGGTCTTTTCCGACCCAGTAAGTGACAAGGGCAACCAATTACCTTTTGTTTGTGTGCCCCTGTTGAGGTAGAAGGGTAAAATTTGCTGCTTGTTCCCTTAGAGGTAGCAGTCATTATAGTCCTTCAGTTTAAGTATGTCACATTTTTATCTGTAGAACCTCAGACCTCTGCCCTTGAAGTTGACTCATGGATGTCTGTGAGTACAAGACAGTTTTGAACATGCAGACACATTGAATGAGTTTGATTTAATTTGTGAAGGGCTTTGAAAACGAGATGGAACGAGTAGGTTTAGCCCAACATGCATTGTAACCTGATGTAATTCACATACTGTATGATATCCAAGAATACAACCACAAACTAACATAAGAAGTAATCAGAAGTTACATCCAGATGCCTACTGAAACTCTGTCCAGTCTGTTGAATAATTCATGATTGTGCTGTTGAGAAGTAATCTGGATTAGTTTGTCAGAATTAAATCTTAATGGCTGGAGGAGATTATTTGGATCAGACCAGCAAATGTGCCACCCTTGGTGCTTTTTCTGCAGGGGGCAAATTACTGGGATTAGCTCTGTGGCAGGCTGCATAATTCCTATGTTATTGCACTGTGTGCTTTTTCTCGACTTCAAGGGATATGAGGATCTTTTTTTCACGAACTGAGAAAGATGCCCTCTGCACTTTTCCTCAAGGTGTGTTTTCCGAATTAACAGAGGGAGGGAAAAAAACAGTCTGCCGATATTCTTTGTGTGTGTAGTCAATTGAAATTTTTGAGACTTGCTCTTTGAGTTACGGTTAAGGAACACATGTATTGTTAAATATTGAGCTGAGTCAAAGCATCTTAATTAATTTTTTAATTCTACTTTTCTTTTGAATGTACAACGCAGAAAAGAAAAGGCAAAATCGATGAGAAAATGTAAAGCAGATCCTTGCATTTAAAGCCCTCATCGCTTCAACTTTCTTGATTTACTGATATGTGGATGATAGTTTCCTTTTTTCATTTTTTTTTGCAGAATATGAATAGCTTATACTCAAACAGTTATTGGCTGCTAATGGTGCGATTAGTTTTAAGCCAGGGAGTATATCATCTTGATTGGTTGAAGTAAATTCTCAATAATTCATTGTTCTTTGTTCAGCAATGAGAAAAATGAAGTGAAAATTCTGCAAAGCAGAGGAAATGGCATACTTTTTCATATCTTTGATATTGATTGCTATTTTTTTTCCTTTCTCAACAGTGAAGAAGGATGTGGATGAAACAGATGATAGGAAAGTGCTACAGTTTAAGAAGAAAGCGAAGGAGCTGCGGATTCTGGACTCCAAGACGGCACAGAACTTGTGTACGTGCGCCCTGTGTTCTTTCTGGCCCTGCTTGCACTTTGAAAGGGTGGACGGTATTTGTTTTGTTTTTTTCTGCGCAGATGTACTTCATGGAGTTTAACAATGCGCGCTGGCCTCCCAAGTGCCTGAAAGTGCAGTTTTTTCATTCCTTCCTTTATTTTCACTGCAGATCCCCCCCCCACCTTCTTGAGGGTGCATTAGCTGTGATGGCAGTATACTGTATGTCTTACGTAAGGAAATCTGTCCTTTCATCAACCTGTACTCCGACCTCTGCTGAGAGCGAGTGTGGTAGGCTCTGAGGACGATTACTGCTAAGTGAACTACACTGATGAATTGAGTCCAGCGTCAAAGTGTCACCTAGATGTAAAATGAAATACTCTTTGAAAAACATGCTGCACTTAGAAATCGTGTTATCCACCCTGCCACCTCCACGCAAGCATATGGGCACGATTGAAAGTGCATGATTTTAAGTCAAGGGTCATGCAATCTGTGCTGTGCTGCAGGGGGTGTGTGCGTGTGTGTATTTGGGAAAGATGATTGAGAGCCTTAAACTGCATCTTTCTGTACACCTCTGCTTTATTAGCTTTGGTACAGTGCTACATAAAAGAAAAAAAAATAAAGAGAAAGCTACAGTACCTTTCCAGTTCAGTTCACAGCGGATGCTGCATATGGAGAAGCTGTGTAACGCTTTGTGCACAGTTTATTGCATATGAGTTGTTCTCAGAGGCTTGTTGCTATCATACCATACATTCCCAGAAACCAATATTATCTCTGCTGCATTTTTAAAATTTCCTTTACCAATTCTTCCTCCTCGGACACACGACTGTCCACCTTAAAAATGACTGAAAACAAACCACTAAATTACTAAAGCATGTTCTGGCCAGGATTTCAGAACCCAGTTATCAGAGGAAGCAAACACACTGCATGGCCTGGAAGAAGGTACTAGTGTTTGGAAGATGATGTTATTATATTCAGTAGGTACACCTGATTAGGACTGAGATGTGTGTAGGAAAGCAGGTCGTTCTCATATGTGATAGAATTGCGGTCACTATTTTATTTGAATTTATTCATTGTTTGCTGATGTTTTTGTTTGTGATACAAGAATCACCCAGTCTATAACATTTTCTGTAAACTAGAATCACCAGAAAGGTGTCCCCTCCTTGAGACAGAACTGAGATCCTCTATAAGTTTGGAAATGTACAAAGCACAGTCCTGCTGGCTCTTTAAGTTTTAGAAGACTGCTGAAACAGCTGTCTTATCTGAAAGGCAAAATGTCTTGCCATCAAAACCTCTCCTTTATAAAAGCAGAAAGGAAGAAATTACAAAAAGCAGAAAAAAACAACTTCCCCTTCTTTTTTTCAAATGTAGTGTCATGGATATCATATCCTGGCATCTTGCCCAGAACTTCATACATCTTTTTCTTTACCCAAAAGTAAAGCTGACAATTAAACCATTTCATTTTGGGGAGGAAAGATTGGAGTTGAAAGTGTAGAGAAGGGAGGAAGGGAGCAGGTGAGTGGAGGAGAAATGAAGAGAGAGATTAGGACACAGAGGAAGGCAGGAAAGGGAGGTGTGGCTCCTATCATGTTTAATTTCAGCCCCAACATATTGGTCTGTTTTTGATGGGTTATGAAATAGATATCACCTCAGGGGGGCATTTAACATCGATTTCTCTGAAACGTTGAAGTTGCTTGTGGTTCCCCCATGTGAGTGATTGGGCTCTGGTGTAATAGAGCAATGTTGTTTCTCCTGAAGAGCCACTCTTGGAGACGGGCCTTAACATCTCACCCTGTAGGTTACGTTAAAGGCATCTAAAGAGACTCGCAAACTGCTTTTGTGATTGAGTCTGTCTCTGTCCAGCCCTAATTGCGTCTGTCTCTTGTCTAATCGAATTCAGTCTGTGATCTCAGCAGAGGGATGTGGGGTCCATGGTACCCCTCGGCCCTGAAGTATTAGTGATGAAGAATTTAGTGATTGAGATCGGTTTAGTGGCCTTCTCTTCCCAAAGGTTTCAATACTGTACTGTATATAAAATTCTCTCAGCGATCTATCCATTGGTGCAGCTGAAGGGGAGTCTAAATGAGCCGAGTCCTGAGTCTGACGGAGTGTTAAGAAAGCCTAGCTTATCAAAGCTGAGGCCAGGCTAGTTTTTCTTTCCATTCTCCTGCCTGAGACCCCCCCCCAGCTACACTGTGTCCTCCTAATATGAAACACCACAGTTACATTTATCACATTTTAAAAAAGCCGATTTGCTGTAAAAGCAGGTTTTTTTGTGTGTGTGTGTGTGCCCAGGGAGAGGGCGGAAAGCTTCGCAGCTGAAACAATAGATACAAAGGATTGAGTGCTAACTCATTCCATCTGAGACGCTGTTAATTTGGATGAAATAATCAGAGGGAAATGATTCAGGGTCCAGAAATGAGCTACATTAAGTCATCCTCCAAGGAGCGGGGGAGAGACGTCTCTGGAGAGGTCATGTCTGGACTTCATTTGCGCTCCAACATATTAATATGTATATATTTTAACAGAAACTTTTGTGGTTGTAAGGCTTTTCAAAGCTCTTTAGAGAATACATTTTTAACTGACTTGCACAATGTTTAACATTGCATCCAAGTCTATTCTTGTTGCACAAGTAGTTTCTCTTGCAAAATAGGGTGTTGACTCTGCTCCTGGAAATTTCCAGTTACCTCAACATGGGGCTTCAGACTCTTTCTCTGACGAACAAAAACCTCTGTGTTTTAGTGGGGGTGACTCAGGATCACCCATGTTTTTTATTTGCATAAACTCATCAGAGGGGATAGGGCAGAGGTTTTGATCGATACAGTGTTAAAATAAATGAAGGACAAAAAGCCTGTGCTGTTAAAATTACTTCTGCCATGTGTAGTTGCTTTATGGTGTCTTATACAGTAGATGCAGTTCTACCCTACCCTTCTAAAACACCTTTTGTTGAAAAATACTTTTGCAAAGAATAGTTTACGTATCTGTGAAATCTGTAATCACCTAATAGCAGCTTTCTTTGTGTTGTTTAGCGGAAGGGGGGTGTATTTCACTTAATGTGTAAATTCTGTTAATTGATAACTGATGAACGGAAGGTTTCTTTGTGCGATTTACGTTTTACGGAAGGTTTCAGCACTTTGTTATGCTGTCAGAGCTCACTGGGATTCTGTTTTTTAATTAGATTTAAATTAGAAAGGAACCATCAACTTATCTATTCATCATTTAGAAATTTTTTACACGTTTCACCACAGTGTAGCTTCTTCCATTTTGTTTTGCTAATTAAGACAATGCAGGAATAATTCAATTTAATTCCCATTATGTAGTTCTTTATTATTCTGTTTTTCAGGCTTTGAAAATGATAGATGTTTGTCCAAGTTTGCATGTCATACCTGGCATATGATTGTCTGGAATGACTAGTTGGTCTTATACCCACCTGCTTGGAACTGCTAATTACAATTCAGTTTGGCTCACTGCTTGCACCAGTCCAGGAGAAATGAAGGCGATATGCAAGTCCCTTGCCATTTGTTTTGTTAAAATCACTTGGCACGTTTCCTTTTTTGCTGTGAATCCAGACAGTAAGACCAGTCTGGGGTAAGATTGTGTGTTTTGTCCTGTCTCAGCTGGGACTACAATCCCCGTGACTATACACATGGGTGAATGGGGATGTGTAGGCGGGCTCCTTTGACTCGCCCACCCTCGAGCCGCTTGTGTTTTACCACAGGCAACACAGTCCTGTAGCAGAGGTTCAGTGCTGATTTAGAAGAGAAGTGTGTCCCTTGCCTACAACACCACAAGCCAGCAGGTATCCAGGAGGCTACAGGGGTCACTGTATCACTGAGAGCAAACAGCCTAGGTCGACTGATGGACCCCCAGTCAATTGTCTGCCACCACCTGGGAATTATCCCTTATACTTTGACATCCAGTGACATGAACCAGGACTGAACCCGCAATCATAGAGCTAAGCCTGTTCTCAGGTGAGTGCCCTTAACGTTGAGCCACTCAAAATGTGTGTTTGCAGCTGACGATGAGGATCAGCAGTGGCCGAGTCTCCTAGGCATACAGGACAGTTCAGATCACAAAGGCATAGTTAATGCACCACAGGAGAGATCTCCTGAAGATTGTGAGAGGATACAGAGATAAGGGCACTGGAAGTGAAAGGGTATGTAAGTCAAACCCAGCAAAGTAGAAAGATATGCACAGCCTTTCTCAAGCTAGAAACATTGGAGACAAGAAGACCAAAGCAGACTGGGGGGCTCAAGCACTGATCTCTGAGGTATTCCTCTAGGGAGAAGGTGGAGTAATAAGGGTGAACCACAACAACCAAGTGGAAGAAGTCGTCACAGAGGTACAGTAGAAGGAGAGGAAGGATTAAGCATAGTCTGAAGTTAACAAGTTGGTGAGAAAGGGCAGGAGAATTGAGTAGCTGATTTGAACAGCAGGCAAAAAGCAGCGGAGATGCTGGATCAGGGAGAAATTCATTTTCTGTATTTTATGTGAGATGGAGAAGTCTGGAGAGGATCAAGCCAAGCTCTTGGTCAGGGGACTGCACAGAAAGCAGTGAATCGGCTGAAGAAAGGGAGCAGAGAGATAGGGTGATGGTTCTAGGGGATAGGTACCAAGAGAAGGTGTCATGAGAATATGGTTGATGCAGGACTTCTTAAAGTCAAAGGGAAAACAGCATGAGAGTAGAGGTGCTAAAGGGCAAGGAAATGAAAGGCGGTACTGTAAGAGCGAGGGTCTGGAGGAGATGAGAGGGGTCGAGCTCTAAAGCACAGGTGGGAGTCCTGTGATCCAGCACCAGAGGGCAGAGGTCAGAGTCAGAAAGGGCTGAAGGAGGAATGAGGGGGATGGAAGTGGGAGAATGAATTAGGGAGGAGGAATATACACTGCAAATAAGATTCTTGCCTTGTGCTGCTTTTTTTTTTGCTAGATAACAAAAAAGGATAAAAAGGTATTCAGAGAAGACAAAAGTGATAGCTTCTGCTATCTTACTTTCTGTGTTGATTCCATTTTTATCATTTTAATTAACAGATTGCAGATAGACACAATGAGATTGAGAGATGCAGTTGGGTATAATTGACTTGGCACTTACCGACATGCACGATTGCTGACATATTCCACGTGGGGAACTGGGGGAGTCAGACCATGTCTCCCAGCTCAGAACAGATGCACGGAGAGTGCCATTAGTGAGCTTATTAACAAGCCTCTCTTGTTGTGTTCTTCTTCAGAATGTTCTTGAGTCCCGGTTACACCTGAGTTTTCCTCACTGAGTAACTGTGGCACCTGGTCTAGTTGGCTAACTAGAACAAATCGACCCCCGAAGCTGAACACTTACACAACTCATGTGCTGCCTGCACATTGTTCACTGAGCTATGACAGAAGTAGAGTGCTTTCGAAGATTTGTGTGCTCTTATCTACTGCATGTGCTATTTTCAGTCTTTAAGCACAACTTTTTTTTACTTTTGCTAATTTGTTTACATTAAATAGCTAAGAAATGCTGTATATTTGTAAGAATAATAATTGTGAAGCACATTCTCTGTATTTCAAATTAGTTTTGATCCATTTTCTTTTGTCTCTTGAAACATTATTAAAGTGCATAGCTGCTTTTTTAGCCTAGACCTCACTGGAAGTTTGCAAATATTGTAGATGAATAGCTTATAGTATATTAGTATAGTAATGATTTCATTCTTAATTCAAAGTTGTTATTAAACACATTTTTAAGTTTTACAGGTTCCAAATGACCAAATGTAACGAATATAACAGATGTAGGTGTGTGTTTAAAATATAAATTGTATTTGTAAATTTAATATATACTGTATTTGCACTTTTCTCTAAACTCCCCCCCTTTTTAAACTGCTGAAGTACTGTTATTTCCCACTTTGCCACTAGATCTGTTGAGCAGTGTTGCTGCTGGTGCAGAATAGCTACACAATTTTGTCACCCAAGAGGGCATTGGATGAAGTCAGTTCCCTCCTATGTATAAAGCACTTTGGGATCCTCTGGGTTGTAAAGGACTACACAAATACATGCAATGTTTGATATGATATTTTTTCAAACATTTTTAAAAATCTGTGTGATATACT
The DNA here is from genome assembly GCF_059453375.1 of Lepisosteus platostomus. NCBI lineage: Eukaryota > Metazoa > Chordata > Actinopteri > Semionotiformes > Lepisosteidae > Lepisosteus > Lepisosteus platostomus. The sequence goes on from NC_142620.1 coordinate 55,432,032, forward strand.
GTACAGGTTTTAATTTTATTTGTGAGGATAAACATTGTTTTCAATCAATTAACCAAATATTAAAAAGAAATGAAAACATTGTGAACACACAGCTTTATTTCTTCTAAGCAAAGGCATACATTTAGTAAATGTTTTTTTTTTTTGCGAGATTCAAGTGTTGACAATTTTTTAAACCAAAACTTCTAACAAATTGCTTGTATTTCTTCGTATCAAAACAGCGATTTTCTTGGGATCGTTCCGCATGCCTTATGAAGAGATCAGAGACATCATCCTGCAAGTGGATGAGAAGAGATTGAGTGAATCCCTGATTCAGGTAAGATCCCAGCCGGTGTGTGTGTGTGTTTTGTGTGCACATTGTGAGTGTGCGTCTCGCCATCCTCTCTGACCTCGTTTCAAGATCAACTCCGCCTTCCCGACTCCAAACAGTTCTGTTCCATTCAGAGACGAATGGGACCTCCATCCATCTGCCCACAATAGGTGGTCTGGGACACCGCTTGGCAAACACACACAGAAGCACACTCGCACTCACGCCGGCCGTTTCCTTTCAGGCAAGATTAATGATCTTCCTGGGAGCTGTTTTTGTTTCTCAGGAAGTGGTAATTACAAACAGAGCTGGCTGTTTGAGGTAGGGGTGCTTTCTGAAGAATGGGCGTTCCTGTGTTGGCCACAGCTAACGGTTTGATCTGTCAATTTATTGCCTTCCATTTGCTCTTTGCGTGCCTCTTCCCCAGCCATGTGTGACTGTCTTTCTCTAAATGAAACGGTGCTGTGTGTGTGGAGGGAGTACGTGTTCCCTGGAAATTATTCAGCAGGGAAGCATGTCGGCGCAATAAGCTGAATACACACTCAGGAGCAAGACTAGTCAAATGGCTGATTGTACTGGGGAGTAGAAAATGAGAGGTACTATACAGTGCAGAATTGCAGTCAACGTTTCTCTTAATGGCATGTAGAGAAGCTAGGCTAGATTGTTCCAATTAGGAATGCGGCAGCTAAAAATAAGTTTGTATCTCATTTATCTTCACGAGCCATCTCAAAAGTAGAGGCAGCCAGAGCTCCAGTAACCTTTCTTTGGCTTGTAATCTTCCAGTTCTCTGGGAAGCCAGAAGTGTTTTCAGATCCAGGACTTCACAGCGGGATTTAGAACCAAGCAACCCCCATGATCACACACATAAAAGTTAAAGAGCTAGAACCTTCCCATGTTTTCAAGGGTTTAGTTCGTGATCAGGTGCTTCATAGTAGTCAGTTTCTCATGCAGGTATGTCAGTGCTGGCACATGGAGATGTATTCCACACTTGTCCTCACTAACGTTATGTATATCTAAGTGTATCGATTTTGTTTCTGCTGTTTCCTTTCTTTGAGCTTTCGCAGCTGAGGGAGTGTAGTGATTTAGCAGGTCTGTGGCTGTGACACTGTGAGTCAATGATATGTCATCATCTCATACCACCCAAGAAAAGCAGCAGGCAGAGCAAATGGCCCCCCCTGCTGAGTGGTACAGACGTTGTAACATGTAATTCGTGTGAACTCCCCCGATTAATCACAATGCCTTTACAGCAGACACATTTATTAAAATGGATTTACAACAGCCAAAAAGCAATTGGAAATCAAGGATATCATTTCTGTTTTGGTGTGTGTTTTAGTTCAAAAGACTTCTACAGTACAGTACAAGGTGGACTGATCTGGGGCTTTATACACACATGCAGAATAGCACACACACACGTCTATTTATATTTCACAGTAGGTGATATGCTAAATTGATCATAAAAACCAGCTGGTAGTGAACTCAGACCTGAGTAGAGACCCAGAGCAGTGTTCTGGGCTGTAAATGTCGGTTGCTGGAGGGGAGGCGAGGAGCTTGTGAAGAACGAGGAGCAGGGCCAGGTGAGGTACTCGGGGCCGAGTCACTGGAGCTGGGGGCTGGTGTCTGGAGTTCACCGTGTGCGGCACCCTCAGTCCTGAGGGCCGGGAGAGTGGCAGGGGTCTTCATCCATAACCGGGAGTCACCCTTAGCGGGGAGGGGAAACGCATCATGACACTACAAGAGCAGGAACTGACAAGGAGCGGCTGCTGAGGAACCTGCAGCTCGTTTGGATGTCTGAAAGGAGATGTCTGAGCGGCCTGGCTGTCGAGTGAAACGGATTTTAAAAATGGAACAAGACAGCACACTTTCTCATGGCAGCAAGCGCTTGAATGTAAACTCTGGAGCCACGGTGATTTAGTTCTAGGTTTTTTTATTTAAGGGTACTGTTTTGCTGGTTCCAGGACTAATATCCAAGTGACATTTCCTGCCTCTACTTTATGAAACCACTCACAACAAAGTGTGATGATGTGATGACAAAGTGCCGTTACAGTCCGAATTATGTCAGGCTTTCAGCCTGAGGTAGTGATGTTAACACCAGAAAAGCCACAGGTGAAGATTGAAGCCCTGAAGTTCATCAGGGTCTGTTTGTCAGTAGTCCCATAGCCAGGACTGGCTACACTAGGAATAATAATAATTAATAATTGCTTACACTTATATAGCGCTTTTCTGGACACTCCACTCAAAGCGCTTTACAGGTAATGGGGACTCCCCTCCACCACCACCAATGTGCAGCATCCACCTGGATGATGCGACGGCAGCCATAGTGCGCCAGAACGCTCACCACACATCAGCTATCAGTGGGGAGGAGAGCAGAGTAATGTAGCCAATTCATAGAGGGGGAGTATTAGGAGGCCATGATTGGTAAGGGCCAATTGGAAATTTGGCCAGGACACCGGGGTTACACCCCTACTCTTTTCGAGAAGCGCCCTGGGATTTTTAATGACCACAGAGAGTCAGGACCTCGGTTTTACGTCTCATCCGAAGGACGGCGCCTGTTTACAGTATAGTGTCCCCATCACTATACTGGGGCATTAGGACCCACATGGACCACAGGGTGAGCACCCCCTGCTGGCCCCACTAACACCTCTTCCAGCAGCAACCTTAGTTTTTCCCAGGAGGTCTCCCATCCAGGTACTGACCAGGCTCACACCTGCTTAGCTTCAGTGGGTTGCCAGTTGTGAGTTGCAGGGTGATATGGCTGCTGGAGGAATGAACCTCCACCAGAAAGGGGACAAGTTAGAGTAGCCAGGCAACCTTAACTTTCTTGTCTCTGGGACAAGGGAGCAAAGGTGTGTGTGGAGAGCAACAGAAAGATAAGCTGGGCAATTGTCCTCCAGCCCTGGGCAGTGAGGCAGCAGGTTTCTGTTGGCCAGTGGAGCTTCTGTGGCTCTTAACCAGAGGCTACTGCTCGAGGAATGCTTTCGCTTTTGTATTGCACCTTCCATGATTGGAATGGAGGATTTAAAAATAAAAAAAGGGTTTCAAAAGTGCTGCCACTGACTTGTTTCATTTCCCTCTCTCCCCCTTAAAAATAATTTTCACACAGTCACATTTTGTTCATAGTCTCTGAGTTTTGTGACGTTTTAACAGTGACAGTTCAACAGTGCCACCCTCCTGTCATGTTCAGGGAAGATACTAGATGTCCTTGATAAGTTGGTCCGTGTGCTTGTTTTGATGTGCCCTTTGTGGACTCATCTCCGCCTCACGTATATTAAACTCGATTGGCTCCCCTTATCCTGTATTAGGCTTCATCACCGCCTGAATATGATTTACAGATGCCTGAACTCCAGAGCCATTTCGGCTCTCAGATTGAATATGTACCCAGCAATTATTTTCCCACATCTAGAGCTCTGCAGTCCTACTGTTGAGACTCTGCTGTACAAATTCAATTCTGCCTGGGAACTCCATCACCATATCATCTCATTTCAGACAGAAATCCCTCACTCTATTTCCACGGAATTGCTCCACAAGTGCTTTTGATACCATTGCTCGTGTTCTAAATACTGGCCTGGATCTCAGCAGCATTTTCTTAAAATAGTAAACTAAACTTGTCAGTTTTTTTTTCTGTGTTTCATTATAAAAATCAGTTCACTCCATAACAAAGATATTATTCTTGTATTTCTCAACAACCAACAATAACACTTAAATCAACTTTTTAAGACTTTTACTGTGTCTGCCTTCTAACATTTTTGCAGTATGTGCCAAAACTAAAGAGAGTCAACCATTGGAGGAGAAAATGTTGGCTTAAAGTGTTGGCATGAACAGGCAGCTAGATTGACTGTTTGATTGTCTGCTGAGGCAGGGCTGGCATTGGGAGCTCTGAGCAGAAGCGTGGAGCACATGTGGGCACATGTGTGAGAGGCAGGGGGTTCTGCAGCCATTGTGCTGGTGCCCAGGGCTCTCCTGCCCGTTCACAGCCTGGCAGTCTCACACAGGAAATACAGAGGTCAAGCTCTGCTATTCATTATACTGAGGAAACGATGCCAACCTTCATTTTTATTTATTATCAGGCTTTACATACTTTTACTTAACTTTGAAGACTGCAGATGGGCCACCTGCCCCTTTCCTACAGTTGACATATTTGTGCTTTGTGTGTAAAGAAAAACGTTTACATTTACTATACACTAACCTAGTTCTTCACAGAGGAGGTACTGCTCTCAGAGGTATGCCTTCCTTAGATGTTGTTCTGTGCTTCACTATTGCTTGAAGTGTTACACAAAGTGTAAGATGTCTATGATTTTCAAAACTTTTGGGATTGATCTCACGTATTTATTTGAAATGTGGGAAAGATTTGTTAGAAGTTGGTTATTAATAAGTTTCTCCCTTTAATCTGGTCTCTCAGGTTACATTGCACATTCCTGTGTTAATTAAGACTAGAACAGTAGAATGGCCACATCCATTGCCATTGAGTGGTAAGTCCATTGTAACTGATTGATTGAAATAGTCTCATCTACTCACATGCAGGAAGGAGGTAATTGGAGATGCAGTCAATTATTTCAACAAATCGTTCGCAAAGTCATCCTATCAAGGTAGTGTTTAAAAGTATCTGCAGGTTATTTGTTAGGTGTTTTAAATACTTTTCATATACAAAGCATTTTGTAGAATGACAGTACTTGCAACCACATTTTTAAAGCATTTGAAAGTACTTTTGAATTTCATGTCCTTGTGAAAAGTGTTTGACCCAGGTCTGTTTTCCAGCTTCAGAGAATGTGTGTTATATAGGAGGGTTTTAATGGGCATTGATGACCATTAATACATGACATGTTCCACGAACAATTCATATGCATAACTATCCATAACTTTGTATAAAACCGCAATTAGAGATGACTTTTTTAGCATAGGCTTTTTCAAAGTGTTGTTTGCATTACTAGCCCAGTTACAGTATGTTACAGATTGAAAATCACTGAAATTGGTGAGATGGCCCCCTCACAAGGTTTTGTTAATAGTTTTGTAATTTATCTTTATGTTAAAAAAATGGAACTTATTCCTGTAAAGACAGTCCCAATATAAGACAGTCTATATCATGGGATTTTTTTCCTGCACATTTTTGGTATCATTATTGCTGCTGTTGTGTAAACGCTGAACTGATCCTCACACAAGTCTCTTAGGACTCATAAAAATACATGAATGCTAGAAAATGGTACAGTTAGAAACAGATCTAATGTAAAGAAAGCTACTTACAACCAGCAACTAGTATGAGTCATTTATAAGGGTTTGATAATAGATTCTTTAGACGGACCCCCACCTACAATTTTTTTATTACCTTAAAAGGATAAGGAAAGGATTTGTCACTGATAGAATTGTCGTACCGCTATTTGCCTTGGAAGTGTGTGCTGAAAGCCCAGGAACACGCCTGTGCGTGTTGTAGATGTCCACAGGAGAGAGACTGATTCACTGCTGTTAGTGACAAGTCAGTCTCTAACTGCTGTCAATCAAATGGCTGTAGTCTTCAGTCAATGGAGTATAATTGTATAAATAAATTATATGCTCAAAAAGGCGGAATGAGAAGACTTAAGACAGTTCCGTCTCCCGTAGTGTCATGATTATACAAAGAGCTAATTAATATTCATACCCATAATTCTTTGTGAGTGCCATCATAGCCTGGAAGGGTGGTCCTTTTTACATATCTGCTTGTTAAAAAAATCTTTGGTGTCATATTGGGATGAAATCAACCTTTGGAGACAAATTGTGAACTTGCCAGTCTTGTGCAGATGTAATCCTGTGTGTATGACTTGGATTTCATTTTGAAAAGCAGAGGAGCTGAAGCAGGCCTGGTTTGGGTGTGCTCCTGGAGAATTCGGTTACCTGCTGAAGTAAAGGGGATGAGCGATGTTGGGATCGATGCCAGGCACAGTTACCTGACGTGCATTTCACAAAGTCTCCTTAAAGACATTTTCTAAAGAAAGAGGGGAAAGGCACCTAATCTCAACCAAACCAGACTGTACAATCTTCAGGCATTCTTTGTTATTTTATATTTATGTATTTTCTGTGGCGTGATTTCAAGTCCCATCTCAGAGCATGAATGTGTTATTAGATCATTCAAAACATGGCAGAGAAGATGGATTTGCAAACTCAGGCACAGCAAAATCCCATACAGGCCTTTCATAATAATGATTGGCCAGATATCAACTGTTTGATATAGAGCCACAGTAAGCAAACCTTTTAGGGGAAAAATAACAAAAGTGCTTTCTGTTAACTGCAGTTCCAGTTTGTTATTCATTTGTCAGCTTGCAGTGTTTTTATCTTTCTGAACATTAGCACATCCTTTGTGTTCTTACTGTTAGCGCATCTATTTTCTGATTAATGTGATACAGTTGATTCGTTGTCTTGTGTCTTAGTCTTGAGTCATAGAACAGAAACTCGAATGACGCGTCCATGTGATCCGCTGGATGAATTAGTGTCTTTTTCTGTGCCATCCTATACATCCTTGGTCTTACCAAGGAGCCAGTGGTCTCTTATTCTGCAGCACACTGGCCTTAAACAGCAGAGAACTGGAGTGGGAGGAGGTGGTATCTAATTAGCAAAGGAAAAATGTTTTCATGGAAGAAGAAAGGCTTAGTGGGTACAAGTGCCTTTCTGTAGGTCAATCGCTCTTCAGAATTATCTACTCGGTTACCTTTTCCTTTGTATCCTCTCCTACCTAATTCTCTTCATCCTTTTTACTTTTTTCTTTTTCTGAACTTTGCCGAGCGTTAGAGAGGGACGGACATAAAAAGGCATAAATACTAAATATTTAAGAACTGTTGTCTGTGGTAGGGCAGCCATTTGGTGTGGCCCTGGGTACATGTTTCACTGAATATTAGATTAGTACACTTTTAAACTTTCATGCTGGGCGATTTATTTAATATCATACTTCACTTTTCTTATTTGTTTGTGATGAAATAAGAGAAAAAATGAAGATCTACTGTATATTAAAATACCCAAGACCTTAAAAGTATTTTAAGAATACTTAGAATTGAACCATGTTTTTTTTTTATTTTTGTACGGCTTTCTTTCCCCACCCTTTGGAGATTGAATCCAGGGATCCCCGAATTTGCATGACAGAAAAGAAGACGTTTTTGCAGGCCAGCCAGTTTCGCACACAGCACTTACACTCAGCCTAAAATCCAATTTGCCACATTACTGCCATGCATTCATTACATCTGCTTGCATTTATTAATGGAAAAGCTGGGACAATAGCAGGGTCCTCTGGGGGCTTGTATACAGTGTTAGAGCCAGCACAATTAATGCTTTTTTCCTGTTTCTAAACTTCTTGTTGACATGGGTCAGATGTTGTGTTTTTGGCAATTTCTGAAGCCTTAATGGTTGCTTTTGAGTTGCTAAAAAAAACGTAGAACAAGACCCCCGTGCTATGTTGAGGTACAGTATGGACTTCAGAGAGTATATTACCCCATAGTAAAGAAGTTCAAGGGTTTTGTGGCTGTCACAGTGTGTTTTGTCAAGACGCTAATGACTATAGCTATCCCTGCACTCCAAACTCGTTTCCCACTCCTTTATGCTGTACCTTTTGTATGTTATACAGTATAATAAATAAGATTTGGCAGCAAACTATAATAGATATTCATGATTTTTTTTCTAATGCTGTGAAAATTACCACTCTTGTGAATAATAGACATTGTTTGCTGACTTCAGACCCAGTATGTATTTATTAAACAAAGACTTTGTCATTGCTTGTTTTCTCTTTCTTCTTGAAATAAATGAACATAAGCATGCTTTTCTTCCATTTACCTGAGGGTGGCTTATTTCTGTGCTTTTGTGTATTTAAGCACTTCTATTAGTATGACTTTGTTTTTGGTTTTCAGCATTCCGATCTTTAAAACCAGAAAGCAAAGAAAAAAAGACATCCCAGCTCTGCCTTTCCTTTAACCCTTCAGCTGTCTCTCAGCACACTGTCCTCCCAGCAGATGTTTGTCCAAGTGGTCTTGACATAAAATGAGAGGACTGACATCATTTCTGTCCACTATGGTCAGTGAGCACAAAATACTTTTGTTTCCCTCTCGCCTCCTTTCAGAGACCTGCTGAGGATGCTGCCAGTCACAACCCTGCTATCGTTCTGGTGTTTCTCTTTTCCTTTTTTCCATTACAAGTCCTTCTCTAGCAGTCATAATTGGCATGCAGCGGAGAGTCTGCCTGTGCAGAATTGCAGTTTCTTCCTTCTGTCTCTGTTCAAAGGAATTCTGAACTTCATAGTTATGAACTTGATTTATTTATTGATCGTCTCAGCAGTCTGAAGCCAACCAAGGTAATGTTTTAGACCTGGCCTATGTCAGACAGGACTCGGCTAATTTTTTCTTTTCTGTTCTTTGTTTGCTTTTCCCTGTTCTGGGTACTTTTCTTTTCTGTGGCTACATTTAGCTTGTTACCTGTTAGCAAAAGCCTCCGGGATAAGGATATCCAGTGCATATTTTGACATTTTAGATGGCACAATTAGGAACTAGTGTGTAAAACTAAAGTCCCGATGCCTAGCAGTAAAAAGTCTCTTGAGGCAGGCATTAGTCACAGTAAAACATGGCTTTTTACAACCTTTTTTCAATTTCAACTTTCATACACAAGCTACGGATGTGCATTGTGCCATTTAAAGAACCAGCCAAAGAAATGATCAGACTTGCTTGTTTTATTTTCACAACACAAAACTGCTGCTCCGCAGAGCAACCTGTTAAGCTACCCATCGTCCGCAACTTATTTGGTCATGTTTTTTTCTGTTTTTTTTTCATTCCTCTTCTTTTAAGCTATGTCTTATTTAATTTAGTTGTGTTCCATTCTTTCCTTATTTCTTGGGGAGGGGGGGCATTTTTTAATGAAATAAAGCAAGAAAACAAAAACTGCATATTTCCTCCACCTCACAGAAAAGAACCCACACCTCCCCCCCATCCCTCTCAGGGGTTTCAACATAAGGACCCCTAAAACACGACCAAGCAGTCTCCGGGGAGCCCCCCTGCTGCTCCTGCCTCTGCAGCAGCTCTGCAGGTCCCCACAGTCCTCCCACTGGCACATTGTTTCCTTGCAGTTGAAGGCACTTGTTTTTCTTGTAATTGGAAAGTGAACTTGAGGTGGAATGATGGGTGATAGAATACTCTCCAGCCAAATCCGCTTGGCATCCCCTGAGTGTGGGTGGTAGATTAGGCAGCGTAAGTGGACTTGGCGAGAGGACGCAAATGGACCAGAGTCATTTTTATTCCCTGTTTCTCGTTTGAAAGTCATTTAGACCATGATGCTCTAAGTCCTGCAGTATTCTCCAGTGCTCCAGTGCTCTCATATGGCCTGGGAGCTGGGATGAAAGATGATGAATGTGTGAGTCCCTGGGGGAGCCCGGCCACTGTGAGGTGCTGTGGTGCACTGATATCCCAACCAGCAATGTTAGCACACTCTGAGCTCCTGACACTAGATCTAACCTAGCAGGCTGTGAGCCCTTAACACTCATGCTTGCCTGACAGCACTGTGCATTTTTCCAACACTTCGGTATTCACATATGCCATGGGTGCTAGGATGATTTTTTTTTTAAAGAAAACTAGTGGAGCTTTTCTTTCCCCTGCTCACCCTGTAGAGGTTGAATGAAAGAGCTGTGGTTGCTTTCTGTCTTTTATGTTATTTGTATTCATTGCTGGTTTGCAGTAACCATATGTGTGTAATTCATGACAAAAATGAGCTGATGGAGTTGCCGGGCAAAATTGTGAGACCTATTGGTCTCATTATACTTTTATTGGGACAAATTCAGGTTTTCCCATATCAGCACTTCCAGCACTTTCCAGTTGAATGTTGTGTGAGAGAAATTAGCCAAGGATACACTTGGAAAATTACAAAGCTTGATTTTTTTTCTTTTGGTTGCATACGGTATGTCCCATTCTTTTCTTAATTCCGTGTATAGTTCAATGTCACATACTGTATATTATGGACTTGAATTATGGCTTTTTTTTTCTATGCATCCGGATAATTTGAAGATAAGAATGGTTATATCAGCCTATGTAACTGATTTTCTTTTTCAGTAGCTAATCAATCAGATAATCCCATCCAACCATTTCTTCACGACGCTCTGTGTGAGGAAGGTCCTTCAGTTCTTGGTTTTAAGTACATTTCCCTGTAGCTTCCACTTGTGATTTTTAATTCATGTTTCGCTGCTGATTGACACCCCCTGGGTGGAGCTGGGACAGGATGTTCAAAATACCTCTGAGTGTTCTGAATACTTGACTGAGCAACCAAGAGTGGATCTGGCTGCACTCTCTGGACTGATTCCGTTGTAGCAGTATTTATTTGTGTAAAATGGTGATCGAAACAATTTTGAAGGAACCATTCAAAACCTTCAACTGTAAAGCGCTTCTTCCTCTGTTTCACAGCTAATGCAGAAACAAATCCAGTTCTCTTCTGGAGAAATTGCAGCTTTTACACCACTGATGGACTTGGTTTCCTGTGACTCGCAGTGACTCTATATCAAAGAGTTGCACAGTGAGTTTCTGCCTTGTGTTGCTCTCTAGGCTCAGAGGAGAAAACTGTCTTTCAAACATAATTCCTTAGTCTTAAGAAGTAATTAAAACATGAGGTGTCTTGCAAAAGTCATGGGAAGCTGTAAGAACAGAATGAGTGTGGTGTACAATATATCTGAGGGTAGATCAAAGGGTAAAATCCACTGCTGTTGCAGATACTAGAAATGAACATACTTCTGTCAACAATTACACTTTTCATTGTGTAGGTAGACCTTTTGCAGCTGGAAAAATAAAACAAGCATCTTGCTGTGATCCCTTTTTTATTTTATAAAGCACGTTTGTTTAATGATATCATTAAGCACTAGTTTAGTACTGTAAATACACAGTGTATTTACTGAATATGTGTGTATACAATGAACATAAAACTGACAGATCTTGACTGACTTCTTTCCATTAACATTTCTAGAAACTTTGCTTAAAGCTGGTCATAATTCAAAGAGAGGATGGAAAAGTTTCATTTTTGAATTCTTCAGCATGTTGCTAAAAAAGTTTCACATGCACTCAGATAAACCATGAATAGAGCTTTATTTCCTAATTATGTAGAAAGTATGCAGTGCATTCTTTAATAGCCCTCCCTATAGACAATCATTCTTCAAAAGCAGCTTTGAAAAGGAAATATAGGAATAAAAAATGTGCACTTTAGAAAGTGAAAATTCAAAGAAAGAACTGGAAATATGCAATTCGCTGTTTTTTTAAAAAAAATGATTTAAATTTAGATTTTAGACCTTGTGTTTAACCTTTTTTTTCTTCTTTTTAAGTTCAGGTTCTTTGCTTTTTTATTCAGTGAGACGTAATCCCTGGTTGACTGCAATTCTAAGTGGTTCAAGATGCAACGATTTATATGGCTGTTTATTGCATAATGAAGCTTCGTCTTGAGTGTTGACATGCAAGATGCCCTGCAGACACCTGACAGGAAGAGAGTACCCGCCATGGGCACTCATTCCCCAAGACAGCCATTTTGTATTACACTGTACATTGCATTCAGACTGAAATAGAGCACTTAGTGATGTGTGTTCTGACTGGAAGATATTCTTAATATGACAAAAAGAGTTTTTTGTTGTTGTATGTGTATGGTGTTTGCTTATGATCCCAATAACATTCATTATTGTTGCTTGATTAATAGTAACAGTTGTACTTCTAGGAGTAAGTATTAATTATAGGTTTTGTATTACTATGTTTATACATGCGTGTACTGTAGTTTAATGGGCTTTGCATTTCTTCACGGTGAAAATTCAAGCACTCTGCATTCATACAGCAATATATCTCTTTAAAAAATTAAATATGCTGTTCTTAACCTTTTTACACCTGTATCCGTATGTGAAAGACCAGGGTTTTAGTCCTCTGCCACCTAAAAAACAACTTTTTTTCAGACAGCCAGAAGAAGAAAATTTGGAAAGATGATAATATTTGTTTCAGAGCTGACAGAAAAAAAAAACTTAATGGCTGTAGGAAATGCAAAAAGAAGTAGTCTTCGGAGACACACACACAAGTGTCCTCCAGGAAATGACTGCAGTGATTTGATGGTGTGATTTGTAACAAAGCGGCTGACACCTCACAGGTGATGGCAGCCATGCTAAAGCAACCAGGGCCCCCGTGGTCTGACTTCCCTTGCCTGCCTGCAAGTGGAAGCGCTGCGGAGCCGTCCTCAATGAGGCCTGTCATTACTGTGTTGTGTGGTGGTCCTTGCCTTCCCAGGGTTCCATGCACTGTCATCGGCTGCAACTGAAAGCCCTTTGCGTTTTCACCCCTGCTTCCTACCGTTGTTTATCCTATTTGTCAATCAGATCGGATCTGTTGCCATTGCTCGGTGGCACATACATATTCATACCTGCTCGTTACCTGCCGCGCTCGTTGGCTGGGCTCCATGTCTCTTAAGAGCCTGTGTTCCTCGCTGCGACATCAGCCGGGAAGGCTGGGGCTGGCATATTGTTTGCACATCATTTGCATGGCGGGAAAATGTGATAAGAATTGCACAGCACTGACGCGGAGTTGGTCCTTAAACCTGACAGCTTGGTGCCATTAGAGTTAATATTGGTTTGATGACATACTGTACTGTAGCATGGTGGTGCACTTTCACATTTAATGCTATTTTGCAAACTTGTGCGAGCTCAGAATTAGTTGGGGCTCAATTAACAGGACCAGCCAATGCAACTTCTCCAACCCCCATTCTCCTGCACCATGACTGCTGCAGTAAAGGGTCCCCAGGAGAGTTCTGGAGACCTCATGAAATCTGGGGAGGCTCCAAAGCTGAGAAGCCCTGTTGTGTTTTAAAACCTGGTGATGAAACTGATAACTATTACTGTACCTATAATTAGTCTGCAATTTGTCTGAAAAGCCTTTTAAAAATAATTAGTGCAGAGTTTCGTTTTTAGTTTTGGTTCAGTGCAGAATGTGTAACAGAGACCAATTTATTTGTTGGAAGTGTCCAGCAGTGGGAAAAACTACAACTGCCCAGTGGAAAGAATGACAGCAGCTGCATTAAATAATATGCAGCTGTAATGGTCTTATCAATGTATGACAGGATGGGAATGCCTCTTACCTCTAATCCTCACCGTTACACACGAACCCATTGTCATCCCACAAGAACAGTCCTCAATGCAGGAGGGTGCAGTTTGGATACTGTCTCTGGCTTATGTGGTTGGCAGGATCAAATAAGATCTGTGAGGTTGCCAACACGCATCAGGAAGGGTGGCAGCCTTGCTCTAAAACACCTGTTCTTTGGTCTGAATCTTGGTTTTAGGGTATAGGAATTGGGTAGAGGAACTTCTGATTCGTATCTTAAAAACATTCATGTCGTATCTGCACAGACGAAACAGAGAAAGCTTGGCTATAACTCTAAAGTAAACAATCTGATTAAATCTAAATTAATCTTGATTAAGAGTTACAGTAGGAGTTAATAAAGTCTCTAATAACGTGTTAAGAGGACTGATTAATTAGTTTGGTGGGCAAGCTAGGATAAATAGATTGATGGTTAGGTGGATGGATAAATGGAAGACGATGCCTTCTGCCCCCTTCATAAAGCTCACCACAGTATTGTTAATTCAAGAGGAAGCTCATGATAATGATGTTTATGAGCTGCTAAAACAGGCTGCAGAAGGCATGGCATGTTTTAAAATCCAAAGAATTTTTTTTAAAAAGATGTCCTTGAATGGTTACACACTATCATTTTCCATTCAGATGTGGTTCACCCCCGTAGGATATCAAACTGAAAGTGTAGAATTTTCAGAGGCAATGACTGTAAGCTTTGATCAGACATGATTTATGAAAGATTTGCCTGCCTGACACACGTACACTGACCAGGACACCTTTCATTCTGTACACTTGAGTAAATCCAGGCTTTACAGTTCATGATTATAGCTGACGATTCCCTGGTCCATGGGGGCATTACTGCTCACCACTGGGATAAAGGAGAGTGTAGATCTGAGAATTCATACAGCTGCCAAGGTGGTACAAAAGGAGCTTTTTCTGGCAAATTGTATATATATCTATTTTATATAGAACAGTAACAGCAGAGCCGTCAGCTCCCAGTTATTAACTTGTGATAATCCTTCAGAAACAAATGGCGTAAAATTAAAGAGACATCTCAGGTGTGCTTTTTTTAAAAGGCACATTTCACGACATGCCAAGTCCCAGTCAGCTTTGTAGACTCATCGCCCACCGCCCCGACTATAATCCATTTTTTATCTATCACTTAGTTTAATGCGATTTCTGAATCTGTCACCCTGGGTTTGTCGCCTGTCAATCTTTGTAGTAATGAACTTTCTGTTTTAGATGTCCGTGTGATTCCTGGCGTTGAGATCCAGATTGGATTATGCCTGTTTGCTATAGATTAGCCAGAAGTGAAAAGTTCTGCCGAAAAGGGGGCCGTGTTTATTACCCATCAGAATAAATGAGCTTATGGAAAGCAAAAAAAAACTTCTTTGTATTCATAATCACTTTGGGTTGCTAGTGTGTCTAAACTGAGTAATCTGTGGAGTTAAATCAATGATCCAAATCCTTTTTGTTGAAACTTTTGGTTTTTAAATCAATGACATTGATTTAATCAAAGCACTGTTGCAGTTTGGTTTATACAGTATATGCTTGTTTTTACAGGACAGGTTCAGGTGAAAATTTATTTCATTATTTTTTTTCTGTTAATTATTGAAGAGTTGTCATCTCTCAGAAGAAGTGGCAGCAGCTGTGAAAGTCATTTCTATTTATATATAGATATATATATATTTTCAGGGTGAATTTCTTTATAATAGGATAAGTAGTTTTTCATAGATGGTGTCATAAAAATTATTCTGTACACATATTATGAAGATTTGACATGAAAAGCATCTGCAACCCGCTCTGCTTGTGATAAGCCTGCTAAGTAGGTGACAGTCACAGAGCATTATTGGCCTTAAAATCAGGTCTTCCAGATGCTCTTGGTTTCAGGTAGTCTTTATGGAGGGGAGAATGAAAAACACATCTTTATCTAAAGATATTCTATCATGAAGTGGAGATGAAACTCAATCACATGAATCAGAGAAACGCCTCTCCCTCTCTCATTCTCTGCTTTATAGTTCTTTGATGAAGGTATAAAGCCTGCCTATATTTCTTCCAGCTCTTAGAGGTCAGGCTCTTTCTTTAAACAAAAAAAGCTTTCCAAGCCAGCTTGTGTGAGATGTTTCACGTCTTAAAGCCTGATTACTGTTGGGAAGTAACATGATTCCCAATTCAGACTAGCTCTCCTCACTTCCAACTCAACTGTCTTATACCATGATTTATTGTACTTTGTACCCAAGCTTTTTAATTGAGCTCTTAGATGTTCTGGTTGAAGTGCCTTAAACGAGAACAGTCCTCTCTGTTGAAAATGCCCCTTTAGCGATTGAAACACCTAGCTCTTGGTCATTTAAATCCTGCTGTGACACCTATGTGTGGAGGAGTAGTGAAAAGGTATACCACTGTGCAGTGTTTCAGAAGGATAGAAATGCTAAATCCCCCAGCTAAATAAGTATAACTGGAAGAACTCGATGGTTTGTTTCAATATGTCAAATATTCTTTTCCCAGGTAAAGAATAAAAGAACAGAGACTTCTGTAGTTTTTGCTATAAAGCTGTTATAATTTTCACCGATTCAGCTCTACTGTTTTTATTATTTGATGATTATTGTGGTGTAAATCATTTATTCCATAGGGAATAAAAAATAATAAAAGGACTTTTTTATTGTGCTTCGACCATAATTTGAGCCGTGTCAGTCCTATCTTGGCTTCCTCTTCATTGATAAAGCCAGCTTAGCAAATATATCTTTTGCAAGTAAGGATTTGATCCACTTACAGACTGTAAATTGATTTAAGTGTCCCAATGTTTTATTGTGAAAGTTTCTTGTGAGTATCAAACCCACCACCCACATACTGCATTTCTTTAATTTCTTTGAATACGCTGCAGTGGGCCCGAAGTGTGAAGCACAAACAGAATGGAAACACAGTAGCTCCAGGACAAAATAAAAGCTGTGACATGTGAACAAAGATGTTTCAACATGTGAACAAAAGGAAGATCTGTATATGCAGGCAATAGTAATCACGGAAGAAGACCGAGCTGAGCTCAGGAAGGTTTTGGCTGTCTGAAAAGAGGTGTCAGTTAACCCACAGCTGGTAAGGCCAGCCTGGCCATGGTGCTAATTAACACACGCGCTGCAGGAACTACAGTGAGCAACCAAGCGCCCACCTAGCTCTTCCTTTCCCCTCTCAAAATTGGTTTGCATCAGCTTTACATCTTGGTGTTAGATTTCATGCTGCATGCTGCAACATTTTTATTTCTATGTCACTGTGCTTAATTTTTCTTTAATGCTGTTTCAACTTACTGTAGTTTGCATTCTCCTGATACTCTTTGCTATTTTGGGTTTTCAACTTGGGGGGCTGTAACATACGTAAAGCATAATAACATATGGAAGTTCAGGAACAAGAGCACTCCTAGTTTGTTTGGTCATTAGTAGCTAATTGATCTGAGGATCCCTCTTCTCTGAAAGAAGGTAGTGTATATGCTTCAGCAACATGGGTGGACAATGTGACTTGGCCTGGACTGTCTGTGCCGGCCTGACGTCTTGGTGAGTGGACATCGCTGAACTTGTTCTATGCTCTGCTTGCATAATTATTAAATTTAATGTAATGCAAGTACAGTAGGAGTTAGAAATTTCACCTTTTCTGCCGGTCAGCCTTTTCTTTAAATGCTATTATATAATAAAATAAATATATATTTTAGATTTCAATTAGGAGGAAGGAATGTTTATGATAATTTGTGTTTCTCCAGCTGAATTAGTGAATGGTCAGTGGTGTTGATGCACAGTTTTACTGGTGCAGAAGGATACAGATTTGTGCATGCAATGAGCAAAGTTGTTGGTGTTGGCAATTCTTCTTTGATTAACACATTAAGTTAGACCTCCCTGAGTGTGTGTCTCTAAATTGTAAAAACAAATATTGATGTCTGTGCGATCGACACAGCAAATACTGGCTTTTCAAGCAGGTACCCATCAGAGTAGGTGAGATCTACATTCTGCCACCCAGTGCGAGTGTCTTTTTTATTTTTTTTCTTAGATAAATGTCTTTAGTAAAACCTGCTGTTTTATATATATATTACCCTTTTAAAGATCCAATTCAGGATATATGTTAAAAAGAAGCTCTTCAAAAATCCCCATTAAACTGTATTAACTTGGTATGGGTCGTCTGTGGGTTTGAAATGTGAAATAAATTAAAAGGAAGCAGCCTAGCAGCAGCAGAGATCAAAGTCAGGAGCCGCAAGCCCTGCAGATGCTGTCATTCTGTCAAAATGTTTAGAGAACCAGCCTGGATCGTATTATTGCTTTTTAAAAAAAAACATGAACAAGTTGTCTCTTCCGAGATTAATTTTTCTTTAATTTGACTTAATAAAGCAATAGCAGCTCTGCTACCAGCAGTAATAGCAGTGATTTCAAAAGCTGTCAAAAGCAGGAACTTTTAGTTTATATTGGATTGATTGATCATCTGAGATCCTTCTGGCCGCGCTCTAGTCCCTCCATCATTCAAGCTTGGAACGGTGCTTCCTTTTTACAATATTTTCTGTTTCTATTCCAACCCTACTTTCAGAACAAGGTGAAAGCCAAGTGCAGAGGTAATTAATATGGGACTGAAAGTAAAGATAGACCCCCACCTGGGACAGCCTATATTACTTTATAATTATTTCATTACGCTTCATGTAATCTTTCACAGATGGAATTAGTCCATTGGAGTCTTGGGCCCTGGTGATGATATGGCCCCCGGCAGTTTATAGTCAGACTCCTCCTTTCCAGCAGCATTTGTGACGAGCTTTTCTTCTAGATTAAGGACATTTTTTTTCACTCTGTGGTCAAACGTAACACAGTGCTGAGTTTTTGGATTGGTTTAGAAGGCAAGACATAACATCACCTGTTAAATTAAGCCGTAATTCATAGTAGGTTTTTCTTCAGGTGTTCTGTGTTTCTTTAATCTGTTGATAAAACGTAAATATGAAAAGGTAGCAGCAGACATTAACTGGTGTTTAGTCTGCATGGACAGTGCCTCAGAAAATACAACCCCAATAATCAGATTTTGGCTGCTGTGTGTGAATGGAGGTTTTCTGCATTTCTTTCAGAATCCATGGTGCATTGTTGAGAGTGTCTTGTTCTCTGGGTAGTATTCCTTTGACTTTGAGGGGTAGAAGAAAAAAAGAAAATAGTGCTGCAATTCCACCTAAGAAGCTGTATTTTCATTGCTTTGGAAGTCCCTTTATTTATTGGGTATTTCTTGTGTGAGCTAAGATAAGCACATATTGGAACTGCAGGCTAAAACCCAGCATTAGTAATACATTTCAAAGGAAAAAAAGGTGACTTGAATTTTAGAAAGATAATGAAAATAGGTCTCTAAGATTATTTTTTAGATTTTTTAGCCAGGGCTAGGATCAAGGCTATGGTTGGGCTATCAGTGAGATTCCCGATTAGCCTTTTGGCTTAGGGGTTTGGTTCTGACTCCAGCCTGGGTAAGAGGGCAAGGCTGGGGCAAAGCTTTTGCTCAGTTGTTGGTTTCTTGTCAACTGTGGTAATGAGAGATCTGGCTGAGATTACAAAATGGTGCTGGTGTTCAGGGTGAGAGTAGTGCTTGGACTGGAATGAGGGTTCTGGTGTTTCATGGTAGAGTCAGTGACAGTGTTAGGGCTGCACTGAGGGTTTAAAGTTAGATATACAAGTGTTCAAAGATAAATGTTTCAGACCAATCCCAAAATGTTTTATTCTTAGTTGTTACATCTACATATTGGGCTCTTTTAATTGATTAGGTAATTAGTTCGTTTCTTGTGAGTTGTTTCCTTTTTTTATAGAAGCAGGCTGGCACTTACTTTGACTGCCCTGTTTAAATATCAAGATTGGAGACGGTACATTCCGAGCTCCTGCCAGAAGCTAGATAAATTGAAAAGGGACCGCTGTCCCATCTCATCTGTTGAAGAACATCCATAAAAGTCTGTTTCCATTCTTTGTACCTGATGGCACCCAATTATCAAGCCCTCTTAATGTGAATTGATGACTCATGAGTGCGATTGTTACGTCTTCCCCAACTCTGACAAACTGTGATACAGTATGGCGAACCTCTAATTTGAAGAAAGCACATATTGAAATGTAGATAGAGCAGGAACAGAAATTAGAACCCTTTTGACAGCCTAATTGGTGAAATGCTAGACTTGTGGGGTGCAAAATAAAAGCATTTAGATTCCAACCATTGACAGGCATTTTCTCCGCCGTCAGCCGAAGGTTCGTGTCCAAATGAATTATGCGGCTCCCAGTCTGTTAGCTGATGATTTTATTTTCATTGCATCGACTTGTGTCACGTACGTCATCTCTTGACATTAACAGTACAGTCAGAGGAACAGAGCAGGATATTGTTACAGGCACGACACACAGAGGCAGAATTTCCTTCACTTCTGCTGAATACTGAGATTTAGTGTTGCATACAGGTAGGCTGAAATGGAGTCCTTTAGCCCTTAAGCTGGTGCTCTTGTTGCTGCACAGATAAAAGTCATTACTGCAGAAGATAGGATAGCGTCGGATGAAAGTCGGAGACTCTGCAGCAATATCAGAGATGTACAGTAGCATCACTACTGTAGGTATTAATAGGGGGTCACTGACAGCAATTTTATGAACACAAAAAAGAAGCGGAAAAAATTTAATGCATTTGTAAGTCAACATTCCCAACAAGCAGCTACAGTACTTCATTGTAGATGGTTTCTTTACATGAAATTAAAAAAAATCTGCTATAAACGTAATGGGGTGAATAGTCAAAGTGAGTCAGCGTTTAAAAGAAAAATGATGCAGGATTAGACTAATGCAAACAAAAGAGAAATGGAGAGGAAGAAGGGAGGGAGGGTGGTCACGGCAGGGCAGAAGCCGTTGGCATGATCATTGTGTTGGCCTGATGCTGCTGATTCATGTTCTGACAGGAGGACAGAAACAAGCAAGAGTCATTAGCCCAGTTTGCACTAAACTTCCTACCCAAACTGACTGGACCTGATTGAAACCAGCCCTGACGGGGCCTTCTCTGTTTCTTCACAGCCGGTAATTTGAGGCAGCAGGTCTGAGAAGGGACTCTTAATTCCTCACACATACAGTATACAGTACACAGATCTCGGATTCTCTCATCTGCGCTGGATAATCCGAACATTTCTCATGGAGAGTCCTGCATCCTCTCCGGTTGCTTTTCTTACCTGTAACTATCAATCAATTGATTCAGCAGTCTACCAATTCTGCACTCAT
Organism: Lepisosteus platostomus; assembly: GCF_059453375.1. Lineage (NCBI taxonomy): Eukaryota > Metazoa > Chordata > Actinopteri > Semionotiformes > Lepisosteidae > Lepisosteus > Lepisosteus platostomus. The sequence continues at coordinate 55,452,620 of NC_142620.1, forward strand.
ACTCCTCCCAGGCTTCCACACCCCTTCACTTTATTCTCTGTCTTGACTGTACCCTTTGATATTCAGCAGCTCTCTGCCTTTTCCCTGAATGGGGATGAATTGTTGAGTTCACAATTGAGAGGTGTTTTTCCCAACTCAAAAGAATACTGCAGTACGAGGAACTGAATATTAAAAAAGAAGAAGAAACGCAGTGAAGCGTGGAGAACAAAATGAATTTCTAAAAGGATAGAAACACAGTTAAATGAATTACAAGTTTTTTTTCTTGTTTTGTTAGTTTATGCTGTCAAAACAAGATATTGAGGGAGAGTGTTCCCACCAGCTTAGCCACTGACAGGACAAAAGTGTCACGTTATGTTAGCGTTTAACATGCTTCCAATTGAAAATGCATGTTTACTTCTTCTTTGGAAAATTAATTGCATACTGTCAAAGAAAGAAAAGCAATTTTATTCATAATAAATCATGTATCTTTCTTCTTGGCTGTTTCTTCCTGTCCCTTACTGTAATTCATTCATTCTTCTCCCTTGAACAAAAGAATATCAACTCCTAGTAGAGAAGAAAAAACAATCCCATGGAGTATCAGAATAGCAGTTGAATTCTGCTGCTGAATCTCTGTTGCTCAATGCTGGGTAGTTACATTTCTTACTCTTAGTTGCAAGGGGCACTCTCTTCTCCAGAAAGAAAACTTTAGTTATCTTGTTTCTAGCACCTGCCTTGATACTAGTTAAACTCATACCAACTATATACAAAAAATCATTCTGCTTTTACCGTTATGTGAAATATCCAATATGTTTCTGTACTTGTCAAAATTCAAATCCTACTTTCTACTTCAAATTGGGCTTATCCTGAGAGGAGTTAAAAATGCAACAAATGCTATTGGTTCCGATACTCTTTTTTTGCATTTTAACACCCCCTCACTATACATGTGTACTGTATATACATTATGCAGTATGTGCATGTACTTGTACTGTATGTGCATATGAGTGTGTCTCTAGTAAATGAATGGCGATGCTGTGGCCTGTACCCTGCGCTCTCCCCTGTTGGGGCTGTGGCTGTGACTCTGTGGTGTCTAATGATCTGCCAGAGAGTGTCGCAGAGCTACAGTGTGTGCAGCGGGTCATGTGACCAGGAGCTACAGCGCAGACTGCTCCCTTTGCTCGTCCAAATAAGAGGGAATTAATGAGAGGAGAGGAGCTGTGAATGCACAAGGGAGGCTTAGCTTTTCCAGAGAAGGTCACCATGGTTTGTTACGTTTACTTAACTGACCTTTACGTTCACAATTAACATTTAAAGAAAATAAAGTTTTATGTTTTTCCCCCCTGTCTTTCCTTGAGATAATTGCAGAGCTGGATTATGATTCTTAAAGGTCCACATGCTGTAGTAACAAGCCGTGTTTTTTTCTGTTAGAAATACTTCTGTTGGAATGTGATGTTTAGTTCAGTAACACCTGGAATGGGCCAAGAAATTGAAATCAGGTAAAAGTTGGGGTCACTTTGAAAACCTTGCTGTTTTCTCCATAACCCATATTTTGTAACACAATACAGCACTCAGATAAAGTTAGAAAAGTGAAAAATCTAAGCTCGTTAGAGTCAATTAAATTTAATGTTTTACTTACCAGTGTTTTGTTTATATTACTATTATAATATTATACTATTATGATTGCCATCTTGTGTGCTTAGAACACCCTGCTTTCTAACAAAAATTGGAATGGAAATTCCTCTCTTCCAGTATTGGAGCAGCACCCCGAGAGGCATTCTTTAGTTGAGTGTTTTTGGCGACCTGTTGAAATAAATCTTGTCTCCTTTCCTCTGTGTGAGAAGTACAGTATGAAGACAACCCTGGGACACTGAATAACATTTATGCTCTGGGACTGCATTAAAACTTTGCAAGTAATGAAAGAGGAAAGAAATTGCTTTTAAAGAATGCCATTGTAGTTGCACAATGGCTTATTAAGCTGTAACATATAAATTCTTCTTCTAGTAAAATATAACAAGCACACTATTATTTTAGTGTACACAGTCACAAGTCTCAGTTGCCCACTTTCCTGCCTTTCCCAACACAGTCTCTCTGTTTCTAGAATATGGAACCCTGGGGCCATTAATATAGCGCCTTTGCAGTAATTTGAGATGCAGTGGCATGACATGCAGTCACATTTTTACTATGATAAGTGGAAAGTGGGTACACCACATAGACCTCTCCCTTCTCCCTCCACCCTGTCAAAACAAAATCCCACTAGATAGAGCAATGTCACAACTTTGTTGGTGCAAAGCTCACAACGTTCACATGACGTCATTGTTGTTTCACTTTTGTAGGCTGTTTGAAGAGGGAGGGTGGAAATAACCAAGTGCTATATAATGCAATGAGTATTTCTCATGTGAGAAAATGTGACACCGGTGTCTCCATGATTATAAACTACAGTTAGAAACATTGTGTGATCTCTCTTGAAATTGATTTACTTAGGACATTAATAATACATCCATATCTTTGACACATCCCAAGCTGTTAATCAGTGTCATTTTATCAGCACTGGCCACTTAGGATATTAAATCTGCGGCACAAGCATTTTCATTCATGCCTCCGTGCTTAGTGTGTGTTGGGGTGGAGGGGCTGTGTGATTTAGTAACCCAGACCCTGTTTTACATTACTCCAGCAACACAAAACCTGATGGCTGTTTGGGCTGCATGCACAGTGCTTAATATATTGTACCACTAGCTGGTCACCAGTAGACCACACCTGCAAACCTCCCCTCGCTGTGTGTTTTCCCCCAAGCATGATCCTGCCTTCTTCCTCTCGACTGGCAGTTCCTTATGCAAAGATACTAATTTAATTAAATACCACCAAGGTTCATGTATAAAGCTCAACTGTAGTGTTCCTACATGACACACAAAAAAGTACTTGTGGAGTGTTTGTGGAGCACTATTTTTAAAATGAGGGTAAAGCAGCTTTTTCTAACCTCATCCTGGTTTCCTTCATAAATAACTGGAACAACAGCAATGAGAATAGTAATAAGAAGGGCCCTTCACTCTGTCAAGCCTCAGTTGTGCAAACCTGTGCTTTGAAACGCTGTTGCTCCGTAGCACCTTTTTCGTGAGGAAGGGGACAAAGTAGCTGATGTGAGCGTCTGTGTTTACAGAACCTGATCAACAACCTGCCGGAGCAGAAGGAGCTGAGTGCCCTGGCGGAGCTGAAGAGCGAGTACGAGGAGCTGTGCGAGTCGGAGCAGTTCGGAATCGTGGTGAGTACACCAGCGAGCTCCCTGTCTCTGGGGAATTGTCAGCTGCCACTGAGAGAGAAAGGGAAAGGCGCTTCAATTGCGTATTGATTTTTTCCTTCCCTTTCCTCCTCTTTGCTTTGACACCAGATCCACATCTCCATGGGGCTGCAGAGCAATTTCTTTCTATTCCTTTAAATCTTTATTAGAGATTGTAGAGGGAAGAAAATCAGGAAATTAAGAAGAGAACCATTAAAAAAAAAAGAAAGACTGCCTTCAGGCCTTCTGCAGTATCAGCGCTATTCAATATATAAAAAGACGCAGTGATGTATAATTAAAAGGCCAAGAATATAAAGGGCATTTTTTATGACAAGTCAAATCTGGTAGCCTTGTTGTGACTGACAGTGCCAGTGATTTTTGATAAATAATAAAGAAGCTGAACTTGATTTTCATACAGAGTGTGATTAGGGGACTTGTGGTTTTAAAGCTGCAGTGTTTTTTTTTTCAGAAGGAAAAGAAGGGGTGCACAAAACATCACACACAAATAAGGAAGTGACCTCATGCTGCCTAATGAGGGAGAATGTTAAAGGCAACAAACAGCAGACACTTCCAGTCGTTAAAAACGTTCTTCCATTGCATTCCATTGCTTTGTTTAAACATGAAGTGCATAACAGTGTTATGATGCTGTAGCTGAAACAGCCTTGAAACCTGGACAAACTGATTTCAGCATTGCCAATACCTGAGTAGGGCACTGCCGATGTACTGTAGCCTTGTACAAGATACTGTGCTTGACTCACATGAGTATAATGAGTTTATCTTGAGTATAATGCCCAGCTGTGTAAGTGGGCACGAACAGAGGTCGCTATGGATAACAACATCAGCCAAACACTAATTAATCGCAATCACTCTCATTGCCATTGCCCTTACACAGGGTAATGGTCCTTTGGTGGCAGATGTGTCAAATTGCAGTAGACACTCCAGCTGAAAATATGTGGTGACCTGAATGCTTCAGAATTTGGTGCAGTGCTGGTGAGGTCTAATACACAGATTCATTAGCAACAGAAGCAGAGAACACACCGTTTGAAAAAGATGAATTGGTACATAACAGCTTCCCATCCCCAGCTATCTTTATTGCCAGTTATCAGGAAATGAATGAGAATGCATAGCTGCCCTGTTGGGAATGTTGCTTATTATTAGTAATTTAGATGTAAAGGAAAGTACATCATTATGCATGCAATTGGATTTGGAGGTTAAAACTGCTACCTTTTTTTCTTTCCTTGACAGTTGACTGTCAATAAAAAGATTTAAATTGGACACATCCTTCTCAGATTAACCATTTTGATGAATGACAAATAAAGATATCAGATTCACTGATTCACTTTAGAATATAATAATATAAACATAGAATAGCAATGTGATGATCTTCTGCACATACCATATTGATGTAGTTGAGAGAAAACAGTCTAGTATAGTAATTATTTTGGTTAATCAACTTTACTTTGTCCATGTGTTGACAATGTTTATCAAGAAAAAAAAAACTGTTCTACTCAGTTCTACTGGCCTGTGAATTATTTCCATTTTCATCATTATTTCATTTTATACATTGAAAAATTATTTTCCATAAATGTACTTCATGATCTCTGTGTAGAAAGTCTAACTGTACACTTAAAAGAAGCAATAAGTTTCTTGAAACAGTAAAACTTTTCTTGCACAATGTGGCTCAATAAAAAGCATCTGGGATGGTTAGGGTGACTCCCCTATGCTCCTTTGGAATCAGGCCCTGAAAAGCTGGCAGGTGTCTATCAATTATGTTTGTTAATACCGATCTGTACACAGTTCCTCTTGTGTAATGATATGCTTTTGTGATACAGGCACAGCTTATCCTGAGCAATATACAGCCAAGTGGAAAGACACCACCTTATCAGGGCTGCTCACAGCTCCACTGGGAAATAAGCCACTTGTAGATACTTTTTGCTAAAGCTGTCTTTTTTAAAATTATTTTTTAATATAGTGAGAATCAAATAAAGAAATGAAAGGCACACAATGCTATTTTGATAGACAACAGACTCATAACATGGCTAAATCTCTTGTATAATGTGACATCATGACCAGGGTCCCAGGGCAGCCCCTGAGCAGTGCATTATGCGACAAGCTGTACAGTGTATCTGAAATTCCTACTTCACTGCACATGACATGAGAACAGACACAGAACTCGGTGTTGTTGATTTATTATTTTCTTGTAGTTTCTTAAGTTCCTCAGTGTGATTTCAATCCTCCAGCCCTGCGGCTCACAGGTGAAAGAGGACTTTCGGTTAGTGTTTCAGGTCTTCTCAGTTATATATTGAATTGTCACATGGGACAGGTGAAAAAGCTCTTAGATCTCTTTGCTTCAAAGCACCTCTGAATTCTGTTTCTTGCCCAACATGCTTTCTGTTTATCCATCCTATCTTTTCTGTATGACTGTACAGACCTGTAATAAGTACAGATGCAGTTAATGGTTTGGTTGTATAACTGCTTATGTTTCAGATTTCATATCCCCCACCCTTCAACAGAAATTAATCTTTTCATGCATTGTATCCGAATCCATACAAGTCTGTTTTTAATGTAAATTTATGGTGGGTGTTGTTTTTTTGTAGTTTTTTATGATGATGCCAAAGACTAATTTTCACCTTTAGGATGGATAATAAATGCACACCTAAATAAACATCAAAGATGTATATCAGATGTATACATTATTTCCCAATTTAAGAACATACAATCTGTGATAATTCATGTCTGTGAATCTTCACACAAACCTGTTGAGAATGTTAGCTCCATATTTTTCTGTGGCTTGCACCTAAAAGCTGTGACTATTTTGTGTTGGAGGATGTCTCGTAAATATGAAAGGATTGATTGTGTTCAAACTGTAGGCTTTGCTATCAAGCAGTGGCACTTACTTTTTTATTCAATATCACTGTGGGCAAATGAGCAAGTGAAAGGTATGAAACTGTGATTTTCTAACAAGAGAAAGGTTTTGTCAAGAGTTATGTGCTGCCTTATTTCTTGTGACAGACCCACTTAAAAGCCAAATTCAATTTAAACATAGGGAGATCTCTTATTAAGGCTGTAATAGTGTTGGAATACAAGTCAGATTCAGTGCGACTCTTTTGGCATGAAGAGACCGCTTACAATGTATTGTAAAACCACATGAAGTTAAATGTTTCTGTCTTATCTGACTGGGTTATTAAAATATTCATTCTGAAGTTCATGCATCTCTTTCTAAGCAAGCGTCTCTTGAAAAGTGTCAGGAGTCTGTGGTTATTTGCTTTTTCCTGCCCACTGTTAGTTGTTTCTGTCCTCAGTGGCGGCGATGGTGTTCAGCGCTCAGTGTCCACAGTGATGCCTTGTCCTCCTGATCTCGTTCTCCAGATGAGCTCGGTGAAGATGCTGAGGTCGCGGCTCAACGGCATCCTGTTCAAGCTGACCTTTGAAGAGCAGGTCAACAACATCCGCCCCGACATCATGAACGTGACGTTCGCCTGCGAGGAGGTGAAGAAGAGCGAAGGGTTTAGCCGCCTGTTGGAGCTGGTGCTACTGGTGGGGAATTACATGAATGCTGGCTCTCGCAACGCACAGACCTTCGGCTTCAACATCACCTTCCTGTGCAAGGTACAGTACGGTCTCCTGTCCGTGCTTTCCATGGACGACCCTGCGTAGGGTCAGACAGACAGACCCTCTGTTTTCTAAATTGCAAGAGCAGTAAATGTAAACCTTTGACAGATTAGACCATTGATGTGAGCTTTAGGGTGCATTGCAACACGTGTTCTGGAATGTGCTGAAATTACTGTGCAGAATGCACTGGCGCTGACACCATGCAAGCTATTGTGAGGTGATTGATGGAAAAGTCAGTGTGAAAAGGAAGACATTTCGCTTTGTTGTACAAGTCAAAGCAGTAATTTGTCAATAAGATGGATTAAATATGTCGGATCATTTATTTACATTATATAAAATATCCCTTCAATGCCATTTTTTTAAAGCTTTTTATTTGGTTTTGGATGCTGTGTGTGAAAGGCTTTGTTGCAGTTTGCTCTTCCTAGTTTTGGTGTGGAAGTGTCCAACCCGGAAACAGTTACGTACTGTACTGTACAAGCCTGTAGAGAGCATGTGGCTCCTCTCTGGCACATCTGGTGACAGGTAAACAAGGGCATTGGGCTAACAGTGGGCTGGACTCACCTGTCTCAGGAACATGAGGATGCACACAGCAAGCCCCACTTTTTTTAGAATTGAAATTCCAGCACCAAAGATCTGCCCTGGATGAACAGGTGTCTTAGCTGCAGGAGAGGAAATTTGATTTTTCCTCATGCTGAAGTGAGGGTTAGTACTGTGGTGAAGATGCCAAACACAATTCAAAATCCAACCTATAAAAATATTTGCTGCATGTGACGGTTTTTATATGTGAAATCCTTTGCAGTAGGTCAATTTGTTGGTCTGTAATTACACATTGCATCACTCTGGGAAAGACAGAAATTACTACCATCTGTCATTCCATGACTTAACATAGGATAAAGGGCAAAAAATCAACAAAAAAAACAAATGTTTTTTCTAAGACCCATTTCTGATTACATTTTGGTTACTAATTTTTTGTGTCATTTTTTATTCTCTATTTCCAAGTACATATTAATCAGTCATTTCATTCCCTTCAGTCCTATTCATTTTCTGTCATGGATTCATATTACTTTTCAGCCGTTAACTATGTAAATAGTCCAATTTAAGCATCTTAAAAAGTTACATCTTCAGATGGGTATACATGAAAATAGCCATGATGTCCTAATTCCTTCTTGAGACCAGATATGCTGGCTTTTTCAGGAGTAGCCAGTGCCCAGCTCTATGCATTGTGGTTAGAAAGAGCAGTACACCCGTCAGAATCTGCTGGTTCTTGCACAACTAATGGTTTTTGAATTAGAGTGCAGTTTCTGATTTTGGAAGCCCCTTTGAGTTCGCTTGAATCAGTGGTCCCCTGATGCCATGATGCTGGAGAGCCCCAATCCAGTTAGTTTTGTACTGTAGGACACCTATTTCTAAAGATTGGCAACTCCTGTAAGCTGTTTATGAATGACACAAGTAATGTGCTCACAATTAAGAGAACTCTGGTCCTTTAGGGCTGAAGAGTATTTACATTTCAGTCATAAATGATCTGTAAATTACTTATTTTAACAATTCACCTGTTTACCTTCTCACGGAAATTAATATCTCTTTAGAAACTGGTGACTTAATGGTGGCTTACAGATCCTGCTAGACTGGGGCTCTCCAGGACCAGGGTTGGAGAGCCTAGGACAGAGAGTCCCAAAGGAGAAATGGATTTCAAGAAGATCCCAGCAGATATCAACACAGGAATGTCTCTCAGCATGTTAGGGATTTTGTTCCTTGTTGGCTAGCTTGCTTAGAGCATGAGGTTGGGATCATTTGAGATCAATGTAAACTTTCCTGTGAGCAACTAGTTCTCCTAGAGAACAAAACATTTTTTCCTTTAAAGAAAAAAGGAGGAAAACTCTCAATTACATTTAACAAATATCGGTACTATTAGTGAGTTACTGTTTTTAGAAATTAGCTTATTAAATTGTTCTATGTACATTTTCTCTATGCCCCATTTAGCTCTAACAGAGCCTAACCACCTGTTTGTAAGAAACAAAAGCTTGCATGATTAATTTTTAATGTAAAAATGTCTCTAACTGAAGGACTGGAATTGAAATAATCAATGTTTCCACCCACACATTAACCTGTCTCTGTATTGCATCTCTCAGAATATTAAGAGACATTCAGCCACCTATATGTTAATCATTGTTATTGTACATAGGTTTCATAGCTGGATATACAGTATTCATCATCTAAAATGTAGTAATGAATTGAATATATTTACCTTCTGTCATATCGAAGAAATGGAATGTAATTTACTGAAGGTCAAAGGAAAATCTTTGTAAGATTTTTATCAATAGTAGGAGTACATGGCTGCAAGATTTAAAAGAAAATCATAATGGATAATAATTTAAAAATAAAGATCTTATTTACTGTCCTACAGTAAAATAATGATAATTAAGACTTATACTTTTCTGAACTGACTTTTCCACTTTCTTTCTGTGTGGGAGAGAAGTTTATTGCTTTGTAAACCTTTCTCTGCTCCACTGAAATGCAAGAAAACATGAGGCTTGATAGTTCTTAGCCAGGTTTTTTAACCCTTTGCTCTCTTGGCTGCACTGTTGTCTCTTCACACCAATGTTTCCTCAATCAGGGTAGTTTTGACTTGGAACTTGAAAGCCCTTGTTTGAGCAAAACATTTTGAAGATGAACCTCTAGCCTGTACATCAATTTTCGAATGTAAAATTTTCAGAACTGAACAGCCTAAAATCCTTTTCACTAGAAAGGAAGGGCTCAGTTTAAAATTTAATTAGGAAAGAGATTGTAGTCAGTAAAGAGTTAAAGTAGAATTCATTCAGATGTTTCATAAACAGCAAGTTAATATTTTATGTCCTTGTAATGCATGCTTGTCCACGTTTTTCATTAAGTGATCCTCCAGCCTCTCAGGACATTCTGACAGCTGTGTGTGTGCAATGTAGGAGCAACAGGACTCATAGAGTATCGTCCTGTCCTCCTTCCACACTGTGCATCCACTGAAGTCTTCAGGCTTGCCGGACTCTGATCTGAAGAGATACGGATGACTGGCTGGAGAACGTGTCTGATGCTGCATGGTTAGACAGACACAGCATGACTGCCAGAAAGTACTAGAGAAAGTGCTACATTGTCTGAGAAATACTTGAATTGTATGAGAAACTGCAAAAGGGAAACAATAAAGTCTTGTTAGCATTGATTTTTGATAATTTAGTAGGTTACTGCTGTGAGTTATTAAAACTTGTCAACAATATTACACCTCTGGAATTCCACCATCATGTTATTTCATGAGTTCAATAACCAATTATGAACATTACTTTCATAACGCTTTTCCACTAATATGTGTGGCCACAAGCCTAACCTGCTCAGTGCTGGTGTTGACTCAAATTGAATGTAGGTAAAACAATTTATACCCTGCCTAATTTCCAGCTGATGACATTGTTACTTCATCCCACTTATTTTAACATGATTCTGGGCAGCTGTATCTGCCCGAGTTTTTATTAGAAGCTGAATTGAATGCAGTTATGTAGTATTAGATCGGATTCATAAATTGGATAAACTCCTTCTTCTTTAGTTTGGCCTATAATCAACTTAATAAATGTGGAAAAAATATCCCTTCCGAGAGCAGCTCTTTGTATTGTGAAAGAAATCAAATTTGGAGAGCTTTTCTGCGGGTCATTTAGATGTTTTGAATGTAGAAGTATACAGAAACTTTGCATGCGGTGTCTTTTCTTTAAGCACTAACAAGATGGGATCACTCAGGGCCTTTTCTCAGAGTTAAAATTTAAAAAATTTAAAAAAAAAGTTAAAATCTCTTGTTTGGTTTTGCATTTCCAAATGGTCAGTTCTGCTGTACTGCTTGTACAGTATCTACAGCTGTATGAGAGGGGTGACTATCCCTGTTTTTCGTCAAAACACACACCACTTTTAATTAACACAGGTTCTCCGGGTCTCGCTGGCACCACAGCAAGCTCGCAGACGTGTGCTGTTGTGGCTTCTGCCCCTTGTGCCCTCTCAGCATGGAGTGTCCCAGGTGCAGCTGGCACAGTCGGCAGTCAAAACAGTGATCCCTGGACTTCAGCTTGAACCTGCACTCAGCAGAAACCCCTCTGCTTGCTGAGCCAGGGCTGCAACATCTGGACCAGGAAGTAGGAATATACAACATCTGTGTCATACGTGAAGGGTTACCTGACAACAATCGTGGAATTTCGATGGCAGGGATACATCTTCTTAATCTCTTGTGTCATGCCTTATCCCCCTAGGGCCCGTTCCCCCGTTTCTCGCTACTGACATCTTCTTGGGGTTTTAAACAGAGTTAAATAGAATTACATTTTTTGTTATTTCACTTGAAAAACAAGAGGAAAAAAAGCAAAGAAGAAAAAAAGCCAACTTCCAAGACACTGCAGAGTGTTGTGTATGCATCTATAGGTATCATTCTGAATGAAATGGACTTGCGATTTCTTTGATCTGGGTGGAATCCAAACAGAGATTCATCCAGGATGTGAGTGGATTGATGTTATTATCTGTGAAAATCCTGTAATGCTATATTCTGGCCATCATCTGCCTAGGACACAAAGGGCATGCAGGCTCTTTTAAGCTTCAGTTAACTTTAATCTTATAGAGCAGAGAAAAATCCATCCCTCTGTTTTGGACTCTTGGCTTCCTGTCATAGACTTTTCAAAAAAAGTAACTTCTGTAGCCCAGATCTGACATTTTTCTGGAAAGGTAGACTCTGAGGAATCCTTACAAAGATTTTAAAAACTTCAAATAAAATAAAAACAACCTAGTGTGGAAAAAAACATATTCCTCCGTTACAGCCACTTTCAGAGAAGCAAAATAAAAAGTGTAAATTAGATATTATGCTCATTAGAAATTATTTTCTCTTTCATCCTTTAGAAACAGGGTTAACAAACTATGCCTTGTACTGAATGTCTGCACAGAATTCAGAATGGATTCTTACTTGAGTACTTCCTACATGCGTATATACTGCATATAATTAAATATGTGTGTATATTTGCAGTGTACAGTACATATGACTTTAAATTTTCAAAGGTGCATAACAATAGCAAGACATGAATCAAGATTCAAACTGCAGCTGTTTTGTGGTCCAGATACAGTACATTGCCCTGTATTTTTTAAATAACCCAAACCCTAGTTTGGGTAGAATTATTTAGGAAACCTGCTCATATCCTTAATTTAAAAGAAGGTAATCTGATAACCAACGTTTAAGCTAGTCATATAGCTGTGCTGTACTGGACTTTTTCTGTAGCTCAACCCAGTTCCTGTCTTTAGATCATCCAGGTTGCACACAGGGACCATTCTTTCTGTTGATGTTCCTGTTCTTTAGAGGTCAGGAAATTAGCCATTAAAAGGAATATTGAGTAACCAAACAAATGAAAAACTAGCATTGCTCAAGGCTAATCAGTCTTGTCTTGTCACCCATACAAGGGGAGCACTCTTCAGAGCTGTAACTGAGATTGAAAGATTGCAGAGCGGATGCTTATCAGAGATTCCAGACAGCCCCATTCTAGACTTAATATCGATGCTGGGCAAGTCAGTCCAAACACCAGTGTATGTTAGCTGCCAGGATTCCTCAGGCATGCTCACTGGAGTGTGGAACACACAGTTCAGGAATTGGAATAGACAAATTAGAACTTGGAGGATTCACACATTTGTGAGAGAGGAAGATTCTTTGCCAGAACTCTGCTAGTTAAATTAAGCGATCAGGCCTGACATGACTTGGATTATTGGTGGAGAGGATACATAATTCCCCTGACTTACTATGCTTTTATTATAGAAATTGCCTCTTTAAATATGAATGTACTTTAAACACCTCTCAGAAAAGCTATTTTATTTCAGTGTTAATCCCAATTCACTTATGTTTTTTTTTTGTTTTTAAATTTTCGATTTGATGAACTCTGTGTAATTAAATGCAGACAGCACCAAATCACAAACAGTATCTCCTCAATTCCATTATCTCATTAAGGGCTTTGCAAAACAATATCAGAACTCTAAAATGCAGTTAAAACCCTGTACAGCATGAATACACATTATTTATTTATGAACTATGTGTATGTGTGTGTGGATGTTCTATTCTTAGAATAGTGTATGTGATAATGAAGTATACAGACACATTTTGGCATTTCTTAGGTTATAATTTATGGGACATCTGTCAAGTGAGTCAAACTTCATTATTGCAATTTATGGTTCCTGCCTTCAGACTTATGAGTAATTTGGACTTCATTTCCCTCTGCATGTGATGCCTTTAAGATAAATAAAATTAGGCGAGGGGGTTACGATTAAGTGGAACTTTGTAGTGTAACTTATTTTTTTCTTTTTGCTGCATAGGATCTCAGACATACTGTACCTTTTCCCATGATACTGTATATGCAGCCTGATCTCTTCAGATCTCAGATGATGAGCAAGGCTGCACCTAGTCAGCCCTGGGGAACAAAGCTTCAAGTTAAATTAAGTCGTTTCTATAAGTGGTGTCAGTGGACCAGTAGGTGGCACTTTTTTCTCTGGACCAGAATTTCTAAAGCCATGCCCCTGTGTTGTGACTATGGACACTGTTGTAGGATATGCTAGCATTTGAATAACACAGTAAACTGAGGATCTTGCTTCTAAGTCATTAAAGGTCCCGGGGCGCTTTTAATAAGAGTAGGCAAAATTTTGTGTTAGGCTTGCACCATCTTCTCTCCCAGAAGTCCCCCTCTTCATTTTATTAGTATTGTGGGATCCTAATAAATGAAGAGGACTAAAAACAAATGACAGTTGTCAAAGCAATCAATAAATAAAATTCAAGTTTAGATATATCTTTTAATTGTTTCTGTTGTCTTCAGAATGATATGTGCATACTAACGTGCTAATATTTATTTTTTTCTTGTATTCTTCCCTCATTGGAGCGTCATTTCATGAAGATTCAATGCTGTGGGCTAAATGTTTCACAAACTGTGATGTGTGCATACTCTTTCATTCTGTATATTTAAATCTCGGTTTCTCTTTTCAGAACTCCTTTTATTTTGTTTCTGTGATTGATCTTGGAGAGGTTTGAAAAGTGAGTCACAAAAATTCAATAGAAATTGCTTGGTGATCAGAAGAGAGCTTACAGTATGTGATATAGGGCCTGCATTCTGGGATGCAGCGCTGTGTGCTTCACTGTGAGGAACAATAGGAGTGGCAGGTCTTGTGTCAGATAGTGCTGAGTGCGCTCACCGTTTCAATAAAACAGCTATTACCTGAGGTGACTGCTTGATCCCTGCCAATTCGCTACAGCTTGGTCCTCTTTAACCAGACCCCAGCCAGCACAAACGGCAGTTTACCTCAAAGAAGCTGATCAAACGAGCCCTTTTCTCATCCTCAGCACCCGTCTGTGGTGAAGCTTTCTGTAAGCACAGGAAATTGGGGTTGCAGCTGGGAAGCCATGTGCGTTGAGCCAGGCCTGCTGAAGAGGTGCTGCCTTTTCAGCGCGGCGGTGCGTGGCCTTTCGGAAAAAGACACCAGTAGAGCCGTGGCTGTCTGTCAGGGACTGTTTATCTGTACATGGATTTTTTTTTAATCCGATTCATTTTTATTATAATTGAGCCTGTTTTGTTTTCTATAGAGACAGCAATGTATTCAATAATACTACATAGTAAGATATCGAAATATACTTTATGCACAAATTCCCACCTATAATCCCTTCCCTGTTCATCCAAAAGAAATGTTGATAGAAAGTGAAATGAATCATATTAAGAAAGTTGCATAGTAAAACACAGATGCCCACATTTGTCTGCCAAGGAAGGACAATGACATCATTTGTAAAAACATCCTGTTTTAAGATGCTAGATTTATATTAAATGCATTCAGTGCTTTGGTTTGTATTGGAAATCTTTCGTGTTTTTCATTCCTTTATCCCTGTTTGAAATCAAAGACTCAAGTCGGCTCTACAAGTGTAAGTAGGTGAAGAAATACAATCTTTCAAGATGGGCAAGGAACCTCCTAGACATTTAACTGGAAGGGTGTGGTGGGTGTCAATTTATTTCTGTTCAGTCATTTTGTGACCAGTGATCTTAATCATGGTAATAGATAAATAAATCAATGTAAAGCACATAAAGTTAATGATTAACTGATCAACTAAAGCTACAGGGTTTTGCTGTCTAGAAGCCCCACCCCTGTTGCAGGCAATGAATGTCAGGAACATGGTTTCAACTGCCTGCAACAGTTTGGTCTGTCAGTGATAACATTGAAAGTCTAATCCTTCACTAAACTGAGACAAATTGACAGAAAAAAAGGCAAAAGCAATGCAAGTGGTGTCTTACAATAAAATCCTTTCACTCCATTGTTTCCGAGATAGGCTGCTTTATGATCAAATTATGCTAGTTGTCTACTGCTGTGAATCAACAGATAAAGATGTGTAAAAGCCTCTCAAGTTCATAAACATCGAGGTTTACTTCAAATTCAAAATTCTGTGAAAAACTGGGACAAACCCTTTGCTTACTTAGTGCATTTCATATATACAGTCTACTGTATTCATGTTTAATTTAAAAACACAGTGTTCTCTGCATCATTTGTAAACTGCACCTTCAGTGTTGTACAAAAGCTTCATTTCATTATGCATTAAAAATGACTGACTCTGAATATGGACGTACTGTATGATCAGACAAAAGCTGTATTGCACATCTTAGCATTTTTAACAACATTTTGGGTGTTAAAATAATTTGAAAAAAATACAAATACATGAAATTAAATGTAGATTACATACTATGACCGTGTGATTGATCCCTGTATAATAAAAGGGGGAACTGTTGACTGCAGCTTTATTAGTGAAAGGTTGCTAGATTCTGCACAAAGAGGTAGGATGTGCTAATTAGCTCTCACAGCATGTACCTCCAATACCATAGTGATCACAGTGGGGAATGAATATGGAACAAGCTTTCTGATGCACTGGAGTGAGGTTTTGGCAGACATACGCAGATTCCCCCCTCTTGTGACCAGCATCATTTTTTTTTCTAATAACTTTTTTTTTATGAAAGCACTTATACATATTACATTCTTTCATTTTCTTAAGAATTGTGCACTGAGCTTACCTTGGGTCCTTGAGGGTCATAATGATTTTTAATGTTTTTTTTTTGCATGCGTGCATGTTTTAAAACCTTTGCTTTATAACCATTGCTGTGTCTCTGGCTCGATCCTGTTATGCCGGCATTCCTGTTTTTCCAGCTTTTCATTGGGCACTATGGTGGGTATGAATTACTAATCCGTGTCCATCTCTCCCCGGGCTCACTCAGCACTCCCGACTGTCAAAACACCGTGACCTTGGTGACTGGATCAGTAATTAAATTTGTTACTCCAGTGCTGTCAGATCTAATGCCCCACATTCTCTTCTTTTTTAATTAAATAAAAATGGAACGTTGGCGATTCGTATAATCTTTTTTTTGTAAACTGAGATAGTTTGAGATTTGCCCACCTATACGATTTTATTGGTTTTTGCTTGTATTAATCTTGAACCATCCATTACCTCTGTGCTGCCCCCAATTTGCAGACTGGTCATGGGGGGCTAATGGCATAGTCCAGGGCTGTCTCTGTGCAAGAAAGTCCAATCAGCGCCCACAGGGGAGGTCATTATTGGCTGGGTCACTTAGGAGCCAATGCAGAATTAATGTATTACCTGAATCTTTCACTGGGTATGTATTACTATGTATCGTGCCTTCAGAAGGAACTCACTCCTGCTTGATTGTGGGTATATTATGCAGCCTATGCATAAGATACAATAACATTGTTATGCCTCCCGCAAACTAACTACATAGCCCACAGCACAACAAAGAAGGTTGAATAAAAATGTGAAAACGCACTGTCTGCTTGTGTGATATACAGTACTCAGCTGCTGTGCTTGTCACAGTGATATATGCAAGTGCTACTGCCTCTGCTTGTGAGGGACCTGAAGTTAAATATTCCTGGCACTGCTGTGGATGATGTCACTCATGTCCTTGAGTCTTTTTTGAAAAGTTTGGAAAATGAGTGTTTGTCTACCGGCAAAAGACAAATTAGCACACAAAAGACTTGTGAGATTCACCTGGCTAGATTTAAGGAAGCCTGAAAGGGCAGAAAAAGTAAACAGACAGTAACCTGAGCTGTAAGCAAACACAGCTCTGTTTTAGAAGCAAAAAAAAGTGCTGTGGCTGTCAAGTAATCTAAAGCACAATCGGTCTTATCTAAAGAAAACTTCATCAAGACTCCATTAAATGAAGCTATCTGTTAAAGAAGACTTCCTCATTTGAAATCCATTAGGTGTTATAGAATGTTCAAGTATCACACTTCACAACAGGCTGATTTCAAGTTTTCTTCTCACCGTTTATTTTTTGTGGATTTTTTCTGCAGTGCAAAGTCTTTTATCACTTCACGGTGGGCAAAAAAGACATCATTCACTTAAAGAGAAACAAGCTGCGGTATGGATCTGAAAGAGCCTATAGGCATCATTATTTTTAAACTTGACTGCTCTCCTTTGTTGGTAACCAACTTTGTGCCACAGCCTTTTTTTGGCTGTATTTTACACACTGTTGTCAGACACTACATCACTTTTAAGAACAGGTATAACAATTGTTTTCGAAATGATTTATGATAGCTGATGCATTTTTTATTTTTGATTGCAAAACATTGTTTTATTTATTGATTTTCTTTTAAGTAGAAGTGATTGCTAGAAGGACCTATTGTCCCATAGTCCTCTTCAGGTGGTCCAGTTTGATCTTTTTTGTCTCTGTGGTCTGCCTTGCTTTCCAGAGAAAAGTTGATATTGTATTTTGGTGGGCATGCACTCAGACCACAAGAATTTGCTTGAAATTAGATAAGCATTCAAAGCATTTTGTGTATGTTTGCACCAAGGAATGTGTGTGGTTGCAAATCCATTTTCAGATGCAGAGATTAATGTGTTTGCAAACCTCCACCTTAAGAAATCTTTTAAAAGATAAAATTTATATTACATAAAATTAGTAATATAAATGAACTATAATTTATATGAACTCCAACAACATGGCTGGGTAGCTTGTTCCAGATTCCTGCAAACCTTTGTGTGAAGAGGTACCTCCTGATCTCAAATTTAAAACTTCTTCTCCTTAGTCTGTGTCCCTTATAGTTAAAATGGTAAATGTGGACACACTGTAAGTGAAATAAAACTATTTGATTGATGTTTTTTTTAAACTTTAAACAGAATTTGTGTTTTGAGCCTACTGTATAAGGACAGGTTAATTAAATATGCATTGGGAGAATAAGACTGCAGATGCAATGCTCATTTGTTCCACTGGAAGAGCTACCATTCTTATTAAACATTCACTTTCGTGACCATTATTGAACTTTTTGATTAGTGCCAAAAACAAGGCAGCAGTAATTGATGTTTTGATACTTCAAGATCACCCGAAGATCAAGTTCTTGTCTTCCAAGGTGTGTGCCACCTTCAAAACCTGTGTCAGGCCTCTGTAAGCACATGCTTATTAATTAGCCTTTAATAATGTAGGATATAAATAAAAAATAAGATACCTGATTTATTTTCATCAGAGGTGATGATGAGCTGGAAAATATAGTTTAATTATTCTAGTAATAAATATGCAGAAGTAGTCACTGAATAAAGAGTGTTTGTTGATGTGAGGAAGCCGATCACCGATAACCCTCACGTGGGATTTTTAAGAGCTGTTTTTCAAGCTTAAACAGAGCACTTAAGCCACAGACACTGACATGTGGAATTATGCTATCTCTTAAGGCAAATGACACAGAAATTGAAACGGATTCGAGTATTATAATTTACCTGTGTTAGTTTCCTTCCTCAGTGGTGTGTAATTTTTGATCATATCATGCTGTTCTCTTCCTCCCCAAAATCATTTTTTTTAATTACCATTAGTGATAGATGACACCCATGCATGAACGGTTATATTGAGGTTGTTTGGCCTGCGGTATACAGTTAGGTTTGTGAAGTGGTGAATTCCACTAGAATCCTGTGCCTAGGTATTGGAGACTTTGCTGTAGTGGAGTTTTTGTAACAGTTGTGACAGAATTATATTACAGAAGAAACTTGTAGTAAATGAAAGTATCAGGACAATATTTTCCTGACCCCAGAAAGCTGTTAGAATTTGTTGTATTTGTTTTCTTCTATTTGTTTCCATTCCTCAGAGTGCTCAGGTTCATCTAGATATCTGTAGTTATTCACTAGTGAGTTTGTCCTTCCTCCTATAGAATTTATTAATAAACACAGCAGCCTGCGAACAGAAGAAGGTTACGGTGACTGCTCTGTCAATGAAAGCAGGTTTCCATGGTGCTATGGCTGTTTTTCTTCTCTTGGGTGTGCAATACATTACGGTAGTTCACAGATACAAAATGAACAGGTTTTGCTTGTTTTCTATCAGCGCAGAGCACAGTGGATGTTACAATCACATTTCTTAAGATATATTGTAGGTGGGGGGCATGGAATGACAAATTAAAGTTCAAAGTGTCTATTTTCACTTACCACCGACTACATGCTGTATTGTATTTCTAGAGAACACTTTAGGAATGCAGAACATTATGATGCTATAAAAACAGTTCTATGAAAATCAAGTTTGTGTAGAACAGAATATAAGGGAATACTCTCATATTATTTAATGAATATTTCTATAAAGTTGAAGATGTAGCCCTTGTGAAGCCCATTTTCTTTTGTGACAGCTTTTGAAATTAGAGGAGGCAGGCATGCACTAAACCTGCCTAGGTAGTCAGCACAGGCCTAATGTCTTTATGGTAATCGCAAAGCCTTTAAAATACATTATCTTTACGCCTGTTCTATCACTGTGCTGCATGTTAGAGAGGAGAGCAATGATTTGTAAACACCCCATGGCAGAGTGAGTGCAGAACTTAATTTTGTTTAAATAAAGAGAATAACATTAGGATTCGTGTGCAGTGTCGACAGGAAAGGGGAGCAGCTTGTTTTGATATATGCACTGGAGCGTTCATGATTACTTCCATATTAACTGTTTTACGGATTCTATGCTGAGATAAAGAAGAGACTATAGTTGATACTGAATGGAAGAGAATTTACAGAGATGCTGAATTGAAGTTTTGCAATATCGACTAGGGTAAGCAGAGATCCTGCTGATCAGGAGGCTTTAAAAAAAAAAGAAAATCTAAATTAATTTGGAAAACAGGTGTTCTTGTGGTCTGAAAATAGGCCTCACCTGAAATCCTGAAGGGCAAATAAAACTCTTGAACTCTTCAACTCAAATAGTGTTCGTGTTTTAAAGATTTTTGCAGTTAATACTGAAACAAGTCATTTGTAAGTGTTTGCCATTTCAGAGATTGCAGCAGAAATGTGTCCCTCAGCTTCATGTCATTTATAGCCAATATCTCTTAGAAAAGCGATTTATATAATGGATGCTCAAACACAGCACCATTTAAGAATAAAAATGCTCTGTAGGAAGCACTCCTGTAATAATTCACATATGATTCACAGGTCCATTTATTAGATTCCCAGAAACACAGAAGATCACATTTAATGCAGTATTACAACACTCACAGATAAACAGATAACCAGCACAATACAGACAATAATGCATTTGCTGAATTTGCGTCTTTAATGGATTAATCAATTCTGGCTTTCCTAGTTAGGGTTTTCACAGCAGTTCATTCTACCTGAAAACAATCGCCATTTCATCTTGAGCAAGCTCCCTTACTTTGAAAGGGGTTCAAAGGCCTTTTCTGGCTAAAAGCTTTATTGATCATGGAGCGCTTTTGAACTGGTAGTCATTCGCTGCCATGTGTTTAGATTAATATATTGCTATTGTTTACATATCATGGTGATAAATTATTCTTTCACCTCACATATCATTTGAAGTAATCATTGATCTCTGTAACAGACTGTCTAAGGCATAACACCACTAAGCCTGGGAGAGGTGGGGTCTCTCTGTCAATGGGAGAAAGCGGGCTGAGGGCTTTATTTCCTTAAACTCTACTTCAGTATGAAGCTACAGTATAATTACTACAGGTGTTGGTTTATAAAAAACAGCCTGTTATTGAACCTTCATACTGTAATCTTATTAATGATCCTGTAGAGACGCATTAATATGCAAGTACTGTAGTTATGAACTTGAAGCATAATTCTGTATTACAAAGGTGATTATTGCAATTTGAATAAGAATGTAATGCCACTTTTTCCCTTTTAAAGTGAAAACATCCAATCAAACCTGCCTCTTTGCTGTTGTTTGGCAGCTGAATTGGGGGCAATCATATAACTAACAAGGTAATAGAGAGAAGCCAATAGCAAAGAGTTTAATCAACTGCTCACTGCCTTCCAGTGCAATCACACCCTGATTGCTACAGCGATTTCAAATGTTGCTGCCAGTTTAACACGTTTCATTCAGCCTCTGTATGTCATTCCTGCCATGAGCTTTACTTTAAATCACAAAATACATTTTGCCCTGCAGATCAGATTTCTTGAAACCATTTCACTATTATCCGGGCATGACAGACTGACAAATAAATAGGTAGCAGTAGTCAAACAGGCAGAAACATGCAGAAATCAATAATTTAATACAGAAATCCAGGAAGGACCTCATCATGTTCTGTTCAGTGCTGCAGTCATACAGAAAAAGTACAGGTGTGTGCATACCATGTCTATAGAAAGTCTACACACCCTATTCTCCAAGTGAAAAACAAATGCTTGAACAGTCTGAAATGAAGTTACAAATGAAAATCTAGAAAATATGTATGTTTTCATTTATAATTAAGTAAAGGTGTGTTTTTCTGTTGGAACTGTAGTATAATTAGGTGAAATACTTCATTGGTTCAGTATTTGTGATTGAGATCCATTCATTATCAAACCACTGAGCAGCTTCTCTCTCCATGCTTCTTGGAATTGTGCATTCAATGCAGAACATTCTTGCAAAAGGATTAGTTTTTCCATACTTTTACACAAACTATGCACATAGTCCATAGTAAAATAAGTACAGTTTGTAATGCAGATGCATGTGTGCTAAATAATCCCAGACCTATTTGCTGTTTACTTAATTAAATGTTTCTCCATATTGAACAATCCCGGTTTCCATAAAATAAGCTGTTTGGCAGTGGGGTCTTTGCAATCCTACACAGGGGATATTTGCAGTCATTACACTTGCAAGCAGGTTTATAACAGGAACCCTGCATGTATTTACAGTTTTATTGGTGCCATGTACATTCAGGGGATATGCAGCGTGCCGTGGAGTTGAGCTGAGGGATGTGCAAGTCTTATTTCTCAAACCAGCCATCCTGAAGTTAAGACTTGACAGCAGGCAATCTGTTTCAGCCAGAGAGGCAGATAAGGTTACTCAGCCCCACTGCCCTCCTTAATGCAACCCTGGAGTCTTTTTAAGCATTAGCTGTTCCCACTGTCCTGTTGACTCTGATTTCACAAGCATTTCCTTCTCAAGTGGCAGCACGGATTGTAGGAACTGGTGAGGCATTGCCTACATTCAGAGCCCCTTGTTCATGTGGAGAGATGTCCTGGTGCAAAGTATGCTTCTTGGTTTATACAAGGATATGACGTATCCTCCCTCCCATTGCTTTTAAAATAAGGATCTCTCCAGGGTGTAACACTTGTTAGCCTGCAAGGGTTTCATCTGAGAGTGATTTTTACATAAACAGCTGGGTTTCAAACTTTTCTGTGAGCTCTGACTTTGCTCCCTTTATTGGAGTAGAAGTCCATGTAATCTTAAAGACTTCAGAGTGACATTCCAGAAGTAACAGGTCTGCTGCTCGCATAAGTCATGTTAATAACAGTATGTGTGTTTTGGGAGGGGGTGTTCAAACATGAATCTGCTTTTGTTTTTGGCTTGTTAGTGTGTTTTCTCGTGGGTGAATTTCCAAATATGATTAAATTGTTGAAACGCTCTTTTTACAAATATTAAAAACTATAACAAATAAAATAATGGAAGTAAAAATAATGTGTTTGCACAGCCTTCTTCCCTGATCTTATTTTCATTTTCACTGGCGTGGCAGTTTATAACTTGCTCACTAAACCACTTGATTGGTCGCACAATAGAAGTTTAATTTGTAACTTGTAAGTTTAACAATAGAAATGATTATTTTAGAGGTGCCACTGAACAGGTTTTAAATGTAAATTATTGAATCATTTTTTCAGTAGTAAGGGTGGATTTTGTTAATGTGAAAAGACACCTACAGTACAGTAAAGGAATTATAACTGGCTCAATCATACAGTAGGTGGTGCAGGTTTTGCCTTAATTTCCAGACAAACTGGACACCGGTCGAAGTCTTGAGCCAACTGTGATGGCTTCCTTGAATGGTGGTGTAGTTTTTCACAAGTGGTGTTGAGACTTGGTGGACTTGAGTTGAAAAAGCTGGATGACTGTGCAACAGCAACAGTAGCATCACTCATTGCAGTTCTTAGTAGGATGGCTGTTGGTGTGGAAAATGTCAGATGGCTGATGAACTGAAGAACCAAAATTGTGCAGAACTGAAGAAATTATGGCACTGTCTCATCATCACCTGCACCCATGTGGAGGTACAAAGATCATAGCTGTAAAATGAAAAGACCAAATCTGGACTAAGTGAAATATCAAAAGAAAATTATCTAGTAAATAAATCCCATAGAAGTTGTATCCTTTATGTGCTGGGCAATGGTTGGATGAAAAGTGAAAGAATCTAATACATACAATACAGTATGTTATTTATTACAGTCTTACTTAGCATCTACATAGATGACATTCTTTATTTTAATAATGCAGCCTCAAACTTAATAGAGCGCAGGATCCTGTATCATTACATGTCTGATTTGCAATCCAAGGTGGGATAATGTTTGTACCTCCAACACAGACAGATTTCCCACATGTATTCATTCTAAAAAAAAGAAGAGAGTGAAAATGAGATGCATGCTACAATGAGGATGCCAGACTGTAATTATATTCAGTACTTGGATGAATGCATCTGTGAACCAATCACCAGAATCAGTATCAAATTTAAGAGAGTAAAGAGGAACTTGGCTCTCATGTATCACTTGGCTTGGATGCTTTCCTGAAAGGCCCCGTAGAATCGTTAGGCACAGTGGGTTTGCCCAGCACACAGCTGGAGAGATCCCGCAAAGATCAAGCTGTGGACCAAGGAACATGCCCTACATTGCTCCTGGTCCTACTGCTTCGTTTTCACCTCTGCCCATGAACTTGGGATGCCAGAGTAATTATATTATTTTTGTGTAATCAAAATAATAAAGAGAAGCAGAGGGGCAGTGTGGTTGTCAAACTGGTGGTTTATAAAGTGTTTTAAAATTGAGGAGAATATAATTGTGTTTTCCTGTGGCTGCTTACCAGATTTTGTTATTTGTGTATACTGTATTCTTTATGTTGTAAGTCAGGGTGCTGTACCACAGGAATTAGCCTTAGCTTTGTTGAATCATTTTCAGTGTCAGCCAGTATTTAAAGCTGATCATGTGTGTTTTCAAAGCAAGTACAGGAGGCGTTGGCAAATAAGATTCCTCAACAATATGTTTCACTATTCCTCATGGGTGTCAGATAATTGCTAATACCTTGACTCATGCAGATAAATGCTTATCTAGCCCATCACTTCTTCTGACCTGCACCGATAAGCCACTGGGGTGAGTCTCATTCATTAGCATGGTGCCAATGGGCTGTGCTCATGTCAGGGCGTACTGTATTATAAACAGAATTCAAAACATGCTTGAGGGGGTTTGGTAAAAGCCTAAAATCCAGATACATAACTGCAGTTGTGACAAGCGCTTATCTGAAGAAAAAATAATTCATTCATTGTTGGTTCTTAATCAATAGGGTGAAGTGTAACATTATAAACACTGGCTTCCAAGGGTTTTTGATCTGCGATTATAGAAATGCTTCAGGATTAAGAAAAAAAATGGATACAGAACAGCTAAATGATATCAGGCTGGTGTTGCTTATTGCAAGAAGTACTTTCTGATTTTCTGTTTTTAGGATTCAGTGTAAGAACCTGAAATGGGGTCATGCCTCTACAGGTGGAAGAACAGCAGGATCAACAGAGTGTTTTAGCAAGGAAAATGGGCTTTGGCAGCATTCTAGATCATATTGACATCCATGTTCATTCTGCAGCATGTTGATACACAGCTACTGCATACTGTACGTGCTTCCATTGGGTGAAGAGAAGCAGTCTCTGAAGAAAACCTCTCGTTCAAGCACTGGGATTGAACCCTTGCTGTTACCTTGTGGTCACTATCTGCTTGTTTTCATGCTTGCCTGATTGGTCTTTCTGGATCATCTCCATGTCTTTCAGCTCAGAGACACGAAGTCCACTGACCAGAAGACAACACTGCTCCACTTCCTTGCAGAAAAGTGTGAGGAGAAGTACCCTGAGCTCCTGAAGTTTACTGACGAACTTGAACATGTGGAGAATGCCAGCAGAGGTGAGAGGTGGCTGCCACATCTAATTATGGTAGATGTTCATGGTTTGTGATTTGCTAAATAAATATGAACCATGTGGCATCTGCATGCGATTGGCTGTGAGAATGTGAAATTGTCCATAACCGGTCGGATCTTTTGGTTGTGGCAATTCCTTGAAATGACTTTAGTTGTTCACAAAATTGGAATGATATTGCTCTTTGATAGCAGGAGAACCATCTCTGCTCTGCGGTACAAGTCTGATTTCAGTGTGTCCTCTATGGTGTGCAATCCCTTTATGTTATAAATTCACACTGCTGTGCCCAGGCAGGAAACTACTTGTCTAGTATTGATTAAGAACCTGACAGACATGTTCAGTTAAGCCTTTATCTATTTTAGATGCTGGCCACTGCGCTCAGGTAAAGCGACTTTGCTGAGCTGCAGCACAGTGATGTTTCTGTTTATGAAATGTGCTCTTGCTGCAGGGGACAGACACAGCAAGTTGGGTTCTTTGTTCGTGAGAGTGAAAGCATCAGTGCCATAAAGATGCAAATATCTTTTTATTACCTTTTTGTTTTATTTTAATTCAACAGGTATTTATAAGATTTGGCATTTTGCTCTTTGTTTTGCCACCCTGAAGCTCGTTGCTTGTGTTGTCACTTGAGACTGCCTTCAACAATTTCACTGTCTTTCTCAGCGAATAAGCCCGTAAGCCTTAAGAGCACTTACGTTCATTTCCAGTGCAATCTTTCTGGTAATAGGCAGATGTGCGTAGATATGTTGTGGGACCAGCACTTTTATAATTCTGCTGTGGGTTGAATTTTAAGACCTTGCAAGAATAACAACAGTCCGTCCCTGAAATACGTCTGAAGAAAGATTTCAAGCATGACATTCAGTACTTTGGTTTCGTTGACTCGGGCCAGGTGGTGGTGCTCCTGCTGTGTGTTTTAAAGCATGCAGTCTTCCCCCCCTTGCAGCTTTCTTTTCACACCTCCGCCCAGCGAAGTGCTGGTAGCGCCTGCTCCCATCCTTCTTCAGCTTCTCTCTGCCGCACAGCCTTAACACTTTGGCCCCTCATTGAGACAGATCATTTTTAATTTGAGCTCTCTTTAGCCCCCACGTTATTTTTTTGAGGAATTAACTCTGTGTAAGTGCTGATTAACACTGGAACTGGCAAGCCCTAATGGAAAGAAATTGTTAAGTGCAAACGATAATAGCTGCTTCCTGACAAGTTAAATAATCGTGTTTCATTGCAATCCAAAGCTCCTATGGATACCATTGGGCCACTCCAGATGGGGAGTACTGTGAAGTACATGTTCTTTAAGAATATTGTAATAAAGCACGGCAATTAATAATACAACAACTACTAATAATAATCAGGCTTTTTCAGATTGAATTTTATTTTTCATTAAATAAACTTGGGGACAGCCAAACTCCCTCACTGTAAGAGCTGTATAGTACATGAAAGAAAAGGTCTGTGGCTGAAAGCCATCACATGGGTGAGCAAAGAAATCATTATTTATTTGTATTATATTTAAAAATTATTTTGAACATTATTCATTTATGTTCAAGGGCTATCAAATATTTTAATTTTTAATAAACTATACCATTTTAATAAAATGATTTTAAGCAGCTCATGATTTAAAGAAGAAAAATACGTTTTGTTTTCTATGCATGGATGCTGCAAGACACCACTTAACAATCTAAATACCACTGCTGTTATTATTTTCTGAAAATCTTTTCCTGTGAATGACAGCTGCACAGTGCTGCCTTTAACTATGAATACAGAACTTGCTTGGAATAAGACATTGAAACATTAATTTTCTATGCCAGTGTTACAATACATCTTCAGATCTTAGTAAAGTGCTAAACTCATTTGCGATGTCAACACAGAGTATAATGTTGCATGCCAGAAATATGGAATTTGTTTGGCTTGTTTTTTTTTTCATTTTCTGGAGTCAAAATAGCAGTCACTTCTGTGCTATGCTTTAGAATTCACCACCTGAATAAGGAGATGTGGCATGTACAATATCCCACGTAATAACTATCGTAACACAGCTCTCAATACTTATATCTGCTTGAGTCTTCAAGGCTGAAGCAAACCCCTACTGACAGCTGAAGCTTGAAATTGTACAATGAAATAAACAGAATTCCAAAATCATGAAACTAACAAAATAAACTTCACCATCAACAGCCTGCTGTGTGAGGTTAAAAGCACACTGAGGTGACAACGTACAGTAACATTCTGATGTGTTTTTAGATTTTTGAAAGTTAGCATACAGTACAGTATGTGAAGTGGGAGTTAAACAGTATTTACAGTAAATGTGGTTCAAACAAATGATCAAAGATTTAATAAAGAAATAATAATTAATAATATGCTTTATTCCACAATGGGAGGATTTGTGTTTTAGGGCCAGGCTCATTCTGCCACCAGACTTCTGATGAGGATAGTGTGTTGTTTTTTCCTTAGAGTGCCATAGAGTGCTCATTACAAAATGTGCTCTGCTCCTGAGGTGGTGTCAGTGCTCTATGAAATATATAAACAAGAAATACTTTTCTATCTGGAAAGTTTTGAAATAAAAAAAAATCAGTACTTTAGTATTTTTTCTAATATTAGAACTATACTTGTGACACTTTGGCATAAATCAGAGGATTGTTCAAATGGTCTAATCATTGGCAGTGATAGTGAATAGATGATCGGTTTACTCATTTACTTCTTTCTTCTTACTTACTACATTACTGCACAGACGTTAGGCTCTGATTTGCATCGTGGCAAATGTGAAATGTTGAGTTACACTGTATGCAAACAGAGTCAAAAGGGTTGTCCAAATTTCAATAGCTATCCAATAAAATCTGAGCCTGTGTCAGACAGCCAGAGGGAAACACTTCCCCATACCAATCTATCCCATGTTGATGCCAGGAAGCATAACTGGACTTTCTTCTCCAGCACACTTCACAGGAGGAAGGGCACAATGGAAGCTCTTTGCTGCCCAAGAAACAGGGCTCCCTCTTGGAGTCTCCAGTAGGATCCAGTAGGAAAGGTATAAACTAATCTTGGTACCCATTTGGCTGTGGGAGTTGCTGGAAAATTGGACCACCCTTGTGGCACAATTCTGGAGTTTCTGTTGGGGTTTAGTCCCCTATTCTTCTGCTCTGCTCTCCCACGTTTCAAAGCACAAGCCAGTGGGAACCTTAGAACGTGTGAACAGTTACAGTAACTTTCTCTTTCCTTGATGAGTTGCCATTTATGGTTGGTGATCCCAGACCCTGAATGAAATAGATACTGAGAAACATTACTACCTCGTCATAACAATCTTGAGTTAAAACCACTGATGAAAGAAGCAATATTTTGTTTTGTTCTGTATCAGGATTGTGTTCTTGTTATTGATCAGTTAAAAGTGAAAATCCGATTCCCTAGTTATACTGCATGTTCAGGGGAGCTAACACAAAGCATTCAGGAATTAAAGAAACAGTAGTCAGTAAGTAAGCATGGGGTTAAGTTTAGGTTGTGATACTGTTTGTACTGGGGGTTGGTGGTGAATGCAGAATTCAGTTAAAGTCCTGATTACTCAGGGGTGCTTTACCTTCTCCTGCCCTTATGCACTTTTGTTGTCTGCAAACCCTGTGCTAATTCCCCACATGGTAGCTGTGTACAAAGTGCATTTTTACCATGCTTGAATTATGCTTCTCATTAGTCTGGTGAATATGACTTTAATTTCTGTGCACAGTGAGGCTTCTCACCAGGTGGTAATATGGAAATTTACCAGCATTTAGTGAATGAGACCCTATATGCTCCTCATAAGAGGCTTTCACTTGTATCTCTCATCTCTGCCTTTCTGTTATCCGAGACTACTGAGCTAACTAAAACAAAACAGAGTTTAGCCCAGGTCACTGAACAGATTGTCTACATTATACATCATGGAGAAGGTGCCAAATTCAAACTGAAGATGGTTTTTATTTGTTATTTGGACATCAACTGAAAATGATGGACATGGAAGGAGGTGGGAGTTTGAGTTATTACAAGGTTTTTTAAACAGGTCTTTGCTATCATTAGCTTAAAAAAATTAAAGGGAAGATATCAGAAAAACACAAATTTGTAAGCATACAGTAACACTCATAGGTTCCTTCAGAATTCTGTTGATTTCAGTTATCTTTTCTAAATTTGCAGTATGCAGGAATTACATTTTTTATTTTTAGCTTGTAAGAACATACGGTGAATGGGAAGAGGTTTCTCAAGCCATATCACTTGTTCAGTTACAAGCAGCTAATCGACTGTAAGAATGTAGGAAAGGTTGCAAACATGAGTAAAAGCAGGTATTAGCTTTGCAACTTCACCTACTCACAGTTATATCCCCAGTTCTTTATGAACTACAGAACAGTCTTTTACCACAAATCAATGGAACATCTTTAGATAATAGGAAAATACACTGACTAATGAATTTAAAAGCAGACACACGCAGTCTTGCTACGTTATTTCTCTGAGGTGAGATCAGATCTCAAAGCTTCACAGTTCGTCACTGGTGACCTTGAAATTTTTACCTTTTTACTTTTGTTTTATGTCATCGGCCTGGAAGCCTCCCTGGTTTACAAGACACGTTTGATAAATCCTTTATTGGTTTTCTCCTGTGGCTAGCCCTTAAACTTGCAGCTTTGAGGATTTTTACAGCTTGATTTAAACCCTCAAGTGTTTTATAGGTCGTCTCAGGGGATTATACCAAACAGGGTTAGAGAACTTTAATTAAAACTGTTGCATTTGGTGGAATAAAACTTATTAATGACCAAGAAGCCACCGTTAATCCCTGAGTTTTGTATAAATCTTGGATCATCTTCTGCTTGGGAAGAAGCACGTGATATTCCCAAAGATAATATCTTGCATGGTTTTAATGGACAATGGAAAAGGTGTAATGGTTCACTAGGGACCCGTACGTCATGCAGACACAGTCGCTGGCAAAAGACTAATGATGCATAAGGGGAGAGGAACACATACAAGGTAGGCTGCGTCTTTCACTTAAGCAATGTGACCCATTTAATTGCTGCAAGACATGGCCTGGTATTGGGTGACACTACTGCTGATCCACCGTCCCAGTGGTATGATTACAGAGGAAGATCTGTAGGTTAATGCATGGGAATTATATTGTTTCGGTCCAGAAGTAAGCATAGATACAGTAGCTACACTGCAGACTGGTATCAATCTCTTCACACAGTGGACATGCATATTGATGATCGGCCCCTAAGAGTCCACTTCTGCACATTTTAAGACAAGCTTAAGTCTTGTTCCTGGTGGCCTGGCCTAATCTTATGTACAATGTACATAAGGTAAACAATTCAACTCAAATTGAAAATATGCAAGTGTTGCTAATTATGCACATTATTATTCCTAAACCTATATGTACAAGCATTGTGCTTGGTACAATATTCATCCTTGTTACTATACTGTAGGTACCCTGCTATATTGAATGTCTCTTTGAAACAGGTGTGAAAGTGAGTTTTGTATTTTTTAATTGAGTAAAATTAACAGTTAAATCTTTCCTTTAGTAGGAGAATTGATCAAGAAAAACAAATGTGAATGATGCGGTCTTCTACTAGCAAGTGAACAGATACTCAAACCATCCAAGGAGTTGAGAAACACAAGAACAATTTTGTGCAGAGTCCCTAAGTCAGGAATCAAAGACACATCAACACAGCAGCTAATAAAACCTTCATTCAGCCTCCAGAATTAATAAAAGGGACCGATCTCCGATGCAGGATAGCCCCCTCAGGGAAGCAGAAGTACTCACAGGTGACATGGCGACCTCACAGGTTCAGAGGGCCAATACAGTGAAAGAGTCATGCAAAAACTCTGCAGAGTTCTCCCGCTTTCACCTCCATGTGCTCCCTGCGGTCTCGGTGGTTTCTTTATTCTGTTAGTTTATCTCGTTTCTTAACATGAAGAAGACAAAGGAGGAAGGTCACAGCTGAGTGTCAGCCTTTGCAGTGGAGGCTCAGCTCTAGCTTGATAGCACGCAAATAGAGTGCTTTTACAGCATGTTTAACAGCAATGTACTGATGAATAATTTACAGTAAATGGCAGATCTTTCATAAGCATTTGCTTTTCTGTCAGGTAAATTGGTAAAACACCATGTGAATCTGCGACAGTGTTTATCTGGAACATGTTTCGCCCTGACCTTGAACAAATCTAGAATTATCATATCCTCTGATTTTTTTCTTGCCTCTGTACTTTATTTTTTTAATAGGCCTTTTACTGTAAACTCAAAGTGCATTTGTGTCTCTGCATTAAGGACTCTTCCATCCTAAGACTTTCTTGACTATGTTTGTATTAAAGGATTGCATTCTGCTCTATTTCAGTCATGCTGTATTGTAAGAATATACTGTACAATGTTCTTCACTTCATTCATTTTATACACACTTCAGCAATATACTGTACAGAATTTACCAAAAATAGCTAAAAATACACTATTAACTCTCAATAAGATGTCTATAGCTTGCAGTTTTAAAGCCACAACTCACAAATAGAAACTTTTCGCAACCATTACTAGGAGAACTGAGATAATCACATGTTAAATAATCACAAGCAGATTTCTGATTCAGTTCTTAGTATATTTGATTGAAAACAGCAGTCCGACGTGTCTGATTTGCTAAAGGAGATCCTTGCCTTCCTTCTGCCCTTCCGTGTTTGTCAGACATGACCCAACCTTTTTCCCCTTCTTATCCCCTGTGTCTTTAAAAAGGGTATCTGACAGAAGTGAAGGACTTCAGTTTGGTTTTTGCCCATTTTATTGCTGACTGAACCTACCTTAATTACTTCATAATGCATACCTCCCCCTACTATTCCATTTTAACTGCCTCATATAATTCCCATGTAATATTAATGATCTGAATGTATAATGTTAATTCCGAAGCTGAAGATGTGAATTCCAAATCAATAATAACCACATTTTTGTGTAATCCACTAGAAATGGTTGTCTGACATGTACATGCAGTCATTAAAGTAATTCTGCTAGACATTCTTTTTAACCCTCTTTTAAGCCTGTAAAAGTAATTTTCCACATTTCTATAACATTCAAATACTGAGAAACATATTTTAGAAATAACAGTAGCTTTATCACTTTAAAAAAACTATACACTAGCATGAGTCATTATAAAAAAAGAAAGTATATAGTTAATATATAAGTATCTGTTCTCTTCAGTTGAGGGTTTGTACAGTTTGATATAACACCCCAATAGCAATTTTTTTAGGATTCTTAAAAAGAAACGTTTCTTATTCAAGTGAAAGCCCAGTCAGCGAAGGACAATGTGGATACAGAAGGCATCAGGGCAGTGAGAATCCCAGTTCTCAGTAGTTCTCATTCCACAGTACCAATGATCTGGTTATGGGCTTTTGAAACTGTGTAAAGAAAAATTGATCAGTTTGCTCCCATGCTGACTAGTTAGCCTGCAATCTCCCCCCCAAACACGATTTCATCTTTTATTGGCTAAGAACAGTCTTCTCCCCCAGGGTCTAAAGGGGGGGGGGGGGGTTGACGTTTTCCTCCTCCAGCCTCCTTGGGATCCATCACCCAACTCCTGCCACACTGTAGCCATGTGTTGAGAGCAGAGTGTAAAGACAGTTTACAGGACATTCATGGAGTGAAGGGGAATAGGTCCCAAAGACCAGGTCATTGTGCCTCCCCTTGTGGTGACCCTGACAGCTGTGCAGCCAGGTTCAAAGCAGAGACCTGTTCAGCTATTTTTAACAAACTCCTCATGAATATGTCATCTGTTGTCTGTTTGTGCCTATAGTCTTGCTCATAGAAGAAGAATTAGCATCACATCACTGTGTGATTACTGATGCTGTGAACCAGGCTGAAATCAAGTACTCTGGTTTTGTTTTACTGGTATTATCTCTGTTTGTAAAGAAAGAACAATTTACTATATTTGGGCATCAAACTGTTGATATTATAAAATGATCATTATAACTCATTACACCCCCACATGAGGAAGAGGTGGATTAAAAAAAGCAGTTTACTCATATTTTGTATGCCATCGTTTTCTGCCCATAACGCTCAATCCTTTCTTCACTTAGCAGTAGCAATACCAGGGCATAAATCTCTTTTTGTATTTCTGTAAGTAAACAGACAAAGGCCTGGGGCCCACTTCACTCCTGCAAGAGCACCCAGGACTGTGAAGAAAATGTTCCAGGAAGCAGTTCACAGGCCAGTGTTTTCCTGCCATAAAGTTGTCATAAAATAGTTTCAACTTGGAGTCTAGTTCTGAACTGCACCAACAACAAACACCTACCATGTGTGCCATTGCAAATACTACACTTTATTTTATATCGGATCCATAAAAACAGTCTCAAAGCTTTGCAACACATAAAAAGCACACATCACAAGAAAAAATTAAACCCAGAAAATGAGACCTTGTCCTCATTGGAAAAGTGTTTTTTCGGGTAACATTTACTATAAAAGCACTCAATGTGTTTGAGTCTCTGATTCTGGCCCTATCACCCCTGAAGGGGGACGTGAAAGGTGGGGACACATCATAAACCAGCCTTTCTTTTTTCTTCCTGTTCACTCTGGATTTGCAATGAACAAGTAAATTTGTTGCTGCTTCCAAGACATCACAGATTACAGAATAAAACCTGCGATACCCTTGTGAAATGCTATTATTTTACTCACGACTTTTCCTGCAACAGAGTGATTCCTTGCGTATCTCGAGCCCAAGGAATGCAAATATGGTAGAACTGTGGGCGAAGAGAAATTGCAGCAGACACAAATCCATGCTTTAGTGGTATGTGATGCATGAGAGCGAAGTCTTAGGGAATATGATTTAAGGGCCAAGTGAGCACACAATTCAAATTACAATAAAACAACTGGGTATGTCCATGGCTCTCTAACTCTGCTACATTTCATCCTTTCCCTTTCGCAGAGGATATTAAAATAATATATGTACTCTACAGAGCCACACAAATACGAATATAAATTGCACAGCACATTTGAGTGTAGGAAATAAAAAGGGAACATGTATGGACCTATTGATATATACCTTCTTAAAATGTAGTTGTTTTGCAAAAATATATCTGCTTACAATCTGGCTACTCTGTATATTTATGTATACCATCTCTAGGTGCTGTGCAGGAGTCTGTAATTTAATTGGACAGGAATACGAAGGCATGAACAGAAGGAGTCTGTTCCCTGGTAGCATGTGGATTTGTAAGCTGTTGAAAACCGAGAGTTCTCCACGGAAGAAGAAGGCCCTTTGCTAGTTATCCAGCCTAATGTTAGATGAAGTGGTTTCTTTTTTTGTTGTTGTTTTCTGGTGTATAGTGAGTCAAGACCACTCAAAGGCTGTGCTTTATTCTGAATGTGTAATAGAGACAGGTTCTTTAAGTCAGGAAGGGCACCTTTCCATTTTTATATGTGCCCAGTGTAATTAAGTAAAGCCACAAAGGTGCTTTATTTGTGTTTCATCAATTAAAAAGACAAACATTAACAATGAAAAACCCTAATAAATGATAATAATTAAATAAGCTGAGTGCATTTCTCACCGGCCCGTGGTGACTTTAAAAATATTTTATTACATGCTGAATAATCGGGATGCCGCCTTTAAAAAAATCTTTTTATATCATCATAAAATCTTAATTAAAATATAAAGGTGGATCTGTCAACTGTCCCAACACCAGGGGCCAGTTTTGCAAAAGTTGTTTTTCTGTTTATCCCCACTCAATTTCACCAGTATACACAAGCTCAATGAATTTAATCTTTCACATATAAATTCTCATGGGCAAGGTGAATCCATTGGACTTCAGGACCAACAACGAAACATGAAGCAGAACACAACAAAAGAAAACTACTAAAAGAGGTGCTTTTAGAATTGAGAATAGGAGTCATTTCTCAACACAAGTGCTGTGGGAGTCTGGAACAAGCTACTGTACGTACACATGTTGTCAAAGCTGATACCCTGGTTTCTTTTAACAAAAGGCAGGGAGAGATCCTTGATAAATTGTTTGCTAACCACTATATGAGCTAAAAGGGCCAAATGGACTTCTTACATCCATAATTGTTTTTTGTGATTTCAAAAGTGACGCTGCGCTTCATTTTAGTACTTGGTACAGTCTGTGAAGGACGTGGCAGGGTACAGTACAAGCCTTGGGAGTTGTTCCGTTTTCCTTCAGACCACGCGTTGTCTTTGTTTAAAAGCCACTTGGACAGTGTTCTTCCTCCTTTCTCATCATGTTTTACTATAGAATGTGTTCAGGTGGAATCCATTTACTAGATTCCTCGGTCTAGTTATCTTATAGTTTATTTGTTCAATAAGGCATAGGTTATCCTTACGTCTAGAGTGGCTGTGGTATCGCTATGATGGCGAGGAGATTCATGCCTAAGGGTCGAAGACAAGTGACATGCTTTGGTGTCCAAAGCGCCATCCGAAGGTTACATTTCTGTCTTTTTTTTGTTTTCTCGGTGCCTGGCACAGCCAACTGTGTCCATTTGATTGAAGGGTAGGGAGTGGATGTGTTTGCCCTCACCCTGAACTCTCCTGGTGTCCTGCGGAGAGCGCCACATGCCATCTCACTCTACACCATCTTCCAAGGGAATTTGGGTGCATTTGTGTGCCCTTCTTTCACTCCACAGCTGCTTAATGTGCTGAAGTGATAATTAAAGATTGATAATTTCCCCTGGGGAAAGGTGATACAGAGAAAGATCAGGAGTTCATCCTAACATCTTAATGTCTTGTTAAATGGAACAAACTGGAAATATATCACGTTAGTTAAGCTAAAATGAGGTCAGACTCAGCTTTGCAGTGAGTGCCCTCTGTTCTCTGGCATATGGAGAAAGTCTTAACCAGGATCTGATGGATAATTGGGTCTTGACGGCACGTAATACCTCTCATTGGAAAAAAATAATGCTCAGGAATCCTTCATTCTTTTGTAGTGGATCTTTTTCTCATACTTCATTTCAGATAGGCTCTGTCAAAATAGATTTGTCCCTGTAAAACTTCAGAATACAGAAGCAGGGACTAATTCTGTGATAAATTCTGTTCACATTTACATGGAAGTTAATTTCCAATCAACTGTTTGTGGTTGACATTGCATAAGGAAAGGTCATCATACTATAATATCTGATGTCATTATGCAGCTGTTCGAAAACGTTTCTTGGATATGTCTTCCTGTTGCCCAATTCCTTTGAACGTGGGCAGAACATCCATGCGAAGGGTGTTGTGGCCAATTTGCTCTTGTTAAAGATCCCTAAATAAAAGATAAATGGAAATAGCTTTATAATGAAAGTAAATGCCCGCATGGT
The DNA here is from genome assembly GCF_059453375.1 of Lepisosteus platostomus. NCBI lineage: Eukaryota > Metazoa > Chordata > Actinopteri > Semionotiformes > Lepisosteidae > Lepisosteus > Lepisosteus platostomus. The sequence goes on from NC_142620.1 coordinate 55,489,096, forward strand.
GATTCCACTCAATCAGGACTGCAGTGCCTATTTATCTTGACAGTGGGGGAAAAGAAAGTGTGACACAAATGTTCTCATAAATCTATTTAGTGTGAGGCGTAGCCAAGGGCAAAGTCATGTGGAGTCTGGGAAAAGAGGAAGAAAAAAGTTTAACTCTGGGGTTATTAATGCAGTCGTGAATATATCTGTTATCCGTTATCATTTTGAGACACTGCGGTGCACTAAAGAACTGGCACAAAATGGCAATTTCCCATTCATAGTCTTTGGCTCATAGCTGTTGGCCCTACAACAGAGACATAACAGCAGCATACTTCACTGTATGGAGTTAAAACACAAGTTGTTGTTTTTTTTCATTCAATCTAATTTACAGTTGTAATGAAACTTCAATGAAGTCATTCTGCAGACCGGTTTGTTCTGGGAATTGAGAGAGAAAAGGGGGGAGCGACAGAGAAGGAGACGATATTTGAGTACAGATGTCTCTGTCTGTAGAGGAGACAGATGGGCAGGGGCTGAGTACTGCGTTGCGGATTTCTGTATTTGGCCAGTATAGCTCCGGGCTGGTCCCGTGCGGCTTAGTCTAGCCCTCTTTTGAAGGAGATTTATTTAGATTTTTAGAAAAGATTATAGATCATTTACAGTAGTAAAATGAGAAATGCATCTACGGTATAATGTCACATGGTTTTATGTGAAAAGTAAACACATTTAGATAATGTATGATAGTTAAACCTGTTAAAAGATACTATAATTCCTTTGTAGACTGCTGAGGCTCTTGTTAGTATTTTTAAGTTGTGGAGTCAAACATGTCTTGATGATGGTTTTGACAGTGATTATGTCTTTTTATGGAGCTGCAGGTGTTCCAGGTGTCACACCTGAAAAACGCTCTCTCCGCTCCACTCCACGATCTGTGGAGATGTGCCCTAAATTCTTTTGAATTTCCCTTTTAACAAAATCTGGGACTCTTAAGGTTTAAGAGGCCAGAAAATCCAATCTATAAAGGACTTTGTACCAAGGAAACATTTTGAAAAAAGTGAAATAATTTTCAGAAGGATACTGATGAACATACATCTCTGAGTCTGAAAAGATCAGAAGTAGAGACAAATTCTTGTTCTATATAAATATGAACCAATCCATACTGTTAAAATCTGACAGACTGTTTCTTATCTCAGTGCTTTTACACTTGCTGTAGTCTGTTTCAGAAACCAAAACGGTGACAGGTTTGGCAATAGATGTATTCAGGACATAAATAAAGATCCTGAAATATGTAATCAAGATGTTTTTGACAGTGTTCTTACTTTTTCGTCTTCAGCTAAGATTAAGGACAAAAAGCCTTCAGACCTTAGCTGAGACTACAGTCATACAGTATACTGTCAATGAATTGCAAATGGTTATATTTACCAGTCTTTAGTGTAGTACAGCCCCTTACTTAAGACACGTGCTGGTGAGGGTAACAACCATATACTGTACAGTACTGTACATGCAACTGACTGAAGATAGACAGTGTATAGACAGTAGTGTAGCCACCAGGCAGTTATATGTACACAGTTATGCAGGTTTCGGGGTGCTGACAGGGAGGAGGGGTCTGGTTGCAGAAATGATTGTCCAAGATGGAGGGAGCTTTGGCATCTGGCTCCGGCCAGAAGGTACCTCTCACTGCCCCCCCCAGAGGCATTATAAAAGGGACACCCCTGTGCAGCACAATTCTTTTTAGGGTCTCATTCATCTTTCAGGCTCTCGTTGGCAGTGATCGTTTCTGTATTTTCTCCTGTTCACACTGTGTCAGGGCCACAGGGTCATCTCCAGCCCTTGCTTGGCTAAACAGTCTGAAGCTCTGCTTGACACAACGAGCTCCATCACCATATACAGTATAACATTATATACACTCTAGATCTCAAATATATTTAAACCGTTTTCAGTTTTGACTTTGTGCTATTGAAAGGTTTCCGTGGGCAGAAATGCAAACATCTTTTATAAATTTAAGACCCTGAACGCATATTTGATAAAAGAAAAAAGCACTTTGCGGTATTCCAGCTGAGGGTAGTTTGTAAGGAAAATCAGTCTCTTTTTTAGGGTACTGTATACAGTATTTTCTTTGAACTCTCTCTAAAGGTAACTGTCTGAGAAACAGCCAGAGCAGTGTCATCTGAATGTGATTTTCAGTGACCTGTTAATTTATCTTGTTTCTGTACTCCATTAGCATGGCGCATGGGCAAATCGCTACTCCATGTGGTGTGTCCTGTTTTCAATCTTTCCAAAATTGTTTATAGTAAGAGAAGAGATCACAGTATGATCTGTGGTACAGCAGATATTATCCGCACTTTTGATAGTAGGAAGTAGAAACAGAGGTTCCAGTGTTCAATTTATTCACTTTGCTTCTATACTGTGTATTAACTAGCTCTCCTGTGCATGCTGTTTTTACTTTTACACCTTTCACACATCTATGGAATTCCTCCATTTTTTTTTCTCATTCAAATCATTGGACCTTAAAGACATCTCTTAGATCAGTGTCTTTTTTTCACTTTTCATAAATATGAAAGTGGTGTTTTCTTGGCTTTCCCCTGAAATACAATTCTGCGTAGGCTGTTGTGATATGGTAGTTACTGTACTTAAGTACTTTCAGCAAATGTATGCATTACTATCCAGACACGGTAATATTTCAGGGCTTTGTCTTTTTGCCTCTTTCATGCTAGTATACAAGCACTGGAGGGAGAAGTCATCGTGGTACTGTGTTTACTTCCAGTAATTAACAACAATGTGTCCTGTTCCCAGAGGGTTCAAAGAATCCAGCGCCCAGGATGAATTAATACATTCTGTGTTTTTTCTGTAGCAAAAATGTAACATTCCAAGATCGCAGGAGCCTGAAGCTGAAATAGTGTTAACGGTAGACCTGTAGCTGAAGTGTGTGTTCATGATATTGAGACCAGAGACCAGAGACCAGAGACTGGACAGTCAAAGTGCAGATTTGGTTCAGTGGCACTTGAAGGGTTAAATGCTTGATTGTGTTTTACAAAGAACATGAATATGGCAGAATGTGAACCACGTGTTCTTAAGTGAGGATTTGTCAGTGGGTTATAATGAAATAACACTTCCATCAAGATAAATTGATTTCAGTTTCTGAATTGAAGCTGGATTGGTTTGCTCAAAAGAATATATATATATATGAAAATATAATAATAAAAAAGCCCTCCTGCTTCACTCTAATCTTGAAGGGTGTACCCCAAGGGTTTGAAAGCGATGATGTGAAGATGCAATTATTTTACTAAAAGGAAACGAAAGCAACCAGTGATGTGTGTGTCTGAGTGGAGCTGCATATGGAAATGTTGCTTCCTTGTGTGTGAAGCAGTACTGTTCAGTTTTATAACATTTTGATAATGTAATTATTATTTGAACTTGGCCTTTGCCTATATACTGTACCCCCAAGGTGAAGATTCTAGGATAGAGCACATGAGATTATGCAATGAATGCGCAATACTGCCACCTGGTGGCCGGCATGAGATAGTTTTCTCCCCATATTGTTCCCCATTGAGAGCCCTTCTGGACCAGGGGTCCCTAGCCCTGGTCCTGTTGTTTTTATTCCAGTTGAGCTCTGAATCACAGTGCTAATCAGTGACTTTAATTGATCTGCTTGCTTGCTTGGAGTGCTTGATTACTTGTTTCTGCACTCAGTCCTGAGTTTCAAAAAGATGTGGGTTTTAGCTTATTGGTTCCAACCTCTTCAACATACAGAAGCTTAGGCAGCCTCTCCTGAGTTTGTTTACCCCTGTTTCATTCTAAATAGCTTTCCTGGCTCAGGGGGCTGCATTGAAAACACTGATTTTTGAGACTGACAGAGAGGCATTGAGATGTTTTGGAGCAGTGATTATGTAATGACCCAATACATCCTGAACTTCAGTTTAATATAGTTTATGTTTGATTTGTGTTTTATACTGGATTTCTCTCTTAAGTGTAATTATTGTCCATAAGTCTAGGCCAGCTGTTTGTCACCGATGCCTGTTCTAAATGTAAAATGTACTCGTCCATCATAGCTTATTGTTGGAAATTTGATTGAATTGGAAATACAGTACAAGGTGCTTATGGAGGTCAACTGTAAAGCAAGATTTATGCTGTATTTTCTTGCAGGGTGTGTTTTGTCTTTTAGAGATATTTATATAAATGTAACATTTTATCATTTTAAATGTAGTAAAATGCTTTTCTAATAATGTTAAAGTACAATGAGTAGATACTTCATCTATAAACATGGCAGAGAGATTCAACTCATTCTTCTCAATACTCACAACTAAAGCTCCCTAGTTAAAGTAGATATTTATGTTTCATATTCAGTTCTTTCTGGGGATGTCTTGGTAATGTGCAGATTGACTAAGAGCTTCTAGATGCTTATATATATTACAGCCTTTTGCAGTTTTGAAATGAACTAATGCAACCCAGGGGACAAATTGCTCACTTATGCCCCTGCTTTCCTTATCAGTCATTCACTCAATCAGAGACTTAATATCTTTCAAGTGTCTCTTTGCTGGTGGGTTCCTGCATCTTCTTGGAAATACATCTGAAATAATTATCAAAGAAAACTTTGAACAAAAGCTTAAAAGCCAGGATCCTTAAAAACAGAAAAAGAAGACTAGATGTCGTAATGAATCAGTGTACCGATGGTAAGAACAATGGTGTTACCTTAGCAACAAACAAGCACAAGCGCCCTTGCCAGGATTGTGGATCCTGGACCCATGGCTCATAATAAAAGATAAAAACGAAAATGACAAAAAACCTCCCTCATTATTCTGTACCTCAGATAGGCAGCTGCCTTCACTCTTCACAATCAGATAATTAAAGGGTTTGACAAATGGCAATTTCATCTCTCTGACTCTCTCTCTCTGCCCTGCAAGAAAAGCTTTCAGATTAAGCTGGCTTCTGGCCATTCTTGCAAAGGTGAAAATTCAGCCGGGTTTGGAGGGGATAGGTCTCATTTGTAACTTTGCAGGCTCCACAGTTGTAGTTCCTTGATCGCTGGCACTAGTTATCATGCATGAGAATGTAAACTGGCATAAGTCCAGCTGGAGCCAGGCTTCTCATTCTAGATAATGTTGGCCAAGACAGAGAGAATTAAGTAATGATATGCATGTTCCTCCATGCGGGGGTGCAGTGTGCCTTCTCTGATGTCATCCTTTGAACGAGTAGATCTGCCATGGGCTCAGAATAGCATGAGAGACAGGTGATCAGCAGGTGTGGTGCCAGTAAGCAGCTCACAGCTGTTTAGTATCCAGTAAAGAATAAATAGCAACAAGCAGCCTGGTTTCTCATAGGTCTTACATCTACCTGCCTTCTTTTTGTTGTTTGAGATTTATTTTATAAAGCTATTTGTGGATTTTCATTTTGTTTCTGGGTGCTCTGGATTTTGGAAAAAAACAATCTTAAGATGAGTCATCCTCCCATTCAGTTTTGTAGTTTTGATTTCTCAAAAAAAGTGTCATTCTCTTCCCAAATGATTAAATGGCAGGCTCTGAGAACTTAACCCTGTTTTATCCCTGTGTAGTCTAGGTCATAGAAACATGTTGACCTGTTTATTTCCTTGATTAATGGGCTGTGTGCTACAGTATGTACTGTATGCTATCTTACTGGAGGGTGCTTATTCGTATTAATGCAAATGTGGGCACACTATTGTTCTTACTTGAAATCATTGATCACTGGTGATGGACATCTCTGCATTGTCTTTAGAATATGGACCTTATTTCTGTTAGTACATACTGTTGTGCATTTAAAGGCTGGGAGTTTGTAACACACGTTGCATGGAAAAAAAAAACATTCTATGTCCATTCCTTAAGAGTTAAAGTCACTGAATCTGTCTCATAATCTCCATTTTCCCTGTACTGTTTTAAATTTGGCCTGTATTGTACACATAATATTGGTTTTTGCCTGTATTGTACAGATAATATTGTTTTTTTTTTCTTACTTGTGAATTAGATAAACTGAATACACCTTAATCATCCCCAGGTATCTGTGTGGTTATGACAGCACCATGGCATACTGCTGGCTTCACATTTTGAATCCACATCACTACATGATCTATGTCGACATTTTGGGCAGGGTTGCGTAGGCACAATTTAAGCTCACATTGAAAAATGTCAGAGCTGCTTTGAAGGCATTTATGAAGCAGATATCCTTGGGACTGGTTAACATTTCTTTTCTGCCAAAGGTAATATTGATAATTCCACAACACAGTACCATATTTTTATATACACAGTCAGTAGTTTAACTCAGAATCTTGCACCTGCATTTACTGTACTTTGAATCAAATTGGGCCATTACGTCTTCCCGTAGTAAAATCCCCTGAAATGTTCACCATATTTTAGTTAGAGGAGATACAGAAATTGACTGGCGTCAGTTGGAAGACATGATAAATGAGTAGCATGTTGCTCACCTACAAAACAGCATTTTTCTGTCACTCAGCACAAAACGTCTGTCATTATGTTGGATCAGACATTAGTAATGCCAACAGATTCATCTTCATTCTCCCAGGAGCAAATGACAGAGCGCTTTCCGGGGAAAGGCAGTGGGACGAGAGCTGGACCCCGAGGCCTCTGAGAGATATTTGTAGGTTGATTCACACAAAGTTGAAACTGATTCTTTGAAACAAGATGTCCTGCTGGGAGCGCAGGGCTGCTCTGTGAGAGCGGACAGTCTGTCAGGAGGAATGTTCGGAGCGGGAAGCTGGCCTGTCTGCCTTTCTGATCCGTGCCTGAGTGATGTATTTGCCTTGTGGTGGACAGCGGTGTCGGGAGGCAGGGCCCCTCTCCCTTCCTGCCTTGCTGTTGGGTGCTGTGGTACGGAGGCAGACAGACATGCAGGGAATGGCCGTGTCCTGGTTAGTGTTGCATCCAGGAGCCTGACAGCAGATTTCTATAGAACTTGACAATTCATCTTGAAATGAAAATAATGCTGCTTGCCAGACGCGAAATCCGTGCTGTCACAGTTGACCACTCACAATGTTGTGATCGTTAGAGGGGCTGGGGAGGATAGGGAGCCTGTTTTTTCCTTCATTTTTTTTCCATGTGTTCGCATTTCTTCGTCCAACACCGAGGGTTTTCCAGGGAAGGGACCACGAGCGGACTGTTGAGGGAACAGGGCAGGGCCACACCCTGGACTGAACACCTGAGGTTGACTTTATTTTTTTAGGTAATGTGAAAAACAAATCAGTATAAGCCATATACATTACGAACAGTGGGTGGGAAAAATGACAAGACCTCTCAGGTTTCCCCGGTAGATTGTTGATGTGATAGTCTTGGTGTTAGTGGTTCGAGCAGTCGCAGTGAGTCACTACTGAAAGAAATCTACTTCTGGGCAGCCTGACTGAGCCATTTGGTTTGCATTCTAAATCTTTCCTAGCTGCTCTCCTGATAACATTCTCTCTGTTCTGTCCTGTCAGACAAGAGAAAAGAAGAGAGATGTATTTAATGAATTTGCTTATGGCCAGTGAGATTACTTCACCAGCACCTTTTTAGAAATGGTCTGAGTATGCCATCGTTGCAGTTTTCTTTCTTATTTGTGAAAACAATATCTTTTCTCCAATTACAAATTTCTAAATAGAGCATTAAGGGTTGTAGCACTTTGTATCTGTTCTTCATAAGAAAATATCCAAGTTAGTATAATGCACCCTGCTCTGAAACTGCCAAAATAGTGTTGTTTTCACATAAGAAGGTGTAACTGCTACCCCTCCTTGCTCTGTTTTCCTCTCATGTCACCCATCTGCAGTGAAAAATCTTCGAGTGCAAGCATTTACTTGATATGCCAGATCTTGAGGAGATGCTGTCAGAGAGAAAAGATAAAGCAAAAAAATACAATAAAATAAAAAATAAAATAAATCCTAGCAGGAACTGCTTGATAAACTGTTCCATCTTCTTTATTTATTTGTAAACCTCCCCAACAATAAACACATATTGTGGGAAACCAGTGCTGCAGTTAAAATCAGTGTGTGCTGAATAGAGTACTGTACATGGTTCCACACTGCAGAGCCACCTTGATTGTCAGGTAGTGTGGGCTTATGCCAGTTTCAAAAAGTCAGGAAAACATTACAAATAAAATCAATGCTTTAAGTTTTAGATAAAAAGACAAATCTGCAAACTGTAGTGTGCTTATTGAGTTAATCAAACCACTCAAAAGAAAATGCATTCATCTCTCTGTGCCTTTGTGTCTTCACTATCACCCAGATTGTCCAGAGTGTACTGCATATGAATTTAAAAGATTGGATATATTTATATAAAAAGCGAGATATGCATTCTTCTCATCATTTTTGAAGGCAAGATGACCTTCGTAGGAGAAATATGCGATATTGTCAAAACTTTCATGCTTACCATGCACTTACTTCTGAACTTAACTCAAATTGGTTTGTTAAAGTTTTCATGTGAGTTAAATGTGAGTAAATAAGCCTGTTTACTAACCTGGTTATGGGATGTTAGTTATAACGAAAAACGTATTTTTGCATCATACAGTAATTAACTAATTAATTTATCTTTTTCTTTCATGCAATTAACGATTTTGTGTCAGGGCAGAGCATCAGCTCTATAATGTATATAAAAGGTAGCCGTAGAGCAGTTCAGTGCAGATAGCTGGGTGTGGAAGTCAAGTAGTGTGTATGTCATGAATGTTGGTCTAATTGTATACAGCTGTGTGTGTCAGAAGCATTATTGTCTTCCTACAGGCGGTGAACTGTTTTCTGGTAGGCATATGCTTGTATAATTTTTCTCTGGGCTGCTTGTATCCTTAAAGTTGTCTGTACGGGGGCACTGTTCGCTGATTCAGAAATCTCTGTGGCTTACAATAATTCAAAATAAAGTATGCGAATAGATGAATTAGTAAAGTCTTTCATTGCAAGAACAAATGCACAAGACTTTAGCATAATTACTGGAGGAGCTAATATTTTATGTATACAGCTAAAAGTGTTCAAATATGATTGCGCTTGACAAAGTTTGCAGCCTGTGCTGAACGCTCAGCACTTCTGTAGCTCACAGGCACGGCCTCTTTCTTGGTGCGTTCTGCATGCAAAATTAAGCAGCAGCTTCATTTCCATAGAAATGTTCACTGATTTCTTTCAACCATCATTACCATAGACTGTCTTCTAACTGCTTACCTAAACAGTATGCACCCAATCAGACTTTTTGTGTGGTTTTGGTTAGATCATGACTGCATAATTGCTGGCTGCAACATGCATTAAACAGCTTGTCTTGAGGAGGCACTGCTTTACAGAGCTGTACAGATGACATCATTGTGCACCCAGGGGGTTCCAGACAGAACAGCGCTGTTTGTTCAGTTTTCCGGGTATGTGTGATATTGGAGTCGATTCTTGAGAAACGGGAACTGTAAGTCGTCTGACGGATACAGCAGAGGGATCCTTGGGCTGCCTGTTGGTCTAGATAGCACACCTTCTTCCATAATTCTTCTTCCACAACTCATGCTGCTATGCGAGAGATGCCCTATGTTTGTTTTCTTTTTAAATTAGTTTTGGCATAACCAAGCCAACTGAGAAAACCCTGGACATGTACCATATACACTGTATGACGAATCTAGGCAGGGTGTGTGTTTCTTCAGGTACAGTATACTGTGCATGTGCTCTGAAAAGTATAGTATGTCGTTTTCATGAAACCACACAGTGTGGAGGAAGGAAGCAGAGCCGGCTGAGCATCTAGGTTTGTTTCACTCTCGTCTAACAAACTGATGTGTCCAAAGCATGAATGCATTTGGGGGATTTTTTCACCTTAATCAATGCTTGTATCTGGCATCAGCAGTGCTGAAAATATTAAAACCTCTTTTTGCAAAGTGGACAGTCAGTAATCAGGAAATATTGTGCTAATTAGTTTTTAAATGCAGTTCCTTTGAACAAATGAAATGCAGTGGAATTAAGTTTTAGAGCACTATGCAGAATAGTGTGGTTCTAGTTAGGTGGTTAAACTCAAACTTTATGTTGATGGCTTGACCTTTTTAATGCATTTTCAGTTTTACTTGCAAATTCACATTTCCATGAGAACGTCAGGATAGGTGTCTGGGCTGGTAATTTGCAGATTGCCTTTTATTCAGGCAGCTTGAGAGGAGGGCGATGGGAAGCTGAATACATACCATACACTGGATCTGACTGGGTTTTTCTTTCAGCTGAGAAAGAGGGTGAATTATAGCCTGTCTGCGCTGGAGTGCTTTGTATTAGTTGGCAACAAAAGCATTTATAGGTCCAATTCAACGTTATTTCACCAATTGCTTTCTAAACTCTAGAGACATTGCTTTTTTACTGTAGTTGGTTTCAGCAATGAGATAGCTCATTTGAGATGGCAACAGATTGTTTTACAGCAAAACTCGAGAGCGTGTGATCCATACAAATTAGAACGAAAGGCTCAAAACACATTTTGATAGGTCAGTACCTGTTTGCATTTTCTGAAAGCTGTGGCACACCCTGGGGGTGGGACACTGAATCATTTTTGGAGGTAAGATGACCTTTGTAGGAGATCTTTAACAAGGCTGAACTACAGTACGTGAAATACTAACATAAACACAGCCATAACGTACAAACCCAGAGCTCTTTATTTACAGTGCTGGGAAGAACATCACATCCACAAAACAAAAAGCCTAACTCTTCTTCTGAGCTCTAACCTGACTTCTTTCAAAGGCCCTCCCAGGTAACAGCTGGGCAGCTAAGCTGCTTATCTAGGCAAAAACATTGAACTCTTTCTGAGAACCTTTGAAAACACATGTTCTCCTGCTTGTCTGTCAGTTGTTTCCCTGCTCCCATCTTCCAGAGGTTGATGGCCAACTCAAGCAATTGTCACCCAAGTAATTGTCTTCCTCCAGCTGGAAGGTCCAGGATGGAAGGTCATTCCCCACAGTTTTCTGGGAAATTCAATACGAACCAACATCTTGCCTTCACCTTCTGCCCTCTTCCAAAGCTAATCTGATATACTCAGAATCTTCCAGTGCATTTCTTTGACGTAAAATGTACAGCAACAACGATATTTCCTTGGTTTCTCATCACTTATTGCCTTGTATGTTCTCTTTTCTCCTTCAATTCTTTTTCCTCCTGTCTCACTAATTTCTTCTGTAAATTGGGCGCTACTGGGTTTTGTGATGTCCCTCCATGTAAACAGTAATCTTTTTCTGCTGGTGCTTTGTCTCTCTCCCTGTTCTAGTTTCTGTAGAGCTCTTCTCCCAGTGTGAGGGGGTTATTGTTTTTGCTAGTTAATATTTAAGCAGGACAGATGAAAAGCACTGGTGAAATGCCCCATGTGCTAGCCCAGATGGAGCCAAGAGTACATTGTCAGTCTGATGCACTTCATCCCATTCATAATTTTAGCCTACAAATAAGGCCGTGAGTGACACCACAGCAAAGTTTGCAAAGATCCTGAGGCAATCCATGGCCTTGATGTTTTCAGGAAAAACATTTGGATGCATCAATGTGAGTCATGTTCCCAAAGTTATGCGCGATTGGTTTGGCTGTGTCTCAGGATGACTCTTGTTGAATGTTACTTGCAGTGTGAAAAGCAATTTCTCTTGGGCTGATCTCTGCAGTCCTGTCCAATTTTTGTGAGGTAAGAACAGCATTAAAAATTCAGATTAAAAAGGAGCACAATTGATTCCAAGCTGTAAGCGTAGCAGTAGGATGGTCAGTGTCAACTTTTAAAAATAAACTTGTTGACAAGTGAAGCACATATATCAAACTGAAAACACACAGGGGCAAAAGGATTTTTACTGACCAACTGGAACTTTTAAAATGTTTTGACAGGTAGTTCTTGTGATATGCGACAGTCAGGAAATCTGATAGTAGAGATAATGAGGAGATTTGTCATACAAACCTGTAGAAAATTGAGTTTTCCAGTAGTGTGGCCCCTGCCAGACAGAGATAAGCTTTTATTGTTGTGCCACAATAACGGTCTCAAGTTATCATATACTGTAGGCTGTGATGTGTCTGTGTGTGTTTGTTTACAACAATCAAATTGTATTTTAACTAGCTTTTTAAAATAGAGGTTGTTACAATGGTATTAATAAAATATGTTATTATTATAGAAGTTACAACACATTTCAGTGAAAGTTTGAAATCAGTTTTAATTCGTTATGAAAAAGGCCATTTTCTGGAGAACCTCTCAGAAGACACACAAAGGTACTCCATGATACTCTGAATCAAGCAGTTTTTCAGGAAGTTTTATAGTCTGAGTACCTTTAGAAGAGATCATTGTGAATTGTTTTAAAACTATTCAAATTACTTCGACAGATGGAACAATGGCTATTTATGATAAGGTTATACCTGCCTTTCAGTTACTCCCCAAATGGCACATAAATCAGGTGTCTGTAACTTTAAAATGTGCTTTCTGTAGATCAAGTCAGGAATGAACCCAGATCCTTCAGAGTTGGCCAAGCATACAAGGCAGGGGTTACTACAGTACTGGAGGTGCTACTACTGTACATCTGAACTGACAGTTCATTTAGTTTCCAATGGCCCACAGACAACAAGAACATTTCAAACTCTGACTAAATCCTAAAGACATTTTGTGTGAGTGGACTGTGATTGGTGTCACTATTTTAAAAATATACTTATTTACAACTGAACTATGCATATCAAACTGAAAATACACAGGAGGCGAAACTATGGCCTTCATAGCAATTTCTTTTTCCAACTGACAGAAAATTCCTATGGGCCTAGATAAAGGTGTTGAGTTAATTTATTAATTTTAGTCAACCTTTTACTTTCTGGAGCTTTTAGTCATTTTGCTGGCATAAAGCTGCATACCTGCAAGAGCAGCCGAGACAGTGCTCTGCAGCTTTTAAAGTGTAGTCATTTTTAGAACTAATTCATCGTTTGAAGCCCAATTCATTTGCTGATGTTGAGGTGTCATTTATAATTTAATAGCTGTAAATTAATATTCTCAAATTGTTGTTAATTAATATGCATTAAAACCTTTTAGATAAGACATGCACTGTGATGAACTGGGCTGTCTGACACTTTGGGCTGACCACAAAGATATCTGGCCTGGATGGGTAATTACTGCCTTTTCTTGTCATGTTACTGGAAACACAGCACTCCTGTCTGCCAGCAATATGAACAGCCTTGCAGAGAAAGCAACCAGGCTACTGGGTGGAGTCCATTCCTTGTATATAGCTGTACAGTATACTATCAATTTACATTGGTCCCTCAAATTTGGATCAGCCAACATTTCCTTTCTCAAATGTCTTGAATGTGGTGTGTGCAGCAGAGGTCACACAAGTCCCCAGACGTGACTTGGTTCTGGTATCATGTAAGACAGGAGGAGATGGCACATGGTACTTCTGTGCAGCACTGAACTGATCACTAAGAAGAGAGAGATCTGTTTCCAGTCCAAGGCTTCAAGGGGTGATTCATCCCAGCCAAGTTCTGGGTTTTTTATTTTTTCATTAAATTTCTGTTATACTGTAGACTCAATTCTCTGTTAGGTAGACACAGCTGACTAATCTGTTAGCAATCAATTGCGAGATGCAGCATCTGTTTTTCTGCTCTCTTCTCCTTGTTTTTTCTTGTATTGACTAGTTTTTGAAAATATGGCCCAGACTCAAAGGCCATGGTAGGTATCTTGCTCTCTTTTCCTCTAAATCTCCAGCATCTCTAAAGTAGTGTAAATTGATTTAGATGCTAAATTGGGTCATTTTCATTATCAATCGTACCAATATTTAATTTGCAACTGCCTTTGCTTAAAAGATATTTTATTCTAATGAATGTAATATTGATATTTCTGTACTTAAAAGTAAAAACATTTAATTTCCCACTGGTTTTAGCCTGGTTTTAACCTGTGTGTCCTTCCTGTTTATACTCAATGCTTGCAAAAGTCAGTGTTCATCTTCCAGTTAAAATCACAGCTCTTCCACAAGTACATGAAAACAGCCCATTACTGCTGACTTCAAGAATCACCACGTAGCAAGAGCTCAGTGACACAATATTTAGGGATGGCTTTTTATAGTCTTGGCACTACTAGTTTGGTTGCCTATAGCAACACATGTAAAGGGACCAGAGAAAAAGGGATCCATTTCTCGCTAAAAACTCAGCTTCGTAAATCTCTGTGGACCGTCAATATTGGACAGACATACAGTAGAAATGATCAAATAAATTGATAGTGTTTTAGGTAAGTAGTATGGTCTGTTATTAGGATTAAGGTAGTCTATTGCGACATCATTTCTGAGATGTTTACTAAAGAAATCACTACAAGAGGAAAACAATAATATAAACATTTTTCATAATAAACCAGATTTAGTGAGCTTGAATTATTTTGTGCGTGACATTTGGTTGTATGCCATCTCTATGTAAAAGTCAATTTGAATTTCAGTTGACTCCAGTCAAAAGTAAGGCTCGAGACTGAAATGAAATTTTAATTCCATTATTTTAAAAACATCCTTAATAAGTCTCAGATATAACCTCTCTTTCATACCTTTGTGATTAGCATTCTCCCTGTTTGGCTTGTATGATATAAACCAGCACAATGCGATGCATATTCAAATGTATTCTAATCAGAAATGCTGTTTTGCATGTAAAATTGAGGAACAGGGCTTGGGATTTGAAGCCTGGTTGTCTGAATATAGATCAGGGTGATGTTGATTTGAAATAATGGAATCCGTTTGTTTGATATTGTGAAGATGGTGCTAGAGAAAAGGTCTTGACCTTTTCCATACATTGCAAATAGAATCTTCATTTAGTCTCAACCAATCCATTTGGAATTTTCCATCTTGTTTACATAGATAGATTATCATTCAAGTTTTCACTTTGAAAAAGGACATCACTTTATATTCTTAGGATTTTTTCCAAAATGTCTTTAATGCTAAAAGAGTATATGTTACAGTATATGTTGCTTAGGTGATTCATGTGTCTGAAGTTTGTCATTTCTAATTTTGTAGTTTACTGGTCTGCGTTTATGTATTAATAAACTGAAAAAAAGTGCATGATTATTTTTTATTTAAGGTTAACTTGAAGTCATTAATTCACCCTTTTTACCTACAATTAAAACCAGAAACAAAGTTTTTTCTTTTGTCAGACACAGAAAATAGCACAACAATCCCTTATAACTAATGCAAAATTGGTTCCTGAGAACTACTCAAAATTTGTAGGGTACAGTAAATTGAAAGTCAAAGATGATATCCTTTAACTCCCACTTTTTAATTCTTATGTTTTATACTTCTGTGTTGTTGTCAGATAAGGCTATACTGTATGTTTTACTGAAAGCTGCATGCACAGCAACAGGAGCTCTGAGAAATGTGTTTTTGAAGCTAGAGATGTAAACTCTGAGCATCTCTGAGGCCTGACTCTATCCCCCTGTAGCAGCTGCAGAGCAGACACAGGCAGCTGTGCAGAACTGTTGACAGAAAAGCCTGGCTCATTCCTGCCCACGAAATGAAGAACACAAAATCGATTGTCGCTCACAAAGTTGAGGCTCTCCAAGCACAGCCCTCAACAGAGAGAGCTCCTGCTGCTGTCGGCTGTTGCTGTCTTCAGGTGGCCTTGGTGCTTCTGCTAGGCTTCCATTTTGATGTGTTAAGTCATAATAGGTATCTGCGACTGTTCGGAAGGCCTGCCAATAAAGTAGGGAGAGAAGATTACGGATCATGACCATTAACATAAGTCATTCTTTTTCTAGTTCCATGTCACCATTTTCTTCTTTATTGTTTGTCAGCCTGCCAGTACCTCCTTTCCCGGGTGCAAAGAAAGAGACTGTAGTATGAGATATACAGTATATATACTATATAGTATATATGTAGGTATACTGTACATCTATATATAATCTCATGCTTCTGGTTTTAGTTTGGAAAAAACTGTTCTTGCATATATTCTTACTTTATAATACTATATGTAGATAATTAATAAAGATAAAAACATGCTTGATTAAAACATCTCTGTGGTAATGTGTACAGAGGCTTTTCTCTCTCAGCACTGGGCAGTTGTGTTAAGTGTGATCTTTAAAGCTTCTGATTGTTTATTCAGATCGCCTCTAAATGAATGGCAATTTCAGTCCCTGCTGCTTCATTTCAGATTACAAATAAAAGAATGTAACATTTACTGAAGTTGACGTGCCATTTTCAGGGAAGCTGGCTCACACATGGGGGCCCGAGGAGAACGCTGAGTGTGCAGTGCTGATGCAGTGTGCTGGCTTTATAAACAGCACTTAGGGATGAGAGGCAACACAAAACAGGTGCTTATTCAGTAAAGAAGCTCTGCGGGTGACACACTCAGACAAATGTGTCATTTTTTTCTATTGTCTTGAGCATAGGTTAGAGACCAGAGAAAACATAATAGCCGTTTCTAACTATATACAGTGTATACGGAGACTTCTACTGTATATCTCTTCACAAAAAAATAATCTACAATAAGGATATGTCTCTTGTGTATGTTTTTCAATAAATGTGTCCTTTGGGTTCTTATTGGCTTTAGGTTCTTAAATGAATAAAATATGGTAACAAAACCTGATGTGTAGGAGAAAGACTTGGTCCCGGTGAGCCAGGGTTCCTTTAGCGCTGTTTTTTACGGCATCTGAGCCACAGGCTGGATGAGATTAAACACGTGGAAAGTATGGATTCCTCATGGCTGTTGGTAAATATTGTAAACAGGAGCTCTGAGGCTCTGGGTGCCTGGGGTCCTGGAGTATAAAATAGAATCCGACACCGAAGGCTGCCTGAAGTCAGAAACTTTTAGGATAAGAAGTATTCTCCCACCGCTCTGCAATTCAGTGTCCTAAACCTGTGTGGCAGCCATTGCCTTATAGCAAAGCAGGTAAAGCCCACTTTACACTGGAGTTTCTATTAGGCAAATAAACCCTGTTGTCAGTTTTTTTAGAGCTGTGGTTTATCAGATGCAGAAGACATTTATTCCAGGCTGGAGGCAGTCTGCATCGCGGCTGAGTCAGACGGAGCTGGAAAGAATCTCGAACGTGACAAAGGAAAGCGCCAAAATTAGAATTGATTTGAGGAAAATGTGGACTGAGAGAGGAGAGGGCAATAAGGTAACGAGACAGATCACATTTTTCTTGAGGTTTTTCCTGTTTACCCATAAGATGCATGTTTTATGTGAAGGACACTTAAGACTCAGCCATCTTAAAGCTTGAAAGGGACATTTGCAACTCCACTTCATTCAGAATGAGGAATAATTTCCATGCTCTTATAAACTGGTATAAACATTAAGATCTCCCATATCCAGCATGTAGCTTTTTATCTTTTAGGGTATAATTTTGTTTTTCATGGAATTTGGCTGGTATTACCGTTCCTTGTAAAGAAAACATAGGGAAAAGAAACAGCATGCCAAACTATGGCAAGTACAGATTTAAATAATTTGTGAATAGTAAGAGGCAGATTGTAAACCTATAATTACACATCAAAAGCACTGAGGAGTCCTTCACTTTGTGAAAGATATTTTGATGTGTGGCTTTTATCTTTGGGAAGTGCTGGTGGGAGAAGGTGCTTTTATAGCTTAGCTTTTTTTCCTTAAGAGTTTTATTACTGAAAGGTCAGGGCCCATTCTAAGCTAATGGATGCTTGACCTTCCTATGGTTTGGGACTCAGGTAGCTTTTATGTATTTATATTTGGCAGGTAGTCTCTGAGGCCCCTCGCCGTGTTGCCCTGCCAGTGTCCAGGTTGACATACATTTGGGGCAATATCGCTCAGTGATTTTCCTTTTTCTTTTTTCTCTTTTCCCAGCTAGAAAAAAGAAAAAGCCATCTGAATATTAAATTGTTAAAAAATTTAGACTGAAGTCTGATAAAATGGTTAATTATATTTTGAGTGTCTATTAAAATTAGGGCATTGTTTTCTTATAAGTTTGTTGATTTTTTATCAGTTTGTTGGTTTTTAAGCCTTGTTGAGATTGATGATCTCTAAGTTCCAGATTCATTTGTTATAACAGTTCAATAACTGTGCAATGAAATGACCGTTTCAGCTTTATTTCATGCAGCGGTGTAATTAATATGCAAGACACCTTGGTTCCTGTAACTTTAGGACTGATGCATCCGTGCAAAAAAATCTTCTTCTTCTATTTTTCCATCATCAGCCACTGATACAATGGTTAACAGCTTCATTTGAGAGCTTTTTGTGTGTCTGTGACAACAAATCAAAATTTAACACACAACTCTCTGTCATTTAGTGTTTAGTTAGAGCACCAACGGGTTTGCCCTCCTAGCCCACTCCAATTTATGAATACCTCTGCCACAGCCTCACTGCCTTTAGATGCGCCACACTTCTTGAGACACTGTCTTCAATGAGCTTGATTGTCAAAGTCAGTTAATTTATTTCCACGTTTGAAAGTCTCATTAAAGCCTTGATGAGTTTAAGGATTGCCTGAGGTTTAAAGGCTCGTTTTACAGCCGAAGCTCAGTCTCTCTGTCTCTCCTGGCTGCAAAACAAAAAAGTAAATGAGCAATACAGTATAATCAATACAGAGCGTGCTCCCTCCTAAACACATTATGAAAGCATGCTTATTTATACATGTGTTTCTGAGAGGATGTAATGTTTTATAGCCCTTCTTTGTGCTTCCTTCTAGATTAGAACAGGAGTGGTAGGTGTGAGGATTGATTTGACCTTTTTATTACACGAGAAATATAAATCTCTTTGAATCGACTTTATTATCAAGTACAGAGGAAGGATTGTATCCTAATTTAGGCAGTTACATCACACCTACGTAGGTACCAATACAAACATGAGGCTACATGTTTGTGAGAAGGATCTATTTTAATAAATGCTGATAGTTGGGGTATATTTCCAGGAACTCTGTGCCTACTTCAGTTTGTAGTTACGACTGTGTATATCCTTAAGTGGAATTTTACAAGTACATTCCTGCGCAAACAATCTAATTTAGGGTTTACATTTTTTAGATAATCCAGACTTGGAATGAGTGCTGTTTGAAATATTGGATTCCTTTAAGGTAGCTGTTGTACACATATACAGTATTGTAAACACCACTGATGCAAAACAAAAAGAAATAGATATAATTCCCACTTTATTAAAATCTAGAACAAAAGGGGATGAGGTACACGACTGGTACATTGGATTACTTGTATACAAGCTGCTGTACATACAGTAGTGTGTTTAATTAGAAACAGTCAGCTAATGCTTCAAGGATATTGCTTGTTATTATGTTATTATAATCATTGGGGTTTAATGCTAATATTACTGGTGCTTCTGTTTAAGAGAACACAGTTTTAAGATAATCCAGGATACTCGTCTGTCCTGGGCTGAAGGCGGTAATACTTACTGATCGATATGCACACAGTTTAATTTTAAATTAAAATCATTTCCGCTCTCCAGTCATTGTTAACCTCTGATGTGGGGCATGATGGAGTCTGAGTGTTATTGTCCTATAAAGCCTCTATTGCAATAATTTATTCTCCCGTTTTGTGCTCTCAGTATTGTCTCTGAGGTGATCTGCCATTTCCCAGCATAACAGATATTTTAGTCACTCCACAGCTCAGAAAGGCCCATGACCTCCTAATGACTGACACCTTTGTCACACGCCTGTACAACTTGTACTAACAGCCAATCAAACATACTATGCTGCCTAGCACCTCAAATGAATAGATCATTTTCATTTCAAACTGACTATTAATCACAAACTGCAGTCACAGGGTTGGAGAGATTTGAGAGCAACAGATATTTAAATATATAGATGTACCCCTGGCAGACAAGAGAAAAAAAAACTCAAATGGAATAACAATGTCATTCCTCATTTTACCTTCATTGATGAGTAGGGTGCTGCAGTACATTTTGAGTGAAGGAACGTGGTTGGTCAATCACTGCTCAGATTAACAGCGTGTAAAAGTGATCTTTACGATGACAACTTTACACATAAATCCGCTTTCCTGATATGTAGTATACACACAAAGATTAGTAACAGTTACAAACAGGATCAAGCATCTAAAGCAATCATGTGAATTCCATCATGCTGGCTTGGGAGACATTGCCCGGGCAGCACTGTGTAGGAGTGGCCAGTGTTCTGGACTTGTAAGTTGTAGGTTGTGGGTTCACTACTATTATACCATTGCCAGTTATTCAGTGGCAATAGCTAGTCAGAAAGCACTTCTGGGTGGTCACCCTGCTCGCTTTAACCCACTGAATTGTACTTTAACTCAACATCTTCTTTTACGTTGATCTACAGTGCTTCATTCAAGGTTATCTCATACTTTTCTTTCCTTCCACCATCATGTACAAAATGTTGAAATCATGAAAAAGGAAAATATAGCTGCCAAATAAGCTACTAGTAAATAGTATTACTGATATTGTTTGTCAGGGCATCCCAGTGACTTACTGTAAGTCACTAAAAAGGAATTTGTAACTGCAGAAAATGTTGATTGACTAATGCAACAACATTTGAATCTGTCTGATTCCAGAAATAATGTAAGGCATTTGAGTTCAAAATGAACATGTTCACACCCAGCATTGATATGTGGTTTGATTTGAGCATTACTCTTAACCAAATTCCAGTACAGGTTTTTGCTCAGTATGAAGAAGAGGGATCTGTTCATTTTTCTTTAACCCATTCCTAGAGCCACAGCAGTGTTCATTTCAAGCCTTCATTGATTATCTACTGTGTACAGGACAATTCAGAATGACAAAAGAATTGAAGGTGCATTCCAGAGACTCAAGAGGCGACATATTTTTAGTTTTGGAGTCCACATATTTTTAGCTTCATCCTAATTTTTTTTTGAATTATGCTCTGCCACAGGGCACAGCTGTCCTGCAACTTTTAATCAAAAACGAAATAGAGGAACAAATTGGTGGTGTTCTGTCAAAGCACCATGATCTCTAACATCCGAGCGCTTGGGAGAGCACATCACGTCCCCATTTCATCATGTCTCACCCTAGGGGCTTCAAAATTCATAATAATATGGGATAACCTATCGCTTTCCTTCAAAAAGGTTTGAGTATTTTTTTTTCTTTTTCCTTATTCTGAATATTTAGTCTGACATTTCCTATCATAACTGTAGAATGCCATGAGGTTTCAAAAGTGAATTTTTCGAAAAATTAACCCTGGTGGCACAGTGACAACTGACTTTTCTAGAGCACGAAACATGCTGTTAGAGCTGAAATTATTTTATTGTTGTAACTGAGCTTTTTTGATCATTTAAATAATCAAACAGATCTTTTTAATAAGTCTTTGCAAACATTACAGTCTCGATGTGCATTATTAGAAATCATTAAGGCAGAGATTTGTGTGCCGTACCTGTAATGCACTAAAATGCTTCAAGAATTTCAGTGATTTCCTTTGTAATGTTTACTGAACACTGTCAGAAAAAAAGGAGATTGAGCAGCAAGTTTTTTTAAGGCTGTTGCTATCAGTGCAATAATCTGATTGGGTGAAGTTACTTATTGAAGAGATGAACTGTAAAGAGAAAAGCTGCTTAAATTGCTTTTGGAAATAAATACACCTTCCACTCTTCATCAAGCAGACTTATCCAACAGCGCAGAATCCAATGCAAAAGTCACAAAGATGGGTTTGATCGCTTTGCAACATCATTCTTTAAATACCCAAATTTCAGGTGCACCTTTTATATCATTGCTTGCTTTTTCACCGAGATGGAGCTCTTGAGCTGTGATCACTGCCACTGGTATGATGAGAAATGAAGGCTCTCAGTGAAGGTTTTTCAAAAGGCAACCATTTCCTGCTTAAACACAGAAAAGTAACATTGGTTTATTGCTGGGAGGCAGAGCCAGCTAACAAGTTTTTCTTCATAATTGAGGTTCTGAGTGTGAGGTCAATTGTGCACAAGGTACAGAAAAGATTTTTTTTCAATCATTTGTTAAAAAAATTGCAATGGAAACAAAATGTCAAAATAATAATATATTCCAAGATAGACCTCCACTGCTGGCAGTGTGATATAGACATTTGTCTTTGCAGTAAATTAAATATGGTAATTTGCTGTGGTCTATGTGTTTTTTAAAATATATTGCACTTAATTAAAACTGCTTTGCTAAAAAAATGAAATAATTGAGAACTAGAGTTAGATAATTCATTGATGCACTTGTGATAGGTTTTTGGTATATTTAATTTTCTCCTTATTAAAGAAGCAAACATTTGCATACTGTATATCCTGAGAGGGGTTTTAGGTTAATGTCTGAAATATGAATATCTGAAAAGGGGTTTTTGATTGTTCTAAATGTGCGAAAATTCATTCTGTGAATGAATATCTGTATTTACAGAATGTGCTCACATACTGTAGATCTCTACAATAGTTAGAATATTGTCTTGCTCACATTGTTATCTTCTCCCAGTGTGTAGCACTTGAAAGGTGTAACAAACTAGCTGTTGCTTTCCACCTGACTTTGATTGAGAAAAACATCCTTAGCTGCAATTTCAACTTTGTATAAGTGTTACTGATTGTTATTTTTTGTCAAGACAACTTTTAGAATGTAACCATTTTGCAGTAATTGGCTGTGCAGCTAATTTTTCACAGATTTAAAGTTGCCAAAGCAACATGTATTGAAGAATATTTTTTTCCTTGAAAGCTTAGCTGTGGATCCTATATGGATACAATTTAAAGTACACTATAATTTCCTATTATAATCTTTTTTCTGTACAGCATCTTTCACAGTACATTACCGCTAAGACTTGTACAATAAAATAAACAACAGAGCCAGGTTTTCCCAAACAGTAAATTAACCACAATTCCAATTATTCCCAATATGAGATCAATGCATAGTCTTGGAACACGGGAACAGAACAGAGTGAAAACTGAAAGCAGCCCAGAGTCCAAAGAACACAAATGGATGTGTACTGTAGGTATGTAGGGAGTTAACAGCTCACTGTTGCAGTTAGGAACCAAACCATTCAAGCCCTCAAAGGTGAGCAGAAGTATTTGAATCTTATTCTGAAATCCACAGGGAGCAGTATTCTGCTTTCCACTGCCACATTTGTGTCATTTACCTAACTTAACTATTCTTTTTTCCCCATGTGAGAGCACACAGCTCTAGGGTCAGTCAGCACTGGCATCTTCCAAGTGCCTGACCTTTCTTCTGTAGTGTTGCTGTTTCTCTGTAGGTGAAACTGAATAAGCTTCCCAGCTCTAACCCCAACCCCAACCACAAAACAAAGCACGTCTGCTTCTTTTACTTCTGTCATTGTGATAAAGAAATCTATACTGATAGGCATTGCAGTAGCCTCAGGCTTAGGTTTTTACCTCCCACAAAGACAAGAATTTGTGGAGAGGAAGAAAAAAATCTCCTGAGCACTTAAAATTTCTTAGCGACTCAATGGATTTTCTTTCTTTCTCTGTTTACCTCTGGGCTACAGGTTTGAAAGAACAAGGTTCTTATTTGTAAGTTTAGGATTTTACCCTTCTGCAAGGTCAGATTTGCTAGCTGGTTTGTGTCTCGTTGGTAGCTAAAGAGGAACTCTAAGGGAATTTTAAGAATTGCAGTGTGCTATAGTACGTTGCAGAGGACATGTACAGTACATACATTATGTGCTTATAATGACATTGGGTACAGTATGTGAGAGTTTACGAGCCTCAAAGAAACTGAAGATCCTGTTCTAAACCTTAGGAGCATCACAAATCCCTGACCTGCAAATCAAAAGGTTGAACTCCTCACCTGCATTCATGCAATATCTGTATTTTTGTAAAGAAAACATGCATACAGTAGATGGTTTACATCAGATTTAACCTAAACAAGTGTGGTTCGTTGTATCAATACAAACCTATATTGCAAAAGGTGACTGAAATGTTTAAGTTAAATTTGCTTGTGTGTGCTTAGAAGTAGCTGTGGAGGAGTAGCACTCATTCATACTTTCTAAAGTGCCGTCTATCTTGAATTGAAGTTTTCTTAAAGAACCTTTAACACTTTGAATGTTTGTGCAGCTCATGTAGGAGAACACAACATTCTGGTGAAAGAAGACCAATTTTATGAGGAATAGAAAACACTATTATTTGGATAAAAATAACATATGGGTGTATTTAAATTTCTAATGCTTTATTTTTTGGGGAGAAGGTGATATTCATGGAACCAGTGCGTTTGCTATTTTTTTTTCATAAACTCTTGAAAAGAGCCACATCAAAAATCAGTTAAGAGAATACTCATCCATTTCAATTTCTGAAACACTCATCTTCTTGTACTTAAACTTCTTTTAAGTGCTTCTTTTTATTGCTTCGGAATGTGCATGCTTTGATCAGAGGCATCCAAAGAAATGCTGTTTCCATCTGGGGCTCCTGGGAGGCCAGCAGCCCAGAACAAAGATGTCTGTTTACCTGTAAACATTGTGAGGCCTGGCCATCTGTTCACAGGGCATTCTTTGCACATGACTACCGCCTGCTCGGCCAAGTGTGCCCCACAGCTGTTTTGGAGAAGGAAAGGCGCCACAAGGGTCATGAATAAGACGACTTAAGGGTGTGTGGTCAGTCAGTTTCTTGAAAGAGAGTCTGAGGTGCTTTTTCAGGTGGTGATGAGCTGGATGTCTTTGTGGAAGCTTTTATTCTCTCTCTCTCTTTCCTTGACCTTCAGCACTGAGCACTACTGTAGTTCTCCTCCATTATGTGACTAATAGAAAGATACCCCTTATTTCAAGAGATTCATGGCGTATATCAAAGTAACCCCTCACCCGTTTTCATAACTATTACTTTCTGTGGTACTGGATGAGGTGTGTATCATTTATAACTTGCATTGTCAAATAAACAAATAAACAGATGTATGATGAGATGAGAAATTGATTGCATACTGTAGCAATCCACACAACGGTTTTACAGTACATACATTGTAGTGCAGTGAAATTGAATAAAATCCAGTCGACCTTGTTAATGGTTTATAATAGTAATTACGTGCGCATATGTACTAAAGGATCCATTTTGTAAAGCCATTTACAAATAGGAGAGGACCCACATCATCTGCCTTATCTTCGTCTGGACAGCAGGCCCACTCACTACACAGCACAGGTGAGGAAGTGAGACATTACTTCGCCATATGAGTGTGGGGGGGACTTGAAAGAAAGCCAGATGGAGGAAGCCCCTATGGTTGATGATAATGATAAGTTATCATTATTATTATATTTCAAGCAAGTGAGTCCGTATACAGCATGTGTGCAGTATTCCTCTATATCTGGAGAGTGTCTTCCACTCTAGGGCATTGGATTGTTCCATTTTAGGTCCAGCTGACCTCTTCAGTTCTTCACTGGGCTGATTATTTCTGTCTCTTGTGTTTTCAGCTTCATTACTCTAGTAAGTCTAATGATTTAGACTTATTCCCAAATCATATGGGAGGAGTATTACCATAAACTATGGGCCACTTAGTACTTATTATCCTCATGTAGTTATCTCTGGTTGTCTCTATGTGCAAGAAAATGATATCTTTCCTTGTCTCTGTGTATTTGATATTTTGTGTATGGATTTTTGTCAGGTTTCTATCATTTCTCATTACAGGTAAGTGTAGTAGAAATGAATACATATGATATCCTTTGGCGTTTAGTTCTAATCCTTGCCAAGAAGAGAGATCATTTCCAAACATGACAGTGTACCCAATTGTGCACTTCTCTCTGGCTTTCTTGTTTTGCTTTTCTTTCTGCTTAGGTTGTTTTTTTCTGGCTGCTTTTTTGGTACTTCGGGCACTCTTATCTGTGGTCCCTTCATTTTCTCACCTTACAATTTATCAGCATTTTATCTGCAATCTCAAATAAATAATTGTCTGCAAATTTAAGCCTTTTAGAGGCTTCACAGCAGAAGAGTCTGTCATTGAACGGAGTCCTTGCACAGAGCAGCGTTTCACAATGGAGTGGTGTTATCACCAGCGCAACAGTGTTTACAGTCTCCTTAGGGGAGCCAGGGAGAGGAATGGCAGTTTTATTTCCAGCTAAATCACTGTTCTGTAGCAAATCCTTTGAAATAATAGATAGCTGTCAAAGACAGAGATACCATGGAGCTTGGATGATGTAGCTGCCAATTAACAATCACCCATTTGATAACTCTGAAATGGCAGAGCCAGTATCCACTTTTATGTAGGGTACAATTTTTGTTGTTGTTGTTGTTGTTCTTTAAACAAGTGGCATTAGAGCCAGGACTGTTTCTGGGGCTGCTCGTGTCTGGAGTGGCAATGTCCCTGTCTTCTGTTTTTCTTCTGCTGAGTGCTGTTAGAGCAGAAATCATACAGGAGCAGCGTTACACAGCTTTTTCTCCAGGAATGCTTCTTTGAGCAGAAGGAATCCAAGGAAGATTGCAAATGAGAGGAGGCCATTCAGCCCATCTTACTTGCTTGACAGTTTATTTCTTAAATTAAACTAAAATTTGGTTCTGCTGCTTCTTGGAGGAGCCAAGATTTTGTTCCTGAACTGCCTAGCTGGGAAGCTGGGAAAAGAAGTTTCTCATGTTCCCGTATAGTTTGCAATGTGACACCATGTCCCTGAGTCTGACGTAGTCCCCTGAATTAGAATTTTGTTAACCTGGATAAAGTCTTTTCTCAAAATCCTCTGTTCTAGACTGAAGACATTTACATTAACTTGTCTGTACATGACAATGGGCCTGAAAAGCAGAGCAATATCGACAATGACCTATGTATATTCCACTAATGCTATTTTATGCGTGAAACTTTCTAGTGAATTACACAAGGTCTCACTTCATGAATTCACTACTGGCTTTTTTTTTAATTCAATGCCTTTATTGTTCTTAATATTCTTCTAATTTAATTGTAACTAGTAGTAACAGAAAACAGTGGTTCAGGTGGGTAGCTGTGTCAGCATGTGTAGGCTGCAAAGGAACAAGTAATAGGCTTATTCCACGCTGAATAGAGAAGAAAGAAAACACAATGTTTCGGCTGTGGAGCCTTCTTCAGGTGTGAGCAACCCGAGCAACCCCTCACACCTGAAGAAGGCTCCACAGCCGAAATGTTGTGTTTTCTCTCTTCTTTTTTCATCATGGAATCAACCTATTGTTCTGTAACAGAAAACAGACACATTTCTGGTTCAGTTTTGCCAGCCTCTTTCAGAAATTGTGTCATATCTGCAGTTCTCCAATTTGTGGTTATAACTCCTATGCTCAATGACAATTGGAAAATCATAGTTAAATGTTTCTGAATAACATCCCTCATTTCCCTGTGAAAATGCTGTTAGGTTGATTTATTAATTTTAAGCATCCCAGACACTGTAATCCTTCAAGGTCAGTTGTGGTATAACTCACTACTGTCATAGTTCCTTCTAACTGGGGCATGTTATTGACATCTTTTTGGGAAAAAATAACTATTCATTTAACATATTTTGCTACATATTTTCTCCTAGTATTAATGCCATATTATCATACAAGCTGGACATTTACAGTTAAGGTTTTTGAGTATTTGACTTTAGTTTTTAGCCTCTACAGCAATATTTTTTGGTCTCCCTCTTGACACTTTTTTCACTTTCCACTGTTGCGCAGTGTAATATTTTTCTAATTTTAACCTTAGGCCCTTTTACACAGTCTGTGGATTGTTTTCATCCTTGTGACTTTCTTTTTCTTAATTTCTCCATTAGTTTGTATCACTTTGTAGACAATATTTTTGTAGACATGTACAATTTTTTTGGGGATGAGCTTATTATGGCCCTTTATTTAATGCTTGGGAATATCCCCATCGTTCTTCTATTAAGCCTTTGTCAGTGTGTTCCCAGTTTGCAAACTCCACTTCATGTCCATGCTCTGTTTTTAGATTTAAAGTACTGTATAAATAACAAATGGTATATTAATCCCTGGTGTTGCATGTATTCCATTTATTTTGTCCCAGCTATTTTTAAAGATTAGATCAATTAGAGTGTCTTCCTCTTAACAAAGGTTAGGCAGCACTTACTGTACCTTCCATCTTCCACTCTCTAGCTTGCAGGATTTACCTGTTACCTCTCTTTGTGGAAAGAAATGGAAACATTTCATCCGCCTATTTTCTAACCACTTTATCCAGTACAGAGCTGTGTAGGAGCCACAGCCTGTCCCAGCAAGCAAAAGACACAAGGCAGGATACACCCCGAATGGGATGCCAGTCCATCGCAGGGCACACAAAGACATAAACACAGATCCGCAGACCCTCACGCCTGGGCCAAATATTCCCAGAAACCAATTAACTCTCCAGAACATGCAAACTCCATGCAGCTGGCACACCAGAAATCGAACTCAGGGCCTCAGAGCTTCAAGACAGCAACGCTAACCACTGAGCCACTGTGAAACCTCAAAATGGAACCCGTTAGGCTTAAAGAATGGTTACAAAAGAGAGGAGGTCATTCAGCCCAGCGAGACTGTTTGGTACTGTATTGTAGGGAACTGACCTCAGGATGATCTCATCCAGCTCTTTATGTCTTCCCTGTCATTTTCCTCCACCCTTGTTTCAGGTTCTCCAATGATGTCAGAGTTCCCAGGCAATGCAACAGCCCTGAGGTTTTCCTTACATACCTTATATTTGTAATATGGTGATATAAACATTTAAGAATCGTCTCACTTGATGTGTTATTTGATTTAAGTGTGTGTGCGTTTCAGAAGACATTTAGCAGTATTCAGAAAATATTTTTACAAAACTGGAGAGTGCTGTTAATGTCCTGTAAGTGCACTTTCATTTTGTAAAAAAAAGCAGAAGAATGGAAAAACATTCTGTTGTTCTTTTTTTATCATTTTGATATTTTTCTGATGTTTAGTGCCATACAAATTGCTCAAGTGAAACTGTACTTTTGCAGCCATTGTTCATTGCCCATTACAGATTAATGCTCTCTTTGGTATTTGTTGATTCATGACAGATGGCACTTTCTCTTCTTTTTTGTGCTGTTTTTGTTGAGGCATTGAGGGAGGCCATTTTCTCACTGGGAAGCCCTCTTTCTGAAGGGCTTTCAGAAAAGCTCTGTTTTCATCCCAATTGACTGTCTGGGCTACTGAAAAATTCCATTTGGAGTATCTTGTGGATCAGTGTTTTCTGTGAATCCCGTCTGAAGTCTGTCAGTACAGTAGTTAGCAAGCGATGGAAAACTATGCCACTAAAGGTTTGGAGAACCCAGATGAGAATAAAATAAATAATCGGACCAGCACTTAATATGTCATGTGCCATCGCTATGGTGGTACTCAGTGATCCTCTTGGAAGGGGTGGTGTGATCAGTAGTTAAAAATTCCCTGATTGTTGATACATTTCTTTTTTTTACCTGCAACTCTCACTCAGTCCCTACATCATTCCTCAAGAATCTTTTATCTTGGCTAATATTGTATTGCTTTGGCGAAAGATATTGTTCTGCCTTTTTCTTTAAACCACAAAATGAGAGCTACCTAACAATGCTTTTGTTAAAAAGGATAGGAGTTTATTTAATGGTATAAGCAGGGGATTTAAAGATTTACAGATTTTCCCAGTGCTTAAATAACATATTTTGGCCTTAAGGTTTTTGATTAATCATAAATCCTTATAAGTGGTAAATAAAAATAAGGCACCAATTTAATTATGATAATGCTTAACTAAGAAAAGGGCTTTACAGAAAATATGTATTAAAGTAATAAACAGAGCGAATATAAAAAGGATTTTTCTTTTTTTCATCCGATTAACACATCGTAGAAGATAAATTATAATCACAGTCTGATCTGCTTATAGCACAGAATTTTCTTTCTCTGAAAAGCTTTTTTTTTTCCCCTTGATGAAAATTAATTGAACTGGGCACTGACTACTTAGTGTGTATTCTGGCTTAAAGTAATATTACTGTTCCCAGGGATGTGGGTGCTACAGTATATCATGTGTTGCTTTATTTCAATGCTGGGAGGAGGTGCGGTGTGGCCAATGAAATTCTGCATCTCTGACTCGACACAAAAACCTTTGCTCTTCCTGTGTTGGAGAGACTTGGTTTGAAAGCATATCGGTGTGTGTGTTCCCTTTCCTGCTGCTGCTGTCCTCCCCTTTCGTCCTTCTGGTTTTTCAGTCTACCCCATGTTGAACACGTTTGTGCCTAACAGGGTGAATAATGTAGGTGTCTCTGGTACCTGATCCAATTAATACAGTACTGCTTATATGTGCTTCTCTGGAACATCATCAGATATATGCTATATAAATACATGTACATACTGTATGTACTTGTTATATGTACATTATGTCTATACTGTATATACTGTAAATGTGTTTGTTCTTTATATACTGTATACAGTATATATAAGTTTGTCCTTG
Source organism: Lepisosteus platostomus (assembly GCF_059453375.1). Classification (NCBI taxonomy): domain Eukaryota; kingdom Metazoa; phylum Chordata; class Actinopteri; order Semionotiformes; family Lepisosteidae; genus Lepisosteus; species Lepisosteus platostomus. The sequence goes on from NC_142620.1 coordinate 55,519,172, forward strand.
TAATGTTGAAAGTCATTGAGTACAAAACAAATTCAACTGTTATTCAGTCATCCACAACAGGAATATATTTTGCCCAGGGTTTATAGTCCTCTTTGAACTTAATGCATTTTTATGGTAAATTGATTCATTTATACGCAGTAGCCTTTAGGGAGTTTCTCTGGCTGTTTTGTGTATCAGATCTGCAGTAGATGGTGGAAAGGTACCTTCTTGACACCTGTGGTGCAGTTGTTGGTCCATGTGCTGGGGTGGGTGTGCCATGAGCCGTGCAGCTGGGGGCTGGGGAGAAGCTACTGTGTGAATCCCTGCACAGCACTGCCCTGGGACTGCAGCCTGTGGCCCTGCTACTACCCCATTTCACCACACTGATAGCTGTGTCTTTGGTGCCAAACACTGCACTGATCAAACACCTGTAGTGAATCATTGTCTCACTTGCTATGATATACAGTGTTTATTTTTCTTTCTATATTTTATTTGCAACCCACTATATCTGGCACGTTTCATTAATTAAGGGTATCAGCTTTGCTAAGAAACAAATTGGCACAAATAGCATTTACAGTAGCTGTTGTGCAGTAGTACCAGAAAACAATAAAAAAATGATAAAAACAATAGTAAGTGCTGTACATTATCCATCTACCCCTTTGTTTCATGAGCAGAGCTTTAAAAATAATCTGCCAGTAAGAAATACTGTATGTATTGGGATTTTAATTTGAAACCTCATCCAATTCTAATGATACATTCTGTCTGTGTACAATAAACTAAAATGTTTTTTTTAATCACATTTTTTTTTTACAATGGGAAGAAGCAGCTTTGTGTAAATTAAATGGGTTATTCCTAACTTCAGAATTTGTTGAGTGCAGAAGTTCAAATTGGTAACAAAAACCGTTTTCACAGCAAAAGCATTCCCTCGTGTCATTTTTTGCCATTCTTTTGAGAAAGTCAGTTCAAGGTTACTTCTTTAAACACGTATCGGAGTAGCTGCAGTAGCTGTGAATTGGATTTCTAAAAATTTGGCATGCCAAGTTAATAGCAGAGACCAGGGTGTTTCGTGGAGCCCTGAAAGGTCTTCACTTTAGTGCCTCTGGAGGTTTGAACTCATTTTACAGCTGATTAAATGGCTGATACTGTCTGTGCCCCATATCCCTTCATAGTCCCCTCCTCCCAAAAAACCTCCCATCATTTATTGGAAGAGGGATAGGGGGTGATCCCGTCTGCATGTAAACTAATGAACCATTTCTAATGACAACTGGTGTTCCTAGTGACGTGGGTGAATATGTTTTACCCTTTTTTCCTGCAGAAATGAAGCCTTAATTTGTCAAGAGCCCAGCCGTGGCTTTGAATCATACAAACACGCCTTAATTACATCAGTGAGAACTAATGGAGTGGCCGATAGTGAAGGTTATTACAGTAAATCTGAATTCTTATTTGTCAGTTTGGTAGGTGTATTGCCTCTGCACCCACACACACATGTGAGGCTTTGAGTTATTCCAGTTTTGATTCCTGTGAGGGAACCCAAACCTTTTTTTTGCATCTTCGACCCATATGCAGAAATCAGTTAAAAACTACATCCTTTATACAGTGTAGGAGAGTCATGGAAGAAATAAATCTAAATCTCCTTTTTAACCTTTGAAATTAACACTTCTTCTGAAAGAAAGGAATGAAATATTGAAATCCCCGATCCATAAATTCAAATTGAATCTAGTCTTGCCAAGCAAATGGCTGAATATAACAGTGACATCTTCGCATTAGGGCTGGTGATTTGGTATTTTGTGTTGCGCATCCACACTGTTTTATGAAGGCTAGAGTTTTTTTTATGAGCTTTTATTCCAAGAAAGAATAAAGATGGGACTGTGCTTTAATGAAATTGTTCTCCTTCCATAACCCCATCCCATGGAAATAAATACACTTGTGAAAAAAAAATTCTCCCTGAGCTGTCCAGGAAAAAAAATACTAAAAGAAGAAGCATTAGCAGAGGGGATGTTGTCTCAGGGTGTAAGCTTGTCATCATTAACACAGCAGGTCTTTTCTACAGCCTACCACGTCTGTGGAAATGCAATATTTTAAAAAGCCTGGTGAATAGGGAAGAGGGAAACATAATGTTTGGCATATAAAAGAGCAAGCAGCATCACCCTGAACAAAGAAAGCCTTTCAGTATTATTATAAGACAACTATGTCAATTTTTCATTTAAAACATGAGTGATTTTATTCCAGATCCAAGCCTGTGAAATGCAGCTGTGTCTTTCATTAGAAGACGCACATACACTTTCTGCAAGGAGTTATGTGTTTAATTTGGCCTTTTCCAAGAAGTTTTCTCGCAGGAGAAGAAATAACGAAGATAATTTGTTTACTCCCGCACACATTTCTATTTATTAATTTCATATTCCTTATGCAGTGTACATTTAAAAACACTAATCTTCCTCTGTGATGAATGTTATTTTCTACTTACAGTAGCTGAATTAATAATATCAAAGAAGACAGCTTCTTTGTTTAACAGAGACATCCTGCAGAGAGCAGTATCAGTCAGTTCTGTAACAGTCCCAGCTATTATACTTTTAGTTCTGAAAGACAAAAAAACATCATAAACAAAGGTCTGGATAGATCAGTTAGGTTTTTCAGTGGGTTGATCATTAAGGCTCCTACACAAACAAGACAAAGTGTGTCTGGATGTGTTTACCTGTGTGTCTGGCCTCTGATTTATCATGACATCCTACAGTACCCGCTCTGCAGACAGCTAGTTTTAATGGTATAGGCTCATATCTCGATTAGTTTGGTCAATTGCTAGCGATCACTGTTGTTGACAGTAAACTTTGAACGTATTAAGACCACATGTGGACCAGGACAAGCAAATAATGTCTTGTCTGTTTCTGCATTCTTGCTTCTTTGTCTGTGTGTGTGCAGTGTATTCTACTGTATATTGTATGTTTTAAATATTTAGCTGTTAAAGATCTCTTCCAGGATATACAGTAGATAAATGCTACTTTCTGTAAAGAAGAATAATTAAACACGCCTGACACCGATAACAAGTACTGTACATTGCTGGTAAAGCAGTATTAATAAATTAATACTGAACAGTAAGGTTTATAAAGCACATGTCTGTTTATAGTGTTTAATAATAATGTACTGTCTTTCTCTGTGTGTAACCAGTGTTTCTGGGAAAGATTGTTTACTTATCAGTGTGTTTTAGACAATGTCTCTAATTCTGCTGTTCCTTTACTTGTGCCCTAGAATTTCACCCCCAGATTCATAAAGCTTGATTAGCCTGCAGTAAATCCACAGCTGGGAGATTTCCTCCAGCTGCTGGCTAATGACACTACTGTTTCTACGACATTGTTCAGACTTGTCCTGGGTGATTTGTGTCCTGTATTTATTCTTCTTCTGTCCTAGCTGAGCATTAAAGAATATAGGTAAGCCATTAAATGTCTTTAAAATAGGTTCCCATTCGCCCTGTGTCATCATGTCTGTTTCCCTCTGCAGGCAGCCTGTTTAAAGATATAGCTATATAATTGCATTTTAAGGCAGGAGGTTATTAACAACAATGTTATGAGGTTGTGAGATTCAGCAGTGTTCCATAAATAGGAGTAATGTTTCAACACACCATCATGCAGATCACTTCTTAGCAGAACTCTTCCACAACCTGGTCTCTAATTTAATAAAACTTTACTTGGCACAATTAAAGAACTGACAATTATGAATTATAGGCTGTACACAAGAATGGACTTGAGAATCTGCATGCTTGATTACATCTTAATGCCAAGTCTGCTCTCATTCCTCTACATCTTCACCTCACTTTACTTGTCCTTAGATGAACCCCCAGAAAATTAACTGCCCACCTGATGACAGGCACTACTTGGGTACAAGAGTGAAATGACCATGTACTTGGGTTGAAACAAGTGCTTAGAAGAATATTGTTTTCATGTGCATGTGTCAATACTACTAAGGCTGTACAATAATCACAACACTGTGCTAAGTCTGTGCTTGCGTTCCAATTGATCCCTGAAGACACTGCAGGATCTTTGAAGTTTTGACTTGAAAGAGCCTATTTGAATACTCAAGGAAAAGGGTACAGAGTCGCTCTCTAAGCGCTGATCATAGACAGATTAATGAACAAGAACCACAGCCTCCACTGTAAGATCAGTGAGAAGTGGCTGCGTTGTTTCTTAGGTATCATATCTGTGAAAAAGCGCTGAAGCAGTTCTCATTGTCGTTTACACATTTGTATGCCAGAAGGGTTTGAAATCAGTATTCTAGCTCAAGACTAAAAACTATAAAGTTTCTTAAAACTTTTGACGTACATATTTTACATAAAAGACAAAGAAGACTGTTTTATTTTTTTCCTGAACTGAACCCATCTGTTTATATATTCAGTATAGAAAGTACAATATATATTGGTAAATCAGAGCCATTGTGCTGGCTGTGAACATTAGTTTTGTGAAATTTATAAATGTGTTTTTTTATGTTCTCCTCTAGTGTCTGCCCAGATCTTAAAGGCCAGCCTGGACACCATGGAACGCCAGATCCAGCGCCTGGAGAATGATATCCAAAATTTCCCCAAGTCGGATGACGAGCAGGATAAGTTTGTGGAAAAGATGTCTATATCCTTTCAGAAATTTAGCTCCTTTGTGTTGTGGTCAGGAAGCCATTCGTGGCTGATGGTATTTTAATATTCCTATCTTTTGCCTTCCTTCTCTAAATCACAGACAGTTCAGTCCTGAAGCTGTTGATACTGCACTTTCATGCAGTCTTCCCCTGTGGCTCATTGTGTGGGTTCTCTCCCCACAGTGTGTGTTAGCCTAGAGTGGTTTAACAGTCTAACCTACCGCAGGCCTGACTGGAAGCTTCCTTTGGTAAATCAATTCTCATTGTTCTTCCCTCATTTGGATTACAAGTAATTTATCCACTTACAGTGAAGGAAAACCATTTGATTATTTGAGCAAATGAATTTCTGGTGAAAAGGGGCACTGTATCTGCAGTGCAGATTGGAAATAACTGTGATACCTCTAACTATATTGTGTTCATTAGGGCATGATAGAAGTAATAAGCTGTTTAGATACTGAATGTTATGAAACAAAGGATGACATGTAACCCAGTTTAAACAAGTTTTGCATAGCAAAGAGAAGCATGGTGGGGGCAATACTAGATATGCAGTGGGATTTTGCATTATTATTTAATTTAATTAGAATTAGTTATTTATTTGACTGATGCTATTATAAAAAAGGGATTTACATTTGTACTGTACCCTTTTATTATAGCTGGCTGTTTTACCAGTGCAGTCTGAGTGAAGTACTGTGCTTCAGGGTACTATATCAGTGTCCCACCTGAGATTTGAACCTGTAACCTTCCAGTCCAAGTCTTCTTCAAAATAGTGCCCAGGTGACTTGAAGTGGATGAAGTGATGATGCAGGGGGCTCTGTGGGAGAACTGTGTCCTAGAACAGGGTTTGAATATAAGAGAATAATGAGGAAGGGCAAGTTCTGCAGATGTATCATAATTTGGACAGAATTGTCAAGAGTTTCTCAAGGATGAGGTAGACCAAAGATTGAGGGATTGTCACACCAAGGGTCTTTGTAGAGGAGGAGGCAGAGATATGTTAGGAAAACAAAGAGAGGAAATGAGAACTTAAGAGGGGAATGTAAAGGAAAAAGAGGACGAGACCTAGAGCCCATCAGTGGGGAACACGTTTCATAACAAAGTGAAAAGAAGGGGTCAGACCTTGAAATATGTAGTCATGACAAAGAGCTGGGAAAGGAGGAGAATCTGACATTTCGTGATCACTCAAAGGATGCGGGGTCATGTTCAGTTCTCTGGGCCCTAGTCCAGGTGCAGAAACTACTGTACAGTATGCTGTTGGAGGTCAAGAGAGAGCTGTGAAGGAGCATGGGGTAAGTGAAGTGAGTAAAGATTCCCTGACAAAGAGCAGGAAAAGAAAATGTATGGGAAGAGGGACACGCAAGGCATGTTCAGTGATGGAGTTCAGTAAAAATAATGTTGCATTGAAAGTATTCATACTACTGTGTTAGACTTAGCCTTTCACTAGTTGAAAACATGCAGTTTACCTTTAGAATTTTAGGAGACATCCAATTCCTTTAGAGCTTGTTTTCAATGTCTTATGAGTTTCCTTCCATTATGAATCACTCCAGGCTTTTGTGTAGCTTTCCATTTCTTCCATATATTGGAAATGGATATTGTTTTTCTGGGATTTAAATGGGCTCATTTACAGTATATTGCAATCTAAAACACATCTTTCTTCCCACAAGAAATGTCCTGGTACCCTCATGAGCTGCGATGAAATGTATATTTATCTATGTATATGTCTATTGATGATCACCATCAAGCTTTGTTCCTCTTAGACATAAGGAAACAGAGTTGAGAAAAACATAACCAAAGAAACAAGTAGCCAACTCAAATATACACCTGAGATTGAGAATAACAGCGACACTTTAATGCTGCACAGCAGCTGTAATTGGCTGCTTTTTCTGGTGTGAGCTAGTACCATTATTACTAAATTTAAGAATAATTAATTTCAATATGACATCTGTAGTAATTAAATATAAATATAGAAATATTCCTTATGTTAATTGGTAATTAATCAGCATTCTTTCTTTAATCAACTGTTTACATTTAGGATATATTACCAGTTTAGTTGAATGTTTTACATGGTATTAGATAAAGACACCAAACACAAACAAGCAAGAAATTGTATTACTTGTGAAGTTAAAAAACAAACACAAGGTTAATAAACTCACACCAGCTTTGATTTTCCAAGAACCCAGGCAGGATAAGATCTTTCTTGTTCTTATTAGATACAGTGGAGTTGGCTTTGATTTATGTATTGCTTTAACAGACCCATAGAAAACTTGTCCTCAAGTAAGAAAGGAAATAAATAGACGTAGATATACTGAAACAATACCTTTGTTCATTCCCTGGGCGTTGTCTCAAGGGGAATGTAAAGCTTCCTCTCCCTTTTGGAGATTCAAAGCCATTTCTTGGTTTGGCTAAACTGGCATTAAAGGGAATGATGACTGATTTGCCCCTCTGTTGGTAGGGAATCATCCCAGATTTGCTTCAGAAATGGACAAAAATTAAGTGATGAAAGGTTGAAACAAAAGATTTTTTGGCACCTTTATTATCAAGTAGTCATGCCTCAATTTTTAGGACTAGCCACTTTGTCCTACATTTGGGTGACAGGGACGGACACCCATATCTGGCTCGGTCGAGCTCCACCATCTAGAGTTGATGGAGTTGGCATTGTTGTCTACCCAGAAAGAAGCTATCAGTTTTCCATTGCCTTTGTGGTGACTGTAATCGATGCAGAGCTCCTGAGAGTGATTGAAATGGGGGAAGGGTGGGTGTGTGGGCAATAATTTTGTCCCACGATCTTTCTCTGGTTCCCCTCTCAGACATTTTTTGTTTGCCCTGTCATTTTGACCTGTGCCTGAACCCTAACAGAAGCATTTAAATGAAGCAACCAATCTTTCCTTCTGTAAGTTAGAATGAATAGGGCAATCTGGAACTCATGGTATTTTGAATGCGTTGGGAATCAATTCAAATGATTGGGTACCATAGATCGTCTTTGGGCCTTCTGAATAAAAGATGATTATGTGTTTATTGTATGTTTGGATGTCATTCAAGCACAAGTCGTTCTGTGCATGCAAACAGAAATTGACTCCAGTTTTTGTACTCTTGAGGAGAAGGGAGTTTGTAATTTAATTTTCTTAGATCTGTTTCAAACTGTATGTTTAAAGTCTGTTTTTATTGTTTTAGGTAGTTGGTAAGAATAAAACAGTAGTTGTCAAGACTAAGATGTGCCTGTAAGAAAGAAAATAAAAATTATAGTTTATTTAGCTTAGCAGACCAAGACCTACAAATTTTGAAATTCTGCCATTAACATCCCCCAGAAAAATGCTGTGATATACCAACTTGCTGTGAAGTGTTCTGGGATGGTGCATATCATAAAACACATTCCGTTCCAAACGCTTGATTGAGAAACTGTATTTTGAAATTGATATAAAAGTTGCTAAAATATATGGGGTATAAGCTAACAGCAATTGTGCACTTTGCTAATCAATTACTATCATTTTTATGTGGTCAGTGTGTGTGACTATGTAACCCATCTCTAACTATCTCTAATTGCTTTCTGATCTTAAAATATTGTCCAACTAGATATGTTTTCCTTTTGTGGTTCCAGTCTGATTTCAGGTTCAGGTATTCAATGCATTTATCACAGTATTTTCTCTTTTGGAAGTGAAGTCTATAACCATACAGTACCAGTAAGACTTCCTTGCAATTGCTTGTGATATGAAAAGTCCTTCTCAAGAAGATTATACTGATCATGTTTCTTCCTATTGGGATAATACATGCGAATTATTGTAAAGGGTGTTCCTTCAGTAGTTTAGCCAACAATTTTTTACAGAAATAATGGGCTTTTAAATGAAATATGAACCATAACAGACCCTTAGATGTCTTTTGATAGTTGGTCTTATGAGATTTAGAACTTTAGAACAAGCAATGGCACGTACTGTATAAGGGAGGAGCTGGGAGAAAGGATAGAGGAGGCACTTGATGGCCTTACTATGGGATAATGGATTAATTGGTTTGTCCAATCAAGCTGCAGCTACTGCTGGAAATACCATAATTCATCCTTTGATATCCATCTCTTGCTGTTCCCAGTGGTCTGGTAAACACTCGGGGACTCTGTAGTGCTCCACAAGACACTTAACAAAATGCCCCTCTGCCATTTAGAATGAATACCCTGTCTTTGGTTGATCCCAGGCTTTGCTTGATATTGGTTCAGAATTACCTTCTGAGTGACTTGGGTTTAAAGTTTTTATTTTGATGGAAAAAAAAAATATTTGGTCGTTCCCGGGGGATCTGAATGGGTTCAGACACAGAATGGGATCTTGCAGTGCCGGAGTATAGGGGCAGGACGTCAAGCTTCATAATTACCTCTAATGAAATGGTGAGGTGTCTGCTGTTCAGGGCAGTGAGAGGCTGGAACTAATCCCTGGAGATGTTGGACCTCTGCCTAGATAGAAGTGCAAAAAGAAAGACAGCCTTTTCCTGCTGACAGGAAATCTGTATAAACTGGGCACATGACTGATTTTTATTTAAGTTTCAGCTTGTTCCTTTTCTTTTTTCCCACCTTTGAATCATGACAGAGAAAAATTGTAAAGGTAAGCAGATGAGATGTGTATATTTCAGAAACTACAATGAATGTTTATTCTCATTGTTGCTGAAAACCACAGTGTGATTGCAAGGAGATAAGATCAGTGTAATTTTTACATGCTTCTTGGTTTCAAAATGTTATTATCCTTCTTATTATTATGTTTACTTCGTGGTGCATATGCTCATATTGGTTATAAAGCAATACTGATAACTTTTTGATCTTTTGAAGTCTGTAAATGGAAAGATGGAAAGACAGTTTGTGAATCAGGATTTTCCTTGCACCTGGTAAATGAAAAAGATCAAAACAGGTGAAGGAAATGATTGTGAGCTGGAGGGAGATTGGTTGGAAAACTGTCAGGAAACCAGCAGAGAAAGAGGAATGGTCATGATAGCAAAAACATCTCGGGGAAGGGGAGGCTAGGAAGCAGTGCAATGAGTTACCATGCAAATTTATAATTGACCATTTCATTAAAAAACTGTCGAACGCTTTCAGCCACCATAATAGACATGCATGCTGATTATTTTTCATTTTATGCAAAAATTCATTTCTTGACCTTTTTAATTTGTTACAATTCAAATTTCTCCCCTCTCTGACTTGCATCTTAATTGTATGAAGTGTAGAGTACCGGCTCTCTCTTAGGAAGTGTATGTGTGTGTCAATGTTACGAGCTGAGGAAGGCTATGTTTAGGACACTGAAACCCAAATGCATCAGCTGTAGCACTGTACCTCAGTGGATAAATTAAGGGCATCTGCCTTGGTGAGAGGCCGTGGCTTGGAAACGAAAACTGAATGGCTACTAAATAATTGGAACTCTGTAGTTCACCAGGATTTTAGAGTCAACTCACTTAGTGCAGCTGATAAAAAATCAAAAGGAAGATCCCATGGCTCCAGAGCTGCTCCTCCAGGGAGATGTCTTTCCTGGAGTTCAGGATGCCACACTCAGGCTAGGCTGGGGGTCACTGGCTGCTGGCCCTCTTGTGTCCCCTGAGATGGAGGTGGGGTAGGTTTTTCAGAGGGATCCTTGGCCTCCAGTGTAAAAAGGGCTATTGCTCTTAGGACTGGGCGATGTCAATAAATGACATTCTTGCCCTTCATCTAACTCCTGTTTCTTTCCTGATCCCAGCGTGAAAAGAATGCATGATCTTTGCACTGTGTACCTCTGAGGATGAGTATGTCTCCGAGTGTCTCTGTGTCTCCATTGGGTTCATCTCAAGATAGAGAGGGCTGGCAGAGTCAGAATGGATTTGAAAACTGTTGCTGGTTTCAAATTGAAGTGGTAAAAGAGAGGGGAAATTATTATTCACATAATAAAGCGAGACAAATGCATAAAAACATGTCTTGCTAATTTTTCTGTGTTCCAGCCAGATTCAGAAGTCTTGTGAAAAACTGTGTTCCAAAAGAGAAAAACAATAACAGCACAAACTTCTTGTGAAAATGTAACAAAAACAACATACATTACAGGGATCTTGCTCTGTTCAAAGTATTTTTTATTTCTGTCATATTAATATTTTTTATAAGCATTTGCTCTGCTGTACCCATTAAAAAACAGTCTAAAAAACTATAAACCTTTAGCAGAATGGCCAGGACAGCACTGCTGTTGACAGAGATATGAATTAACATGAGCACTGACAGAATCTGTAATTGAACAGTAAGCAAATACCTGGACGCTTGAGATAAAATGAGAAAAAAAGATAAATTGAAAAATATAATAAAATGAACTCCTGTCCTTTGCAAATGCTACATTCTCTTTTTTTTCTTTTTGAATAAAAATACCTTTTAGAAATCAGGTGGGAGAGATTATTGCAGGAGCAGCTCCTCCAGTATCAGCTCCTTCACTCCCCCATCCCAATTTCCTTTCAAAAGCTTCCTGGCTTTTTCAAATGCAATTCACTGTTTCCAAAGCAAACTGAGTGGTGAATTAATAATTATTTACTGCACACACAGCCCCCAAGCCTTTTAATTAACTAGGACTTTTATTTTTAAAAAAGGGAGAGAATGGGATTTATTGAGTGGACTGATAGTTCTGTCCATATCTCTTTTTCCTTTCCACAGCTACAATGCCTAACCCAATTTTATTCATCTGGTTGCATCTGTCTAGATTACCATTGTTCAGGAACAATAACCAGGTCTAATTTACCCTGTGTAGCATGAGGCATTAATATTTTAATTAATGAGCTATGAATATATTTCAACAGAGGGTAAGTAAATAATGCTCATCAACAGTCTTTTTGCTGATGACTGTTAATGTTGTTGGAGTACAGTGTATCAGGAAATGTATCCGGCAAAATGTGCTATGTGTGCTGGTGTTTTGCATGTTCTGAATGCCTGTGATGTTACAACAGGTATCTGAATGAGGAACAGGATCTGAGTGGAGTGTGGGTCTCCACATAATGAATAATCATCTAATGAGTAATTACAAGAATATAAACAATCAAACAACAACAACAACCACAACAACAACAATATAAAAGATTTTATACAGGACCTAAGGCAGGTGAAGCTAACAAATGTTCCTGAATGGAACTTTCTGACAACCTTTTTGTTGGCTTTGTTTTTACATAATTCACTTCTTGTTTGTGCTACTCTGACTCATTTTAGAGGCAGCGTGTCCCATAACCCTACTGCATAGGAATATCACGACTGAACAACCAATTGTCACTGGAGCAGCACAGAAATCTGACTTCCTGGTCCATTGGGAGGTCTGGAAGCCGTATTTGAATTATAACTGTGTGCTGTTTTTGCATATGATAAAAAAAACCTACTGCAGAAGAAAAAGGAATTCTATTCTATTCTATCTTACCTTAACCATGTATGTAAAGAGGTATGGCATTAACCTAGTGATTATAGTGATTATAATTTTCTCTTTTTCATTTACTTTAAGAGGTTGAATTTGTTATATTGGACCTGCTCCCCCGAAAATCTCATCTATAGAGTTTGTTTTAATAGACGCAGAAGTACTGAATTCTTTTAAATGTCTGATTTTCCCAGTTTTCTCCATTTGTATTTGCAACTCTCTCAGGAAGTTGCTCCTGAAATGCCAGGTGCATTTTAATGTTAGCAAAAGACACAGAAAGATTATGGACTTTTTGTGAATCTGTCATTTTAAATCTGTCAAAAACAATACAACACCCCTCTCTACTACCAGTGGTGTCCGCTGCGGGGTTTCATGGGTGAATACATGGTTATACTATACATGGAGTATAAAACCAAATTTCAATTTACTGTACAGTGTCTATAGGGAACACAAACATAAATTAAAATCTGAAGTCTATGTGGAAGCACCAGACTTTCTCTAGGTGGATGCAAAGAACCTAAACTAAAACTTAAACTAAAAACACAGCGATCACAAAGCAAAGAAATAGAAGAAGTAAAATTTGAAAGTTTGGTAGAGATAAGACCCCTGCAGACTTTTCACACCGCAGAATGGAAAATTCAATACAGTCACTTTTCATACGAGTTTAGAAATTCTAGCGTTCAACTATCCCAAAACCGAGGAGAAAAGAAGAATTATAGAGCTTAACAAATTTAAATAAGGAAGTATGTTCATTTTTAAATGTTGTAGCATTAGCTTGAAGAGAATTGCATGAAGAATGGAATGATCAGTTGTAGGCTGGCTTTCTCAATTGTATAATTTAATGACAGTAATGCAGCCTTTGACCAGTTCATTTTTCTCAGTAATAGAGCACTGAAATAATAAAAATTAGATAGAAGATGAGTCAGGGATTCTGAGACATTGTCTAAATATAACAGTATCTCACCATCATATTGCGATATACTGTAGAGTACCATATTCAAGCAAAAAAAGAACACCTGCTTTGTTTTTGAATACATGATCACAACAGCACAAAAATAATAACAAAATGGGAAGACAACAAAATTTAAAGGTTTTGTTACTCCACACCACCTTCCTTTCGTATATTGGTTTCATGGTTTAAGGGGTTGTAGATGGGATAAAAATTAAAACATTCTGTTTCTGTTACTTTCAATTATCCTGATTTCTTTTATCATTTGGAGATGTGGAAAATCTGATGGTAACAAGGGACAATGTCTTGAAGGTTGGAATGAATGAAAAAATATTTTTCAGGTGCAATCAGATCACAGACGAAGAGAAAATTAAACATTTTCTAATTTAAAACTTAATCAAAACTGTGGCAGTTCCTGAGTGGTGCTGATCTCTGCCAAAGCACAGAGCAAGTGTCCCGATTAGTGTCTGGGTCTGAGGGGCAGCAGTGGGTCTGCTGCCTGTTAACTGGGTCTGATCCCTTAAGCCCCTCATCCTGCATGCAGCTGCCTCTGTCTCTTGTATGTTTTCAAGAGATATTTAGGAAGGAGGTGCTGATTTGTGATGCAGATCCTGTGACTTACTGTAGCTTGCCAAGATGTGCCAAGAGTTACCAGCCCTCCTTCTGTGGTAGGGAAGCTGGTCAGAGCAAGCAGAGGGCAGCCAGAAAATAGAGCCTCTAAAATAGCTTCTATCTTTGAAGGTCTTTACTAGCTTGTATAATCCTATCCGTTTGCGTACTATGTGCTCTTTCTCAAAGTATTTATCAAGAATATTATTAAAAACTTTTTACATTTTAGATTATACAGTTTACATGCAGTAAGAATAGCTACAGGAACTCAGTTGTGAGTGTCCAGTCTTTCCCTTCAGTGATAAATTGGACTGTGTCAGTAGCAGAGAAATAGAAGTAAATATGAAAGTTTGGTACAGATACGACCCCTGCACACCTTTCACACTACAGAATAGGAAATTTAAAACACTTCCCCTTTTTATATATTATTTTAAAACTTCTAGCATTCAGCTATCCCTATAAGTACTGTAAGTCAGAAGTGCTACAGGTTCAAATCTTACAATTACTAAACCCCTATCCATTAAAAAAAAAAAAGCCAAATGGATTCTGAGAGTTTATCTCCTCATTCTGTATTTAATTAGCACTGCAAAAAATAATATTATGTATATGTGTGTGTGGGTGCTGAGTTGATTTTGTTGAACATTCTTTGTTTGGATGCTCTTAGCATGTTCTTGGCTAGTGCCTTTCCTGTTAAGGATGCAAACTGGGGATGTGGTCAGTCACCCTGTTCCTTCACCATGTGTTTGAGGGCTTGTTGCTGTAGAGAAATGCCACGGTTTGGCTGAAATGAAAACTAGAGAACCCATCTGCTTCAGTGGATTTGAAATAGTTCTTGTTGCTCTGAGATGGTTACTGGGGATATTGACCTCTCCATGTGGGGCAACATCTGCAGAAGAAGGCTCTCATCTTCAGCCTGAAGAGGTGAGCACAATAGACTTGCATCTGAGTGTCAATTTACACTTAGCTAGCAACCCAAAAGAATAGACACTTTCACAGAGTTTTTCCATGGGCCGTTTGTTCCTGAATCTATGGAAAGGCTTCAGGACTTGAGCAGAACTCTCTGAGACATCTACATTTCTTCTTTCAAAACTAACTAGTTATTGGTGGAAAGTATGATTAGGAATATCCAGTTATCTTTTTTATGTTACATGCATGTTATTTATCAGTTTGAATGGGTGTTAACATTAGAATCTGCCTTTGACTTTCCATCACCTAATCAATGATTCTGTAAAATGTTGTCTCATGAAACATTCTTTTTGGTGATTTTGCATGGTTTGCATTGTAGAGTTTTTCTTGGTCACTACAGTTCATTTTGTAAATGGTTCATTTTTATTTATTACAATATTTCTTGTACCTCAATAGGGGGCTTTTTAAATTGCCGGCAAAAATAATTTGATCTTCCACACATACCGTTTAATTTAACCATTTAAACTAATACAGGTGTTTATTTAAAAAAAAAAATCAGTTTGGAACTAAGGAAATGAGCAAAAAACGAGAGATTTAAATTCTGCTGCATTTATTCCTGGTTATAGTGTATGTGTTGTTGAAATTACCATAGCCAACTAAACTACAGCTGATATACCAATTATTTCTACAATAGAAAATAGGCATGTACTTAATGTTGGCCAGTAATGTGCAAAAGGAAATAGTGACATTTATTCTTCTGCAGACAATAGATTGTTCACCAGTGGCAACATATATTTTAGTTTATTGCAAATAACCACTTCTGTGTGTTGTGGAAGGTACCTGGGAGAATTTGTTGATATAAAGGTTTTCATATCATTGCAGATGTTTAGGTAGCACCAAATGAACACAGGTCTAAAATGTAAATCAAATTAATGTTAGAACGTTTGCTACATATCTTAATGTTATTCCTTCCACTGACATCATCTAGAGGAAAAGATTTATATTCCTCAGGACCTGATGAGCTCTGCCCTCTAGTTTCTGTGTCTTGTCCTGCTCCATTTCTGGCAAGCTCAGAGACCTGCTTGTGAGTGCAGGTATCTTCTAGCTGCCTCTCATGCTATCTCTTCATATATGAGCTTAGACATGCAATTACTTGGATTTATTGACTGCTTTCACCCACTTTACACTAATTAGATTGTTCATTATGTAAATATAGTAAGCCAATTATCTCAGAATTGGAAATTGATTCTTAGGTGTGCTATATGTGTTCAGCTGCTTTCTTGGGAAGTCTTGCACATGCTTATTGAAAGAGTAGAGCATTGCTCTGATAATGAAAGAGGGTGAATTTTAAAACAGGCAAAGTTAGTGTTTGGTTTATCCAGCTCAGAAAGAGAGGATCATTGCAATGAAATGGAAATCTAATTAAAGTGAATAATTGACAGCAAGAAACACTAACAGTTACAAACTGCAATCCAGCGTTAATCAGCAGGGTGTTATTTATTAAGAAAATTAGTTCCATCAATCACATAGAGGTGACTGTGGCAAATATATCCTAACAGAATACATCCTTTCATTCCTGGAGACTTGAGGAAAATACACGATACACACTTCTGGGATGACATGAACATGGTAGAACATGTTTAAGGGGGCCTATATCTTAACAAAATCAATTGTGTCTCTAAATAAAGTGATAAAAACAACAGCAAGGTTACACAGCATATCTCTTTCAAACTGCTATCTGGTTAAAGAAGGAGTGAGATTTGTCTGTATCGACAAGGTACCCCTGTAATTCTTGAAGCTGAAGTGCATGTTTATACATGAGTATGTCTGTTGATGTTCTCTCTCTAGTTTTCACATCATGGCTAATAAGTAGAAGGTGAAGATTAGCCAACTGGGGTTTCAACATTCAAGGATATATTTTCTTTAGACTCTGTGGGCTACCTGTCTAAAAATCTCCAATTGATTAATTATTCATCTTTTATATATTACTTGTAAATGGTAAAAATACTAACTATTGATCCACCTAAAGCGTGAAGGGGGACCTTGAGGCAAAGTTACTTTGTCTTTGTAATATAGTATAGTATAAATAATCATTTAAATGTGTAGTATAGATTAAAGGGCAGCACAGTGGCTTAGTGGTTGGCATTGCTGCCTTGCAGCACTGGAGCCCTGAGTTCAGTTCCTGCAGTGGTATCTGTGTGAAGTTTGTGTGTCCTTCCTGTGTTCCCATGGCTTTCCTAAAGGGGTTGGTTTCCTCCCTTAGTTCAAAGACATGCTGGAGGTTAACTGGCTTCTGGGTAAAATCGCCCTTTTCTGAGTGAGTGCCTGTTTGTGTCTGTGTCTGCCCTGCGATTGACGGGCATCCTGTCCAGGGTGTGTCCTGCCTTGCTCCCATTGCTTGCTGGGATAGGCTCTGGCTCCCCCGCAGTATTGAATAAAGCAGTTAGGGAATAGAAGGACGGGTGTACAGTAGATTAATGTTATATCATCAGGCTGTTTTCTTTTGTTTGTCTATAATGAGGACCCATTTAGCTGCTACTGAGCTGCATTGCCTACAAACAAGGTAGTTTCCCAGCACTTGAACTGGAGGCTCAACTTGGAATCAAGCTAACAGTAAGGTCTTTATCATGTCAGAGGTGCTCCTAGTAGTTTGTTTTTTAGATATCAAATTAAATACTAGGCATTTTCTTTTGTTTTGCTGTTACCCAGCATTGGAAGATGTTCCCATTGTGTGCGATTTGGTCTGTCTTCCCCTTCCCAGGCTCTTCTCCACATAGAAAGACTTGCTGTAATTACTTCTTTCGAAGTATGCTGTGATAACAGAGCCATTTGCCAAATTGAACACTGGCCTGTTTGGATTGTGCAATTATGTTAGAACTAATATTAAAACACTTCAGAACAAGACCACATACCTCCAGCATATACTTAATTGACAATTGAACCTTAATTAAAACAACACCATGTTCACAAAGGGTGATAATTTGTCTTTTGTTGGATTGCTCATCTGCATATTTGTGTTTGATTCCTAAGAAAGTGGAGCGTTCCTTGTTCTTCAGTGATGGCGGGGGGCAGACTGCAGGTTCTTGCAGCTGCAAGAAAAGGAAGTTGGTCACGTTGCACTTTAGGTCTCTATTATAACTGTATGTTAGTATTCTATTAACATGTCATTAAACAGTGTTATTAACAGTTAATTACAGTTCATTACTACAGTACATACACCAACTGTAGTGGGAAGAAGCGTGGCCCCAGGCTATGAGGCTATGGTCTGGAATAGGGTTTTGTTACTAACATGCAAATAAGCTACATTAGAGATTGGTTATCAATCATCACAATGATCTTGCTTTGTTAATTCTTTATTAGCATACCCCATCTCTTAAATCTCTTTTCAGAAATGAATTCCATATATAAATGACATGTTTAGAAACGTCTTTGCCAACCCTTGTTGCAAAGTGTGGCCGAAAAGTGTGAGTGGGAGGGGGGGATTGTTTACACAAACATGAGTGCCACCTGACCAAGGACTGACCCTGAGTGAAGTTTGTCCCTTGGGTGGATCTCCCGCGAGTCCTGCCCTCAATCTGAGACATCTCTGCTTTGACTGTTTCCCTCCGAAGGCCTGAAGTCTTCAGGAGAGCAAAGAAATGAGTCAAGATGTGGAAGGATGGAAGTGGCCCAGACCCAGTGGGCCAGTGACAGATGCAGTGTGCTTTTGTCTTTACTCTCCGCTGTTTTCTTTTCTCTCTGCAGTTTTCCTTCTTCACCTCCCCCAGCATTGCTCTCCTTCTCATTAGGGCTGAAATAAATGCTACTGTAACAGGGAAAGGTTTTCTGTCTGCTAACAGACTTGTCATTACCAAGCCATCGAAAGGTCAGGGGCTGCTTCTTTTAAAAACGTTTCCTTTTTTTCTGGCATTTTAATTACTGAACCAGCTAAATGACAGGGACAGTGGAGGGACTAATTATGCCCCAGTGCTGAAATGGAACGAAGCCAGTTCTAGTTGGCGAGCTTTCAGCACCCAGATGCCTCACAGCACCCTGGCTACCCCCCGTATAGTCACGCAGGGCATCCCTCTCTTCAGAGGGCTTGTCACTCAGCTGTCAGCTCTTTCATTCCTGTACAGGCTTTATTGTGAAGGCTTTGAATTGTGGGAGAGCCACATGTGTAAATAACAGCGGGGGTGGGGTTACTAATTGTGACAGATAGAGCTTTTCCAAGTAACCTACAGATTTTATGATTGAGTGTTAAAATCTATTGATTTAGATTAATTGAACAGCAGCACTGTGTCGTCAAGTGGAGGAGGAGTGCTGGCTGGGGCTATCAGCTGCAGAAGCCAATAGACGCGTATGTAAGTTGTGTTGCTCAGCATGCAGATCTCCAGGTTTACTCTGGTAATTTAACAGTGCCTTATTACTCCTACCTGTCAAACACTCTGCAAATAATATCCTACAAATAAGTAGCAAGGATAATTCTAATGCTTACACAGTGTATGCTTTGATACTGCACATCAATCTGGGTTCTAACACAAATGGGTTGTATATAATATACAGTATATAAAATAAACTTTTATTGCTATGGCTTGTATTATAAAACTCATCTGTTGCCTTAAATTCTTTCAATTTGTTTTGTAGTCCTCTGCAAAATTAATGTTTTTATTATTTTACAGAATGTGCAATTACTATTCAGTGTACACTATATCGTGAAGAAAAACTCCACATGCACATATTGACATGGGAAATGTAATACTGCATACTAAGTTATTGTCTTGTCACATAGGAACCTAGACAGCAATGATGACCTAAGATTGCTCAGTATTACAAAGCAGTAGGTGACCTCAAAGTTAGCAATAGACTAGCTTTTAAAAAGGGCAGAGGAGTAGAAATCAGGGATGCATCACCAAATCAGCTGCCATCTGTTAGTTGTGGCTCTTATATCTTGGGCGTTATGAAAGCTAAAAACAGGAGGCAAGTGGAGCAAAGAAGATAGCCGGGAGGCAGCTGAAAATTATAGCCGTGAATGAGGCATTATCAGATGTAATGATTAGAATGATTGAGGAGATTGCTGATCCCATTCATCTCACAGCAAGGTGATGAGGGACAGTCAAGACTTCCCTACAAATCTGGAGCCTTCTGTAAAATAAAAAGACAGAGAGAGAGCAGAATGCCTCCAGGGTGTTGATGTAAGAGTTTATCGAAAAACTGCAATGAAGTTTGTGTCTTCTCAAGGAATGACCAAGACATGTACTTGACCTTCAACGGATTTACAGGTTATTTTTTGGTTGTTTTCTTTTTCTTTGGGAGTACTGAAGCTCTAACATGTAACAATGTCTACATGTCTGTCTAACGTTTTCACCCTGGAATTCTGCTGAAATCAATTCATGCTGTTTTCTGCATGAAGCACCATAACCTCTATACACTCCAGCACAGTAGTGGATGGCTATAGTTAGGGTATCTTGTCATATTTAGTAGAGATTACTTCTGTATTTACCTCATCCCAATGATCCCCATCACCTTGGCCGTGTCGTTGGCCAGTAGGCTCCTCTGACACGAAAGAAAGAAATCACTGCTTCGCTGTTTCTTGACACCAGTGAGGTCCCTGTATGTATGAGGAATATATTTACTACACAGTACAAATCTCACCTTATTTATTTTCTCCCTTCATTCGCTCTGAATAGCTCTTAATAGGTGATCAGAGAATAAGGGCTGCTATTTAGACAGAGTGTGTTTTAACTTTTAATGGCTCAACCAACAGCCTTGCACAGAACAGATTAAACAAGGTACTATATCTCCTCACTACTGAGTTTCCCAAAGGCTTTTCAGAGTCACAAGCTGCAATTTTTGCTTTAACATTTAATTTACTCCATATCAGTCAGCTGCTCATATAAAGCCCTTTTCTCACCTTTGGCCTCTTACATCTGACTACTCTTGACTTTCTTTGGCACATACGTCTGGTCAACAGCCTGGGTGTCCAACTGTTCATCGACACAGACAAAACTCCTGCGTCGTTTGACGTTTCTGCACACCAGATTGCATTCTCATCTTGATCATGACAGGAGTATTCTCATTTGCCATGTGTTTCTTCAGTGTTTGGCGATTTACCAAAGATTCTTGTCTGCGCGGGAGAAATCTAAGATCTTGTTCATTTTCGTCTCTTTATTTATTGTTGCCTTATGTGAGTCTTCAGAAACCATGCATTATTTAATTTTTTTATTAATGAAAACAACTTTTTCAGTTGCTTACATTTATCAGGTTGACTAATCTTTTTAATCCCAGGCGAGCCTGCGTAAACCATAGAATTCTTCATCATGACACTGCAGACTTGCCTACTGGGGATCTCAGCCTGTATTGATTTCAGTACATGCCTGGCTGCCAAGTTAACAATTAACCTCAAAGTGTGCTTAATAATATTGAAAAAATGGTGCCAAGCTCAACTGCTTGGAGGCCCAAATACTTTTCAGTTCTAACATTCTAGCGATTTGTACCATGTATTATTATGTTACAGATATTATACAGAAATTTTACATATACTGTACAGTATATAAACAATAGCCCATGGAAAACCTAATGAACATGAGCAGTTCATTTAATCATCAGCATTAATTAAATGATTGCTGATGGTCTAAACTTTTCACAGCACTCTTATTTTTAACTCTCTCTTGGAATGCTGATTCCCCTTAAGTTCAGTTTCAAGGGAAAATTAACTTTTACTTGTGATATATTTTATATACAGTATATTTAGAACAAAATAAGACTCTGTGAACTACTTCCAAACCTCTAGTGTAACAGTAGGTTAAGTTCTCTTTGGGATATGTTTTTTACATTACTTGTTTTTCTACTAAAGCCAACAACAGTTGCAGGTGGGCCCATTTCAGCAAATTCAGTTTATATTTGCTCTGAGTATCTCATGAAATTAAATATTTAAGTGGAGACCTTTAGGTTAGGTAGGTTTTTGACTAGGGTTGTTTTTAGATTTTTTGTGGTGCTCAAAGAAATTTGGAAAGAGGCCATAGTAGATTAAATAAAGATTTCCCTTTTCCAGCCCTCTAGAGTCTGTATCCTGTTGTGCCCCTTCACTACGTAGTAATTACAAAGCCATGCCCATCTCTGTTATGTATGCCAGGAACATACTGTAAATAAAACCTTGTTTTGCCCTCTAGATACAAGTATGTTTTCCCTTAAAATGATGAAAAGAGTGTTGAATGGCTTGGCGCTCTGTCTTTATTTGCCCAGAAGGAGGTGCTAATTGTCTTAAGCAGGGTTTGTTTGGGCACTGATGTTAGACCTCCATCCTGGGGTCACAGATCCTTTTAAGTTGCAAAGCTGGAGGCAGCATTTACTACTGCAGTGCACACTGTACTGCCACAGGCAACCAGCCCCTCCGTAGGGGAATAAGATAACTTTGAAAACCAGCAGGTTGTCTTTGGCGTCACTCTTAAAAAGCTGTTTATAGATTGCGCAGCTCTGGTTTTTTTTGCTTTGTTCTCTTTTTTCATTGGGCAGCCGTGTGTCCTGCTGTGCCCATCAGGCTGCAGTGGCAAGCGAGCTGATGCCTCACTGTTGGGCTCCCTCTTCATAATTCATTAATACATATTGGGTAAATAAGTTAGATCCCCATGTGTCACCCCAGCAGGGTGGAGATATTAGCCCCCAGCAGAGTGAAAGAGATCCGTCTGGCTGGCTGGCTCAGACTAGACCCTCGGTGGCGTGGGGAGAGGGCAGCCATCACGCTTGCCTCCTGTGCTAGGCTGCGCTGCGGAGCAGTGATAACCTCCCCGTCATGAAGCAGTGTTGGGTGTGTTTTAGAGGCATGACCATGGGGAACGACATGGATGTCTGCACTGTCTCACAGCATGGAAGTAAAAGGGAATGCTCGTGTGATGTAACTTAAACGTTCCAGGAAGTCGCAGGATCTTGAAAATCTCACTCAAGCTCTGTGTCTGTGATTTTGCCCTCATTCATAGACTGGTGTATTTTATTTCCTGCTAGCCAGGGTCTTTAAACCTCCCCTAAATAATATCTGAAGTAACCAAGCGTTTTCTTTTCCTATTTAGATGGAAATGTTACACTGAGACACAGTAATGCATTGAAATGTCTTCTTCACTATTCACACGGGCCCTTATGCACTCGATTAAAAATACATTGTATTCCAAATTACACGTACATTAATTCAAATTGTATTCAAATTAAAAAACAGGATTAAAAAAGTGACATTACGGGGAAGAGATACACTGTGTAACACAATAAAGGCGAGGGCAGTAAATATGTCGCCTGCTCACCCGGCATTATGCAGCTCAGGAAGATCACAAGCAGCAGCTTGTCAAAAGGAAATGAAAGTTAGACTTTCTTTAAAGGTATAGCAGAGAGATTTGTGTTAATACCATCTCCCTCCCTCTCTCTCTTTATACTACTGTTAAGAAATGGAAAGTGCTTCTGCAGAGAGGAACGTTTCCTCCATGCTGTGGCTAAAACTGCAGCAGATTATTAACCCTTTCCCATGAGTATTCCTACTGGAATTCTATTTCCTTGCTGGAGGACCTGGCCTCCCAGTGTTCTTTTGTTTTCTTTTCTCTTAGTGTCATAATGAGCTTAATGTGTTACCCAAAACTTTGAGGTGTCAATTTAGCAGTGGTCATAATTTATGCAGCGCTTCCCTGTTTTGTTGGTGGATAAAAAACACCACCAGCACAGTGCAGCACTGCTCTAAATTGGTTCCGTCTCTAACGTGAGAATCACACTTATTTTGTATTTATTTTTTCTTATTGAATAAATATGCATCATTTCTTGGAAGCAGCAGAAGAGCAATTTGGCTTTACCCTTTGAAGCATCTAATTAAATTTTTAGATGCTGGTTTTCTGAGATTGAAGCAAAAGGAACTGGGATAAAAGACAAAATAAGAGGGGTATCATATGAAGATACGCCTGCAGTGGCAGGTCTACAGTTATCAGCACTTTGCAAAGAGTGTGAAGCTTGAACCCTTCTCTAAACTCAGCAAGACACTGCATCCCCAGTTTCTGAGTTTCATCTGGCTTTAAGAAAAAAAGTGGAGAACCAGTAGCTGGTCTCATTTGTGTGGAGATTGTTCTGCTACGTTTACAGTATTAAACAAATGAGTTTGAGTTGGCATGATCCTCTCCAGAGGGAAGAGCTGTCCCTATAGCACAGAGAAGATGCTTGCTACAGTATTACAGGAAGGGATTCACCTCCTCATTGTTTTATGAATGCCTGTCTGTCATCCTATCTAATTCACATTAAGGAAATTTGCACTTACAATCAGCAAATTGTATTTGTATATTTATATTGTATAATGTGTTTTTTTCTTTGTTCCATTCTTTGCATCAAGATATGCTCTACCAGTCTTCGTCAGTTTCCTTGCACATATCCATCTACGTTCCAGTGAATATCCTTCCATTAGAGGGAGGGAGTTATGCTTGGCAATTATACTGAATTATGGGTATTAATATTAATTAGCTATTTGTCCAATATCAGAGCTTCTAGTGATGGAATCTTATAACGTCTCACACTATATTAGAAAGGTGTTCATTCTAAGATACATAAAAAATGTCTTTGTCACTAGTGGGTGACTGTTTTATGCTGACTGAGACTTTATAAGTGTTAGCAGTCTTTGGCTGCTTTGTCTTCATATGCGCAAAAAGTAAGAATAAGAAGTCATTCAGTTTTCTATAATGTTGTTATTTGACAAAAAAACTAATAGGCATCGATACCCGCAAGTAATTGTATTTGCCTTTCTTTAGTCTTTCTGTTAGTCTTTTTTATTTTTAAAATGGCAAATCTTCATTCGTTGCCTGATTTAGGTCATTTTGCGTAATAAAAAACACTGACCTAAATGAGATTTCTAGGTGTGGGGACTCCAGTTTAAAATATTCTCACAGTTTGTATAATGAAAAGACTTGGCTACATCATTTAGGAAATGCCAGCATGGAGCAGTTGAATTGCGCAGATCTGTGGGAGCCTTATTGCCGGCTTCTTTGTAATACGATTAAAAAGCATAATTGCAGGTTAATTAAAAGGTTTCAATAAATCAGGTACAAAAGTCAGACTTTAACATTGTCTGTGAGAGGCTGGGACTCCCTAAACATCTACAGTTAGCCCTGCCCTAAACATTTCTATTAATGAGAGGAATGTCTTGCTTCCCAGCTATTTAAAGTGTATCCATAAGCAGGCAGTGGGAGGGGACAGCCAGTTGGTGAAATAAGTTCCCTGTTGCTTTAAGCGAAGACAGTCATGAAGTTATTTGAACCTGCTCCTTCATGGTAATTAATATGGAAACTATATGCAAAGAGTCTCTGAAACGTCTCAAGCTATAAATATTTGATTTAGTTGTAATACCTATGTACCATTGTTCTTTTGATGTTTGCTTTTTCATCTAAACAGAGTTTTGCTTAATTACTCTCAGAGGAGGGTGCGTTTGAATCGCATTATTCCTGTGATCCTCTGTCTCACATACACTGAGTTAATCATGCCTGGTGTGTTGCTTATTAATCCATAATTTGAATAGTAATTACAAGTGTCTGTGGCTAGGACCGCAGGTAATTGAAATCAGGATTTAAAATGTTAATTAGAAAAACAACTAGCATTTTTTATCCAGAAATGTAAAAAATAAAGAGGCAAGAAGTAAAATTCCTCATGTCCTTCTTGCTGAGCTCAAGGAGTGTGTGTTGACATCTTGTCTTTTCTTTGTGCTTTAAGCCAGAGACAATGTCAGGCAAAGAAACTGAAAGTCTTATCTGATTTCTCAGAATCAAATGCCACCCTGGACCACAATGCCAGGTTAATTCCTGGTGTTAAATTGCCCTGAAGAAAACTTCACATTTTCATGTAAACAGTAAGTTATCCCATTATAGTACCAAATAAAAAAAGTCTAACAGGTTACTGGCAGCATGTACCTGACTTTCAGAAATGGAGCAGCTACTGTACATGGAAGGAACATCTTCACTATTGCTTGTAAAATGTTAATAGGAAACAGAAAGAAAAAAAACCTGACTGTTCTGGTCATTTCCTTACATTGTTTTCTGTCATTAAAAGCACAGTTCCCTCATTATGCACTACACATTTCATTGGCTTTATTTGAAATGAAACAGTCTTTAAAGCACAAACATCTGAACAATTGCCTGTCAGCTAGCCTGCCAAACTATTGTGACAGACAATATGGTCCCTAGCTTTTTTTCTTAATTGCTGCTGCATTTTGTGGATTCCTCAGAAGTATTTCCATGTGTGAGTTTTGAATAGATACAATCATTAGAAGTTGCTGTTATACATAAGCAAACAAAAATGGTCAAATATTCAGTTAACTAGTGAAACAAAGCTATTTCTGTCTTCTTTACTAATTTATGCTAAACATGAACATGAATATTCAGAACAAAATGAACATGAAGTTTTGCTTGGCACATGTTCTACACTTCTGACCAATATTTGTGTTTTTATACTGTTGTTTGGAATAGGATCGTGCACACATGACACAGGATACAGTATGACCTGCTTGGATGGAGTGGGCAAATGGTGTGTCCACTCTTGTGATGGTTCAGCAAAGGTAGCTAGCAGCAGAGGATAAAAGCCCAGGAATTATAATTAACAAAATAAGTAGGTTAATGCTGCTTCATTCCTGAATGGTAGCAGTTAATGATCATGAAGAGTGCTGTTGATGATACAAGATACCTCATTACAGAAATGAATGTCACTAAGAGAATAAAATGGCAATCACGAGATGTAAATGGCATTGTGATTCATTGTTGCCATTTTTGCCATTTTCCTCTTTGATGTATGTTGTTCCACCTGCAAGGGATAATACCTCATTTCTTGCCACATATGGTGTTGTGGAGCCGCAGAAGTTAAAGGTTGATTTACATTAATTACTTTTCTCCACGGAGAATCCCTCCTTTGTTTATTGTTTTCGGTTAAAAAATTGCTTCTTTTCCATACATGAAAGCAGTAAACCTGAGTTGTATTGTTGAGCAGCTTTCTTTCTCCTTTAGAAACAGCAGGGTCTGTAAAGGAAACTGTAGTTTGTGGGTGTTATTCAACATCATGCCTGCTCTTGAATCAAACAGGCAGTGTCCCTGTGCTTCACTTCACTCTAGCTTCATCTCTTCCAGTGAGTCTTGCAGACAGTCTTTCTTTAGGTGTGTCATTCGTTAACATCCTTTATTCTGCTTTGCTCCCAGATCGCCTTCTCTGAACACCAGCCAACATGTGTTTGTCTTGACAACCACCATCTCAGACTTTCTGAGTGAGGTTATTATTGGATTATCTGTACTTAATTTACCTTTTCTCTTATTTGTTTTTGTTTGTCCCAAAGTGATTTTACTTGAGTGGTACAGAATTCTGCAGTACGTGTCTGAGATTTCTTACTTAAATATTTAATTCAGAGGTATAAGAGAAGAGTTACTTTTTCTTTGTGTGTAATGACTTGTTGAAAGTTTCTGTTTACCAGCCAGTCTTTCATTCCCCTCTTAAGAGCTAAAATTATCAATTTCTCTCACTTTTTCTCAACTCCAAACTAAAGGGAGATGCACTGAGCCATGTCAGAGGAATGTTGACCTGTTGCTTTTAGCAGGATTTGCCTAAGACAGATGGAGATTTTATAGAGGCCAGTATACCACACAGACTTGGTCAAGGAAAGAACTGTGAGTGAAATTAGATAGGGCACCTGAGCCGAAAGAGCTCTACAGCACTCATTGATACTGAGCTCCCTGAGCTACGCACTGCTGCGCAAGTGAGGAGCTTTTCAAAGGGCCGAATGAATGTGCAAGTAAGTGTGAGTTATTTCTCCAGAGCAATACCAAAGAATTCTGAAGAAAAGCAGTAATTGTACAGAAAAATAATAAGTTCACAGGAGATGGGAAATGTGCCTGAAATGATGCACTCATCATTCTTGTTTTAGAAAACCTGTCCAGTGCACTCTGTTTAAACCTTGCCTCTTTTTTCCATTCTATTACATTTTAAGACGCTACCGCATTTCTAATGCCATTTATTGAATGCAAGGAAGATTTGCCCTTTCCCCTTCAGCTGGACAGGGAGAGACGTCACCATGTCATCCAGCTTAGCTCCATCATCATCTGGGTTTTTGCTTGTTGTGGAATGCCTGTTCTTTTGCTTATTTCCTTCTCTTTATGTTTTTATATTGTATACCTGTCTTTTATGTAGATACATTCCTATCACCCTGTAAGCTGGACTGTACTTCTTACATGACAGTGGTCCAGAAAAGCAATGCATCACCAAATACTGTATATATTATTATTTTAGATTAAAATAATTCCATGTAGGAATTGAAGCAAATTAAGCCAGGCAGTGGTGCAGCAGTGCGTTGCTCTTTCTTTGTATAAGCTGTGCAGTGATTGTGGGGTGGGGGAGGCCACATATGTTTCAGGAATTATAGATTGTGAAACTGTCAATACCAAAAACGAAGGCAGCATGTGGATGCAGCAGGGCCAGGCAATGCGTCTTGTGGAGTTAAAGAAAATCCCCACTAATTTAGCTGTTTGTCTGTTTTTTCTACTGGAAGCGCGAATCTCTGCATGACAGGATATGATGGTTCGGAGGAATGATACGTTTAGCTGCTGGATTGATTTTGAAAAGATTGCTCAGTGGGAGACAGGTAGCCTGTCAGCCGCAGCACTCAAATTGTGCACCGCAGAGCCAAGTAATTGTGCTTTCTCTGAATTCGGTTGTTGAAAATAATAATAATCAAGAGCTAAAGGTACACAACAGGTTTTGCACACATGCACATGCAGGCTCACTAACAAGATTAGACTCATACCTGCAAACATGTCTATTTACAGTATGTGTGTGAGCAAGCAGAAAGGTAGCCATGTAAATACACAGCACGTATGAGGACATGGGCTGCAATCGAGATGAGGCCACTTTGCTCATCTAGCCATTTTGGTGGCACGTACTGTAGGACAAGTTTGGTATCTACTGATACAGCCACTCTTAAAAACAACTGCTACCTACAAAACTTACCTTTAGCTAAGTGAGTTGAGGAGTAGTGAGTTTAATAGGAATTAGGACTTGTGTTTAAGTGGACTGTATGAATAAACTGCGGTGTGGTGGCTCTGTGGCTGAAGATCTGCGTTCGTGGCTGGAAGGTTGCTCGTTCGTATCCCGCGGCTGGCAGAGGAATCCTACTCTGTTGGGCCCCTGAGCAAGGCCCTTAACCCCAACTGCCCCAGGGGCGCTGTATATGCGCTCTGACCCCCAGCTTCTCTCCCTGTCCGTGTGTCTCATGGAAAGCAAGCTGGGGTATGCAAAAAGACAAATTCCTAATACAAGAAATTGTATATGGCCAATAAAGTGGTCTTATCTTATCTCTTATCTTTTCTTAAATACCAAATGAGCAAGTCTGCTATGACATTAACAGTTGTTGTTTGGTGCATGTGTATGCACTGTAATTCCATTTTTCTAAAACAGCCAGCTATAGGCTTGTAACAGCTATCATATTTCCAGTTCAGATTTAGAATTGTTCTTCTTTCTTAGCAACATTTACTACAATACTACTGTAGGATCATAGGCATAACATTTTGAAATTAGATAAAGAGTGATAGAGACAGATGGGGAAGAGGAAAAAAAAAATGTGACAGTTAGGTAGAAGGATTGACAGATGGATATACTTAGTTTGACAGATGGATTTACATGAATATGCCGATGGAACAATATGTAGAAAGAGAGGGAGAGAGAGAAGGCAGGTAGTTGCAGGTAGATGAGACAGAACCAGTGGAAGGATGTTTTGATTTTCATAAGTAAGAGCACAAACACAGTTACCTGGGGGCGATTCATCAGCAGCTTGTCAACGTGCTGCTTCTCCTTAATAATACAATGTCTCCCTCTGTGAATTCTCATGGATTGGACCAGAGCCATCGGGGGCAAATAGAGCCCTTCTTACTGGGTGAGTAGTCAACAGGCCTGCAAACCCATTCTTCTTTCAGATCCTGGCACTACAGGGCAGCCTGTGCTGGTGAGACATGGGAGAAAGC
The DNA here is from genome assembly GCF_059453375.1 of Lepisosteus platostomus. Lineage (NCBI taxonomy): Eukaryota > Metazoa > Chordata > Actinopteri > Semionotiformes > Lepisosteidae > Lepisosteus > Lepisosteus platostomus. The sequence goes on from NC_142620.1 coordinate 55,548,571, forward strand.
TAGAGGGTTACACCTTTAGGAGATCAACGAATGAGCGCAAGGCTGCAGGGCAGTGACATGGAGAGTAAGACCGTTCTTGTCTGTGTAGCTCGAAAGATTTTGTGACTTTGTGTGTATGTGGTTACATTAGCTACTGTACGTTAAGCGGGCCAGAGTTGTTTGGTTTTCCTGAACATGTGAGGTTCTTTTTTAGGAATGCTTGTAAAACTGGTCAAAGGTTTGACTTCATTCACAGATCACATCTTTGGGTGAACCGTAATGTGCTTCTGTTCTTATGCACTGTATGTTTGGGTTCTGAATAATAAGAAGGGATGCACGTGAGATGAGGTTCACCTTGGTCGTGTTGTAGGTTAGCAGCAGTAAGTGCAGTATATCTAAAAGTTTAAAAGAAATGTTACACATTGGCGCATAGATCCGATATGGAGTCTCACAATCAATGTGGAATGTGTACAGTGTTTATGAAGTGCTTGTGTTTGAGTAAGAGAATTGAATTAATGGACAAGGAAGGTGGATTCATAGCCCCTTGGCTCAGTGTTGGCCTCTGGGCAGCTGTAGACATTGTAAACAGTGTTTCCTGGATCTTCTGTGTTTCCTGGTTCTTGTATAAACAATCTGAAATGAATTAGCATATTTTGGTATGCAAAGTGGAGTGTTAATTTCATTGTGTATTATTGATTTTTGTCTGATTTATAGGATTGCATTGCTACAGGGATGTTTGCGTAGTGAGGAAGTGTTCTGTATGCAACCATTCTATCATTACTGTAGCTTCAGTGGTGTGTATGTCAAACTGTTTTTCCTTCAGGAAGTGTAGCTTCTTTTACATCTATTATGTCACGTACTAGCAGCGTGTGGGTGTCAGTTTTCTGTCATTCATTAGACATTTAGTATTCACAGATTTATGTAGCTCTAGGTTGTTGAGATCATTTCTGTTGTCAGTTAGTTGCTGCCATTTTGTCTTTAACTAGAAACCTACATCTTGCAGTAGCTCCCTGATATGATGGCAAAAAAAGTCTCAAAGATCATTTTATCTTCCTCTTGATTGCCAGATAATTATCAGTTAATTATTAAAAGGCTTAAATTAATTATCTAAAAATAGTTTCACTGCCAGCTCATCTCTATCAAGAGTCTGCTTCGTTTCTTCTTGCTTCTTAATTGTGCACATGCTCTCAATTTGCACCAGGGATCAAGATTCCTCATAGTTGTACAGAATTCTTTATGTAATGGAGCATTGTAGTGGTCTGTGCAAAATGTGTGAAATGTCCTAAACAGTTTTAATTATTTATCTCTTGTTTTACAGCACTCTTAGGATACGTTTATGAAAAAGGTGTACAATGTAAATCATAAGTCAATAGTTAAAAAATAAAGAGCATCCCATCTGAGAAAGTACTTTATGAAAAGCCCAGCACCAGAAAGTGTAATCTCATACTGTACTGTATGTCTGCTGCCTGATCGTGACCATGCAGATGCAACACGGGACTGTCACACTTTTGGCAGCACTTATCCATCCCCCTGATCAGACCCATTACACGCTGTTGTCAGTACTGGCCCTGAGCTGCTATTGCCACAGAAAGGTAACTGCAGTGAGGAGCCATGGATATACTTTACATACAGTAAATTCACAGGCTTCCATTGGCTGTAGAAGAAAGAGTATCATATAATTTTGGTTGAGAGCTCCTCAATTTCACTACTCTTGGTAGTCCTGTAGTGCATTTCATTGGTAAAAGAACTGGTCCCTTGGCCCTCTGAAACTAACTTGACCTCGTGGTAAGAACAGGCCCTGTTAATGATCAGGATATCGAATGAAGTTGTTCTTAGTCTTGCTTTTTGTAGAAACCCCACTGTGACCAAAGGAAAGGGATCAATATTTTTCCATCTCAGCCTGGGGCCTGACTTCACCTTGTTTCCAAAACCGAGCCAACATGCTGTTGTGACCAGCCTAAAAACTGTATCTTCAGAACAAACCTGGAGCCACATCAAATTAACAATGATCGGAATCTGTATTGCTTTGCTGAAAAAGAAGTCTAGGAGCATGTCCTCATTAAAATAAGAAAAAAAAGTACAACAGTTCAGTTGCTGAAAAGTGTCATTGATCTAATTTATGTAGTGCTAAAGGCAGTTAAATGCTTAGACAGACTAGATGTAGAGATTTTCTATACAGTCCAACAAAAGAGGTGGTATTGAAACTCTATTGACATTTCCAACACCTTAAGCAGACTTTAAAGGCAACTCAGCAGAGAATCCTGTTTTAAAGTCCCTGCTGTTATTGATTGTAGGCATGTGCAGGAGGGATATTTAAAATGCTGTCTTGTGATAGACTTCTTTATTAAAACATTTTCCAGAACAGTGAAAGTAAATGCATGTAAAGTTCCACTTGTGGAAAAGTGAGATACATTGAGGGCTGACCCATCTTCTTTAAGGTTTCTTGAAATGTTTCAATTAAAATAAAAAAGCATACATTTTTTCCACTTTGTTTATCTTGAGATACAATCAGTGCATCCGATTGTGTAATATTTGGAATTGCTGTGCAGTTTGTGAAAAGTGATAAAGTTAATAGCTATCAGATGAAGTCGGTTTTGTGCGAGGAGGATCAAAAAGATGTCAGGATTGGTTCGCATCCCACCTGCAGAGAGAGGTAATATCCTTCTAGTGAAGCAGAATAGGCTAAAGCTGGCGTACCACAGGTCTGGTTTATGAAAGCCTTTGAACGAACCAGACATTAATTTTCAACACATTTCCTGAGATTGAGAAGGGCAGATAAATTTGACAGATCCATTACAAGGAAGGTTATGGCTGTTAAAGAGAAAAGAATCAATAGAGTGTTTTTAATTCAAACTTTGTAATATTAAAATTAGAGTTTCATCTTCCTTTTTTATAAGAAAAGGATAGTTATGCTTGGGATAAAAGAGTCAAAAAGTGAACACCAAACGTCCAAGGTAATTACAGTCAAAGGCTCAGCAGGCGTGGCAGTATAGATACTGTCAAGTTGACCAGCTCACTTTGTAATGCAGCTTACAGACCTCAAATTAATTTAAGAAACACAGAGGCCTGGAGCAGACACTGAAACAAACCAGAGATTGTTCTTTAACTGGCTATTCTCTAACTGGCTGTGGTGGAGTTTTTGTTTGACAGAATGTCAAAATGCAACAGATTAATATTGTCGTTTTGGCACAATTTTACAGTGGGAAGAGATTAGGCAGCTGTTCCTGTTTGGTGTCTTACCATAGTGAAGAGCTCAAGTGGAGAGTGCTGGCTTTTGATGACATTCTCAGGTTAAATCCCAGCAGTTTCTATTGCAATGAAGCGAAACTATAGATTAGAATCTGGCCCTGAGAATTGGGAGGGTCTCTTCATTAATGCCACAGAGCAGGATATCCTGCCAGTTAGATCATTACACTGACAGGATGGGGTTTAGTGCTAAAGTTCAGGAATAGGAACTGGATTGGCATTGCAGTGATGTTGGTGGATCATACTGCGACCCATTAGGAGTTATCTGATTTCGTTCTTGCATTTCTATCATGTTTCAGTGATTTTTGATGTTTAAGAGGTTGTTAAAAGCATGTTGTTTTTACTGTTATGCCACACGAGTATTTTTTTTCCTTTCTGCTTTTAATCCTTCCTGTCGTTTTCTTGTAGAAGCCCTTTCAAATGCTCAATTTTGCTGCTTCTCTTTGAATAATCTTTACAGAAAACAGCAGGGAATGGTGAATGCTCGGTCGAGGCAAAGTGTGTGATGTTTCAGATTTCATAAATATTTAATAGACAGGAATATGGAGTAAATTGACATTGAAATTGCTTTCATTTTCAAATGAGGAAACAAAAATCCTTGATGACATCCTTATAAGGGAAAATCATGTGTCTAAGGATGATGGCTTCCCCTAATGTTGCTTTGCATCTTCCCTCTGGGACCATGCCATGGTCGCCCAAGTGTTACTCTTTCCCATATTTCTTGTGTGCACGGCTCACTCGGACTGCTGTCTACAGAGCACCTGCACTCACTGCGTGGAACCACAGTGGTTTTGCTTTGCTTTAACTTGGTCAAGATAGTCAACACCTGTGCATGTGCAGCAAGAATTCTTCAGCTTCTAGTTACAAATTACAAACCTAACTCATGAACGCAAGCATAAATCATGAACCCCAGCTCCCTATACCAGCAGTTAATCTGAGGCTGGTGGGAATGAGAAAACAGAAGGGTGTTTGTTGTGCCAGGGCCATGTTCTCATTTTTGGACTTCTTTCTGCTGGCTGTAAATATTGCACTGTTTCACTGCACTGCCTCCTTCAAATGTGTCTATTCTGGTTGGGTTTGAAGCCCCTGGCCAAGGGGATGGTGCTGAATGGGATTCAGGGCTGGAAACACTGTCCAGCCTGGATTGTCCGGGGGCATGCCATGTGGCTGGATTGCTGGTCTCATGCAAGGTCCTTATTTTCTGTAATTTCTCCCCAGACCCCTGCTTCACAATCAGCTCACAGCCAAGGCTCTCGTTAGCTCTAGTCTTTTACAGGTCTCTTACAAGCTGCTGGGAGAGGTTCCAGCTGGGCTGGGGTTCGAGGGGACGCAGATTTCAAGGGCAGGGATTCCAATCAGTTTCTTTAGCACTACGGTCATTGATTTAAGAATGTAGTGAAAGGAGCTTTCAGAATTCAGATTTGCTTAAAATATTATATTGTATATAAATATAAAATGGTGTGGAATGTTTGAATTTCTCTATAGAGCATAGCTTTGTTTAAATGCATGAATTATTAATTAAAGATTTGTGAGATCTTGTCTTTACAGAGTTACTGTATAAGAATACTACTGTGAAGTTATGCATAGTGAATAATAAGATAGCAATATAGAAAATAATAGTGCTTTTAAAACATAATTTAAAATCAATTGAGAAATGTATGGTTCACATGAAAAATCAATTGAAAACCTTTCTTTTTTCATTACCACAGAAGGACATATTTTTTACTGGGATCCATGACCCTTGTTTCATTTCACAAAACACTGTATATATCTACTGTAGCTTTTGTTTTCATTCCTTTAGCATTGGCCTTCCTGAAGGCAGTACAATTTGAGGCATATTATAAGAAACTTTTCCTAGTAGCAAATGCTTTGGCATCTGTCTTCTTCTTTCATATTATGGTGCCAGCTGGGATGAAGAAATGGTATCTTAAAGGAGGGGAGCAGAACGGCACGCTCAGTGCTATTCCTGCTCCTCTGTGCCTACAGACTGTCTCAGGCTGGCGGCTACGGCCTGTGCTGGCAGCCCCAGTGGGAGCCAGCCTCCAGCGTCCCTGTCTGCCCTGCAATATGCTTCAAATGCCCAAGCGTCAACTCCAAGTAATTGTGCCAAGTCAAGGGCCTTTTTTAATCTCTTCTGACAGACACTGCATCTGCCTCATTCTCTAGCCCCAGAGCTTGTAGCACCATTCTGCAGACCTGTTGCTTCACTCGTGCTTTCTGTTCCTGTTCCCACGTCCACAGTGGGGCGGCCCCACACCCCTGTGAGCTGCTTGGTACTGACTTGTACGGGGAACTGACTTGACTTGTTTTGGGATCTGTTTAAAAAACTTCTCACTTTCATCTCCTTGATGAACAAACAGTCTTCCATATCTCGTTGGCATGTGGGTTGTGGAGTATAGTGATATAGTGATGTGAGGCAGGGCAGCGGTGAAGGGTCTTCATTGTACACTGATTGCAGTGTGGCCCAGTGGGAACTCCTTTTAAATTAGGCTCAGTTTCGCTGCGTGTGCAACAGGCTGCGGGACGAGAGCAAGAAGCCTCTGACTGGGGCTGCGGTACCCAGAGAGGGGATAATTCTGCGACTCCAGGGAAAGCAGATCTCTACACTCGCTCAGTCCCTGTGCTTAAGGCCAAGAGACACATAGGAAGGCATTAAATAAACATTACTGAAAGTAGGTTAGGCAAGATTTATTAAGAAGGCTTTTTGGCCTTGACTAAGAGAGCAATTTACCATTTTTAATAACTCCCTAACATGCAGGGTGGTAAACAAACTAGATAATTTATTGCTGTCCTTATACTGTAGGTGGCCACTGTATAGTAAAAAATATTTTTTTTTTCTTTTCTGGTGAGTTTTATATAGTTTTAAAGCAGAGTTAGGATCATAGTTCTTTTCTCAAAGCTATTGTTATGAGGTAGAATCCTATACAATGTCATCCCTTTTCCAAAAAATAAAAAAGTGCATTAAATTATATAATATTTAACATTTTGAGTGTTGTCTTGTATCATTATCTAAAAAAACAAGACTGTTTTTATAGCTTTTATATGATCGCAGAGAACAGATTTGCCGAAATAAGGTAGGAATTTAATTTGTTGAACTAAGGTCTCTCTAATATAAACATTTAATGACCTGTAACTTTTAAAAATATTCTATCAGACAGAAGAAGTCCACTTCCCTCACTCCGTGTTGCGTATATTTAACATGCCAGAGTTAATTGATGTTAATTTTGAGCACACCAGGACAGAATCAGAAAGATTTGACCCTCAACTGTGATCTCATTGATGAGGCTGTAGTGATCATACCATGCGGCTTTGCGCGGCACAGCGAGGAGTGAAGGTGTGCTCGTACACCAGTCCCCTGCCCTTGCAGACTCATTGTCTCTGTTCAGCAGAGGAGGCATGAAAGGGTAGCCTGCAGGAGGGGATTAGCACTCAGCAGGTCAGTATTCACTAGGTGTGTTCATCGCCTTGCATTTGATAGACCTGAGGAATAAAGTAGCTTGTTTCCTTTCTCGGGTTATTCATGGCCAGCCATATACAGTATGTATAGAATTATGCAATTGCTTCCATAGTTTTGAGATATTTCTTCTTTGCTTTCATCTTTTTGTTTTAATCTGAAGGATATCTGTCATTGCAAACCCAGGCTTTGCAGGTTATTTTGTGATCCGAATGTGAACAACATTCTCTGTGTCCTTCGATCTTTGTTTCCTTCCTCACAGTATTCAAGTCCCTTCCCGATTCCTTAAACAAGACAGCTTTCATCAAGATGCACAAGCACTGTCCTTGTCTTTCTGCCAACTCAGTCACTAGACACTAGTCATAGGAAATGTAATCAGAACAATTTAAACTTCAATGTGTTTGAGGTTTTTTTTAAAGCTCTGCTGTTCAGTTTCCTCACGCTAACACACAATGTGTGCCTGCCATCATGCTTTCTTTCTTCTTCCTCTTTTGTCCAAAGCATCATCAAGGAAATGCCTTGAACCTAACCTCATTTGCCCAGGACAACGTTGTATTTCCGTAGTTCAGATAGCAATGCTGTTCATCACATTGTTACTCATTGTAAAAAATGCCTTTTTCTTAGTACAACATACCATAATATAAAGGATCTGGAAGTAAGAGACCAAATCATATTATACAGTGATTAAACCAATATTTTACCTAAAAACAGAAAGTCAGAGTGTTGAGCGAGCATCTCTCTGTTTATTCAATTCAGGTCCACACTTACACTTCTGTTGGACTCACCAGTAAACTACTATCTCCCTAATTTCAGTCATATATTTTGAAGTTGGATGGCTCCATGCCCTGCATTGACATAATTCTCTGGCTATTCCATGTGTCTCTCTCCAGACAACCCAGCAGTACTTAAGAAGGGTCAACCAGAGGATTTGGTGGTTGTTGTCAGAACCAGAACTGCTTCATTTCCTGACAGCCAAGCTTTTGATGTGAGTTTGTGAAAGGCACACTTATACTATCTACATCAACAGCTTAGAAGCAGTGTGTAAACATTAATGAACTGTTGCTGCTTATGTAGCTGAGGCGGAGGGTTCTGTTCTTCATTTCTCTGCTATGTCCTGCCTGCACTGAGCCGTCATGCCACTGAGACTCTCTCTCTTCTCCTTTCCATTCACAGTGCTTCAGATTCCTCAGACCTAACTTCTCTTAGAGGGTTTCTGGAGTGTTCACATCTGTCCATTTTCACTAAATTGACATGACAGCTGGATGGCAGTTATTGAGACTATCTTACAAGTTGGAAGAAGTATCGTTCAAGCTTATAACTTGACAGAAAATATACTCAAAACAGTGCTGTGGTTTTGTGGTTTTTCTTTTGGTAGAGAAAAAATAATTGGCATAACATCTGATTGAATTGGTATAATATGCAGAACTAAACTCTAAAATTATTCTTTTGTGAAATGTACTGCTTTGGGGAATTCAGACTTTAGTTGGATAACTTAAACTGGGGAAATGAAATCTGGACAATTAAATAGCAGGAAGATCCATTGTGTATATTAGGGTTAGCAATTTGAAGGAATTTCTTATACCGTTCCTATCTCTTATTTGTTCAAGTTTAATGTTACACAGTGGTCACCAATGAAAAAGAAAAATGGTGAGTTTCACTTCTTGTATTTGTCACAAATCGAATGTAGCAGAGTACTCCTCTCTGTTTTACATCAAAACAGTTGGTCCATACTGGATACACTGGAGGTGGCAGCAGTGATTTGTCATGAGAAAACTGTTAATCTACACTGTAGATTAAAGGAATGTTGGCTGGGCTTTCCCATTTTGTGAGAAACAAAGGAACAATGACAGCAATCAGCCATCCCTCTAGATACCACTCTGTTTATTGAAATGGTGTGAATAGGGTTTTTGGACTTTGGTATCTGAAATTGAAAGAGGCTTTATTTTCTCTTGCAATGCCCAAGGAAACTTTACAAAAGTGAAATGTTTTTTTGGTTTTTAATTATTTAGATCATCAGTTCCATTGGTAAGTATGGATTTACATAGCCGGCTTTCCTTAACCACCTCCTCACGGCTTTGCCAAACATTCACGGGAGCAGTACGAGAAGCTCTCCATCATGCACAAGAACATGCAGAAGCTGTACGAGAGCCTGGGCAGCTACTTTGCCTTTGACCCCCACGCCATCAGCATCGAAGACTTCTTTGGTGATCTCGCCAACTTCCGCAACCTCTATCAGGTGAGCTCTGGTTTAAATCTTTCACCTTTGGGAAAATAACTTTTTTAAAACTGGTTTTGTGGCATAGCAGAGGAGGGATATTTTCTGTCTTTGGGAGCATGCATGCTGTTTTTATCTTTCTGTATGGATGCAGTTTTTGTTGGAAGCAGTGGACGTACATAGGTAAGTGTGTTAAACAGGTAACTCCATCTTGATTCTGCAGTTCCTCCGTTAACCCTCTGGTCTGGGAGTCATAAACTTTGATAAAGGTGTATAGACATTACAGAGATTTTAGACTGGAGATGTGTTATGAATGTGTAATAGGTGTTCAGTTGTACTTTAATTTGCATTTATTAAAACGTTAATTTTATTTTGTTTTCCATGACATTTAGGCTTTTGAGCTATGAGATATTTTATTGCCCTTGAGATGAATGATTTCCTGTCATTCTGGGTGAAGGTGCTGAGAGGTTAAGGATCTCTTGATAAGCACCTATAAATGTGATAATAAATGTACTGTCATCCCAGACAAGATCCTGTGTCATGTCAAAATAACATTGGACAAATATGCATGGAGTGCATCGTGCTGTTTTATACTGTACATTGAAGTCACCAGTGATAGCCTGTGTCACTTGGATTTATGACAGTCATCTAAGTTAGCTGCTGAAATTATGATCTCAAGGTCTAAGAAGTGTCATGAACCAAATTACTTGTGCTAACCAACCAACCAACATCCCCTAATTTATGATGTTTTTAGTCAGGGAGAGCTGATTGAACAGTGTGAGTTTTCACTAAGTTAAATACGTGAACTTATCTAGGACCATTCAGGATGGATTTAGTGACAAGCTCAGGGATTCCATGTCAAATGCCATGCTTTGCACCACATGCCAGTGCAGTGTGCCTCCTCATTATAAAATACTACCATTTCTTACCCTCATCAGCCTGGTCACCTTAAGAAACCTGGTTAGTCCTACGATATGGTTTTGTGTCTCAGGTTCTGTAGCTGCAAACCAGAGGCTAGGAAACAGGCTGAGATTGACAGCTGTAGACAGCTCTAGATCTGTCAGGGGAAAGGCCCATCCTAGCATGTAAAATTACAACCTGCCGTCCAGCAGACCTGCTGCTTTTGAGCTTGGAAGTTTACAGCGTTGATCCAAGATCTTCCAAGGGCAGATCTGAGGAGACGATAAAAGACGCATAATAAGTTCCTTGATCGCTTGGGAGAAGAGGGGGGATAACAGGAAGGTCATGTCCCTGCTTTAGGTTAATGGTGACATCAATAAAAAAATGACATGCAGGAATAGGGATCAGGCAGCTCACCATGAAGAGAATCTTCTTTCCATTTTAAAAGACTTTTATTCATGTTTCCAGTTTTTTCTGTGTTCTTAGACTTTTTCACAATATGTTTCCTTTTTTAATATACATATCGCAGAGGGATGAGGAATATAATAATACAGAATGCTTTTACTAATATCGCTAGGTATAGTAATAGATGTACCAGCAGTACTAAAATTTGGCACAGATTAATTTATGTTTCCCATTTTATAACATTTCTGCATTTTATAACATATAACATTTCTGTATATATTTTTTACAATATTTTCTATATGTCTAGATATATGAATATATATATATAAAATCTTTCAGTTGATGCAATATGTAACCAAACTCAGTGTGCAGGTCAGAGTTGAGCAAATTTAAAAGTTATAAATATTTCAATAAAGTAAGACAGTGCTTCTCTTTTCTGAATGTAAAGGCATATTCGGAATGGTGATCATTTGCATTTTAAATAGTTTTGAGCACTGTTTTATTACATGTATAATTTACTTGCTTTCAGAAGTAATGGTGGCAATTCTTCTGGATAATAACTGTTTCCTGAATTCCACTCCACTGGAATGCTTGAATACTCTGCCTTAGTTCGCAGTTGGGGACAATGTAGCGAATACATCTCTGATTTTGTCTGGCCTTACTGCATCACTGGCAGGATGATGAGCACGCAGGAATAAAACACGGTTTGGTTGTGCAACAGAGAAGGAGGTACAGTAGATCCTCTAGTGTATACAGCATAGGACAGTAGTGGGGCCCCTGTTTAAGATAAACTCCTTCCATCCTGAAATCTAAAAATGATGGAGGATGGAGAGACAGGAATTAACTTATTTTTTCATATTACGGAAAACAACCTTGGCAGATACTGAGTAAAGGACAGATAATGAGCTTAGATTACTGTAAGACATACACATGCTGTGCTCCTGATCAGATTTGTATTTTGTGTTTTTGAGTTCTGCACTGACAAAGAAAGTCCTTGTATGCTCTGTGGAATCTCATAACTACAGTGCCTTGCGAAAGTATTCGGCCCCCTTGAACTTTTCAACCTTTTGCCACATTTCAGGCTTCAAACATAAAGATATAAATTTTTTATTTTATGTGAAGAATCACCAACAAGTGGGACACAATTGTGAAGTGGAACGAAATCTATTGGATTTTTGAAACTTTTTTAACTAATAAAAAAATGAAAAGTGGGGCGTGCAAAATTATTCGGCCCCTTTACTTTCAGTGCAGCAAACTCACTCCAGAAGTTCAGCGAGGATCTCTGAATGATCCAATGTTGTCCTAAATGACTGATGGTGATAAATAGAATCCACCTGTGTGTAATCAAGTCTCTGTATAAATGCACCTGCTCTGTGATAGTCTCAAGGTTCTGTTGAAAGCGCAGAGAGCATCATGAAGACCAAGGAACACACCAGGCAGGTCCGTAATACTGTTGTGGAGAAGTTTAAAGCCGGATTTGGATACAAAAAGATTTCCCAAGCTTCAAACATCCCAAGGAGCACTGTGCAAGCGATCATCTTGAAATGGAAGGAGTATCAGACCACTGCAAATCTACCAAGACCTGGCCGTCCCTCTAAACTTTCAGCTCAGACAAGGAGAAGACTGATCAGAGATGCAGCCAAGAGGCCCATGATCACTCTGGATGAACTGCAGAGAACTACAGCTGAGGTGGGAGAGTCTGTCCATAGGACAACAATCAGTCTTACACTGCACAAATCTGGCCTTTATGGAAGAGTGGCAAGAAGAAAGCCATTTCTCAAAGATATCCATAAAAAGTCTCGTCTAAAGTTTGCCACAAGCCACCTGGGAGACACCCCAAACATGTGGAAGAAGGTGCTCTGGTCAGATGAAGCCAAAATCGAACTTTTTGGCCACAATGCAAAACGATATGTTTGGCGTAAAAGCAACACAGCTCATCACCCTCAACACACCATCCCCACTGTCAAACATGGTGGTGGCAGCATCATGGTTTGGGCCTGCTTTTCTTCAGCAGGGACAGGGAAGATGGTTAAAATTGAGGGGAAGATGGATGCAGCCAAATACAGGACCATTCTGGATGAAAACCTGTTGGAGTCTGCAAAAGACCTGAAACTGGGACGGAGATTTATCTTCCAACAAGACAATGATCCCAAACATACAGCAAAATCTACAAAGGAATGGTTCACAAATAAACGTATCCAGGTGTTTGAATGGCCAAGTCAAAGTCCAGACCTGAATCCAATCGAGAATCTGTGGAAAGAGCTGAAAACTGCTGTTCACAAACGCTCTCCATCCAACCTCACTGAGCTCGAGCTGTTTTGCAAGGAAGAATGGGCAAGAATTTCAGTCTCTCGATGTGCAAAACTGATAGAGACATACCCCAAGCGACTTGCAGCTGTAATCGCAGCAAAAGGTGGCTCTACAAAGTATTAACGCAAGGGGGCCGAATAATTTTGCACGCCCCACTTTTCATTTTTTTATTAGTTAAAAAAGTTTCAAAAATCCAATAGATTTCGTTCCACTTCACAATTGTGTCCCACTTGTTGGTGATTCTTCACATAAAATACAAAATTTATATCTTTATGTTTGAAGCCTGAAATGTGGCAAAAGGTTGAAAAGTTCAAGGGGGCCGAATACTTTCGCAAGGCACTGTATGTTACTGTACAGTATGTGGTGGACATATAATAGACTTGGAGTACAGAAGACGTTTTAGAGCCATCAACAGACCTTATTTAAATATGAAGGTGTAAGATGTATGACAGAAAGGAGTGTTTAAATATAAAAAATTAAAAAAGGCAAAATCTGTGAATATTCGTATTATATGCAAGATGCTAACTTATTTTTGTTGGTAATTTTCTTTTGCTGTGAAGTGTGTACTTCCTCAAATGTGAGGATGCCACCTTCCAGTTTTCATGCTGCACAAGTTTAATACATGCAAAGGCTGTAAGCTGCAGAATCTGGAACAGAAATAATAAATAGAAGAGAAACGGTAAATGGGAATGAGATTGAAGAGGGGAGACCACTGTAGTCAAGAGGGAGGCTCTAAAATATTCGTTTACACGTTGTGATTTTTTCCTGTCTTTCACTTTCCTTTCCTTAACTAAAAAGTGAAAAGTGTCAGAAATATGACACCTTGTCCAGAGGGTACGCTCAAAGTCTTCAAAACCCATTAATGTGAATGGCAAGGTCCCCTTGACTGCATCTCCCCCCTCTTCTCCCCCTTCATGTGATTCAGTATCTGCAACTAACTTTCATTCTCCTGATCAAAGTACATTGCATGCTGCAGTACCAAGAACTCATATAATATAATATATTAATATACGCTACGCTGTTCACAGTTTGGAAGCAACAGGAAAGACATTCCAAACGGCTGCTTTTCCCAGTTTATTTAACAGGGTAAAGCCACGACCTTGATTGTATCAGCTGCTGAAGCATAAGAAGGAACACTTTCCATGCTCTTTTAAAACATGAACAGAGGAATCATGTTCTGAGACTGGATTGGAGTGAACGCTCTGTTTTCCATTTTTCTAAATCTTACCTCCTGCAACGATTGTCCATAGTATAATTCTCTCAAGACAAAACCCCTTTATAACTGCCTTATTCTTGCATTATCTTCAAGTATTGGAGAGACACTTGTGAGGTGCAGGAGAGTGTAAAAAGAGGTCTATCTAGGAGGGGGTTGGCTTTGATGTTGTAGTTCACTGCTTTTAAATCACCTTTGGTGTCTGCTAGATTGTGATCAAATGTCACTTCTGTTTAATTGCTATCTGAAAGATTTTGGTCCAGGCTCAGTCAAGCCCGGCCTTTAAAACAGCCTTTCCAATTGGCAGGAATTGATGTTGGGTTTTTTCTCCTGAAACCCGAAGACCAAGTTGCTGATGGGTCTTGCTCAAGACGTTTCAGATAATTGAACTCTTTCATTCTCATTCTTGTCCGTGCACTGTGCCAGTGACAGCTGTATTGAGGATCTGTCTCATGCACATTCGTCCAGCATTCACACCCCAGTCATTCATTTAAGCTGCATCTTCTGAAGTGCTGATCCAACCATAACCATTGATGGATGCTGTAACACTCCTGTAGTCTGCTATTAAGAAATGCATATTAATAATAGAGGCTTCATGAAACTTTTTCCCCCAGGCAGTCTGCTTACATAGTCATGTATAGTATCTTTTAGACATAGAAGGAAAAAATGAATTTTTAGGTTTTTAAAAACAAGATTTCCCTGAACGGTCCAGGTATTCTTAGTGAAGTTTTGCATGTGTCCCTTAAATGTAAAACGATGAACTGGTTGAGATTTAAACAAGGGTGGGAGTTAGTGCTGCTGCCTCATATCTCTGATTCCAATTCAGTTCAGACTTTATTATCCCCTGGGGGAAATTTGTTTTACAGCAGAGTCCAACAAAAACAGACAACCCCCATCAACAAATAATGCAGTACAAAAGTCTTACAGCAGATAAAAAAAGATATATTTTGCATTGTTTGAGATTGAGGGGATAAAATATTTCACCAGTCTATTTCCGCCACACCTGGGGACACAGAGTCATCTCTGGTTGGAGGGGATGAGTCACACATTCCAGTGCTGTAGGGCTTCTCTACGTCCCTCTATTTGTAGAGGGTGGTTAAGCTTATTTGATTTCCAGTCTACCAGTCTGGAGCTTGCATGTCCTCTTCTCGTCCATGAGGTGGTGCTTCCGCGTGCTCCCACTGCCCAAAGGCACAATGTCTCTAGTTGACCCCCCCCCCCGGCTGTGTGTGCACCTTGTGATCGACTGGAGTCCAGTCCAGGGTGGCCCTGCCTTGCTCCCTCAGCCTGCTGGGTGGGGATCCAGATCACCATCACCCTGTATGAATAAAATAGTTACTGGAAATGGATTGATGGATGGATGGTTTAACTAAGTTGTTCTGCATAATAAAGTGGTTTTCCTCAAAGAGAGGCTGAATTCATTTATATAAAAGTCTCTATAAACTCGAGTACAGGGCAGCTGCTTGACTGAAGATTTAATTTTTACATCTCTCTGGCTCTTTCACATAAGGACCACTTACATATACGTACAGTATATGGATTGTATTGCTATGGTGTATGAGGTTCTCTCTTTTTGGCTATAAACGAAAGAGAAGATTGTATCCAGTTTAATTTTTGTGTTTCTTTATATTCCAATAGGCGTTTCAATACATATAATAATTCTATGATTATTAATGTATGAGGAGGATAAAACTATCCATATACTGTATTAACGAGTTATCAAAGTGGAGCAGCTGGGCAGTGAGCTAACAATCGGGCTCATTAATTGAGTGTGCTTCTAATATGACTAATAAAGCCAGGAGAGACTGAGGAGCAGAGCCATGCTACCCAGGGTTTTAAAGAGATAGCAGTTTCTCACGGATGGTAGGTAAAAAGTATAAAGTAAGGGCTTACAGTTCCTTCTTTTTCTAATAGTATCAGATCACAAAATAGTAATAGGAATAAAAGAATTGGATGCAAATTAGAAATACATTTAATAATCGCACCCCATGAGCCATTAAAAAAAGTTTACTGAAGTGTAATCTGATTTATTTTGTTAATGAGGACTATCAGCTGCAATACTGATTTTAAGATGTAACGGATAAAAAAATCAAGGGACAAGTGTAGGGTCAGAGGAGCAGTAAACAATGTTTGTAAATAATTCAAATTCCTTTAAATTGAAGCATCCGGTGCATTCCTAGTGAGACTTGTGAAGAAAGATAATTTACTGGGCCTACTGAAATGTGATGTTTTCCCCCTTGCGTGTAACACTTGTGACTCCAAAGGTGCACTACGTGAAACGTTTTCACAGTTGTGTACAAGCAGTGGAAGACCAGAAAGAGTGCTTAGCAAAGGACATTTTATTCTGTATTTATGCTGGAGTGTAATACATATACATTAATTCCTATGAATATAGTGCCTCGATTCAGGAAAGTTGTAAACGTTACAGGCATGTAATTTCAGTAGCCTAGCATTTCACATAATTACCATTCTGAACTGGAGAAGGTGACAAATTAAAGTGTCTTCTAACCCAGGGCTGTCAACACAATGATGAGCGCATAACAACCCCTAAATGAAACACTGTCGTTCTGCAGCGGGAGTGAGGTAGCTATTAAGAGACAGTTTTGCACAAAGTCCTTTCATTTCTCCTTGAGCTTGGCCCCAGTCTTCCTACACAAGAGCCACAGTCAGAACACTGGAGCTGGATGCTATTCTTTAAGACACTGGACACAGGCTGCAGGCTGTGTGGAGGAGAGGGAATAGAGATATACTGTATGTCAGGGATCCCAACTGACTTTTTTTCTTACTGTACCTCCCTCATTTTCGGCGAAGCAAGTCTTGCCTGCACAAATGCCAATGAATTGAGTTAAAAGTGAAATCCCAGAACACGCACTGCACACAGGAGCTGAGTTTCGATTTCCCGTCAATGAGACAGCGGTGTACACTTTCCTCAGGGGCGTCCACACCACTCTCTTGGGTTTTTAATGCTTTTTTTCTTGCAGTTTAAAAAAACAACGTAATGTTGTAATCTCAGCCATTTCAGAATTTTCATTTCCACATCATTTATTTATATAAACACATTTAACCTTTATTTTATATAACACCTTTCATGGCACAGTGCAAGTTAAGCTGCTGCCGCTAATCCTGATAATAATAACAATAATAACTAGAAGCAGTAAAATTGGTCTCATCCTACACATACTGTAGGCCTGTTGGTGGGGAGTAAAGTTAAATTAGGAGTATTTTTTTCATCTTGAAATACTACACTGTAGTTCAATATCTATATTATCGTTATTATTGTCATACCTACAGTAGTGAGCTCCTGTTGTAGACTGTAAGTGTTTCCAGAAAAGTGTTCCATTAATTCCAGTCAGCACTTAGAAGGGTTAATGCAGGACATAATTAATTGCAGCACTGTTGTACCACTGTGTTCATGGATGATTGCAATCTACTCATCCTTAATTCAGCTGTAGACATAGAGGCTTAAACAATGCCTATTCCAGAGTCCCTGGAGTTTTGTTTATGGTTACTGAAACCCTGCTTTCTATTTTCCATGAAGGAAGGCTATCTCCAATTTCTTCAGCCTGTTTCTAAACAAGCCATTTAAACACTTCTAATTAAAAGGAACGTCTGCATGTTTTAAGCTAAGGTTTTCGTGTAATCAGCTTTCCTAATGACTTTGGATTATTTAGTGTGCAAATGCAATTATCTGGTCTAATTTGCCTTAACATATCGATTAGTGTCTGCTGCTGTCACCACAAGGACTTCCTGTGAAATGTAAGAGATTACTGTTTTTGCTACTTTTCAGCTACTTCTTTGTTATTGATAAACTTGCTGCAGGGCCCAGATTATTATCCCAGTATTACTTTGAAGTGGTGAACTCCTGTACACAAGGAAGGCAAGAGTCCTTTCAGAGGCCAACATGATGGTTGGTCTTTCAAGAGTTGCAATTAGGTTAATTCAGCCAGCACATAAAAAAAAATGATCATGCCAGGACGTAAACTAGACCGACTTTTTTTGTTCATGCTTTTGAGGATTTTGAATTCTTGAAACATGTTCCCATTTAGTCTTTTTTACTAAAAAAGTGCATTACATTTTGCCTCTCAAAGAAGGACTGGTGAATTACCTGGTTGTTCTTCTCTGTCATAATTTCACTACAGATGTTTCTTTTTTTGCAATGTGCAACCGCAACTATGCACAATATTCTGAATTAAGTCTTACCAGTGCATTGTGTGTGTAATCTCTTGAATTTAATTCTATATTTATAATTGTGTATTTTAATACTGTTTTATGTTGCTTTCCCACATTCTTGAGGAGATGTAAATGATGTGTGAACATAAACAACAAAGACTTTGTTCATTCTAGTACTACATGTGTTTTATAGCTTGTTTTTCTATGTGTGAATAATACTCTGTAGTTGTCTAAAAATATTGTTTTCCAGATTTTGCCCAGTTTTCAAATTAACTCAAATTGAAAAGCTTCTACTTTCTTGTTTCATATGCAAATGTGACCAGTTAACTAACTTTACCAGAATTTATAATAATAATAGGAAAATAGTATAAAACATTTTTATATAAAACAGATTCATAAAATTTATTTTACATTACCCCTTTCCTATCGCATCTAAAAGCAGTACGCAATAAAATAAAATAAAAACATTAGAGAAACATTAATACACATAATACTTTAATTGCTAAATTTAATATGAGCTGGGAGATTATTCCACAGTCCTGGAACAAAAGAACAGAACAGCACTGTCGCCCAGTGTTTGGAACCTCGTATCGGGATCTGAAATAAGGCCAGAATCTGAAGAGTACAAATGATGTGTAGCTGTACAGGGAGTTAGCACCTCTCTGATGTAGTCAGAAGCCAAACTGTTCAAACTCTTAAAGGTGAGCTGTGGTGTTTTAAATTGTATTCTGAAATCCATAGGGAGCCAGTGTGAGGAAGCTAAAATAGTAGAGTTGTTCACATGCATTTTAGCTTAGATTTAAGTAGCTGAAAAAAATATAAATCTACCATACAGTAACATTTCTGACTGGGTAATTGTGTCAGCATGCATAGGAATATGTAAAGGTTAATTCTGCACCGAAAAGTGGAAATAAGACCCTCAACCTTTCAGCTGTTGAGACTTCTCCGGGTGTGATGGAGAAAGAGGAAGGAAACAATGATATTGTCAGATTTATTAGCATTTATTATGTCAGAGACACTTCACCCAATGCTGCTGTCTTTCCTTTAACATGTCTCATAACCTGTACTGTATGTACAGTATATACATATACAGTGAGTTGGGCATGAAATTTATTGTAATGATTTGAACTTGATCTGTTAATTTTTTATCATTTTCTAAATGGCTTTCTTTCTCCTTTTTTTCTTTATTGGTTTATTAACACGTTTGTGCTACTAGCTTTTCTTTCCTCGCACATATTTATTCTAGGGATGAATCTGTACTCCTTTTCAAGCATAAAAGCTCTAAAATGTTACCATTTATACAGCATCCATGTTTTTCCAATTATACATCTCTAAACCCCTTTCTGTGTTGTCTGTAATCTGCTTTCCTCAAATTGTAATTGATTTTGGAATTTTGGAGATCTGTAAAATACTCCCAAAATATTTTGCTTTTTGAAAGTTTGAGTCTGCCCCTTGATTCATGTATTGTAGGTTGGGCTCCTGTGCCTGTATGCTCATTTTGATGTATAGTGGTGCTACATCTCCCCTCAACTGCCTTTCCCATCTCTTTGGAATTCTGTGGATCCACTAATTTTGTATTTGTCACTGCTATTCTCTTTGCAGTAGCCAGGTTTCCAGTTGCATCATAATCACATGCTAATGCAGGAGCTTCTGTCTACTTTATTTTCTTCCTAAGACTCCTGGCATTTAGGTATGAGCACTTAATTACCTAGTACTTTGATGGTGCATTTTTTCTGGGGTCCGCTTTTTGACTGTGCTTCCTGCATATTGTTCTTGTCTAGTTTCTGCTGATTCTGCTGATTCTCCTCCTTCCATTCTGTAGCAGGTTTACCTTGACAGTTCTAATGTATTTGCATTTCTAATTATTGCTGTTCCTAATGTTACCAATTCTATATCATAACTTGTTAACAGAGCTACACGCATGCCAGCTTAATACTCTTGCGTCCTGTGTGCACCATTTTGACTAAATGATTTCTTCTAGAAAGACAGTACTCTACAGTATGTTGATTTGCATTCAAGTCTTTATTCTTGACCCATTCATTTAGCTACCCAACGATGCCCAAGACACTTTAGAGCACAATACAATTTCTGGACAAACCAAGTTTTCTGTAATTTGCAGTTCCATGTTTTTTTCAGAGTAAATACAATAAATAAATCTCTTTTGAGTTGTTTGATTTAATCAACGTTCTAGTACGTTAGAAAATGACATTTAGGAAACTGAGTTTTATCAAAATAAAAATGAAATGAATGCCCACTCCTATTTCTGATGAAAAACCTAAGCAGCTGCTTCTTTATTTAAGAAGGTAATAGCAATAATATAATAATAACCAATCCTCTTTATGTGTTAAATGATAAACGTTCTCTTATGCAACAAAGGAGACTAAAAACAGTGAAAATTATGTGATTAAATATGTGTTTGAAATGAGTATTAATAATTATTGATGCTTAATGATTGAGATAATTATGCACTTTATGCTGGGATCCAAATGAAATTAACCTTT
Organism: Lepisosteus platostomus; assembly: GCF_059453375.1. Lineage (NCBI taxonomy): Eukaryota > Metazoa > Chordata > Actinopteri > Semionotiformes > Lepisosteidae > Lepisosteus > Lepisosteus platostomus. Next base: position 55,568,964 of record NC_142620.1, read on the forward strand.
TCAGGTCCACTAAAGGAAATGCTTTTGAATCCAATAAATATTATGCTGAAGCCCAAATGCAGATAATTATGGCGTTATTCTGATTAATATATGTTGGCTTAACTTTTTGCCTTCACTTCCATGGCAAGAAGCAAGTTTGATTTGGAGTAATTTGCAGTAAATCAGTAACAGTGAGTGACTTAATTCATGCCTGTCAATTACATGTTTGGGACAAGTAAAGCAATGGAAAAATAAAATGAATCCTTGTCCACTAGCAGAATGAAACTCTCTGCCCTTGTCATTTCACAAGGAGACTGTGACAGCGAGTGCTCTTGTCACTGGACTTGGAGCCAGCAAGGCTTTTATTTAGTATGAAGTGTTTTTTTTATTGCCTTACAGATACAACCCCTGTAATCCCTCTGTCTTAATGTGAAACATGACACATGCAGCAGGCCTGAGGAGACTCAGGCAGGGTCTGGGTGGTGACTCTCATGATATCGGAGCACAGAAGCAGGATAACCTTCCCAGCCGGTGTATGACCCCCCACAAAGTCCAGCTGATATGCAAAACCGCAGCCGAGTCATGACAAACGTACACCAGGAGCCTTGAGTTAGGAGATATTTTCAGGACCCAGTGCTCAGGCTTCACAGTGCAGCCTGTTGTGTCTGTGTCATTTGTGTTAAGCCCATTAATGAGACTTCTTCTAGTGTTGCACTCTCAAAGTCCCTGATGCCCTGTTGACATTTGAAAAGGAAAAAAAAGCAACAGGTCACTCTTCTTGTTCACCACTGTTATCCTGGACATCATTTGTGTTGTTGTTATCCAATCTGGAAGGATTTAAATCAATTTCCATTGCTGTTGTATCACATACAGTATGTGATGGACATCTTTCCCACGTTCTCTAAGGACACAGATCCACACACCTTCTCTTTGCACTTCACTCAGATATTGACTGTAGACATTTTGAGTGCTGATTTTTTATTGGAAAGGGTGAATGCCTCATTGGCTTTGAAAATTATTCATGAAACTGGTTTTAACACAACACGGGAAAATTATAACATGGCCCGTTTCTCTTGATGTTATCAATAGTATACTGGGTTCTATACACTTTGGTTTGTCAGTCAAATCTGTTACACATCTGACCCAGATCAAGGCAACCTACCTACCTGAAACCTGATGTTCCTGGAGAAGAGGAAGCTGTGCCTTTTCAGATTAGCTTCACTGTCTTCCTCTGAATGCAAGCCAGTGTGTCCTTATTGTCTTTGATGTCCAAGATTGACGACTGTTAGATGTGCAGTGTGGCTTCAGAATATCTTTTAAGCACACAGCAGAGAGTCGGCTTTCTGTCAACTGATCAAGAATGCATATCCCAAAGATCTCTGTGGTGGGGAAATATGTGTGAGTGAGAGAAGAAGGGAGTATGTTCCTGTGTTTGGTGCTCTGTGTAAAGTGTTTCATAGCAAGCTATGAACTGACGTGTTATGTTTCTACAAGACATTACATCAGCAATCAGTAACAAGTTACATTCCCCCCCCCCCCCTTGTAGTGCTGGAGGGAGGCAGAGAGTGGGATGAGGTACAGATGCCAGCAAGTAATCCAGAAAACCAAATCAAAGGATAACTTATACTGTATATGAGCCTGCCCTAGTCACAGTGAAGAATATCCAGAGGTGTTCTGTAAATAAATCCTGGTGCCCTGCTGCCTGAGTTTGTGTAACCACACAGATCTCTGTGACCTCAGAAGAGCTGCAGCATTTGTTTTGTTTTCTTCTTTATTATCTAATGGTTCTTAATAGGATCAATAGAAAATAAAAGTGGATCACTTAGGTATTAATTGAAAAAAAGACTGTTTTGAAAATCTGTGGAATAGAACTATATCCATATTCCTTATGAGAGTTTCCTTTGTTTTGGTTTTCAAAAGTGTGAACACTGGTTTTGTTTAGGCTTTTTAATCACATTTTGTGCTTCTGCTGTTCTTACCATCCCAGTGCTGTGCTTCCAGAATGATATTGGCTGAGGATTCCCTCAGTTATGAAGTTCCAAGCTCTTGTCAAGCTCTACAGCTGCTGTCGATGCTGGAGGGCTGCTCTGTGAGCTCCAGTCCTAACCTGTGTGCCTGTGTCTCCTGTGCAGGATGCTGTGAAAGACAACCACAAGAAGAGGGAGATGGAGGAGAAGATCAAGAGGGCGAAGCTGGCAAAGGAGAAAGCTGAGCGGGAGAAGCTGGAGCGACAGCAGAAGAAGAAGCAGCTGATTGACATGAACAAAGGTAACATGCTGGCGAGCTGCTGCCTCGGAGCTTTAGGGTGCCTGGGAAAGTGCTGAATAATGTTACAGGCTGCGCTTCCAGGCTAATTGGAGCTGGCTGGAGGTGATTTAGCATGTTACATACAGTACAAAAAAGAAGGTTGTATTGATTTCCTCTGTTTGCTACTAAGGAAGCAAATATTAACCCGCATTTTACCCAGGCAGACAGGCCTTCAGACAAGACTTTAAACTGAGGATAACGACTACTTGCACACTAAAGATCCCATGACACTGTTCAGAAGAGTGTGGGTGTAAACCCTAAATTCCTTAGAGTTACTCTTGGTTCTCCTGGTGACACAGTCTCTCGCTCCCCCTTCTGACTCGCTGTGCAGTGGGTCTGCTGGAGCAGAATGGCTGCATCTCCCTGGTGGATTCTGCACATTTAGTGGTCAGTCAAGTACAGTAGGTCCCCCTCCATACAATATGCTCTGTAATGAAAATCACTATATAAATTAAATTGATTATACAGTATATATACATTTCTAATGCTATATTGTATTGTTAGAACTATGAATATGATAGTTCTATAGATAAGCCTTAGGGTACAAGTTTATTTTTAAAATATTTTGTGCACATGCATTTTTTTGTTCCCATCAAAGGCAGTTGTGACCAGTTTGTTATGCAGTTATTCTGGGATTCTGGTTTTTTTCATTTATTATTATTGTTATTTCCCCTCTAAATTATACAGAAATATCTATCTTAGAAACATCATTTATCTTAAAATGTACCATGGGGATCCTTTCACTCAGCTGTGAGCACTTCGGCTCTGGTGGGTAACTAGCAGACAGACACCCTCAAGTGCCGTTGAAGATGTAGGTCACTTGTAAAGATGTTGAGCTTCTATGGGATTCAGGTTCACTGCATTTGTAGGGCAGGCAGATAATAGGCTGTCAGGTAGAGGATTAGTCTAAGGAAATGTGGTTTTTCTTCCTACTTTCCGTAGTTTAAGTTCTAAGTGACACAGATGCATTTGGCCTATTGACATTGCACTCCAGCATTGCATTTCATGCTGGCTTGAAAACACAGGATTTTAAAATAACATTTTCAATATAATAGCAATATATTTTCCTTCACGTTTCAACTATGATGTGAAGAGTCATAGAAGATTTGAATTAGATCACTTGTTTTTTTTTCTTCAGTAAACTCTAACTTCAGTAACCTGTAATGATGGTACTCACCATATATCTGTGTGCTATAAATGACCCACTTTAATTTTGTGAATAAAATAGTATTGTTTTTAATTCTATTGTATGTGTAGGGTCTACACTTGCATATTTTCATTCAGCTCTGCTAGCTGTTGCTCATTTAGTTGTTTCTAGTTGATTTAATAATGTGTAATATAGAGGGAGCTGGACACCTAATACTGTTGTGTGATCATTAAACCACACAGCTGAGCTGAATTGTTCCCCGCCCTTCCCAGGAAAGTAGAAAAGCAGAGATCTAAATGAAAGCGATATAGACTTCTGATTTTAAAAAGGAGCAAATAACTTTATACATGTACTGTATATCGTTTACCCAGGGATTTTCCTTGTGATGCTTTCAAGTTTCTATTTGATGGCACATGTTTTTTCATGCTCTTCCAATAACTAAAGCAAACTGTGTGTTAGTGCTCTGTTTAAGTTTTGAACTATCCCTCATGGGAATCTGTTGTCCAGTTCTAATAGCTGTGCAAAAAATAAAATAGCTTACATTATTATGCTGCAGGGAACTTGTACTCCCCATATTCCCAGAATGGGAGACATTGTTCATTAGTAGGTTAGAAGAGATTTGGAAGACCTTCTGTAGATCCACTAAAATTGCAACTTTCATTCTTCAAGAAACTTATTGATAGCAGCAGTCTGTAAAGTCATGTGAAAGACCCTGTTTGACAGCCAGCTGGTTTCAAATGTCACACAACAAAAGAACTGCAGAGTACCAAGGGCATTTCTGGAATGTGAATTCCTAGTATACAGTACAAGCTTCTTTCAATGTGTTGTAAACTTTGAGACTGAAGAAGCGCAGAGTCGCGAAGTGACCTCTTTTTAATGGTGCCGGGTTTGCAACACTGGAAAGCACATTGAACAATCTGTGTCTAACCACATAGCAAAAGATCTTGTATATTAATATTTTAGTTTGTACAGATTTTGATCTTTAGTGTCTACAAGCTCCAAAAGAAGTGTTATATAAATAAAACATTACAGTATTTTAAACTCATATGCCAAGGGCAATGAAATGTTATAAATTTCTTGCATCTTCTTAACTCATCTCTGACCCCTTCATAACCTTTCTAGGTGTCTTCTGTTTGAACATAGTGTATTGAGCAGGGAATAGTGGTGTGTTGCTCTGCAAATCAATTGCACAGGGTCCATTAAGAAGCATTTTCACTCCTGAGCAAAATGAGTGCCTCGTGTAACTGAGAAAAAAAAATAAAAGTGTAAAGATTTTGATCTGGAAATGATTAGATTTTGTTTAGAGTTAGAAGAAGTAGAGAAGACTTTGCTGCTAAACAACCATTTCTTAGGATTTGGTTTGAAAGATTTCTTTTAGTTTTATACCTATCTGTAAGGATGCTTGGCAAGGTCAGCACTGGTCACCAGTTAAATTATAGGCCTATTCTTAAAAAAGCATTCTGGCTTTTATACCTGCATTATCAAAGAGTGTGAATAACTTAAACATAATTAATGTGTGTTGAAATTTAAATGTACACAGTAATGGGCTGTAGCTCAACAATTTAAGATACTCTTCAACTCTTAAAGACAAGGCATTTAAGGGTATTACCATATTAAAATATGTCTAAGTAGTTTTCACTATAAACAAGCCATACACATTTATTGTTGATATTAATAAATGTGTTCTAAGCATGTATGTAATTATCTGTTATATTGACTTATTGTTGGTGAGCATTTGTTAAATTACTCTATTCCTCACTACACCTTTACAGTAAAAAAACAGTTATAAATTAGAAATAAACAGCAACATTAATTAACATCAGCAAACTCAGGATAAAGAAGCTAATTACTATATATTTAAATCGTTTCTCTTTTAAATCTGAAGTGTACTGTGTTTCTTCTTGTAAATATTAGTTACAAATACAGTAAATCAAGAAGAAAATCTAGGATACTGTGGACAAAGTGAGAAATTTTGAAAGAAATTAGGCCTTTGGAGATCATTTTCTGAGACAGACCTGGAAGGTAAACAAATGAATGGAAATAATCACTTTATTGCAGAGCATTTTGTTTTTTTAGTTGCATTTAATTCATTTTAAGGGGCAATTTATATAATGAAATGGATTTTCATTCATTTTGTAAATTGGAAGCTAATCCTCTTCATAAGCAAATGATTAACAATCAAATTAATTTTTCATGATTTTATTCATTCTGATTTTTATAGAGGTTTGTGTTGTGGTGGTCAGGAGTCATGACCATCACCAACAAAAATAAAACAATTAAATTTTTGAACAATTCAATTGAATCAAATAAGAAAAGGTTATGAAAACCAAAGTTTTGAATTAACATCTTCAGGTTGACATCAATATTTTATTCCTTTTTGACAGATGAACTGTGAGCACACAGGCAGAATCTGTTTTTGTAGTGAAGTATTAGCAATACTAATAGGGGAAATTGCTTATGAAGTCATTACTCTGTTCCCCATTTGTTTTAATTTGCTCTAAGTGGATTTCCATATTCTCTCGGACTGACCAGATGTTCAACATTCTCCAAATTGCTTTACCCACTGAAAGTAAATGGGAAATACTGTAAAATAGCCTTAATCCACGTAATCCTTCTGTCTCTAATAGAACAAGATGTTTCATCACAGCAGGATATCTATTATGCTGCAAGATATTACATTATGTCATAGACAGCGTGCTCTGTGTGTGTAGAGGAGTGTGAGAGGTTGTTCAGGAGTGACTGGGCTGGCTTCTGGCTGATCCTTAGGGAGCAGTGGGTCCTGGCAGCTGGTATCACTATGCCATGTATCACGGGTGATGGCAGACTTCATGCTGGCATTGCTGAGGTCAGTGTGTGTCCATTGAGAACACCCCCTGGTCACCCCCCAGTGACCATGAAACTGACCATGTAAGACGTCATTGAGGCTTCTCTGCTCCTGGGTTAAAGTCATACAATACCAATGAGGTGAAAAGCAAATATAAGAGCACAGTTTTGTTCTTCAAGATGAAAATTTTATTTGTGTGTTTAATTTCTGAAGTTTAGATGCCATAACATAACAAAAAAAGACAAACAGAAACTTGGCAGCAATTTTAGTGAGCTGACTATGGTAGATGGGTTGGAATCTTCACCATTGTCACAGATGGGGCTGCTTTGAGAGTTGCTTTCCACCTCCCAGAATAAAACCCAGTCTAAATAATTGAAAAAATCTGAGTGAAGGTTTTGATTCAGCTGGGACTCTGTACATTATAAAAGAGTATAACCGAGGGAATGTGTGTGTGCGTACTTGTGTGCCTGCGTGTGTGTTCTGGTGGGGTGTCAGTGACTCAGACAGATGCTGTGAGCTGGTGCTTCAGTTTGGCTGGAGAAGGAGAATACCAGTGGTCAGTGCTAGAGGCTGGCTTATTGTATTAGACATAACTGCCACAGTCAACCAGCAGATGTAAAGCCTATTTTTTACTTTGAAAAGGAAAGAAAAAGAGAAAAGACAAAACAGAGCTTAGGTTATATTGATGGGCTTGAAGCCCTTGAAAAAGGTTATAGAATCATTCCTATTTTATTTTCTGAAAGGTAGGCTCTCAGATTACAGAGAAAATCAATTGCAGATTCATCTGCTTCATTCCTGGTCTCTCTGTGTATTGTATTTGTTCAACTAAGAACCCTTTCTTGTAAGTGAGATGTTCAGCTCCATTCAGTAGCACCAGTGCTGTTTGTGTGTAAATGCTTACTGTATATACGTGGACTTTATTTGTGTCAGCTCATGCATCTGTTTTATCTGTCTTTCTGTCTTCCCAATACTCTAATGACAAAGCACTGTGAAAGAATGTGAACAGGTGAAAGATTCCTCCTCCTAGGATTCACAGCACCGTTATCTTTTGATTTACACTAGAGCAGAGCTACTCTATAGTCATCTAATGCAAATCTTATGAAATTGTCAGTCCTAGTTAATTGGTGTCTTTTAAAAATGCATTGAGTTCTCAGAAAAGGATATCAGTTCAGTAAATATGAATTAGTACCAGTAAGTGACAGTGCTTGAAGACATGGCTGTGTGCAGGGTGCTGCATATATGCCAGGTGATTATAAAGTAACAGCACTAAAGGAGTGACAGGGAGCTGACAGTGGAAAGGTCAGATTCTCACAAGATGTTCCACAGCTGGAAATGAATGTACTGTAGCTCCAAGTCAAATAGAAGACCGCCTCAGGGAAGCCCAATCCATTATGTGAGCAGCAGAGTGAGGAGCCACACCAGTCATTACATATTTGGAACTAAAGTACTTAATTAGTAAGCAATTAACTAGTTTATCATGTCATTACTTGAATAATACATAACATAGAGAACAGTTTTCAGAGTTTGTTCCTCCAGAGCCAAACTGGCTTCTTGTTTTCTAAAAGTATCTGTGAATAATTTGGGAGGAAATGCCAAGAAACTGTGGTGCACAAGGGGAAAGATTACTTGCTTTTTTCTTTTCTGTATTATGTTGGGGAAAAAAATACCCACTTTTAATTTTGAGTTAGAAAAAGTGCAGAAAATCCTGCCGTGGAACAAAAAGTCTTGCTAGACTTTCCAGTCTTTCTGTTCGTCTGTTAAAGGTCATTTTAAGTTCCAATAAAAAAGATTTTACTTGGGGAACAATCACATTGTAATAAGGTTAATGGTACTTAATTTTGAGAACATTTGTCGGTTAAAAATGATATCAGTTGCCCGTATTTTTCACTTCTAAACAAAACCACCTAAAAAAATCCTCCTTTATCTGCATTTTCTGAAATTTTGCAATTGCAGTAAGATCAGATGTAATTTGTTGCTGTCAGAAACCAGCTTTTGGTTTTGAATTATACCACATTACACTCCAGAGCCACAGGAATCTGAAGCATGAGCAGATCCAGACACAAATCCACAGGCTGCACCATGCAGCGTGAATTTCAGTCATTACCTTGAAAGACAGCAACAAGGGCAAGGGGCTTATCTACTGTAGTACATCTAGTCTAATAAATAATGGCATACTTGATAGCAATATATTAACTGACAGGCAGACTGTCATCTTCCTGAAGATCATGATACCTTTTTAGATGTTACAGTATATGTGATTAGAGTTGTCCTCAAGGAAAAAGTTACACTCTGACAAAAAAAATAGTTCTGTATTTCTTAGCACTAGTTTTAGAATTAATTTTAATACCGCAAGTAACAAATCTTAGCTGGTTTCAGTGTATGTTTTTGCAGTTATTTTATTTTTATGCCCTGTTCTTACATGCCTACAGAAGTAGAATCTGCAGAACCGAGAGCCTTTTGATTATTCTATGATAATTATTTCATTACAAATTAATATGACTTAAGGGATTTTTCCCTTGGAGTTTTCTTCAAAAAATATGAAATAATCACTTAAATAAGAAACTTTTTTATGTTTTTGGATTAATATTTTTATAGAAAAAAAGCTAATTAGACCAGTACTAAAAGCTATAATCACTTTAAGCCTGTTTAACTTAAAGCGGCGGTCTCTCCCTCAGGTCACAGACAGAAATGAGACGATACCCCTGAGAAATTTTACATTTCTATATTTTAATTCAGGTTTTCCTCCCTCTTTGAAAACAAAATTGGCTTTAAATTTCGTTATAGAACTAGAATATCTATGGGTGGTCTCTATTTGAACCATTTCTACACATCTTAAGTTGCTTCCCAGCAATCAGTCAAATTCAATTACATTTACTCTAAAGAACATCAAACACCCATCGCCTTCGCGGTTTTCTCAGCTGCGTTAGAGTTTGGCGGTCATTATTATTAATTATCATGTTGTCCTGATTTGTGCAGAAGCACCTCTAGACAAGACAGGACAGTGAGACTGCAATAGAGAAGGAATGGATTGGCAGAGGAGTAATTAGGAGGGAAAGAGAGGTAGTGGAAGCTACAGTAGATAGCCAGTCAGTTAGATAACAGCGTCCAAATTGTTTTTGGGGGGATTTCTGTTATGTATTCTATGGGAGGGAACCAACCTGTGTGAGGCAAAGGAGCTATTTTCCGCCAGCAGACCCCACTACACAGTAGATGACATAGAGAAGAGTAAAATTACTAAATCAGTGGTAATGAGGCAGAAATGTTGACAGGCTACAAGGTGGTAATGCATCTGTCAGATGTCCTCCACCTCTCACCCTTGCCCATATTTACATCTTTCTACATTCACCTGATTTTTTCTGTCTCTGCATTCTACTCACGTCCTTATAACTGCCCTCCTACCCCCAGCAACATGCTGCCACTTTCCACTGAACATGAGACAGCTCCAGACCTCACCCGCCACTATTAGTTTCCCTCCGAGCTCCCAGCTTCTCTCTGCTTGCTTGCTTTCGATCCCCAACCCTCTCAGCAGTCTTTCAGACCTGTCCTTCCTGCTCCTGGCCTGTCCCTGTTCTCCGTCACACAGGTGGCCAGGGTTATTTCTGAGGCAGGCTTCGTCCTGCTCTGTCCCAGGGCGAGTAAGGCATGAGAGGCAGGGGTGTGAAAGCACGGGTTTGCTTTCTCACAGCTCTGCAAGTGTTCCAGCTGCCGTCATCGCAGCCCTGCAGCAGCTGTCCAGATGGAGATCCTCTTTTTTTATCTCTTTGTTTTTTTATGGCAGTCAGTGTGATGCAGCTGTGTAGGGCATGGCTGGGACTATGGTTTCATAAAGTGTGGCTGGGCTTGGCTGCTCCTCTTTCTTTATCGTGCTGTTTCATAGAGGATCCCCCCACCCCTGTAGTCCAGGGCCTCTGTCAGTGACTGAGACAGCTCTCCTCTCCACTCACTCGAATCCGGGACCGGGCACCCTCACACCTTCGGGGTTGCTGTGCATTAAGGAAACATCCGTGATTCGATTGCCACAGAATCTAGCCACAGTTGTGAAATCATCCCTCTGCTGTTCTCACAGATTACAACGTTATTTTGTAATGATTTGCAACTCAGGCAAAGAGTGTTAAGACGAATAAATGAAAAAAAGAATTCAAAGAATTCCTTTTCTTTTGAAAGAGCAACCTGTTCATCGCGGACCAACCTCCCTTGAGGAGTCTCACATTAGGGTGGACAGTTTAGCCTTCTCTTCGCATTGGCTTGATCTCATTTGACCGCGGCTTGCCTAGTGCCTGCCTTTGATCTGATGCGGCGGCTGCTTGTGAAGTGTCTGTAAACAGGGTCAGCTTGTGGAGGAATGCACAGAAATAACACCTCAGCGTGGCTGGGAATCACCCTCGCTGCCTCCTCCCTGGTCCACACTGGGCTCTGAATGCTGCAGAGAGCAGGGCACCCTTTGTGCCAGAGGACACGCCCCCCTTAAGCAGGAGGTAGCATCATAACCTTGCAGGCTCTACCCATTGCTGTAAAACACGGCTCCGCATAGGTTTGTATTCACAGAGCATGTGCTGAGTTAATTGTACAGGTGACTTTCAATGGCATAACAGATGGGATGAAGTATGTTCAGAAAACAACAACCAAAACCCAGCCAGTACAATTTTTTCAATGTTGCTTTTTTTTTTCTTCAGCATGTTGTTGATGTGGGCGCATAGTGGGGGGCGGGGGGGGGGGGGGCTGGGTGTGCAATCTCTGCGGCACCCCTTCAGAGTTGTTTCAGCTCATCAAGTACAGGGGCTGAAAGCTCTTATTAAATCTCATTAAAGAGCCAATTAAAGTGGAGGATCTGTGGTAGTGAGATTGCAGTGGGGAAGCACTGCAATAAATAAGCTCCTTTGATGTATGTATTTTTACGGGATAAATATCAGTAAAAAATATCAGAAAAGAATGATTGCATTCATTATTAGAACTGGAAAATAATGTCTGCTTATAGTTCATTATTTAGGTTGGCCCTTTTGTATGTAAGCTGCATCACAGAACCTCTGGATTCCCTTATCGTTTGACTTGAGATTAGAAACACATTTAAAATGGTGTGGGCTTTTTCAATTCAGCCTTATTCTCACAAAGTTATTAAAGTGTATTACATTTGCTTACAATTTAGCAAAACAAAAACAACTATAAAACAAAACCAGAATGACTGTGGATTAGAATTTTCTGATTGTACTGTAGCTGGTATTGTGTGAACCATCTGGAATTGTGATCTTAATCGATTCTGGGTTTTTTTCCACGTTTGAAGGAGATGACAGCTAGCAAATTGAATTTATGCACAGAACAGTGTTGACGCTGCCACGTAATTATAACAATGCCATCGCTTCAGTTTTTAACAGAGAAACAAAGTGATGAATATCGATAGGATGTAGCTTTGCTCTTCTCTGGTGAGTTTTTAATTCATCAGGAATTTCATAAAATATGAATAGACTCAGTTTGCCCCTAGGACACTCGTGTGCCCCTGTCTGCAGTGAGCCAAACTGAGCAGAACCCCTAAAGATAGATAACCTGATTTCTGGATTACAGGTAAAGCAAATGGATCTGCTATTTGTACTTGTAATTACTAAAGCAGGGTAGATTCAGATATATTACCAGCTGTTTTTCACAAAATAAATCTTTGCAAATGAGTGTGCTGCTCAAAAAGAATAGAACAGCACCTTTATTACCAGTGGCAGCGCAGCTCGGTACATTCTCACAGCTTCTCCTAGGCATGGAGAATGCAGTGCAGTCTGCAGATGTGTGTTGACAGGGATGTGGACTGATATGTGGACAATATTTACCTTTTGTTGACTTGAGCGAATAATGTCTTTATCAGATTGTTGCACGAATGGATAGGTAGACAGATGGAGTTGAAAAGCAGAAGCAGTTGAAAAGTTTGGCATATGCCCCACTGAACATGATAGTTAAATGCATGAACAGACTAAAAGTTTGAAAGATTAATAAATATTTTAACAGCGTTGGATCAATAGAGTCTTGTCCGTGCCCTTGGTATGTAACCTGACATCTGTGAGCCAAAGGGTGAGGTCCATGGGACAGCAGTGGATTTACCTGCCTGAGAAATATTCGTGGTCAGACAGAAACAACAGTTATCTGACCCTCTCATCTCTAGGAGTTGGCGAGGTCTGGTGTGCGAGAGGATTACGAGGTGGAGAGATAGGTCTGAAGGTCTGTGAGACTGGTGTGGCTGAAGAAGACTGATATCAGTTCCTTACCTCTCAGGTCCTGGGGATAGTTTCTGCTGCACACGGACCTGAAGTAATAGGTCACAGAGATGAGAGCTGTTGCACTTAAACCAATCCCTGAAGGTTATCATTAAACCCTGCTCCGTTCACAAGAGCTTTAGCCAAATCCAGCTTGTCAGCTGCAGTAGGTACCTTTTCATTTTAAGTGGCACCAATGCAGCATTAAAGTCAAAGTTTATCTGTCTCTATACTAGCTTAGCACAAAAGTGCGTCTGTGCTATTTAGATGTTACCCTGAATATGTTTTACTTTTGAGTTAAAAAGTATATTTCAAGGGTATTGTTATGTAAGTTAGAGGTCAAGAATAATTTTATAATACGTATAACTTTTTTATTCATTTTGTCCATGTTCCTGTTGGTTTATTAGCTACTTCATTGGTTACAAAATTCACAATTCAAATTGTATTCTTGAGTTATTCAAAAGTGTGGCTCTACCTTGCAGTTCAGTTATAAATACTTAGGCATCAATATAAATGTTGCCAGATATTTAGTAGATGCATTGTTGATAAGCACATTCTGTGTGCACTTGTACTTATGTGGATGTTTGACTGATGTTTGAATTACTTGTTGTCAGACTGACGAAGTCAAATATCTAAAAAACTGCAAACACCTTTCTCCTTTCAATGTCTGCTTGTGGATGGCTGGATATTGCAGAGGAAAATTCTGTATTTCTTTCAAATTGACATCCATCTTTTCTTACACAGAAATCACAGCCCTTGACTCTCTTCTCCAATGCAGATACTCTTGTGCTACACATACTGTAATAAGCACCTACCTGCTGCCAGTTACCTTGTCTTGAAGCTAATCTCTAGTGCGAATTCACAAATCCGTAAGATAGCTGTACTTGTTATCCCTTAATTAAAAATGTGACAGAGCACACGTCAATATACTATAACACGAATGAGGAAAGGAGTCAGACTCCAGAGCTTATTGGTGCATTCAGCAGCCCAGGGCACCAGCAAGAAGTGCTACATGATACAGGCCCCGATGCGAAGATCAGAGTAACAGGCGCAAAGGTTCACAGTGAAGGAGGCTCTGCAGACACTTTCTCACCAAAGGAAAGCCTTTAGGTGTAAAATAAAGAATTGTTCTTTACTGCATAATGAAGTCATTAATAAGCTAAGGGCTGTTAGTTGCAGCTTGTGAAGATGTAATATTGCATGAGGTTCAGAAGATTTTGCAGGTCTCAACCCTACCTAACTCATTTGGGAGGCAATTTCCGGTGCATGTAATTGTCTTTCTGAAAAAAATCAGAAACATTAAGAAACAAAGGTTACTTCTTTGCAATTCACAAACATCTAATCTATGTTTCCCACAGACCGAGACATAACAATTAATGCATGTTTTGTACTGCTCAAAGGGACACAGGCAAAGGTGTCATAAAGGGAAGATGTAAACTTGAGTGGCTTAGTTTGAGTTACAGAAGCAGCTATCTAGAATGTGCATCAAAACTGGTGTTAGTGGAAAACAAACTGTTGTATACTAGTCTGCTCCTGCATACCGAATCCAGCCCTTCACTGGTCACAGAAAACAGATAGGTGGCACGTGTGTTGCATTAGCTTTTACTGCAACAGTATTGTTTTTTAGTCTAATGATCATATTTCTTAAAAATATAACATTATATATGTTACAGTATATAAAGATAGAAAATATCTAGCCTAGCTACTGTTTTAAAATGTACAGTATCATGGCTGTACAGTTTTTTTCCTGAAAAGGGGATTAAATGCCATGAACAGATCTCTCGTATTAGACCACTACGTATGGTACAGTACTGTAACATTTATGTACTGGAAGCCTACTTCTTTAAATCCACTTAATATGGGATCATGTCAGTAAAGGGGAATTTAAGTAGCTGAAAATCAAAATAAATTAAAAATATTATCATTTAACATTATTAAGAATATTAATGTATAAATATACAATTCAATGTATTTATACAGCTTTATTTTTAATAAGCAGAAAATTATTAATTAAGTTCAAAGGTACCTTTATTTTTAAAATCAATTATATTAATTAATTTTAAATCAATTATTACTGTTGTCAGGAATGTTACTCTCATGTATATGTCTTAAATAGTTTTTTAATTACATCTATTAAGATGTTTTTTATTGCCAAAGAGGATTATCATCTGATTTGCTCTGATTGATTAAAAATTTCATGTTAAATGTGACTTTCGTGAGAAAAGGGTAGTAACATAATGTGTTTTTGTGAGTTCATATTTAATAGATGATTAAGCTACATTCCTCTTAGATGGCCTCAAAAGAAAAATCGGTCAATGGACTTAAGTGCTTATGGGCTGTTTTTTAGTGACCCAAACACATTTGTAAATTATGTGCTGTATTTTTAACGTAATTAAGAACTACTATTTTCATTTGTGATAGTAGCAAATAACACAACTTTGTTTTCCCTTAAAGCTGCAACTAGTTCTTTTTCTGTATACTGTATCAGAAACTGTTATCATAAACTAAAAAAATTGGGGGAACAAATAGACTGCTATTTTAAAATGTACTGCAGTTGTAGAATCGCCTAGCAGTTCATGGGTTATACAGTACCAATTCATCTGACAACCACACACAGCTACGGTGCTTTAAGGATTTACTGTGCCACCTGGGAGTTTTACAGAATAGCACAGTCCTGCATCAGATTATTTGAAAAAGTAAAAAAGCCATGATGCAGTACCTATCGCAATATACCAAGTGACACCTCGCACATTCTAGATGGCGGCATCTGCACAGCAAAAACAGTTCATCTATTGGTAAAGCCCAAAGATTTGTTTTAGTCAATACAAAAATAATTAAATAATTCAACATAATCGGTTACCTATTAATACAGTTTAGGTTAAAGTAAATGCATTTTCTCCGTGATTGTATGTATACTTCATTTGGAGGTTTTTCAAATATATAAACACTTTCCAGGAGAACACTGTGCCCATTTCACTTGACTCACCTAGTTGCTTTGTCGAACAAAAACACTACATGGTCCAAATTAAAGCCTGTTCTAGCACAGTAGTATAGTGGCAATGAGTGAGCATCCTCTTCAGTAATTAAGCTGCTCTGTATCTGAGATGCTCCCTCTGAACTTAGCTAGTTCCTGAGGCTTGGTCATTATGGATGATGAATTGTGCTACAGTTAAGCCAGAAGTAGGACAAATTGATCAAAGTGTCAGTTGCCCCCTGTGATGACTAGAAACCCAGGGAGAAAGAAAGACAGCTGTCTAAAAGTGCATTGCACCACATGTGTGAATTAAAATAGTAAATACACAAGTGAGATATGAAAGTATGGGTAGTTAAAAAATAGTCAGCACATTGCATTTCAACTATACTGTAGTGTCATTTGGATTGCAGAAAGAAAGTGTGCATCAGAAATAAAGTGCTCTCCTTGCTTCTGTTGGGATTTGGAGTCAGTTTATAGTTGGATGTGAACTGTCTCGCACCATTGTCACATGGGAGAAGGAATATGTAATTTTTATTTGGCAGCAGGGAAGGTTAATCAAATTCAGTATCATCATAGAACTGCACATCACAATATATAAACACAACTACATGCCATTAAACGGCAAGGCTAATTAAGCTTGATTTAATCTGGGTTACTTTTAAATACAGTATGTACACAGCACAGCCACTTTGATTTCAGTTTAGCCCTTGGGAAGTGCCTAAGGAATAATAAGAGACCAACTAAAAGAATTAATGAGGTACATTTTTTAGACCTTGGCAATATGCATTACATTTAATATCTTTATTTTTATTTTCTTTTAATGTTTTGGATTGAGTAATTTCAGGAGGAGCTGCCTGGCACTGTGAAAACCAAAAAACTCTATATATATATTGCCATTGAGTTAATCAGGGAAAGAGTGGCATTACCTAAAATTAATTAGGCAGACTTGTCTGCTTGTTCTGGTCATAATTTCTATTTGTTAGCTGTCATCTCTTCTAAGTGTGTGAGAAAATAAATGATTGATTACAATGTCTGAAAACACATATCTACACTATGGATACTCTATGGCAATTCTTAGGTGAAGCTCCTTCCCCTATTGTAAACATCTTAAGAGCTGTAACTCACTCATGTTGTCAATGTCCATAATTCAGCTTAATGATTGTAGTTTAAATTTATGTATGATCTGGAATGCAGTGAGAAAGAGAAGCCAGTGAGTCATTAGCAGAGAGTGGAGATAGCTGACCCAGATAGAGACCAAAGTTTATTTTAGACTACAGGCGTACTGTATAGTCACGAAATCTTTATACTGTATGATGTGATTTAATGTATAGGTTTAACCTACCATTGCAGCCATATGTTAAGAGTTTGGACTTTTCTGTCTTGCTTGTTTTTGTTTTTTAGTTTTGTCCTGCAGTGTTACAGAACAAAGAGCTGCAGTGGCTTGGAGCATATTTTTCTGCTACTTTCCAAGCGTAGTCAATGATAGAGCACCCAGGTATCGACAAGTCCCATACTAAATCTGACCGCGAACCCCAGAAAAGGTATTCGTCAGTGACAGTGCACATATCCCATCACCTTCATGTGGAGATACGTCTGTGTTTATTATACACACATTGTTTGCTACTTACTCACCACAAGCTGTGAATAGTTTTGTTTTTTTCCACAGTACATGTATTGCTTAAATGCTTGATGTCATGCACTTAAATTCTGATGATTTGAAAGGAATAGTAATACACAACCACAGTACAAATAAGTGGCTGTCTTTAAAGCTCTATAGAAACATGTGCCATTGCCCCATATCTTGGTGGTTGTGGAGCTGCAGTTATCTCTTTCAGCCATCACTAGCAACAGTCTTTAAAATGTTTGCTTAGAGCATAATAAAGTTTATAAAATAGAATAGGCCATTTAATCCCCCTTGTCCATTAAGTAGTTAGTATCTTATTGATCCAAGGTGTTTCTTGAAAGAAAAACAGGATATCTGCTTCAAAAACATGGCTGTGCAGCCTTAGTAGCCTGATTGTGTCCTACGATGTGGCATCTTCTCATTAGCTCCCTCTCCTGACGCACATACTGTACAGTATGTAGTGGTTAGCCCATGAAGGAAGAAGGCCACCTTTCCACGTGCAGAGGCCGGGAGTATCCAAAAAGGACTCTCATGTGGGAGCTCACGCATCTCTTTCACCCTTTCCCCTGCAGAAGGAGACGAGACCGGTGTGATGGACAGCCTGATGGAGGCCCTGCAGTCGGGGGCAGCTTTCCGCGACCGGAGGAAGCGAGTTCCACGGAACGGTAGGTCTATCCTGTGATTGGCAATGGGGTCCAGTGATCGCAAAGTCCTGCAACGCTGCTCCCTGTTCAGTACATTTTAGGTGCACACTGTGTTTGCTTGGGCATAGAGTTGAAAATTTAATGTTTTAAGCTACTGTTCTAAATATTAAAATGAGCAATGAGAAGGCTTAAAATCACTACTCAAATTTAAATAGCAGCTAGAAAAAAGAAGACATACCATATATACTGTATAACCTTATCAGTTCTGTGTTGAAGACTCTTGAACCTATTAAATGCATCTGTCCTTGGTGCCCTTCCTAAAGGATTCATTGTCACATTGTCATTCTTAAGCCACAGATTATTGTATGTAATGAATGGATGCTGTGGATCCACAGAGACACATTGACTTACGGTACATCTTATTCTATTACCTCTGCTCTGAAGAGTGTCCATATCCAGGTAGTGAGGTGGGAGAACACAAGGGCAGTTTGTTCCACAGGACGCTTCTGGTTAAAGTGATGCCAGCCTTGCACTTTGAGAAATTTGTGCAGCCTTCACAGTGACACTGACGAATTTGACCGAACACCAGTTCCATGTCCATGTAGATTTTCAGACCGCAATGCATGTGAGTCACCTTGCATCCTAGTGAGAGGCTGTTATATGTTATGTCAGACACCAAACTGATAAATCCTGCAGGACAGTGAAAAGCTAATGTCAAAGCACATCATTACAGATGTGGCTGTGTACGGGAATGACACTTGTGATGGACCATGGGTGGCATTTTCGTGGAGCTCTTAAATACAAAACACTCAGAGATTTTGTTTTTAGTCCATTAACTCTCCAATTCCAATGTCAGGCAAGGAACATTTTGAAACAGGTATGTATTTTTTTATTTAAAAAATAAAACTGATGTATAACCGTGTATGTCAAGGTGTGCATCTTTTTTAGAAAATACCAATAAAGTGATGAATCATGCCACACTTCAGAAAACATTCTGACTCTGAGCTCCTGAATCCCTGCAGGTCACATCTTGACAGAATTCTGCCAGTGGCTGGCAAGGATAAAGAACTACTCCTTCACAACCTGCCTTTGTTTGTGTTTCCTGAATTGCTAAGAAAATCTGACATCCAGTAGAAAATTGTATTTGTCTAAAACCCTTTTCTCTGGTTCATTCTGAGCCAGCGTTTATTTAGTGTCCCAGTACTTGGCATTCTCATTGACAATATCAAAAGTGTTTCACAATGGCAAGTTGCCTTTGCCCTTTTGAAAGGCTTCCTGCTTGATGTGTTTCTCTTTGTTTGGTTCATCAATGTTACAGGTGATCAAAGCCCTTCCAGTCCAACATCATGGTGGACAGGTGCCAATAAGGGTAACGAAGCAAATCTCTGTTGCTTACCTCCATTCCCCTCTATCTAGGCAGAAATTCTGACTAACCCACACTAGAGCTTGTATAGAGATTCCTGATTCAAACCAAAAGCTGGTGTAAGCACCCAAGGATGCACAACGCTGAGCTCTGATAATCTCCCAGTCATCATTCTGTCGAAGATCTACAGAGATCTTGCATGATGATTCTATGCACCGTTCAGCACAGTCACCCTTTTCACTTTTGTGTTACACACCTTTGCTGTTTGCTTTTCTTTAGTTTTCGTTTTGCTTCGTTTCTTTTTTGGAAGATGCCAACTTCTGCCCTTCAGTTTGTTTCTTTCTTTGAGTGAACATTCAGTTCACCAGGGAAGCCATCTGAAGAGTTGGGAGAAGCTAATGAATCAGTCTGGTTAAACTGTTAACCAGGCAGTTTAGGTAGCTCATTAAGAGCTGTGTTAGAAGAGAAACCTGTATCCACATTTGCCCTCCAGAACCAGGACTGGACTCTCCTTGTCTAGATGTAAGGAACCAGCCTCTGAAAAACCTCCTTGTTCCTTTGGGACAGACTTTTTAGTGAGCCTAAGATCAGACGCAGTGATTTCCCACTTGTATCTCCTCTTCTTGTTAACCTTGCAGCATTAGCTGGTTGGCCCAATATTGAACATCAGCTGGAGCCTGCTGCCTACATTCCTCATGGCTTTGAATGATGCTAGAATCCATCATGCCCTCCACCCTGTTGTTGTCAGATGCACAATCAGCTACAAAAGTATTCCTTGTGCTATCTAGCTCTTCATACTCTTTTGTAATTGAATATTTAACCCAAAATGAAAAGCCTTACAGCACAGAACTGATATAGAGTCACTAGATGAATTTAAATGAGATATCAGATATTTGAAAAATACTAATTTGTGTACATGAAAAAGAAAACTGCAGATATTTTCACTTCCTTAGTTTCATCCCTGTACCAAAGGCTCAGTATGATTTCCTTGGTGTTGATCAGCCCTCTCAGATACCTAACCAGCTACGTACTATTTTTACCCTCTCAAACCTGCACCATTAAAGCATGTCACCACTGCCGGCACGTCCGTTTGCTTTTAGGAAATGTTCTGTCATGGGGGGCTCATGCCTCCATCAATTCCTGCACGAGGATTTTTGACTTGTTTCCCAGCTTGGCATTCTGCTTGCAAATGTCAAACGTTGCACAGAGCACCCAAAAATACTTCCCTTTAATGGATTGCGGCCTTTTCTGCCCTGGCCTACTTTGGAAAAACAGTGACAGAAAGTTATTTCTTTGCCTTTCCAGCCTTTCCCTCTGAGGGATGCCTGCTGTGTGCGTGTGAGTGTGTTTATCTGTGGAACTGTATGTGTGGTTAAGTTCAGTCTGTCATGGCTTCCTTGTATCTGAGAAAAGAATGGTGCCCTCAGTGTGATTGCATTCATGTGTGTTCAGGTACTGCTGTCCTTCCCTATGTACTGAACCTGTCCACTGGTGGGATTTCCTCTGCCCTGTCCTCTGTGTCCTCTGACAGTGACTTTCTTGTCCTGTCTTTAGTTTTACAAACAACCAAGAGTTTGCTTAGTCACCGAGTAAAATATACTGCTCACTCTGCAGTGCCTGTGCACGGATTTTAAAATGGTATGCAGCCCCTTTTGAATGTTCATCATGGTTATCTTATAGCTTTGCCAATCTTAAACTGGGCACTTTCTCCATTTTGCCTGGATTCATCACTTTTCTCTTAATATTGTTTACATCTTTCTTTTACTTCTGTCTTCTCAACTCTTTATCCTGATTTTGTGATGGATGTAATAGTTATTTCTAAGAAAATCTGTCTGTGTCTAAAGAACTGTTATTTTTGGGTGGGGCTAAGAGTATATACGGTATACAATATAAAATATGTGGGCCAATGGGTGATATTTGCGTGAATGGTGGAAAAGCTTTTATAATGCCGATATGGCAATATGAACCATCACTGCAAGACTGATTAAATGTGCTGTGTATATGGAAGGATCTACATTAGGATCAGGTTACCAGGCAGAGTGCAAGCCTTAAAGGTGTGCTTTAAAATAGAAAGAAAGCAATCACATCAGCAACAAAAAGGACAAGAAAAAACAATAAAGTTTGTTGATTCAGTGGTAGAACCTTGTTCAAATGTCTTTCAAAAGCTGTCCTTGGAGGAATCTTCTGTTCTTTTTTTCCATAAAAGAGAAAATGTAACAAGTATTCCACTTGCTCAATAAGATAGTAGATATATGATGTTATTGTGGGGTCAGAATAATGTCGGTGATGATGCCCCTTTGATTATCCGCACTGGTCTGCAGGTAAGGATTTGATTTTCATAGTGCTTTATATCCTCATGTTCCTAACTTACACATAATTCTGGTTGGACCAATTACTATCAATCATGTAGGCGGTATTAGAAAAAACATGTCTGCATTGTTATTTTGCTATTGTTTTACTTTAGGTGAAAGCATCTTTTAAAAAATTCCACCACACAATTGTTGACAGTTATAATGGGATATCAAGCGTGCAGGCAACCTCTAGAGTAGCTTTTCAATTAACCCTTTTCATGCAATATGTTGACATAATGCAGCTACAGAAGACTGCCATCAAAGTCTGAATTGTTGTGAAATTAAATTTCTGGAGCTCCTCTTTTTTCTGAATTACCAAGATCCTTAAATGATAGATCACACTGTATTTAATAGTATGAATTGCAGGCAATCAAAGAAGCTTCATGGCCAAAGTCAGTCTAAAAAAGTCAACAAGTAAAGACAGCATGTAGCGTCTATAAAAGATATGTTCCCACATGTAATTGGAATCAGATGCAAATGGTGACTTATCCTATTGCAGCATGAATGTAGCTTTTGGAAAATCTCGGATAAAACCCTATTCTATAGTGTAGTCTGGAATTAACATGAAAACCCCAAATTGTTTTTCAGGCTTCAAAACTAAACAAACAGTGCAAAGCTTGGTTTTGAAATAAGTTACAAATTAAGGCAACAAACTGCACAATCAACCTAATTTTATTTGAATTCACTTGTGACTGTAAGCATTTCACACAACACTGTGCATCTGTGCATTAAACTGGTCTCTAAATCTTATTTATTGGGCCACATATTTACCTATGTAACTGGGTCATCTTAAAAAAAATATCCTAAACTAATGTATTGTTTTCCTGACACCTGTGTCCCTTATTACAGCACATGGGTAGATTTACTAAGAGATTAAGAAGTGGGTACCTTATCCATTCAGACTCACGGTGCCTTAGGCAGTAATTGCTTTAAGCTAAAGAGAACCATAAACAACCAAGTGCCTCCAGCCCAGGAAAGCGTGATCTAATTTCTATACCACAGTCAGTTTTCATTTTGATTTTGTTTTTTGGTTATTAAAGCCATAAACTAAATACAAATGTGTTGGCAAAGCATTCCAGTCCACTGAGATGGAATAGAATGCAGGCAGGGTGCACCTTGTTCACAGCATGGGTATGCTTTATGGCAGCATGGCGGTTCATATTTCTTAGCCAGAAAAATCATTATCAGGATTCCTGGGGTAAGCACTGGAGCAGGTACTGTCCGTGGGTCACAGACACAGAGCACGTGCTCTGTTACCTCATAATTCTCTCTGATTGCCCCGGCAGATTCTCTGTTCCTTAAGTGTAGAGTGTGTAAACTCCCCCAGTGACCACAAACTTTTTCCATCGTTCTTAGAGCTATTTCTGGAAATGCTGTTCTATCGGGTTGGGAGCTACTCATGTAATCGATTGTGTGTGCAATCAATTTCTACTCTCCTTAGCAAGCCACATATTCAGTGGGTCTTTCATATAAAGCATCCCTAAGGTATATTAATCAGATTTCAAGTGGGAGAATCCAATCTTATTTATTTACTAGCTTTATAAGTGATTAAAAGACAATGCTTTCTGCCTCTCCTGCATTACTGTATAAATTTCTTCCATCAGATGTCTCCTATTGTCATTAGGGGCTCTTTGATGATGACTGGAAGAGGATCAACTTGCCTCCATTAAAAGCAGAGATGCTTTGATATAATATAAGCTAGAGTTATGGGATTTCAACCAAACTGTCTCATCTCCTCAAGACTTGTAGTTAATTCACTCTGGCAGGGGAGAAAGTGGGCTTCTGTATGTTTAATGAAGATTAAATTACCTTTTTTCAGTCATAAAATTTTCAAGGCAGAAAGGGGATGAATCTATGAAGTAGCAAATGAGACAGAAAGAGAAAAGGAGAGCAGGGAAGAGGGCTGCGCAGGAACTGAGTTTTTTGAGTAATGAAATCAAAGGTCCTGTAATCAGAATGTGACATCTGAATCATTTTTATCCTTGTCCTAATGGCACAGGGTTGGCAGAGGGAGGTGGTTACTTTACCGTTTTGAGAATCCTTGGTTTTCTGTTCACCTCTTAGCCCCACAACTCATTTCTTCCATGTTAATTCATTAGGCCATCACTGAGACTAAGAAATTTTACACGTGCTGCTTCAATTTTCAACAGTTGAGCAGAGTCCTTTGTTTTGTTACCAGTGACATGCTCATTTCTGTTTGTTCCAGAAGGTAATGCAATACCCTAGCAAAGAGACTGTTTTTTTACGGTCTTTGTTAATGATACAATCTGGATCTGCAGCCTTTCTCAGCTGATGAGAAAGGAGTTCCGTCTGAACCTGAATGCTTATTACAACAAATCAGTGAATCTCTGTTTAGACTAGTGGTATTGTTTTCTTGTGATAATAATTTGAATGTAATGAAGGAAAACATTAAATGCTTGTTATTCATACGATACCGACAAATCCAAAAAATGTGATTTTAAAGAGTCTTTATTGGTATTTGTGCTTTGACCTGTTTAGTTTGAGCTATGGTTACTTGGCTAGGTACAGTATATGGAATCAGAAACTGAGAGGGTTCTGAACTGGTTTTGTACTGGGGTGATACTGGGAACTCTGGGAAACAGTGCTATTGAGGCATGAATTGGATGGAATTGGGTTTTTCACAGAAAAACAGATCAATTAATTAATTCTTTGCTGTTTCTGTCTTGGTTTGTATTTGGCACTTCAAAACATTCGAAGCACTTGAAAATAAGTCATGTGAAGGAAAGTAGTGGTAGGATATTGCTTTACAAATGCAAAGGAATGACTTGAGATAGCATTACAATAGCCAAAGAATCATTATGTTCAGCTGTAATTGTGTTGTTGCATTTCAACTGCTGCACGTGGTTGTCATTTTTATTAAGTCAGGCGCTTTGCAGCAGATCATCATTCACCACAAACCCATTTAACCAAATAGCTGTGTGTGTGAGTAGTTTTCTACCCTTAACAATTAATTTTCTCTCTGTTGTCTGCACCTCCCTCCTTTGAACACACTGTAGGCAAAGTTGTTGATAAACAGAGATGATGGATAAGCCCCAACAGTGCAGCCCTCTAAGACCAACCTTCTCAAGGTGGTGATAGATGACTTCTATTCAGAATACCCAAGCTGCTTCACAGAGACGTTTGGCTGATGTGATTGGCTTTGAGGTGGTAGGTAGCCTCAAGGGCTTGTAACATTGCCAAACCTTTGGACACTTTGGGAGATAAAGCAGTAAAGGCCATTGATGCACTGCAGAGACAGCAACATGAGACACAACACCTGTTTGAGAAAAACAGGACTGTTTATGAGGCCAGAAATACTGCATGCACCTTTAGGGACGATCGCATTCTTTGATTGCCTTGTGTTGGGGTCAAACTCCACACCCACACATTTTTCTCCCAGAAATGAGAGTTGAAAATTAAATTTTATCAATGGAAAGAAAAAAAGCTTGGAAAACCGCAGTCGAGCTTTGTGTACCGTTTAATTGCTCATTCTGTGAAACCGATCTTCTGTTTTATTCTAATTGTATATAGGATCGTAAAACTAGCAGAGTGTAACTGCTCAGTTCTTTAATAAATGGAATATCAGTAAAAGCAGCCATTCAAGCAGAATGACACCATGTTCTTCAGTGTTGCATTGAAGAGCTTGTTGGCCTGAGCTGTTTGACTTTACTCCGGCAGTATGACCCTCTTATCTAAGTTCCTTCATAACAGTGGACTAAAATGAACCAAACCATAATGCAATAGTATTGGTTATCCTTTCACACCATTCATAAATCATTTTATAAGGGAAAGCTGTTGTACAGTATGTGTTATATGAAAGCAGTCAACCTCTGGCAACCTATGTTAAATGCACAGGCTTGTGAAGTGGAGCCTTCGAGACTATTATACCCCACCTGGCTTACTGAACTTAAATCATCTTTAATCAGGGGATTAACAAAGAGGCAATTCAACATTTTTAGAAAATGAAACAGCAGCAATCAACTCAAGTACTTTGTGACGTGTGATTGAACCTTTTCCATTTCTTTTAAACTTGAATGCAATACGTTTAAACAGTCCTGCTATTTCTAGTAAATTGACAATGCAGCATTAATGCAACCAAATACTATCTAAACTCTGAAATGGATAAAATATACTGGTCAAATACTACTAACAGCAGCATAAAAAACAACTAAAAAGGTGTGTCTTGTCTGTAAACCCTTTGAGGTGGAGGGCCACCAAATGGACGATTGTTTAAAATGTTTTAACTCCAAGTGATTTTTGCAGATGACTTCACGGCCATGTGACATTCTTAATAGAGCAATAACTCCTGCAGCTAAAAAGGAGGGAATGGCTTTAAAACCAAGATTGGAAATCATAAGAACATCTCTGTGTTCAGGTTGAAAAATTGGGCTCATAATCTTCAGATAAAATATCCACAGCTATCATATTTGGTTTCTAAAGATGGAAAGTTCCAAAGGACAAATTAAGGCTAATTTATCTCTGGTTAAGGGGGAAAAGACCTAATAATAATCCTGATGACAATAAATAAAGCGATTCCGAATGGAGTGTAGTTACGTCGGTGGAAAATGAAAGGCAATTGTGGCATTTAATGTTATTTCCACAGCAATTTTCCCATTGTTATTCAAATGCAGGGTGTCTATTACCAGTGACAAATAGTATTTGGGAGCCGTTTGCATTGGAGTGTCCGCTGCTATCTGCGATCTGTCAGCCGGTGCAATGCGAAATTAATATTTTAGTTTTCCATTTGCCTTCATGGACGCACATAATCAGAAAGTATCAGGAGCTCAAAGCTGGCTGGAAATGAGAAACGCAGGCAGCCTGGGCTGAGTGATAATACACTTTCCTTGCTGGGGGCAACGTGGGTTACAGCCCTGCTTAGAGTGTCTTTCGAAGTTTGCCACACGGATTATAAGACCCAGATGAGTTTCTCTTTAATGTCTGTGACAGAAGTCTGTGGGATTCTAATTACAGATATATATATATATATGATATATACACACACCTGCTGTTTATGCACATTCCTTATGTGTATTTCTGTGCAGAACCCATGTGCACCGTGTGCCCATTTATCTTGCTGATATGCTAAAATCTGAGAATTTTGAGACTGCAGCTTAAGACGATGCCTTTTAAGAGAAAAAAGGAATCAATAATTTTCTCCCTGTGTACTTTTTGCTTTTGGGAAAACTTTCAACCGATGTGAAGATTTTCAACATATCAGATGTGGCTTTTGATGAATTACTGATGCTCAGTCTTCCTGTACTGTGTAGTGAGGAATGGAAGCTCACTGTATAAGCAGGGTGCTAGAGGAGAAGTGGCTTGTTATGGACATCCATTGCTTTACTTTAGAGTAGATTGATTCAAATTATTTACTCACCAAACTACAGCCCTAGCCTCTCTCTTCATTCTTAGTGTTTTTGTCTGACCAGGCTGTGACCTTTTCAGTATGCCATGGAGTTTAGGTGAAGAGGGCCACTGATGGTACCATCACAGTGACAGATCCTTCTGTGGCTCTGTGAGTGCACAGCTGGTTGCATTAATGAAACAAATAAGCATTTTTTTGTCCCATCTGAAATATAATCTGATGTCTGGAGTCCTGGCAATAGTCCAGAACTCCAGAAGAATACTGTGTTAAAAACACTTAAGGAGAGCATTTTATTTTAATTTTTTTTTCAGCGAAGCTGTTCTTGCGTTATTAATTCCTTAATTAGATTGTTTACTCTTTATTAATTTTCACTTATATTAAGCTAAAAGGAGGATGCTTGATAGCAAATGGGATGCTGTGGTAGCCTGTATATTAAAAAGCTGCTGCTCTGGAAATTATTTAATTCTCTGGATAATAACCCTTTGATTGCTTGGGACGTATTTTCTTCTGCTGAAAACTGATTTGAAATTCAGATTATCTCTGGCAAATAGACATTTTCTGTTTTCACAACTTTTTGTAGGAAAACAGTTGTTTTTTAAAATTAATTCAAGATGAGAAATGTTTTCTCTTTTTTTGTTTATTGACACCTTATTTGAAACTAGCAAACATACAATGAATCTTTAATTAGATCTTCAGAATGACTTGTTAGGCTTTTATCTCAAGAAACATCTAGCACTGCTGTAAGTATGTCATGCCAGAATTCAGTACAGTCTAAGTTTCATTAGAGTGACATCAAATTCTATAACAGGCGTAGTGCCACTGGGCTGTTTCACCTGCAAACAATTCTTGTTTCTACTTAGCAGAGAGTGGAATGATACTCAGTTTGGCAAAAAATATCTGCACTTCAAAGTTTATATGCAAGTTCTGTTTTTAGAAGGTAAAAGGGAAACTATTAAGTCTGTGTGGAGAATGCAAAGAAGAGTTAAGAAAGGAATTAGGATTCCTTAATATTTAATATTGTGGAATGTTTCTTTTAAAAAGTAATCCATTACAGTTACAAGTTACTGTATAGACTGTATGTAAGAGGTTACTAAGTAAGGGAAATTTACAGTACCTGTAAATATACACAAACAATATACAGTATACAGTGGTTTAAACAATGTTTAACAAGACTTAAAAATATTTTCACCCTTTATCTTTTTCAAAAGATATTTTTAAAAAGAAAATTCCTTACACAAATTACTTATAACTGAAAAGAACAATTTCCCCCAGCACTGGCCCTTGGAAATCCCCAGCATGAACTGTGTACAGACTCTCTTCTGTCTGCTTCTGTCGAACCCAGTGGATTATGTCTGGGATTATTTGTTCTCTCTTCATGCCAATGAGACAAGGGTTTTTTTTCCACTTTAAATTCTTTTCAGATTTCTTACAAACGTTTTTGCCATCGTTCCTTCCCTCCAGTCTTTGAAAGAAGTCAGCCAAAAGATCAGCTCAGATATAGTTAGGAGATGGTCTGCTTTGACAGACAGTAGTAAACAGAGCATCTAAGTGAGATCTTTCTGCAGATGTTGCCTTGACTTGAGAAGATGTTAGAGTAATAGACAGGCACCAGCTAAATAATCAAATCCTGTTATGGTTTTCCAACACTCACTGAATGAGCTTAAGCAATTCTTATTTGGAATCAGACATATTGCATCTTCCCTTTCAGGGCTGCTTTAATCCCTTTGTAAAATGTTTTTGCTAATGTTTTTCCATCTGTGTAAGAACTGTGTAATTTTAAAAGTGTGGTTCTCTGTATGAGAGAGCTAGCAGGTGTGAATGCTTCTTTGTAAGTCTGCATCTATAATTCACATTTATGAATTGCAGAAAACCTACACTGGGATAAAAACCTCATTCTCATGTTTATAGAAATATTGGAAAATAGTGAAATTGGAATTAATAAAAGTGTTAAGTTTAGAATTAAAGGATTCGATACATTTTATTTAGCTAAGAAGGGCTTTTCTGCTACAATGTGATCATTAGAAATGAGAAAGTCAGTGTGTAGTAGTTGTTGGAGTTCTGGATTCCCTGTTGGAAGGTTGTGGGTTCAAATCCCAGTTGAAACACTATGCTGTGCCCTTGTGCAGGGGGGTTCACCTGAGCTGCTCTAGTAAAATACCCAGTTGTGTAGATGGGTGGAAACGCAAGTCACTTTTGGTAAAACCGTCAGTCAAGTAAATTGCAGAAGAGGCTCAATTGAAATGAGATCTTTTGTGCTCTGCAGCTCCCCTGCTGGTCCCAAGTTATACCACTTCACAAGCGGGTATTTTTCCTGTATTGAAATTTCCATAAAAATGGAGAACAAAAGCAGCAATAACATCTAAGTGTTTCTGGAAAGCAGCTGTTCTCTGTGAAGAGGATGGACATTGAGATACAGTCATGTTTTCTGGCATTATTACAATATAAATGGTTTTATCAGTGCTCTCAGTGTAAAATTGTAATAATAATTTATATGTTTTTTTCCCTTTGCAACCAAAATAACTTTCTTAATTTGAATATCCACTCAATATTCATAATATTCATAACAGGTGTGTGTTAGCTCTTGTATTCAGATTATAAGACATACTGAGTGTTTTTGAGAGTTTATAGCTCATTTTAGGTCAGCCATTGTGCATTTTCAATTATCACTTGTGTTTTGAACAAGGTTTTCATGATGCATCGTAGCTTTTCACGATCTGGATCAAAAGCTCAAACCATGCTAGCACACTGTGGTTGATTTCAAAATAAATTAAACTGTTTAAAAATAGTGCAGAAAAACAGAGGGCATACAGTACATTTCCGTGGGAAGAGGGCCCTGCTGAGACATGTAAAGCACTGTGCTAGCTTCAGGATAACTCCTCAGGCCAGCGCTCTGGGCAGACGAGGTTGGTTGGGACCGAGGTCTGATGTTGGAAAGGCGGCCTGCCACAGCTACCATCTCTGTTGAAAGAAAGATGTTGTCTGGGAAGAGGGGTGTAATAAACTATGATTTATTTTTTATAAGGATTTTTGGTCACAGCAGAAGCCTGGGATTAGTTCATTCTTTATTCTTTAAATCTAAAACCATAAGACAGTTCTGCACATGAGAGGAGGCCACCCTGCCCATCTTTCTCATTTAATAGTTTAGTTTCCTTAACGATTCCTAAAGGTTTGTGTGTCAACCGCATGGCCAGTTTATAACTAAATCAATAATGGTACCATTCTAACATGGAACGCACTTATTACCATGACTTGTTTATATTTAAGTGGTGCTGTCTGAAAACTCCTGGTCTCTTGTGCTCCAGCAGCTCTGGCTGCCTTGTTCGTGTGACCCAGCGGATGAGGCGAAGGTCAAGGTCCGTGGGATTGAACGGACTTGCATAGCCTGTAGGTACCAGCGAGCCGACAAGCAGATTGAGTGAGAGTGTTGGAGAGTGTGCTGACAGGGGAGAACTCGAAGGCAGATTCCATTGCTGTCAGACTGGTGGCTCTCAAAGCCGACAACAACAACAGAGGGAAAGACACTAAAAGTAACATTAATGTCAGTGCCTGCAGTGCCGTTCCTGCAAAAATCTTCTGTAATCCTCAGCGTCCCTGATTGGCTGAAACATGTCTCTGAGGGGAACTGCGAATGTGCCATCAGCAGCATTTTCTCATTCAGCCACTCTCCTTCAACTCAAGCGTGATTCTACCTGACATATTTCCATCACCTGGGTTGGCAGATGCCCATTTTAGAGTCTTCCTGCATTTATTTATCTATTTGTGTTAGTTTGGTTTATTTATTGATGGGCTCTAGAATGAACTGCAAATTTCCATTTGCAAAAAAAACCTGGAAGCGTGCAACATTTACACTTGAATGAACTGCAGTGTCTGAGTGCGGCTTCACCTTTTCATTTAGAGCTGAACATTCCAAATAGCTGTTCCTTTCTGGTAATGGAAAACTGATATGCCCCATTTAGTTACTTAGTAGTAATCCCACTGGTTCAGCTTTTTTACATCAATCACTCTGCCCAGTTCTGAAAGGATTTATGAAGAGTAAGATTCAAAATTCACGTGTTGATTAGCACACAAAACTTTAATCTTGCTTACTGTCAGTTTTCAGAGCTTCAGTTTAATTAAGGCAATGCTAAATATACTCAGTTCTAAGCAAACATAAGAATTAATATTCCTGTTAGGTGAACAATCTACTCCAGAAGATTCTGATTTGATTCTGCTCCAGAAGAATATTAGTGGGGTTTTTTTTCAGAATACTCCCTACTGGATTTTGATTGTGTTTTTTTATTGTGATGCACCCAGCATGACACACATGTCCCTTTTTTAAGAGTCAGGGAACCCAAAGTGTGAAGCTGTAACTTCTTAGTCTTCATTTCTTTCTCACACGTCTGGCTGGAGGACTGATATGGCATTTTTTGCAATCCCGTGCGTGAGGCTGTCCAGTTCTTCTCCTGGAAGACTCATGTGTTTCCAGGTTTTAAGCCCAACTCTGACCTAAGTCAGACTATTATTGGCTTAATTGGACCAGTTTCAGAGACCTAGCAAACACTGCAAATACACTGGTCTTCCAGGACATTCCTGGTTTAGAGACTCCACATCCCTGCAATGTCAGAGTGCAGCACCAGTCCTCTGAGATTGAAACTGACATTTGCACATAGATGCATATCTTGTGATTGACCTTGGAGATAGGTTGAAAGGGAAATGGAGCTGAGATGGGAGCTTTTTATGTTTTTTCTGAATAACTGTTTATTGTTGCAACAGTTGGGAATAGACACCATTTCTAAATGGGTCATGGGGTTAGTAATGTCTTGCACTACCATCTCATGTATTGAAAAATATCCCTCCTTCTTTTTCATTTCTTCTCTGCTGGTCACAACAGATATGAAGTAATCAGGAAATACTGCCACTGTAACTTTAAAACTATTTAAAATATGTTGCTAAGCTTGTCCCAGCTCATTTGCTGCCTGATTGAGCATCTCCTGCATAATTATCAGTAGTTAACAGTGATTGTGCAACACAGTATCCTTGTGTCAATCAAGATAGGGTGCTGTGAGACAAACAGCTAACCCCCAAGAATGAGTCAAACTGGGGCTGCAGACTGAGTGTTAATACATAATGTATTTATGCTTTCCTCTCACAACTGTGTTTATGTGCTCAACATTGTTAAAATTCTGATTGCAATTAGTAGTTATACTCTGACCCTGCATTGCAATTTAACTGAAATGACAGTGTAAACTTCATAACAAATATCAACATAGCATTAAATTTGTTCTCTACTATCATGTATTGTGTAATCTTGCAAGTAGCCTATTTAAGAGCCTCTTAATACTATTGTTGAAGACGGACCACAGTTGCTACTGACAACTATAAAGATGCTATGTAAATGCGATGGAGGTAAGAAATGCTTAGCTATATACAGAAATGTGCATCCCTTCAATATACTGTGCAGCAAGGTCACTCAAGCAGGAGACAAATCACTACGTGGAACTGCTCTTAAAAGTATCTTATTTAACTATCTTATTTAACAGTATAACGTGGCCAGGTGCAGTGAGGAAAAGGAGTAGACCATAATCTGATGAGATTTTAAAATGTTAAAAGATCTTGTAACCTCAGTTTTACTGAGGTGATTTACTGCATCACCATGAACCAGATATTTGACTTGTATTTACCTCTTGAATCTGCTCTTTAAAGATTGTTTTGCTTACATTTTCCCGCAAGCTATGAGTGTTTCACTTGGAAACTCTGTGCTCCATTCCCCGTTCTCAAAGTCCACTGAGCACGTTTTCATTCCGTCTGGATTTAGAACTCTGCCCTCATGATCCACCCCCAAAAAAGCTGAAATTATCTAAGAAATAATAAACATTTAAAACCATATACACAATTTAAATTTGATTTTTAAAGTAGATGGTGCTTTTAATGTCCTCCTTAAATTAAGTGTCCAGGTTTACTCTGCATAGGCCTCCTCTTAGTATACTCCACAAAATAATCATTGCAATAAGTGAAGCTTGCCAATTCAGACACCATTGTCTATATATACACAGTACTTGATCTTAGCACGCTGAGATCACAAAACATGATGTTTCTGTTCACCCATGGAGGGACATCCTCAAACCAGTAGAGATAGGACCAACTCTGCGTGTTAAACTCTCCCAGTGCCATTACTGTGGATGCACGCTGATGGTGCAATTATTCATTTTTTATGGTATCTATTGGGAACAGAATAAATCCTAAATTATTGAAGAGATAAACAGTCGATGGAGAAAAAAAGCTTTTACAGGGCTGCCTTGGACTAACGCCTGAGTGAAAGTCCTGTTGAGTTAACAGCTGAGGTGCGGCAGCCTGCTCTTCTTTCTTCCCAGAGCTCTTTCTCTCTTTCTTTGTACCTTTCCCCCCCTTTTCTGTCTCTGTTCCCAGCACAGTCTCTGGAATCATCACTTCCTATCATTTGCGCTGGGGGCTTGGTGGTGGGATGATGGGTTTGCTCCCTCAGCTTTTGAAAAAGCCGATAAGATTTTTCTGCTGGTTTTTCTCAAATATGTCTGATCGAGGTGTGACACAGCAGCCCGCAGAGTGAAACCAGTGCTGTGCCTTTCACATAATTTTCAAAAGCATCACTTGTGAACATTAATGTTCATTGCAGTAGTTAGTGGTGTTGTTTTTATTAATATATTAATAACAACAAGAACGATACTTAATAATCTAAGAAATTGAGGCCAGGCGCCTTCCACCTTCAGCTATCTTCCCGTTGTCAGTCTTCTCCTCTCATAATAGAAAAGCATACTGCTGCGATAATTGATTTGATGGTCCAGCCTGAACAAATCACTTCTGGGCATAACAGAGGCCTCGGAGATGGCAGCCAGGGAGAAAAGGTGGGAATGAATTAAAGCACTTTGCGTTCCTTAGGGGCATGTGGCCCAGATTTCTTCAAAGAAATATACTTAAAAAACAAGGGAGAAAAAGAAGCATGCTTCTTTGCTTAGGAACTCAGCAAGAAATGCAACAATGAGCATCCACTCCCCGTCATACTAAAATAGGTATTCACAGAGAGACAATGCTCGGTACATACTTAACTGGCAGGTGGATAAAAGATGATTCGAGTGGAAATAATCTGATTTTGAACGGGCCCTTCTATGGGAGTAACTCTAGTTGGTCTTTTGTAAGCGAACACAAGTGAACCCCTTTTAAAGGAAGGCTTTGAATTTTTAAGCCATCTGAATGGGGCTACTGGATGTTTCAGCATGACAATGACAGGGCCCCAAAAGGCAAACTGTTGGCTAGGATTAGATGGGGTTCACTGAGCTGCTGCTGGAGAGACACAGGCTTGGTGATAATGCTCACCCGTGTTCAGAAATCCAGTGTGGGCAGTGCCCTTGCAAAAGGGTCATTAACTGGAACGGAAGATGGAAGTGATACAAGGACAGAGAAATGTGATGTAAAATAAAACACCTTTAGCTCATGTATGTACAAATTAGTAGTGTTCCACATGTTTACAGCCATAAAAAATAAAGTATTCCTCCAAACGTCTAGTCAGACTTAGCTTCTGCTTTTAGAAATGGCCAAGGGCTTTTCAGTATCAAGACCGATATAATTATATTCTTATTTATATTCTAATATATTTCTCACAGTGTTTTTCAAAGTGTAAAACTGCTGCCTTAAACATAGCTAATCTGCTGGAGGGGAGTAAGGATGACGAATCAGAGGAATTTAACTGTAACTTCAGGTTGGAAAGTGGACAAGAGAGAAGGCTAGAGCTGAGTGCATTTTTTATTTTGTATTGATATATTTTTAATGTTTTTTTTTCAGGAGATGAAAACTATTCAATAAAATTACTTTAAAAAGAAAGGCAGAAAAACAAAGTCAGCTCAATTCTAAATCTGGAGCATAAATCCTATAAAGCAGAGGTAAGTTGAGCACATCCTTAGTGCTGGCTTACTGATTGTATAACACTCCAGTTGGTACAATTATTTTCTTCTTTTCAGTGTATCTTATTTTTAGTTTGTCTTTTTGCTTTAATAATCATCTGATGCATTAAAGCTCCATCAGTCATGAAAGTCAAGGCATCTGTGGATGTGAGGCTGGGGTAGTTGGAAAGGGAAGGTCTATAGAATAATAATGAAGCCCTGGGATAGGAGAAGGCAAACTGTATGGGATTCGTATTACAGAGGGAGAGAACAGAGGCAATTGGAGGGAAAGAAGGGAAAGGAGAAGAATGGATACAGGAAAGATGGAAAAGAGCACAGAGGGTTGGGAAGAGGCTGACAGGAGTGGGGACAGGAGCACGGAGAATGAGTACAACTTCAGCTTGGGGACAAAGAAAGGAAAATGGGGAAGATGGTGGGGCAACTAATAAAGGCACGACCTCTTAATTGCAGCTGCCACCTCGGCGGTGCTTTCTGTCATCAGCGCAGGGAGCCTCACAAAGGAGCCCGCAGAGAACTGGGGAAATGGGAATTTAATCAAAACCAGCGTGCCTCCTCTAAAACAGGATTGTTCCTCTGTCGTGAAGGAACACGCCCCTCTTTAGTTCTGCCCCAGACCTGCACCCCTGCCCCTCCCCCAGGTCCATATCCTTTTTCATGTGGTGACCTCGTGTTGCACTTCTTTAGAAATGCAGGTGCTGGCTGTGGCCTTGGTTTCAAAAGCAAAACACAGCCAGCAGGCCAGAGCCATGGAAATAGTTAAATCATTTTAAAGAACTTTCATAATAATATTTTTAGGGCATTTTTTAGAGGAGAAAAAATAGCAGTTGCTTCTAAATATATTGAAAGTAGGGTACAAAACTGGCTGATAAAGGAAATTGCAGTAAACAGAAGAAATCTGTAAATGTTTGCACTGCAAACCTCATCAGACAGAACCCAGAATCTCTGCATATGTTGTCAAACTTCTTCTATTTTCTACCCAACTGTAGCTCTAATCATCTTTCCTTTCTTCATCTAAATAAATGCACACTTAGTATACTCCCCGGTCTTGAGCAGCAGCAATCACAGCTGACACACAACAGTGTGGTGCACTTATTTGAAGATATTAAACATACACATACTCTAAGCAAATGTGATGATCTGCGTGTGCAAATATATTATTAAACTGAGTCAGACATTTGTCACATAAGGCAAAACTTAGGTTATACAAAATGATATGTGTTCCAGCCAAATCTCACCAAAATACCTCCACCAAAATAATTTTGCTTGCTGTTTTGCCTTGATGTTGGCAAAAGTTTGTGGGCTGTTGTAACACAGGGTTGAGCGAGAGTAAATGTTGTGCTGTAACCTGAAAGGTATCTGTAGTAAATTAGGCAAAATTACCA
Organism: Lepisosteus platostomus; assembly: GCF_059453375.1. NCBI lineage: Eukaryota > Metazoa > Chordata > Actinopteri > Semionotiformes > Lepisosteidae > Lepisosteus > Lepisosteus platostomus. Next base: position 55,605,064 of record NC_142620.1, read on the forward strand.
ATAGGAAGCACTGCAGATTAAGAAAAAGTAGCGAATGTGTGTCTTTTTAGAGTGATTTATGTTTTACAGTTGAGTTTTTTTAACCATATCTCTCACTCTGGTGAGCTCTTATATACCCTCCATGATGTCTGCAATTTCATCCCTACAATAGGGGAAAAATGAGCATATGCATCTGTTAATGTACAATGGTCAGCATTGTGTGCACTGATGTGTGCTGCAGGAAATTAGCTGCATTTTTATATAGCGTCCACCTTTGTACATGGGAATGCTTTTTTTTTTAAATCAGCCTACACCTGTCATCAGCCGAAGTAAATAAATTGAAATTTGAGTTGCACACTTTGTTTTCTAGGTTTACCCTGTGAATATATGGAGAACTGGAGTGTTTGGGTGTGGAATTACCCTGCACCTTGCTATTTCTGCTTATTTATAAGCTCCATATTGCGGTTGCTAATTATAATGACCTTCAACCCACATGGAGCAGTGCACAGGTGTCAGAGCCATGTAGCCCTTTTCACAGAGTCAGAGCTCCATCAGGGTAAAGCAGGAGTGGTGCAGCCACTGACGTTGTTGCAAGTGTGTGGGCATCAGGTTAGCCTACCAAACCCTGTGTGTACTGCCAACCCACCCCAGACTTGCCAAGCGCTTAACGCTGAGCCCACAGAACAGGGTAGATGCGCAAAGGTTGAAAGAAAGTGAAAATAACTCACATTTTTACCCTGAGTCTGGAATCATTAGATCCCATCTGTTGGTTTTACAAAGCAAATGCTTTTGGTATTTTTTTCCTATACAAAATATTTTTACTTTGCTATCAATAACACACACATGCATGTGTGTAACATTGCTCTGTAGTAGCAACAGCAGGAGAGAAATTGTTTGGGTACTACTAGAAAAGAGGTTCTTTAAACACATGTGGAATAATGGCCCTTGTACCCAGCCACACCGCTCCCTCTCCCTCTCCCTCAAAATCCTTGCCCTTTTTTGTGAAGTTCTAAAAGAAATTGCTTTATATGTCTATATCTTTAAATTTATAGTGATGCTTATGATGATCCACATTAACGTTAAAAATCATTTAAAACAAATCCCTGTTATAGTACGAACTTCATCTTTGATGAAATTCTAGCTAATGGACATCCTTTTTTATGAGGCACTAGAGTATAAACCAGCACTTTGGTAATTCCTGCCAGTGACCAGTACCTATCAGCTGTAGCCAAGTGTTTAAATGGTTCATCATATCTCTTCATTTTCAATCGGCATTTCCCTCTTCAGCAATAACTATTCACCAGGAAGCAAAGGAAACATTAACAAAATTAACAGGCACTGTTACCACAACAGCAACTGATAATTACTACCAACAGTTCTTAACATTAATAACTCTTTAAACATATGCACATCGTACGATAACTGAAAATAGCTGGCTTGGCTCCTTCGCTACAGAAGCTTTCAAGCATCTTTCAAAGTTGAAAGGTGATAACAATGAGATAAAACTGTTTTTTATTTTTTTTTCCTTTATCTTTATACAAGTGTATAGGAGAATAATACAACTGGTAAAGGGGTTTCAAATGAAACATGGGAGTTACAGTAGATCTCATGTATGTCCCTGCACACAGAAACTCAACACATAAAGAATTATTGTTGTTAAAAATTATTTGAAAAAAAGAGTAGTGTTGCATGTGAGTCCGATTCTGGGTACAGCACAGGAGAGCTTTTTAGATAATTCCTGTTACTGTTTGATTAGTGGGGTAAGAATGACTAAATACATCTGTTAGAAAATGGGTCAGACTGAGAGGAGACCCTTCAGTCCATCTACAGTAGCTGGTTTGGTTGCAGATACTGAATTGGTCTGGATGTCCCAATATTACTTGAAGGGAACTAGGGTATCATTTAAAGCCTATAAGACTAACCTCCTTCTGTACAGTATGTTAATGGAACTAAAATACCACTGTAATCTTACTCACCAGACACCACATTCCATCATTAAACCGCAGCTGAGCCTCCCTTATCCCTAAAACTACTTGTATTTATTTAGGACAAATAATGGTTGAGCAGTCCTTGTAGGAAATAGGGGAACAAAGGACAGGCAGACTATCTTATAGTGGCGACTACCACATTCCTGAATTGTTCTACCTAGCCAGTGCAGAAGAATTTCTCTTGAATTCTTGGTGGCCTGAATTTTATTCCCTATATTTTCATAGATCATTGTAAAGCACATTCTTCAGTTTTACCTTCGAGTGTGTGATATGGTAAGTGTACCCACATTTAATCAGCCATCCACAGCTGCTTCTATTACAAAGAACCTATTCTGGCCATCTGAAAGTGAAAAGAAAATTCCTACAATCTGCATATCATTCTCACAAAGGGAAATGTAAAGTGTGGGCAGAGTAACTTGAACCATAACAGCAGCTTGTGCAGAGAGATTGAAGAAAAGGAAGTTCAGGAGCATACCTGAAAACATCTGGCAGCATCTGGGTTACAGAGGATATGTGGTGAGAGCTGATATTAACAGCAGTCTCTTCCTGTCCAATAAGAATGTTATATCCTGGCTTTAGATGATAGATGTTGCCATTGTAAGGTAATAATAGCGCCTCTAATGAAACTGGTGGTCCATAACTAGAGCTCTCTTTCATTTCCTCTTGCACATTGCGTGTTTGGCATGCTCTATTATTCATAAGGAGCTGTCAATGATAACTGCGTCATCTGCATCTGAATAGAAATATGGCACAACAAGTGACTTTGCCTACAAATCTATTATACGAAATAAACCCTTTTCCTAAACAATAATAAACAAACACTTTAAGATCAACTGTGGTGCTACAACAAAAAAAGGTCCTTTCAATAGAACCTAGTAAGCACAGCAAAGGGAGTTCAGAAAGATTTAGACAGAAATCAACCCACTTAATGTACACAAGTGCAGTTTGTTACACAGGTGGAAGAACCAAATTATAAATATAGGATGGGAGACACGAAGCCTGTAGAAGCTACATATCAAAAAGACTTACTTGTTCATGTTGACACATCATTTTAATCTTTTAAACAATGTGGGAAAGCAATATAAAAGGCAAACAGAAGGCTAGGATATATAGCAGAAAAAATGTGTAGAGTTTAAACCAAAGAATGAAATTGTACAATGTACTAGAAAGACCCCATTTAGCATATTGTGTACACTTTTGGTCACCATGTTAAAACAAAGATATTGCTGTTCTGGAATCAGGCCAGTGAAAAGCAAACACATTCCAGGGCTTAAAAATCCTACACTGACAGACTGAAAAAAGGAAGTTTTTTAGTCATGCACAGAGAACTATGAGGGGACAACATTTTGAATATTTTCAATATTCAAATATTCCCATAAACTCAACCCAGTGAAACATGAAGCTGCAAACACAAGTGTAAGTGAATTTAAAACAGAACAGTTCCTTCAGCCAGCCAAAGGCATGTGAGAGTCCAGGCTTTTCAGGAATGATTTAAACAGTAACTTTCTCTGTGGTGTTTTTGAACTACAGTGTAAATAAATATCTGAACATATTAGATTATAGTAAACAGTAGAACTGGGAAGAACAACGTTTAAAAGATAGGAACAAGCTACCCAGCCAGGTTGTTTGAGCTGATACTTCTTTTAAGAAATGGCTAGATGGAAACCTTGGATCAGTTCGCTACTAGAAATTAAATGAGCTACTGTAGATCGGCTTTGAACTGAAAATGAAGACCACTGACTTTCACCTTGGCCCAGGTGTTTCTCCTGGGCTAAATCACAATTTAGGCATCTTAAATTAATGTCACAGACTACTGAAATTATAAATCATCATAGGAAATAGAAGAATTCACTTACTATTATGTCCCTAGTACTACATTACAGGCCACAGAGGAAAGGGATTTTCTTCAACACATGTGCAAGCTTTAGCTGGATTTTGGAATTTTTTTATGTGTTGTTTTTACTGAAAGATCTATGCCGCTGTCAAGATTAAATTGTCCTGGCATTGTTTGTAATTACTGCACCCATGTTCCTGGAGGTTCACTGAAACTGGAACAGTGCAAGCAAGGTACTAATAATAGACTGGCTGTCAGGGGCAAGGTAGAGAGGAAAAGAAATCATTTATTTGAATAAAATACTGTCATTTAAAGTCAAAAGTAACTAAGGGACCTCTCTGTTTTGTTTCTTCCTTCTTATGCTCCTCTTCAAAAGAACATTTGTGAGTTTTACTCTGCCATTAGACATGTTGAAGAGTAAAATAAAAATGAAGAATGATTTATCCAGCTTTGTATTAATCCATCTGGCTCAACTTCAAATTTTAGTTATTACTTTTAATTAATTAATTTAAGAGAGTTTCACTGAATAAAAAGTAAATGGTTTACTCTGACCGCTTCATGATGCATGCGTTTTAGTCACAGTTTTTGATATTTAAAAGGTATACTGCATTTTCATTAGTAAAATAGGTTCACCTAAGCTATGAAAACTGAAATCCCGTCTCAAAGAAAAGAAGAGCATTTGCTTTCTGTACCATGAAAATATAAGCCATCTTCTGCAGTGTCATTCTGTAACTAACTTGGGTGGAACTAACTTAGAATAAATGCACCATTATAGAATTATTGTAATCTAACCAACTGCAGTGGTACCACTAATTAAAAATATACTTTCTCCTCTGTATCACTGAATAATTACTGTACCTGGGCTTTATTCTTTAATGGGAGATTGCTTCCATTATTTTATTCTGTTTAATTAACAGCTATTTAAGATAGAATACATGAATAAATGTACCTTATGGTGCAATTACCTGCAAGTGACAGCAAACTGAGATAAATATTGTGCTCTTGTATTGCCAGTGTATTCTTTACTTACACCTCACTTCTCACATTACTTAGTGTACACAACCTGTATGTCTCTCCAGCTGCTGCTGGATTGAAGTATAAACATTTAGTGAGAAATTGCAAAGAGGTGAGCCAGGAATGAGACAAGGATTGCGGAGAAAGAGCTCAAGCACTGAGGATGTGGGCAGTGCCAGGAACATGCTGGCGCCGGACAGGTGTCGCCCATGAGATGGAAGCGCGGACTGGCCCTGCAGGTCCAAGAGGTGCGTTAGGAGACACAGAGGTGACCACCTGCTCCACACATATGGCTGGAAGAATCCTGGTACAATACTCACATTTACAAAAACGTTTCAGTTAAAAACAGAATTGATTGCATTATTACTTTTTATGATAGCTATTGAGGAACAACAGGCTTTAAGTGTGATAATGCACACACAGGGTAAATGCATTTTTTTTATTTGACATAAACTGAAAATGAGATATTAATTGTCTAAAACATCAATATGGACAGTGGATGTATTTATAAGATGACAGAAGTAGAAAGATAAACATTTAAGTTGTTGGCCTGTTTTCATTGAATTGATTTCAGCATTCAAGGATTAAAAACTGTGCATAAACCGGTTTGGCCTGCTTCACAGGAAAGGCTTAACTCTTTCATGGTTTGATAGCATCTTAAACTGAACATCCTCCTTATCTGCCATTTTATAAGACATATGCAATAGAAATGTCACACATGCATACCAGTGCTCTTCTTTAAAATGCAGTCAACATGATAACATGTACCAGTGCCTACAGGTAGTCATCTCTTATCATTTAGAATGTTTAGAATGACAGCTTTGCTATGTGATTTCCCTTGATATAAATGCCACAGAGCTCATCTTCGGCTACTGTGAGCAGATATTATATTAATTAAAATAAATTATTTATTGACATCACCTAAAAAGACAGGATCCGAGATGAAATGCTTCATAACCTGTCAAATGAAGGTAAGAAAGTTGTTTGTGCTTAGAATAAATTACAGCACACAGAGAGCCTCTTAAAAGCTGTGCAGGATATCCTACTGTAGCTGCAAAGCTAGCATTGTCTTTCCCTTTTGAAGTATATCTGCCTAGAAATTTCTGTCACCTTTTTGGTTTTCCTGGGCTTTTTTGGTAGGCTTTTTACTCCTGAAGTTTAGGTTGAATCAAGTAAATGAGACATTTTCAGAAAATGAACATTGTGCAGCTTTCAAAGGTATTTGTACAGTTTGCCGGGTTATGGTGCTCTATCAGCCTGCTGTGGAATCCGTGTTGCCTTTGTGACGAAATGATGCAGTGGTCGGTGATCTTCGATGTTGAGCAAACTCATAGCTGATGCTGAGTCACAGGCTGGGATGGGGTGGCTGTGTGGAAGGAGGGCTGGAGAAAGGAGTGGATCCACGCTGCACCTTCTCCTTTCCCATCACTCCTTCCAGTTCCTCATACGCAGAGAACATCTCTGTTCAGTTATATGACATTGCATAAATCTCTGGAGATAATAGTCTTCATGCAGCCCATATGTATCTCTGTAATTGTTTGAATAAAATGTGATTCCCATATGGCTCCTTGTCCCGGTACATTTGATCAAGAGAAGGATGAGAGAACCTTTGTGTCAGTATGTGTTTGTTCAGCAGCTCTTGTGGCTTGCCTCTGTGGGTCTTACTTTGTTTCTTTTCTTTGGGGAGAGGCCTGCTTCAGGAAAAGGTGGTTTCCTCAGTAACATCACTGGTTTAAGTCATTTACTGCAGTAAAAACGCCTGTCATCTTCTTTAATTCTTTCATTCAGTGCAGAAGGGAACGAGCCAAGTAGTTGCAGAAGAGCAGTGAAATGTGGACAGGGACCCTGCTCTGAATCTGTTTGTCTTTACATGGATCACTTCTCCCCAGTCGCACTCACTGCTCCGCAACCTCAGACTGCTGTCATTTATAAACTTTTAATACAAACTCCTCAGGGCACTGCCTAATTTCTCCAGACTCACGGCTCTTCATTAAAAGTTGATTTTCTGTCAGAAAGAATCCGTATCGAATTAGCCAGAGTAATTTGGATTGCAGCAGTGAATCACATAGAAATCCAGTTTTATTTTACTTGTAGTGCAACTGTAAATCACTCTTTGTCCTTTCTTTTTTTCCCAGAGAAATTGAAGAAAAGAATTCAAATAATTTTCATTACATTCCAGTGCACTGGACTGTTCTGGAATTCAGAAATGTTCCCTTTACATTCAACTGGTCTGTGCAAATAAAAACAGTCTATAAACAATTCCTCTTCTTATGTTGAAGGATTTGTCTTCCAATTTAAGAACAAATCTTAAGTGAACAGGTGCTTCGAGAAGCAGAAGCAGAGATAACATAAGTGAGCTGAAAGTCCGTGCTCCTGAATTCAGTTCTTTTGCAGCTTTCACTGAGTAAAGAAGCAGTTAGTTGTAGCTCTTGTCTAACTTGCATTTAGCTTTAAAAGGAGCATTTTAAACTGTTTAGGTAAACTGTAGGAGATTCAGTGCATGTGCAGTTCAGTCTCTTTTAAATCCTAGATTGTAAGACTGTGTTCTGCTCAAGTTAACTTATGGAAGGATTTAACTTGCCAGATGTCTGTTACTTCACAACAGAGGTCCACATTTCTATACTGGAGTAATAAGAAATTACTTGCACAGAATTCTGCTTCAGGAACTGAAATAGACAAATAAAAGGTGACCTTAATTACAGAACTCCAGTGGGAGAAAACTTAAATCCTGCTGAAAATGGACTTAGGTCAAGTTCAAATCAATCCATCGACAGATGGGAAGAATGTATTGGCTTGTCTGGGTCTTTGCCATTGATCACAGACACTGCATGGAATTAGTTGCTTAAGTCAGAATGGATTTTTTCGTATTCCATCAAACTATTGTCGTGGGTATTTTTGTTTGGCTTTTCTGCTTTAGTTAATTGGTCAAAATGATGTTTTACCTGTCAAGCTCACCAAGGCGTGGTTAGACTTTACTGTTTACTGGTGGGATTATGTTTGCCAACACCCATGTAGATGTGGGAGATGTGGTCTTACATTTGATGAAGTACAGAGCTGGGCCCACACAGCTTCCACAGATTCCACAGATGCAGAGATCCCCTGGCAGTGCCGGAGAGGATCAGGAGCGCTGATCCCGGCACACCGGTTAGGCTTCATTTCCTCTCCCCAGCAGGAGTGTGCATCTCTATGGCAGAAAATCAACATTTAATGAAGAGCTTGGCGCCTGGAGAAATCAGCCGTCAAATGGTGGTGTCTCTGTGTATACGAGTGTGCTTGTATTTCTAAAAAATAGAAATGCAAAATAGTCAAATAGAAGAAGATGAGAAAAATAATACTTGGTTTTTTTACATGATTTTCTTTTTAATTTGGAAGGCATACATCATAAAAAAACACATAGAATCTGTATTGTTGAAGCAGATTACAGACAGTTGCAATGAGGGAATTATCCTGGTTAAATCCCCAAGTTTCACTCTCCTATCAAAGGGGGGGTGGGTTCATAGTTGTTGCTGCTCCTGCCAAATAACTGACATTTTCCCATTATAAAATACAGGTTTAATTTCTGCGAAGAGCATGTGATTCAGAATGAGCAGGGTTGTGCTCTGACATCAAATATTATTTTTGTTTCAAAGCAGAAATCAATTTCTCAGCGCTCAACGGAGCATGTTTTTATTTTCTTAACGCAAGTCAAGGATGCCCGGGTGCTTGTGATTTACTAGAAGAAAGGAGGAGTTCTGTGTCGTTTCCTGGTGTCGTCTCTGTGTTGACGAGGACTGTGGCTGTTGCTGGGTCAATAGGCAGCTTCCTCACCTTTTGCAACCTGCCTGTGGATTAGTGGAGCTGACTCAGTCTCCCGTGCTCACAGTGGCGCGTGCTCATGTGTGTGCACAGTATCCAGTATCAGTTGAAAGCCAAGGGATTAGCCTTCTCTGAGCATGGTGGGGAGAAGCCTTTTGTATTTAGTTAGTTTACTTACAGTACTATCTCACCTACTGACAATAAGATGCAGTATCTTGTTAACTGAGGGGACTGAGGCATCCCTCCAACTTGTAGTTTTAGGAATCTGTTTCGCAAGTTACTTAGGGCAACTCATTAAAAATCATGGCCCATGGTTATATAGAACCAAGTATTTCTCTGAATGATGAATAAGTCTGAAAGAATGCAACTTTGAACGTGTTAATAATAAATCGGATATGTTTCTTCCTTTCATTTTAATCGAGTCATCAGGCTGTTAATTTTGGCACTGTGCCCTGTTTGATGGAAACTATCTTTGCTAAAGAGTCTTACCTTGCAAATGTCAGGGGAAAGGTCAGGACAGTCACAGTGGCCTGAGACACTAAATGATTTATGAGTTCAAAAAGAAAACTCCGGTGGAAGCTGTCCAGACCATAATTATACAAAGGTCAACCAACTTCATTTCAATTAAGGAGGGAAATCAAGGAGGTTTTGCTGTGCTGGCCTATGCATGTTGCAGAAGAGTAAATGAGAGTTACAGACCCCTGAATGAAGTGCCAGTTTGGCACGTGATGTGCAAAAGCAGCAGTACAAAAGAAGAGCAACAAAAGGAAAAATGGACCAGCATGATGTTCCCGGGTTTTAGTGACAAACACTAGGCAATCTAAATGAAAAAATCCATTTGAAATAGGCCAGGAATGGAATCAAAACTAGGACAGGGCAATTCAGATTTTCTATGTTGAAGTTCATTTATTTTTTCATTTTAATTTTTCCATATTGACCTCAGGATATTTTACACAATGTAATTTTTCAGAGTTTTATGTTTTGAAATTGATTCATATGTCAGCCTTCAAGACATCTCCACTGTTCTTGCGCAACTTATAAACTGTTTGCTGTCTGTAAATGAACATTCCATGATATTTTCTTGTTTTGTTATTGTACACAGGAAGACGCAACGATTAGGTAACCCGTTTACTTGAGACAGAGAAATTGTGAGAGGAGGCTTTGACATTTTAGATATCGATGTTGGAAAGAGCTGAAGTAAAACATAACAGAGAGAAAAAATGAGACACAGTTTACCTGCAAAATATTTTCTGTGCTAAAGTAATTTAAAAAAGTAGAGTGGTGCTACTTTGCTATTTTCCCAAGCACCAACCTCAACAGCTGTCTTGGCTGGGATAGATGTTGATAGCTGTCGTCAGGCCCTAGTGTTGGGCACAGAGGTGCAGGGCTGGAGGAAGGGGGTGCTGGATAGGTTTTGAAATTTGGATGTCGGGGCACCCTGCTGTGATGGGGTGAGTGCTGTCAGCAGATGCCTGTGAGATAGAGGCCCCTGCCATTCTCCCTGAGAGATGCACGTCTCAGTAGAGAGCTGTCCTGACACCCACAGGAGCCGACAGGTGTGTGTGCCTTCTGCCTGATGGGAATGCACAACAGGGAGGCAGGGGCACCACAGGAATAGACCCACTCTTCTTGCTTGGCATTTCAGATGGACAATCCTCAGAAACGCAGAGCCGCTTGCTCCATTTCCTGTGCTGTTTCTCTTGGACGTCTTCAGAGGTGGTTGGCATAATAAAAATGAAAAGCATGCTCTCTGCTTTTACCGATTGAAGAAAAATAATAAGGTTCCCAGTGCCGGCTGATGTATAAAAAAGACTTAGTAGCTCAAACAATTCAAACATCCTGAGGGAAACTTACTACACAGAACTGAAAGAAAAAGCTCGTGTCACGAATTCCAATGTATCCACAAGCAATCAGGTATAAACACAGCAGATAAGTGATTTGTGGATTCTGTTTGTAATTAAAATTCAGACACTAGGTTTTTACTTACTGTAAGTGGAGCTATAAGTGTTTTTTAAAAAGTCTTTGTTCTGTACAAGTAAATAATATTGAAGTAAATATTTCTGTTTACCTCTGCTAGTTTTATGATATATATAGATATATGATATATAGATATAGATATATAATATATCACAAAATGATATACCAAGATGCATCAACCTTTACAGCAATTTTTGAAAATGACATTATAGGCAGGTGATTATTCAAAATAGTTAATAGTGAGACTTCAGCCAAAAGCTTAGAGCAGAACTCCAGGCAGAGAGAGGTCAGGTGAAAGTGATGGAGGTCACTCTCAAGGGCCTGAGGGCTGACGCAGCTCAGTAACAGTGGTGCAGGTAAGTTCATGTGAAACTTTGTTTTGCCATATGTTCTTTATGCATATTGTTCTATTGAATTGTGTATCATTTATGAATGAGACATGACAGTGTTCTCCGGGCTCACTTACTGTAAGTAACGTGTCAGCAAGTTGCTTGATTTTTTTAAAATTAAGAGAGGACCCTTCCATGAAGATTCCTGGCCACTGGATTATTAGCAGTGAGACTGTGCTTCATTGTGCTTGGTTCACGTGTCATTAATGAACAGCACAGAATACCTGGGGAGATATTTGACACACAGGATCATGCCAACAGTACATGAGAGCTGCTACAGCTTTGTTTCTGCCTGTGTGCTTTTTCCCCATTCCATGTCCCTAATGGTATAGAAGCTGTTCCTTCTGTTTCTGTAGTACTATCCCAGGTTTAAAGTTTAATGTTAATTGATCTCAGGCAAGCACTCTGGCTACAGGTATGCTGGTTTCATCTGCTTAGGGGCTGGAGACAGCTATTTGTGGGGAAGATTGAGAGGCTACAAGGAGAGTGTCTTCAGATAGAATTGTGGTACATTTAGCCCCAGATATAATGATGGTCTGCTGTTCAGTTCAAGTCAATGTCAGGGCTGTTTTGCTTCTTTTAATTTCCTTTTTTAAATTTTCCACTCAGAAACCACAAAAATACTGAATAAAATTAAACACCTGCAGCACCTTTTGACGAATACTTCATAGACACAGTGTCTGTGTAAAAGGATCGTCTTTATCTCACAGATGTTGTTAATCCTTCTACATTTTTCTTGACATAAATGTGAAGCATACCTACATTTTTTCCAAGTAGTAATGCCCTCATTGAAACATTGTTGCAATACTGTAGGTTTGAACTAGTGAAATAATATTAAAGGCAGAAATATTTTATGGAATATTTTATTCTCTTGTCCTGCTATTTGCTGAGATTCATTAAACAGCCTTCAGTATAGTAGTACTATGGCACTATAGTAATCTAGTATCTGAGTGGAACGAGCTTTCCTTTTACAAGCTGGTGTCATGGTCCACGCTGAAAGGAGACATTGATTTTGTATTTCACCACGGCACCCGGTGTGTAGGCTTTCCTACATTAGCAAACTGAGCTAATGCCTTGTTTCTTCATTTTCCTCTTCTCTTTTTACTTTAGCTAGAAGAACCACAGTTGTGAAAGGCAGGTGGTGGGATCTGAGATCAAGTCAGATTTGTATCCCAAATTAAATGGCTTTTCATGTTTGCAGCTCAGTAATGATGTTCCGTCAGTTTATCGCATTAGCCCTGTGCACAGTATCTCACATTGCAGGAGTTAATTACTCTTGGTTACAAGCATGCTGCCCATCTGGATACAGCATTACGAGCAGACCTTTATTGGCCACAGAAGGTGATCGATTCCACGGTACCAAATTCTTTAAAGGAGCATGTATTTTCGGTGCAAATATGGTGTTTGTGAGTTCTAAGCATACTCTTCCTTGTCATTGGTAAAAAAACATTTTCTTCACACAGCATGAGCATGAGTTTGCACTGTGTGATTTGGATCCTTTTGAAGTTGTCCTGCAGATAGTTTTTCATATGTAATCATAGGGTTTTTCAGAAATAAAAACCTTTTGAATTGCAGCTTTTGCTGAGCACAATTTATAGGACACTCAGCAGTAATGTTTTTAATTTAGAGAGGACTGGCAAAGCACCTGTTGATTTCCAAGTGATAAGATATGGGTTGGCAATTTTTTGATAGAGTTTTTGCAAAAATAATATTTTATCACAAAATTCAGAGAAGAATTTTCAAGAAATGCGAATATATGTCGAGTTACAATAATGGTCCTTTCATGTCTACATGATTGTAAAAGAATCTTGTGTAGATAGTGATATACTATATAGGGTTGTGTACAAAGGTTGGGGATACACTATCAATGTGTTGAACTGCACTTGGAACAGTACAGAAATTTAAATCTTAAAAAATTTACTAAACATATTTCAGCCCTTATTTTTTCAGACATTCTTACATCAAATTCTCCAGGTTATGTTCTCCAGGGGTTAGATAATGATTACAGTAGGTCTCAAAAATCTAAAAACATACTGTGCTGCTTCAGGACTAAATTGCCAATCTCCGACTTGTGCACTACCTCTTGCTTTCTGTGTGTACAAGCGTTAAAACATTTTTCCTTCAAGTTCAAAATATGATTTCCCGTGTAAGCCCATAAAAGAATGATGAAAGGCCTTTTTGAACCTCTGTGTACAGTACTTGGTTTAGAAATTATAAGTTATTTATAGGCATAGGATCGTGTTGTTTGCTTGTTTTATTGAAACCCAGTGGCTAAGTGGTGACAAGCGACCAAGCAAACAAGATCTCAGGGGGCTTCCCTGAAGGAATATTTTTCCGTAAATAAAAGGGATAAGTGTTTTATTTATTGAAATCCATAGTAGTGCATACTCTGTCAGAGATGGGTCATCAGCTTAAACCTCCTTACACAGTTAGACATCTTCTCATCTTTTTTTTACCACAATCAAAGAACATGAGCAGGTGCTCATAATTAAACATGAAGGATGAATGAAAGGCTTTCCTGTGCATCAGCAAGAGCTGGAAATGGGTGCAGCTCTTCTTGGTCTTTGTTCTTTGGAGAATCATGTTTGCTGGGTGGGCTTTGCCAAAAATAGAGGAAACCCAGTTGAAGCCCTGTTCTTTGAGGTTTCCAGCCATTATCCTGAAACTGAACTAGGAAGAAGACCCCTTAGCAACAGTAGCTGGCCATGAAAAGTGGAGCTGGGACCTTCGGTGGATGAGCCAAACGTCTTGTGTACATTAGAGAGCATCTCTGCATTAAAGATTCAGAAACACATACTGTATAAGAGCTCTTTACTGGCAGGGCCTCTTTTAGCATTCAAACATTTTTACAAAATGGATCACTTTTTTTAAAGGCCCTTGTGCGTCTTAAAAAATATGTAAAAAAAATAGTCATAAAATAAAAAACATAACCCCGTATTTATTATTTAGCCATTATACAGTACTCCCCTGCGTACTGTATGGTAGCAAGCTGACAGGGGTGATGTGAAATGAGGTTGTACTGGGTTTCTGAAGTTAAAACACTTGGTCTTTATATAGAAAACTCAGACTTTTTCCACATGTTTATTTCTATAGATGCTGCAGAGATGTTCTTTTTAATACTTTTTGAGATCTGCTTGTTTTTTTTGGTAAAAATACCTGTCCTTTTCTCTTTGAAGTAAGATGCACTTAATAGCACTGATTGCTAATGTAATATTGTTTTTTCTGCACATTTACTGAGATTCTTTGTCTTTTCAAACATTACTGTAGTTTGATTTGATGTTTTGTCTTAGATTTCAATGAGGGTTTTGGCATTCCTTTCAGCATTCTAGTGCAATACTTTAATATGAGCTGTAAAGTAAAAAAAACTGCATCTCACCTCAATAACACATAGTGTTGTCATTGTTAACTGGAGCAGCAGAATTTCCGGTGTCATTTTAAGAAAAGCTACTTCTTCCTATCAAACAACAGAGAAACATTATACCATCAAATTACACCTTTAACAAGCGTCTGTTAAAAAGTGCTGAAACACTTGTTAGGGCTCTTTAAGGATCTTTCCTTTCCCTTCAGAGAAAAGGGAACAGAGACAATCTGTGCTCAGACTCCTACTTAAACCTTAAACGTTCCCATTTCAGTGTTTTTGACATCATCCCAAAGCAGGACATAATGAGGGCTTCGGGGACTCTGTAATGATTTAGCTGGCGATTAGGATTTCTGATGGTCCTGTCTGCTCACAATGGGACTTTTCATGGCTGTTTACTGTACAGCTCTGTCAGTTAATAAGTCTATAAAATATCTCTATGAAATGACCTCAGAGTTTCTGCTGTTTGGAATCTGTAATAAGCAGTCGATCTGTATAGTGGTATGTATATATACACAGTATGTATATTTAGAGAGTACAGATGGGAGCTGCGTCAGCCTTCAAGCCGCAGAGGAACAAGATGAGGATGATGCCACACTGAAAAGTAAAAGTAGAGATCTGAAGAGGCCATCACAAGAGTGTGGTGAGGTTTCTTTCTTTCAAGGACGAGGCCAGAGCACTGGATGTCCAGCTTGCAAAACATGGCATCCACTCACAGTGATGCTGTTTTCATTGTTGGCAGTAGAGAGAGAGTGACAGTGGCCGAGTCTTTGGTCTCCTAAACCAGACATCCACCTCTTTGCTTGCTTTTGCAATACTATATTAGGGCATCTTTCACACTGTCTATTCATACTGCCAATTCAAAGAAGGATTTAGGTTCAGTATGTTGCTCACTGCACCACTTGTCTAGACCACTGAACTATGGGGGTAAACAAATTAGTAAGTACTGTAGTTGTACACAAACCCATATGGACATTCAAAATACTCCATAACAATATATATGCATACATTACTTAGAAACTCCTGACCAGTCTTGCCCAGACTGCAGCTCTTCGGTACAGCCTAGCCATGTCTCTGTTACGTCTAGGTTTTCTTCCTTCATTTCAAGTCAGAGCCGATATTGCTGGGGATGAAGGGTGTAACAGGACACGGAACAAAACTGATTATGTATTTTGAAGTAAAGGACGGGATTACTTTAAAGAAATGTATTGTCAGTGAAAAGTTATTTCAAGATCAGTGAAATGAAAAATTATCTTATAAAACAGTTATTCTGTCACAGCCTACTCTTTGTTTAAAATAGATCTCATGTTTGTGACATTCAGATTTCAATTTAAACGGAAAGAGATGTTGACAGGGGAAGAGGGGTGAGAGAATCAATTTACTAGTTTTTCTTTATCAACAAGATTCTTTTCTTTTATCGAAGAGTTTGGCTTGCTATCATTACAGAGATTTTTAGATTTTTTCTGCATCCTCACCAGCCTTTTTCTTCCTCGATTTGTTTGGTGATCCATCAGTCTACCTACCTTATCATCCTGCCAAACTATCCATTTATATATCCACCTGTCTGTCAAACTATATCTTAGTCTCCATTTGTCTAACTATCTCTGTCTACTTATGCTTCTGTCAGTCAGCCCATTTACAGACTGTACGGTTTTCTTTCACTCTCAAACAGATTGCACCTGATAAGACCTTTTTAAGCAGCTGAGTCTGCAAAGATGTATCTCAGTAATTGTACCGCTGACATATATCTCTTTTTTAATTATTATTTATTTTCTTATCTTGACAGAGATTGTGTCCACTTACAGCTTTACAGTCCGATGTCTGTGCTAAAAATACACGGTGGTGAGATGAATCGTCTTAAAGTCACCCATCTATGTACTGTAGACTCTCAGGCTCTGCATACTATCCACTCTGCTTCCTCAGTTTGGTAAAATAAGATTATGCTAATGTCTGAATTTAATGATTTGGGTTGGGCAGAATTACAGATTACAGATTAGATGAATGATATGGATAAATGAAGAATTGAGAATAGATTGTGAATTACGGTTGACTAGTTAAGGAGTCGTGTTGGGTTAGACTAAGGATTATGATTTAGGCTAGATTTAATTGTTAGGTTTATAATTAGGTGTTGAAATTGGAGTCAGGCACCTTTGCACCAATACAAGAACCTCTGCCAGAACATTAGCTTATTGTCACACTTCAGATCAGATTAAGTGATCTGACATAGTCTTGATATGATTTATTAAGGTTGCTTTTCACGCTGGGGTCTGTATTCTTTAGTACTTCAGCCTTGTTCTCCCTTTCAGCATTTCTGAATCGTAATGGCAATGAAAGAAATAACAGAGAATCTAGCAGAGTGCGCTCAGAGAGGCGTTGCATGCTCTGAACTTGGGTCTTTCCAGGCAGTCTCGTATTGCCAATGTGCGCTGCACGTCTGCGCAGTGCAGAAGTGTCATCCGTCTTGGAGGATCCGCGCGGGGCCTCTGGGTTGCGATACGGCAGGATCCTGATAGATTAGCCACTTGGCGGGCCGAATCTTGTTTGGAGGCCCACTCGTCACTGTTGCCTTCATTTGTATCCAGATGGACGCAGAGCTGCCTTCTAGCGCCTTTCGTGAGCTGCTCTTATTACAGCGGCCGCGGCAGGCTGCACCGACAGCCTGAGCTCTTCAACAGGCCACGGCAAAGTGACAGCAGAGGGAAAAAGACGTTTACTACCTGGGCACAGGAATTTAAATATGAAACTCTTAATCAAGGCTGATAAAACCATTCTGCATTCTTCCTAGCTCTCAGGAACCTTAAGAAAATGTCAAAGAAAGAAGTATTTTTTTCTCCAATCCTGATTGACACCTTCCCTCTTTTGAAAGGTGCCTCCTTGACTTCTGATAAGACAAACACGTCTGAGGAAATTTTACAATTCTTCCTCTTGGGCAAAATTGATTTGAAAAAATCTGCATTGATATTTTTTTCACCATTCTGTGTTATTCTTCACTCTTGTTGTATCTCAAGTCAGGTTCTGTTGAGAGCTTTGGGCTGTGATTTTTTGTAATTATAAGTTATTATAAAATTATAAGTTGTTTTGTAATCTTCTTACATGTTCTCCTATCTAATGTTGTTTTTTCCTTTCCTGTAAAACTTTATTTTGCCCAGGCCAGCGCAAAAATGGGAAATTAGTCATCAAGTAGGAAAGAACCTTTGCTAATTCCTAGTTGTGACAAATGACCCTGCAAATTGCCTTTAAAAATATTTGTATCTGACAATAAATAAAAGACAAAAAATGACAAGCATTTTCTTCATCCAAATATTGTAATGTCAAACTAAACACAGTGCAATGCATATGCAACCTTTCAGGAGTTATTGTATTAGAAAGAAATCCTGTAACATGTCACTCTCGCTATTAGTAGGAAAAATCTCTTTTTCTGCAGAGCACTTGCCCGATCGTGCTTATTTCCAGCCGAAAAGCTGGCACTTTTTTCCTCTAAAAATAAGCATTCGTGTATTGACATCCATAGTGATTTTCAGCTCTCCAACACTGTATTGTGTATGGGGCTGTCAAGAGCTATTATTTTCAGGCTTGGTTCTGCTTTTAGCCAAGTGATCCTGAATGGGAAATTTAGTGGGACAATGGGGGGAAAATGCAGGCCTGTGGCAAAATATGTGTTAAGATGCTGGCTTTTAAATGGCAGTCCAGACTCTTTCCTTCAATAAGGGTTTTAAACTTTAATGCGCTCCTCAAGGTAGAGAAGTAGGATGTGCCAAGTAAGTGGGTCATTCACCAGAGCAGGGAGCATGTTTGATGTAATTGTAACAGGGCTCAGTGGCACTGAGCCTGTAACAGAAAGTGATGTCACCCCCTTGTTATGTCAGTAGCACTGAATTTTCCTACGTTGGGGACCTGGTCCTGTGGCAGAGCAATACTCAGCACTGTCTGCAGGGCGGCGCTCTGTTGCCCCGAAGCTCTGCAGTGGGAGCAGAGCTGCACACATATTATCTTTAAAATAAGTGAGAGTCTGCAAACTACACATTATTATTTTGACCCACTACTGCTTTATTTTGACTTATTTACATTACATACATTTTATATATTTTTAAGTTATGGTACATCACAACATCTTTGTGGTCAGTGCAGCTAAGGCAATAAATGCTCTTACTCTATTAAAGCTATTAACTCAATCCTGTTCACATTCGATGTGACAAGAGAACCTCCTGAGAGCAGTGACTTTTCACTCTGGACGCACTGGAACAGAGCTGATTAGACAATAGGAACGCAGGAAAAGCAGAACTGACTTCTGCTACAACCAGGGATTGGAGCAATCAGATAGCATCTTAGTAAGCAAAGAATTAATATTTAATATACCTGAAGAAGGCTCCACGGCCGAAACGTTGTGTTCTCTTTCTTCTTTTTTTCAGCATGGAATAAACCTATTACTTGTTCCTTTGCAGCCTACGCATGCTGACGCAGCTACCCACCTAAAGAATTAATATTATTTGTATGTTCATTTAAAATAAAAAACAACCACACCATTCATGTAAACAGAAGTATGGACATTAATATCGGAATTAATGTATAAGATATCAGAGGTGCAGAACAAAGTAATACCTTTAACTCTTACAGATGTTCCTTATTTCTTCACTATTTCTTCACTGTCAGAATGTAGACTTTCTCAAATATTTGTCATTTTACTCTATTTGCAATCCTGGTGAATTATTTGTGTGCTTTGTTATTATTATTGTGCATGAGCAGCTATAACAGACTAACTTCACTCTGCATTGTGCAAAGAATCTTTACTAAATTGTGGATAAGATAAGGAAACGCAGAACTACGAATGTAAAATATGATGATCATTCAGAGTGCAAAAGATCCTTCCTAACGCTGTTCAGGAAAGGTCTGCAAGTTTTGAAAAGAATTTGAGTTCTTTAAACTCTGCACTTTATGTGAGCGTTGTAACTCAGAACACTTTCATTAAGATGTGTTTGCTGCTTGAGGCTCCCAGTGAAACCCAGGCCCTGCATGCACTTCTATGTTAAGGAGTACTGGAGTCTCTCCGTGTTTTAGACCATTTTAAAATGTGGAAAGTCTGCCCGTTAACAAGTAGGCAAAGTGCCAGGATTGTACATCCAAGTCTATACTAGTTTCCCGTCTACACCTCCCACATATAGTGTAATATCACAAATCTTGTGAGACTAATTAGCGTACCTGAGACATTTGATGCATCCTCTTGGGGGAATTACTACAAAGGAGTTTGTAACATTGCTAGAAATGTCATTATATTTAAAAGATTAATCTACTTGGATTACACCACTGGAGTTCTATGTATAACAATTTACCGTTATCTGAAATGTTTGCTGGTGGTTTTAAGAAATGTTTGTTTTTCTAAGTGGGGGTGTAATATTTTAATGCTTAAAATTCCACCCACACACATTTAGTCCTGTTGTCCTTAGGAAGGTGATGGCACTTAGTGATTCTACACATCGGTACTGTAATTATTCTAATAAGAGTTAAAAAGAATACATGTACATTCATGACATTCTATTATTTTCAATGTGAATTTCTTTATGGTTTGTTGTGTATAAGCACGCAGTATGCTTTTTACCCTTTAATGCTTAATAACCAAAATAAGCATGAGCTGTTTTTATTCCTTTCATCTTTTAATTTGACTGATTACTGTACAGCTGTGTTAATTTGCTTTAAGGTGCTGTTATTACAGATGTGGTTATTTTTTTCCAAAAATGTTGATTATAAACACAGAAGGAATTGTGGCCTTTTTTGGATTGTGGACTTTAATATTTAGATTGATCCGATTATTTTAAAATACATTTAAAAAATAAAATCCAGCCTGCCCTTTTCAGTGTGTTATTCTTGCAGTCCCTTGACTGCCCTGATGTGTTATAGAAAGCCTGTACTTGTTTAGCATATTCACTCAGTAGAAGCTGATGCTTCAGAGCTGGATAGACTCCAACTAATGTAACCTAGACAGATGAATATGGATTGAATTTACACCTGCACCCAGTTGTTACAATATGTTTGTTTCGCTTTTCTGCTAGCAGTGCTATTTTCCTTTGCTTAATCAGATTTGTTTTTGGAACCACTGCCGATTTCTTGAATGTGACTGGGAGGAGTTTATTTGTTTCCCCTTCACTTCCGGTCAGGCAGACACAAAGTCATACTCGCGGCAGAGATTATTTTGGGGGGGGGACAGGAAATGTCCAAAAATACAAATTAAGGAAACATACCTTTTTTCACAAGTGTGGCACACAGTGGCGGATTAAAGTGATCAGAAGCCCCACCCATCCAATTGCCAGAAAAAAGTGAGAGAAAATATGTAATATGATTCAGTGACATGTTCAGAGTAAGAGTAGCTACAGCCAATTCAAACTGAATGTAGCATGAGCTGTTTGAGTTCTGAGTCTGAGGTCTGAGTTATTCTCTAGAATCTGATATTATTCCTGCAGCCACATCTCTTCAGTGTTGCGGCAGACCCTTCTTACCCAAGTCCCTTGTATATGACCCATTCCTGAAGACACTCAGTTCCACTGCAACTCCGCCTTGTGCCTTTCATATTTGAGGACAAGAGAGTTTGTTTTTTGTATACTGTATCCAAGACAGGGTCACAGAGAAGCCACAGCAAGCAATGGGCACACCAGCAAGTCGGGTTCCACCCTGGACGGTACACCAGTCCATCGCAGGGCACACATAGATGCATACCGACACTCTCACACACACCAGGGCCAATTTTCCCAGAAGCCAGTTAACCTAGCAGCAAGTCTTTGGACTGTGGGAGGAAACTGGAGCACCCAGAGCAAGCCCAGGCGAATATGGGAACACGGGGAAGCACATGCAAAGTCCACACAGAAAGCACTGCTAACCATTGCACAACCACGCTGCCCTGGGGCTAGCAGTTAAGAAGCTGGTTGTATCAGAGTACTGCCACAGAGCGGATTGATAAAGCAGGAAACTAAGCTGTCTTGGTCTACTGGGAAGTATTGAAGGTTCCAGTATCTAGAGTGACACTGACACAAGTATTTAAACCTCTCTTTATGAAACGGGTTCTCCTCTGAATGTCAAGTGTTGTTCACTAAGATGCTGAAATCATTTTTGCATATTTTTTCATATTATTGTTTTGAGTGTATACTACTGTACATGCAACAATGCTGAAATTGATCTAATTTCTCATCCCAATGCTTTGTGTAGTTGTATATACTTTATTTTTTAAAAACAAATCTAGAATGCTAAACCACCTGAGAACCAGAGACATCTCAGGTTTGCTAATTCAGGTCAGTAATTTTATTTATATTTGGAGTTATTTTCCCTTGGATTGTGGGTACTTTACTTCTAATAGGGTAGACCCAATCAGGTGGTGATAACTTGTGTCTGCTGAGTAATCATCCCATTAATTAACAAACTTATTTATTTATTAGAATAATAATCTACACTATTATCCCCATACCCTGGAAAATGTCCTTTGACCTCACTGGGACAACAAATGCAGAATACATGAAACATGGACAATCAATGTGCAGTAAATAACAAAACAATAAACTATAACAATATAAGATTCAATTGTGGCATTCTTATATATGCTGTCAATAAACAGTAGAACTCTGATCGGCCCTGTACATCAGAATTTAAAAGACTAACGTCACACTGAGTGACTTGTTAAAAATGTGTTATGGTGTTATGGGTGCCAGCCATCATTCAACATTAACATTAACATTGCCTTCCCATAAAAAAAAACTTTTAGCATACATAGTATAATGATTAAGCTATTTCTGAGCAATAATTTTGCTGCCCATGTTTATAATTCTTGAGAGCTCAGCTCACCCCTGACACCAACGTTTCCACACCAAGTGGAGATGCTAAAAGAGAGCACGGTCTCTACCAGGCTTGTGTAGGCTAACACTAGGATGTGTTTGTTTACATCAAAGCTCTTGAAACCTTCTCAAGACAAATAATCTCTGCATGGCTTTTTAACAACATTCTCTGTAATCTAATGTATAGTATTCAACCTTTATACCCAGATACTTAAAACAAGGAGCCGTCTCCACCAGCTGATCATTTATATTTATAGTTTGAAGTGTGGCTTGCTGACAAGTGTAGCACTAATGTTTCTATTTTCTTGAAGTTTATTTCCAAAGTGCTTGACTGTCACTAATTAATGAGTTAATATTTTATGGTTCAAAAGGTGTTAAAATAACAGTAAACCTCCCACAAAGCATATTGTGAGGAGGACCTGCATATTTTAGACAGTGCAGAAATTACACTAGTAAATGATACAGAGTGACAGCAGCATAAAACCCACTAAAGCTTTTAAATTTTATTTGACAATAGCCAGTATAATTTCATGTTTTCAAAAGCTTGTAACCGCGCCTGTCTGAAATCTTCCCAGCCTGCCCTTGTGCTGTGCAAATTGTCAATTCCGTAGCTGTGAGAGGCATCAGCAGTGATTATTAACCCCCCCAGCCTCTCTCTCATTTTCCCCCAATGGTGCATTCATTACCAAAGACCTTCTAAATAGATTGGTGTCGCTTTTGGCTCATCCCCTTGACACATTGCTTAACACTTGAAAAACAATGCCAGTTGTTAGCATTTAATTACTTTGTGGAGTGCAGGCATTTCCCTGCTGAAAGGAAGAATGTTGTTCTCCTTTTGTCATTTCTTTTTCTTTCCAGCATTTCTGAACTGTAAATGATACAGCCATGGGAAAACCAGGTAAAAAAGCCATCAAGCTCAATGACAGCAGACAAATTTCTGATCACTGCCATGGCTTTCTCAAAAACTTTTTCTCTTTCTCTCAAAATGTAAAAGCATGATTATTGCTCATCTGGTTTTAAGAAGTGTTGTCTGAAAAAAAGGCTCACTTACACATGGAAAAAATGTTTTGCAAATCATCCCCTACCTATACAGTAGTTTTTTAAACTTCTGAACCAGTGAGAATTGTTTAAGTGTGGTTCTCTTGGTTTAACATTCTCTAACTTCACATGGGCTAGCCAGCTCAACGGTGCAGTGCTTCTATGTTATCTATGGTATTTTAAACCATTATGTCTCAGCAGTATGAAGTAGCAGAGATGGCTCTGGACTTGTAACTGGAACGTTTTAGGTTCAAAAGCACCCCGTTGAACCCTTGAGCAAGTTGTTTTACTGAGACCATTTAAATAAAATGCTTAGCAGTACTAATACTTGCCAGCAGCCATATGACCCTGCAACTCACACCTGGGAACCCACTGAAGCTCGGCAGGTGTGAGCCTGGTCAGTACCTACAGTAGAAGGGAGACCTCCTGGGAAAAACTAAGGTTGCTGCTTGAAGAGGTATAGTGATGGGGACACCGTTCTCCTCCCCAATAATAGCTGATGTGCGGTGAGCATTCTGTCACTCGCTATGGCTGCCATCACATCATCCAGGTGGGGCTGCACATTGGTGGTGGTGCAGGGGATCCCCATTACCTGTACAGCGCTTTGGCATTGAGTGAAGCGCTATATACAGTAAGTGTAAGCAATTATTATGATTAACACAATACAATAGATAAAAACATCAACTAAACAAATTAATAATAATATATGGAGAGGTTATTGGTTATTACTAGGAGGTTCATATATAATTATCTGTGAACTGATCAATAATCTAAGCTACTTTATAAAAACAAGATTAAATTAAGAAGTAGAAGAGGGCGGAACAACTTATGTGCACTCTGGTTTCTTCAAATAAGCTTTGTCTTTGTCTATTGTATTCAAAGATACAGCACTGTTGACCTTCTCTTAATACAAGACATTTTATTTCAAGGCAATTCTAGATAAAATCTCTACACGTTTTTGCACAATTATAAGTGTTTTGCCACTTATAATTTTTTTATAACACTTATAAGTGTTTTGCCACAAGTTTATTTTTGTATAAAAAAGTAAATTCACAATCTACTTGTTAGAGACAAACAGCATTAATACTACAAAAATGTTTCTTCAAGCTGTATGAAATAACCATGTTGTATATTTTATATTTTCTAAAAAAAATCATTATCAAACCTGCTTAAAGTCTGAACCTGAAACTCAGCACTGACATTTTTGCCTTCTGAGAAAATGAAGGTGTCTCTGATATACACAGCTTGTAGGAGAAATGTTTTCCTTAGCACAAATGACATAGGACATAATATGAGTTTGATTGGTTAAAAGTAACTTAATTATTGGTAGCATTCCGACGCCAGCTCTAATTAACTTTGCATGAAATTCTGAGATTCCGGGATGCAGTGACGCAGGAGACATTCAGCCTGCACTGCTGCTGTTCCTCTACCATTGTTCGGCTGTGCTCATGCTCCTCTTTTCTGCTCCCCCAGTGTGCCTGCTGCAGTGTTTTCCTGAACTGAAAGCTATTTCTTTCATTGTGGGTAAACGTGAGAAAGCGATTGCGTCCCACTCACAGTCTCATTCAGCTCATTACCTGTTGTAATGAATGACACATCGAGCCCTTAGGCAGTGTTTGCTGCACTGTTCTAACAGTTTGCACCACAAACTGCCATTCAAAGATCTTCTGCATTGTTGCCTCGTTTCTGAAAGGTGGGCGTAATTCACTGATTGGATGGCTAGATTTTTGCTATTCTCTATGCATTAATTCCAGATACACTCACCCTCATGGGAACTGTGTGTGATGCTAGGAGTCAGTGTCCCACTTTTGGACTGCTGTCTATGTTGATCGCTAAGTTGTGCACTGAATCGACGCAGCAATCACCGTCTCCTGTCATCCCACTTCTGATAAATTATTTTCCTGTACCTTTGAATGGTGAGGTTACAAAGAGTTCAGTGCACACTCGTGAATAAAAAGCTAACTAGTCAGCTCAAAAACATGTTATTTCATTACCATTCTGCCTTCCTGTGGTGGTTCATGTCCACCTGTGCTTGCAGTGCCTGATCGCTGGGCTGTCTCCCAGGACTGACCTTCACCTTGCGCCCTTGCTGCTTTGTTCTTTTTGTTATGCCTTGTTCCAAGGCCAGTGTGTCTGCATCACACTAGTGCTCTTGTTGCATCTCCTCTGTGATCTGAACACTGTTTATAAGAGGTTGCAGAGCTCTTGGGTTGAACAGATCAGATAGTAGCATGAGCCTGCACACTCACATTGCACATGTCCCCCTCCTCTCTTTGTCTCTTTTTCACCATTTTTGTTTTATTTCTGGTCTTTTTGACGCCATGTCAACCCGACTCATCATACAGAACCTACTGTACTTTTATAGAGCTCATGTTGGCAAAGAAAAAAAAGGGGGAATTCGTCTCTGTTTTTAAATCGGGTTCCAGTCAGAAATTAATGTGTACTGCTTATTTCTTTAAAATCATTTACTGTTAAATGAAATATCTTCTTACAATAGCTGTGCGATTCTGCTGATAAAAGGCACAGCTTGCTTTTTCACTATGACCACACACACTGGGAACAGGCTAGTCCACTTCTCCTGAAGCCACCGTGGGTTGTGTGCAGCTGGCTGTGGATGACCGAGGACTCACACTCTGCCCTGGTTTGTCTTCGCAGATCACCGGCGTGTGGGCTTGGAGCGGTCACGCTCACGCCACAATGGGAACCCTCTGGCGCTGTGAACCTGCTCCGTCTGCCTAGCCAGGCCCTCACACCTCACCGGGAAGAAAAAATATGTGCCAAAGAGACAGTCTCGGAAACACGAGGAGCGCTGGGAAGGAGGGGCGCGTGTGTAGATAAAACAGTAAAGGGCTTTTTACGGACAACAGAGTCCTGGAAAACATGGATTGTCAAATAGGAAGAGAACATCAAAGGCCATCTGGTGGCTACATGTCCGAAGCCTTACTTACTAATTTATTTACTTACTGTGTCTTTACTTTGCAAAGGACATGGCTAATTACATTGAGGGTTGCTTTTATTTTACTTTTTCAGCTTGTTTGTTTTTAATCTGACATATGTTAAGTTGCCCATCTGTCTTTTTTCTGCCTCACTTGTGATAGAAGCCAGAGAGTAGCACTCAGTGCCAGACAGTTCTGTCTGCTAGTGACTCCTCCCTGGCTACCTGCTGAAATGCAGGACAAAAGCGTCTGAGAGGTCCTGAAAACTAAACCACTTAGGTCCTCTCACCTCACTACTTGATCTGAATAGCAATGCAGTTGTGGAAAACCTTCCTATTCGCCTGGTAACGTTTTCTTCTTTTCAGCTGCAGAATTATTTAATGCAAATTTGTTCAATTATTCTGGGTCAAATTTTGCATGATTTACATTTGATTGCAGTCTCTCATATTTTGTATGAATCAGAATTATTACATGGTATTTTGCTGGTATTTCATTTTCTCATTATCTGTGATCTCTACGCAAATGTCTGTCCACAGCTGCTTATTTCAACACCAGCACTGAAGAGAACAGTGTTTCAACACATATTTAAAAATATAGAGCATGTTAAAACTAAACATATTCTACAGAAAAGTCTGAGGAGGAACAGTCTCTATCTTCTATGTTGGTACAGTACTCAAGAAATAACAGTTTTAATTTTAATCTTCGCTAAAAATAAGACAATTACATCAATACATTTTCTCCAGTCCATATGACCTATTTACTTTTAAAAACCCAAGTGTCAATGAAGTAATTGAAGTTAGAATTATGGAGTTCAAAAAAGCTTTGTCCAAGTTTGGACATATCTTTAGCTGTTTTTGTAAAGATATTATATTTTTATTAGATCTACAATTTTAAAAGTACAGTTGCTACTGTAGGTAGATTTTTTTGATTGCTTGAGTCTTCAGCAAGGGTGGTATTCCATAACCTTCTGTGGATAGCTAGTAGCCTTAAGATACCTTTTCAGAACTCTTTATTTTTGTAAAGAGCAAAGCAGTTAAGCCTAAGTACTTTCCAGCTGTATGGCCAGCGCTCCTCTCAACTAAGGTCTTAACTTTCCAAATCCGTTTCAAAAACTGGCCCTGCAACAACAAAAAGGCATACTTTTTTGGTCCAAAGTTCTTTAAACAACGACAAAACAAAGCCCTTAATGAATAAAATTGTGCTCGGTAAAAAGACAACGTGGACTGAATGCTATTACTGCCGCTGTTGCTGTAAAGAGCTGAATAACTGGAAAACCAACCCTGGGTTTTTAGATTCTTCTCTTCACCACTGGGCATCTAACTTGTGTTCAGGGGCCATTAAAGATTCTCCTTAAGTGTTTTTAGAAATGGATTTGTCTGTCAGTTTTTTTGAGTGCCCCTGGCTGCCCTCTCTGAGCAGACACAGTGGGCAGAGTCAAATGAAGACATCGCATACCAAGTTTAAAGGCACTTTAACTATAGGGGTTTAAAACAACATGGCGACTGCATTTTGAAAGAATCATTAACAGCCTCCTACACAAGTTACTACCAGACCTTTGGGCAAAAGCAGCCAGTTACAAACACAGTGCAATTCAAAACACTTTCTTTGTTTTGGAGCCTTTAGCATGTGCTTTCAAATCAAGCAAAGTAATCAAAACAAGAAGTTTTTAAAAGAGAAATAAGTCAATTTCCTCATTGTGGGCAAGTAACAAATACTAATTTAATGTACCATATATCAACAGCATGAAAAGGGATAACCTGAGTGTTTTCTGCATCTCACTTTTATCACTACTCATCTGTTTTCACACAGTCAGAAATGGAAAATTGTGTTAATACGAGTTTATCAGCCTTCATTTCCACAGATATACATATGTATATATTCTTCATAGTAAGCTGTGGTGCAAACAGCTTTGTGAAATCCTTGTTTTGCAGTGGAGCTCTGCTAATTTTGCACTTGCCTGGGTTTTCTCTGCTACAGTACATATAAAAGAGCAGAACCAAGACATCCAATTCCACAACACTGATGTATAGAACACAAACATGCATTTCTGTCACATCCAGAGGAAATACATTTTTAACATATTGTATATTTGGGTTTGTTCTTTTTGAAATTTCTAATATAATGAAAAGAACTGTTAAGTGTTAATTATGGTGACTGTGATAATAATTAGTGGTGGGCGGTAAGGCAGTAGTGTGAATAGTATGCTTTGATTGTAACACCACTGACATATCTCTCATTTCCTGTGTTTTGGACTTTTCTTTTGCTAATTCTTTTTGTCACTTCTCTTATTATCCAGAGGTGTGTTTCCAGATTGAATTTCTTTATTTTTGTAAAGCAAATTGTGATTTAGTGACTTGCAGCCTGATTACAACAAGAGCAAAGAGAGATGTTTTTGTAACAAATGTACAACTGAAGCCATTATTTGACCTTGTGTCATCTTTATTAGGTCTCGGTAATTTCACCAAGAAATTAATTTTCTAATTACAGCTCTAAAGATGAGCAGGAAGAACAGAAACAAAAAAATCGGAAACATTTTTTTTTATGAGCTGTAAATTGCTGCCGTCCAGAAACAGTCTATCATGGTTAATCTGTTTAGTTCAATAAACAACACAATGTATCATGAAGGAAAGCATTTTCCAGATTGCTTGCAGTCACTGGTGCTTTCATTAACCCCACGACTTTTTTGACATAATCAAATTCCACTGTATGTCATAGCAAATCACAACAGAGCAGGCCAAGACATCACTGAGATCTTTCACATGAATGTATTGAACTGTCATCTAGGCTGTCTTGTGGTTTTCTGCTGTCTATCTCTTATTGTTTAAAACATGTTCCCTTTTTTCTAGAAAGATTGAAGTCATGCTACCGTTTGATCTGTTCAACTAATGAGGTTCTGGTTAACTAGACGCATTGGAGTAACTTTTTTCTTTCTGATCTACTGTAGATTCTGTAAGAACATACTGTATGTGGGAGGTGGATAAAGATAATGTGGAGATTTAGTGATCCCGAACATCTCGACACTGTTTTGTTTTAATTTTGCAGGAAATGCTGCTCTTTTCCCTCTCCTATCCGACATCTATTTTCAGTGCCAAGTTTGTATCTAGAGAACGAAAATTGGTACTTAACAGTGCACTTACAAAGCCTGTTGCCCTTCAGTCTTCAGTCCTCAATTATCTCAAATCTTACACTGATTTGCAGTTTTCACAACCACTTTGTGAAATTAAGACTTTTTAGGTCTGCTTGGTATTTTTCTTTTTAAAGCCACTGGAACAGACAGCCACTTCAGGAGAAATCCTCCTGTTGTTTTTTTTTGTCATTTGATTTTTCCTCAGAACCATTTACTTTCACTTTTTCTTAGATGTAATCTGTCTTGGAGACTGACGAATGCGGGTCACAATTCCAGCAGAAGGCAAATGTCATCTAATTTTAAGACTCTGATTTGTATCATTATATTTTTCAAGGTTTTACAATGAATGTGAACCACATCACAGTGTAAAGAGATAACACAATTTCAGTGAATTATATAAACATGTATTTGATTTTCTAAAAATGTTTTTCTATTCATCGATGGAAAAAAAACATTTATAAAAAATGTCCAGTGACAGAGGTGATGGAAAGCCTACACGTTATGCTGTAGCTTTAAAGATGAAAGAACCCTGTTGTGTTTTAAATAATATTTTTTAATTATATTGTTGTTTGTTTTGCAATATACAAAATGTGGTAGTACTGTAATCATATTCAGGTTTCTGCTGATGTTTTACTAAAACCTTCTGGGACACACAGGTGCAGTGTGTGTATATGGATGTAGGTGTGTCCTTTCTGTTTCAACATTTGATTAGGAAAAATAACTTTCTAGGATGAAAGATCCCCCTATAAAGGCCCATGATGATACCTCTGTGTTGTGGCAGACAAGAATGCACTCCACTTTATTTTGCAAAAAGCACCTGTTCTGTTATGGTTTATATACATATTCAGTACATCATCAACTGAAAAAGACGTTGTTGTTTCTATAGAAAGAGACTGCAGCTTTTCAGAGGGATATGTCATTCACTCCTTTGTGCTTATTTTGTCTACTGGTGACTGATGTTTAATTACTACATTATTGTACCCTTTAAAAGAAGAAAAAGAAATCTTGCAGATCATAATTATATGGTATAGTATATTAACCGTGTATATATAAAAATACAGTCCATACATTTTGAAGGGGTATGCACAGTTTGAAAAGTGTCATTTGCAAATTGGTGCTCTGTTATGCGGGAACACAGCTCGGAATATTTTTTTTTCTTAAATGCTGCACTTTTTTAGTCTGTTATGTATTGTTTTTTTAAAGAGCCGTTTAAACAAAAACGCTTTGCCATGGCAACCAGTTAATTAAAGAGGTTATGATTTTTAATGTACGGCTTCAAGCAAAAGATTTATCATAATAAGTCAGTATCTGTGCCTTCACCTGATTTACACATCAGATACTAAGGAATTCTGTTAAATAAATAATAAATCTGACATTTTGAAGATGTATTAATACTACAATAATTAGCCCTACCTACCTTTAGGATTAACATCACAATGTTTTATTGTCTTAAAAAAATTTATTTGTACCATCTTTATTTTATATTGGTCACTCTAAGATAAAGTATACACACTGTTCCTGCATAAAGTATAAATGCTCAAAATGAATAATAACCATGTTCTGATATAAAATTAAACCTTGAATATGTATCTTTCTTTATAATGTTCTTTTTGAATGTCAGCTCTAGTCAAGACCATGTATTAAACAACGATGCTTCAGTCCTCATGGGACGAGGGAAAGCCATCAGCGGACAGAGGTACTACTTTCCAGTCCAAATCACCCCTGCAGTAATTGCTTTAAGTGCACTTTTAGGCAAATAAGCAAAATAAAAAGAACTCTTCTATCACAGTAATCATTGTTAATGAACACCTCTACTATAGTTTTAAAGAAGTGGCTATAAGGCAGCAGGTTTGATAGGTAGAGAGATATGAATTATGGAATATATGAATATTAATTAGCTATGTCTGTTTCGCAGAAGGACTTGAAGACATGACATGTTTTTGCGTGTATGAGTGCTCACTGTGGCCTGACTGTGACTCGACTTCAGTGAACTTCAGTGTGTTTAAGGGCAACTGGGTCCTCCCTGTGTATTATGGGATTGTTGGGAAACAGATCTGTCTGTGTATACACAAACTGGAATAAGTTCTTCTTTACACAGCTTTCCAGCACTGTGAAAAAGCCATAGCTAATATTCTTCTATCCCATAACTCATAGTGACTTTAAAACACTAGCTCTGATGCTGCTTCTTAATCACATTCATAGATGCACTACCCGTTTACAGTTCAGTCATTTGCAGCACAGAATTACAGATACTGCATAAAGGGAAAATCAGTAAATATGTGGATATTGGGGTTCAGGCCTTCAATGTTATTGTACCATATCTGCCCTTTTCATGGAATTTAAAGTGGAATTAGAACATCCTGAATCACATGGATACTGAATCTCCAGGTTTTTATCTCTTTTTTACTGTACCTAATAAATGGCAATACTGGTAATATCTTATAATAATAAAATAGAAATATTTAAATAAAAATTACAAATAATGATGCGATACCATGGTGCCAAGAAAGTCAGAGGTGTCTTCAAAGATCCATTTAGAGATGCGAAAATTCCTAAGGATCACCTCTAAGTTAAGAAATGTGTGGGGCTTGTTGTGGGAAAATTATTCAGTCAAAAGGCAGCATATGTTTAATAAAGAAATTGTTGGAAAATACTTTAAATAATTAGAACCTGTAAAAGCAAAGTGAGCCTTGAAATGTTTGAGTCACATAAGCATGAAACAAGTGATTTTCCTTTTAAGTCTGCCAGATTCGCACTGGTACATTTTTTGCAGCCTTTGATTCTCTGCGAGCACTAAAAATGGTAGCAATTACTCTGACAATTCTGGTAAATAGCACAAGTAATGCAGCAGAAATGCCTATTGGTGCTGTTACCTGTACATATACTGTGTATATATATTCATCCATTCAGGTTTCCATCATCACAAATCTCCTTATTCCTGGAAAGGGTCACAGGAACACAGAGCCTATCCCACAGCTGGAGCGGTTAAGATCGGCAAGATCCATCTTAGGCTGCATAGAAACATAAATGAGCTTCGTTTGGAGTCCACATTTAACCAAGCCAGCATGTCCTTTCAAGGTGGGAAGATACCAGAGCTCCCAGAGTAAATCCATGCACATACTGTATGCCGACTTGATGGGAATCAAGCCCAGGACCCAAGAGCTACAGAATGAGGATGCAGAACTGACCTCTACACCAGCAAAGTATATGCATGACATTATATGTCGCTTGCGGCGTAGATATAGATATACACACCGACACACCTCAGGGTACTGATTGAAATAGTATTGAAATGTTAAATGCTTTCTCATCAACATCAGTGCCAAACTGAATTTCCTGGGTAGATGATATGTTTTCATAATATTGATTGTTGCTTAGATTTACCACAAAGCTACTGAGTATACATGGTCCTTTTAATCAGAGAAGTGAAACATTTTTACACCTATTAAAATGACAGAGCTCTCCATCAGCCAAGTATAACAACTATATGCCCAACCCTCATCCGCATTGCAGCAAAAAAAGTGTGATGTTATAAATGTAAATTCTTAAAGTTAGCTTATGAGGAGAAAATAAATAGACCCAATCTCTCTGACTGACAGCAGCCCTTTGTTTTATCTGTCTCTAAGTTAGAGACAGTCTTCTAAGGTTTCTATGAATATTTCTATGGGCTGAGAGCTTGAGAAGAAAATGCTATGTCATCCAATCTCCTCTGCAAGCCAACACAAATGGAACGATAATGAC
The DNA here is from genome assembly GCF_059453375.1 of Lepisosteus platostomus. NCBI lineage: Eukaryota > Metazoa > Chordata > Actinopteri > Semionotiformes > Lepisosteidae > Lepisosteus > Lepisosteus platostomus. Next base: position 55,638,051 of record NC_142620.1, read on the forward strand.
GTTTCTGTGCTTTGTGCAGTCTGTAGTTGTGTAGAAACACAGCTGTCAAGTTGTTAGTTTAGAAAATTTAAAACATTCCTTCATTTGATCATAATAGTGATAAATGTGTTTGTAGACACATTTTAATTCATTGCAACTTCCTTGAGTTAAAATGTGAGTTCAAATTTCTAGCCTCTAGGAAACTTTTTTTTCCATCGGTACAATCAAAATAGGCTTTGTCCTATTTGCTCCTGGTTTAGGTAATTTCTGTATACTCTTTCCTACACATTCAAACTATAGACCAGGTACTAATCTGATGCATTTCAAACCCACCTCAGTAAACTTTGAAATAAATCTTTGAATAGCAAAAATAACATTAAAAAAATGTCAGATTGAAGTCTGAATTTTAAATTGTGACATCACCAGCTCTTGGGAAGTCCTGAAATGACACATAATAATTAATAATAATTGCTTACACTTATATAGCGCTTTTTCTGGACACTCCACTCAAAGCGCTTTACAGGTAATGGGGACTCCCCTCCACCACCACCAATGTGCAGCATCCACCTGGATGATGCGACGGCAGCCATAGTGCGCCAGAACGCTCACCACACATCAGCTATCAGTGGGGAGGAGAGCAGAGTAATGAAGCCAATTCACAGAGGGGGATTGTTAGGAGGCCATGATTGATAACAGCCGATGGGGAAATTTGGCCAGGATGCCGGGGTTACACCCCTACTCTTTTCGAGAAACACCCTGGGATTTTTAATGACCACAGAGAGTCAGGACCTCGGTTTTACGTCTCATCCGAAGGACGGCGCCTGTTTACAGTATAGTGTCCCCGTCACTACACTGGGGCATTAGGACCCACATGAGCCGCAGGGTGAGCGCCCCCCGCTGGCCCCACTAACGCCTCTTCCAGCAGCAACCTTAGTTTTTCCCAGGAGGTCTCCCATCCAGGTACTGACCAGGCTCACACCTGCTTAGCTTCTGTGGGTTGCCAGTTGTGAGTTGCAGGGTGATATGGCTGCTGGCAAACAACACACTCTCCTCGTCGGGGAATCGAACCCCGGTCTCCCGCGTGACAGGCGGGGATACTCACCACTATACTAACGAGGAGTAGTATAGTTGGTCCTGTTCCTGTCTTATGCTTTGAAATTCCTTTTTCTTTATAGCACAAATGTTGTGCTATACTCAATATCCCAGTGCTATATTCAATGACAGTCTATTTTTAGTTCAAGTGCAACACATGCTGGAAATTGACCACTTGCACTGCACTGTACTTTAACTAGATCTAATTAATGCATTTGTTTATGTGAATGCATGTGCATGTACTGTGCGTATACGCTCACTTACAGTAATTTCACTGTCTATTTAGAGAGAGAGAAAAAGGATAGTTATTCTCGTAATAATCTGTTGGGGTTGTGCATAAATATTTCCTGCATCCACTACAGAAAAAGGCAGATGGATATTTTTGCACGTTAAAAAAAGGCAATCTGCCTCTTCCAGCGTAAGTAGCATTTTTAATCAGTGCATAATTTTTTTAATTGTTAAATGATGTCATCTTTATTCCTGTGTTGCTGTTAATGTGCATAACTGGGGTATTTGCTTTTGGAACAGATTGCCATGTGTGACATTTCTTTTGTATGGAATCAGATAAGGTTTCAGTAGATACAGAATGGCTATTGTGCTTTAGAAGCTCACTAACTCCAGAACCAGTAGAGACAGTTTAGCCCGAATGGTGTCTTTTGCACTTCGGCTGTTTTAGTGCACTTCATTAATGCCTTTTTAGCTAAGACACGTTAAAACACCTTACAAACTTACAAACGGGGTGGCGGAGGCCACGAGCCCGCGCAGAACCGCGTTGGTCACACACACACTATGTTTAGTTTTGCAATACAGTAAATAAATTAACTCTCCCATCAGCTTCAAGTTTCCACTTTTATTCTCTGGTTTTATTTCACTGTCCACTGGGTAGACTTGTTCAATGTCCTTGAGGAAACCTGGGCACAGTCACAACACCAGTCTGGAATTGAACCTAGAACCCAAGAGCTGAAAGCCAACAGCACTCAACCCCTGTTGTGCGTTTAAAAACTTGGTTCCATTGGTTTAAATGGTCTTTTTTAGAAAGCGGAAATCGTTGAGATTCTTTGCAGAGCTGGAGACACAAATGTCAAAATGAACCAGGTAAGATTCTGGCCACTCTTTATCTGTATCATTTCATTCCTTGCTAATAAATGACCGTGTCTTTGGGAAGCTTTGTCAGAAGCGTTTACTGTCATGTGGAAAAACCTAGACAATGTGGTGGAAAAAAGCAAGAGGAACAAAAACTACTTGAAGAAGTTAAGACAGAAAGAGCGAGGTTTAGGATGGGAGTGGAAACAATATATAGTAGCTAACATGGATGGAGCACATGAAGGAATATGCTGTAGAATTCTGCATGTAGATAAATTATCCATCAGTGATGTTAATCCTGTCAACTCCTGATAGTTTTTTTGCCCACACACTCTCCTTGTCCCTCTCTTTCAGTCTCATTCTCTCTCTCTCGAGGTACATAATAGCAGCAAGTAAACACACCACCAAGTTACTAATGCATACATAGATAAATCAGCTGTCAAAAGGAATATAACATAATTATGCTGCATTTTGCATTCCGCCTACTTTGGGTGGTAAAAAAAACTTTCCTCTTTTTCTCGCCAGCTGTTCTAATTATGTATATACAAGTATTGTGTGACAGTGCATTTACTGGAGACACAAGTTCACTAACAGTACACTGGTGTGATGTTGAGATGTGGAAAAACACACATGCTATGTTTAGTTTTGCAGTACGTAAATGAATTCTCTGCGTCGGCTTCTCAGTGTGTCCTGTGAAAGCGTATTGCTCCATCACATCCCCTGCTTCTTTTCATTGGTGTTTCGGATCTGGCCTGTTCTGTCTGTCCTGGCCCTCGGGGTCAGCCGTCTGCTGCTGTGGTGTGACAACCCATATTGATCCTAGCAGGCAGCACAGAATCCTGCTCCGCTCCTCGGTTGAACATCTGCCCCTGGAACCCCTGCCCGCCCTCCACCGGCCCAGCTACCCCTGTTTCTGAACTCCAGCTGGGAGGACACAGTGATGCTGCAGCAGAGAAAAGCAACTTTGAACTGTCACAAAGAATCCACGTCTCTCAAGCACTCATCTCTCCCCTCCTTCCTGCGCCCTGCTCTCTCCCTCTTCTCCTGGCATCCTCTCCTTTTTCCCATCCAGTTTCAGGTCACTGAGTCACACTTGCTCTCTTATGTTATTAGCCTGTTTTTCCAGTTCATAGTCTTTGTACCATTCATCTAAAAAAACAAATAGGAGTGAAGAAATGTGTAAAGGATACTGTATATGATGAATCTGGTTCTCTGGCAAGGTAACGAAGGGTGAAGTCTTTTAACTTTAAACCTTTCCAGAAGGACCATCCGCATGTTGCCCTTCTCTGTAGGATGGGGAAGAAAAAGACTAAAGGAGATGCAGTTGGAGAACAAAGTCTTAAAATGATGATTAAGTGTAACGTTAGATCAGAGAAGCGTATCTTTCATCTTCATGTGTGTTTAAGGAGCCAAACCATCTGCTTGATCTGGCTCTCAGTTCTCTCTTGTCAAGAAATGTGTTGAATCCAAAATCATTGCAGGAAGCAGGAACAGACAAAGCGCAGGTTTCCGAGATCCACTCTGAGCTCTTTTTTTCTTTTTTTTGTGCTGTGCAATATTTCCTCTTTAAGAGCAGAAGATATTAATGATGACACTTGTGAAAACAACAGCAGATCATAATGGAAATGTCTGGGTTTTTCCCTTCTGGGACCTTAAATGAGTTTCTCATTGTCTGGTTAGTTTTGTAGGTACATTCCAGGCCCATATAGACCCAGGCTGTCCAAGAGGATGGAGCACCTACAGTACTATATAGTTACTACATATCATCCACCTGACCTTGCTTCATCTCTCTGGAAAGCTGAATTTCTTAGCCAGTGGTGCTGCCTTGTGTAAACTCTGACAATGTGGACACAAGAAAAGAAAATACAGTAATTGAATAAGTACCTTGCTGTAAATGGAATGCTGAAAACCTCAGGATGTTTTTTATTAAAGGCTTTCTTAAGATCATGTCACTTAAAGTACATAAAAGCCTCAGAAGAATTCCTGTTTTTCCCTTCAGCTAAACTACTCCACATGGAATACATACACCCCGGTGCAGAACTGCTGACCACACAAACTGACTCTTAATGAAACAATAAAACAAGCCTTCTCTCGCCTATGCTATCCATTTTAAAAATTCCACAACACTCCCCCCTCCTCCTCCTCTCTGTGCTCAGTTATTAATAATGCTCTAGTTGAAATGGACTAAGAATGTTTTTTTTTTCATCTTTCCTAGGACTGTAAACGAGCAAACAAGCAGAGACAGGTTTAGTGCTTTTATCTCCGACATAGCTCCCCAAGAGCAAGTCACACAGACCTCTGGACTGCAGGGCAGCACAGATGAAGGTAGAGGGAGATGTGCAATGTTCTCTCGTGTGTTCTTTTAGTCAAGCAAACACTCTTTAAATGTATTATAGAAATCTCTCTCTGTCTTTCCGCCCGCCTGTCTATCTGCATGCCTATGTACTGAATCCTTGTTTAAATCCTTTGTACATCTAAAAGAGGGAGAGAGCAGCCTATTTTCTTTGACACTGCTTTTAATTTAATTTTAGTTTCTTCAATCCTGGGGACTGTCCTGCTATGTGATGCAGGGCTCCTCTTAGCATGAATGCTATTTTTCATAACTGCAGCGACTGAATTTAATTTTAATATGGTTCTTTCATTGGTGCTTATAGATAATTGTTTTGTATGTTATTTGCTAGAATTTATAAACTTGCATCTACACTATGGCAGGTGTTACTGGGGTGTGACATTGACCTCTACTATTGCTTCTAATACTATTTAATAAACTCTGATGAGCCTCAGACATGCTAAGACTTATTTAATTGTAAATGCTGAAACACAATGACATGCCCATTGCACTTGGCAACAGAGTTTCTACAGTATATCCTTCTCTGCTTGTTTTAAGCTTCTGCCAGGGTGTTGTCTATTATATAACACTGGAGACTAATGGTCCTCAGTTTTCAGGACGTTTGGAATAATACCAATTTTAGGAGAACATAGATGTCAAAAGTGTGACATCCAGCTATTCTGGAGTGAAATTCCGAAGGGGAAAAAGAAAGGAAAGGGGGTACATCCATCAGCTGGTATGTGAACCCTGCCAGTTCAGTTTGTTCTGCCAGAGAGGCACAAGGTTGTCCTGAATGAATTAGTTCAAAACAGATCGCACACAGCCAGGGACCGAATCCAGGTTCCCTTTTATGCCTTTGCAAGTTTAGGATAAACACCCATAGAGTTTTACAATTCAGCATGGGACAGTCGACACTGTACCCCAGCGAGAAACAAAGAGACAGCTGTGGTACTATAAAACGCCTTGGCTTTCCCTGAAGCATAATTTAGATCTGGTGAATTTGGAGCAGAGTATAGTGTACTGACAACTGCACATATTTATTTGAGATTATCAACTCAAATCTAATTCGACTTGGGTGAAGGCAGATGCGAAATAAACAGTTTTAGCAGCTTTAAGTTTTTACGAAGATGCCATTTGGATTATTAGGTTATTATTTGATTATCCATTTGATTATGAGAGAATTGATTTAACTCCTGACACCTGTTACTATCCTTGTGACCACAAATTCAGTCCTCACTATTACACTAATACCTGGACACACACACATGCCGTCCACTTTATTTGGCTGTTCTCACAGATGATGTCCCCTGGCCAGTTGCATAAAACACCTTCCAATATGTGTTCCATCATTATGTCACTGGAACTGACATAAATGTTGATTTTTAACACATAAGCTCTTTTATGCAACCTGGGCCTACAATACCTCATGAGCAGAAGTGCCAAACTCAGCGCTATCCCAGCTCAGTGCAAGGTTAAGCTAAGCCACAGGTTAGATGAGAGCATTTAAAAAAGCCAATGAAAAATGTCAGCCAATAAAACCATTCTGTCAGTACAGAAGGTTCATGAAACTCCAGGCTCTTTACAGTTCACTATTCTCTCTTGTTAACAGAAAGCCAAATCAGACTACTGAGGGTGCAGCCCACGTCAACCTGACTAATAAATCCTGAATGATACAAATGATTTAAAAAAAATCATAGCTTTGACTTTTGGTTGTGTATTAAGGAAGGAAGGCGTGAGAGAAAGCTTTGAACAGAAAGTGACCCACCACACTAAACGTAATAGGCTTTTCCTGATAGCAATCTGGGGAAAATAAGAAAAAACTGAGCCATATCAGCACGCAGTTTTGACAAAACAAGGAGACTTTTTTCTCTCCTCATTATCTTTTGTTGTTACCACAGAATGTGAAGATTAGATAACTCTTCAGTTAAATAGCTTGGCACGTTTTTCAGAAACACATGCGCTTTGAAGCTCTGAGGCTTAAAGAACTGTTTAATAGCTTGTAAGGCCACAAGAAGGCAGTGATCGTATGGCAGAAAATGCTGACGATATCTCAGGCAAAGAGGACACTTAGGAAGTCTTTGTTGTTTAAAAGAGGAATGTGTAAGTGTGAATCACACTGACACATCTTGTCCTGTATTTGTGGAGCAGGAGTGTGGTCCTTACTGCTCAGACCGTGTCTCTCAAGCTCATCTATGAGCTAGATGGACCGAATGTTTACAAACTCTCTTTTCTTATCCTCGAGATAGGAGCCTGATTCAGTGTGCTGACACTCTACGGCTTCGGTTAATCACATCTTTAAAAGGTGTCGAGCAACTTTTAAATTCAGGAAACAAGCCATGAATTAGTAATCAAGCTTATTTAGACCCAGTGGTTGAACCATATATTCTTGAACTCCTAAAGCATATGAGAAACCTAAGAAATATAAAACTGTTCTCAGTTTTCAATACACTTCAATGCAGTTTGTATTTGTTTCTGATTTATGTTTCACTGTTGACACCGAAGAGGTCCATTGGGTTGTCTTTCTGCTGTTGAGGGTTTTGAATGCTTGAATCATATCTCCTCATAGTCTTTCCTGCTCAAGACTACAAAGATCCAGTTTTAGCCCTTCAGTAAAGGAATATATGCGGTTGCTATTCTCCAGACTGATTCTAGAGTAACAAAGGCATCTTTTTTTGCAATGTGGTGACCAAAAGTGTACACAATATTGTAAATTAGGATATACTAGTGCAGTGTAAAATTGTAATGTGAAATCCTTTGATTTACAATTCATGCTTTTAACTGGATGTTCCTAACATTGTATTTATCTTTTTATTGATTCTCTACATTGTGTACAACATGTAAAATAAAAAAATTCTTTACTTTGAGTGGTGAATGTGTGCCTTCAAGATTTTTCATCTTGATGACTGCAATTTATGGTAATATTCAATGCTCATCTCATCTTGCTCTGTCAACATTTCTGATAATGGATCTTATCATCATGGATTCTGGACAGGAATCTTAGAATACTAGGTTCATATGGTATATTTATTGCAATTATTAAGATTAAAGTTTTATTAAATCAGATTATAAATATTTGTTTTTGCCTTAATATAACAATACCTGCTGTGTGTATCTGTGCATATCAAACCTTGTGACTCTTTGTAACTGCCTAAGCCCTCATACTGTGTTTCAGAATATGTTCTACTAAAGTTGAGAGAGCACATTTTACCCCTTTTGTAAATTATTAGAATTAAGTTGTTTTCTAAACAAAACGCATTTGTAAAATATTTAACTTTCTCTGTATTCAACCATTTACCTCACTTTATGCACATATAAAACAAAAAAGCAAAAAACTGAGTGAACTTTATGATGTTTGCACTTTTTTCTAAGATCAAACATGGGTACATTCTACATTATTTGCACTTTGCCATTTTCAATTGATTCCACTATCTTGTAATTGACAAATAACACCATTCCTGGCATTACCCTGGAACACTGAATCTGTAAATCTCTCATTTAATTTCGTAGTTTTCCCTGCAGTCTTCAGGCCTGCATGTTTCTTCTCTCATGCCAATTATACATCACACTTGTGTAAACGTTTGATTTAGGGTTTGTGTAATACTGTGGTTTGAATTGATAGCATTGCTTTTACAAGCAAAACTGCTTAATGCGGAGGAAAAACAAGGACAGAATGTGAATTCTGGGTGCTGTTATCAAATACATACAGTATAGGTGCCAGCAGCTTCTTGTTACAACAGAGGATTGTTGGTTTTTCACCGCAGTTGTTTAAATGGAGAATTTGTCAATAAATTCAATAATAAATTAAATGGCAAGTATGAATGTTGGAAATGGAGCATTCTCCTCATTGTGAGCTTTGTGCAGAATACCCTTGCTTTGAATGAATGATTCTAGCAATTGCAGGAAGTTGAAGACTCTCACAGGAGCTTACTTTTCCTTTTGAAATTATAAAAAAAAAAACATTTGCTTTAGATTCTTAAATGCCCACCCTTGCCAAGATAGAGCTTATCCTATTTATTGCCCAAGAAACAGCATGATGAAGTTTGCTAATAATTCATTACGGCTTGTAACCAAGAGGCTTTTGTGAAAATAAAACCCATTAGGGTTTGCTTTGTCTGTGTAACTACTAAAACAAATGTTAACATTGTAAATTATGGCTGCTATTTTGTTTAAAAAAACGATAGTATTCATTACCCCCTTCTACCTAAATTATTAAAATCTAAGTTCAAAGTGTAGATGCTAAATTATTTAGAGAATGCCAAGGGAAAATATTTAATGCAATGTTTATGAGTTTATGGACAAGACATCGCTTCACCAGAAGCTCTGTTAAAAGATGTAAGAAGTAAAGATTAAATCTTGTTTTCTGGCACCTCCAGTATTTGGTGTTAAATACACTTTACACAGCAAACGGATAGACAGCAAAGTTTTGTTGTCAGGATTTTGTTGCTTTGACTCCTTTCCCTGCACATTGTCACTCACACCTGTCATCGACTCAGCTTGTCAATGTCACCTGAGCGCTGACACGAAGTTTTCATAAAACCATCTCGTTCTTCTGGCTTGATGTCATGACACCTCAAGGGAATTGAAGCGCATTCATTATCTCTGTTTATTTTATTTTAAGAAAAGCTTTTGAAACACAGGAAACCCTTAACTTTCCTTGTGTCCTTTCTGTCTGTGCCCACCACAGTAACGCCGTCCCTGAACCACAGGGGACTGCAGCGGTCGATAACTGCGCAGAAGAACGGGATGAATAAAGGTCCTTTTTTTTGTTGTTAGTTGTTAAGAAATGCCATTTAACTGTTACAAAGCGTGCGCGACATAATTAATCATCATTACACTTGTTCCATTCCTTGGTGTAATGAAGGTCGAGGTTATGTTGCTGTTCACCTTTTGCAGAACTGTATGCGCTCTGAGAAGCACTGTAACTAGACAAATCACTTTGAAATGTCAGCTCTGCAGAGTCTGTCTGGTGGTTAAAGGATTTTAGCTAAGAAAAAAGCAGTTTAATTTATGGTTTTTCTTCGGGTTGTTGTTGTTTTGTGGTGACACAGACAATAACTCAGCATTATCATTGCATCAGCATTCCACCAGCAATGCAAATTTCCTTCAGCCACTGAAGGAACAAGACTCCCTTTGGCATATATGTTGATGATCCTTAGTGTACTGTATAAAGCAAATACACTTTCCTACTAAGTCGTTGCATCTAGCCAGTGATTATTAAAGTACTACTTGTGTAAAAAATTACAACATTTTTCATGAAGTTGGTATCTAAACAAAGAGAATAAAATAAGCACCACACTAAAATAGATCCAAAAGAAAAGAAGCACAGGAAAAGTTACAGTGCCCATTAAACAGGAACATCTGCATGCAATTGCACAGCCCTTCTGTCTTTGTATGTGGCACCCAGGGAGGGCCCTTCCAGAGACTGGATGTGTGTGACCTCCCAGAGGCACTCAGGTAGCTCTTCCTCTTAAAAGCCAGCTGTGCTGCTGTTTTCTGCAGCCAAAACTCCAACAGTCCAGCTGTTCACCTGAGAAACAGGATTTAGACAGATGACTGTTGTTCTTATTATTTTGGGGAATTATAGGTTGGAATATCCTGTGGATTCTTTTAGCTCCCATAAATTGTTGGGAAAATAATTTGTCAACCTTCAGTCCTGTAAGAATCTTGCAAAGAACACTGCTTTAAAGTGTTTGATTTTAGATGCAATGGTACAGAATTTTGTCATGTTTGATATTGCACATTACATTTGTCTGACATTACAAGCCATACAGGAATATAGAATTAATTTAAAGATCCAAGTTAAGGTTTATTCCACGATGAAAAGAAAAGAAAAGAAACACAACATTTCAGCTGTGACGCCTTCTTCAGGTGTGGTAATTTAAAGATAATTCACTTTTGTATATAACGAAAAAAAACACATTTGATTGACAATACCAACAGCCTATCTCAGCCATCCCTGATCATAGATTTCTAGGCAAAGTCAGACGAAGTTTAGATCTCAAGAGTGTTGCTCTTCTGGACTGATTCCTCTAGTTTGGTTCAGTAGCTCCAGTTTTGTTTTCAAAACACACTGTTTTCTAATGCATGTACTGTACCAGTCTGTCATTGATATCCCATGGAAATGTCTCAAATACATTGAAATACAGTATGAAATTGATTATTTGTTGAAATATTGTTTTAGTAAGGATTTAGGTACTTGGCTTTCTAAATGAATTTTGAAAGGACAAAAGGATTTTCTGTTGTTAATGCTGAAATTAGTACAACAATATAATCTATGACTGATAGACCATTTGCATCACTTCTTCTCTCCCCTAGAGATTTTTTTTTTCTACTATCTCCTGACTTAAGGAACTATTTGTCTTCATCAATCAATCAGTTCACCTTAACTTTTCCAGACTGGTCTTGTCTTATCCTTGGAGATTAAAATTACATCTGTGAGATTGCCACACTTTCATTAAGGTAAAAACTCAGCCTCTTCAAATCAACCTACAGAGAGTAACTACTGAAAGGTCTTTGGGGGCTTTGGTGTATAAAATTTAGCCTTGATGTTCAGTTAAGAGAAGTATATTAATGGAACATGCTCAGAGCTACAGTACCTTAAATCAGATGCCTTATAAGATCACATCATGCTCAAGTACAGTAATAGGAAGCTGAATTATTATAATGAAAGACATTGTTAAAGTGGAACAGCAATATCAATGAAAAGAGTAGATTATTACTCTTCCTTCTTGGCACAAACAATTTTCCATACTTTTGATTTTCCTGGCTGCTGTTTTTTTATATTTTGCATTTGACATTAATTTAAAGCAATTTATTTCATACTAAATTCACTTGAAACACAGGTTCAATATATAGTAAACATGGCATATAACTATATTTTAATATGATTACATTACTTATATTCCCAAAATGTTGAGCAATAAATGAAGATTGAATCTTGAAAATATTTATTCAGAGAAAAAAGAATTTGCTTAAATCATAATAAAGGCTGTATCTTAAAAAAATGGTTGAAGTGAATAATGCTACTGTATGCTGAATCAAGAACGGGTCATTGCAAATACACCATTATTTATTCTTCTTTTGGCAGTGTGAGACTGATCCACCCAGAATAATCATTGTGCTCACTGTCTAACATTACTATATCACATTGCTCGGCAAAAACTTCACACAGTCCACTATTATTATATATCTTTCCCAGTACTCATTATTGCATTAGTTCCTCTTTGCTATCTGTTTCAAAATATCTCCCGCAGAGAGGAAAAATCCACCATATAAACATTCTGTTATTATTCTGAACATTATTCATATCTGCTTTCATTAGGATAGAATTGAAAGCAATGTAAGATCCACTGCAGAGTGAAAATAATGTCATCTTTTCCATCAGCTCTTGAAAAGAATAATGTGCTGAAACTCCCACACACGTAATACACCAATCAAATGGACCTTGAGTTGAGAATATAGTGGAAGAATATGGTTATTGTTGACAAAAGCAGCTCAAAACAGCCTTCAAGATTGAAGCTTTATATTGATTAGAAACTTGCACCAATATTCTGCTGCTGCTGCTCTCTCTTTTAGACCTCTTTTGTTCACACCTGTGATGCACATCGGGCACTGAGCTTACTGAAAACACACTAGAAATACAACAAGATACCCTAGACTGATAGTCACAGCAAAAATAAACAGCACACATTCATCCCAATCAAAGCTACAGGTTAAGATATAATGTAGCATAAATCTGTTCATATTATCCAGGGAAGAATAGGTCCTGAGACCTAATTGCAAGAGTGAACGATGTGCGATAACAGCTTGGGTATGGCATGTGAGAAAATGTTTTGAGTTCCATGCTTATGATTGATGACCTATGTAGGGATGATTCATGGCTCTCCCCATGATGAATGAGAAAGGTCATTTAAATTGTCTGCTCCCTAGTTCCATCCACTGTGTTTGAATTATGTAAATGGTGGTTTGATTCTAAAGCTTTGAATTGATTGCTGTCAATGAACTTTGGTACACTTGAAGATCTAAAGTAGAATCAAATCTACCTTTATGGCAAGACAATTATGTTGGTAAGCAAAAGTGGCGCCTTACCGATGCAGTTGTAATGAGTACCTAGAGATGTGAAGAGATGTATTTCATTATGTATTCATCCGCCTGCTCATTCTCTACTGTCTCTTTACATAGTCCATTTCACTTTCAGTAGAAAGCAGCACAGCTTCCAAATCTTACTGTATTTCCCATATCACATATAAACGTATTTTCATATTACTGGCTCATAGATAGCTATTGTTTAGCCAGTTTTCATATTATTTTCCAGCATCAGAATAACCACCACATGTAAAGGAACACTAATATATTCCAGTGGGGCATCATTTTTATTCTACTCATGATAAAGTTATTCTCTATCTCATTTTCTGCCTGTGGCACTCAGGTGTTATGAGATGTCTCTCTAGTTTGTGGGATCAAATTATGTCCCTTTGGAAGCCATTATAAATCCTTTAGAAATATATACTAAAGGGACTTTTAGGTACATAATCTTCACACATCACTCCTCTGGACAGCATCCTGTCCTTCATTACAGGTTGTTTTGTTCTTTTCCATAGGATCTTATATTTATTTCAATCAGCAATTCTGTGTTTTTCCTCCCATTTTTGGAATAGCAAAGATGTTAATCAGCTTGTCTAACAGCTACAGTCCTTGTAACCACAGGTGAGGTGAGGAGAGTGCATGCCTTCCTCTGGATATGAAGGCTTGTCAGAGCCACCCATCGTTTTTCTGCATGGCAAATCCTGCAGTATCCTTTCACAGGAGAGTTTCCTTTGACTGGATTCTGATAGCACTGCAAGCTCATTGGTTGACTGGAATGCAACTTTTACTCCAACAGGTGTTCTGGACAATAGGCCTTAGCCTTTACTCCAAGAAAAACATCTTTAGGATCTGAGACACTCCTTCTCTGTTTTTATTTTTATTAATCTGATGTCAGAGTTGGCACCCTGATCTCATTAGAGCAAGGCTTGGCCTGTTGAGAATTGGATGTGAGACAGCTAAAGAAAACCAGCCATAAGTGTTGTCGGTGGACCAGAATTTCCAGACCAGTGCTACACTACAGTGACTAGAAACTCTAGGAGGTGCCTTCCTTCAGATGAGACTTAAAGCCAAGGTCCTGATTGCTTGTTCATTAAGAATCCCATGGCAGTGCTTATAAGATTAGGGGAGTTAGCCCTGCTTTCCTGGTGAACTACTGTATGGGTTTGGACAATCTGGCCTCCCTGTATTTCAACCTTAATTCAATTCATGAAGGAATTTCCCACTTCTCCACCTGATCTGCTGTGTAGTGGAGACCCAAATGCATAAAGGCAACCACACGTTACCCAGGTGTGTGCAGCACTCCAGAAGGGGATTAAGTGCTGCATGTGAAGTGCTTTGAGATCTTTCAGGATGAAAAGCACTACATAAATGCAAGGAACTACTTCTGTTGTTTTTTCAGGAAATAACCAAAAGAAAAAAAACAACAGATACAAATCATTGGTTCTTTTAATAATTATATACATTTATACTTGCATCTGTGGGATTTCAGATGTTATGAAGTTATATTTAATGTTATATGTAACTTTTTGAGTTCCTCTCTGATCAATATAATCAGACTTAAAAAACAACGTTTTTACTGATGAAATGTTCCTTTATCGTTTAGTAAGTGGTTCATGATTCATGGTTTAGTGAACAGGGCTCATTATCAGAAAAATGTCATTGTTAGAAAAATGATTTTTTATGTCTTTTATCTTATTCTTCTTCTTTTAAACCCAGTTCAGGCAGTCACCTGAATTTATAAACATTCTAAAAAAAGGTAGCAGAACTTGTTGTTGTGAACAAGGGCTATTGAGTTTGTCCATGGATCATATTTTAACAGAAACTTAGCATGTTCTCAAACGATAAAAATGTGTGCATTTAAAAGCTTGGACACAAAAATTCTTTTTTTCAGATATTAAGGGTACTTTTTAAAATCACTGTTGTTTTGATATAAATATATATATTTAGTGATGCCTCACTTGATCTGAACCTTCATACTAAATTGTATCTGAGAGCCTACAGCAATACCTATCAGTACTGTATGTCAATTTGAAGCTTTTAAGGTTGATCTCCTACAGCATCAAGAGTTTATTGTCAGTTTTTTGACAGGATATAGTCAAGTTCAGCTTTTACAATTTTATGTTGCGTACTGAGACCTGGGAATTTTACTTTATACAGACGGAAGGCTATTTATAAAGGCACTTAAAATGCTCATTAATCTGGGATCTGTGAAAGTGTTTTGAGCTGTTCCTGATGTTTTGTGTTACAGGCTGCTAGGGTCAGGAAAAAGCAACAGTCTCATGAATCATTTTGTATAGGACCCAGCTGAGCTTACTGGGAGAAGGGCAGCCCGGAGACAGCAGTCAAGGCTGACACAGAACAGCTCTGAATAAAAAAATACAAGAGTATCCCCATCAATCAAATAATACCCAAACAACGTTATTTATTTAGAAGGAAATAGTCTCCTGTATCAAATTGTTCTCTGCATTCCTGGATATTTCTTACAAGTCTGTCATGAGAGTGTCATCCTTTCTGCTGGTTACTCTCATTCTGTCCACCTGGCCTTGTCTTTCAATTCCTCATATGCTGCAGTGCTTCCTCTGTCTACAGTTTGTCTTCCTCACCCTTCCCCTCTATTTCCCATGCTTGTTTTGCCCATCTCCTCTCTATGTCTTCCTCGTCATCCTTCCTTCACTCGGGGACAAAGGGATAGAGGGCACACTGTATAAATAAATTAATGATTTCACCTTCACACCTCCCTTGCTAATTAGCTGAGCCTGCCTCCGACGTTAAAGCTGCGTCTGGGGAGCAATGCTATTTGTCTTGAAGAATTACTGGCAAGGGCTTTGTGCTTTCTAATCCCGGAGACACCGCACAGAATTCCGCTTTTGTGTCACTGCGGCCGCTGTCAATCCAATTTAATGATTGTAATGATCATTTAGCTCGCTCGCAGAGGCAGGGGTCTACTCCGACAGTCACAGCACATCTTGTGCCCCCCCCGCCCTGCCACCCCTGGAAGGTATCTTCATTTCTCTCATCTCTGCTGCTCTGTTTAAAAGGTCTCATGGTGCAAGGAGGTGGGATAGCAACACTGAAGCACGTCTTCGGCATCTTTTTGATTTTATCCCTTTTTCTTGCCCAGGCCGATAGCACGTGCGTGTATGTACACTATACTTTATATTCTGTCAGATCAGCCACCTATTAACCCCAAATGCAGTGCTCAGCTTCGCTTTCAGTTTTTCAGCATTCAAGTCTGCCAGCTGTTGCTGTTTTTTTTTTTTCCTGAACCATAATAGATAATGGGCAGTAGTGATGGCAGCTCAGTTATGGAACTGGGAAAGGGGATTTTTAAATTGGTAAAAACTACGAAAGAATGTACTAGAGATGCAGACCCACTCGTAAGGCTGACAAAGGCATGATTGTCAACAGAGAGCAGAGAAAGAGCGGTGAAAATCCTGAAACAACTGGTATCTAGTAAATTGAGCACTGGTTCAGAGGTTCTTCTTGACAAAACAAAACAGACCATCTGTTTTCTGTTACACTGTCCATCGGTGCACAACTCTGCCTCCAAACTGCCTGACGTTCTCAGTCATCTGTAGCTCCTTTTCTTGTAAACATGAAGTATTTATTATGTGTGTGGAAAACATAAATTAACATTACCCTTCCCTTGCATTCCCAGTTTTATAGCTGACATAAATGAACATGCTCAAGAGTACAAACAAGAAGAGGCTATTTGGACCATCTCACCAGAGTTGTAGTTAGTAGCAATTTGACTGGAGGATCTCATCAGCTTGAATGACATGGCTGGGTAGTTGGATCCACACACCCACAAGCCTTTGCATAAAGAAGTGCCACATGTTCTTGTTTTAAATTGACTATCGTCAATATAGTTTCCACTTGTGTTCTCTGCTTTGTTTAACGATTGATCGTTCAGAAATCTTACTGTTCCAAGACTAATAAAGTTTAATTTTAGCTCGTCAGTGTAAGATGTCGAAGATGTGTTTTAGGCTGATACTTGCACTGTCTTAGGCAGAAGAAGCCTTGAACATATTTTAAATTAATAATCAACAATTAGTGTTCTGTAGGAACACAGAAGCCACAGAGTGAGGAAGTAAAAAAGGCCACAGCTGCATATTCACCTAGTAATTTACCTGCCCTGAAAGTGCTGTTCACACAGCCTGCATTCCACCTTTGTTTGATCCAGCAGGCACGGGAAACAGAGCTAATTACCCTTTCTCAAACATGAAAAATAGGAAAAAGACTTTAATATCTTATTCTAGCCCTGTTCCTACCTCACCTCGGAGCTGTTTCCATTGATCACAGTGGGGTGTATCATGCATCCGCAATCCAGATGTGGTGTAAATACCTTGGAACTTGCGCAGCTCTGAGTGTGTTTGACTGAGAAGCTGTTCTGAAGATCCCTGTCTACCAGGTGTTAATGTTTTTCCTGTCTGCCTGGCTGGCTGTCAGCAGCAAACTTGCAATGCATTGATTTTTTTTCTCTTTTTCACTCTTAAACATTGTGTTGGTAAGATTTTACTTATTTATTTTTAAGCAAATCCCAAGGAAAGGGCTGCCTGCGCTACATTCTCAAAACAAAGCCAGCAAGCTGGTCCGCCTGCAGGGGCTCCGTTAATAATGTTGTTCCAGTTCAGGCCTTAAGCTGGTTGGGGGCTATTATGCTTGAGGGCTAACTCAGAGGGATGGCAAACACGCTCGGAGGCTTAGGGCCACGAAAATGATTTTGCAACTGCTACGCAAAGATTTGTCCAAGCTCAACGTAACTGTGAAATGGCAGTGCGTGTTCTTTAAGCCCAGCACTCCAGGGGCGCCAGGACTTCTTTTTCAACTGCCGATCCTATTTCCATTCCCCGCGTTTCCTGCCGTGACCCAGGCTGCTTCTTCAAGTGGTGTGGCTTGTGGCGAATAGGTCAATTTCTGCGTAACTGCAGTGTTACCAAGCAGATCCCAGTGCAAACTCACTCTGACATTTATTTTGTTCATTTGCAATTCCTTTGTTCAATGCGCGAATGGCTGTAGGCTTAAAATATGGTGGAAGACATTTACCTATCAGCATCATTCAAATTTACCCATCCTCATGTAATAGGGAAGAAAATTGTCTTCCAAGTGCTATTTATTTCCGAATGACAGACAAATATTGGTACAACAGCACTGCCATTACAAATATAAATATAGACTTCATTTGAGGCATGGCAGTATGGTGGTTAGTATTGTCGCCTTTTGAGCCCTGGGTTCAATTCCAGGCTGGGGTACCTTCTCCGAGGAGAATTCTCCTCGTGTTGGTGCAGCACTTATCCAGCTCCAGCTTCCTCCAAGCTCCCACTGACATGCAGCTTAGGTTTGATAGACTATGGTGCACTGCGCCCCACCAGAGTGTGCTCACTGGTCCCCATCACCCGACTGTAAATGACATAATATGGCACCATGCATGGTCAACACCAGTCCTATTTTGAATACAATTACTCTTTTCATGCTCTACTTTCATGACAGTCCATTTAAATGGTTTGCTACACAAAAATATGTAGGGATACGATAATGGGATTTTGTCAAGTTAAAAATTCCCCCATACTTCTATTTTGTCCTTATATGACTGTGACCTTGGAACTTAAACAGTTACTGCTCAAATTATTTTTTATCCCTCCCACATCAATACCAATATTGAGATTATTTTTTTGATGTTAAAGAAATTTCATTTTTAACTACACAGAAAATGAAATTTCACATGTTCACTACCCTTGAATCAGCAGAAAAAATGCCTACATTTCTCATTTCACACTGCATTTTAATTACACTATTCAGTGATGTGAAGTCTTTCTATATTTAATATATTGTTATCTTGGACTGTCTTATAGAAATACTATGAAAAATAGAGATGGTTAAGAATAGACAGAATAGGTAGAGTTATTGGAAGTTATTGGCAGAAAAGAAGGTCGAGAATCCGAAGATGAATTTTTCAGCTGAGCATGAAACATTGAATTTAACACTTATATTAATAGTTGAATTTAAAACCCTCATAGACAAAGATCACTCAATTCATTGACACATCCTGATGTCTCAGGCAGTCCAAAGACTGGCAGTGCACGTAACTGAACTGACCATCAGTTTAGCCATTATATACATTAGGGGTGTGATAAGTAGCAAAACCCGACATCTTAAAAATAAACTCCAAATATTCTTGAAATAAATTAATTTGAAACTTAAATTTATTTCATGTAGGCCCCAGATCATTTAACTCAACTATGTGTCTCAACTAAGATGATTTATTGTATCACTGAGTTTGTGAGGCCTCTATAGAGACTCTACCATTACACTACTGTTTACAGTGTTCAGTTCTCATGCACCTTCACTTTAAAATAAATGCCTATAGGGAGATAATGTCAGTATTAGGATAGATTATACTAGCATGAAATATGATACAACACAGCCTAGGATGTTAATTTGTAATAGAATACAATTAAAACTGATAAAAAGGTGTTTTTGTTTGGGAGTTTGCACTGTGTCTAGTGTGATTGTTACAACATCCCCATGCATTATGTCAGTCAAACCTTTTCTTTTTTTCATCTTTTTCTCAGATCTGAATCTGCATAGTCCAAGGAGCATTATAATAAACTTCACAGAGGAAAGAACTGTAATTAGTTGTTATTAATGCCTGGTCCCTCCTTTGTCATCTGGCAGGACCATATTCCCTGGACATTTAGAAAGACCATGTTTTCCTGTACAGAGCTCAGCAGTCAAATGAACTACATCGTCCCCTGAATGGGCTGTTCTCCTCTGGCTTTCCCACCTGATATAAACCTGCTGAAAGGCAGGTCATGGTTGCTCAACAGTGCATAAAAACCCATTTCAGTCTATTAAGATGCAAGGAGAGGCAGAAAGCAAAATAAACAAATAATTGAAAAGAAAAATGCTGATGATAAAGCAATACCATTGATAACTTTACCATGGTAACTAAATACCACAATACTTAGGGGTTGTCTTGTGCATGAGCTGGTAAGGTGATTTTTAAAGCATTTTATTCCAGAATTTCGAATAAAATGCAGAATGTGCTCTGTAGACACAACTAAAAAAAAACAATGAATAGTCACAACTTAAAAAAATGAAATAGTATTTTGATTCCTTGAATGTGCTTCTGTAGTACAAACTACTTTATTTGAAAACATATTACAGCACATTTTGTACTAGAGCTAAAGGCTAGGAAATCCATCCTGTGTGCTTTTGTTGTGCTTCGTTTTTGCTCTTTGTTCTTAGCTAACTTTGTCTTATTCTTTGGTGGCATTTGCAATGCATTTCTGCATTGCAAAGGTATTTACATGGGACTGCATAAAAAAGCCCTGATGCACTCTTCAGTGTAGATCAGAATATATTGTGCTTAAATTCAAAAGACTAAGAACCCTGAAATGTACAGACCTAAGCAGTGGAAGATAGCAAGATGTCAAGAATGACAAAAGTGACACCTTTAGCAGTACCAGTTAATGTCCATATACTCTTCAAACAAAATTACTTTTGTTCTTAGTGTCAATAATTATTGTGTGGGGGACCTCCACTGAGGAGATTAAATATATTCTAAGGGTGCTACGTTTAGCTATCTAATTTCTCAGGATAGGCAGTTACACATTTTCATCAGTTAATATTTTGACTCCCATTTTACAGCACACTCAGAAAGAGGCAGAGCATGCAAAGAAAATCAAAAATGTTGTTCATCTCCACTCCATCTTTCTATAATTCCCTCTGAATTGCACTCTCTCTTGATCTTCACATGCGCCATACTTATTCATGTTACAGAAGAACCATGCTGCATCTTGGAGCACATGAGAAAATGATTTTCTGTTTTTGTTGTCTCAAAGACTGGCAGAGAAATTAATCAGTTACAAAGTCACGAGTTTATGCACGACTCATTAGGGACATCCCACAAACCACAGAAAAATCAAGGTTGAAGCAATGCACAGAGTTTTGCTCAAAATCATTGTGGGTTTAGCTCATTAGCTGCCCAGTGTCACTTTCCAAGCACCTCCGCTTTAATTGAAAAAAAATGCAAAAAGTGGTAATTTCCATCAGATTCTAAAAATACAATGTGATTGGGTTGTTTCAATCCACACAAAGTGGGATGGAGTGGGATGGAGTGTAAAAACTAATTACAAACTGAAATATTTGTCTGCCCTGCAGGCAAGAGGGCTTTTAGCTTAGGATCTAATTCAGATGCTTCTTGGATGAAGCCAGGGTATCAGGGTCCAGGGTATCATTGTATCAAGTTCCAGACCCTCACAGCCGTTTGTGTAACGATGTACTACTTGGTCTCTGTTTTAAATGCACTTTTGAATCATCTTTGATTCCACTTCCGTCTTCTGGTTTATGTCTCACTGTTGATTCTTATGAAGCCGCAATGAGAGGACCTTGTCAATATCCCTGAGGGTTTCTCATCTAAAAGTTTTAAGTATAATAGCTTTTAAGTCAGAAGCCATATCACCCTGCAGCTCTCAACTGGCTACCCACTGAAACTAAGCTGGGTTGAGCCTGGTCAGTACCTGGATCGGAGACCTCTGGGGAAGACCAGTGGTACCAGTAAGGGGGGCCCACCCAGCGGTCTGTGTGGGTCCTAATGCCCCGGTATAGTGGCAGGGACACTATACTGTAGTGTGTGCCGTCTTTCGGATGAGACGTTAAACCGAGGTCCTGACTCTCAGTGGTCATTAAAGATCCCCGGGCGTTTCTCGATAAGAGTAGGAAGTTATCCCGGTGTCCGGGCCAGATTTCCTACCTCTGCCTTTACTGTGGCCTCCAAATTGTCCCCATTTATGATTGGCTTGCACTTGCCCTGCAATGGACTGGCACCCCCCAGGGTGTACC
The DNA here is from genome assembly GCF_059453375.1 of Lepisosteus platostomus. Classification (NCBI taxonomy): domain Eukaryota; kingdom Metazoa; phylum Chordata; class Actinopteri; order Semionotiformes; family Lepisosteidae; genus Lepisosteus; species Lepisosteus platostomus. Next base: position 55,659,463 of record NC_142620.1, read on the forward strand.
CTGCCTTACGCTCGTTGCTTGCCAGGTAGTCTCTGGCTTCCTGCGACACTGTATGGTATAAAGCTGTTTGGAAAATGACATGACATATTAGCTTTTTAGTGTAAGACATTGCTTTAGGCCTGTGAAGGTAATTGGGTGGCCTTCTCAGGATGTCTCCAGAGCAGATTTTTGTATGGTATTCTGCAAAATATTACACAATATTCTAAATGAGATCTTTGTAGATCATTGCACAATTGTAACATCCCTTGAAATTCTGAATTTCTCACTGAACTGCAGGAGAGAGCTTATACAGCTCCAATTTATCAATGTGGGCATCATCACTCTTCATCTGAAACATTCTGAGAATAACAAAATTAATTTCAAAGTTTTAAACTGAAGGAAAAAATAAATGAGTAAAGAAACAATGTAATCCTGTTATTAATGGGGTTTTGCTAGGTGACATTAAATTGCATGTATATTAGTTGAAATTGCAAAGGAACAAGTAAAGGTTTGCAGGGGAAAGTGGCTGGTGTGGATGATTGCTGAGGGCGGTCAAGGGAGCTGTGAACAAGAAGGTTACTCATATTAGGTGGTTGCCAATATGAGATGATGGGGCGGTCAGAAAAGAGTGTACCAGTGGAGAGAACATCCTGTAAGAGGGAAAAGTTGTCATAAATGGTCCTGGGGATAGAATGTGTTTTAGGGTGGTAGGGAAGCACCAAAGGTATGCAGTTGTGAGGCCAGGAGGTCCTGATCGAATTGATAATCCAAGGGCTGTTTTCAGCTCAGGTGATGGCCCTGTCGATATCATGGGGTATCCCCCGTTGATGACAGAAAAAGGGCAGCCCTCGGATCATCTACTTCAAATTACTCTAAGTTCAGTTCTAGACATCTAGATGCATAAAAAGTAGCTATCAGGCACGATTGTCATAATTTGTAGTTTGGTAAAACCTTTGACTTAATCGAGGCCTTAGTTTGAAGACTTTCACGACAAGTTCCACTGGAGACGTATATATTTGTATTTTAAAAACAAAGTAAAAGTTTCTCGATGTACAGAGATTACAAAGAATTTGAAAATCCATAAGAAAGGGGCTATTAATAATGTTTGATTCTATCATTTGACAGACTGGAAGGTTACCCTCTCCATCAATAAATATGATAACTTACTCACAAAGGACAGTGAAACTACTAATCTTTAGCTTCTGAAGAGGTTTAGTCATTTTACTTTTAAAGGATGCCTGAACAATTATCTTCAGGAAATGAGGTAAATGACATTCCAGCTTTGACTGTACTGTACTGCACTTGGCTTCTTTTGAAGTAGAGAAGTATCTTCTGAACAATGAGGTCAGATGCTATAACAAGTAATTCATTCCTCATTATCATTACCAAGTCAATGGTTGCTATCATGACGAAACATTTGTCACTGAGTGCATTTGTGACATAATAACACCATGACCTTAGTGACTAATGGGTTAATAGTTTACAATTGTAAATAAAAAAGGTGAATGTCTGCAGTCTGCACAGGGTCTCAAAGGTTACCAGCAGCCATCTACCACATTCCAGATTAATGGTTGCAATATTAATTTCAGTTGTTGGAAATTCTCAAGTTTATGTATTGTATCTGATGAGGGAAGTGCTTCATAATTTCCAGCAATTACCTCACTGACCTAGCCTTGCAAATGGTTGTTAAATTTGTTTGCCTTCCATGCTAATATAGACTTTATTAAAACTTAATGAATATACATTTGAGTTCAGAATCTATTCATTGATGCTGTTCCTGTATAATCATTGTTCCATGGTTAATTCCACAAATAATTAAAACAAACCCATTTTGCCATTTATCCTAATTTAAAAAGGTAACAATACAACCATTAAAAAAGATGGATGAAATAGAAATCTTTGCATTATTAGAGGTCCTGAGCAGCAGAACAGCAAAGCCCAAAGCCTGTGCCCGTTGCAGTAGTTGGTATTCCCATGTCTATTTGAGTTATACATTGGGTCTCTGTCACTAATATTTCATTTGTAAGGCAATCATGTATATCAAGATGTGAACGAAAGGGAAACACAACACAAATTTGTACAGTATATTTGACGGGGAATACAGCCCTTCTCCTTTTTTTCTTTTTTTCCTATTGAATGGAGTAGGCACTCATAAGGTCCATGACAGCATATTCCAGCATAGAAAACTGACAGCTTTTTAGAAAGGTCAAACTCTCAAACACTGTGAACTTAAGGTGTGCTTCTCTCCTAAAATAGCCTGAAAACAGGTTGCATGAAATCACGTGTCAGTGGAAATTCTGGAGTTGAGTATCACAGCTGGGAAGTAGTACTACCGCTCTCTGCTTCAGCTGCAAGAGGAACAGTGGTGTTGTGCTACAGAACTTTCAATCTGCCACAGGAAAATCTGTAACATGTCATAACACAGACACAGTAAACCAATACGTTTGCCTGGCTAAGATTCAAAAGGACCATTACAGACCATCATCCATCTTGATGTGACTTTCTTCAGACAATTGCAGTATACTTCCTCTGAGACGCAGTGTGATGGTAACATGGAGATCCCATTAAACTGGCCTTTAAGGATTTACCTTGCTATTATGTTTACCAGACAAATTTTATTTAATTGTTTTTAAAATATCTGGTGCAGTTTTCTCACAATAGTTATGTACTTTGATGAATTAAGACTTTTATTAGTAGATTAAAGATCTCTACACATACAGCAAACAATCAAACAAGGGGTCAGAGACCACAAGGGTAGTTTCTCTCCCAGAACTCGACTGACATAAGGGTAGAATAGCTAATGCTGCTTCACACCTTCAGCTTGACCCTGGCCAGGGCTCACCTCCCTTAAAATAATTAATATGACAAGACTCACTCTGGGTCACAGACTACAGTACATCCCTGTACAGGCACAAAGTCCTATTTGATTAGAGCATGAAAGAGTGGTTAAGGAGGCAATAACTCTTGCCAGAAAAATAGGGCTGATCACTCATCTAGGTCATCTGAAGGAGCCTAAATTTCAAAGGTTAAATGTATGAGATTAAATTATTGTTTAGCTGTGGCACCACAATTTGTTTGCTTAGGAGTCACATCTCTGTTCCCCAGTGCTAGGAAAATCCACTATTTTGTTCAAGATGTGGAAGCATATTTTATGGTACATTACACACCTTGTTTTTTTTTTTTTACAAAAGTCAGGTAATGCTTCCAGCTCATGTTAATGTTTACATTGTTATAGAACATGCAAAGGTCAACAGTTCTGGCTCTGGCTACACAGTGGCCATGGTACAGAACCTCTAGGCTCGCTCTACAGCTGATGGACACCACCTGCTTCTGCTCCACTGCAGCTCCTCACTGCTGCTCCAACTGAAAGATGCAAATCTCTGTATAGACCAATCTTTTTCAGAACTTCTTGAGGCTCAGTGTCACTTGTCTCATATCTATAGTTTAGTTTTTTTTTTCCATTCTGCGTTTGTCTGAATTAAAGTTCTTCTGTTTTCTGGTGTTTGCCCAGTCTTGAATTTTTTAATTTTGTTGGCTGCTACACAATTCACACCTGAAGAAGGCTCCACAGCCAAAATGTTGTGTCTCTCTTCTTTTCAGCATGGAATAAACTTTTAACTGTTCCTATATATTCTGTTTATCCATTTCTGCTGTCTCTCATTCAAAGAACAAGTGAAGGAAGACATCCTTTGTCAAACTCCATCTTGATTATCCCATAACAGGGAACTACGGTGACAGGTGACATCCTGTTGGTACTCTCATTCAGTTCTTGTTGTTGTTTCCAGAAATATGTAACAGAAGTGAGACCTATTGGTTTACAATAGCTTGGTTTGGTTACCCTTTAAGGTATGGATATCTCATAATTAGTCTTCCAGTCAGTGGACATTGCCCCCCTCTTGAGTAACTGCTCAAACTGGGAGTTTTTCTGGTGGCCTATGAATGACACAACCTGCTTCCTTAAGTACATTTAGTAGAATACCATCAGTCCCTTGAGATCTGATTATGTTAAGTGCTTCTAGTACCTGGATCACTTGTCCCTCTTCTCTGCTATTATTCTCTTGTCTTTGCTCGCCATGGGACATACTGCCAGTTTCTTTCTTGGTAAACACCTAACTGAAATATTAATTCAAAACATCAACCATTTCCTTTCTTCATCTAAAAGTTTTCTATAAACTATAAGACTCTACATCAATTTTTGTAATTTTTCTGTTGTAATACTGAGAAAAGGCACTTTTATTTTTTTGACATCCATTGCAATATTCTCTTCCACCTCATTCTTGTACTTTGTGCTTTGTTTTCCTAACTGGATCCTTTTCTTTTCTATTCATTTTATAAAGTTCTTTCTTTTTCCTTAAACTCCTTAAACTTTTTAATTGATTTTTAAAACCATTTAATGTACAAGCTTTAGAAATCTAGTCCCTTCATACAAACATTTAGCTTTTTTAAGAAGGATATATTTACATTCATTTGTTTTTCGAAGTTTGTTTGGGCAAAATCAATACTTCACTGAAATATGGAGCAGTCACTGCATAAACAGGGCCTGAGCTGTTGGGGATTTACATCATGAGACATAAAGATTCCTTTAAAATGAATTGTCCAATTCTGTTTCCCAATTAACTCGCAAAAACAAAAGCAACAAAAAACCCCAACATAACAGTTAATTACAAAATAAGGTCACTCATTTTCACTTTCATATCTTAATTGATCCTCTGGCCCTACTTACTGTAACTTGTTTTCAAACAAAAATTAGTTAAATGAATTAGCCCTCATCCTACTGTGACAAGTATTTCAGTCTTGCAGCCATCTAATTCAACATCCAATGGGACAGATTGTCTTTCCCACAAATGTTAAGAGACATCTTGACAGATCTTCTGTAACATAAGATTTAACAAGACACCGAATTGAATGTACAGTAATTTTATGTCCCTCACACAACAGATTCCCTGAACCCAGATAGCAATAAGCAGCTTTCCTTTAATTAGGATGCAAAGACAGCTTAACAGCAATTAATTAATGTTTAAAAGAAAGCAGGGTTGGGAATAAAGAAATAACAGAAGTCTCAAGCTTTAAGCACAAAGTTACAAGTAATCTATTAATATTTTAATTGGAAAGCCAAGCAAGTTGAATGGCTCCTTGTCCCTTTTCTTCCCAAGTTTCTGTGTTCTGAATCTGTGCTGTACAAGCAGGAACCCTGGGATCTGAGGAAAAGCTTTCTCTCAGATGTGACAAAGTGCCAATGTTTTTGCTCCTGCTCGGGTGAATGGACAGTTGTGACCCTCTGTGGTCCATCAGGTATTGTGTGATCCAAAGTCCCTCAGTCACCTCCACATGCCTGCTCTGCACAGCCAACTCCAGTGGGAAACAAACCCATGATGTGGAAAGTCCTGTTCAACCTTCTCACACTAGCAGTCTGATCTCACACCGGGAGACCTACATGAGCTCTGATGACACACCTATAGAGGCAGCTCTGGAACACAGCTCTTTAAATACCCAGCCCTCCTGTCCCTGAGGCTCTGGTGCCCGACAGTCCCTACCTTGTTATTTCAACACTGGCATTCTTCTATCACCTTAACTCTGGCTCCTGATCCCACAATGGGAGTATTATTGATCTTATTATCCATTTTATAAGGATTAACACTGAAATTGCCCACTGAGAGATCCACTCATTTACTCCTAAGCCCTGGGGCAACAGTAAGCAAATTACTGTACTGAAGAGATAACCTCTTCTCACAGCACAATGCAATACAACAATTAAAAAAAGGATAAAAGAACATATCAAAAACCCACTAGGGTCAGCAATCGGGGTGAAAATATACCTTTCGGCTCTGATTTTAATTAATACAGTAAATTGAATTGCAATAATCAACAAGGGGCCTGGCCTAGAACCCTGCAGGTTCAGTGATTAAAAACCTAGGCTGAACTGTGGTTTGATAGATGCTCTTGCTAGTCTGTGGTTAGAGGTGATGATGCAGTAAGCAGCACATTTTTACTCCTATAAAAACAACAAGGTAGTATAATGTTCAGGTGTTAATAGAGTGGAGGTGGGATCTAGGCACAGATACTGTGTTTACTAGTGCTAAGAAACAGTAAATATTTCTTCCAACAGGCTGATGGAAGCTTTTTGATGTTGAAATGAAATCAAGTGAATTAAATATTATTACATCTGTATTTTTGTATTGAATAATAGAAGGCCTACAGATACAGTACGCATAACACAACATACCTTAATTTGAAATGTTCTTGTGCATCCATTAATTTCATCACAGTTTTCAATAATGAGCTTTTAATCTTTACAGTGTTTTGATGTCCCAGTTGCATCTCTTTTTATGGATGAAATCAAGTATCAAATAGCGCACAGCATTGTTTGCTTTCCGTTACTGTTCTAAAGGGAAGAAGCAGAGCTGAAAGGAAATGGTGCAGAACTGCACTACTGCCGAGTCCCTCAGCTCACACTGTGATGAGGAGCTGGTGATGAAAACATGACAATGTCTCAGTTAGCCAACAGGTCTCACTAAATATTCATGCAGGCCTGTGTCTGGGATTCACAAAGTGTCCAGTCTGATTTGTGTGCATGGCAGAGATAGTGGGTCTCGAGAGGCTACTACTTCTGGGTTTTTTTCATCATAATATTGCTGATAACTGTGGCAGAAATGCAGTAAAATGCAGTGATTAAATTGTGTATCTATGCAGCAGTCCATCTACTGCACATGCTATTAATCCACAAAAATGTGGTCTGTATTTTGCACCATGCATAAAAGAATTAAAATAATTTTTTGCTTTGATTTTGCAGTATATATTGAGATTTGAGGATTAATGAAAACATCTAAAGCTGTTATTATTGCTGCTATTCCAACAACTATTCATTTTGCTGAGGCAAACTGTGAAGAACATGTCTTAAGTGACATGTAAATAAAACTAAAAAAACGCTCATACTTTCTATGTACCCATCCTCCTATCTAAGCTAAATCACTTAATAGAAATAGCAGAGATGATGAATGACAAGCAAGATCAAACATTCCACACGCACATATTAGATGTAGATAAACCTACACAATCTGTCTGCCATGCAAAATGTCAATGACAGAAACCCTTTCATAGAGGAGAGCTTCTGTATTAAGAGCTTTCCGTGAAAGGCCACACCGCACACTCCCTCCATCACTGCAGAAAGACATGGGCGTCCACACTGGAGTGTGCTGGATGATAAGGGCAGATTTGCATTTAACTATTGGAAATGACAGGCTCTGTTCAACACAATAGAGCTGGGTCTGATTTACATCACATAGTTGTTATGGAAATGGTGCTGAGCAGTAGTGCCACACGGATTTGTTTGTGAGAGAACAGTGGAGATAATGCTGCTCACTTGGTAGACATTTACCTGTTGACGCACTGGTCATGTATGTGCAACTGACAGGTGTTTCATGGCAGAGGGGAACTCCCTCCTTGGTTATTGCCTCACTGTTAGGTGAGTCTGTTTCAGAACAATAGACTGCTGTGTTGCTGCAGGCTCTTTAAACCCTAAAGGGCTGCTGCCTGCTCTCATCTCTCAGACAATCAGACTGTATCTGTATAGGCTCACTCTGGACAGGTGGGTATTTTGCTTTAACCCTGCAGGTTTTCCATCTGCAAGATTGAGGCAGCACAACTTGTGACAGCATTTTAATATATTTATATATATTGTTTTTCTTTAGTCCGACCAAGATACACATGAACATTAAAGATTATACAGGTTGGTAGCTGTGTCAGGTTTATTCCAAGATGAAAAGAGAAGAAAGAAAGAAAACACAACGTTTCAGGTGCGCTAATACCTGTAAGAGGCTCCACGGCCAAGATGTTGTGTTTTCTTTCTTATCTTTTCAGCATGGAATAAACCTATTACTTGTTCCTTTAAGATTATACTGTACATAATCATTTCTATTTTCATTTCTAATTTTTTAACATTTTTTTTAATTCGATGAACAAAAACAATTTGTGGAACTGTTGCGCAAAACAGAGGGGTTTACAGAGATGTGGCCTGGCTGTGTGATGTTAAAGCAGTTATCTTCGCAGTTCCCATGGGTTAGGCCTACATCTGCGCAATACCGTGTTCCCATGCTGCTCCCAGGAGTACTGCTTCTAATCTGGATGAATTAGGACATGCTGCTCCTCCTCTGCGAGTTGTACTGTAGGTAGGGACTAAATGTGTTTAATTTAATGTAAATTAAAGGGCTGGAAGCCGTGACCTTATCGTTGACATCATGGAGATTTCAATATGTTGTATTTATTCTGGAGGAATGAGTATAAAACACAGGGACTGCGGGCTCTTTCCTGGAGAAATTGCTGGAAATGCAGGAGGTACAGTATGCCTTAAAGAGTTACATACAGAGCCTTTACAAGTGCTCCTTACTACGCTAAATTGTGGCTGTGTGCACTCTCATCCACACATCCACAGCCTTGTGCCCTCCGTCTCCTGGCTGGGCTCTGGGTGGCCATAACCCTGGATGGGAGGTTTTACTGTACCGGACTCAGAGTAGCCTATTAAGCCCATTTGTGAGGAGAAGAGAAGGTCCATAATTGCAGTTAGGAGAGCCACCGTTGCCTTGTAATAGCTCAATAAGACAGCCCTTGCGAGGATCGATGAAGCGAGCTGAGCATTACAGCTAAGAATGCATGTTGAGGGAGAAGATCCCTCTCTTCAGTGAGACAGTGCCACACAGTAAGGGCAACATTGCACCCTGTACAGTATTCCCCATCGGTTTTTCTCCAGGATTTGCATCTGAATGTTTTCTGAGAAAATCTTTGTAATGTTCACTTTCTCTGTCTATGGCATTCTACTCGGAGTCCAAGACCTTGTGTTATAGATGCTTGAAAATGTGTCTCGCCTCCTTGCTCGTGAATTTCCACTGTGGGTCATAATGTCAAGGTGTCAGATTACAGTTGTGGATACGTCAGGAAAGCCTTCTATTTCAAAAGTGCTGATGCTCGTCAGCAATTTTGATCCAAAACCATATTCAACCATATTCTGAGCCCCCCTTGAGTGAAACTGATTCTGATTTTGTTATACATCTCTCAGTAAATAACTGATTCCCAAATAACTAAGGGTATAAGAGGCCAAAAAGATCCATCAGACTAAAAAGACAGTAATGCAGTAGAAACCTATATCTCCAGTAAACCAGGTGTCTTACCTTATTACCTCTGCCCTTCTGTGGTATGTGTAAAGGAGTGAGTTGGTAGTTACACCTCCTATTTTCCAAGGACATTCAGCCAAGTTCACTACAAAATCAATAGGAAAAATTGAGTCAGCTCCTGTTCTCAATATACTGTTCAATTTTGTTCCCTGATTGAGTAGGTTCAATACTTTATTTGTCTTTAATGCCTAGTATTACACAGGATTTACTTCAAACCTATATGTGAAGCAAAGCCATAAACATGGAATTTAAAAACTAAACTAACACCGGAAGACCACACCTAGGTACTATCTGTCCAGGGGAAAAGATTTTTATGGTCTCTTCCGTTGTAATTATTCCCAGATAAGCCCTTGAGTGTGCTCAAGACCACACCTCTCGCACTGTGCAGGAGTGACAGAATTAAGGTGGCAATAACAGTTAATGCAGAAGATAAGATAACAGCAGGAAAATCTTCAATAACTCAAGTTTGACAGATTTCATTATAGATTATCTATTAAGATATTGTACATGTGTTTTAATAACACTGTTAAAAGCAACAAGATCTATTAAGGTCCATACCTTACTAAAAAAAGGAATCGTTGCATGCTGCATGGCACTTGTGCTCTTTGTGTTGCAGGTGATGCTGTGAAATACAGCCAGGTAGTTTCAGAGAAATCACATGCAATTTGCAAGGAAGAGACACACGAGTGTAGTGTAATACGTTATTTGCAAAGGGAGCTTTTCACAGTCTGTTTGGAATGCGCCATTGTATGAAACCAGAATTTGTCAGGCTTATTGGTGCCAGTTTACCTCATGAAGGGCAAACAAGGTCTCTGTGGCTGTGACAGTCGGAGGCATGCAAGCGTATTTACCTATGCCAGCTCTTTTATTTATCGCATGGTTCCACGCGGTGAATTATCTAATGTCTTTGCGATAGTAAATTTCCCTAATGCAGTTCAGCAGGCCTGACTGTGTTAATAAAATGCCAGGCAGCATCCATCTGAGGAGTCCTTCTTTATTTTTATTGAGTGTTGAAAAAAAACAAATGGCAACACATTTGTGAACAAAGGGTGGTGAAAGTGTTCTATTGGACCCCTTCATTCTTCCGAGAGAGATCTAACAGCATTAAAGTCACTGTTGCTAATAAATCAGAGTGCCTGCTCCAGTACTGTTTACTACTTTAGCTCATTAAGCAATGTAGCAGAACATGTTAACTTAATTTAAAGCGAGATTTATGCGTCTTTCCCTGAAAAGGAGGGCCATTGTCCCGAAGCTCAGCCCTGACACTCCGGATCTGGGTCGCTAAACTACAGCCAAGAGAGACTGATAAATTGTCCAGAGCTCATCTAACCTACTTACCATTTTCCAGAACGACAGTAATGAAGAAACATTTCAATGTTCAGTGATAGCATGCAGACCAGTCTGATGTGCTTGGGTAATATGCCTTTGAAATATTCTCTGCAAAGAGAAAGTGAAAGAAAAAAAAAAGGAAATGAAGACACCCTCTCTAGGGAAAAATATTGGTAATTAGAACTCCTTTATAAATTTGTAACTCGTGTATTTAAACGTGATTACAAAGTGACCTGACTGTTTTTTAAGGTTCAATGTAAGAGCAAGGAAGTGCACATGGGAGCCATTATCTCTCATTCTCCAACTCTGTATCTTCTGCAAGTGCATCAAGTTATGTGGGCGGGGAAAAACAGAATAAATTTAAAATACGTTGAATATCTCTGGGGGAAAAAACAGCATATAAAGCTGCTGACTATTTCAATACCTTTCAAATCTTTAGGTACTGTAGAAGGCTTCCCAGCTATAGTCTGTGCTGATTTCACAAGCATTTTTAGGGACATTTAGAATATACTAGTTAAGAGGATCATTGTTTTATCTGTCCATATACCTGTGCATTGAAAACATGCTGCAGGTTCTTTATTACCCTTCACTAGTTGATGTTACATATTACTTATACAGTACATGCTATAATATCAAAACCCTCCATTATCTACCGTGCTGGGTGAAAGGCTCGCCTCACTGGCCTCTGTGGGCAGCCAAGGGCACGAGCACACATGGGTGATTTGGACCCTGTTCACTCTGCCCTGGTTCCTGCTAGAGGCTGGGCTTCCCTGCCGCTTAGCCCCCTGTGCTGAGGCTCACCTATCAGCTCACCACTGCGCCCCTCTCCTCCGTCCAAGGCAGGACTTGGGGGGGGGGGGCATCTTGCAGCCATCACTTCTGGGAGCAATCGCACTTATCACTTTGCTTCTAAAGACCTAAATTAAGCAGAAGAAATGTCTGTTCCTGCACTGATGTAATTATCTGCCCTGGATTAACATCTGTTCACTGGTGTGGATGCCAAGTCCACTCCGACATGCGCCAGTGTCTTACGCCTGTTCTCAGTTTCTACCTGTGTCTATTTTTGAGTCCGTGCATGTTGGCACCTACAGTAGCTACTTTTCACTCTGACAACATCCGCCCATTCGGCTGCTGTGTGTTTATGCGAACATCTTGGCAGTCATCTTTAATCCAATTTTAAAAAACCATGTTATCTAGCCTCACAGTATAACCTTGTACCTTTTTTAAGATTTGGTCTGCCACTCTGTTCTCGTGCCAATGTGCAAGTTTTATGCAGAGGATTAATGCATTTTCCTGACACATAAAACACACCGGCAGTCTCCGTCAGTTTTATCCAGCTTAGGGTGCTTTATGTCAAGATGATATTTAAACAATTTTTATCTTAAAATATTTTGTAAAACCATTTTCAAAATGCATTAAAATGGAGTATGCTCTCATGTATTTTACAAACATCTTTGAAGTCTTGGGTGAGTCTTGGGTTATAGCAGACATGTACAGTATGCTGGCAATATATTGTGCATACATGGAATTATTACTTTAGAAGAGGGCATAACTTTGGCTTTTAAATATGGCCTATATTTAAATATACATAGCACGTACTGTAAATATGGCCTATATTAGTGAAATACACCAAAGGGTTTAGCTGTACTGCTCCCTTCTAAAAATGAAAGATATTATTAATAACCTTAATGTAAACCATTATGTGCATGTCAATAAAAATGTAACAAGCATTTTGGATCCCCTAACAAACCAGATGTAACATTTATGCCTACTTTATTGATACAGAAACTTGCCTCTTAGTTTTATGGGAAGAGTGTCGTAGATCTGTCTTGGATCACAGTACAGAGACGAGAAGACTTCAGTTTACTGAAAGGCCTCTCAAATTCTGCATTTATAACCAGAACAGTTGGAAAAATCTGCAGCTGGAAAGTTTCTGAAAAATGTGACATGGAGATTGTTGCTTTCCATGACCTTAAGCAGTGCAGACATTTCATTTTCATATTCAAAGCAACAGTACGAGTCCACTTTTAATTTATTCTTTGGATAAGGTATTATACTTATTTATAGCTGCCATGCCCAGTTGCTCCTCCAGAAAATCAATTTTTAAAATGGAGAGGTCCCAGATCGATAAGATCAAAGGGCATAAGGTGATTCTTTTTCTAAATACTTTCTTTCACCTGTAGTTCAAGGGGAGAAGCAGGGGTTAGGAAAGAAGAGAAAAGTACCACCCAGACAGCGCGGGGAACCCAAGTGGCCGATTCGGGTGGCTGACTCGGCAGCGTCGGGGGCATGAAAACAAACACCCCTGACTCACAGAGAGTTACTTGAGAGGCGCTACCTCACAACTGGGAATGAACCCATCAAGGGGGGGAAGAGAAAGAACCCCTGACTGGAGGAATCAGTTTGAGGGGCTCTTCCTGAGGGGTTGAGAATGAAGAGAAAGCTGCTTGAGAAGGAAGCAAGTCCCCTGACTTGTTGAGAGTCACTCAGAGGCACTGCCTGGCGACTGGGATAAACCCTCAGGGGACAGAGGGAACGAGAATTAGTTCCCGAGAACAATGTGGCCGGGGGTCCCCTCTGGCTCATGCTGCGAGAAACTCCCCAGAAAGGGTCAAGGTGGTGCGGCCATCCTGAGGTCGGGGAAGTGAGCTCCACTCACACCCCGCCAAAATAGACCCCCAATGCAACACTTTCCCTTCCAACATCCATGAGGACAAACGAAGTGTGTGCCAATGCATGATTAAAGAAACGAGAAAAGAACAGGAGAGGAATGTGTAGAGGCTATGTGCGAGTCTGACCACACAGTGGAGAGGAAAAAACCCCTTCGTATGGAAGATAAAATGCAGAGATAGGCTTCCTGGAAGAAACTATTGGAAGTGCTGTCGGGATTCCACAAAGCGCAAAGTTCTTATCTTAAAAAATGTGGAGCAGTGGCTCTGTGGCTAAGGATCTGCGCCTGTGGCTAGAAAGTTACCAGTTGAAATCCCGTGGCCGAAAGAGGAATCCTACTCCATTGGGCTCCTGAGCAAGGACCTTAACCTCAACTGCTCCAGGGGTGTTGCATAAATGGGTGACCCCGTGCTCTGACACTAAGCTTCTCTCTCCCCGCCTGTGTCTCACAGAGAGCAAGCTAGGGTATGTGAAAAGAAGTTCCTAATGCAAGAAATTGTATATGGCTAATAAAGTCATTTTATCTAAGTGCAAGATGTAGTGCTAGAACAGACAGCAAGAATAGCAATTTAATTGGGCGTAAAACAAAGAAACCACCGTAACACAAAAAGATCAGAAGCAGTAGTCCACCCCTGGTGCTTGAGAGGGTGGAAAGAACAGATGACACTCCTGAAAACAGAGAAATTCAGAATAAATTCACCCAGTGTTAAAACTTGAGAAGACATGGATCCCAGGATTTATAGCAACGGTGAGATCTCCAGATCCTGCTACTGAGTAATCGCATTCAGAGCTGACAATTTCGTTTATCTCCTTTGCCGTCAAGGATCTGGCGGCGGAAACGAGGAGGGAAACTGACGATGACGGAGCCGAAAGAGTTAGCTGTGCCGAGGGTGAAATCTGACACGGGGTCGGTAGAGGAGAAGACGGGCGGGGCTGAAGCAGGAAGCAAAGCTGAAATTTAAGCAGGTAAGACTTAATGCCGGCTACAAAGCGAGAAGGTGATTCGAGTATTTGAGAAACCTGCTGGGAAACTTAAAGAGAAGTTTTATCTCCTAGAGAGCTCCTTGGCTGTGCAGGAGAAAGCGAAACTGGAAAGCCGAGTGAAGGAGGAGGAGCAGCTGCCAGTTATTGCAGTAGGCGGGGCTGAGGAAAACAGTGGAGGGAGAGGAAGAACTGTTTCATCCGGGATGGAATCGTATAAGAGCAGAGAGAAAAAAAAAACTGAGGCGAAATAGGAATAACAGATCTGTTGAAGAGCGATGTGAGCAGCTTTGAAAGAGGCCGGTCCTTTAAAAGACGAGACGGCGAATCCACGGCGGCGTGATGCGGGGGGGCTGGATGGGAGGAGAAATGTCGGCGAGGTGGATTAATTTGGATCCAAGGAACAGCTGGAGAATCGTCAAGGTGCTGGAGGAAAGAAAAGTGGTCTGAGGACGGCAGGGAATTAAGCATGCAATCCATTACAGGTCTAGCGCTCCGAACACAAAGGACTTGAATTCAAAACGTGACGAGGTGTGTGTTAGTGTGGTTAGGGTTTAAATAGGGAAGAGAAAATTGAATAATGGAGAAGGGGCGGAGCATCCCCAGCTTCCCCCCTAGAACTCCACCTCTCTGCCACCTTTTTTTTTGTTGGAATGGCTTGCCGCAGGTTTTCTTGTTCTCCAGATCACGGCTTTTCTTTAAATAGTCCGTGATTTCACAAAAATCTGCAGTAGAGTTTCACAGCTACTGCATTCAAATCCCATTTCTGTAAAACTTTGTCACACACTTCGTGCATTATGACATTGAGCTGGCTGGCATAGCAATGTACTGTACAACATTTGCATGTTTGAAGAACCGCTCATTATAGCTGCATCACCGTTTATTTAAGCAATATTTTCCTATTTCAAAATGTAAGCCTCTCAATATGGCACTTTCCATAATTTTTAGTGAAGCACAGTTCCCAATATTAATGTTCTGCACTGCACTCTTGTTTCTTAATTTACTCTGACAGCTGTTAGATATCACTGGTTGTGTTTTTGGTCCATGATCTGTCCCCTCCAAACAGTACTCTTCTGAAATAGAATAGGGTAGACTGTTTCAGTCCCTGTAGACCACTCCTTCCTGTTAAAATCACGATGCACTTGTGGATGATTAGGCCCCACTTTCTTAACTTCCACAGTGTTGGAAATCTTTGTAAAATATTATCAAGTTTTCACTGTCTGTGAGTTTTACATGCCGAACTGCTGTATCTCTTGTACATGGTCAGGCTATTAGGAGGACCTATCGGGTTGTGTGTGTACAGTACCTACATTAAATTTAGTATTTATTATGGTGAAGTCCACGAAGATGATTCACCTCTGGCGATAAAGAAGAGATTCACAGGAGAGGATAAAAACATGGCTACGAGTAAGACTTTTTTTTTTTCAATCTGCACCTAAGATCACTAAAGAAAGCTGCTCTTTTCTGGTAACCCAGAGTCTATTCTTGAAGCACAAGGCTTGTCTTCATATTGCAAAGGTGGAAGGAAACCGGAGGAAAGGCACACACGCTTGAACAGGAACTCATGATTACTGCTGCAGCATCATGTCGCCATAAAGTCAATTTGATGGTTAGAAAAAAAGGTTTGTAATTATGCTCAAGGCCCAAGAGATATAGCTACTGCAGAGCTTTAACAAGCAGAGTCAGCAGTTTTAAATGTTTGATAAATTCTAAAACATTTTATGTTAGATTATATGACATAAATAGCACCACTTTAATATAAACATTATATTATTAATATCACTATCATTGTCTCCATTAACAAGAGAATTCCCTTCGTTCTCTTCTCTTGCTATTGCCCTGCAATTTCCTTTTGTTCTTAATTGAAGAAGTTAAGTACATACAGTAATTAGAGTCAGTTAACTGGGGTCAACTGCTCAGTATGGAGGCGTTGCTATGAAACACCTGAGCGACTTGCATATTTGAGATTTAGACAGTTTTCATGTGCTTTTTGAAGCAGTTTTTTTTAGGTTTTTTGTAAGCTGCTTAGTGATGCAAATTAAAGTTCCTCATAGTTAATGAAAGTACATTATTTATCTATGTGCTTGTCCTTTAACAAAGGGTTTTGCTGCAGTGAGGGACAGCATTACAAACTGATATATACACATTAAAAAGCTGATCTTTTTGTAACCGTTTCCAGGACATTTAGAATTTAGAAAAGTCATCATTATAGTCTTCTTCTTAAATCTGGTCATCTGACTATGATAAGCTTGTGCTTTATCATTGTCATCCAGAAATCAGCCTTTTTGTCTGTGGTGATGACAAATTTGGTGATTACGTTTATAATTGTTGTTTTATGAAGACATTTGATTTTGATTAATTTCAGTCCAGGCATTTGCCAGAAGCAACAAGTAAAATAGGTTACTATAACAGAAAGGTTTCCTACTGTATGTACTGTATTGCTGAGATGCAAATATTTGAAGACTTTTCTCTATCGGTTTGATTTAAGCCATGATCATAACCATCTATTATGCATGTACAGGTATAGAGATGTATATTAATGATGATGAAGTCTGTTTTTGCTATTTAAAACTACAGTGCACAATTGTGCCTGACCTGCAAAAAAGGACTCTGAATGAAAATAAAGTCTGCCTTTTTTTAGATGTACTGTAATGGAAATGCAGTGTTTTTGTTCAACGATCAGAGTCCAAGCAACATTTTCAATTTAATGTTTAACTGGAGCAGCTTTAATTGTAGCCTGATTTTATTATCACTGAAGCTCAGGAGTTACTGGGGTGGGAAGCCTCTATGGAAAGCTGTGCTATAGTTATAAGTGGTGGACCAGTAGGTGGTGTGCTTCCTTCTGGACCAGAATTGTGAAAAACCAGAGTCCCAGTAGGATGATGGGGTTACTGTGCTGTTGAATAATTATAAGCTCATGTCTCCATAGCATTACTTTTCTAAACATTTTGCACATATTAAAGTGATTGCGTTTAAAATTTAGATGGTGACCTTAATTCATTCACCCCCCGTGGTATGTGAAAACAATTTTATTAGATATGTTTGATTTAATTGTTGATCTGCTCTGCTAATTGTGAAGTCATTACTAAGTCTATGTGCATCTACTTTGCTCTAATGTGCAGCAGTAGAAATTCTAATGAGGTTATTGCTTGAATAAATATAAAATAAAACCTAAACTGATTTCTAAATCAGAAGAGGATTTCTGCTTAATCAAGAGTTGGGATTGTGGGGAGTAATTTGTTCTGAAAGCAGGTGGCAGGGAAGGAAAAGCCAATTTCTGGTACTGGTGTTAATGATATAACTGTGTACTCTCACTGGCTCAACAAGGGAGAGTAGCTGTATCCTCAGCCAGCTACTGGGAAATAAAAGAACTGCAACACAAGTGCTTTGCAGCAACAAAAACTGAGTTTTTTTCCCCTCTGTAAGGTGGACTGTAATAGCGCATGTTATTCACTATATATACAGTAGTGTACTTATTTTCTTCAAGGCTTGTTTTTTTAGGTTGACAGGGTGGCAGACAGCGAACTAGAGTAACATGGCTGATCTAGAGCTTTAAAGAGTGAATGAGTTTGAATTGTCCAAAAGTGTGAAGGACCTGCAAGTTCAGTTCATCTAGAGAGTGTACCGAGGAAAGACCAGGGTCTGACGAAATTAAAAATATAACCTGGGCTTATCATATTTTACAGTCATAAAATCCTTGTCTTTGGAAACTATCCCACCTGAAATTAATACCACGTGTGTCTATGGTTAAAATTCTTATTTTCTTCTTTAAATAGCAGAACAACAAAAAGACAGTTTTGTTTATGATTGTTCTTTATCTGTGAAAATATGTCTGGGGAGATGTAGGTATAAAATAATAATCTGTGAAATATCTAGAAAAATGCGATCAAAGCTCCATAATTACAACCAAGAATGTTAAATTTCAGATTTTTTTCCCGGGCTTGGGCCGTTAGTACACTAGGGATTTGAGTCCCTTTGTTTTAGAAAGCCATAATTAGATTCGCTTCTGAAGACATTCTCATTGAAATGTTGGAAATTTTAAGCGAACTGCCAGTCGTAATACAGAATATATTAAGGTTTGGAATAAACCAAGAGTTATCATACATTACTTTTTTCTGTTACATTTAATTTGAGTCTCTGCAAGATATGGGTTATTAAATATTCTATATGCTAATTATAGATTTATCTTTCAGGTCTTCTGTATTATGATTAACATAGGCAGGCTAGAAAGCTTGAGCTGATGCCTTGTAGAAGATCCAGAGTAGGTGCAGACATGTTTAAAAAAGAAATGCAGGTGAAAGGGACTTGTGGTAGTATCCGTAATACGTTTTTTCAACTGTAATGCATGCTGGTTTGGATAAGTATGTGTAACAAGCTTATGAGACTGGGTACAGGATGAGAAGAAACAAGTACAGAAACTGAACAGGTTCTAAATATTAACTTGAAATACACTAACCTGCATCACACATAGTTCTGTGCCCGGCTAAGCTTTTTTCAGTGCATGCTGTATATTTTCTTCTCAATATCTAGGCTTCAAAACATTCACCAGGAATAAAATTGAGGCTATTCTGCTGCAGAGGTCAGTGCTTTCCAAGAGGTCTGCCTGGAGAAATTAATAATGCCAGCTGTCAAAAGGAGATACCTGACCTTTGTTTTGCTGGCTTTGTATTTGTCATGTCTCCTTAAAAATGCGCTATATTTTTATGTCATGAGTGTAACCTACTCCAGTCCTTCACACAGATTTTGCGATGAGCATTTAAATCTGCTTTCTGTACATGGTTGAAAAATATAAAAATGAGTTCATTGTATCAATGTATTAGGTGGCCCAGAGGAATTAAAACAATACTTTCCAGATGAGACTTTAGATATACAGTACATTACTTCTCGGCTTATTTATGGAGAATCAGGGATTAATCTTCCAGAACTCTTAAGCCCCAACTTTAAAGGTATCTTCCTTCTGTGAAAGTCTGAAAATAATTATAATTGAGGATAGCCTATACAACAGACATACTGACAGGTTGAAGTCAACGACATTACAATACCTCCTGCCTGCTACTTGTACGATACATCCTAAATACCAGTGCCACTGAGAGCTCCTGAAATGCTACCTCCCAGAGTACCAAACACTTCAATTCAAACGCTACAATAATTCCTTATTGATAACATTATGAGGATATTCTCAGAAGGCAGTTTTAAGGATCTTGCAGATGTTCACATTGATTCACTGAATTTGAGTAATGACTTCACTTAACCAAAATGTTATTTGAGATTTAAAGTACATTCCCCTAAAACACTTCAAGAGATTTTCTTTTCCATCTCTGATAATGCTAGCACCTTGGAATGAACTGACTTTCTGTTGATATTTTCTGGGCTACATAACAACGGAAATGCAAATTAACTGCAAGGAAAATCTTCTGTTTTGAGAAGTGAACTGCGATGTGCCTTGTTCTAAAACTCAAGAAGAATTTTACCACCTGGATTGTATTCTAAATTGTTGCAAATTAGGTTGTGCTTCCAATGCATTGTAATTAACACCCTGCACATTGTAAGACGCACTTTCTGTATAAATCAAACTATTAAGGGCAGAAAGCAGTTGTTATCAATTGTTAATACATTAGATGCTTAATATCAAAGCGCTGTGCACGTTGTATAGACCTTGTCAATCAAATAGCACAAAACACCAGTATTAATTAAAGGGCTACTGGTGCAAGTGCTACCCTTCCTTTATAGGCTTTTGGAAAATGACTGTCCTACTTGTTCACTATGATACTGTGTCCTCACACGCTGTAGCTTTTGCCTTGCCAAAATGGCACACAAAAAGGCAATTTCAGAGCTGTCTCTGGACTGTCACATCCTTAGCCGAGTCCCTGGTTGCTCCGTATCAGGTTGCCTGCTTCTGCTGACACATAATCATCTAGTTGCTCAATATTCAGTGTCCATCCTGGTAATTGCACAGAAAAATTCTGAAGAACAGGGGAAAGTAGAAACAGAGGAAAAAAAATGTCTGACATTTTGAGCCCGGCCACAACTAAATCCCTGTCTTCATCCAAGCCAGTTTAGCTTTGGAGATTTTTGGATTTCTATCTGAAGATCCCTGATGTTCCAGCCTTCTGAACCTTATCTCCCTTATACCTCATGCCCCATGATGAGAAAACAGCAAAATGTGTCTTGATTTTGCTTGCTAGTACTGTTAACTAAGGACTTATGGTAATCAAACCTGAGTGATGGACGGGTTAGATGGACACTTCCTAGTAATGTGACATTCATTTCTTGCTACAGTATATATAGAACATTCTATTTTATACTAGTGTGAAGGATTAAAATGAAAAAAAAAGATATATTATTTATCTCAATTCAGATTCAGATTTAGTTAATAAAATGCAGTTAGAAAATCATACTGTATAGCTCTCATCAGGTCTATCTGGGTCAGATGCTCTATCTATCCACAGGGTGGTGTTGGGAATGAATCAATGTGCATGCAAAGTAATAACATTTACCACCAGACACAGGTTTTAAATGTCAATTGAGGAAAGACATTTCATTTGAAATGAGAATGTGGAACCCCATTAATGCAGCAGGGCCTTTACTGGAGAAATCTGGGTGCAGTACCTGTCACAAACTGCACAAACAGCATCCGGAAAACCTAACCACAACTCCACGCTGCTGCTCAGAAGGGCAACAGATCCTTTCTTCTTCATGACAGTTGGGTGCAGCTGCTTGATGAAGCCCTTTGAGCTGTATGGCTTCTAAATGCTTTCCTACATTGGGAAACTATATGGATGGTAGGTAAGATTATATTGTAATGAACTAAAGGTCCACAATAAGGTCATTCACTTTTTTCATGTGTGCATAGAGCTATACTGTATTAAACCATGTGTAGTCTCAGAGATGGGAATTGTCCATGTTTTTCTGCAATGCTTAAGCCTTCTGTGTGAATATTGATGACTTTCAGGGTGTTTGAGGCCATGGACCCTCAACAGATGCAAATGTGTGAAAAATGAAAATGTATGGTTTTGATGATGGTTTTCTTTGCCACAAATAAGAACTTCCTTCTGTATTATGAAGATAACAAAGATTGTCTGCTGACATTTGTGTGTGTATGTGTATTTACTTTAATTTGTCTATTTATTTTAATTTTAAAAAATTATTTTTAATTAAGGATGGAGAGAAAGTTGTGTTTTAATAAACACTTTATTCACTTGATGAAAAGCATTGGATATCACAAAGTTCTCTATGCTGCATCTTACAGCAGTAAACTGTAGATTTATTTGTATCTCTTTAAATCAAAACATCTTCAGAGGTCCAGGTCGATTTGTAGAATCCAAGTAAGTAATTACAAGACACTTAAATGCAAGCAGACAAGAAGCCTGTCTCCTCTTGCAGTTTTGCAGCTTGAGAATGGGGAGCTTGATGCGGAAAGATACATTGTCCCTTTGAGAGTTTTCAATATTGGATTGCATGGAGTGGTTGTATAACAGGTAATAGATGAAATTTAAAGGTTTAGTACTTCAAGGTACTGTAGCTATATTGCACTGTTTCTTAGCACAAAGTGGGTTTGTTTTTTCTTCAAATAATATTAAAGATGCTTTGGAAGTGATGCTTAACTACAGAATACACTCAGGATTTCAAAATTTGTTCATACTAAAAAAATCTAAAAAGCCGCTGTCAGTATTCCTATTTAGATTTTCACCACTTCCACATTCAACAGTTACCAAGTCAAATAGCTGGCATCTTCTCCCATTTTTTTCTTTTAATAAGGCGTTATAAAAAGCAAGGAGAGATCTATAGCATACTCTTGCTACAGGCAGAGGAAGTGCCACCCAAATAAACTAAAAACCCCACATCAAGCAACATCCTTCTGATAGATGGCAAGTCACTTCATGGACATAAAAGGTGCCCTGACTGTGAGTGGGAGCAGAGGTCATGGCTTGACTTCTCAGTACCTCGCTGACAATAATATTAAAGCGAGAGACAGAAGGAAGGAGGCAGGAAAGTGAAGCGATGTATCTGTATTTCTGCCGGAGTGAAAGAGTGCAACAGGGGCTTAATGAGAATGAAATATGTGGGAGGACAGACAAATGTGGTACTGCATGCCTGTGCTTCCTCTGCAGAGGCTGCAACAAATAACTAGGATTTAAAAACATGTTAAGGATCTCTTGGAGGGCTCTGAGCCCCAGAACTAATCCTATTACAGGTGATTATGTAAAATAGAATTAAGAACAGCCAGAACTACACCCCCTCCGCACGCCTTATTTTCCATACCCTTTCCAAAGGTCTTTGTTCAGGGAAGCCCCTTTTTGACACCAGATGGACATCTGGAGCGTTACTTCTGTGCTGTATCCATTAGAGTGGAATGCTTTACCTTCTGCTCCCCTTTCAACAAGCCCTGGAACTGGAGATAAACTGTTTCGCGTCCAGCTTTCAAACACCATACAGAGTGGCACTATGCTGCATTAAACACGGGTGATCTATTTTTCTGAAGCTGATTTCTCAATCAATGAGTGATCAACATGGTTCGACAGCATCAGGACTCTTGTGTGGCATTGTACTGGCAGTGCTCCCTGGCTCTCACTTTACTGGCAGTCTGTGTTGCTGTTTCTTTTCTATTTTCCTCAGCCTGACCTTTCAAATGGTAGAATCTGCCTGTTTGTTCAAGTTGCCTTGAGCGCCTGCGGTTCAGCACTGATGCATCTTTGCATGGAGCAGCTTGGGAGCTACTGGCAAATCTTTGAGCGACTTTCCAAATGCTATTGGATATCCATACATAAGCCTAAGAGGTTGTAAAAAATATGACTTAATGGATCTAGTGCAGCAACACTTCCTTTTCAGAGGAAATTGCTAGAAGATGCATTTAGTACTGAAAGCAGGAAACTTTAAAGGAAGTCAAGTGTTCCTAGAACAAATAGCTGATTTGCGTGTTTTAAAGCTGGATTCTGGGATCCTAATGGTTAAGATTTCTGGACAAATGAGCAAGATTAGGTGAACAGTCTCGGGCTTGTTACTGTTTTTGCTCTACTTCACCCACGAAGTAAAGATAAAGAGGCAGCTATTCTAGCTGTCTCCCTGTAGAACATAAGAAAGGTTACAAACAAGAGAAGGCCATTCAGCCCATCTGGTTCCTTTGGCTATTAGTAGCTAATTGATCCAAGGATCTCATCTAGCAGCTTTTTGAAAGAGTGGTCGTGCTACAAAATATTTCCGCATTAACAGTGTTTATTTTGGCGTAATAGAAGAGGAACATAATGAAGTCTTGGATAATTACAATTTACTTGCGACAACTTGTCTGGCAGCCTTGTTCCACACTCCCACAACATACGTTCCACATACACTTCGTAGTGTAAAGCAGTGCTGCCTGATCTTCAATACAGTATTTCAAATGCACTGTCCCTTAGTTTGTATTTGCGTCTGGTTCATATTTTGAATCAAGGTTATGAGAGCTTGATTAAGAGATAAGAATGTCGGAGGAACAATGAACGTTGTCAGGTGGTAGCCGTTCTTTGTTTAAGGGAAAAAACAAAGACAAGTTCTGAAACTGTTTTGAGTAGTGGTCGTTGGGTAACTGTTCTTTTTTTAATTATATGCACGTAATTTCATTTTTATTCCAATTTAGCAAAGTTCTGTTAATGGAATAGATTTCCAGTAGAATAGTATTATAAATAGTATCCAGGAGAATAGATAGTATTCAGGAAAGAATTGTCATCTAGACACCTACAGTACCTAAAATATTGATGAACATCCCAACAAAATCCCAACAGCATAATACAGACTGAACTCCAAACAACAAGATACAGTACCTGTGCTCCTAATATTAAAATGTTTTAAACAGTTCAGTGTTAAGCACATAAGTGGTATGAAAACATTAGTCTTAATTTCCAAACTCAAACTATTTATAAAGGTTTCTGTATTTGCTTGAGGGATCATTTCTTTTAAGTTTTTTGGTGCACAAAGATAGCGTTGGTGCTTTGATGATTTGAGGAGTATTACATGTATGTCATACTGTGAATTTAAAATAAAAAGTCAAGTATAGTTGTTAATTAAAAGGTTGGCAGTCAGTAATGCGTGGAAATAATGTGTGATTCATTTTAATAAACTGGGCTGGATTTTAAACTTCTTTGTTAACTTTTAAATTTGAGAAAAGTGCTCTGCTGAAACTTGTGTAACTAGGAAATCAGAATTGTGAGTTCTGTGTTTTAAAATGAGATGTGACACTTTATTCTGTAAGAGGTTATTTTAATCACATTCCTCTAGTGTATTCTAAAACACTAAAGAATCTTAAATTAGCAGCAAGGGAGAAACAATAATTTTCATTTTAAACTATAAACTTTATTAGATGGTTATTGATAAAAAAAAGCCTTTTCTTCAGTGCTACCTAGTTTTAATAACTTATAAGTATTTTTCTTCTTCAGTGAAATAAATCCTGTCAGTAATGAACACTAGGAATGGCAGCACCATGTCACAGGCTTAATTAATTTTGTCTTTGGAATTTTTTTTATTCTGTGTGTTGCTGGTGAAGCATTTATGTGGAGCAGATTAGCAGGAAGCCGAGCTGCTATGATAAAACAGATATGAAAATGACACTTGTGAAAGAGAGGAGGTTTGTACAGCACCAGGAGTCCCACACTAGGATTTAAAGGGACGTTGTCTTTGTTGGCACATGTCAACATGTGGACACAGAGCCCAGTGTTCATGCTCCAGGTCCACCCCTGAGTAGATCTGACACCAGGTTGACTCCCTCCTGCTGGGTGACAGCCGGAGCTCCACTCTCACACGCTGGTGGACGAGTGCTGCCGAGCAAGCCGAGTGTCACTCAATCATGGCTCGGGGTGAGCGTCAGAAAGCAAACTCGCCCAGGCTCAGAGACGAGCAGCAGGGTGCAGAGCAGCCGACAGCCGGAAACAACAGGCCCAGCCACACTGCGCACGTCTCCCCCTAGAAGCTGGAAGCAGCTAAAGCAACTAATGCAGCTAATGCAACTAAAATGCAGGTGACTTTGAATGCACTCACCTCAAAGGTTTACATTTACAGTTCAGATTTAAAGTATGCGTTGAGTCTATTTAGAGAGCAGCCTAAGGACTGAAGCGAAAGAGAGCCTTGGAATTTTTTTCAAAGAACATTATAATTTAACTCTTGATATCCATCAAGATCTGACCCTATTGTATGTAATAGGCTATGGGTTATCATTACTGTTAAAGCTGAGTCTGTACCCTGAAATTAACTACTCTAGCTCAGCTTGATAGTGTTTTGTGGATTCGAGCTCTTTGTTCTTTATTGCTCTTAATAATTTGGCAGGGAGGGTGTGATGATCATTAGTTTAGTCTGTCAATTTCCTGAGCGAAGTCTCAAGTGATCACACCAGTTGTGATCTTTTGTATTTCTGGGCTTTACAAATATTTGCCACAGTACTATGGCTCATCTCCTTGTTCTCAGTTTACATGTATAAAAAGTTGGATGTACAGTATAAGCTATATTTACAACCTGTGGAGTTTGGGAATAATTATTGCTGGATATAGTTTTGCATAGCAATCAATTTATATACAGTATGTGCAAATGACAGGCAAATTTCCTTAAAGAACTGTTCATACATTCAAAGTTGAAATTCACTTTTTATATGAAAAGGAATACTTTCTTATGAATTAGTTTTATAGATTTTATTTATGCCTCACTTCCAAATGTTAATTCAAAGAGATTTTTCTCCCTGCTTTTCTCTCCATGCATCTCCATCACTTACCATTTGACTGGCAGGTGCCGTCTGCAATTCAGGAAGAAGAAATTCAAACAGTTGTTAGCAAACAAGCAAGTTGTAAACTGTAGCAGGCAAACCTTGACTAATGGGAGCACAAAACCAGCACACTGTAAAGAAAATCATGAAATTGTCTGTAAGTAATGCATGAATGCTAATGGATGACCAGATAACTTACAGTGTTTAATTCAACTTGAGAATTCCAATGAGGTTTGGGATTTTCAGACACATATCCTGTTGTATAAAATAAGACAAACGGTTTAATTTGTTTAATTAATTCCATATGACACACAGATATATTACAGTAATGTGTACTTGGTAAAGAACAACGATAATATTCCAAGCTTTTTAAAAAATAACATTCAAGCTCTACACTGGAAGAAAATGCTGAATGACCATAGTCATTCAGTAAGTTTCTCAGAACATGAGATATTGAAACTGACAGTATGAGAATTGATGTAGAACAGGAGTGCTCTACCCACAACCTGAAGAACCAGAAACCTGCATTTTTTTTGGTAGCCTTAAATGGCCAATGAGCTGAGATCTGGAAAGCATATTAATTTTTTCCTAATTAAGCAAGTGTTTAATTGAGTCACTCAGAGCTCATCTGAAATGAAAACCTTGTAGATCTCTGGGATCTGGTTTGGCCCATGTGATATTTGGAAGCTTGAGTGTGCTTCATAGATAAGTAGTTAATTTTGAAGGGAAAAACTGACTGCTTTTTCAGAGCCTGTTAGGTATATGTATATACACTCTTGTACTTGAAGATTATCCAAACACATTATGCCCAAAAGTAAATGTTTGCTAAAGCTTATGGTTTTACTTTCACAGCTGAGAAAATCAGATGTTTAATGATCCATAATCTACAGTAGCTCGCTTTACAATATCCAGAATCTCTTCATTGTGTAGAAACTGAAAAGCTCTATGTTTTGTCCTCACTGACGTGTCATTTTCTTTTATGTATTTAGATTTGGATATAAATGGTCACAAACACTCATGCAGGACATGTTTCAGCAAAATGTTCTTCCCCATGTTAAAAGAATGGTTGAAGAAGTCAAGTTAATTATTGCTCTGAAGTCACAATAGTCCCATCCTCCTGGCATAACACAGTGTGATTTTCCAGTTGAGTTTTATTTGATCTACTGTATTTATTTTTCTTGTTTGAAACCTCCTCACTACTCTCTCTAATGCTTCAAGCCCCTGCCTGTGTGCTGACACAAGACAAGTAGTCTAGAATGACAGAGGTGTGTGCTATCTGGAGTGACATTATTAAAAAAGCACTTTTTGACTCTTTACTTTCACTTGTTAGGAGAGATCCACAATGGTTTCTGGTTTCGGTAGCATTACTGGTGGGGGCATTATTGTGCACTTATCACCAATAGTTTACGCCAGGGGTATTGTTAAAAATATCAAATTTAGCCTTCTTTACCTTTACTAATGGTGCTTTGGAGATTGGATTTCTCTGGGAGTCCCATTATGAGTCAGTTATGTTTTAGTTTGCTTTCTATTTGGAAATGAAATAAATGTCTCAAAAGCTTTTAAAAATACCGACTAGAGAGAAAAAAATCAATCTGCAGCATTATTATAATAAAGGCTTCCCTCTGTATTCAGCTTTTATTTACAGCAAAACTGAAGCGGGGCTCCATTCTGAACCCTTTTTTCTGCTGCTCTGAAGATACACCTGCTTTCAGTAGCTGCACCAGAATAAGTTTGTTAGAGCTGATATCAATCTACCATTATAATTATTTTGAGTTTGAGACATAGGTCATTGTTTCTTTGTAAATCCATAAAACAACTTGTATTATCAGGAATCTCTCAGGAACTGGCATTTCCAAGTAAATAATCGACAGATCTAGATCCCGAAACGCCTGTGTCCATCTTGTCTTGCTCCTGAGGTGGGTGGCAAGGCCATCTTCAAAAGTCAAGGAAGACTGCAATCCTGAAACACCTTTCACTGTGTCATGAGATACACAACATTCCTCTGTAAGATAATCAGAAGAAGAATACATTTTCATCACCTCTACAGGCCTGTAGAGAATTTTTCTTACAATGAGCTACTATGTCTAAAAAGCTGCTATGCAATTGTTGCACAGAAAAAAAAGAAAAGAACAATCAGTAAAATGTAAATAACATGATAAGCTGGGACAGGACTGTGTTTTATATATTTAATATTATACACTGAAAATGGCAATAGATATGAAGGTGGGTAATCTGAGTTTGTTAACAGTGTAACATTTTAAACTGCGGGATAGTACTGCACTCAGGTATCCTCACAGTTCATTTTCTTCCTCACAAAGACTGTTCAGAAGATAAAAAATGAATATACAGTACGCTACTGAACAGTAATTCAGAGGGATTCCAAGTCAACCTTGCTAAACCTGGAAAAACAATTGTGTTTGCTGCATTGATGTCCTGTTTGCATCATTGAATCTTTCATAAGGGCTGAACATTTGATAAGCTACATTTGACACATTAAAAATAATCAAGTGGTTGTCATTATGGGCTACTTGTTCAAAGAGAAAAACAAGTACATAGATGTAGCATTCATGTGTATCACACTTGTAAGGCAATACAATTTGCAATTCATTTAGTCAGATTGTTCAGAGTCCCATTGGTCATTTTTAATATAGAGATTCTTCAAAGAGATCAAGAAAGCTACTGAGATGCAATAAGCAACTTAAATTAACTTGCTAGTAAAACTATGGGTACATATTTACTGCAGCAGGTTTGTACTAAGGAGGTGAGTTTTAATAATGAAACTTTGCTTTTTGTTTAGTGAAATCTATAAGGAGATATGTGACACTTTAGTGCTATTTATGTTAAACTTGATTCAGTTTGCTCTTATGGTGCATCAGCTCATCTTCTCATTTATGTATTGTCATTTATTTGCTATGATTTTGTACTGTTTTCTGAAAACACAGGCTATGGTAATTGCTGCATTCTTGGTGGCATCCAGCTCTGCTCCCCACGCACGTTCAAACATGCTTTGCCACAGTCAGGGTGCCTCATAGCTCCTGCAGACAATTTAAATGCCATTTACAAATCAAAGCAGTGTAAGGCTTGAGAGACACCGATTTGCTTCTGCACTCCTATTACTGTGTGCTGTATCTCCAGTGTAATCCGAGCTTAAGGTTTCTGATTCCAATGCAGTCATTTTTCATAATGCTGTTTTTTTCCCCACAGTGTCATATGTGCAGTCCATATGCACATTGTAGTAATCCACCAAAAGCAATGAACCCCAAACAATACAGATTGTATGTTCACAGTTATAATATACACAGATGTTACATAAAAAAAACAACCTTATAAATGTGCACACAATTAAAATGCATACACCCCCAGTGTACTGGCATTTATTGGCATTCAAGCAAAGCTACCATTCATCACTAGTAACAGCAAGTTCTTTAAGGAGGGCCAGCCTTTTTCACTTACATTCAATATAATTTCTTCTCTGTGGAATCTAATCCTATGATGCCCTTCTTCCATCGTGTCTGCAGATCATTAACTTAGTTCAAGCTGAAATAATACTGAATTTGGCTCAGAAATGTGTTTTCTGTCTGAGCTGCCTGTCACTTACCCTTAACAAAAACAAGGTCCTGTTTTTTTTCTTTCTTCCTTTCACTGCCTTTCCTGATGGTTTTCTTCAGAGACCTTTGATTTATGGTGCCAAAGGCTGCTTTTTTAGAACATTTCTCTCTCCAGCTTCGGCCTGTTGTTTTAAATTATTTTATTTTGCTTTTCTGTTAAAGCATAATTGATTAAGCATAGGAGTCTTCCAGTCACCTTGTAAAGGCACAGAAACAACGCAAATCATGCCTATCATTTGCTCCTGGCTTGACTATGGCAGTGTTTTAGTCTCGCTAAAAGGTATGAACACATTTTTTTTTACCAGAGGATGTAAAGGCTCAGATACGGAATTGGTGACATGAGATCTCCAATAAACAATTAATCAAAGACACTAAGACAATAAGCTTTTATAAGACTTTGAGGATCAATTGTTTAGGTTGCATAGGTTTTGAATTTATTAGTTACAACACTCATCCTTTTTAAGAAATTGTAGACAACCAGACCTAAACATTCCCTCATTTGATTACAAAATAATTTGGTTAAAACTTTTATCCAAAACAACTTACATTTGCATTCATTCATATATATTTATAATTTGGGTAAAGCAGTATCTCACCTGGGATTTGGGCCCACAACCTTCCAGTTACAAGACCAGAACCTCTAATCACTGCTGCCTGTTCTTGTATGAACCATTATTATGTCTCTGAGCGCTCCCAAGTGTATGCAGGAAAATCAGCATTGATCAGAGGAGTGATGCAGGCCTCACTGACAGCACCACAAGCTCACTGGCTCCCAGGTCACAGAGCAACGGCAATCCAAGAACATTCTGTCTGGACACTGGCAGTGGTCAGACAATTACTGACACCGTTTGGGTAATCCCAGCAACAGCTGGTTAATGACAGCCCAGATTCAAATCAGTAATGTATGCACTAGTCAATTCCTTCTCTAGTTCAGCCAAATGTTATTTTTTTAATTCACACATTCCATGGACAGATAGACCCTTCTCGCAAACACCATTTTATCCCATCAAACTCGATTCTAGGTTTTCAGGGCTTACTGAAGTCTAGCCAGAGAAACAATTCTCAAAACTCTCTTATTTTATTCTCTATGCTTTGGAGGATCCCAAAAGAACACACGCCTACACACCAAATGACACAGTGGGACAGTAAATTGATGCATGCTGTCAGCAGACATCATCGAATCATGTCTCTCTTGCTTGTTTCTTTTTAGCCAGATTCCTGGTCCTGAAAGATACACAAAAGAGGTGGCTACCAACATCCGAAACAAGTTACTGTATTTTGGCAACATCTGATTCTGGTCACACGAAGTTATCCCAATACATGTAGATACAACACACATTTCCCTCTGATGGCCAGTGCTGGCACAAGAATGGGAATAATGTTCTTTCGTTCAGCTCTAAATACCTTGAAGCTTGCAGCTGTGACGCTTGGAAAGCGCCAAATAATTATGTGTGTGCTGAAATAGTGGTTTAGACTAAAATAATTGCACATTATCTCCTCTAACGACATCATTACTAGTTGAGGGCAATTTGCCACAATTTGATATTAATGCCTTTGTAGCCAACAGAAACAAGTCTGCTTCGATATTACAGTAATTGTGGAGATACTCTAATGTGTGCCTATTGATTGATTAGTGCAGTGACATTGGTACAATGGTTCTGAGTGTGTGAGAGCCCTATGTAGAGGGCTTCATGCGTAAACAAAGGATCGTTATGGTCTCAAGCTCCTTTTGCAGGAGCACACATTCCTGAACAGCTTTTGAGGAAACTTTCCCAGCTGGAAATAAAAGAGAATTTATATAGTGTTTGTTTAAGGAGCTTGTGACTTATAGCTTTGCACACATATATGCCTTGTACGTTTGCTGAACCCACCCTGGTAAACCACCACTGGTATACTAAATCACAGTCAGGTTCTCCAGACTTCAGGAAAAGACCACAGCACCTTCCGGTTACCATGTTTGTTCCATTGAGACATCATCCTCTTTAGAAAACACACTTGCTTGGAATCCATCTAAAAAGAGCCGTCTGGAACTGGGAAATTTACCATATAGACATTTTGCTAGAGGAAGCTAGGAGCCGAGGTCGTCCTAAAGTGAAGCTGTTCTTCAGTAAGCTCCACTATGTTAAATTGGCATGAAGCTATTAGAAATCATGAGGCATGAATAAAGCTTTTTGTACAACTTTGTAACATGAATACTCCAACCGCAAAACTGAAGCACTCTAAAAGCTGAGACATCCTGGTCGCACCAATAATTTGAAATGCCTCAGCTTCAAATTGTAAATGTTTTTTTTTTTTTTTCATTTCTATAGCATGGTTTTAACTGCCTGGAGTACATCGTCTTCAATTCCAGCTTTGATGAGACTCCTCTTGTTTGGACAACGCACTGAGACTGCTAATAAACATGTCCCCCATACAGGCAAGAGCTAATCCTTGATCCTCTCAAGAACTAGCTGATATTTTTTCAGACATTTGCTGTGGGGTGAAGCTAAAGTAAAAAATATATATCTTAAAAGATCTGACATCATGCATTTCTGGTAACCAATAGTAACAATCAATTACTTTTTATTTCTTTATAAAAAAACAAAAGGCTTAAAAGCACATTTGCTAAGAATAAAAAAAAACATTGGTAGCACAGATGGCTTGCATCCTTACCTATTAAAGCCTGCTGTTTGCAGAATTTCTTGTTTAATTTTGTTATACAGTACATCCCAATGAAATTCCCTTTAATTTGATATCACCATTTGTGATACAGTTGTTAAATTACAAAAATCACTAGCTATTTTACAGGTTCTGGTATCTTTGGGGCTTCCTGGTGGGATAAATTATGAAATTCAAGATTTACATGTTTTCATTGTTCGGTGTACATAAAACCGCAGCCAAGCTTCAGTTTATTTGAAGGGGTTTCCTTCCTGAAGTATCCCAATGTAAGCAATCTGTACTAACAACTGACTGCAGCTGGTTACAGCTGTCAGAAAGCCGTTAATATTTTCAGTAACATAAGCTGCACTTGCGTAAAGAGTCTACTGAATTATTACTTATGGAGGCGCAGTTTTAATGAGCTTAATGCATGAATTTCAATTTTGTGACTCACACAGGCTTTACATCTACAGATAATCATTTTCCCTTATACCTACAGAGCAAAATTCTAAGTCTGGGGATATAATCCTTAAGAAAGCTCTAGAATAATAAATTAATAATAATTCTAGTGACAACAACAGTTTGTGGAAAAAAATGAAATTAAATCCTCTAATATTCCCATCCTAAACCTTTGTGTGACATATTAGGGACTGTTTTTTCTATTTAAAGCCATTCAGGTTTATTAACATGAAATTAACCAGACATCACTTGATTGCATTCTCATCTGTTAATTTCTACTTTTGTGTAAGTTTTGTTGAACAAAAGTAGAAACAAAACATAGAAAAATAAAAAAAAGACAACGGGATGTTATGTGACACAATGCAAACATTCTAAAAGTGTTGTTTCTATCTTATATATTGTAAAAGGATTTCAGCTCTATACTGTATGTCTTCATACGTTAGTCCACAGTTTCTGAGATGACAGATGTTTTGGGGGGGGGGGGGCTGAGGTCACATGGGAGGTACAGTGAAAAGCCACAACTGAATGTTTGTGTTGATCAGTTTCTATTTAAACATCAACAACACTCTTTGGCGACTGCAGAAGTGAGGAGAGAGCTTTCACTCTCCGGTAATGAAAACACACTTTGCCATGTTCTCTCTCTGGAGAAACACGTGACTTTTCTTCACCTGTGCAAGACCAGGAGAGCCAGGGGCCCTGGGTATTGGGTGTACCAGAGAGAAGAGAGACACTCTCGAAGGGAATCTGAAGGCCATGCCCCGAGGTTGAAGGCATGTGAATGATCTGAGCATTGACTTTCCTGTTTGTCATAAGGTTACACCAGACCTGCTTGCCCATCAGACAGTAGGAATTGCCTGCAGTTCATTATTCCCCCGGTTCATTTCAGAAGCTCTCATTTCCTTGTGACCATTTTACCTGCATGCAACATTACATCTTGAAGGTGAATCTCATAACGACTGAAATTGCTTAGGAGGATAAATATTAATTTTTGATAATCCAAGTTATTTTAGCGTGAAGTTGGGGTCCATTTGAAGCCTCAGCTGGCAATTGGATTCAGCCCTGAGGAGTCATCTTGGCAGAAGACGTCAGATAATGTGATGCAGGAGTTGGAATAAAAAAAAAAACTATGCCAAGAACAGAGGGAACAAGAAATGGGTAATGTCTAATTGTCTTCATCCCCGGGGTATTTGAATTACAGTTTCTGTATCTCTCATACTCTCTCCAGGCCCTTTTAATAAAATAAGACATTCCAATGAAATCCAGGAAGACTCTTAACAAGGTCCAGTCTGAGCACACAACAAATAGAGTTGCAAGCTTGTTTGTCTCTTGTTGTCTTTGGGAACAAGAGCTTGTTTGTCTCCTCAGAGAGTTAGTAAGGAGACAGTGCTGCTTCTTTGCAGCTTCCTGAATTTCTCCAGATAGCAGGGGGGCCTCTCCGGCACTACTAGGCAAGTTAATCTGAGCAAAGATTGAGCTTTAAAAGCTATAAATGGGTAAGCCATGAGGCTATTAAAATAATTTAGTTCAGTATTGTATGCCTGCAGGTTAGCTAATTACAATCCCAATTCTGATTCTTGGACAGTATGAGAGATGCCGGGGAAACAGACACTTCTCATTAAAACAGTGTAAGAACATCTAAGATAACAACTTTTTGTACAAATCAAAGCTAACAGCTTTGCTGATACAGGTAATAATTGTTTTAAAATTTTGGTTAGTTATAGATTAACCAAAGTCTTATTTTATACCACCAGAGTGAAGATTGTTTTTCTTAAATATATAATATTTAGCCTGTTCAATGTTCCTTTTGATCAATCACTGACAGACTTTGAATCTTATGTTCCTATTGCTATGGGCAGCAGCATAAATCTCAGGTGTGATGTTAATCTGTTGATTCTTAATCCTTAAATAATTCGGGGTCTTGTTTATATGTTTATATTTTTCTGAAAATTGTGCCATTAGCTGCTTTTAAAGTTTTCATCTCCTTGCAACTATATCAGTTTTAGTTTGGGACCTCAACATCCATATCGTGTAATCATTGAGCTCCTTTAGTGATTGCTTATTTTCCAAAACGGAGCTACATTTTAAATTTCTCAGTTCGTAAATTTAATTACTACACAAAAGCAGGTTCAGTAACCCCAAATCAACTTTTTTGCTTTAGGGCAACGTTTGCCCCATTTTGCTTTTTATTTGGAAAATAAACCTGATAGCAAATGCGGAATGGAGAGAGTAAGTGCCCGTGAATAGCTGTTCTTTTATCGACAGCAGTCTATTCACAATTGATTTTACTTAGAGCAGGAAGTCTGAAGAGCCCCATTAAAAGACATGTTCCAGGATTCCCATCTGAAGTGGACTCAGAACACAATTCACTCAGTAGAGGGGTATAGATCAAAGAGAGGTTAGGAAATGAGCAGCACAGAAAATTAATCTGCAAAAATGCTAAGCAGACATATGATACCAGCACAAATCTGATGAGGCTCATTTGTGTTTAAAGACAATAATGAAGTAGATGCTGAATTTTCCACAGTACAGCTTGGAAAACTGCAAGAAAAAAACTCTATAGTGCAAGGCACTTGCAGTTGAATATGTAGTGCTCTTTCACTTCCCCAGCATTTAAACTGTGCACATCTGTTAGGTGAGTAGATAGACTCTTAATGGTCTCTGGTTTTACAGAATCTGGAGTCTATAATTGAAACTTGTAGTATTAAAAAATAAATCGCTACAAGGTATTTATTTTTATTTCTGTCGATGCTGGAAGGTTATCTGAAATGTGAAGGTTTTTTATGCCCTGCATGTAGAAAGTTGGTGCAGTAACAATAGGGCTGGTATGAAATGGTACAGAATTCAAACACATGTTGATGCAGATGTAATTTTTGTGGCTGGAAAAAAAAAACTTAATGCAGTAGCAAAAAATCACCTATTCCAAAAATGTGAATATAAAACCATTAAAAATGTTATTCAAAAGTACTTTTTAATCCCAGAAATATGCACAGGAAGCAACCCAAATGTCATACTCTGAGGTATTTATGAGCATAGCAGAGGGCTGTAAATTGAGTGTTGTGCAGAACTGTTAATACCATTTATAAAAGCAGAAGTGATAAATGTTGACTAGAAGGGTATTTAGTGTCTTTCTGTCACTATTATTCCCTTATTCCCTCACTATACTGGGGAAACTCTGAGCAAACTTAAAACACTTTCTGTCGCTATGTAAGGACTGCTCCTGAACATGTAACTTAGTGGTACTGTTCCTTAACTTGAACCAACTCCCCCTCACAATGAAAGTAAATTTACAAAGACAAGGATGCACTCATTCATGAAAGGCCTCTATGCTGAAAGATTCATAAATATTTTTTCCTCAAAAAAGTTTTTTGTGAGGAATTTGTTTCTTTTTGTAAAATTAGTTATTCTAAAGCCTGATGACCTAGGTTAATGGCGTTAATAAAAATTCATTGTGATCTGTTACCAAACACTCCAAAGAGGAACATTCAGTCAGATTTACAGGTCTTTCATTCTTGTCTTTTTGATCTTGAAATGTCAATTATCATGTTGGGAATGATTAACAAAGGAGAGGCGCAGAGCGGAAATTAATTCTTTGACAGATTCTTAGCAACCAACCTGCATGGAGTATTTAATATGGACATCAGCCATCACCATGAGGAGACGGTGCCTATTGAACACCTAGTGTTTATACTGTAAGTGTGCAGATATACAGTATAATTTAAATTCAGCAGTGTGGGGCAGTAGTTAGGGCTTGTTGATTTGAATCTCAGGGTGAACTGTACCTAGTAAGGCACCTGCCCTCTTGCACACAGATTGCTTCAGTAAATGACCTGCTGTATAAATGTGTCTCCAGATCATGATGTAAATGACAATTGGCTCTCAGTGCAGTTATACTGTTAGAATTAAAACTTACGTTTGTACTGCAATCCTACAAAAAGTGAAATTGTAAAATCAGTTGGGTAATAGGACAGTTCTATTTTGCCATTTCTTATATTTTTTTAATTTTAACATTATAAATAATTAAATTCCTCTCAATGTATGATTACCCAGGGAAAAAAAAAACTATTTCTTTTAATAACATTTGTTTAAAAACTTTTTATAACATCCTTTAATAAACATTTGTCTTAACTTTCATTAAAGCTGCTTCAATGGCTTGACACTGGGCAACTTTCAGGCAGTAAGGATATGCCCGAATCACCATAGCAACAGGCAAGAGAGTGAGGCCTGCAAACCTGCTAGCTACCAAACAATTGCCAAGAAGAATTCCATTACCATGACAATTAGGAGGGTAGACAGAAAAACACTAAATACAGTACCTCAGGAAATCATGTGGACCAAGACAGGCCTCCTGAGATCATTAGATGATGTGGAGAAGAGTTACAAGATACGATACTGTTCATTGCCAATGTCAGTGCTCAGCCTTGAAAATTCAGGCATGTTTCTTTCCAGCTTACTCTCTGTGTCACTAATGCTGCTTTTAGATGTAGGCAGCTGTACATAAAGCACAAAATGCTTCGTTGAACAACATGTAGATGTGTAGGTGAGGCAATGTTTTTATAACATCCTCTCCTTGCAAAGTGGAATTTCATTCAGTATTTATTTCATAATTTGTTTTAGTTTCAATCATTGAATCTGATCCACTAAGAAAAATATTTGTCTAAAAATGAGAATCAAAGTTGTTTCCTTGTAACTGAGCACTAAAACAATTTCAGTATAAATCAGGAATTTTCAGCTCCAGTTCTATATTTAAAACTTGATATTCTATGATATCTGAAACCAAAAGGGAAATTAAATAAGGTGTATTATAATAAATCTTATAATCATTATTATCATTATTATAATAAAGGGTTTTTTATTTCCCTTTTGGTTCCATATGTCAATTAATCCTTTGCAAACAGCTTTATGGGGAGAAAAAAAATATATAAAAGAGATTCCCGCTTTGCCCTGCTGTAAGATAAATCCCCCTGCAAATCAGCAAACCCCATGTCTGGGAAGGCCCAAAGGCCTCCTGCAGCAGGGAGGGAACAGCTCATGTCATATTCATCTCACGGAGCTGTATGTAATGATACATCGTTAAAGCTCCAAATCACTTCAGCACTGTCTCCCCATTGGGAAAATGGCAGAGCAGCCTCAAATTCAAGGTTCATAATTCCGGATATGTTTTCCTGTCAATCAGGAAGGGGAGACGGGGGCAGCCGGTAGGATCCAGCAGCAGTAACAGGCTGCAGCTGCTGCTTGATGACATCTGGGCAGTGTGCCCCCTCTCAATGGCGACTACCTTGCCAGTGCTAGAGGGTGGTTGGGCCTCAGGGCCTGGAAGGGGTATCTGGGAAAGAGCGAGAAAAGGGGGGTAGCGGAGCCATAACCTGTCTGCGTCTGGGGAAACACCAAGAAAAGAGTTACTCAGCCAGATCAATTCACATTCCTTCACACTGAGTGTCGGCTGCGTCACATAAAAGGAACTAGAGCAACAGGTTCCTCCCATTGATCAACAAAACCCTGCCTGTTTCTTCAGTGAAAATGCCAAATTCCACATTTGATATTCTTTAAACTGTTACTGTTGTTTGTTACAATTGCAAATAATATGTTTTATTCAAGAAGAATTTGGATAACTGTTTCCCAAATCAAAGTAAACACTCTCTTTATCCTCTGAATGAAGCAAGTGACCAGCACAGAAAAATGAAATAAAATGATCTTCGAGGTAAGATTTCAGACATGTAAGAATTTTTAGCATTTCTAAAACTCTTGGGAACACATTTAAATTGATTTTATTCATTTTTAGTTCTTTTGTTTACTTACAATATGTTGCATATTATTATAATTTCATTGGAATGATTATAGTTCTGCACTAAATTCAAAGGTTTTGCAGGCAAATGTGAGGTTTCATGCCATCTACACTTTTCTTTACGCATAAAAAATCCTGTATCATGCAACAGCACCAAACATAAAGGGCTCCTCCCTTCTGAACACACACCTAGTTACAGTAAAAGAAAATTTCAGTCTTACAATGTTGCCAACTGGGAGTAAGGTACCATGTGTTAGAAGCTAGCAAGGTAATCTCACACCTGCTAGCTCCTGAGAATAGCTACCTTTTTACAGAGCCTGCTTTTCCCCACTTATTCCCTTGTACCACTAAAGAAAAATGATGTGGAGGCACCTAGACAAAGATCCTTTTTATAGCATTTTATTATTTCATGAGGGAGTCTTTGAATGAACATTGTTGATAATAATAGTCATTCCAGCTGCAGCTCTGCAGGTGTCTAGTTTATACCCAAGCTTTTCAACTACATCTAATTTGAGAGCAAATCCCTGCTGTCAAATCTCAGCTGTGACATCATTGTAGGAGCTTTCCCATGCATCACACTGAGCATATTCTCCATCTGATTGCGATTGTAATTGCATTCAACAGCCACCATAAAGCCCTCTATCAGCATGGGATGAATCAAATGGAATCCATGGGAGATTCAGTTAAAGATTGTCCCTTAACACAAAATACCAGCCTTAGTCCAGCAGGCATGAAAAAGTCACACCTCGATCAAAAAGGATCCCATATCCTGCAAAATAGCATTCACCACAGAGGTCATAGTGCAACATGTGCAATGTACTGTATTTTCCTGCACAGCAGAAAAATACTTCACTTTCTTGAAACTGATTCAAGTGAAGAAATCTCAACACATGCTTCAGATATCAGGGTTTTTAATTATAAGCATGTGTCTTTCATGTGTGCAACACTACAAACCTGTGAAAAACGGTTGTTCATCATAATTATCTACACTGTTATTGGCTTTTTTGGCAGCATTAGAGAACCTTAATGAACAAATGTGATCCCTAAGTAAATAAGAATGTACTTTTTATGTACTACGTATGAGGATAGGATTTCACAGCTGCTGAACAAAGATTGTGCAATTTCACATCAGTCATACCACATGAAGCATTATTTACAGAATAAATTCATGAGTCTTAACTGTGAGGAAGTTTCCATCCCTTCATGTGTGATCTCTGGTACTAATATACCCATACTCAATGAAACATATATACTATACGACTACATAGGTACACACCAAAACAGAGCCATAAAATGATCAAATACTACTTTGAGGGCTGAAGTCACCTTGACTCTATGTTGCCTAATGTAACAGTTTAAACTGAGAAAAGCACTAAATAGTGACAGACACACACTAAGCAGTTTCTTTCTACTAGAAACAAGTCATACTGAATATATTATATATTGCGGGTGAAATGCAGCAGAATTATTTTTGAAGAGGAGCCATTTGATAACAGATAATGTGTTTAAAGTGAGGAATACAATAGATGAATGTTTGCCAGTTAACCTGTTACTTTGCATGAAATGTAATCTGAAACATTATGCTGGCATGTAGTGACAGGTATATGCACACATTTTAAACACTGATTGCTTTTTTATTGCCCTTATGTAATCACATGCTTAGACAGCAGTTCCCCTGCTGACTCAGATCCTTCTCTTCCTGACTGACTGAGTTGGTTTCAGGTTCTCTTTGGAGCTGCCAAACAATTTCTAGCTGCGATGTCATCTCCACTTTTCCCTCCCATCTTTTTCTGGATTTTCTTGCTCCTTTCAGAACCTGGATCTCCCCTCTTATCCCCAGTAGCCATCTGCTCTGCCTATGTCCGGTCTCTTTGCCCTTCTCTCTGGATAGGGCGGTAACATAGGACAGCCGCTCTTTCCTGCTCCCATCTTCTGGCTTGTCCCTCTGTCAACACCTTTATCTGTAATACCTCCAAAGTTAACTCCCCTCCTCTTGCCACCGTTCACTGCTTTATCCTGGTCTACTTCTTAATTTTTCTGATGAACAAGATTCCTTCCTTTTGCTCTCTGTCCCCTGTCCCTCCGATCTTGCAACGTGACTTCAACTCTCAGTCTTCCAAACATTTTTTTAGCTGAACTGCTTTCTGTTCTGGACTCTTTCAACCATCTCTCTTGACACAATATAGGTTGCAGGGCCGATCTTTTATCTAGGGAACGCTTACCTATTACCCTTCTCTGTTACCCCTTGACTATTCGGACCACTTCCTATGGTTTACTCTTCCACCTACATCCATCTAAGTTGCCTTCTACCTTTGCTTATGCTGCACTGCCCCGTCTTCCACCTATGACTCTTCTCTTACCTCATTCCCTGATTCACTATGTTCACTCACCAGCTCCTTTTTTTCTTCCTTCACTGACTCCTCCCACTCTCACCCCTGGCTCACCACTATACCCTGCTTGGACCGAACCAAGCTGGACTAAGCTGAAACAAAAGTAATTGCCCTCTGGATCTCTGTTTTTACTCTCCTTTTTCATCCTTCTCTTTAGCATCTCATCTCCTACAATCAGTCTTCATAAGCTCTTCTGCAGTCTCCTCCCTTCTGATCTCTGCTCCCCAACCTCATCTGATAGACTTGCATGTTGTCTTATGCCTTTCAAAACCATCGAAAAGGTTTGATTTTCTCCACCTTCTGAAAGCTTTTCAAACATTTAATCTTCTCCCTCACTCTCCACTTTCAGCTCTTTGCTTACTCATTCCTCATATTTACCCACCTGTTATACCTCTTTCTCCTCCATCACACCACTCTCTGACTAAAACATTTGCCCACTTGCATTCAGGAAGCAGGCAGTGCACTGCCAGCTCCTTCCATTGTCATGCCACTTGACACTGTCCGCACAGTAAGACTATGTAAGACTATGTTGCCGATTCTCTTCACTGATCTCATGTTGCTTCCCTCACCTCTGCTGAATCCTCCTCAATCTCTCTGCCGCCTGCGACACTGTGGGTCACTCTATTCCCCATCTACTAAAATAGTGGACCTAGCTGATCAATGGATTTCTAGTACTATGCACCTGGTTTTCCTCAACCAGATCTCTGGGAAAGGCTTGTTCTCTCCTTCCTATTCTCTGTCCAATGGCGTCCACCAAGGTTCCATTCCGGGTCCCCTTCTATTCCCTTTCTACATCTACTCCCAGGTTTTAGAATCCACCCCTTCTTTTCCACAATACTCTTAGTTCAGGCCCTGGATATTCTGTTACATAGACTCCTGTGTATATTCCCCTTGTCTGGCTTCCTTGCCAACACTGTCTGCCCACTGAAACTTATTCAGAATTTGCTGGCTCACCTTATCTTTTCACTCACATTTCTCATACTACTTCATTACCTTAGTCCCTCTGTTTCTCTACTGCTGCATGTATCCGATTCAAAACCCTAGTTTTTGCTAAGTGCTCTCAGCCACTCAGCTGCTATCTTCAGTCTCTTATCTCTTCCTAATACAGAAAGCATCACCTTTACTACTGTAGCAAATATTTTCAAGTCATGTCAGCCATCAAAAGCATAAATTAGACTCATTTCTTTCAGTCCTCAAAGCTAATTGGTGGCCAAGCACACTGTCCTTGTCCAACATTTCTGTAGACGATGGAGTTCTGCTACTTTAAAAATAAATGTAGGCAAGACTTTTTATGCTGTCTCAAGAAGTTTAACTACCATGAGATCTACTCCTAAAAAAGGGTGCTTTGTCAGTTTTTTCCATGAAAAGACTTAGACAACTCATAAGGGTACAAAACTGAGAGTGAGACAACTGACCAAAAGCATTAAATGGTGTTTGTTCCCACTGTCCCTTGCTCCTGTGTGAGAGTGCCTGTAACACAGTGGGTTCAAGGGACAAGGGAGTGTGACTACTGTGGAGCGCTCCATCTACATCCTGTCCCAGGGCAGTCTGGTTATACAGCAATCACATGGCACCCACAAGGTAGAGAGGCAATCTACGTGGATAGATGGAGCTTGTCATTTAGATTGGGGGGGGGGATCCCTCCTCCTCCCCCAAGTGACTCCTACATTCCCCCATTAGGAGAACATAGCTGGGGGGGGTCCACATGAACCATAGCCTTATCTTTCCATCACCCATAAGTGTCTCAACCCAGATAGCAGTGGAAATAACCTCTCTCACTTGATTCTGGTTGGCCAGGTGTGCTCATTAACCATCTTCTTACTTAACCAGCATCCCAACCCAGAAAACAACCAAGGCTGCTATCTTAACTTAATCCCACTATACTCACTACTTCCTAAACTTGAGTGCCCTGTGGAAAGGGTCACCTTCACTGCCTCAGGAACTGCTTTTAAAGGGAGCAAAAGTCACCAGGTGCAGCCAATTCTGTGATTTCCCTGTGAGAATCCAAAGAATGTGGCTCTCCTGAATACAATGACTCCACCCTTGAGAACTCACCGTTTTTTTCCAATCTCAGCTTTGCTACAGGGAACTCAATAGATGATAGCTGCCTGGAGGGCAAGTAGGCTTTACTTAGCAAGGCAAAGAGAAGATTCAGACTAGAGGAGATGGATATTTAAAACGTCTGTTTTATCACCCATCACCCCCCTTATTTTGTAACTTCTCCCGGATGTGAGAATGAAGTGGAAGAAATGTACTTAAGGACCATAATTGTAATTTACTCCCCCTCACTTCTCTTTTCTTCTTCCCCAGAAGGAGTTTGCTACAGCAGTGGTATATATTTCATCACAGGCTAATTTACTTGTCACAAGAGGGACCAACACAATTAAGTAAGCAATGTTTCATTAAGAGTCAAAACATTAAACGAGACTTTGTGAGGATACTGGGAGTGGAGCTCCACTTTGGGCCACCATGTGAACAATCAGCGAGCCTGTATGAGCTATTTTTGAATTTTTAATTTTCAATTTACTTTGTATGTGAGATACAGTATTACGGACTACGCTGTTCTAATTCAGACATGTCAAATACACGTTTCAAGACATGCACAAATAAAATAAAAGCCTGAAGATTACTGGACTCTTGGCTCAGTTTCTGTGATTCATGATGGAGTGTCTATATGATCACAGAAGCTGTGCAGAAAGGAGCAGCTGAGCAGCTGGGCTGGGGAAGCAGGAAAGGGGGGTCATGCTGTCGGTCAGCCGTCTTGTTTGTGTGAGAGCCACAGAAACTAGCATCCCGAAATAGCATCATCACCGCATGCAACAATGAGTTTAATGCAAACTGTAGGCTAAGATGTGACTGATAACATTTCACATGACATGTAAGTAACCTATTGAAGAAGGGTGATTTCTGAAGGGGCCTAGGAACTGTAATTAAAGGAGACCTTGCGGAGGGATTGCAGGGATGGTCTCTCTCTTCACAAGTCCGGAAACACTGGAGTCGTTCACACAGCCATTTTGACTTTGTCTCTCCCGTCTGCTTCTGTATAATCCCTCCTCCCCACCCCAAGACATTTCCAGTTGACCCACTTACTACTTCTGTCTTTCTGTCAGCCTCTTAATTACTGTAGAGTTTTCTGTTTTGGAAATTATTGAAATTTATTTTTCACTTCTTTAACCCTTTCTTGTTCTCGGTTTCCACATTCTGTCCTCTGTCAGCCCTGCTTTTTTAGAATTTAATAAATTCAGTTTTTGTCATTTATATTTTGCATTACATTACATTGTAAAATATGTAATGTTAATTTTGTAATAAATGGCAGAGATCCAAATGCTTTACTTTCAGGAATCTGAATTTTACTTTTGTATGACATTTATCCAAGGTACAAAGGAAAAATACACTAACATTTTTTACAGCTTGAATTGGAATTTTCTTATACGAATGCAGAGTGAGATTTTGTTACACGAGGTAGGAGGATAGTCCTTCTTTTTCCTATATGGTCTCGTTGAAGTTAGGATAAAGGCCATTCGACACCAACCTGATTGACTCTAGTGATTAGCAAGGTTTATAATAAGCAAATGTAACCTTAATTTTTAAGCAGGTCTAAGTGTGCGGATTGGTGTGTAGGTGTGTGTATTGGCTGTTGTGACACTGCTAATTGCTGTTAATGAGTT
Source organism: Lepisosteus platostomus (assembly GCF_059453375.1). Lineage (NCBI taxonomy): Eukaryota > Metazoa > Chordata > Actinopteri > Semionotiformes > Lepisosteidae > Lepisosteus > Lepisosteus platostomus. The sequence goes on from NC_142620.1 coordinate 55,703,849, forward strand.
GACTGGGGGGGCTGATTGTCAGAACATTCTTCCATATATTATTGTTATTCCCCTTTGCCAGAGCTCTTCATCAGCCGGGCAGTTTCCACGCTTATGCCTGTTTCAGACAATGACTCAGTGGAGTTCCTTGGCACATGTTTCCAGAAATGTAAGAGACGCCAAGGCTTTTAAAAAGCCCTTAATGACGGTGGTCTTTTAAAGGTTAATTGCTTCTGTTAATTTCAGCTTATGAAGACTTTGCTCGGAGGTAGGACATAACACTTCAGAAACCTTTTAGGAGAAGTGCCTAACTTTATAAGGCCAAGAGGAAAATTAGTAGTCTCTCCGAGCCACATTTTCACTAGAAGCTGCTGGAGTATGTCTTATCCAGAGTTTATTACTCTTTGACAGTTAGTGTGGCTGCCTCACAGATCTTGGGTGTGGGGTTCAGTCCTGGACTGCAGTGTCTTCTGTGTGGAGTTCTCATATTCTGCCTGTGTTTTTATGTTCCCCTCATGTGATAGAGACACACCAGGGAAGTAATGTGGTGTCTCTACCTTGTCCTGGTCCGACAGCATTGGCGCATTCCTTGCAGTGTTCCACCTCAGGCCCTGTGCCTTCAGGATAGGCTCCGGGTTGCCAAGACAACTACCAGGAATAAGCCTTTCTGATAATGGGTGGACAGTCAGAGGACCGACATTTCTCTTCTGATAGGGAGTACCACAGATGACTAAAAAAACTGAGCAAGAGGTGCAAAGAATGAGTCATTGGAAACATTATGTTTATAATATTCCTTTGCTTAAAAAAATGTGCTATTGTTTTTAGGTTTCATAGAACTTAGGGAAGTTCAAAAGTTTTAAAGACTGTGTGAGTAAATATTGTTTTAGCACACTCTGAATCAAGAATAAGCACCTATAGACCATGTTCGGCGTGGACATTTGAAACCATGTTTTGTAGATAACTCAATCATAACTGTCTGACAGCCAAGTAAAAGAACTGGTTCCACACAGAGAGTCCCATAGGAGCCTTGTGTTGTCTTTAAAACGATTACAGTTTCACAGAGCAGGCCCCATGGAGACACAGCCTTTTCAGTCATTTCAGCAGAAAAAAAAAAAACACTTGCATGACCCGGCATGTTGGAGGGATGGATTTTGCTGTGTTCGTATAATGACTAATGAGTTCAAAACAAGTGAAATTCATGTCATAATATATATGCTTGGTTTTGCAAATTGAGGAAACAGCACAAGATCCCTAATATGAGACTGTAGTGAAATGCAAGCAAGGAGCACATCAGAGGTTGAAGAGCAGCATCAAAGGGCAGTGGGCTGTCGTGGGGGCCTGACAAATACGATCTACAGCAGTGAGAAGCAGTGAGCCTTCCGAAACAAAGGACTCATATAGAGCTTAATTAAAAGTCCAGGATAGGTTCCTCACTGAAAAGGCATTCAACAACACCCCAAGCAGCCCCGGGATACCTTCAATTAATACTGTGATTATGATTAGAATTAAACATCTTTTCACTCCCTTCACTTCCCTAATAAGTATTGGATTTCTTTGTTTGCCAGGGGAGGTTTTGACCTTCTTGTTGTGAAATGTAATGACAGGGTCAGCGAAATACTTATCCAGAAAATTCCCATGGAAAAACAGAAGAAGGCCACTCTTGTTTTGTTTCTTACCCTACTGAAATCCAGGCGAACATATACCAATTAAAATTAATTTGCTGGAGACTGCCAAGACTCGGGTCTCATTTTGAAGGTCCTGGGGGCAGCATGGTGTGTTTAATTGCGGCAGTCAACCATTCAGAATCAAGTTATCGAAATGCAATATGTAATTACAAACAGTTAAATTCATGTCTGTCATGAAGTTATGAAACATTAAACCTTAGCAAAGGAACTCTAATAAAATCTCCAGGATGTTCTCTACATCAGCAGTAACACAGGGTACTTCAGCTGACATGCCCGCCTTCACATCTGGGCTGGTGTTTTTTTTAATTATTTTATTATTGGAGTCCACAGGCACAGAATTTCTTATCACACATTTGAGATAAATTCCAATTACAAATTCAATTTGACAGTATTCCAAAAGATCATACAAAAGCGCTCAAGGAGATGCAAAGAAGTTAAGAGGAATGTAGTTGACACTGTGCTTTTCTGCATGCTGTCTCAATCTTGTAGTCAATCCTTCTAAACACAAGCCTCAAAGAGGATCTTGCTTTGTATTTATTTTAATATTCACAGAGTATGAAGGTTCCCTTTGCAGTCTAACAATAGGTAGAATAGTAATGCCTCAGCCAAAGGTTTAAGAGAAATGGGAATGAGATTTTTTATTTCGTCTAGCCTTATTTATCAATGAGAACACACTTGTATTTCAGCTGTATCTTTTCTTTTTAATATTTTATTCTTTCCTTCCATATTTTCATTTCAGAGAAACAAATATCTGAGAAAGGGAATGTCTGTGTGCACAGCTCCTGGCTTTTAAAGGTAGTTAATATTCACCATAGGCTCACCAATACCTTGTCGGGCACCTAGCCTCAGAGACTGAATTATAGCATTTGTACAGAAGAGAACAATTTAAGCTCACTTTATTTGTCTGAATAATGCCAGTCATTTGAATTGCATTACTTGCAGCATTGCATATTCACATCAGCTGCCTCTTTGGCAGCTCACTGTCACCTCTCACTCAAAATTCCCTTGTAGTATTGCACTGTTTGTGAAAGTCAATCCTCTGTTTTTTTCAAAACTATGACTCTTTTGAGTGGATGCATTACACTATTTTGTACGGTTTCTGTTACATATTCCTCATTATGCTGAACTGATGGTCTCACTTGACAAATCTCCCTTCGACGGAAACAAATCCTAAACATACAAGCTTTGATTAGCCACTGAAAGTCAGGCGAACAGTACAGCACAAAGACAGGGGTGAAACTGATAATAATTTTTATGGATAATTGTGTATAATTCCTTCAAGGATCTGCAGAGTAATCATCTAGTAATAAGCCTTTTGGAACACAGAGAAATCTGAAGCTGCTGAGAGAGAAAATGTTTCTGCTGAAGAAATCAGCTTGTATCACCCTCTGGTACTTACAGAACACTTAGCTAACAGAACAGTCAGCTATACGAAGAATACCAAAGCCTGACAGACATCTAATGGACATGTAAATTAGTTATAGATGAATGGTGGGGATATTAAAATATGTCTGTGACAGGCTAAAATGTTTTAACAAATTGGTGCAAGTGAGTAAAATTGTGCATGCCATTTCTCTTAATTAACATTTTATTAAAATATCTATGATTATTCCACTACTAAGATATACTTCCCCTGAAAGGACTCCTCTCAGATGCTGTATTAAAATTAATGCTACTTAATAAAATGCTATTTGCATAACAAGGTATGTGATAGAAATTTTATTCCATCTTTTATGCAAATACATGACTTGCCATAAAGACTTAATAATGCATCTGATAGTTTATTAATAATTGATGTCCACAATATAATATTTATAAACACCGTATTAGAGCTTTAAAGATTGTCCCAGGACTAAATTGTGTTCCTAGTCTTAATCACTCAGAAGGGAGTATCATGTAACTCACTAGAATAAAGCAGAGGACAGAAACCCGATTCTTTAAGGATAATGGTGACACCGGAGGGGTCTTTGAGAGATGTTAATCAAAGAAATACCCAGCTCAAATACCACTCCCATGTTAAGACCTATGCCTGAGAGCTGAGACCTAGCCTTTTCTCTCCATACTGTATTCCAGACTTCGATTCTCACAGGTTTGACATTGTGATCATGCAGTTAGTTGTACTGCTTCACAAGTTTTGGGATATGGGTTTGGTTCTGGAAAGGAGTGCCTTCAGTCTATAGTTTGCATACTGTATGTCCATGTTTACTCCAGGTGTTCCAGTTTCCTTCCACCTTCCTGCAAGAAACACTAGTTGGATTAACTGGTGTCTCTGAATTGTCACTGAGTGCTTGTGTGTCTGTGTACAGTATACTGTACCATGGAATGGACTGGTGATATAATCAATAGCTCAGGGTTACTAGGAGTAAACATCTTGCTGATGATTTATGGAAAATTCCTAGAACAGACAATCAATAACAAATAAAAAAGGCATGCACTACACTAAGCATTAGATTTTAAATATGGTATCATTGTGTTGTTAAGTGGTCTCCTATTAAGTACATTTGTCAAAGGTTCTGTTAAAAAGAAAGTTGAATGAAACATTGAGTAAAAGTGCTTTTCTGGTTTTGATTTAAGTTTTTTAGACTTTCTTTTTTGAGACACTTTTCTTTGACTACATGCTACACAGTAATAAATTAGATTTCAGACAAAAACGGAACATATGAAACCCTAAGTAAAAATCAATTTTTTTGTGTGTTTTTGCAGCTTCCCCTGCTGCATGTTTCCATTTGTTTTAAGGTGATTAATACGTTTCCTGCTCCTCCTGGGCCCTGTAATGATGTTAAAAGGTGTATCTTCACACCACCCTGCATTGCTGCGTGCATACATTTCACTTTAATTGGCTTGTTCCTGGTGTGCATTCATCTTGGAAAACTTGCCCTTTAGTCTGTAATTGACTCATAAAATATATTGACCCCTCTAAGGAATAGGATGACCAGAGCAGGCGACGGATCGGAAGACTTGGCAGGAAGCTAAAGATGTTTTCTCTCAACAATGAACACATAATAGGTGCTTCTGATGAAGATATATTAACCCCTATCACACGTCAAATATTTGTCAACCAAAACTGCTTGACTCTGTTCTTCAAAGCAAGATGTTTCTGGGTCTCTAATACTTTGGAGTAATTCACCTGCAGTGTAAATGAATGATGTTACAATGACTGCATGGTGCTGTAACTAGCATATGCGAAATTAACAAAGAGATAGGGGCACCTTCATTAACGCAGAAGGTTTTATTTTCTTTAATCCTGTATTTCGTTTGCTGCACTCTGTCTATGCAGAAAGCCTTCAATTTTTCAATAGAAAATTACTTCATGAAAATGAACTTACTTGTTCATTTAACAAATTAGTCTAATTACAAAAAATACAATGCCAAAATGTATTTCATGTTTCACAGATTCGTTTATAGTTTATATTTTCAAACACTAAGTACTATGCCTACAAATAACAGTTATTACATTAAAAATGTTGGTATTGTCTCAGAGAGATAGTGTTTGCTACCAGACAACATCAAATCCCACCCATCCTTCAAGCTGGCTCCCTGTGTCTATAACCCAGACAGTCAATTTTGCTTGGCATGTCACTAGTGATTGTGTTGAGTCCTGAGATGGCTTTGCTTGTGGGCAGTGGGCAACAGTGGCAGTCACACCAGCTGGCTCTGTTCCCTGTGCCAGGATTGATCTGTATCAGATAAAGCACTTGAGACAGGAGAGAGGCAAACATGAGCAGCAGAGCTGGCCCTTTCCCTTTTCCAGACAAGTTCCATGGTGGGTCTCGAAGAGGGACAAAGGCCAAATCTAAGACTTTCATTGCCCCCTCTTTCTTTTCTTTTTGACAGTGATGTGTAGGAGGTGATGTGAAATTTGAGACTTGGATACCAAGTGGCATTTCAAAAGTAGGTGATGCTTCTATTTTAAATTTGACTTCAAAAGCATAGATTTTAATATAAGTTTAAGTGGCAAGTGGGGGCTGGGAAATTTAAATCAACTCTAGCACATTACATCTGGGTCACATCAGGTTCCCAGTGAACCTGTTAGTCTGTTAACTGATTACTTTATTAACTGCCAGATGGTCAAGATGGTCCAAATGGCTTCCTCTCGTTTGTAACTGTTCTTATGAACTTCTGAATGTAGCCCTCTGGATTAATTCTTTAGGTTCTGAGCCAGGTTGGTTTCTTAAACAAACTGAATTCAGGCTATTATTTTCTCTTCAGTCAAACGTTTACCACTTAGTCTCTGCACATAGACCATGGAGTCGCATAACATGAGCAGTTTTTCCACATACTGTATCTTTTATTTTATTCTATTATATTGGTCTTTTATTTTTTTATTTTACAGCATTGTGGCTATGAGCATTCAGTGCATGGCTCCATGGGTCAAACATAGATGACCATCATCTGAGGTCAGGGTTTGTACCACAAAGGCAATGTGCCACAGAACCACAATAGAACATTTCACTTGAATGTTCAGCAGTGAAGAGCTTTCACAGGATGTTTTGGGAAAGTACAGGAGTACAAATGTGAACAGCTTCAGTAAGTCAGATAATAAAGCAAATATCACTGCTGTAGTGCTGAACTATTATCCATCATCAAATCTATTTCTGCTCTTTTGTTGTACAGCTGATTCATCCAGAGTGCCTTTAGGGGGTTTACAACATCAGATTTATCTTGCAGGGCAGTCAGATTCCATTGGACGTAACAGCAGAACTATTGCTCAAATAGATACCTAACATTGTGGAAGTACCTAACGAGTAGCTCAGACAATAAGTTCCATGAAAGAAACTGCTTTCTTTTCCATGTGAGCTAGCCCATTTACAAAAGGTGTGAACACATGCAAAAACTGTGCCTGTTTACCACAAGTGCTCTGGTGCAAACAAATTAATTACAACAGAGAAAAACAAACACACAACAAAAATAACAAATTGCAGTTTATCCAAGGAATTTCTACTAGCAGAACAATAATATCTGCGTACACTCACAAGAGTACATGCTATACCAGGATGAGACTCACTACCATGAGTGCCAGGTTAAACCCCCTTAGTTCTGCCCCTGGCTCCTCCTGGACAGGTGAGACCGCTGAGCCCCCATTTAATCCAGAGGTGAGACAGGCCTGTAACTCCGATTCAGAATGGTGGAGCAAACATTCAGGGACAACAGTGTGGATTCACAACAGGTAAAAGAACATACAAACGTGCAAATAGATTAAATTAACAAGACTTATTTACACTGACAACAAGTCTGATGAGTTTAAGAAATGCAAAGATATATTATACTTTTTCTACATATTTTCTGGGCTGGAGACAAAGATGAAACAGGTTGAGTGAAAAATGACTGAGGGCGACCTCAGAGGTCGTGCAATAGCCCTTCATCACAGGGCTTCTCCTATTCTGTGAGAAAGGTAATTTCTTCACTTGTTCTTTAACGAATGAAGTTGTAGATGGCATTGACCACAGGGAAACTATTTATTTTTCTGACCAAAGTAAAAAATTGAAATAAACACCTGTGCATCACAAGCCTAAGTGCTTTTTAAAAATTAAAGTTTACTTTGCACAAATTGTATTTTGCCTGGTGATGATGAAACAATGAACACTTTTGCGTTCTTGTTTTTAATTTTGGTTCATATCTAGATGGACATTTTCTACTACTGTCGCCTCAGGACATTGTTTATCCCAGTTTAATGAAAACACATTTTTTTGCTAGAAAATGGACAGTATTCCTTACAACACCGCTCTCGCCAGTACAGCTTTAGGTCTTCAATCCAGTGGCATTTTGCTGGGACGTTATTAGTGCCCACTAGCATGATGTCTTTGGCACTGATAAACTAACACTGTCAATCTTTTACTGTAAGAATTAAAGATAATTGTGTGACTTCCAATTATTCCTGGACGGCTTTCAAACTAATCAGGCATCTTATTCATACAGAGCCTAGGTCATTTCATGCTAAGATTTTGTTCTTCCTAATTGAGGAATGGTATTTCATGGCTTATGTAGGAACATTTAAATGACTGTACTGTCCTTTAAAAGTTGACATTTCCAAAGACTACTTTTCAGTTTCTCCATTGATCAAAATAAAGAATTTGGTTGACAAAATTGACGCAGACTCTTTAAAAGAGTCGTTTATGAGTCAGTGGTCACTTATGGATGATTCATGAAAGATCATAAATTGGGCAAAACAAATCATGAAAAAGTATTCTACCTCTGTTTATCTTTCTGCTTGTAGTGTGTGGATATATTATTTAGTTGTATTAAACTCAGGTTGATAATAGCTAACTTTCTAGACGTCTCTGAGGTAAAGGAGTACACAACAATACATAATACAGTATATCTTTTTTTAACTTTTTAATATATTAATAACAATATGAAACAAAGTAATACCAAGGAATGTTTTTAGTAGACAGTTATTTTAAGACTCTCATTTAAGATACATTGTTAAAGAGAGAATTTATAAGCAGCCTCAGATTTAGAATGTGGATACACTGACCAGAAAGATTTCTTCCACTATAAGGCCTGTTGCTAAACTTCTTGCTGTAGTATTTAGTGTTGCCTTGTTGGCTCATCATTTAATGGCTGTCTACTGTAGAAAAACACATTTGCAGCTAATGACACCAACAGAGTTGTTTCCAAGATGCACTTTCCAAATGTCAGGCTCCATCCCCTGTCAATGCTTTCTCTCTTCTTCTTGCAGGAACTAAAGCGTAACTAAATAAATTCAAAGCAGAGGGATACAAAAAAAGTTTCCCTGGGTTCCTCTTGCAAGTGCCACACCAACACACTCCATTCATAAAACTTATATTTATCAGCAAATGGCAACATGACCCAGTCTCCTCTTATGTTCTATGTTCTTGCTATAACAGTCCTTGAAATAAACATCCACTTTTTCAATGTAGCACTCGGGGAAAGAGGAAGAGAACAGCACAGTCAGCTCTATTTCCATTTGTAATCTGAACTCTTTTGGTAGCACAGCCCTGCCCTGTACCCTTGGCACCACAACCCCTGGCCACTTTACAAGACTCAAACGCTGCATAGCTTTGTGAATCAGTGCTCAATTAAATAAGAACAGCTCTATTTACAGTACTTGTTTGTGCTCGAAGAAACAGTAGTTTTTTTCTTGATAGGAGCAATGTCTTTTAACTATATAGAGAAGGGAACCTGATGTTCAACTACAACCTTTGGGCTGCATTACTCTTTTGGACAAATGAAAAGACTAAGGAGCGCCTTTATCATTTCAGTGCATTTATGGACTGTTTTCTTTGTACAGTATTTAATCAAAAATATCCACTGCAACAACGCTACTTTGAATAATGTGACCATTTATTGTGTGACAAAACAAAATCAGTAAATAAAATGTCTGTGACACACCTATACATTTTGGTGCAGTGCAGGTGTGATGGTTGTGTTGAAAAGGGCATTCTCCAGCACATGGGCATTTTAGATTTCTATTCATTTTTTTCAAAAGTGAACCTGTGTACCTGAAGCTGCATAAAAGGACAAGACGAGATGTCACATTTGCATCTTCCCAAACCAGTTACATTTTTATCTTGTTAGAAAATAAAATGTCTTGTCCGGGAGAACTGACTTCAGAAGACGATGATGTTCACAGGTGGCATGAATCTGATGGCAGCTACAGTATAAAACACATCCAGTCCTTCCACTGAGGTTTTTAATAAGACTGAAACTTCTTCTTGTCAATCTCTTTTGATGTTCAATATCTATTTTGTGATCCTGTGCAAATATCAAAGGGATTTTAATGGTGAAATGTAATACAGTATGTACTTTCAAGGAAATTCCTGTAGACTCACATTTTAAAGGAATATCTGCATCTGATGAACACATCTGAGTCAATGTAAAACACTGAAGTAAGACCTAGCAACACCTGAATGAAAGCAACGACAATCTTACAGTGCTGTGCATTGACATTCCTTGTACTACTAGTTCATCTGTAAAGTGCAGGTGAGTGGAGCAAAAAATGCATTTTTTCTTTCTTGCTGACAACCAGAAAAGGTCACAAGTTGTCATAAGCTTTAGGCCTTTGAGCGCATTCCCAGGTGAAGCAATGGTCCATGTCTTACTATCCACCCCTAACAAAGGTGCTCCTGTTCTGCATGGAAGAATGAAGCCATAGTCATCCAAGCTCAAGCTTTGCATTGTGAGACACTTAGCACAATTTCTACAACAGCCCAAAGGCACCAATGACATGAGTAATGCTCGTTTTTGTTCTCTTTTTTTTTGCCTTGACCTCCTCTTTGTTTTTTCAGGGAGAATGTTTCTTTGGAACCTCTTTAGGGTGGAGGACATATAGAATATACATTTCTTGTCCTTGGCAATAATTTATTTATTAGAAACTCAGGTTTCAAACTTGAAGCATTTAGCACATTTCCTACAAAAATCTGAACTTCAGTTATTTACTTATTTTTCAAAAGTGTATACTGCATAGTCCATGGCTACAATACAATAGGTATTATATTTTTTGCATTAAACCTTTAGGATAAAGAACCCACAGCTGTCAGTCAGCTACCTGAATAGCATATGTGATGAAGAGGATGCGTGGTATTTTTCCATTTCTAAAGCAATTATTACTGAACACATCCACATGGTAATCGAAGTACCAGAAATACATAAACATCTACCTAAAGAACCAGCCTGAGTAAATGTTGGTATTATTTTTTTTAATGATTACTTGATTGTACCTATAGTTTGTTTTTGCACTGTGCATGAAGAAAATCGCTTTGAAACTATTTAAAAAAAGAAATTGTACTTGTCCTTAGCACCTCACAGCAAATTTTGATTCTTCTTATCTGTGTGCCCTGTGTGACTGAGGAATTATAACCGAGTGTATTTGTGCTTTGTGATAAAGAATGTATAAGGCTGTGAATCATCTGACCAAAGAAGCTCAGAGTGTGAGTCCAGAAAAGAAGACAAGCACCAATTAGTACCACTGATATTATTTCCTTTCCCTTCCTAGCATTCCTCACTATGCACTAACACCGTCACCCCTTTCAGAGCTCAGGCAGAGCCATGTGGGGAGTTCTAACTATTCTGACTTGGAGGTCACCCATCAGTGGATTCATGGCAAAGAACCTAGCCATCTCCTTCATGACCAGTGTATGGCACTGTAGGGTATTGCCTGAGCCTCCCAGCAACGAGTTGCAAGTTGTTTGTACTGGCAGAGGGATTTAATTCTGTTTAAACAATATTGTTTTAGAAGGGATGTGAACAGAAGAATTTGTTGCCAGAATGAATCAAAAATAGCAAAGCTTTAATCCTCCAAGTACTGTATCATAAATAAAAACAAGATTTGAGGACAGTAGCAAACACATCATTTGTCCTCATCAAAACTGTCTGAAAGGCACAAAAAGCATTTCATTCCTTTCCTTTTGGAGTGAATCTGGTCGTTTCATTAGCAATTCATCTATTGATCTAATGAAGATGGATACTGGGATATGTGCTACAGTACCTGACATGATTTCTTTTGCTATAAATAAATACAACATTAATACATAATGTATCTTGAAAGAAAGGGAATTTTCTTTTTTAATTTTTGAACTTCTGTGCAGTATTTTATACTCAGTTTTCTATTTTTCTTTCCTTAATAGTCTACTATAAGTCAACTAGAGCATAGCTCATTATTAGGTTTTCTGGCTGTTTTTTTTGTCAAAGAGCACTTTGGTATTTTAATGTAATTGATCATACACTGCGCATTGCTTCTATTATTTTAAACAGCTGCAAAGATGTACCTTAAAATAAATGTTACAGAGTCTTAAATAGTTAATGCAAATTTAAGTTCAGTGAACTCTAGGCATTCTAAATCCAAACTCGTTCTTCTTCTCTAGGTCAGACAGTACACACCAGGGCATGGCAATGAAGTAGCCAGTGCTGCTGCACTATGCAGAGGCTTTCTTGCAGCATGGCTGGCAGCAGACAGCAGAAAGCTGGAGCAGACACAGGAGGCAGTACTGAGGGTCTTCCGCTGAGATAATGGAGTGCAGATTGGAATCAGCAGAGGGATTCTGAGGCCAGGAAACAATGTAAAGAAATGGTAACGAGTAATATCAAAGGAATAAAAAAGAAATATGTTTTATTCCTGGACTAATTTGAATCTTCCCATTGTAGCTTGGATGCTATCTCTGAACTGGCTTCACCTTCTCTTAAATGTGTGGTAATAATTTAATCTTGTGCTGTATGGTAATGCATCCTCAGTGTGGCATCATAGTTTCATAGCTTCGATCTATAATATATACTTAGTGGCATAATTATAATGCTATTGCATATTAGCAGTACTTCAAAGCCTATAAGATTAATACATTATTAAACATAAGATCAAATACATGATCTTAAAACCCTTATTGGGGGTTGTTCATAAAATGAGAACCACTTAAAGCGCAGATAGGTCTCTGTTGAGAACTAGGTTAGATAATATACCCCATTATCTTACAATGAGAATCATTCATGTCTTGGGTTACGATAAAAGTGGCTGCATACTCCTGTAGGTCTTCCTTTTCTCTGTAATCATGCTTTTACAAGCAGAGCGCCAGTCTTTTCCACTAGGACCTTTATCATCATCTTTGGACAAAAAGTATAATATTGCCTGGCTCTTCGGAGAGCAAGGAAGATCTGAGTTATAATAAAGAAGGGAGTAAGAGTCAGCTTTTTTAAAGAATGATTAGGTCTTTGATAGGCAAGGCTAGATGTTTTTTTAAAAAAATATATTATTTTTCATTACACCGCAGTAAGGATGTAATATTTTTATTTCTTCTGAACTGTTTTTTGTATTTGACTGAAGGATTCATGTGGAATGAATATCAGAAGATTCTGGTCTTCTCCTATTCATGCAAAAAGCAAACAATGGCTTTAGACCTTGGTTTCTTGAAACATGAAATCCTTGATTATCAATCCAAAACAGACTCTCACTGTACTGTATATAGCTAGCTTCACACGGTATTTATTGTAGTGTTTCTATTTCTTTACAGTATATAATACACAGAAACAATCACCTACATGTATATCATTTTTGTCATCTGAAATTCATGTGCATGCATTGTGTGAGACATTTGAATGTGAAACATTGTCATGTGATTAAGACCTTTTGTGGAAAGGTTTACCTGCTGAGGAGAATTTCATCACACAGCTTTTGTTTCATATTTTGATACTTGTACAACATGTTCTCTACGCTACTGTATGGCATACTACATTGGCTCCATTTGTTTAATTCCTAACTCTCCTTTGAAAATGTCAGAGAGGGGGGGCATGATTTGGACTTTACTTTACAAACTCAAACCTAGGATAAGCTTAAATGATATTCAGAGGTTGATATGACTAAGAATGGAATAAGTTACTGCTCAGTACCAGGGTGTTCACCAGTCATGTTGATGAGTGTAAAAGCCTTTTTACACTAAATTAATACTTTGTCATATAAGGGCTTTGGATATTAAGATTCTGCAATTATTGATGCATTCATCATCTTTCATAGACCCAGTGTCATAGATCCTTAATGCTTTGAATTCACTTCTTAATGTAAAGCACCCCATGACAGAAACAGGAACTGTTCAAAGATATAATTCTAGTGTTGGAGAGTCTGACTCCCATGACACTTGTACAAATAAATAAACATTCTGATCGATCAACTAAACCAAAATCAAAATGCAGGTGTAATGAATTTAATTAAACTAGTACTGTTCATAAACTAATTAATCAGGATTAACAAAACATTAACCCACATGATCACAGGACCAGGAGGCTGGGAACACCCTGCAGGGAGAGGAGCTAAAAGGAACTGCAGTCCTAATTTCTCAGACTAGGCATGACATCTCGGTATCAAAATAAATTCATTGACAAAACTTTACAAATTTTACAAAATTGTGAACTTGTCACCATGTTGTTGCAAACTGCTGGTCTTGCCAAGAGGGAGAGTGAGAGTTTAGCTGAATCATGACGTGAAAAGGCCCTTCTAGTCCCTGTAAGCAAAAGGGGGAAAATTGGTCTCCAAACGTTGTTAATCTGCTTCTGGCTTTCTCCACTCTTATATATATTTTAAATGATGCCTCACTGTTGAGCATTAGGCTATGCAGAACGTAGCTGTCACACACAACAGAGGATCCAATAAGCAGAAAGTCAAACTCTTTCCTCTTCCAAGGGATGTTCAAAGTACAGCTTGCACAGCAGACATTTCACACAGATGTGTCAACATGATCTGCATGTAGAATTAACAAGTAAGTAGTATTAGTCGGCTAAACCGTCACTCATTCAAATCATCAATCTAGATAAAGTATCTAAAACACGTTGCCTTGTATGTGTTGGTTTTGTAATATTATATATTAATTAATGCAGTATTAAATGTTGCTTGGTCTAAGCTACGTGCTTTATTGAAACAGAAATAGATCGGTTTCAAATATTGACAATTTGGGAGAAGATATTGACATTTTCTCTGCTTTGGTGTTTATTTGTTTGTAAAACCCGACCATTCATAATATGAAATATATTTTCAGTTGAGATACTGAACCAAAACTTGTGCTCAAAGAAGGTGCTATTTCTATCATTTTTAACTTACCTATAAGTTAAGATATGCATTAGATATGATTTTACGACTAGGAGAAATATTTATATTGAATAAACAGGGCCTGCTTGTTGGTGTTTTGTTGCTTCATTCTAAATCGCATACAATGACGACTATACAGTGCTGTACATACTGTACCTACACATAAATTGAATCTATTTTGTGGTGTGGATTGAAGGTTTTGCACCTTACCGTGTACTCACTGTACTTTCAGTGCGGTTTGGAATGCACTCATCAATGCCAATTCTTTATAACCCTGAATGTGCAAATAGTGTTGCTGTTCCTCTTTAACCACGGGGCAGCTCTAGAGGAGGGGACGGGGTGGAGGAGGACTGCATGACACAAATGTGAGGAAAATATGCTTGCTAATGGTTTTTATAGCTTCTGGGAAATTATGTCAGGGATGACTACAAGTTAGGGCAGATGAGATGAAAGAATTTTGAGATATCCATTAACAAGGGCTGATTCAACAAAAGAAATATGTAGGTGGGCTGTATTTGAACATTCTGATAGAAATTCTGACCCCAGCATTTACGAAGAAAGGCTGTTTAGACATCCTGTAACAAAGAGTTAATTGAGTAAAGTTGTTTCACCTCCACCTTGGTAGATTTTTAGTAAATTTTGAATTTTGATTACAGAAACCATATGCTATTCCCAAAGTGTTGTTTACTTTTGGTTGAGCAACAACAGCTGAGCTGCATTCATAAAATTACTCAAAATAACCAATTATCTGTCTCTGGCAGTGAAGAAACTTGTGTGAAAACCCCTGAGAGTGCCTTCAGCCTCGACACTTCCAGATAAGAAATAACGCATACCACAGCATCTAAAAATAGATTTCTTTTTTTCAAGTAATGCATTGGAATTTCATCCCTTCAACAGTTTTTAAGCAGTGTAAAGTAAGTAGTTTCTTTATATTCACCAATGTTTAATGAATTAAACTTTCTAATTAAAGAATCTTGTGTTCTAATTAAAGAACACAAGGAATAAACAGTGTCAAAAGGCAGTCTGAATACTGCTTTCAGAATAGTCACTGACCTCCCAAGTGTTATGCCCTGTCTCTCAAAATTTGTGTTAGCAGAATCCAAAATTATCCTGAAACAGGGTTCACAATTTCCGCCAGCACTCAGTGATCGACTGGTCTTTCCAATGTCTCAGTTTATTTACAGGCAATTCCCACATACTTTGTCATCCAGTTACCCATCTTTCCATTTCTCTACTCTTTCTGTCCATCTGCTTGCTTTGTCCTCTCTACCCCACCCTTTCATCTCATACACTGAGAGGAAAAGCTCAACAAATGATTATTGGTACTGATTGTGTTTGGTGCATTAATAATGCTTTAAGAGAGAAGGTATACTCTTACTCTCACCCTCCTTTCCCTGCACACCTGAAAAAACTTCATATCATTGTTTTTTTCATTTCTTTTCACTTTTCAGCATGGAATGGAGCAGTACTAGTTCATTAGTCATATGTATACAGCATATATACCCAGCATCAGTCATTGCTTTATGAATGCAGCTCATTATAATATAATGATACAGATTCTTATGAAGCTGCTGTCTTTTGCTTAGACATTTGGTAGAACTGTTAACCTTCACATCTCCCTTTGAAGCCCCATGTGAAAAGTAGTGATGGCCAAATTAAGTCATTAGACGGCTGAAAGTAGCACTAGTCTAGCAACATTGCAAAGTTTTTTTTTATTTTCTTTTTAAATAGTTTAGTAAATGTGAGTAGGATGTTAGATCAAATAAACATGTTTTCTGTAAAAATTGCTAAGAATATGCTGCTTATTAATCGCTTACCTGGAAGTATGTGAATCTGTTTTTCAGAACAGAAGTCTGTTATCCTTCCTTTGATCATTTAAGAATGTTTCTCTGGAAACACAACTTCTAGAAACCTAAAACAAGCTGTTGTGTATTTATGCAAATGGTAAAAAACAAGCTATTAAGCACTGAGCATAAATCAGTCAAGTGTGACAGTTTTAATAGGTGCCATGTTGCCTTTTCAAAAACAACTGTGATTGTACACCTTCTCAAGTCAATGTGAAACACATTTCTGTGGCTGACAGACAGGATGGGCTCAATTTCTGGTGACATGTTGCTGCAGGCTGTCACTGACGAGATTTGATTGCATGAGCCAATCACAGACATCACAGCATGTCATGTCTAGTCTTGAGATTGTTGTTTTGCATATTAGTATGAAAAATATAAACAATGCAAAGAGTTACATGTAGGTGATGTTTTAGATGAGTGGTTGCAAACCCCATAACCTAGTATATATTTTAAGAATTAAAAGCACATTTCTAGTGCAATATACCAAACATTAACTGTCTTCTGCAAATGATTAATTATATGCTATTAACAAATATTTTCATATGCATGCTTTACCTCAATGTAATTCAGTGTTGATAGCATATTTATTCTGCATTAATGAAAGGTCACTTGCAAGCACTAGACCAGTGTTACCCATTTACACATAAGTGGAGATGCTGACCTGCATCAGAGATCTAAACTAATTCATTGGCATCACTCTCAGACATGTCCTTTTATCTTTGTACCAGGACCTCACAATGCAGCCTATAGTGAATATAAAATATATGTATTCTAATTATAATTTGAATGTTGTTTAGACAACACTGTTAATTGGCCATGTATTTCAAAAGAATTGACAATACAGTATGTAACTTAATTACATTTTATTATATGAAAATGCTGCAAAAATACATATTTAATGCACGCTATTTTTATAAAAGATCGAAAGTATAAGTGTTTATACTAATTTTAAAAACATTTTGAATAATTGTTTGCCTGTGTATAATTGGTGTCATTTATCAAAAACAATGTTTACAAACCTATAAACACTGTTCAAGTCTGTCCCCTATGTTTTGCATAATACATATTTTACATTATGTTTAAATATATAAAGCAATCTAATTATATAAGCAAAATACAACGTTTAAGGAAGTAAACACACGCCAGGTGAGAAAAATGTTATTCCATATTTTATAAACATTCACCAGTTCCACATGGAGTTCTAGAGTCACAGCTGTTTTCGATGGTTGTTTTACAATGTAAACAGCCCTTTAAAAACAGGAAGATAGAAAAGAAAGCAGTTATAACAACTGGATTGAAAGTCAGAAAAGCCCCTTGATTTTAACAGTGTTCTCAGCTACACATGCTCTTTTTTCATAACCCATCAAAGCACATCTGATTGAGTCTAGGAAGCTCTTTTACATTTTTAATTACTTGATGCTGTCTGTCTTGTAAAGATGTGTTTCAAAGCAAGTTCTCAGATTTAAAAATTAATTCTGCATTGGACACTCCCTCTCTCCAGCTTTCGTACTTAGGAGCTGTACCTTTGCAGGAGGCTTTCATGAAGGAGCTTTTTGTCCTTTGCAGCCAATTTGCTTAGGAAAAAAAATAGTAAAGCGGGGAATCAAGAAATTAAGCATCGAGTGCTTCTCAGACCCATGCTGGAAGATACCGCAACACGAGTGTGCTCTTCCACTTCCCTGGAAAAAAGGTCCCACAGAACACCAGACACCTGCTGTTAATGTTAACTCCGCCATTTGATGGAATGTTCAGAATGTTCAGGAATGTTTAACCAGGAATTAAGTATTCAGAAGAGCTCCCTTGTTCCTTATCCTTGTGCATTACTTTATACTGTATGGATTGTTACAGTCTTTACATTTATGAATAGTCTAATTGCGTTCCTTCTTTAAGAGTTAGGGAACTGTCTCCTGTCTGTGGGTCTCGCTGTGCTGGGAGAGAGGGGTCTTGTCTGTGAGGAATGGGTTGCCCTCCAGGACAGGATTCACACAACTGTGATCATTGATCCAACGTTAATTCAGTACTTTGGAGCTGGGGCTTACACTGCTTTAGGGTGTAATCAGAGGCCTTGCATACTGTATCTGACTTCTTATACTCATGGCTTAAAATTCATTAGAAGCTGGCAATCATTATCTAAGCCATTGAAACAATGCTGGGGATTTTTAATTTAAATGCAGCTTTAATGCATTTGCCAAATTTTCTGCCACACTTGCCTATTTCCTTGGAGTCAGCCTTCCAGGCCTGAGTTAAGCTTCTCATGTGTGAGACACAAGAGTATGTGTGTGCGTGTTGTGAAATTAACTCAGCTTACATCCAGTTGCATATAGTATATTTAAAATTAAACATTCCACTTAATTTATACTTCTGATATTCAAGTTCATGAAAAGGATAAATAACATGACCTGTTTATTGCTTCTTCCTGAATGCAATGGATAACCAGCTGTACATAGAATACTATGACAAGGAAGGTCAGCGATAATGTCTGTCAGCAGTTTAAGAAACACATACAAAGTTAATATATACTGTAGTAGTTCAGGTGGGTAGCTGCGTCAGCATGCATAGGCTGCAAAGGAACAAGTAATAGTTTATTCCATGCTGCAAAAAAGAAGAAAGAGAACACAACGTTTTGGCTGTGGAGCCTTCTTCAGGTGTGAGAAAGACGGAAATCTCTCTGTGTTCTCAAAGACGGTTTTCCGAACTCATACATCAGAAAGACTACAGAAACCAAAATTATCCTGCAGCAAGGATCACACCTTCTCCCTTCTCTTAAGGACAGACTACTTTTCTTCTAAATTTTCTCCATTCATTGGAAGTTTCATTTCACATCTCTCTACACCTATTCTGACTTCACACCTCTTGAATGGCCCCTCTTTCTGTCCCCTGATGCTGCCTCTCGCTCCTCCTCTCTCCCAGCTTTTGTCCTCCCGCCACATTACCTTTGCCTACTGCCCTGTCTCTCTCACACCTGAAGAAGGCTCCACAGCCGTAACGTTGTGTTCTCTTTCTTCTTTTTTTCAGCATCGAATAAACCTATTACTTGTTCCTAATATATACTGTATGTACTGTAGTAATATTTTCCTAAATCAATATACTGAACAAAAACCGCTCCACACAAATCACTCCTTTCAAAAATTACTTTATCATAAGCATAGTACCTACATTTAAGAAAGAATACAAAATGTATAAATAGAAATTAAAGAACGCGCCATGTTATGTTGTCAGGAGACGATTAAAAAATTACAGATCACGCTCCCCGGGGAATCGCTGTGGTAATGCGTCAGTCTGCGCAGTTGTAAGGCAGGGAACAGCAGCGAGAAGGATGAGGGAGAGAAGCGAGTCCTTAGGAGGAAGACAGACCATTGTCAGAACTGGGAAAGACAGGGAATGAGAAAGTGAAATTGGTCTGTGCTCAGATAATTCCGTCGGGCTACCTTTTAATTAGGTCTGCTTGCCTCAGGGTGCCAGTTGCCACTGGCCAACATGTGCGCAACCCCCCGGGAAGCGCTTAATAGAGTGATTGACCGCTCTACCAAAAAAACTGATGATAGCCTTCATAAGTCTTGCTCTTGTGCTTAATTACCCTGGGGTTTATGACACATGATGAATTACTGCCTCATAATGACATGCATAAAGATCGATAATTGGCATTCGAAGTTCTGAATGCTAACTATATTTAATCTCTTTAGACTCGTGCATGACACGCACATGCGTACAGTCAAAGGGCAATATTTCTTCTGTCCTACTAATTGTAAAACTCATCAGGCATTGTGGATCAATCCATATCGTATAGATCCATTCTCTTACAGGAGCGCATCTCCTGGCGATACTCCATTTGTATCGCCCTTTTCAATAAAGCGAAAAAAAAAACCCGACGCGTTTCTTGTAGCATATGCAAATGTCTCCCGTGAACGAACATACTTATGTAAGCATTAATATCGCGTGTTTGCCCTTGCTTTATCACGATTTTGCTCAACGTTTAGTATTTGATAAAAAAAAATGAATTCACTGCGCCCTTCACGTGTTACATTTAATTGGTCAGCAAGGGAAATCAGCCATTGAAACAATTACGGTAAGAAAGTGCGCTGGGTAGTTACTGTGTAGCAGAATTCTTTTGCCAGTCGGCATTAAAACATGTATGAGATGCTGCCAATTATCTTCTCATTGGAGGGTGGAGTGCAGCGCAGGGCATTAAGAGGGAAGAAAGGAAAACGCCAGATAATAAGACCAAACGGGTCAAGTCTCACTCTCATAAAGAATGTAGCAGAGAATAACAGTGGATGCTTTGTGTTTGGATTATTGCGACAGAAAAAAAGCGGAATTAAGAAAAGCACAGAAAACCACAAAGCGCAGTATCATAGAAGTGCGTCCTTAGTGTCTTTTTACTTTCAATTAATCATATTGGGAGGGGGAAGAAGTTTAACTTATCTTAACACTTGTTTCTAAAAAAAATACGTGCTCAGGTTTAAGCCTTATTAGGTCGTGCTTCAGCTGAGAATTAGTACTCTTCCTTTGTCATTGTTTTTGGATAGAATCGCGTCGCGACTGTCCATATTTCTGCGCGTTTTGTTATTAAGTGACATCTGCAAACACCAACTCAGTCTAATTTTCTTTCCTGTCATATTTCATTATTACTCAGCAGAAATAATGGTCTTTGATTGTCAAAATAAGTTACTATAATTATCAAAATAGTGATTTAAAGGAAAAAAAAATGAAATAGAAGATGTGCCATGGGAGATCGAGTTGAAGTTCTCATTAATTCTGATTAAGTTCACACCTCTCAGGGCTGTTGTTCACAGGTTTCTCTCCACACTTTTTTTCCAAGAAAAACAAAAGAATGCCCCTTGAAAGGGCATCATTTAAAGCAGAACTGATAGGAATGACTGCTATTAAAAAAATAGAAGCATTCCACATTAAGCATTCATAATTAAAATGTAAGTATAATGTAATGTACTTAATAATAATCATCATTTTGCATTGTCCCTAAAATGCAAAACCTGACAGATTTACTTTCTCAACTGACACCTGCTATTGCATGTTTTATACACTGTTAAAAGTTAATATTTAGATAGACAACTCACAAGAACGGTATTCCAAATAAAAGATTGAAATGCAAGCTAAACTATTTGCATCTTCAGACACATTTAGCTACTTTTACAATGTACTAATGATTCAAAGCATTTTCTCACTTGCATTCCTGAGTTGCTGTGCAGTGGGGTACAGAATGGGAGAATGGGATAGAATGTACTTACTACATTATTACATTATTACATTATTAAATTAAAATCCGTTATATGTTGTGGATTAAGCATAACATAACAAAATACATACTGTATATTTACTACATTTTCTTCAAAGTCTGGCCTTTAGTCCAACAGATTGCTTTTCTAAGAATATCCCTATAGTCTATCTTGTTGATTCCAGCTTTGAAGAAGCAATTTAGTGCAGCAAGCACTTTCGCACTTATGCCAAACAAACACACAGCTGCACTCAGAAATGGAATGCCCTTAATTCATATTCCTCACTTTGTGTTGGGGATTTCAGCTGTATTTAAAGCATGCACACTAATGTAGAATAAAACATGTTAATGAATAAAGAAAAAAGATTAACTTAAGATCATTAATTTTGTAGGTACTTATCTTTTAAGTAACTTGTGACATGGCTTTTTCTTTTCTGTAGTACTTTGTTAAAACCCTGTACTCCAAGTATGCAATTCATGGGCACAATACTTTCTAATAAAAGCAAAATCTTCATTAGGGCTCTGTAATATTGGTTCAACTGCATAAATTTCACATAAAAGTTACCTTTCACCCCTGTATGGCAATCTGTGATTTATTAGTAAGATTCTCATTACGCCACAAGAATAAGCCAAGGTCATGTTGCATAGGGTTTCAAATGAAGTTAGCAAAAGCCAGACACTTGATACGCTTTTGAGAGTTTGAGTCACTTGAAACTGCACTATTAGGAAAAGAAAACACACACTGAGAGAGAGACACTCTGTAGATCAAAATACGTTCCAAATAAGCATAAGCCTCGAAATGCTGTGTAAATCCATGCAACAGAAGAACATGACAGATCAGCTGAGCCTTCGGACCTCTGTGTACATATTCTTATCTATGCAGAGTTATTTGCCAGTGCAGTCCAGTAAGGTTCTTTTCTTCTATCACTTTGCTCTCATTATTGCAAATCATCACTATGATGCAAATTAATTGTTATTTTTAGTTTCCTCCTCCCCTTTTAACATCTCCTTCTATCCATGGAGCCTAATTAGCTGGCCATCTACAATTGCTTCAGATCATAATGGTTTGAGGGGTCAAGTGAACTGTCCCAGCCCAAGATTTCATTTTACCTCCTGCCTTTCCTGATCGCTTTGTGTTTCCCAGCCTGAACCAACTGCAGAAATTTAAAGAATCATTATTTCAAAGCTGCTGCTCAGGAAATATCACAGTGTCTGGTTTTAGTGCTAGACTGCGTGAAACCTTTGCTCCAAGTCATAAATTCTGGGATGGATTGTGATCCTATTGAGACATTGGCTTTCTGATTGCCTCATAACCTTCAAAAACTACAAATCATTACGGGGCTGGAGGACACCCAGTTCTTCATGACAAAAAAGTACTGAGATCTGATTGGTTTTCTAAAAAACAACTTTTCAAAAACTACACATACAGTAAACCTCAGATCAATTAGGTACTAGGAACCAAGTAAGCTACTGTAGATGGACTAAATGGCCTCTCGGTTTTGACCTTTCTTATGTTCTGACAAGCAGCCTTGAATATAAGAGGAAATCCGGCAGCTGTATTATTGTACAGTACAGTGGTTCTGTAGGTAATGGTGGTAATGTGCTGCTTTAGATGATGCTCAATATGTCATAATGAGCTTGTTTTTAATTAAGCTAACAGATGGTTTACTCTGTAGGAAAAAATATAACATTTTCATTTTTTTTCTAATATACTTTGTCCAATTATAAAGGTTTGTTAATTTTTTTTGTTTTTATATTGATACACCCTGTGCACAGAGAACTGAAGGCATAATGTCTAATGCTATTTAGGCTGTAGACATCCAAGGCTCTATTTCATTAAGATAAGATTCTTGGTCATCTCATATCTGTTTATGGGGGTTCTGACCATGGAGAAACCTGTTTGTATTTATAGGCCACATCAGGACTACTTTGAAATCACAGCATACAGTATGCTTTCTTCCTACAGTATTTAGAATTGTAATAAACTCCAATTTATTTAAAACTAGTTCATTGATATGTAGTGTTCACTTTAAAATAAAGAAGGTCCTAAGTATGTTTCAAGAGTATGATAAATCTAGTTTAATCTGGCATTACAATTTTTGACAGATTAAGATTTGGATGAAAGATCTTGTACAGTCAGTCCATTAGCTGCAGGCAAGTGCTGAAAGAAGTACCATTGGGGCTGTTTCTGCACCTCTGCATGTTATAGGAACTTGAAGCCAGAGATTTCATGAAAACACTAAATTTATCACATTTTCTCTTTAGTATTAAAGGATATTGTGAAATCCCAGTCTCATATTGTTACTGTACATACACACACATGACAGAAATTTATTGGTGTTATAGTGACTTAGATTAATAATATTTTCTCATCCAGGATACCAACACTTGACTCCATGGCCAGACAGCGAGCGTATGATTCCTCCACTAAAAAAAATTAAATTCGAATCTGGTCAAGATACTGTAGGTCTTTGCCTTTGGTACTTTAGCACCACAAGCCATACAGAAATTCTCTGTATTACTTTTTTTGGGAGGAATTCAATTCCTATTTCTAATACGAATTATCGACCAGGAAGCGTCAAGCTCCAATAGCATTAAACAGCTGTTTGAGGATACTAAATTGTACATTGGTGCATTATATTTCTGCTAGTGAAATGATGGAGTTTATTTTTGTATTTAGTTCAAGGGTTGTATACTGAACATAATTAGTCTACAGGTAGCCTTTCTCCCTTTGTACAGTGGTCCTTTACTGCAGCTCCACACCTTCATGCAGAATACAGACAGAACAGTTTCCTTGGCCTGACCACAGCAACAATTGTCTGACACCTGGTATCGAATGATATCTCAAGATTGCAATAGTTCATGTAGGTACTGTAGCTGCGTCAGCATACGTAGGCTGCAAAGGAACACGTTTCTTTTCTTCACTTTTCAGCAGGGAATAAACCTTCACCTGTTTCTCTCAAGATTGTAAGCCCAGTTGGCCATGAAAACAATACCTGCCTGAGAGGAGTTAACTGTAACAGAACTGGAATTTCTTTTTATTTTGAGTAGTTATACAGTACATGCTCCCTTTAATGGAGTTTATTTAATTGTGAATGACAAGATTTAAAAATAGGCAGTTTATCTGAGGGTCAGAATGTAAAAGAATATTTTTTGGTGGATGGGAGTTAAGGAAAAGTTTGAAGTTAGGTGTTCTTTAAACATCCTGAATTGGCTAAAGAGATTTCCTGTGGTTTTTGCACATGATTTCATACAAGTCATCTAATCCCCAGCTATACCTAATGAGGAAGTAATGAAAACGTAATCCACTCAGCTCAGTTTAAGTTGCTGTTAGCTAATTCTGCACTAATACAGTGCTCATTAACTTTAAATCGAGCCCATTAACAACAGGTTTGTATCCGATTGCCGACTTCAAAACATTTTGCCACAATTTGAAGTGGAAATATAATGACAATTAGAAAAACTCTCAATACACACCAAACCCTAATTAGGATACAGCATGAGCTTCCAGTATCTCAGCTGTCACAATATTGACTTAACTCCAGGTTTTTTCCTCCTGGGAGAGCCAGACAGGGGTCTACAGCAGTGCTGAATGACACAGAGAGATGAGATGGCACTGATTCTGTGCTAATGCACTGTTTTTAATTGTTATTTTACCTGGATTTCCTTTAGGAATGGAATGTGTGCTTTAAAATCAAATTTATTATCACATCATACTCTATAAGTGATGCAACAAGGCTGGAATGACAGAGAATATTAAATTTGCACTTTTAGATAATAACTTTCTCAACTTTGCAATGTGCCATTCAAAACAACAATTAATTGACTCATTTAAATTATTTAAAGCACACAATCCAAGAGACGTTAAAAAAAATTTGCTTTAGTTTATTTTCAGTTCAGTAGTTTATTTTCAGTGAATATTACTGAATTGTATTTTTAAAGGTTGAAATGTGAACAGTATTTACGTTACATAGTAAAACCTTTTCAGTTTAGAATATAGTGAAAATAATATAAAATAAAACACCTTATAGCAAAATGTTATAGTTAAATACACTTTAGTCTTTAGATCACAAGTGGATAGAGAAGGCAAAAAAGTGCATCACCTAAACTGTTTTGACAGTGCCCAACAGATTTCACAAACAGATTGCTCTGACATCTAGTGTCCAAAGAGTCAGCCCTCCTAATCATATCAACAATATGCCATGTCTTCACACAAACATTTAGTTTATATCACAGAAATCTGTCTTTAAATGTTTCATGTGAGCCATGTGCATATCTCTAGTACTTTAAAATCAATACAAAATCTCCTATTTACTACTTGTAAGCTATTCGTTTTTGAATCCCTACCATTCAAGTTAAAAATATTCTGACAAAAATCTTTAGTGGAAAACCAAGATACCGAGCAAAGACATCCTTGGTAATTTCTCAGTATGCACTCTGTTGTGTCCATGTTTAAATTTCAATCAAATGCAGATCAGACAGTCAGCACTTCATTGGGTGCCTGTCACTGTTTTATCTCATCTTAGGGGAGCTTCATCAGAGCCGGTTTGGGTACCACCTGTGCCTCAGCTTGCCTTACTGTGCCAATCAAATTGCCTGTCCCCTCAGGAGCCTGAGCAGCAGAAGGAGCTCTTTCTTTCTGTAGCTTTGAGGAGAATGGAACATGATGTGTACACCACAGTCACTAAGCTGCATGGCTCTGCCTCTCTCCTCTCCCTTCATTTCCATTTTGTGAAGAAGTCTGCCCCAGCCTGACAGCTCTTTGGTTTGCAGACCATACTTGCTATTTTACAGTATTTACTTAGCTCTGTTTTATAACATTTTCTTTTTAAAAAAAAAAATCGTATTTAAAAAGTATTTAACTAAAATAAAACTGTCAACACCCTGCCCTTTGTTCCTAATATAATAATGAAAAGATAATGGCAGCTCTATTAAATTACTAGGAATTGACTTCCTCAGCATTAAACTGCTTACAGCTATGGAATGGAAAGGAAACCTGTTCCCTTTACCTTTAATTAAAAGATGCCATCTTTGGAATATAACGCAGTGCAAACAAAAAAAAAACAAGTCTCTTAGTTTGATTTTCATGAGCAAGACTGGGGTGGGGGGTGGAGGTAAGAGTTGAATTGCTAAGGGCAGAATGAGAGAGGACATGAGTCTTTAGAGGATACCTTCCGCACTGTAGAGGTGAAAAATCAGGATGGGAAGTGTCTGCATAAAAATAATTCAACAAAAGATAATTTGGGATTAAAACGACAGTTAAATGAAAGTTAGCAGCCATGCAAGGCAGTAATAAGCCTGCCCAGCTACAAAGGACATGTCAGAGGAACTGTGTTTGATATTGTTTCATGTGTTTTAGCTCTGTGGTACAGAAAGTGACCAGAATGCGTCAGAGGTGCACTAGGATGCACATTTAAGGTGTAGAAACAGTTAACTGTCCGAGATTACAAGCAAAGTCTGTGACCAACAGAAATGGGCAGTAATCCCAATCACATGCATTGCAGTTTGTTTCCAAAATATTTCACTTTCTACTCTCTTCAGGAGGTGAGTAATTATCTGTTTCATATCCAACTATGAAATTGACAATTATAATTCAATTATGCATCCTGAAGGAGTGGAATGATGCTAGGCTTGTGTTCTTTTTTTATTCAGAAAAATTCATTCATTTGTGTGGCTTGCTCTTAGTCTAAGAAGACTTTGTCTTATTAATTGGGCTGGCAGGCATGGGTTTATATAGCGATCAATGAAAGATAAGGATGTAGAAGTCTTAATATTTCTGTACTCATGGGTCAATTCCTCATAGTTAAAATGTAATTTATATACATGTACTTCTTAGGCTTGACCCATATTGCATTGTCACGCATGAACGGTGAGGCATTACTGAAACACAAATGGATTTCTTTTTTATCCCAACATAGAGTGGAAGTTTAAACTGAGATTTGTTTGTTAATTAGTAGACATTTAAGCCTACAGTATAATAGCAGAATAACACTAACACGTCTTTATCCATTTTAACTTCTTTTTAAGCTGCTCTGATTAATAAGATTTTTTTGGAAATTACTTTATTTTTATAAAAGAAAAGTATATTCTTTCAAGTAAAGTGATTTGGAGAAATGGAACAAAAAAGCAAAAAACAAAGGTGTACCACTATGCATTGCGACATCCAGGCTGGGCTTGCCCTATTTAACAGGGTCCAGTCTGGCAGAGCAGGGCGTGTAAGGCGAAAACAAAACAAAAAGGTGCATGAAAAAGGTGTGCCTGCCCCGGTGAAAATACATGATTGGACAGACAAAAAGAAAAAGAAAAAGAATGCATTATGCGGAACTCCCCCTTCCGGGCCTGTCCAGTGTGCCTTTATAGGACCCGCCCAGCTGTGGCTCATCATCTAGAAGCCAGGACAGCTGTGACTTCAAAAGCAAGGCGTCGCCCTTCCTCCAGGGCCCCGCCTCCACACTGGGCACGCCCCCGCGTGATGCCACATGACTCAAGCAGACATTGCTGGTTCAAGTCTGTACAGAGTTGAACTCTTGTTTTATTCCTTAAAAGAACACTAGGCTTCAGATGTATCCATACCCTTCATGAACTGTGTGAGGAAAAGCAGAAGTAAATAATTTCACACATTTCCACTAGTGCAGTGTTCACATAGATTCATTCTCCGTAAATAGGTTGCAAATAAACTGTACGTTTAGTCCTAATATTGAAAGGCAAAAAGATAAGACATTTTCTCCCGTGTCATAGGGGGCCACATGAAGGTAGTTGAGCAGCCCTAACCAGGGGTATTCCTGGCACTGAAAGGTGAAGATCATGTTAAAAATGAACATCTTCCCTCATGGGGAGGACAGATATGGACATGTCCTGCTTCAGGATTGTTTTACATGTACATCCTTTGGTCCTGGTGCTCTCATTAGAACTTAGGGACAGAAAGATTTCAAATATATCAAGATATTGTAGTAATTCTTATCATTTTTCGTGTTTTAATTTATGCGAAAAACAATTAATGCACACTTCCATTTTTCTTTTCCGAAACCAACTTTCTATTACATTGTATTGAAGGTATGAATCCATTTGGATCCAGCTGTGTATTCTCCCTGAATCTTTTCTCTTTAAATAATTTCTTTACAACTTCAGCTTGTGAATTTGAGAAATGTCAACCCATTTCTGAATTCCTCTCTCTCTACCAGAGACTGCAGCTAGAACAGTGTTCCTTTACCTCTCCTTAATAATAGCCCAGCATTCTAAGGAAAACACAAACAATGAAAGAAAACAGCTCTGGGATCTGGCCTTGCAGTATGGATTCAGCCACAAAATTAGGCAAGTAAATTCAATAAAGGGCAAATTTTAATTCTCTCATGATTTTTCAATAGATCCGTTTGATTTTCACTAATTATTTGTTCTCTGGGGAAGAAAAAATCCTCACTGACTGTCACAAAGAGACCTTGGCAGGTCACCTTGAACCTGCTCCTTAGCATCTGAGTGCACTTCTTAGCATATGTGGTGCTTTCGGTGAAATCATCTGAAGTATGCTTCATGAAAGCAGATGTGTTCTCTCTCGGTCAGACATATAACATCTCTAAATCTCTTGGTTCTTTTGTGGAAAGCAAAAAAGCTTTACTTTTCAGGCTTGTATGCAGTTTTTCACAGGACAAATAATTTTGCTTGAGGGAGACAGAGTGCTTTTACTCCTTTAAGAAAATGTTCACAAATAAGACCTATTGACTTCAAATGGGTGACGAAATTAAATCTCTGTCCCTGGCTATTCTTTAAACTTAATTAACTAATCCTTTCTTCACAGGTGCATTCTCCACCATCACTGAACTGCTAATGCTAATCAATTCAATGACAAAGCCTTGCATCACTCAGACAAAAGGACGTTTAGGAACTCAGACGAAGGAAGTTTAAGACACAAAAAGTCTTTGTGCATTACATGGAAGTACTTCATTAAAGTTAAACTTTCATTTAAAAGAGAGATTTTAAAACTATAATCTTAGTCTTCAAATGTCTTGCATATTAATTGTTGGCTTTGAAAGGTGGATGTGTTTGATCTATACCATCTTAAGTCAGTGTGTGCATATTACAATTTGTCTTTCCGTTTGTCTTAAATGCAGTGCAGCAGTCTGGGCAACCCCACATCAAGGTGAAGAAGAGATTTGATTCACCCAGTGAGCTTTACTGGGGTAACGTCCCTGCTGAGGAGAACGATAAGCCATCTGTGAGCAGGGGGGTCCGGGACCCCAAGCCCCCACCCTTTAAAGAGGGATGAGCCAGTGAGCTGCTGCAGTGGTGAAGGGGGGTGGAGGGAGGGATGTGAAAACATACAAGACCGTAGGAAGTAGGAAGTGTGGCGTTGTTGCCTTGGAAGGCAGAAGTACTGCAGGTAAGATTAGAGCTGGACCTTCTCTTGTATTGTATTAGATTCAAAATTTGAATCTTTTAATCTGTATTTAAAAATTTAGCGACGTACTGTAAAGGGCTTTTAATGTCTTTTCATTAAGAATGCCTGATAATTCAGCATGATCAATTTGAAAGATTTCCAGTTCACTTGGGAACATTTCAACTTTCAAAAACTCATTGCAAGTTAGTCTGAGTTGTCTGGAAAGATTTAAAACACAGATGGAGAAAATCTGAACTAAATCCACAACGCCTTCTCTACCGAATTGCTCTGTTGCTACAGCTAGCAACTTCTGATTTAAATCAAATTTTTCAGTACTGTCTTAGTAGCCGCAGTGATCAGTATCAGATCATCAGTAAAAAATATTCAATTGGTGATGGACAGTCACACAGAAACTTCTCACACACCACAGATTCACCCAGTGGATCTCAACAGCAGGGAGCTGTGCACACTTGTGAATGGGTTTGTTACACACAGTATAACTGCATACAAAATCTGGCAAAGCTGCAATACTGTATGTCAAATTCGATTGCTCCATTTCAATTTTAGTATTCCTCGTATGGGGTGCCAGGTAATGTAGCGATGTGAAGGTTTTTAATTTATTTACAATTACACTGTAACTTGCAAGAGAGCTTTGACAACTTTTAGGTGTCAATCAAAGATCCTTACAACAAAAGATGCAAAACAATCCAAAAAATAATAGTATTTATTTGTGAATTGATCTGCTGTGATATAAAAGGTTGAGACAAGAGATAATAACATCAGAGTTAAAATCAATTATAATGTTATTGTCTGCCTTGTAGGTTATATCAGTCTCAGTTAATTAAATCACATTAATATTCTCACATACAACTAAATATGCATTTACTATCGTGATCGTAACTAGTTTGGTATAATAGTTCAACTCTTGAGAATTATAGTGTGAATAAAGAAGTTTTATACACATTGACCAAACGTTTCTCGATGAGTTTGAACTTCCCACTGAAGATGAAGATGAGCAGGGTTTCTTGCCTTAGTGTCTTCAGCTGCTTGCTGTGTGCAGAGGGAGAGGGGAGCTTTGCCTTGTGTTTCTGAGGTTAGCTCTGCAAGGAAGTTAGCGTTGTGCTATGCACAGTCTGCTTGGATCTGACTATAAGAAAGATGGGTGGGAGAAACTCAGTTTGTCCCAGATTTAGTTTTTTACTGAAAATACTTAAATATTCAGAATGTTAACAATAAGAGTGTAACTGTTTTTGTAATCAGGCAAAAATAAAAATGTGTTTAGCAAAACATAAGATTTCTTCTGTTGTAGAATCTTGTTATTTACCAACTCACTCTCTTGGCTTGGAAAGAAAAAGTCTCAGAAAAAAAATTAAGTCCTGAATTGGACTGCTTGTAGTTATATACTGTAGTTGGCAGAGAGTCAGAGAAGCCAGTGAGTTAACCATCAAAATGATTTGGGTACTAACTTTAATAAAGGTAGAAAATCACAGTTGATGATTGGTTAAAATGTTATTAGGCATATCCTGGTAACCACCCTACAGGTCGATACATGTCCCTTGTTGGATGATCATTCTTTTGGTAGTGGACAGTGGCCTCTGATCAATAGTCTTGGGCAAAGGGGAATATTTTGAAATTGAGAGAAGCCATTCTGCACCATATATCATTAGGATGTTTCAGACTGAACACAGCGTTACAATGTCCTGGTCTGTGATCCACACCTAAAAAGTGTTTGTTATCATATTGTCTCCTTTTGGTTGGATTTATCTTTTACACAAACAAGCAATGACCAGAAAGATTATTAGAAATCTTTAATAACAGTAATGGGTAATGTCTTGTGCAACAACAGGTTTAGAAAATCACATATTTCCCAGACATAGACAAATTTGTGCTGAGTGCTGCTATAAAAAAGTTTCACTGCACTGTCTTATTTTTGTAAAAACATTGTATTTGCCCAGGCTTCGGTGCACTTTAACCACTGTAAAGGTTATACTGTACCACAGTAATGTTTTGTTAGAAATTCCTCAACAGCTGAACACATGCTCAAGAAGCAATGTCTTGCTGACCTTTTTAATTCTACAATATAGGCATGGGACAATCTCAGCCATGTAATGAAACTGCTAAATTGTTTTTTTTTCTGCAATATTTATGTGGTAACATAGGGATCATAGTGATAACAGGTCTAAAACATATCTAATGATGAGGGATCACTCCTGGGCTCTTGTAAGCACTGTTAATGATACCGGACCATGTGAATATCTAAAAGTAAGGAGGTAATAGACACTTTCTTTAAGCGTGAAACTGACACAGCTGGAGCCCACTCCTACATTAAAAGGCTATCCCTATGGACAGAAAAGTGAAAGTGAATTATTAATGGCTGATAGGAACCAAGGGTGCTCAGTTGTGCAGATACAGTGCAACTCTGTTAATTTATTTATTATTATTTTCTGCCTGACAGCTCTCCAAGGTGAAGAGTGCTTCTGTGTGGGAACTGTGTCACACTGGTTGTGGTTAGGCTGCTTTAAGATATAAAAGGCACAACAGTCAGACACCAACTGCATAAAAGGTTCAGATAAGAGGCTGTTAGTATAGAGAGATCTTCTGGGAGTCCCTTTTTAAAGCTTAAAATGAACCTTTTTGACATGGTTTGTTTTAATTTAACTGTACTGCAGGTTCATAGGCTTCATCAAGGGCATTAGAACATGTGATCGACTGTGTTATTGTAATGTTCTGATAAACTACATCAAAGTTGCTGTGCATTTCTATTTGTTAAGTTCAAAATTTAATGTTAATTGGGTGCATTTAGCCACCAGTGCTCTAGTTTACTTAGTATTCTTGTGACATTTATACTTCTTCAATATCGATGATAGAGGTAGAAGTTTAATTTGTAAACCATAGCTATCTGTGAAGAACACAAATTAGAAATACAAGTGAAAAACAATCATCTTACAAAGGGATACATACAGTACAAAGAAATGTTTTATTTTGTAAGTATACTCTGTGCATAATTATGTGCAACAGATATGTGGAGCCTGACCTGAGAGGTGACATCAAATTACACAGGAATCCAAGGTTCCATTTAAAGTTCTAAATAAGTACTTTTCCTGTTTTAGCTTGGCATTATTCTGATTGGCAATCTATTTCTCAGCTTAATTTATTTTTAAATGTAATTGAATAGAAATTAAAAAAGAAAATCTCAAAATAAGCTGTTTTAAATAAATAAGATTCTGGCAGTCACGTGAGCATTGGTTAAAATATCAGTAAGGTAACAACTACAGTTCACCTAGCAATATCCCAATAAATTGGAATACAGGAGATTGATGTGGACAAGCTGTTGTTTAGTGGGCAAAGTCAATATTCATGAAAAGTTTGAAGAGATGATACAACCAAAGCATCTTGCTGCCCTGCAATGACGTGTGTGGTTTAGCACATAGGAAAACAAGAAAGATTATAAATGAGAGGAGGCCATTTGGCCTATCAAGCTCATTAGCAAGCTAGTAGCTGATTGATCAAACAATCTCATTATGTTATTTATTGATGTAGGGCACACTATTCCCTTCAACAGCATAGGAGGGCTAGTTGTTTGAAACTCCCAAAACCTTGTGTGTAAAGAAGTGTTTAGTGTTCTCAGTTTTAAATGTACATACCAATAGTGTTTGCACCCGTGTCCCTTGATATGGGCTTTGAGCAGTGTTTTTTGCATAGATGGGATTTGTTGCTCTTCAAGGGTCCCTTACACAGTTAAGTTTAACTTAGCGCTAACTTTATATTATATCGGAGTAATACACAAAGTGTTATTAAGTGCAATAGTATATTGTAAAATGTATGTAATGAAAGCTGAGAGACTAGTCATCTTATCTTAAATGCTTAATGAATGCTTAATTACTCTTTAGTTTTCCAATTGAGACTTTTCTGTAGGGTTAATTTCATCACATTGTACATGCTATTAAAAATGTGCTCGTTAAGCAAAAGCACAGATTAAACGTCACCATCGAGGAATTTTGATTGAAGCAATTAATTCTCTTGCAAGGAATGCTTTTGAAAGCTAGGACAGATTAGAGGGAAATTGGTGGAAGAGTTTGTTATCTAAACTTTAATTACAAAGACATTTTAATATATTGAAAAACTATTTAGAAATCATTACTGAGCTGCTACTTAATAAACAAGTTCATAAATGAAACAATTCTCTGTGTATCTGTTTTTTTTCTTTAAAGATGGCTTCTGCATATTCAGACATTATCCACGTCAAATTATTGACTCAGTGAGAAATATCTATATCTGAAAAATCCCATTCAGGCATATCTGGTGCTTATTAAAATAACACAATAAGATTGTTGAGAGCTATTGTGCTGTGACTGTGAATACATCTTTGTATCTGTTGACAAGAATTTTAATTTTTATTACATAAACATTTTCATTATTGAAGACTTAAAATATCTTATACATCACAAATACAACCTAGTCATTAGGCTATTCTGAACTGATTTAGACCTGTTTCAAATAAAATAATCCCAGATTTTTAATTGTGATCTGGTTATCCAGATATGGTTTCAAAATTATTAGTTTTAGTGCGCATAACTCTTTACATATTTTAAACCACTTCTCTGACACTTTCCCAGCACAGAACAAGTGCAAAGCTGTGGGAGGGTTAGTTCAGCCAAGCAGAACTTGTTTGTAGTTAAATTCAATATTGGCCAGAATGTATCTCTCTTCCCTGGGTGGCCATATGTAGCTTACTTGAAGCTGTTTGCATGGGTAATAGGCCAGTTGAAATATTGGGATATTAGTGAGGACTCAGCTTGAAGCTCATACTTGAGATCTGCTACTTCTCCCTGAAGAAGGTACTTTGGCTCGAAAAGCAAATTCTTCTTGAGCAGTCTGATACGGGTCATTTGACTTTACCGGCCATCTAAACAAGCTAACAGCCCCAAAGAGGTTCAGCAAGAGCAGCCGTTATTTGGCAGAGCTGAAGAGGGGAGAATGTCCATCCAACTGGACATCTGTGGCAAAAGCAATTGCCGAATCTAATTTCAATTTTGTTTTCCTATGTTTTTTTTTGCTTGAAACGCGAATTTGAAAATAGTTATTTGTGCCACAACAAGCTCTTAGGCTCCAGAGAGTAATTGCATAGTTTCTAGATGAAAGGGAGGGAGAGACAGAGGCATTGAAGAAAAGAGGGTGTGCTACTAAGCTCATCAGAATTACAAGCAAACACCCTTTCTAATTATCTGCTAGAATAACAAAATTAATTAATTTCTAATCTCAACAAGCAAATCTGGTGCTTATTAACAAAGGCTATAGGATTGTTGAGAGCCAGTGTGGCATGACTGTGAATACTTCCTCTCACAGGTTGCTATACCAATGAAACAGCCAAGTCACCTTATGGTGTATTATTGGTGTATTATCTAGTTACGTGTGCAGATTTCTTTCATTTAAAATGCTGAAATAATGTGCATCATATGAGAAAGTTCAAATAAATCATTGCGCACTTTCTTTAAAATATGTTAAAAATGAATGTATATAGTTAAATACATGTGTGTAAGGAACTCAGAGTTACTGTACCACCAAATGTGGATAGAGCCGGCCAGATCCAGATATTACGGGACATTTGACAAACCAGTAACATGTTACTATGAGCTCTTGAGATTAGAATGCTGTTTAGAAGTGATATTGGATTTGAGATGTTTTGACAAGGAAGGAATGGAGACAAACTGATTACAGGGTCATTGAAGTTAGCATGATGTTGTGATAAATGTAGAAATGATGATGATAGATTGAATGTTTCAGTCTAATGGTTGTAGCACTTTCCCTATACCTGCTGAATTTTTCTGTTATTCAATGATAGTTTGATCTATTCCCATAAAATGATGTTTAGGGATATTTAAACCTACAGAATGCTTTCATTATGTGGAAAGGCAAGATTAGAACTAGACTTTGAGAAGAAGTGGAATCATGTCATGAGAACACATAACTTACAGATAATAAATATAACTGTAGGTCCACCATGTTGTTTCTTAAGTTGCATCTAACTAACCCAAACATCTTGCCTGGTCTCCTCTTTACAAGCTACCCAGGTCTAAATAGGATACGAAACCTGCTTTTGTTTTGTAACATTTCTTATATTTTCATGGTCAAGCATCCCAGAGTGGCAGCTGCAAAAAACTCCATAAAATATATCTTCATTCTACTAAAATATTCTAAGCAATTCTAAATAAAAGGAGGGTCTTACTATCAAGGTCCTTGAAAAGCTGGCAGTGGTGTTAAGCATCCGTTTCATAAGTTATGTTTGCTTAAAAAGTGTACATAATTGGAACAAAGCTGAACCCATTACCAAACTGTAAATGAATGATACCTGCAGAATTATTTCATTTTCAGTGGCATCTTAGAATGGCTTTCTCAAAGGCAGGTGATTGGGAAGAAATTCATTATAGCTTATTCTGCCTTCAGCCATAATGATTCACTAACCTAACTACCAAAGCCCGCAGACATAAATTCCAATTATCCTAATTAACATACAAGATGGCAGGATTTTCAGTTGTATGCGGCTCTGAAACCAACTTAATTACAGGCTTCTTTTTTTCCTCTGGTAAGTTTTTATGAGGCAAAATCTAAGCTACATTTGTTCCAGAAAGTAAGTACTCAAGCTTCATTCACTTTCTGTCCTGCAGACCAAAGCAGCAAGGGGCATCTGAGAGTCTACTGTCCTCTTCACTGCGGTAAAGGTCATGAGTTGGATAGTTAAGTTTTCCAAAGAAGTCAAACTGAGAAAGAGCTATAGCTGTGCTAAGCACCAAGGCTTTAAAGAACATATCTGTGGCACGTGGTAGAACTGTATAATAGACATTCAAAGGAATGAATAGCCTGGTGGTGATCATGATGATATATTTTTTAATGTGACTCAGTGGAGAAGTATTATTTTGTGCTTAGAACAGCATGACTGGAGTAGACAAATGCTTATGAAAGAGAAAGACTTGGCTGCATGCATGCAAGCATGGTATTTAAGCATCATAGAGAATGGGTTATTGAGGAGACATGGACTTCTGAGTACTCATTCAAATTATTTTTCAACCCTGCATGAAATAAACCTAAAAAAGAATTCACTTCATGAAATGTCAGATCTGCTACTCGTTCATTGGGTATGAGATTAGAGGGTCTAGGTCTTGTTAATACTTTTGGGCTTGTCATCACTGTACAGTATGTATTTGATTTCTCTTTGAAAATCCCAGCACCCTCTCCCAATATTCATCTACACAACAGATCTATAAGATTCTTTCAATTTCATGTTATTAATGCAGTAGCTTCTACACCTGGACTAGTTTTGTGAGTTTCTGGGAAAGACTGTGACTCTCAGCACATTACCAAAAAAGTTTAGGCACAATCTGAGACACTTCAATTTGTATTCCCATTTGGAAATACAATATTATAGAATTAACACAGCAGTTATGTCTGTTACTTCTTTTCTGTGAAACAGTGACAGTGGTTTCTTATTTTATTTTTTGATATGATGGCATAGTAAAGAGTAGCCTGAGCATACCACCTACCCACAGTAAGATGCACACAGCTGGAAATATCAGTAAGATTATATGTCCTCCTTTGAAAACAGATCTGGAATCAAAGGGGATTGGACTGTGTATTATTTCCACACCTCTGTATTGAATAGAGCAGTGCAAAGAACACTAAGGCTATGTCCATTTAACTGTGGCATATAGTAGCTAAATGATTTTAATCACACCAACTGGAGCTATTGATTGAGAGGGTGTTGTGTTCAATATAAAACTAATTTCAGTGTCAATTATTCATTAATAGGAATGTTGGGGCATTCTCAGTAATTTCAAGTTTGACTCAGCAATTAAAATGCATAAACTAATTTTATACAGAGAGAGGATGTCGATATTCTTTTCTCTCTTAGATCAATAACTGGTCACAAACATGCTAATTGTTGGCGGTTTGCTGGGTAACAGAGGCTCTGTCTTTCCTTCCATGGATAGAAGTAATTGCCCAGATTTTGTTTACTTGAAAAATCTAGGTTTCCAATGGTATAATTAAGGCTTTAAATCATATTGCACACCCAGACTTTGCCAAAACCAGATTGTTTCAGGATACTGATTTATCAGTTTCTGCTTGAGACTATTTATTTAATTGTAAAGGAAGATGCAGTAGCTTTTTTATGTTTTAAGCAGTCTGTTTGATTCAGCAATAAACCAAAATAAATATATATATTTATTTTTATCACTTAAATCAACATATGATCCGTCATTTATGTTTTAATGTCCCCTTTTAATTTTCTATATGAAATAACATATTTAACATGATTTTCTCTGCATAGATTCATTTCTTGGCAGCTCCAACGTGATTTAAAACTAGATTCATTTCCGATTTGTACATTTTAGATAAAACCCTGCAGTGGTTCTCTGTCTCAGCTTGAAAACACTTGCCTCCTTTTTGGCTTGTCCAGGAAATGAATCAAGCACATTTGTCAAGTGCTTCACAGAGTCTAAGGAAACATTCCAACAAGTCGCACACAACTGTGTTTTAACTCGCGGTTCAGAGGTGAACCTTTCTCAGCTTTACTGGGGACAGGTGGCAGCTGCAGTTCTGAATTATGGCACAATAGCACAGAACAAAGGATCTTTGCGCAGCACTGGGGTTGGGATGGCACTGCAGCTATTGGGGGGGCAATGATCCATGAGACTGCTCTTAGTCCTGGAAGGGTTTTATTCTCCTTTCTCACATACCTGGTGCAGGATGCGGGTCTCACTTTACTGTAGGTATGCCATTGAGTGAAACCATTTCAAGTGCCCTGCTGTGTGTGTCTCCTCCCACCACATTGTGGAAACCCAGTACAACCATTGTACAGCTGGAATTGAGAAAAGAGAGAGGTCAGGATTATCATTTCTAAGCATCCTATTTGTCAGCCTGCTTCTATGGCCTTGCTTTTTGACGGCTGTCACTTTGTGCAGACGTCTGCTGTTTGGGTCAAACAGACTGGTATTCTACCGTAAGCTGCCTGTTGCTGTACAAGCAGTTTAATTTGTTAAGCACCGGTGCTTCTCATTGTAGTTCAAGTTCTGTAAAATGATAGAATATTGCTGGTCTTTTCCTGTCCACAGGCCGTTCTGCACATCTGTTCATTTGTGGGTGAATATTGACAGAACTACACAAAGTACAGAAGACAATGGCAGGATTAAGATCAAGAAGAAAGAGTACGATCCTCCTCCTCTCCATTAACCTCCAACCTCCCTACCAGGAGTAGCAGCCTTTTTCTGAATCTCATAGGAAGCGAATGAGAGGAGAACAAAGTGTGTTGGGAAAAGTAAAGAAAAGGCGATAAAAGCATGAGAGTGGCCCGGAGAGAAAAACTCAAATTTATTAGTATCCGAGAGAAGGACTCTGTGACAACACCACATCTGATGGAGTGAAAAAGGACAATGCAGTCCCATCCTGAACATTTCACAGCTCATCTGGCCTCATTTATACTTGTTGTCCGGAGAAACCTGAGCGCAAGACACACAGCTCTACAGAAATGATGTGTCATTAGAACGAAAGTGGTCCTGGATTGCAGTCTTCCCCGTCAGAGGGCGAGCTGCAGTGCAGTGTGAGGACAGCACAGTTTCCCGATGGCATGTTTTGTGGTAGCTGTAGCCTCACTCAGATCTTTAGTAATTTTATATCTGATGTAAATCCAAACCCGGGACGTTACCTTGATCAATTTAAATGGTATAACAATGGAAATAGATTCTAATCCACTCAAATAACCCCCCCCCCCCTTCTATTATAAAGTTACTCTTCAGCAAAAAAAAAGGTTTGGTTCATATTATCTAGTAAGTAAACAATGTGCTTAAATTTTATGAAGGAAATGTAGTGAGATTATGCAAAGACAGTAATTAAGAGCATGTATTTCAAAGGACTTTCATTGTCTGGGTCATGGATTTAAGTCAAAGAAATAATTGAATAAATGTGTAAATACAGTAATATCTGGTTACATTGCAATTACAGTTCCTTCTGTTCTAAATCTTTCCTAAATCTGATGTCTTACCAGTTTTATTCGTTTTTACAGTATTGTTATATTCACTTCATCCAAGAGTAAATTTTACAAGATGGCAAAGCATGCACTGATAATTAAATAAAGCACCACTCCAGACCCTTAAAAAGATACATGGGTTGACTGTACGGGCTAAAAAGAAGTATTAGAGGGATGTTTGTTATCTTCTTTGAGCTAGACTACAGAAGACCCTTTTCATGTTTTCACAAAACTTTTTGCATATGATTCAGAGCTTTGTGTTCTGTTAAACTCGACAGCTTGTCTTCTGCGTAAATGTATCACACACAAAAAGGTTCAATTGTCTTTGTTAGAGCAGTGGAATATATCCAGTTCATGCATTTCATTCCTGACAAGTTGGGGTGCGACAGCATGCTCTTATGTGAATCATTTCCAGCACTCTATTTCAGCACTGAACACTTTGTAAAAGGTGCAAACATTGAAAGAAAGACTTTGCAGTGTGTAAAAATAACAGAAGGCATTTTCCCTATTCTTGGATATCAAAGCAGAGATGTACTTCTTAGAAGATTCAAAAAGATTTTTTTATACTAGGAATATGTTTTTTGTAATTAAAATAAATGTGCTGTGGTTTCAGAAGTGAATATCATGAATCTGGCGTTGCATAAATACTGTAACTGTTCCACAATATTTGCTTTGTGCCTTCTATGTTTATTATGTAAAAAAGGAACACATTACAGAAAACATTTTGTACAGATGTTGCTAAACGATGATAAAGATGATGGACAGTGATAATAAGTAAATGTCAACACAACATGTCTGGTTTAATGCCCTATGATGTTGTGATCTGGTTTACTGAAGTTTATGGACCAGTAGCCATGATGGCTTATGGTTATTTCCACTGGGTGTGAGAGAGTGATGCTGCAGCACTCCTTCTAATAGCACTCTAGCCATACTAATTAACGCCAGAGACTCAAATTCAGATCCTCAGATTTGTGCTTACTAAAACACAAATGTCAAATGGAACAACAGGTCAAGAAACGTTTTCTAGGCTGTTAGTTCTGCTTAGTATCCAGTCCTTTCTAAGAGGAATCCTCCGTTCAGCCTATGACCTTGGTCCCCTGCTTCACAAGAAGTTTGTCATGTTCCATTGCCCAAGGTTACATCTGCAGGGACTAAGCCACTGACTGCCCCAACCTGTGGCCTATCTTACATCTGAGCCATTGAGATATCATCTCATCACAACCCAACCCCTGAACTGCTGCCATTTAATTTCTTTTAATTGTGTCCCTTGAAATTTAGATTATGTAAATAAAGTACATTTCAGTGAAAACTGAAACCCTCGATACTCTAAAATGCAAACTGAAAGCTTAATGTTTTGAATATGAGTTTGCATGATTTCGTGAACCACATTTAGCGTGAACATGAGTTTTGTTTTTAATTATCATTAGGTGCATAGGAATACCTCCCTGTGAAAGATTATAGAAAGTGCGAATCACATTTATACTGTAATAATAGTATGGTTGTTCTTTGATCATATATAAAATTAATAAGCTACATTACACACATATTTTATGTATAAAAACAATTATCCCTATTCCCAAAAGGGAATTCCTAAACACTAATGCACAGTGGCTATTTCTATGCTATGATATAAGTCAATTGTACAGGAAAACACTACTTTGCTGCTCACCATAAGCAATGTCATTGAGTTTCTGTGTTTCCTCACAAATTATGGCTGTCATGTGGGACCCCATCTGAATATTGAGTGATAATTACTATCTAAGAGAACTTACTGAGCGTGGAAAGATGATAATGGACCATGCTGGAGGTCTGTCATAGGCCAGTAATTGAGCAGAAGGGAGTGCAATCTGACTGTCCCTGCACATACAAAAAAGCTATCTTAAGTGTATAATCATGAGTGCTATCACTAATACACTCTTTGCAGGTTGTGAAGGAGGTCAATTATAATAGATTCATGCATAGTACATCTTCTTCTACACAATTCACTGATTGAAAGTCCCGTGGATTCAGGGATTTCATGGAGTCTCAAGACTGCTTTACTGCCAGGACACCTTAATAGGAATCTGTGTAATTAGGGTCCCGGATATTAATTTATTCTACTTATGGAATACTTTTCACTTTTTTTTTGGATCTGGATTGTGGTTTCTATGAATATCACCTAGCATGAAATTCATTTTAAAAAGGTTAATAGTATCTTAACATCACACAGAACAGATATATTGTACTGTGAATATTTGGAAGCTGAGAGCATTAGAATAAGGATTTAATGACTAGAACCCACTTTCAAAGGAGCACGTATGCCATAGCTATATAACAGCCCTGTAGCATAATGGTGGGGGGTTCTGGATTTGTTGTTTGCAGTTTGAGAGTTCAAATCCTGGCTGTGGACTACGATTGCTTCCTGGAGCAAGGCACTTCACTCAGTGAAGTATTCAGCTGTGTTGTCCACTTCAGCTGCAAGTTTTTTTGTGAAGCATTAACCAACAAATTAATACAAAATTAATTGTTCATATAAGTGGCAAGGGTTTTACACAGTGTCTGAGTAACTATCCAATGTCCATCTTAAGAATTAAAATTCCTCTCTACAGGAATTGTATTGGCATTTTTGGCTCAATTGTTTCAGAATGTGCTCTCATATGGTTTGAAAATTGAGGGTACATCCGTAGACGTTTTGATCATCCTTGTGATCAGAGGTGTGAGATGTAGAAAAGGGTGACAAAAATTATTTATGAGCCATAATGACATAGAAAAATTAGGTGTGATTTGATGTTTAATTAATGAGTGTTTAGGGAGAGTGATAATTGGATTAACTCACTGGCCAGAGGAGCTGGGAGTAACCCAAGAGCAGCTACAATGGTGGAAGAGGGAGGTCATGTGTAACAGCAGGAAGTTTGTCATACACCTTCCCGAGCTCCAGTTAACAACTTCCATTTGACAGCAGTAAAACTATTTGTTATACAAATGGTGGTGTCAGTTTATGAAGTTAATTTCCTGCATGACCCACTTGTTTAGTATTTGAATGTTAAGGCCAGATTTCCCATGTTCTCGTGTTACAGATAGTATAATGGGATATATTTATAATGTTTTAGTTAGTGGTTTTGGAATTCGGGTCTTACAGGGATTCAGGTGAAAGGAAGAAGAATAACGTTCTCTGTCTGGTCTGTGGTATTAATAGTTAATAATTAGCAGTCAATTTGACCACAAGTAATTCTCCAACGTATAGAAACAAATAAAAATGCATGGAATCATTTACTTGCAGCTGAAGAGTTCAGCTTTACATGGGCCCTAGGTGTGTCAAAATGCAATCTGATCTACTTTATAGGAACAAAGGCAGACAGTGGGCACTATGTCTCCGTACAAGTGAGAGTCATGAGTGCTGGATTTCATCACTTGTAATGTACATTTCCTGAGCCCAGCTCAACAGGTATGTGATAACATCCGAACAAACCATTGGGAAAGACATTTCCATTTGAGAAGTTGTACCTGCTCATTTGATAACCTTCTATAATAAAATAAAATATGATGGAGGATTTTTTTCAGATCAAAAACATTGCTGTGTGTGTGTTTCAGCCCTGATCATGCCTCTTAGCATATTTATGTGATCTCCTTTTCCTCAGCGTCAGAACCGTGCAGGAATATTTCAAAGAGGTAGTTGTGAGGCAACAGCGGAAAGTGGAGAGGATAGCACTTACATATTAACATTTCCAGTTTATTCAGGATAAATGTAGTCCCAGTGTGTTGTTTATCTTTATGGAAAAAGACTGACC
The DNA here is from genome assembly GCF_059453375.1 of Lepisosteus platostomus. Lineage (NCBI taxonomy): Eukaryota > Metazoa > Chordata > Actinopteri > Semionotiformes > Lepisosteidae > Lepisosteus > Lepisosteus platostomus. The sequence goes on from NC_142620.1 coordinate 55,747,275, forward strand.
ATTCACCAGTCTCCTTATAATACATTAAAAATGGAAGAGTTTTTTGTTTATACTGCATTGCCTGTTTTTAATCAGAATTTGATCTTTACATAATCAACTATGCCTTTGAAAGGGTAGTTCATTTTGGCAAGAGCATGTCTATAGCTCCTCTTTCTACCTGTATAGTTGTTTCCAGAAAGTTGTTTCCAGAAAGCCACATTGTGTGAGTAAGTTATAGAGAATCATTCCAAACAGAAAGCAAAGCTTTTTTTTGTCACAGACTTGTGGTAGGAGTTTGAATTGCACGAATGATTTAAAAATAAAATTAAATGACAGATATTGTTTTGGAGAAGCACAAATTAAATCAACTCATATCAAATCAAAGGTAAATATGTTTGTGTTTTCAATGAAAACCATATTCAGAATCTAATTAAGTATCTATAACTGCAATACTGTTCATTCCATATCAATAATATATTGATACAGTACATACTGTACAGTAGTCACTAATGAATAGCAACAAAGCATTAAGGTTCAATTACAAATAATGATGTTGACCAATATCAGTGGAGATTTACAATTACAGCATAAATTGCAACTGAATGACAGTGCTAACAGTGTATTTTAGACCAGTATCACTTCTAAATTAAAACTGTAAAAAAATTCAGTAATACCATTACTGAGAGATGTATTATAAACCACTATTACTACTGAATTCCAACAGCAAAATGCATTAAAGATTACATTGTATATGAACATCATTATGCAACAGAAACTACAAAATAGTAAATTTCAAGCCAAAATCATTGCTGAACAATCATTACAAATGCAACACATTGAATTATAGTCTAACTGCAACACATTTCTATGTTTATTACTGAATTACAACTACAATAATGGATTAGAGATCATTATTATTATTTATGGTAACACATGTCTGGATAGCATATACCATGGGTTTGCAGTACCCTCAATATCAAATGATTAACAAAATCAAGCAAATAGATTAAGGAATAATTGACACAATTCCACTACAATGTAGTACAGTGTAAGCAAATATTATTACTGGATTAAACTTGCACTGGAGTTGTATTATATACAACTGACTCCTTCTGTAATTCATTGCTTGGCATTGTTAATATATCCTGTCTTAATAAGATAAATAGCTGCAGTGCCTTGTTGCTCATTTCTACCAAATCTGAGCAAGTCCAATTTTATGGATGTGTTTTCTAATTCCACTGATTTCTTCTTTGTAAGAAAATATTTCAAAACACCTCCAGCTGAGAAATACCTCATAGCCAGTCTACTATTTTTAGTTCTCAAATTTGTCTTGTCAGTCAGGCATAAAAGTCCTACTGATATACATCATGACTCCCCTAATTTACCCTTATATAAAGGCTGAGTATATAGGTCGAAGCTCAGCTGGTGGAGCCTGACTACCAGAGTTAATAAACATACGAGCATCAGTTAGGACTGCAAGTTTTAAATTGGACAACAGTGTGTCTGCGGGATGCTTAATAGATTATAAGGCATATGCAGTTTGTCAACTCTCGGCAAATTCAAACTTCTTATCATACATCTCAGCCAAAACCAGGGAAAGATAAACCAGAAAGCAAATTGGTTTCAAACAGTCTACACTGATTTATTGTGTGCTGTATAATTATGCAACTATGTGCTTGTTAGGTAGTCAGTCTTGGATAAAAATGTTTTATTATCCATGAATGAGGTGTCAGGAAGAATAGAGTCTGTGAAATGTTTTGCAATAAAATGTTTCCTTTCATTCCTAATTTTTAAGTAAGACTCCTCACAATGAGTGCGTTAGCATTCATCCAGACTTACTGTGCACATCTCTACCTAAATTACTTCTGGAGAAAATCAAAGTCTGTCTAGCACAGTTAAGAGTAGCTCTTTCTTATTTCACATTTGTTTAATCCTCTGTACAGTATATAGACTTGTGCCAGGACCTCATTATTAATGATTCTGTTTCCAGACTCAGCATTTAAAATGTTTAACCACCATCAGGGTTACAGGATGTTGCAATTACGTGTTATGAGAGTTATCAGGAATAGGATATACAGTATATTATGGAACATCCCATCCTCAGAAAGGCTCTCTGGAGTTACTGTGTAAACTATTACACACAGTGTAACAGCATGTAATAGTTTAACTCCAGAGAGCCTTTATAAAGTTGCTTTCCCTTGAGGTTTAGAATGTTTATGAAGTTGCTTTCCCATGAAAACCCAGGGTTTTTATTAAAGCTGACATTAAAAACAAACAAACACAAGAAAAGACGTTTTCTGGTCACTACAGTAGCTCAAACAGCCGCTATCAGACCTCCTGGTGTGCTAATATCAGAACATTAACGTGTACTGCCAGCCAAGCTCCTGACTCTCAGACACACACACCTTGCATATCAGCAATCCCCACTCTCCATCCAGTCACAGGTACACACGAGCGGCTGGGCGACCAAGCTGAGATCTCGCTTTCTAAGATATGGACATTTTTAGATATGTGGTTTCCTGTATGTGTTCCAGAACAGCCATGGCCCTGTCTGCATTCTCTGATGAGGTGCACATGTACTGTACATGACGATTTTGAAGTTTACCTTGAGTGGCGGTAAGCTGTCGTGAGCAAGGTTGTTTTTTAGATAGATCATTTGTGGATTCCTATTTGAGTGCAACAGTACATGCCAAACCAAGTGACCAATTACATGACTGAGCCAGACTCAGCTGTGGTCACTTTTGTCCACTTTCCTTCCATCAGCCAAAGACATGCTGGCTGTGGTAAATTGGTTAGTTGACTGGCTGTGTTCATTCTCCCTTTCCATGTGAAGCAGGAGAGGTGCCCCTTATGCGTTAACCCCGTCTACTGCAATGACCACTCCAGTAAAATTCTGTGACAGGAAAGAAGAAAGCAAGGCTTAAATGACTTGATGCTTCCCATTATGTTTAAGTATGTCTAAATTATTAAGAGGTAAAGTCAGCTTGGTTTTGGATACTAGAATCGTACAGTAAAGTTTGACGGGTGCATTTTATTGATATACATTATATCTGTGTGTTTTACATAAATTCATGTTTCTAACATATATTCTCCAGCAAGGTTGTGTGATATATTAATGTACCCATACAGAATCAAGAAAGGAGAGAAAAAGGTATTTACATGCTAAACTTAGGTTCTAAACAAACCATTACTCTGTGTCATTTGAGTTGTCGCATCCTCAGCAAGCGCAGTAGCATTACAGATGTGATTGTCTTACAGGCTCCTGGAGACACAAGAAAACAGGATGAATGTAAAGCCTCTATTTGTAATGGCTGCTTATCATCCTGGAATGGGCTGAGCCCTGACCACAGCCCCTTGTACTTACTAATTGTGTAGCTTGAAATGGACATCGAATGCTGTGCTGAGCATTAAAATTAAACACTTCGGGTTCTCTTTATGGGCTTGTTTCAACATCAGCTCATTTGAAGCATATTGAAAATTATACATAGGTTTCCTGTTTTATATTTAAATTTGAGCTTTGACATCACTGCACCATGAAGAGAATAGGCCTACTTTTACTTTTCACTTTTCAATTTAATATGCACATATACAATCCAAAAAAGCAAAGAATCAAATGAGATCTTTGATGGTTGATAGTTACAAATTGTACTTATAAAAAAACGCAGAGAGTTGAGAGAATTCTGTCATAGATGTTTATGGATGCCTTATAGTTTTCATGTGGGCTTACATGATGTACAGATTTTAATTTCTGAGCTGTGAATACGCCTACAACAATGGCAATAATGACAAAGGCAAAGGGAATGGAGAAAAAAGGCCTACCATTCCAGAGGTGTCAAAAACAAACAGAGCATACCAGTAAGAAAAAAGAACATTCAATTCACCATTTCTCCTTTGGGAAATGTGTGTGAGTCCATGCCTTATGGATGTCAGTGAGAGAAGATTCAGATAAAGGGAATTTTTCCATCTTGGCACTGGCGCTTAAAGCTGCAGGCTTGTGCAGACATCCATATACAATTGTACACTACAATATATTCTTCTGCCAATTGAAATGAAGTGTTATTGCCAGGCCATTTCCATTGACTCTTTATAAAGACTCTGTGAATCTTGATTTATGCATCACCAGATAAATCTGGGCAGGACTCTGAATTAATTTCTTGTGCTTTGCAAGAGGAAGAATATCTAGCCTATTTTGTAATGCTAGGTCAAACCTGAGAAAGGCTGCACCTATAGCTTTAACTCTACATTCCCCTGGATTATGTTTAAGACTGCAAGCCACGGGATCACCCTGCTTAATCCTGATTATTCATTATGGCTCCGTCTTGTTTTGTCCTTATTGGGACCTGTTGTTTGTTTCATATTTGAAAACAACAGTCATATTCGGTCCTGGTGTGTCTGGGGCTGTCTCACCCTTTTGTAACTCAGTTAGTGGAATTCAAGTATAAGAGCAAACATAAATTATAACCTGATAAAAATATAATATGTTTCCATGTAACCACGAAATTGCAGCTGCATAAACATACAATATACTTAATATTCTACTGATGTGCAACAGGAAAAAATACATTTTACTGTAGAAAAGCTTTTGACATGTAACTTTGCTTATAATTACACCAGGTAAAAAGGGTGCCTGTTAAAAGAGCTTTATATGTGATTATGGTATGCATTCATCTTGTAATCACATCAAGTGTGCTGTATTGGTGTTATTATATGTGAAAGCTCACTGCAAATACTCCAGAGCCTTAAAGTCCTTCTCCATCAGGAACAGTTTCAAATTATTCCGACAGTTTTGCTCATCGTGCCACACTTCTCAGACTCTTTTTCCTTCGCACATTTTCCCTCCCTTTGATGTCAAACAGCATTTTATCAGCTGCACATATAGATCTGGAATAATCGCCATTTTGCTCCTAACACAGAAATCGTTTGGATTAACTGTAAACTATTTTCAAACCCGTATGGGGCCCTATATCTCCAAAACTTGTAATGAGAAAAGTAAGATTGAATTTAAAACTCAGTGTGACCATGGATTAGCAAAGAGCAAAGAGTTGTTTACCTCAAAGAAGCCAGTTTTGACTAGAGCTGTGGGATATCATGTGGTGACCCATATTATTCTGAACTAATAGCTAATAGCTGTGCAAGGACTTTATGAAATTACTGTGATACTGAGTATTTTCCGTCATATTCCACAATCGGACATCATAACGGTAATGGCAACAGGTCCCTGATAAAGTACAAATGTGCAGGTCGTGGACTGGGAATAGATGGGCAGAGGGAAGTGCTTCTGTCTTGTAGCTCTTGGGTTCTGGGTTTGATTCTGGATTGGGGCATCCGGGGAGCTTGTGTGTTCTGACTGTATCCGTGTGAGATTACGTTTACCTTCCACCTGCCAAAGACATGCTGGCTTTGTTAGTTAACTCAGGGGGGGGGGAGTGTTTTGTGTGTGATGGACTGGTATCTGATCCAGGCAGTCATTCTGCATTGTGTCCTGTGCTGCCAGAATAAGACCCTGGTGGCCATGACATGCTCTAGCAATAAGCAGCTTTCTGATAAAAACATTAATGCTTGCTTTTGAAGGGATCTGTGAATTGGTAATTGCATGCTTGATTGTCTGTGTTTTGCATTTGCAACATTGGTGAATAACTACATTTCTGTGTGCAAACATGCAAACATGTTGTCAGCACAAGGACATAAGCACAAATCAAGTAGAATTAAGTTGCGTGTGTTTTTTTGGGTTGGGTGGGGTTGCGTGGTAGTTTGCCTCTGTGTGAACAGGGATGCACAGCGTCACTTATAGATCTCTTGTTGGCTATGGGAACTCTAAACAACAGCTGCCTGAGGCTCAGAAACTGCATCCCCCTAAAACACATGACCATTCTTGTGAAGATCGCAGATGTTGTGCAGAGAAAATCAAGATTGTGGGTTTTGATTTGTTTTTTTTTTCTTGAAAACCACTGTAAATAACACCCCTCTTTGCACACACAAATGCACACAATCGATGCAGGTGAAATAAACTTCAAATTGCATAAATAATTATGGCCTTAAGACTTTTTGTATTTGAAAAATTATGTGTTTTTCACCCTTTGTGTTTTAACAAATAACCTAGTTGCCTTGTGTTGCTAAGCAACTACACCATGAGTCCTTGTTGTGTTGTCATTTAGCCTGATGTTGGGTACTGGTAGGCCTACCTCCCAGAGCAGGGAGTTAGAGAGGGGAGTAACTCAAAATTTGCTTCCAAGAAAGTGCTTAAGTCAAAGAAGTCTTGCTTGCAAAGTGTTTTACAGGGTTACATCACCTGGCAGTACTGCAGTCGCCTTTCTTCATGTTTGTGATTTTCTGGTGGAAATCAATGATCATCTTCAATCTCCTCATTTAGACGGAACTGCGTTGAGAAGGCAATAATGTATTTTTGACTTCTCCCAGCCATCCTGTCAAGTTCAAACAGAGTTATAGTGCTGATAAAAATGTGTTTTTTTTTGCAATTAAGCTGAAGCTGCAACATTACTTATTGCTTTTTTCAGTCGCGGATGAGACCTCTCTGCAGTTTACAGCACAGCACTGTAAAGCTCTGTGCAGTAAATATGACAGCAGAGCAAAATCACCCTACTGCCTCCAAGGTCCCCTGGGAGGGCTGGAAGCACACACACCCCAGGACCCCAGTCCTGCTGAATAGAGCTGTGGCATATCTGGGGTGAAAATGCAGACACTGTTGAAATATGAAACAATGTTGTTTTACTAAAACATATAAACAAGTGTTTTACCCAATGAAGAGTAAGATTAGAACAATTCTACTTTTGTTCCTGTACTGCAGGCCTTACTGTATCAAAGGGTTTTACATTTCAGATTTAATTGAAATCAGATTTACTTAATAATTTATTTAATTTCTTTAAATCTGGTGAGAAAACAAGTAACAATGAGTCTCTTGCCACTGTGAGGCCGGGGGCCTTAGAGACCTTTCTTGAAAACATCTCTTTCTTGAAAAGATCTCTTTAGGCCAGAGAGGGAAGACCTACAGCAGGCGAACAGTTCTCTTGCTGGAGCTGCAGCTGTATCAGTCCTCCTAAAACCTTGCAGTTGTTTCTGCTCTGCAGTTTTGGATGAAACGCTGGTGTTGTTTTCTTTCCTGTCATGCTTGTGCAAGGGCAGGAGCTGCGATTGCCAATTTCACAGTTCTTGCAACTTACCTAATCATTCTAAATTACGTGAAATGAAGATTCTTAAACTAATACATTTATTATTATTTAAATTCAGCTGTGACAAACACAAACTTTTCTAATGCACACGTGTCTTAATGGTTTGCGTCTCATGCCCATCACCACTGTGTCAGTTTAGACAGTCACAAACCTAAACTCTATTTAGTAGGGCAGTGATAAAACTAATAAATAACAAAAGCTAGTGGCAATCTGCACTCTGTATTTCTAGCCTGTTTGGCCTCGGAATACTTTTCTAAAAGATAAGAGAATTTTGCTGACCCATTGTGAAGAAGACAGCTGTCCCCTGTGACCAGTCTTTAAAATCAGCTCTTTCTTTGTCACTCTCTGGAATCGTTTAGCAGGTTCTTTAATGCAATAGCAGTTGTTAAATAGCATTAAACAACAATAGAGAGAGGAGAGGCTCTGGTAGCATCCTGGATTTAAAAATTCTGCCAGCAGTTTATTATTATTATTAGAACATTTGAAATAGCACCGTATATTGAGTGCATTACTGTTCTGAGTCTTGTGAATTACTGTATGTGAGAAATGGGTATACTACAAGATATCAACACTGAAATACAAAGAATACAATAGGATATGTTTGCTTTCTTTTCAGATCTTAAATATGATGAATGAGTGTTTCTTTCTGCACTGTGCCTAATGTGTTCGTTCCTTCCATGTTGTGTTTGTTTCATGCTCCTCTGCTATATTTAATCTGTAAACGTCATAGGAATGCTTGAAAAATGAACAGAAAAATGAATAATTGAAAAGGGAAAGAGATTCCTAAATCCCTTTGTGCCAGCTGGGAGAAAATGTGTAACAGTAACTATTACATGGTATTTACTGGTCTGTGGTGTACGGTATTTTCTAAAAGATGCAATTTTCAAGATTTTAGTGTATTTCCTAAACACTCTGAAATTAATAACCCAAGTACTGTATATAAATTGAAATTGACATGAACAGTTTTTATTGGTCTTTTCTATTTTTATTTTTATTAAATTGGTCTGACCCTCAATGGATGTTTGCCTTTGATTTAGAATAAATTAATTACAGTAGGTCCCTCATAGTCATATGAGACTAAATTATTGAACTTTCCTGGATTGTTAGAGTACCTTTCCATCTGGGAGTGGACCTGATTGGTCTTCTCTGGCTCTAGAGTAGCTATATCTTTTTTGTAATGTGCTGACCAAAACTGTACGTAACAGTCTAAATGAGGTCCTACTTTAACAGAACATACCATGATTTAAAATCCACACTGTTGACTATATATTCAAACACTGTCTGCCCCTTCTGTCACTTCCTCGCTTTGCCCAGAAGTGGACAAAAACACACAAGCTCTTCCTTCAACCCCAGGGTATCCCATTTCATATCCTGTGTCCAAGCCTGTCCAAAGCCTGATTTGAGGTGTGTCAGTGTGAATTCTCTCCATGACAGGCAGCGCCTCTGTACAGATCTTGAGAATATCCTTCCTGCAAGAAAGGAGTTAATGTTTCTTCAAGGGCAGCAAGATACACATCAGCACAAAATGGCCTCAGCAGGTGCCTAGCTGCTTGTGAACTATTGCTTCATCCATTCTGTTTTGTTTCCTGTTTTCATCAGAAGTTTTTCGAGCTACTCAAACAATCAACAAACCTATCTGCTCACTATTGCAAACGTAAACAATGTTATGAATGTGCCTTATGAGCTGTTGTAGACTTGCATTTTCTTTGTGCACCAGTATCCAAAATGTCTTTCTTGCCATTTAAACAGGTAAAACTACATTGCCTTTAGCTACACGATAATAACGATGTAACGTCAATGGAAATGCATTTTATAATTGCCCTTTCACAATATATTGTGTTACACAGCTGCATACATCTTTTTATTTTGCCTACAGTATGGAAACTTTATACTTATCGTTTTATACAGTTACAATAAAATTTCATTACATCGCAAGGTGATTTTATAAAAATGCATGAACATGTCACTTATTTTTTAATTTCTTTTGTTCTTCACTATAACACATATAACATTCTAGATATACAATCTCTGGTGGATTTTCTTTTGCTTAGTGCTTCTTCATTTTTGTCATTATCTCTATACTGGAGAAGCAATTATTTGTGCAGTCAGGACACTGAAATAATCCATGTCCACTGCTGACCTGGAACACAGAGCTATACTTGTAAATCAGTGGGTAGCATTAGCAATGGTTCTTGAAAAATTAAAAGCATTTTTTGTTTGTTTTTGCTACTGTTGTTTTGAAGATTAGCGAACCAGTCGAAACACTTCTATTGCTTCTATTCAATTTTTCCCCATATATTTCTCCCCACACAACAAGCATTGGAGAGAAATGCCGCATTAGTCAACCAGCAGTATAAAACATTCATGCTTTAAACTCAAGCCTTGCAATCAAACTTGGAAGAAGGGCTTTCTTATATAGTTCAGGTTTTTCACATGACCATGACACTTGAGTGTAGGGTGCAAGATGCTTCATCGCAGTATAAATCAGAGAGGGTAGCATCATTTATACCTCATCAATAGAATATAATCTGTATCAACCATCATGACTGCAGAATGGATGGCTTCTTTTTTAAAAGAGTGTTTCTGTCTACAGTGTGACACACCCTTGTGCTGTCTGCACTTTTTGTGTGACTCACCAGGGTCCATCCAAAGATCTCAGTGTTTTAAAAGCAAAGACCAGTGCATTTCTGCACAGATGGGGTGATATGGAAAATTACATTTGAAACTTTACTTTCTCCAACACTGGTTAGGACCTGTTGGATTCCTAATTTTGGTTATATTTTTTTTCAACGGGCTCTAGTATCATAGTGTGCAGGATGCACTAGAATGTTTCTTGGTATTTGGAGGCTCATATATTGTCCTTTTCACTTCTGTCCATTAATACCAGAGGATGCAGATTTTACTCTAAGACTCTAAGCATCGGTTTAAAGACATATATTTAAGTATTCCAGTTCATTGCAAATTTGACAAGGTGATTATATTAGTCTAGGCCATTTATGTTGATTAGAAAGAGCAGCAACCCCAAACTCTGCAACACTCTTCTACGTACGCCCAGAGTGATTATATTACTCTTTTAGATAGTGCAGAAGCCAGGTCTTTATCTGTATCCATGTACTACCTTGATCCCTACGTTTCTGCAAATTGCCTTTTTCCAGAAGTAAAGAGGTTTGGATATGATAAGCCTAACTTGCCCAGCTGACAGACTAAAGAATCCTCAGAAGCTGCCAAAGCTTTTTGCGACCCATTTAAAAGGTACAATTTGCTTATTCCTATGAAACACAGGAAATTATTATAAGAGATCATAATCCTTGAAAAATTAGATTCTGCATAATTTTAGGCTGTAATGTGAAATTTTATATATACATGGAACGTAGCCTTAGGAGTTTTAATTGTTCATTTAACGAAAGTATGGGCTCCAGCATGTGTTTTATTTTCAAAGTATGAGATAGGATTTACAGCAGGGAGCAATGGTGAAATAAATGTATTTAAAAGAAAATTTAATTTCCTTTTGTGTGAACATTCTTCTCTAATATACGTTCTAATTTAACATGTGATGTCTTTATTTGGGTTAATCAGAGGACAGAGGCAGTGAGGCTTGCATGATTCCTCATTAAATTTCAGTGTTATTCTGCTGCAGGTTTTAAGAAAATCAAGTTACCATGCCTATCTCCCACAATATGAGCAATATATAAAAATCTTCTCTTTTGACTGACAACACATTGCTCCCACTAAGCACATTAGTACAATGGATAGCACATTAGAAAAAAAAACACATCATGTATAGGTATATTGCAATATTTCATGTGGTGCTGTGTAAAAAGCCTCCAGATTGCAGTAGACTGTATGACATTCCTACAGAGTCTTGGTCAACCTAGAGACCCCAGTTTCCTTCTCAAACGTCTCAAGTGTAGCCAAGTCCACATTCCCAGGCTGGGCGGAGCAGTGGCTCTGCGGCTAAGGATCTCCACCTGTGACTGGAAGGTTGCCAGTTCAAATCCCACGGCCGGCAGAGGAATCCTACTCCGTTGGGCCCCTGAGCAAGGCCCTTAACCCTAACTGCTCCAGGGGCGCCGTACAATGGCAGACCCTGCGCTCTGACCCCAAGTTTCTCACCCTGTCTGTGTGTCTGTGTCTCCATGGAGAAAAGCTGGGGTATGCGAAAAGACGAATTCCTAATGCAAGAAATTGTATAGGGCTAATAAAGAAACATTATTACATTATTATTATTAGGTGTTGTGAAGGGGAAGGCGTATTCGAAGATTTTGAAAACATGCTTGGGCTTGCTCACGTGGTTAGTTTCAGTGCTATGGTACAGAGTGCTGTGTTCTCTTTTTGTCTTTACCCGTCTGCCCTGGCTTGCCCACAGCTTTAAAATGCCAGCCATTACCTGGACAATTACAAAAGCACCCTGTCCAGAACTTAAAAATGAAGTGGTTGGACGCCTACCTCGAAAAGCATGGGGAAACAGTGGGAAACCGGAACCTGCAGGGAGAGAAAAGAGGACAACAGCTCACCCAAAGCTAGTAAATAACTTTGAGCCATATGTTTCAATCAGATTGTTTTTTTTGCTTATGGTCTGAGCGACACCCTTTTAGGCAGGTAATGTTCAGCTATTTCAGCCATGGTGGTACAGTGGCTTAGTTCAGTGGGCTCTCAGTATGTTGTAACAACCCTGTCAAGGGCTTGCACCTGATGCAGATGAACAATTTAGAGCACAGTTAATGATGCTTTTCTAATCTAATAACGATCACGTCTTTGACATTTTTCATAGGTATTGCACTTTCATAGCAGGTACTTTCTCCATGTGCGACAAAGGACAAGAACAAATTAAAAGAGTGATAAAATAAAAAAAGATAAGCATTGGCCAGTCTTTCTTTGGCCTTTCATATCTAAAATGACAGAAAATTAAAACTAAACTCAGAATCCATGAATTTCATTACACAGTCAATGTGCGATGTGATGGCAGTAGCATTGATTAAGTCTGGATAAGACCATTCATGAGAATAAAGTTATTTTAAATCTAATATGTAAACTTATCTTATATAATATCTGTATGCATAAAGTATTTACATATACACATTTATTTGTGTAACTTGCTTTTTTTATTACTTTTCAAAATTAATAAATTGTAACTTAACATTATAACTGCTATAAAAACATAATAAACTCCCCTCTCTGATCTTGAAATACACAAATATAGTCGAGCAATGTACTGTATAGCAAGCTAAAATTAGTAATAAAGCCAAGCATTTTATCCAATATTTAGACAATAAATGCTCTGTGAAATACATTCTAGTCTGTATTTATAACTCTCATCTATCTGCACCGACCACTCCAATGAATTGTGTTGCTTGATGCTCCTTTCCATGTTTATGGCAATGCAATTGACTTATGGCAATGTTTTTTTTTTCATATATTGTACAGCTTAGGCTGGTGTGCACCAGGTACAGATAGCTCACCTTTTCTGATTTTAGCACTTTCAAAAGGGACTTGTTTGTAGATCTGTAAAAGGGAAATGTTTTTTTTGCTTTCACTTTAGCTATTTATTAAAGAGTATCAACTCCCTCCTATAATAATGAATTTAAAAACTGTGACTTCCTGCACTGGAATCCTGAAAACAGCATGTTTGCCGGGAGGCTGAGCTATTTTATTAATTATTTTTTGCTGTCCATGATCTTCTATTTCTTAGGAGCTACTGAAGTACAATAAGCCAATTCAAATTTCATGATATGGCATTCATGCTGAACAGAGTAATGTGTCTACTGTATATATTTACTTATTTTCTGCAGCTCTGTCTGTTTGCTTATCAAAATGCAATGCTTTCTTATATCCTTATCTTTTTCCACTTTCTCTGCAGTAATTGTCAGGGAGTAACCTATACAGTATTTTCATTCCACCTTAGCCTGCATACAGAACGTTTCCAGCAATCTGTTCTGTTCTCCCTGAGTAGTTTCCTTAAAGAAATCAGTTTACGTTTTTATTGAGTAGAGTGCATTTGAGTCCTGCTGGGCACCCTCTCCCTAACCTGATTTTCCTCCTATTTCTTCTTGAAGAAAACAGATCCCCACAGTGTTTAAACACACTTTTAAACTGCTGATTCAGTGCAAACAGCTACAGCACAAAAATCCAGATTGACTTCTGCCGTATTTCAGCTCAAACTAATTGATGGTGCAGTGGTTTTTGATGTCTTTCTTTAAAATGAATTAACCTTTTGTCCTAGCGTCATTTCCAATGACATGCAAGCTCTACGTTTGTACCAGCCCATCAGCTCAGGGAAGGTTGATGTACAGTGATAAGTCGAGAAGTGACAGGGGGTCTTTCAACCAGCACCAATAAAGCAGATGGAAGCAACAGACCTGCGCCCAGGATTAAAAAGATGGGAAATAATTAGGCTAGCCACTGCGAGCCTTGGTTACTATGCTAAGTTTGCAGCTCTAGGGAGAACTTTACATATTTTGTTGAGGGCTAGATAATTCTAAAAAAATTAAACAAAAAATATTCCAATTAACGATTAAATCCATTTTCGAAACAGACATTTCTTTATTTAATTTCAAAACAAAAATTAGAATTGCCTTTTGGTGGAGTAGGGGAGTAATAATAATATAATTTATTTTTAAGCGCTTTTCAAATTCTCTGCTGTGGACAGAGAGAATTGCTCATCAGAAAGATGCTCCTAAGTAAATAGTTGCAAATGTTTCCTTCAATTCCAAATTATTTGTCTATTTCACTGTCAGAATGTTCATTTTACAAATGGATTACTTTGCATTGGATAAGAAAAGCAAAATTAATATTAAACAGGCTAGACGTTGATAGAAATATAAAAATTTGTGTGCTCTTTTGTCAATAAGAAACCCAAAGTTTTTTTTTACCACTTTCAATTGTGTCACACTTTTCCCAGCCAAGGATGTGACCATTTTTAGTGTTAAAATGTTAGAAAATGTAATATCAGATAATATGATAATATAAGTTGTAAATAGGCCAATAAAGTTTGGGTCAGCTCTTGGGTCCTCATTCTGACACTGGCCTGAGGCGCCTTGTGTGTAGAGTCAGCACACTCCCACCAGAAATGTGTGGGTTTGCATCAGCTGCTCCGGCTTCCTCCCACCTTCAGGAAGAACGTGTTGGCTGGTTAATCAGCGTCTTTGAATTGTGTTAGTGCCCTGCTGCTGTACCTCCTGGATTTCCACCAAGGGTGTTGTCCTTACTTGTGCCTTATGCTTCTGGGATGGGCCCAGGTCACAAGCCTTTAACAGGAATAAGATGATGGAGTTTAGTCTCTCACAGGACACGGTCATACCTGAAGGATGCATTGCATCCCATCGAGACTACACCACTGATATTTTGGTATTATTGCTCACCTACTGTAAATCTCTTATGACATCATTCAGGAGTGTCTTTATAGAATCATCATCTGAATTGAACAGATGTTTCTTGATGGGAGTATATTAGAATGAGATACAGACAAGATTATCCTATCATTCTAATATGCATAAGCAATACTTGCTGTGGTGCATCTACTGTAACTATTATTGCCAAGGGAAAGTGCTTACATTGCTCTTCCCGGCAGATCATATTTGACAGTCTAGCATATACAGTAGACTCAGCTTTGCAGGACACCAGTTGATTGACACCAGTGTAAGAAATCTCATTCAGCAAAACATGCTACCAGACCTCAGCAATAACATTGCTGGTACTTAAGCCTAAGAGTAAAAAAATGTAAAGCTATTAGCAAATCAATCATTAGTCTGGTTTGGAAAACCATTGCAGGTGGTCAGAATAGCTCATTTGTTCCAATGCACAGATGTCCCCAGCCGCACCAGACCCAGAAAGAAAGATGCTGTGTTACATCATTCCATAAATTGAGTGAGAAAAAAAACGAGAAATTGCATACCTGTTAAGTGGCTGGTCTTTAACATTTTGTCTAGTACTTCGTAGAAAGTTCTGTTCTGTTCCATTTAAATGTTACACATTTCTGTTAATGCAATATACAAAATATAATGTATTATTTTTTTTACAAAACACCTATAAGGCTGCCCTCTGGTTGTAGACTACTTAATTTCATAGAGAATCCCCTCTGTATCTGTATTCCGGTTTATACTGCTATTATTGTATAGTTGCCTTTTGTTTTTATCATATTATCTAGCACATTCTGTGTTAAGATAGCTGAGGCCCAAGGTTAAGTGAAATGGCTTTTATGTTTAATTATATACTTCAGTTACTCCTCTATAAATATAAAATGCTATTAAATGCACTGATACATTTCTCTTCTGGGCTTAATTTATTTCAGTGTGACATCTTACTGCTGATCTGTAAAACCTAACCTCTTTTGTCATTTATGTTTCAGAAACCCATAGTGTAAAATATACATTATCCTGAGCTATTAGATCAAAATGTTTGTTTTTCATTTCGTTTTGGATAACAGCTTCTGCCTTTAGCATTCTTTTAATACCCACATTAATCCCCAAATTCCCACCCTACCCCCCAACACAAGCTCCTGTCTCTCATTTCTGTACCACTTTTTCCCTTAGTGAACAGGCCTCTCTCTCATTAAGTGCTCAACAGTGCATTCTAATGGACCCCCATTCTCCCTGTGTCTCTCTCTGCCTCTCCACTACTGCTCAGGTTTCACTGCTTTCACAATAGAAACTGTATCTCCTGCAGTTCTGGAATGGGGCCATTTGCAGACTGAGAAGCCTGAAGTGAGTGCCCTCCCCATCTCAGCCCTGTGCTTCAGCAGGTTCTCAAAAACAAACTGTGTGTGTTTGCCTCCCTCCCCCACAAACCCAGTTGAAGACTTAAACTCACTCTTCCCTTTACACTCCCCTCTCTGAATGAACACGGCTAAAGACACTGAAAAGAGAAGCAGAATTAAAAGAGAAAGAAAAAGATCGATTGGCCTTTTCAAAGGAATTCATTTTAAGCTTGGACAGAGGCCATTTAAAGATTTTTCTACAAATTAACAACATAAAAAGTCTGAAACTATGAAAATTCAAGGTCTGAGCCATCTTATTTGGGCTAAATACAATGTGACAGGACTCTGGAATGTTGTCACCAAATGGAAAATAAGTAGCCAAGAAACACTGTCTTAATTTTGCTCTTGTTGGTGGAACCATTGGTCTTGATATGATTAAAGCTAATGGGTGCTCTGTAGAAAATTGCAAGCTTTTTAAAAACATGTTCAATAGGTTTCAATGAGTTTGAATCCACCTATCGAGAAAGAAATCACTTGGGTATTGTCCAAACTTGACCAAATGTTTTGTAATTTGTTTCCCATTCATCTTCCTTTCAGGACCTGCAGTATGCAATAGCATGACTTTGGTTAATTTTCTACAGCTCACTAGCTTCAGGGCAGAAGGACTGAAACTTTGAGACAGTACTCTGCATAATATTTTTGCATAAAATGAGTGACAAGAGACATGCATTCCACTATTATGGGAACAACAGAAACTGTAGGTCAGTAGAAAACTTCTTGTAACATGGAATTATCTTTCCAAGCTCCACACATTATGTCAATGCCCCTTGTAAATAATCAAAGTCTGAAAATTTTAGGTAATTTTCTCCTTCATTGTTGCATCTCTCATTAGTTCAAAGTCACGATATTAAAATTGCAGGGCTTGAACTATATAATTATACACACATTGAAGCTTCCCTGCTCATAACGAGGCCTGAGCACATGGCTCTTTGCAACAGGCTGCATCCCTATACAGAGAACTGGAAGAGAGCACTGAAGGGAAACAGTAAGAGCTAATGATAATGATTGTTTCACTCTAGTTTTCAGCTGAACAGCCCCGAATTATGAATTTGCAAGGAGGATCTTTAATTGTCATACACTGTACACTTCTAAGGCTCCATAATCAAACTATTTACCCCGTATTCCAATTAACGTAGTTCAAATGTTGCTTGTGCTGGAAGTGGTGAAGTGAAAAGCGTGCTCAGAGAAGAAATGAAGAACGGAGGGTGCATCATGAGAGATTAAGAATTGTGAGTCTTAAGACGGTCCTGATTTGAATGGAGAGCATTAGTTGCAGTGATATGATCACCAATCCACATGTCTTGGGAAGCTGTCTGCAATTCTAATGTTATCACCGTGGCACTTACTCGAAAGCAAGTCTGCATGTTGATTGCTGTAAAAAGTGTTATTCCAGGCTCATGCATTATTAAATTGGATTAGCAACTTTGATAATGTTGAGTGTGGAATTTCAATGTATGCTTATGTGTATATAAATCTGTGGCATGTGTGTTTCAATATACCCATGTACAATTAAAAAACACTCATAAACATTTATTAGTGTGTACTGTAGTAAAGTCACAGTAATGTTACAAAAAAAGCAGAGCTACACAAACTGCACCACAATAAAGTAAAATTAGAATATAAGCTTGCAAAATAATGGGAGAACTGCAAAATTGCCATGCAAATTCACTGTACCACGGTGGACTTTCATAAGGGAATATTTTGCCGGGTTTATAGATAAGCTTGGTCAAAATCTCTCTTCTCCTTGTTTTGTTGTTATATGCAGTTAAAAAATTAAAATATTTGAAATCATATGCCTTCTCTTTCCTTTTTTTATATGCCAGTTCCTATCAAATTAAAAAAAAATAAAAACTGGAGTTCTCCCTGGAGCTGTTTTAAGCCTGACATCTTTCCAAAACCATATTGAATAATAAATTAAGTGTCTGGCCTTTTTGCTGTGTGTAATTGAGAAACTGAGTCAACAAAATGGGTCAGGAAAAGGTCAATCTAGTTAAGTCAGGAATTGCAACTTGCCCGGTATCACTTTAAGACCACACTGGCTCCCTCTTGGAGGATGGTGCTGCTATAGGAACTGCTGGCTTGTTCAAAGAAGGAAAGAAATAAAAAGCTCTAACATGAACTGAATCTTGATCTACTGTCTGGAGAGCTTAACCAGAGATGAGAGTTTAACCAGAAACCGCATTCTTGAAACACATCGAGACTCACTGCACTTAACTACTCACCTACTTTTCTTATGACAATCGTTGTGTACAGTTTACAGAACGTGTGGAGTACACACACAAAGTCAAACATGCATGTGTAGGTTTCAGTTTGGCATGTTCCTCTATATTTCTATACAGTATGTCATCAGGTACAGAGTAGTTTGGAAGTTGCTAACAATGCATGAAGTATCCTTTTTTCTTTTACAGAACATGATAATAACACATACAGTATCTTATTTTTCTACTTTCAGATCACTTGGGTTTGTGAGAGCATCTGCTTGACAGTTATTGGCACAAATAATTAACGAAACACTAAAAAAAAAGAGTTGAAAACATATGCACTCACTCTAGACTAGTTTCTGACCTAACCAAAAAAAAGAATATTGCCTGCAATCTGGTGTGTGTAGAGGAACCCAAATGAGCATGAGGAATCTGATAATGGCAGGGAAGGAAGAGGACACAGCAGGGAGCTACATATGAATTGCTGGGTACATTTATGGCAGTAGTACACAGAGAGTGGTGACTGAATGCTAATGAGAGATTTGATAAGACTTTGTGAGCTGGAGTCAAGTGTTGGGATCTGTGTACCAGCATTGTGTGCCAGGCCATTCATTTTTCTATTTAAAAACAATGACAGAGAAGAGGCCCTTGACCAATCAGTCTGAAGAGCTGTCCCGATTTTACAGTGGCCTGTTTATATTACAAGAAGATCTACAAGCTGACTAAACCTATGTTTAGTTTATGTATTGTTAGGACTTACAGCCAAGGAAATACAAACTGTATAAGGGTGACATGTTTAGAGTATCCAGACAAAGTAGATTGGTTATACTTGCTATTTTATGAAGTTTTGTCCTGCAATGATTTGCTATTTTCTGGTTCAGGTCAGTCTACACTGTACAGTACATGCACTGCTACAGCTTGTGCACCATTAATGGAATTTTTAAGCAAAGGTTCAGATGGTGGTCAAAATTCATCTCGCCCACTTCTGCTCACCTAAGCATAAATACTGTATATGTTGTCTCCCGTAAGCCCATCTTTTAAAATAAGATAACTTTATTGGCCATATACAATTTCTTGCATTAGGAATTGTCTTTTTGCATACCCCAACTTGCTCTCCATGAGACACACAGGCACACAGACAGGGAGAGAGAAGCTTAGGGTCAGGGCACAGGGTCAGCCATTTATACAGCACCCCTGGAGCAGCTGGGGTGAAGGGCCTTGCTCAGGGGCCCAACAGAGTAGGATTCCTCTGCCAGCTGCAGGATTTGAACTGGCAACCTTCCAGCCACAGGCGCAGATTCTTATCCACAGAGCCACCACTCCACCCCTTTTCTCACACCCCTGACAAATTCTCCCATTTGAGACCAGACTGCCACTTACCAGTCACCGACCCTTCTTCCCTCGTTTCACAGTGTTGCCGTCACCTACAGTAAGTGTTTGCTTGTGGGTTTGTGTGCAAAGTGGAAAGTAGACCCTGCTCATCAGAACTTAAGGACTTTGTGTGCCCCTGGATTGGAGTTCTGCTGAGCAAGGTGTTGTCATCTGCCATGTTTGTCTGTCAGGATCACGGTGCGCCGTTTCCTTCTGCCTCTTGTATTGAGCGCGGCTGCTTGGTTTCAGTGTGCCCAGTGCCCTGCGGCAGTCCGAGCGGGCCAGAGTGGTATGAGCCCTCTCTGCAGAGAGCAGCCCTGCCGCTGCCCTGCAAGCTCAATCTCTTCCTTTCTGGACTTCGACCAATTTGGCGGCTGCGTAGAGCAAACTTGATGAGCGTGCTTCTGTTCCGAGCTCTCGCACCTGCCGCAGCTTACAGGAGTGGCCAGGAGGTCCGTATGTCCAGGGTTTGGAATTTTTTGAAAGAATGGATATTAAGTATTTTTCCATTTTATGGTGTGTGCGTTTGTGCTCTGTTTTTGTTGTTGTTTTGTAACCCATTCATCCTCGGTTAAGCCTCTTAGTGAGATTCTCGGTTAGGAAGCACAGTGTGTATGTGAGGACATAAAAGACAAAGCACTAAATCAGACTGCATAGTCTTTTTTCAATGCTAAACAGTAGAACAGTGCATTGATCAACCCCTTTGCTCACATCTTGTCTTAAGCTTTAGGGGTTAAGGAGGTTGCCAAACCTTCCTTGTTTTCTCTTATGTTCTGCCTCTTTGCATGTAACCATTACTGTCTTAAAAAACACCCAAAGAAGGAACTGAACAATGTGTTCAAAGGCACACAATGCATAAGGAAAACTTCAGTTTTACATGCAATTCAAGGCAAAAGCAGAATTAAAACAATCAATGGGATTGTTCAAATGAGCAACCGATTAAAAATTTAAGAGTGCTGAAGCTGGCAGAGGATCTAATGAAAGTTGGAAGCTCCAGTCCAGAAACTAGGATCCTGAATTTAATTGACAACCTGCCTGTGTGTGGTGTTTGGGGGACAGATAACGTAAGTTTAGAGAGAGACCTGAGAGGATACATTGTTCCGTCTTGGAGCAGAAAAAGCTTTTAAATTACCCATAGGTTTTACAAATAAGCAATTTTGTAAAGTCAGGTTGACCAATGGAAATTGTGCCTGTCAGACGTAGATAACCAATGCAAATTCACATATTTGACTCTGGAGCTCTGAATAGTCATGAGCGGTCTTTAAGTACTTCAGATAATATCCCCTCAGAAAGACCTGGATACCTGTACATTTGTACATTTTCAGGGAGATGCTAAATTAAAATTTGCACTTCGTATTGAGCGTCTAATTAAAAAACCTCAAGTCACCGATTCCTTACAGAAGCCGACACAAATGTCCGTAAAGACCTTTAGTGCTCTTTTTTCACTGCTCTGTATTATGCATTGAAAATTTGAATTTTTCTGAGCATCAGCACGGTTTCCTTTAAGAGGTTCAGAATTTGTTTAAAATGTATAAATGAAATAAAATTGGCTGTGCCGTTGCAGCCGCATACTACATTTGCTTAAAAGCACTTGGCTGTAATGCACAGAACCAAAGGTCCCTAAACAGTAGGAAGGCACTTCAGCCTGTGCAGAGGAGGCCTCTGGTCACAGCGCGGTGGTTTAACTCTTCTCTGCCCAGGAGTTTAGGTAGTGCTTGTCTTTTTTTCCAGACTATTCAGCTCACCACTTTCTAAGTGGGGATAGTTAGCTATTTTCTCTTATTGGGTTTTTTTTTTTACACATTTCATTGTCAGCGGATCCAGAAAGACACTTTTTTATTTCACTTAGCCACTGCAGTGTAGAAACCCTTTGTGTCTGCTGCCAGGAGGGTTTGGGACAGCACAAGCAGCTTCTTGCGTGCAATCTTATCAGAAGTTATTTTGAATTAAATTTCTTTCTTTGCAAAAAAGAAACTACATTATCAGGCTATCTCATATTGATTTGCTTAGAGAATTCGAACAAAATAGGAAAGCATTTTCTAAGCACTGGAAAGTGCAGACAGTCCAGTGTTCGCCTTCTGTTTTGGCCTGTGAATGATTGTAAAGGTTCATTGTTCTCACCAGATTGAATGATCCACTGCTACCATATTTTGTGCCCAATATATCTTAACAACCAGGTGCCTGACAACTGCAGAGGAACAAGCAATAAAACAGGTCTTCTCACCTCTAGATTAATATGTAAGTGTTTCAATCAACATTTTTATGCGGGAGTACATTTTAAAGCAAAATGCAGTCTATAAATATTCCCATTCCCTCCTTACTCACACAGTCCCTGCAGGGACCCTTCCCCTTGGAGTCCATGACTTTTTCTATATCCATTCTGTTTCAGCAGAATATATATGGGTATAACAAGCAATCTGCATTTTCGCAATGCTAACTTTATTTTTTGTCTGAAGATCTCTAGGGAAATTATATCCTAATACAGCCAGTAACTAGAAACACAACCCACAGCTCTTGGTTTTGGAAGCCTGCAATAGACAGGCCACAGCCTGGTCCCAGCTCATTGGAGAAGCAAAATTTCCTACAGGGATTATAAAATAGATTAATTTACATTGGAAATATGTGAAAAAAAATTAGAATAACACAAATTAAGCATTTTCGAATCAGACAGTAAACCATGCTTACTTCACACTGTTTTTGCTGCATTCAGTTCTTTCAACCTTTTTTTTTTCTTTTGCATCCAGATAAAAGTTAATTGATTTGAGCCCAAATCATTTTTGAGATGTGTCAATAAAAAAAACATTAACATTTGGGTAAGAAATTTCCATTTCTTCCCATGGGAACAAGAGCAATCATGATGCTGGTCATGTCAATTAGGTCCCAGTGCTGTTAAACCTGTTGACTTTTCCTTAATCTGGGCTGGCTGTTAAAGGCTGGATAGTCCAGTATGCTTCCAGAGACACCACTGCACTGCACTGCAGCTTCTAGAGTGGCTCATCATGTGACCGACATTAATTAAAATTAGTGATAAACCAGCTTAGGTTTTGTTTTATCCTACATAAATTTTTGCATCATCTTAAAGTATTTCATTTGTTTGGTATTCAGTTGTATACACTAAATTGGCATAAATGTAAGCAGCCTTGAATATAAATAAAGATGATGATGTCTGGAAGAAGAATGTGCAGCAAGGAGGTATTGATTAAAGTTTTAATACCCAAGATTTGTTTAATTCTGAAAAATATATGTTCAGTCCTTATTATTATTATTATATGTGATTTTTAGACTGTGTTCAACCACCCCCACCACATGAGCAGGCATTGCAAAAACTAAAGTGTAGTAAAGTAACCTATATAACTGGAGACAGCAGCCCACTGGAAGATCTGTTAATAGGAAGTGTTAATGAGCAACACCATCATTTCATACTATAGCAAATGTGTTGCACAAATATTGAAATGCATTTAATTTCTATTCTGGTCAAATTGACTCAATATTCTGTTTAGTTATTTTTTTCAGACGCAAAACACTGTATCTCTCTTGCACACACAGACCTTACTGTACACACTTCAGTGTACAAACACCATGCTGAAAGAAATATAATTCACAGGGTGACATGGAACAAACAATGAATGCTTGCTGTAAATTATACAGTCTTATGAGAAAATAACCACCTCCTACTAGCAGTTTAAAAAATACACAGCTCTCTTTCTCCATATTCTTTTATACTAATTATATAGATTATGTTAAACAGGGAACACAGATGGAAATGTTAGTGTCTTGTAAAAGACAGAAATGCAGGCTGCTCCAGAAAATGCTTTCAAAAGGCTTTTATCAGGTTTTTTTTTCAAGGTCTTGATGGCATGAGATCTGTCTTCAAAAGAATATACATTGATGTTTCTACTTTTGGAACATTTTAAAGTTTATGGCTTATTTGTTAGTTTCAAGTAAAGGAAGGGGATGTTTTAACAAATCTGAGTAACATTTTTTTCCCTTGAAAGGATAAAGTGGTTTGGAGATAGGAAAAACCAGTCTGGATGTGGGGAAGAAATGATGACTGCAGAAATTAAAGGGGACCTCCAGAAATGATCCACTGTGTTAATATTAGCCTCAATTCCTAACACAGGGTAACCGGAGGGCAGTACAAGTCATATATAAACTGATGCATCTTTCCTTCTAATAAAAAATGCATGGGTCTCTCTCCACTGTTTCAAAAATTAAATTATTAAAAGCAAATATTGTACCAATCTGTCTCAATAGAACCTACATTTTCCTATCACTGTCACGGTATCGCCTCTTGGCTGTAAGTCTTTGAAAATCAGGAGAGGAACATGACCAGCCCCATGCAAACAAACTGAACGAGCTCACACCATGAGCACCAGTGTCCCGCCACTAGCCCACACAAACCGTAGCAGAAACTAGGAGCACCTCAACTATATTTTACTTTGTGAATAATTTCTAACTGCTTCGGACTGATGGGCTGCACCAGTTGATGTATTGTTGAGGTGCAAGATACTTTTAGACACAGTGAATTCTCAGCCCCTCTGCTGGGAGATAAATGGCTACCATAATTCATAATGTCATTTTTTTCACACTAGTAACAGTGCATCTGTATGTATCGCTACAGATAGAATATTAAAATAATGCCCATGCTACCTTTCACTACAAGTGGAGGGGCATCTTTTCAGGAAAAGTAGAACCGATTCTGGCTCCCCTAACCAACTAAAATCAGGGACAAGGTTTTCTGACTTTGCAGGGTTGCTAGAGAGGAATTTTACTGCCTATGACACTTCATAAAACTAATTGCCGTTCTTTTGATTAGCTCTGATAATAATGTTATCCTGAATATGCTATTTCTTTCATTTTGGCAACACTATGACCTCACCTTACCCTTGATTGAGGTCTCACTGCCACACAGAGTCTAATCATCCTTTGCCACTCTATCTGTTGTGGTTTTAGCATGCTGGGTAATTTCTGAAGAGGGGCAGCCTGAGAGCACCGCAAACGTATTTCATTTTCTGTGGTCCTCAGCAAGTTGATGTCTTTAGTCAGATGAAGATTTATCACTATGAACAATTGTGTGTTATATGAGTCAACAGGAAGATATGCTGTGTGGATGTACATTAGTGTAACAACACAACAACAGCTGTTCTGATCCCACCCTTACAGAGGTTAAAGGATGTGAAGAAATACCCAGAATCCCAGTTTTCCTTGTTTTCTCCTAGTTTACAGCCTCCCACCCATTTCGCCGCTATCATAAATATTCATAAAAAACTGCATCTTCATAGGTATTCTGTAAAGGTTAGAATGATGTAAACAGCTATCTTTAAAATCGACACTGAAATGTACAAGAGTGCGTAAGAACAAATACTTCTAATTCTTTGTCATGATGCTGCGATACAAAAATGAATAAACTAGGGGTTCTGTGCTCAAAGAAAATTTTTTATATTTTTTTTAGCATGTGACAGAAGTTCATGTGTGGGAAAAGATTATGAAGGGTCTTGCCCAGGAGTTAATCTTCTTAAGTTAGGGAAAGCAAAACACAAAGCAGGTTATAGGGAACTCAATCTCCAGGACTAGAAAGGCAGCAATGAGATAATATAGTCAAAATGGGGATTCAGAATTAAGAGTTCTGAAACATTTTCCGTTTATACATTTTCACCCCGTTAGCCTAGAGACTGCAGGACGCAATGTGGGCTTACACCCTGGATTGGCATGCCAGTCCATCACAGGACTCACGTGCACACATTCGTTCATATAGCCTCCACATGGAGGCACCCCAGTCCCAATCACCACCTTCCACTCAGACTCCACATCTTAATTGTGGTAATTCATCAGCACTTCGTGCTATCACTTGCTAGGATGAGGGAGGTATCACTTGCTGTTTAAACAAATAGTATGTGTCACACTTCATTAACTGGTGTTTTAGAAAGTACTGACGCTCTGCATTTGCACATAATCTTCATGATTCCAAATGAAATGTAATAGATTCAGACCAGCACTTGGCCTTATTGAAATGTTTGATGCAGAAGGGGCTGGGTCTGTTGGATCCGAGACTGATTTTTGTTGTCCATAATAGACTTACCTGGCATATTCAGTACAAGCTACTGAACCCTTCAGAATTAGTCTTTCTTAAATTCTCAATGATTTTATCACTATATGCATTCCTGCCCCATCTGGGTGCTGCTAGTGTTTGTAGTTGCGTCTTGAGTGTGTTTACTGTCCCTTCCTTTGTGTATGAATGTACGACAAGCAGCTCTGCTCCTCCAGGATAGAATTACAGTCTTTCAGGAGCCTCCCTGTCCTAACCCAACTCCTGAGAACCAAAGATCATCCTTCCTGGTATAAGGTAGTTCAACACTGCCCTGTTTGTGAGCGTAACTACACTATATCATCTTTTAACAGGCTGTTGGAGAATGTCTCATGCTTGTAGTAGCTGGTGCTGCGTTCTCATTTAATCACAGTTTGCAACTTGAGACCTAGCTTAGAGGAGCAACTTTCTCCAGACCCCAAGCTCTTCATATACTGTAGCTTTATTTCTGAATTCATATGAGAGGGGTTTTGAGTGGGTTTGTCCTTGTGCAGCACTTGCTGCAGCATAGTGACCACGACAAACACATGACAGAGGGTTGACCTGCTGCAACCAGTTAACAAACAGGGTAGCAAGCTGGCTCCAATGAAGCTTCGTTACCAAGTGGAAAGATGAAGTAAGAGAGAATGAGAGAGGAGGTGGGGAAGAAGGTAAATTCTGTCCTGCCTATTAGCTCTGAATTTGTGGCACTCCCCTTCATGAAAGGTGCACTTTAGAACTGAGGCATTCTCTTTTCTTTATCTAATTAATAAACTAAATATTATATCAATCCCACAGCCTACAGCTGCCTAGTTCAAAGGACGTTCCTTATCATGGCTGCATGCCCAAGGCAGCCGTACAGCAGTGAGAGGTGCCAGTTTAGCTAGGGGCTGGGAGATCACAGGAAGGAACCACACTTAGTAATTGAATGGGGAGGATGAAGTTTGCAAATGCCAAGAAATTGAGTATAGCTGTCCGTTTTAAGCCTATAAACCTTCAAATGGCATTTTAATGGTCTGTTTAACATTCCTGTATTACACTTTGTTTTTCCCCGTGTGTATTTTGCTGTGTTAATGTACTCCATTGACTTTGTATTAATACACTTGTAGCCAGACATACAGTAGCACACTTTCCCCAGTTGTAATGTTTCATAATAGTTCCCTGAGGCATCAAACTTCTGTATTCCTCTGTCCTTCAGAGGAAAAACGCATACATTTTTGTTGCACCACTTGTCTCATTATTGAGAGAAAAAATAAGCCCATGATAACTAAAGACAATGAGAGGAGCTTACTAAATATGAATCGCATGAATCAGAGGTAAGGAGTGCTTGGGTCTTGCTCTCTTTTTACATTTTTTGTAGGGGTCAAACATTCAAGAGGATCTCAACCTTCATGCAAAAAAAAAAACAAAACTCCGGCTGTTTTTAATCAGCTATTAAAGTACAAACCATTTGCTTTCATTTATTTTAAGACAAATAAATACTAGCTGTAATTGGAGCTGAACATGTGAAGTCAAGGGAGGCTGAGGTTTCCTGGCATATGTCTAGAAACCGTGAAAATCAGCTTATAGAGGGCCTTTCACCATAGTCTACAGAAACCCTCAATTGTTCTGTCTTGTAAGTATCAGTCACTTGCAGGGAGTGAATCTTGTTCTTACGTTCCTGTGTTTTTAGTTAGTTTCCACAGCTATACAGGCATACCCACAGCTCCTCACCTGTACTTCAAATTGACTTTGTAATGCAGCAGTGCTACAGTAAATTGATATGTGGAGACTACATAACTTATTTTTCTTATAACTAGATTTTGGAATTTTAAATTTGAAGGGCTGACCAGATTCGATTCTGAAATCCCTTTTTGCAATGTATCATGGGGATGTTTTGGGTGTGAGGTGCTCCATACTGAAGCTGAAAAAAAAAAAGACAGCAGATATGCACAAAGGCTTTATTAAATGAAAAAAATAAACATTAGCAGAGCTGAAGAGCATGGAGACTTGTATGTTAGTAGGTGCAAAAGTCATCTATATACACAGTGCCATCACTATGCTGCAGAGCTGTAAGACCCACCTACAGCCATTAAATTACAGGATCACTGGCCCAGGAGTTCATCCATAGTCTCAAACCTGAGATCATCAACCCATCCCCAAGACTAAAGAAAACAAAATCAATCTAATAGTTCTCCTACGCTAAAGAAAAATTCAATTTCTGTGATTTAGAAAGCTCTTTTGAAAAGCATTCTTTTCTCAAAATGCATTTATTGTGCCACAAAGAAACTCATTTTGCTTTGAAAATGTTGTTTATCAGACACAGTCAATTAGAAATGCTGGTCCTTTCAGTACTTAAGTTGTTTTTTTAATGATTTGCAGTCCTGTTGGTTTCAACAGGTCTTGAAGGCTCACACAGTGTTACAAGCATGTGTGTGAATCAAGATAGACAGACAGACACGAGCCCTTGTGTTTGAAAGCGCTCAGCTATGGTACACCACTCCAGCAGAAATAGACAATGCCCAATTCCAGGCTGGGCAGCCTAGTGCGTCAATCAACTTTCCGACTGCTTTTGGACGATAAAATAGATCTAATTGTTTGTCACATCTGAACCCCACGCCCCCACCCCTCCTTGTCTCACCAACCCTCTTGGTGACCTGACAGGATTTTAAAGTGGGTCTCTAATTAACATTTTCCAAACATGCACAGGCTATATTAAGTTAACAGACATCCTTTTAATTATTAATGAACACAAATTAACCTTTAAATATCAGCCTAAGTGGGTTGCTTAGCTTTCTTTAATATAGCTCTGTCTTGCTGATTGCAGTTTTATTGGAACCTCTGGGTTTTTTTTGCACTCCAACTGCCTCAATTAATCTTTACTAGTCTTCTGCTGCAGCTGTGGAATTAGGTAGCACTGCATGTAGGGCATTAACTAGCTCATTATGTGGTTGTGCAATCAAATCAGGTCAGGGCATCCACTGATGCCTCAAGCAAGCACTTGATAGCCAGCTACGAAACATCTTATAATAAGTTAATTAGATGTTCGCTTACTGGCCCTGAAGACATCCTGTCATCACTGTAGATTTCAGCAGGGCTTGGTCTGAAGAGTGGCACCAAAGAAGTATATCAACTAACAATGCTGAGGTAGGAAAAGCACTTGATTGACTTACCTGTAACTCACATGCTTGAGAAAAGATGGATGTTGGTTTCTGGTTGAAATGTCCAGCCTTATTTGTGATGCAGCTCCCCTGCAACAACTGTTGGCTTAATTAACACAGTAATAGTGGTCTATGTCAGGAAACCAATTGGCAGAATAGGAGGATCCTTATGCGTAACCGTGAATCTCACAGGATGCAGAGTAGCACAGGACAATCCAAAAGACATAATCCAGGGGCTTGGTCAAAGAGGCTAAGAGTCCAGTAACAAGGGAAATCCAAAAATGGCAATCCAAAAATGAAATCCAAAAGGAGTGGTCAAAAGGCAAGAGCAAAGTTAGGTACCAGAAAAGGTTAAGAAATGCACACAAGAGAGTTCTACTGGAGGCTTATCAATAGTGAGCAAGGGTTGGTGTGTGAGGGAACTTTAAATACTGAAAGGAAAGGGATGTGGTTGGATAATTGGTTTGGGAGTGAGAAATGTGATGGGTTCAATTAGATGAGATTGTGAAACAGTGGGTTTGGGAATGCATGCCTTTTGCGAGGGAGAGTGTGGGGCATGACAGTCTAAGTGTTTTAACATTTGACTTGAGCAATCTGTGACCTTTACCTGACATGCAGAACAAGCACTGTCCCACTGTCTGAAAGTCTGAAAGGCATGTTTGGGAAGAAAAGGTGTAAATTCATCTTTAAAGCAAAACCTTTCACTAAAAAGCATCCGATACAAACAAATTGCTTTTATCTAAGTTACTAAATGATTTGCTAATGTGAAATTATCAACCATTGGTTGTTTTGGTGCACCATAGTCAAAATATCATTAATGCGTTAAGTTAGACCAGCTTTAATCTTAAAAGAAAAGAAATAACCAAAATGCTGAAATGCATTAATTAGTTATTATGCTTGAATACTCCTCACCATATCTAATTTTTGTGTACATTGAATACTGCAATAATCAGTTTTAAGGAGTGTATTCATTGGCTAATTTCAACTACACATTTGTCTTAAATACTCTATATATCTTTGCATGTCTTGTATTCCTGATGGGTGCATTACAACTGAGCTGCTCTCTGACTTTCACGCCTCCCCAGGAAACTTATTTTCTCAACTTGGAGGTCAGGCGGAGGTGAAATATTTGCCTCATCCATCATCTATCTAAAGAGTCACTGAAGCTCATCATGACAGAAAGACAAATAGCAGTATTTGGCTGTTGAGGGTTAGTTCAGATTATCTCCTGCCCGTGCCACAAAACTGTCGCCTGGGTCTGGCTGCTCAATGGTGACTTAACATGCAGATGCCCATGTGTCCAGCTCCATTTCAGCAGAGTGATCTCAGGGCAATTCATTGCAAGTAGGAACTCAGTTCTTGTGCAGAGCGGCTACTGGGAGCGTTGCACCAGGGCTGCTGAGGAAGTGCAGGGGAATGAGAAGCCTAGTTATGTAGTTATTATTTTAACCACATTTGGACTGTTGGAAATAATTTATGGTGTGTAACGAAAGCGTTCTTTCAGACCCTATGCGGACAACAGGATCCAGGGAAAAGTGAAGAAACACGGGGAAGAGATCATGCAGGATACGGGGATGAAAACAGGGGGCGTGTCCTTAGTGCGCTGGTGTTCTGGGGAGGTGTGGCCGAAGCAAACAATCCGGGAGAAAATCCAAAGGGGAATCCAAACGAAAGCAAAAGTCCAAGACAAACAAGATTTAAAAACGGGAACCAAATCAGAACCAGTGGAGACAGGAACAGAGAATAAAACCTTAACGGGACCAGGCGCTTCCAGGTCCTGGACTCGCACAATACTGAGATCAAATGCAGAACCCCGAATAAAGTGAGCGCCTGGCTTTTAAGGAGAACTGAAAGGGGGTAGAACAGGGAGCAGGTGCGGTGGATGAGTGGAAAACAAGGAAGGGCTGGAGCGTCCTTAAGAGGAGGGGTCTACGAACGTGACATTGTGATGAAGACGATAACTAGCTGTTGTACAAAGCAGTTGGCATTTTTAGCGAAAACAATTTACATTTGTACCCTTTAATACAGCTGGGTATCTTTCAAAAGAAAGTTAAAGAGACTACTTCAAGATAATTAATGGGGAAATTATCATCTTTTTTGTAGAAAGTGCAGTGAAGTTATACGTACAGTACGTATATACAGCAATGAGCTGAACAAGAATGACACAGCACTGAAATGATTCATTATGCAAATTATAATTTGCCATGAACAGAGTTGATTAACGGGGAGTCTGCTACGAAAGTTATGTAGTATTGTGGCCAAAATTACAAACAATCCAAGCTGTACATACTGTATGTGATGCATGCTTTGCACCATATTGCAGATTCTGTACCATTCATTTGATTGTTCCATTCTCTATATTCCACATGCTTCATCCCACAGATGTTTTTGATGGGGTTTAAGTTTGTCAAACAGGACATCTGCAGCATAAATGTGACATTCTCATCTTGCAAGAAACTCATTGCACAAGCAGCATGAGGACATGTGTTGGGAAAAGTGTCACTTCAGGATGAACTTGCAGGAAGAAAACCAAGGGACCAAGAAATTGATCAATAGGGCACCATGAAATTAGGTTGCCATCCATCATTACAAGTAGAGGTCTGTAGCAATTAAAGAGTCCAACCCATCAACTTTATTTGACCCCTCCATTTACTGGTCTGTTGTACACAACAATTAGGGTATCATTCTGCACCTCTGCGCCACTGATGTCCCTCTAATCAAAACTTTGATTTATCACTAAACATGGACATAGCTCCACTGCTGGTGAGTCCAGCTAAGGTGTTGTTCCAACATACAGATGGCATGAAGGTATTCTTCTTTTAACGAGTTGGGTATAATAATTCTATTAAGTGTTTCTTTCTTGATTTTTAGCACAATTGACATTCAACCATTTAAATCACTTCATCACCCGTGTCCAATCAACTAAGTGACTAAAGGAACTAACGACATGATACAATATTTATGCAACTCAAAGTCATTAACATGTATAACAGCCAGTCATGAATGATCAATTAATCAAAAATGATGCCAAAAACATTTAAACTATTTCCAAAATCTATTTTGTCTCAACAGACACATGCTGAAATACAAAACACGTTTCTTCTGCTTAAAGGTTAAAGGTACAATAGTAGTATCCCAGATGTGATTTAAAGGAAAAAGGTTTCAGTGAGTTCACACTCCTGACCACTACAAACTACTTTGCATTACTGTTTTAATGTTATAAAGTAGGACACATGAGTGTTTTTGTGCTGGTATGACTCCTCACTTTATTAACATCCTCTGTTAGTCATGCTCAGATAAGAATATGAACTCACATATGTACTTCTTTAAATAGCTACTGTATATTAAGTTTAATAATTTGAATTAAATAAATGCATTACCAGGGCAACTAAACATGGAAATGATGGTCTAGAACGTTGCTTTCAGTTTTGTTTAACTGCCTATGAATGAAACACAGTTAGTACTATAGTGAGATTTTTTAGTGCAAAAACGTCTATAAAGAAATTGATTAATGACTTGAGTAGATCTCTGTGTGTCTTTGGGGAGTAGGACTGGAAGTGTCATTGTTTCCTTATGCATTTTTGGGTGGATTTTGTGAATTACCATCAAATGTTATTCTTGATGATAAGAATGCAATAATTTTTTTTCATCTTTATCAATCATCCCTTCTAAATTGAGATACATGGTGGTACATTCAACGTAATTGCTTTGCAGAATTATATTCAGATTTACTCTCTGTTGAATAAATATAACATCAGCAGCATCCGTAGATAATATTGTGCTCATTATTCACTTCTAAGTAATGAATTAGATTTAATAAAGAGACATGTGAGGGTAAAAAACACACAAATAATATCAACATCAGCTACAGTATATTTATTTATGTATTTATTATAGTAAACAGTATTTTATTAATTATGCCCCATGACACCAGAATTACAATACTGTGCAATACTGTTTCACATTTACAACATGGTGAACCAGTATATTTGAGATATTTGTCCCCTTCCTGTTACAATTAGGACTGCAGATGTATGTGTCTGGGCAGGTGTATGGTTGTCTTCAATTGTATTCAAGAGACATGACAGCAGAATGTCTTATATCATGTTTTACTCCTTTCTTTGTTTAATAGCACTCGTCTTTCAGTTCTTCAGGGTAATCCTGAGTTTTGTTTTTGCTTTGAGTGACATTCTGCAAAGGCCTTTGTTTGCATTAAGTAGTGCATAGCACTGTACAGCAAGAGCAATGAAGTGTTGTGTGTGAGTAATACACAGCTCACCACAGAGGGCCATATCCCAGCCTCGATGTCTCTGACTGGGGGAGGCAGTGCAGTCACAGTTCAACCTCCTGGGCTTTCAGAGGTCTAAGGACTCCTCACATTCCCAGGTGGCATAACTTCCCTTCATAACCCAGGACATGATGGAGTTTTCTGCAGGTTCCAGCGAAATAAATGGTTCTAGAGAAAGAGAGGAGATATGTTAAGAAAACTCTGAATGATGCCCAAGCTTTTCAAGATGTAAAATATTTATAGAATCTATAAAACAAGGACTGAAACATATTGCAGTAACAGGCAGTAATTTTATCGAACTGAACTTGTAAAGCCCAATTTTCCTTACTTGGAAGAACAGTAGCTTTAGAAACTTTAGTAGTATTTTTTTTTTCACCATGACCTATAGACCAGTTTCATGTTCACGAGTGAAAATAAAGAATTATTATTATTACTACACATTACAGGCTATCTGTAAAATAACAGGAAATAAGATTAGAAATTAATTTATTCACTAATCAGTTTAATTAAAAAGGTGAAAAGTACCTCAAATATGTGAGGTATTCTTATGCTGAAATGGAAGCCAGACATCTTGACTATTCACTTGTCATTTCTGTGGCATCCTTTACAAATGTGCTTACCTACAAAACAATAGATAATACAAATAGCAGTAACCTTGTCTCATATTATACAAATACTCAGAATCTTGAAATGTTTTGCATTTTTAATGTGTATATATTTTGAATGCTGTGGAACAAACATTCACAATATGTAGAATATTATGTAGACAAATAGAAATATACCATGAATAATAGAGGACTGTTGTTATTTATGCATCGTGCTTTATTTTTGGTAGCAGTTTCAGAACTGTGTATTACTCAAAATATTCTCTCAATTGATGAAGCTTGCTCCATTTTGGCTTTTAGATAGAGAAAAAAATCTCTGCAAAGGAAATTGTGTGAGTTCAGAATGAATGATGATCAGGGTGGATTAGGATGGGTCAAATTCAAATTGATATTATTCCCCATAAAAGAATATAAGTACAGAAGCTTTTATATGGCAGAAAAGTAAACTATAAAATAATAATAAAAGAGAACTGCTATACTGCAATGTCTTCGACTTAAATCCCTGAGGCATTTCAAGTTTTTTAACTTCAATTTGTCTTTCTTCTCCTCCTTTGAAAGCAGTCATTTTATCATTAATGGCCTGTGGATATCTGCTAGCCTGGATTTCTGCACAAAATGTTTTGGCTTAACTCTAAAAGATTTTATTTTCTCGTTCTGTGCATCACTGACCTCGGATTTCTGCAGCATTTCTGTTTGTTCCGTGTTTAGGTGGCCAGTAGCTCGGCAAAAAAAACCGACAAACTAAAGAACAGTGGGACTGAGTGATGGTTCAGTTCTCAGCTACAGTGGGACTGAGTGATGGTTCAGTTCTCAGCTACAGTGGGACTGAGTGATGGTTCAGTTCTCAGCTACAGTGAGACTGAGTGATGGTTCAGTTCTCAGCTACAGTGAGACTGAGTGATGGTTCAGTTCAGGACTGAGTGAAGGTCAGGGTTAGGTACCTGAAAATTACCACTGAGAGGATGTGTGTCTTTCACAGTGCATATGATTGTGTCTCAGATTTCTAGCCTGTGCTCAAACACATTGACACATTGCAAGAATGAGTGATAGGAGTTTTTGCCTTCCGTTAAATAAGGTTCCCCTGTTATTTGCCAATACTTACATTTACATTCATGTGTGTTTCTTATTATGAACTTACTTCTTTTTGGATTTACATAACTCTTTACCTTTTACGTAACATTCATGCATTACAATGTCAACCTTTGTAAGCAGCCTCTCTTTATTATCCCGTGTAATCATTCTAATGATTTAATTAGTACTGCTGTTTCACTCATTTGTATCATGTGTCTGTTCACTGTATTGATTTCATGAAGCTCAGCCTTCTATAGTTCAGGATCATTTTGAAAACAGCTTAATTTTTTTTTTATCATTTGAGAAGTATCTGCAATAGCATATCGATGCGCACATTCATGCAAAATAAATAAATAATTGTAAAGCACTACACCAGCAGGTCATGCACTTCACCACCTGCAGTCCTCCAAAATGCTCAGTCCTTTTTAAAGTTTCTTTAAGCTTATTTTTTTTCAACATTTTTGTACACATGTGCAGTCTCACAAACCCTCAGAAGGTTTGCCAAAAAATGTTGAATATGCCAGCAATAAGTGTGTCTATTTAGTCCGTATGCACAAGTCATGAGAAGATGGCTGGGAGTAGTGGTGGGGTTAAGGATATAAAAACATATCACGGATTCCAAGACACGGCGGAGATATCTGGCTTAACTAGGATTTATTAGAAGGAACAGTTGATCAGGAAAACTAACTTCTTAGAGGTGCACAGAATTCAGAGGAATTATTATTTCAAGACAACGAACACAAAAGAAAATGAGCTACCATACAAAAAGAGGATACACAGACACGGAGTTACTGGAAAAAGACCTTCTGCTTCCCTAAAACTGGGAAATTTTTATTTGTTAAATACTAATGAAGTTGGAGGTGATGAGTTTGTTCCTGTGTTCTCACCTTGCACAGCTCCCTCAGGACTCCTACTCTTACTGTGTCCGCGTTCCTGTTTAAACTGGCAGGTGCCTCTTCCCCACCCCCGCAGTCACCTGAGTAGCGAATCAGTAAACAGATGACTGTCACTCTGCCAGCTCAGGAAATCAGCGCCGCGGCATCCTGCCATAAACAGGCAAGCAGCCTGCTCATCACCCCCTCCACCCCATCTCAGCAGCACATACAGTAGGTATTGTGTTGAAACTGGAGGTTTCACAGGGCTCGCAGGACGGTTCTGGTGGCAAAGGCACAGAATGGCAGTGAATTCCTATTTCCAGCAATAATGTGAATGAATTATTTCTGTAAAGAAGTTCCCTTTGAGTCACAAAACCACTGTCGTATGTGCCTCTTATTCCATGTTCAGACCTTCAATTTAAAAGAAACTCTGTATATCGTCTGGTTGGCCAGTGTTTGTTCTTTTATCAACCAACTTACTGAACCTCTGTTAAACTGTTACAACATTAAAACCTAATGGAAAAAATAACTAACAAAGTTATGAGTATGAGTTTGGAATGGAAGGACTTGCCGAACTTGCTTCAGACACTGTGGTAATAAACTCTGTCCATGGTCCTGTTTAGTGACTTCTCACTAAAAGGTACAGATTAGATTGTATTCTGCAATTTTAACAGAAAAAAAAACAGTAGAAAAAATATTAAGCATTTATCTAGTTGTGTAGGAAACATCAGAGAGTACTCATGCATAAACTATTTTATTTTCCTTAATATACCTATACAATTGTTACTTGTACTTAAACTAAATGTAGATTTTTGACACTGTAGGTTGCCCTGGATGAGAGTGTATGCTTACTACTGTTCCATTTTTAGTCTCCCTTGAATAGCTTCATTTTAAGATAATGAGTTCATTTTCTTCCAAAGGGCTTGTGTTTTCTGTAAATGTATTTGTGGTGAGCTATCTCTGAATGCTTGATTTCCCTCTGTGATTAAGAAATGGTCAGTATATGTTCTTCAATGCAATCCAGGCACAATCAATAAATGCCAAAGCATAAAAGTACTGTTTACTGTGCCGAGAGCAATTGATTAATAACTATACACATTGCAGGCCTCTCTGTGCCATTAGTGATCTTTCACCTTAACCTTTCATAGTTCAGCTGCCTTGTCAGGGATAGCTGGTAAATGCATATCATCTTCCTCCACACTTCTCATGCCTTCTGGTGGTTCTGAGACACATGGAGAAATCGAGTTCCTAACTCAGATATAGCTGTAAATATCAGTGACCCAAACTCAGACACCAGTGCAGAAGTTGCCCACTTCACTACTGGTAGGATAATAATAATAATAATTGCTTACACTTATATAGCGCTTTTCTGGACACTCCACTCAAAGCGCTTTACAGGTAATGGGGACTCCCCTCCACCACCACCACCACCAATGTACAGCATCCAACTGCTATCAGTGGGGACCACACCACATCAGCTATCAGTGGGGAGGAGAGCAGAGTAATGTAGCCAATTCATAGAGGGGGATTATTAGGAGGCATGGGAAATTTGCCCAGGACGCCGGGGTTACACCCCTACTCTTTTCGAGAAACACCCTGGGATTTTTAATGACCACAGAGAGTCAGGACCTCAGTTTTACGTCTCATCCAAAGGACGACGCCTGTTTACAGTATAGTGTCCCCATCACTATACTGGGGCATTAGGACCCACATGGACCGCAGGGTGAGCACCCCCTGCTGGCCCCACTAACACCTCTTCCAGCAGCAACCCTAGTTTTTCCCAGGAGGTCTCCCATCCAGGTACTGACCAGGCTCACGCCTGCTTAGCTTCAGTGGGTTACCAGTTGGGAGTTGCAGGGTGATATGGCTGCTGGCATATCACCCTGCATATCACCCTAAGGATGTAGCACTGGTGGACAGTGCTAGATAATCCAAATCTTGGATGCTGCTTTATTCCCCTGGCATAACTCATGGCTGTTTCTACAGTGCAGCTGAGTAAAATAAACCCAATTAAACTTCTCTATTAATCTGTGTAGAGAATAAAGCCCTTGTCTCACACTGCAGACAACCTCTGCTTAAACCCAGCTATTAATTCTACTCATCATTTTTTTTTAAATAAAAAGGAAAAAGTGTCCTTACAAGTGTGCTGAATGCATAGAGGATGCCTTGTGCTGTGCTTTTATTTCAGTGCTTTGTTAAGGAACACAAATGTGTACTGATTTTATTTAATCTTAGTGCTGTTTCTATTTTTTCTAGGACTGTCACAAGTTAAGGTTTCTATTTTTCATTGTGACAGGTATCTTTCCTATTGAGCAAATTGAGCCCACGCAGATGTGGACCACTGCCACCATGAAGAAAAGTATGAAGATACTATACACAGACAAGAAAGACTCTTCAACATCCTCGCCTCACCAATCACACATAGTGCACATTGCATAAGAGGTTCATCTTATAAAACAAATGATTTGCATGCAGATACTGGGCTACAAAAATAATGCCATACTTTTTAAGAATATGTCTCCTGCTTTCATAGGTACTGAAAAATAAAACATTTTCCCCAATTCATTAAGTATTCCTTAATTTAAGCCATAACAGTAGAAATGAATAAAGAGTGCTCCTAGAAGCTCTGTATTTGTGCTATGAAGTCCTCATAACAAAATATATCACTCAAAAGGAGAAACACAGTATAACAGTGATGCAGCACAATGCACAGTTCATTTCAAATGCAAAGATAAAATATCAGACAAACAAACCACAGGGCAACCATTTGCATTTTGCTTGTACAGCAAACAAAGACATGAAAAGTAGATTATAAATAACATTCGGAATGTAATTCAGAGATCAAAGGTTCTCGGATCTTTTTGAAAGAGTTTCATTTCCTCCAATCTGTCTGTCTGTAAGATTAAGTAAACATATCGTAAATGAATGCTCTTCTTTTTGATGTCAGAAATGCAGTGGCTTTTGAGAGCTAGAATATTAGTTTCTCGAGAACTAAAGAAGGCTACAAAGCTAGTCAATTACCACAGGCCGTTGGGGCAGTTATTCTTTCAGGTTTCCTAATATACCTTATTCATCAGTCTTTTTCTTAAGGACAAAACTGAAATGATGAGACGTATTCTAATGGATAATTTAAAAGCAGGTAAAATGAAATCCGGGATACTGAATGGACTCAATGTATCTCCATTTGTCTTGACTTGAGGGATACTTCCCATTTACAGTAGCAAAACTTTAAAATTAATCCAAAAACTGACCCATGTGATTGTACATGCACTGAAGCAGAAAAGTAGCCATAATTTTTCTATAATTGTTTCGAAATAAAGGTGTCTTTTCTGATGGGGGCAAGAGCATGAGCATTTAAGCTTTTTAGCTACAGTGTTGCACGTTTTGCTGCCAAGACACATGCGGTTGTGGTGGTTGTTTTGTTAGGGTCACAGTTTGGATTTGGGCTTAGACTGAGGTCACACATGTGGGAGCTCACATGACCTGCCATTTGATGAAGTTATTGCTGTTCCCAACAACAGCACAGGGAACTGCAGTAAACATGCTAAACCTGTTGCTCAGAAGAGCAGCCTCCGTCTTGCAACACAACACTGCCCACTGCTTTGTTTCTACAATAGACATATATTTGTGAAAATTAGTCAATCTGTGAAAACAGTTTGTGAGAGAATCTTGTTTAGACTTTTCTCATTATCCATAAGCTTTCTTGTTTTGCTGTAATATACTCATTTACTTGTCAGTTACATGTTAAAAGTTGCCTACTGCACTTTTCCAGCAGATGAGAGAGTTAACAAACATGAGAGTGTGTGCCTACTGGGGGCGTTCTTATTCAGTTGCTGTGACCTCTTTATATGATTGTTGAATCTGTAAATCGTATGCAGTTTAATAACAATACGTTCATGGCAGATTACTTACCTGCAACATCTGACAGCTCTTGTTCTCTATCAGACAAATGTGACAAAGAAAATGTGTGAAAACGGCATTGTATCAGAGCCACAAGACTGTCACTGGTAAGGAAAATGCCCTCTGATTAAAGCCAAATGTGTTGGCTGTCTTCTCTCTGTGTTAATTATTAAAATTGTATTGATTCACAAAAATCTTCCTAACTATGCTTCTGCAGAACATTTGAAAGCTCAAATTAAAAATAATCCTATATTACATTTGGAATATGTTTACCTATCAGTGTGCCGTGCTGTTTTTAGTGTGCACTTATATCTCTAACAAGCAGGGGGAAAAGCACAGCCCTCCAAGGAGCACAGTTGATATTATTCAATTTGAGATAATATTTTTATGGGGAAATCTGTGACTAAAAGAGAACAGACCATTCAATAGCAAATAGACATAATCCATTTTTAATTAATGTTTTAAGTCAAATGCCAGGCACAAATATTTAATACCTGCCTGCTTTTCTGCCATTTACCTTATTTGCTGCTAGACGATGAGATCAAATTATTTTTACAGTCATTAAAAGAAGAATTAAAAATGTTTTTTTTTCACAAAATAATCTTTCATTGGCTGTTGAAAACTGAGCTTATACTGTGATATGCTTTCTGGTCACAACTAGGAGTGAGGAAAAAAATGTCAGTATTTGAAAAAAATGCTTTGTTAAATTATTTTGTTTCTTCAAACATCTTTTGAGAAATATGTGAATTAAAAACTTTTACTTACCTTATAATTGCAATTCAATCAAGTACACAACTGCAGTGTTGCAAGAGCAATTGCTCAGTTTTTTATATATTCCTGAAATATATGGGCTGTGTGAAATTTAGATAGATATCAAAAACCCCCAATTGTTTAATTCCTAATCCATTCTCAAACATTTATTTCTTGTGACAATTTATAGATTCTTTAAAAAGAAAGTCAGGAGAAAGGTTGGATCCTAATGGCACCCACTTCTGCTCTACTACATACAGTATATATATATATCTCCTCCTGAACATCTCTCTGTGCATCTCTGTCACCCCCATCCCACCACCCCATCTTCACCCTTACAGCAGCTCCCTGACTCCCTCAGCCAGGTGAGTTATACCAAACCACCCCTGATACATTTCAGTTTTTTAAATGGACAAAAATTGTTTTTTCCACCAGTTATGATAAAGCAGACACCTCTGAAGACTGTTTGAACATTGTAAAGTCCATTTCACTGAGCAGTTCAGCCGGGGTTATCATTAATGTAGACCAATTCATTAATATTTTTCAGCATACAAATGTTCGTGGGGTAACTGATACTGTATGTGTTGTATGGGTTGATGTCTTTTATGTAATGTTATATTTATTTTTAATCTAATGTAATGCTTATATGTAATGTTTAATTGTTTTTGTAAGTCTCTTTGTGTGCAAAACATAGCTGCCCGGATGCAAATAAAGTTCTGAGAAATCAGACAATAAAGCATTATCGTGTCATAAGATTATACATTTCACCTCTACATTGTACTTATTAGGATCTGAATGAACTACTGAATAATAGCTAAGAAAAGACACACCAAAATGATTAAAACTTGTAACACAAGTGAAATGATGTTTAAAGTTGGAAAATGTATACTTTGAAAGCCATTTTAATGTTTTCTTTATGTTACATGCAGTGTTGTTAAAAACGATAATATCAGTCAATATCGCAGCACTGCAATGGAAAAGAGGGGGTGTTTCTGGTCAGCATCTGTTGCAACAACAATTCCCTAGATTTTGAAAGAGTGAACAACTCCAGGGCCACACTCACACTGGAGCAGCCCTGCGAGGGAGGGCCTCAGATACGGGCCAGCCCCCGGGGGAGAGCGTTTCCAATCAGGAAAGGAACAAAGCCTTCCCCCTGCTCGGCTCTCCAGAGGAGTGCCAGTCGCGGCCAGGCTGGCCTGAGCTGATCTGAGGGAGAAAGTGTGATTAGCGTATTAAGTACGCACCAGGGCCCGTTCAGGCTGTCCGTGGTGTGCGCTGGGGCGTAAAGTAGCTTTCATATCACACATTGTGATAGCGTAGCAACAGTTGCTTTCCCTCTCTCCCTCCGGCCCCCCGCAGGATAGCGAAGGAGGTCACTCCCTGATTCTCCTGACAGAGCTGAGCAGACGGTGACGCCACTCTCTCGGAATTGCACCCCACCCCCTCCCCCATCTGCTCCCCCCACCTTACCTCGTAACCCCGAAAAAACCCACATACAATGAAAAGGGGGCTGAGGGGGATGCCTGCGAACAAAGCCAAGCGAATGCTGTGTTTTCTCTTTTTAATTCTCCACGGGGGTCGCCGGACCTCCTGCCTCCTGTTTCAATATGATGGAGACGCTTTCTTGAGGGACAAGGTGACCCCGGGTGACCTCAGTCTTTCTTTATTGCTAAGCACCAACGGGGCATTAGCTTCTTAAGCTCCTAAAAAGGAAGAAAAGATCAAATATAGTTATATTTTGTACGTTTGTTTATAAATGAGTCAAGATTCGAATCAACGCTAGTCAACAGTTTTTATTTATTAAAATACCAAGATATGTTTTAAGTTGATGCTTCAAAGAGCGGGTTATGAAAATATATTTTAGAAAGATAAACTGAGTTTTTTTCCAAAAAAAACAGACCTAACAATATTCTTAAAATTGAGCCTGCAAGCTATTTCTGATAGTCTGTGTCTTTTTCCATTCCTGAAGATGGAGGCAGGGATTTGATGGAGATGTGACATTGTCTTCTGCAGACACGTGTTTTCACTGCTGTCCTTTCAGGCTTTGAAGTTGACCTATAGTATGAGGATTTTAGGAGTCCTGGTGCCTGTAGCTGCCTTTGAACACTTTCTTAACTTCTCCGAATGACATCTGAATGCAGATTCAGACAGTGTCTGTGTCCAGGCCTTGTTCTCAGATTGGTGGGTATAAGGAAATTGTCATTGGGACTGTCCTTTTACTCTCAGTTGAATTAAATTGATTCTCACTTTACCTTAACTTCCTTAAAGAGATGACTGTGATGAAAGACTTCAGTTTACACTTTATTATTTTTGTTGTTTCCCATTGCAACATGTGACACTTGAAAATATTTGTTAAGCAGGTGCTGTTTAATTAAATAAATCCAGGGATTGTATTCTGTTTTCCTAGAAATTCAAGGACACCCCTCCACCACCAATCACACATCTTTTACCAGTTGTTGTCTGCCAAAGAGCCTCATGCTCTTCAACAAGCTGCAGCCTGGAGCCCCTTATCCATCCCCTGTT
The DNA here is from genome assembly GCF_059453375.1 of Lepisosteus platostomus. Classification (NCBI taxonomy): domain Eukaryota; kingdom Metazoa; phylum Chordata; class Actinopteri; order Semionotiformes; family Lepisosteidae; genus Lepisosteus; species Lepisosteus platostomus. Next base: position 55,789,981 of record NC_142620.1, read on the forward strand.
CAGTGTTGTCTACCCCTAGCTGAGGCTGGCAGCAAGGAGTTCTGGAGTTCCTTGCATTGCTCTTGGAAATGTTTAGAACTTTAAGTATCCCTTAAATAAAGCATTATGATCTAAAGGATTAAACACAAGCTTGCAGCATAAAAATAAACACATCTTTGAAGTCATATTTAGATCTCTGTTGGGTTGCTGTCAAGATGTTTGCATGATCAAATGATTAATTGATAAACCTCCTGAGATGGTTTTGATCAATTAAAAATAGATATGCTGGGAGTTGAGAGATGAATGCGAAATACAAAATGCAGCAATTACAGATGAAGGTCAGCAACAGTTTTGCAAAGTGTTCATCAGCCTTGCTTACAAAGACTTATTTTTAATGGATTTTCCAATTGGAGTAATTACAAAGACAAAATAAACTATAGGCCACAGTGAAAACTACAGCAGTAGCTTGAGTTTCTTTGCAGTATGATTGTAATAGCAAAAGATGGTCTGGGCATGGATGGCTCATAATGTTGGTTGAGGGAAACACCATTCTACACATGCAGCAGTTTGTATATTAACACTAATAGACATGATTGTTCTTCTGAGGAAGTGAGGATACAAAGAATTCCACCGCTGTGCAAACTATAACCTGTCTGTAAAGTAAAGGAAATTTTTGACACTAATGAGAAGTATTTGAAAAGCTTTAGTTTGCCACCTACAGAACCTTTTTCTTTCTCTTTTAGACAAGACACGCAAACTTTAATGAGAATAATGATCATTCCACCCTGAGCACAGGAAAACACTGTCCCTGTGTCTGGCTTTGCTGAAAGAGTTGGGGAATGTAGTCATCAGGGACTGGAACCATTAATGAAAACAAATGAATGTGGCTTCTTTTGAAGGTCAAAATGTGGTCACTCATTTCTCAAATGGTGATTTTCTTTTTTTGAGTAACAATTAGTGCAAATTGATTTGGACTTGTAATTTCTACAGTTAGACACATAGCTGATAGTATAGCCAGTTCCATCCATTCTGCTACTAATGATGATGATAATAAGGTTTCATTATAAAAACTCACATGAGGCTCTGTAATGTTTTATGAACTTCTTTATTGATTAAATAAATGTGTATGGACATTAATGTTAGTAATATGTCTAAAACATTAACAAAGCTTTTGGAATCAGCTCCTTAGTACAAAATGATACTGCAATACTAAAAGATAGTCAATTCCATTGTGAAGGTTATCTAATTAGAAATGAAATAAAAGAATATGCTTCTTTGGAACAGCTGTGTGTATAGGCAGGGTTCTGGAGGGAGAGCCATGACACAGTTAATAGAAACACATCTTAAAGAATTTATGTTTGATGCATAAATTCTTACAGGAAATTGTGTTTTTGTTTCAACTTTTCACAAATTAACGTTTTACAGTTTTATGCCTCACTAACCATGGAAAGCCCTTCATAAGAAAAAACTGGAGAAAAGAAACTTTAGCATTTCAGTCCATTTTTCAATTAACCCCAGCCAACCATTGAATGCAGAAGGGTGTCACACAAATACATTTCTGTTGAAAAAATCACAAAAGGTGAATAATAATATTCACAAAAAGAGTAAAATTAGGAAAACCATTTCTCAATAAAAATGTATAGCACTAAACTAAAATAAAGGCTGACCTTGAAGGCATTGCGCTCAGATATTCTCCAATGTGGCTACAATTCAATCAAATGGCCCTGCATCCTTCCAGAAAAACTCACCACATGTTTCATCTAAACTGGACAGTCACTTTTATCTGATTGCTACCATAAAAGACTATACCTGTGGCTTTGATAAAATCACTTTGTCTTTAGCTGTTCCTCCTACCCCAGGTAGATATTATTAGATCGACACTCAATAAATGGTGAGTGGAGCTGGAATACAGAGGGAAAAAATAAAAAAAGAAATGACCAAATGTCTGTGTTAAAGTCACATTTTGAGGGGTGATCTAACATTTGGCCAGCAATAGCCAATTCCAAATCACTGAAGAGTGAAACAATCAATATTGCTATAAATAAAGCATGTTATTCTGAGAACCTGTCATCGAAACAAACAGTCGAAAAGTGGGCATTGGCAATTAATATTCTTCATGGGCAGCTGCTGTAATGCCCAGCAAGTGCTGGACCTCTGATAGAGCTAATAGAGCTCTACATTCAATTCATGTGGATTCAAAACAGCACACATGCATTCTGACGGACAGGTTCTTGTTTGTATGACATGGTACATCCTGCTGTATTCAAGTCAATCGAAATGTTCTGAATTATTATTGTTAGTGTGCACAGCAAATATGTCTTCCAAATGGGAACAAAGTGTTTGTACACATCCAGGCTGGCAGCAGTTTATCGTAAGGAAAGGACAACTCCCGTTCATGAGCTCCACCCTTAACTGGGTTTCACTCCATCTCCAATCTTAATTACGTATTTGAAATAATTATATGGAAGACAGTTGAAACTTTCTTTTTTTAAGTACCCACCAGTAGTTCACAAATACCTGTGAAACTCGCAGGACAGCACTTGTAGGCTGTAGTTGCTCATCTCTTAGGACAACAGACAGAGATGTTTTTGCTGTGTCCAAATTTTAATGGCTTGTCAATTAAAATAATGTTAGCTGATAATGCATGTTTAATGTCTTGCCAATATGTATATTAGGTTTTAACATTATAATGTTTTCAGATGATCTGATGATTAATAGGGCTCTACATTTTCAAGCACTGAGGGGCTTTGTTGTTTGTGGCTCTGTTCTGGGCTGGGCTGCCTGCATTTTCTAACACCTGCTCAAATACTGAATCCCACCCCCACAGCTGTGAACACTTTACTCCAGGGGGTTTGTTATACAACCCAACAATTCAGAGAATTTAGGTTCTTATTATCTTTGAACCTCGCGATATGTTTGTCAGCTCTCTAAAATCAGTCCTCCATTTTTATGTAATGGACTTAAAAAGAAGAGCATGAAAAGGAAAAAAAAGCAACTCTGTTTCAGATGGTGGGAATTCTCTAAGGCTTCGTAAAACTAGGAAAGCTGGTGCTTCACTGCTCTGCCGAGTTTTTGTTCTCTCTGGGCATCGTGCCTCGTGGCGTTGTGCTCGGTGTCGAATCGGTAACACTAGCGTCCTGGATCCAGAGCAGGGGCAGCCCCTTGAGGATGACCAGTTCCTCCAAGGGAGTATCCTGTGTAAACAAGCTGAAATAAATAAATAATGCTCCCGAATACTCAATGTTATGTGTTTTCCTGTTTCTTCAAGGCTGTGAAATATCCCTTAACCATGCTCCCTGTGTTTACAGAGGGATACATCTCACAATTGAAGAGCAAGTCACGAGTTCCAGAGGTAGAGGAGTAAAGGCTGGGTCAAGCTTTATTCTTCTATGCCAAAGCCGCAGATTTCTGAAGGTAAGGAAGCTGCAAAGATGTGTTATATATGAGTTTACTTGCTTGTAATTTTCAGTATTAATGGCATTAATATTGATCAACAGTTTCTGTATGACTTGTACAACTTTAAAGTACGGGAAGCATTTAGCATACCACAGGCCTGACATGTTTTTAAAAGCTATTAATTACAAACTATTTTCAGAAATGAGCCAAAATAGTTTTAAATGCATGAACATGAATAAAAACTCCATTGAGCCACGATCAGCCTGTTTTCTTCAGACCTGGGGTGGATTCGAAAAAGCCGATGTTAAAAAGGAAACGTTTCTGCTGTAATTGGCTCTAAAAAAAGTCTCTCTTCTGGCCACTGCTATACATTCGCAAAGCTGTTATATCTGAATACCCCCCCAGTTCCTTTCTTACCCTCTTGAAAGCAGTTCCTTATATGTACAGTATGGTGGAGGACTGTTTTGCATAGCCTTAAAATAACAAAAGTGTACAACCCATAACTTCGACCTATAAGTTCTCTCCTGGACTACCCAAACAAAAAGGGCAGCAAAAGAATTGAGTTAAATTGAGAACAGTGATTTTGTCAAGACTGAACAATTCCTCATTGGTTCATTAGCACTGCTAATAGAGAGGAGTTTGACATTGATGTCATTAACAGAAAAGCAATAAAAAATAATAATAACTCTTAACTCCAAAGGTCACCTGCAAATGGAATAAATTAAACCAAATATCAAAGTTTATTATGTGATTAGCATGACGCAAATGCTTCATGATGGAAGGCAGTGAGATCTGTGACTCTCGGTAAATTAACCTGTTCTCAGCTGAAAAGAAACCTAATAATCATCTACAACAAAAATCACCCATCTCACATGAAGAAAAGTGATATGTGCCTGTTCACAGTCATGCATCTTTTTAGATTCAATCTAAGGAAATTATTTTCTGCTTGCCTGAGGTACATTTGTTTTTGTGAGCTAAATTTGCCATTTAAATATTGTTTATGCATGCTTGTTGCCCTTTTACAATAGCCAAAGCTGTCAACAGGAATGTTAAAGATGTCATCAGTGACAGGCACCACACAAGCACTATTGAAAATGTTCCCTCTTTAAACCCAGCTTCACACATTTTCTTGTCACATTGGCTTCACCCTGATTACAATGTAGCCTTTTGAGGTTTACAGTACAGCCCTCACTTCTGGTACGTTATATCTGATTTGTTTCATGGCAACTAAAATGTGCCTCGAATTTAAAAGAAAGAAAAAAAATCTCGTCACTAAGCAATTTCCAGGTGCCAGTAGTTACTATGTAATTACATCACATTGCATACAGTTTGCACAATGGGAACCATACCAGTTTAATTGTAATGTAACCCCTGCTAATGGGAGTGTCTTTATGTCTAGTGCTGCAGTCAGCTGAAAAGTGCTTTGTAATTCATGCAGCCTTTTTACCATATTTATCTACCACCAGAGTGCATTGCCCACATTCCCTCTTATGTGAAAACATATGCAGATAAAAGCCTTCTGCCTATAAAGGATAACATTAAAAAAGCAGGGTAATTAGCTGATTTAATTTCATCCTTTGGTTAGAAATGTATCCTTAAACAAGACAGACTGACTGTGCTCTTAGGTCATTGTTAAGGAGGACTGAGACTGCGTCAGTGACATGTGACAGAGCTCAAGTGTGTGTCTAGAATTCTGTTTTAAAACTGGATTCTGTCGATTCTAATGCCTCTTATATGGGTTTGTCTAGGGGTTCATATCTGTGTCATGAACAATGGATACTATAAGTGCAAGATTAACTTGTTCATTCAGAAAAGCAAACTTTCTTTTGATTTGCATGCAGTGTCTTACAATTCTAACTTACTGTATGATGTTTCAAGAGTCAATGATGTGTCTGGTGAAGAGTGCAAGTACTAGCATTAATAAATATAAAAACACTAATACAAAACCATGAAAGTGTTAGTAAAAGTCCACAGGGATTTATATGTGATGTCATATGTAATTACCATAGTAAATACACTCACATTTGCACATTGTTCTCATTTATTCTATTGTATATTAATTGACCAGTGCAGAAAAATGCATGTTTGTTTTTGCAAACTAAAATGTTGACACTTATTAAATGCACTAATATTTAGCTTGCCAAGCAGCAAGGTAAATGTGTTCACCTATAAGGTGCATTTGTTTATGAGAAATATGAGAAAGGGTGTTTGAAATATTAAGAGTCGTATAGTCAAACAGCTTTCCATTATCTGCCATTAAGCAAAATTACTGCTCTACAGAACTGATTATAGTGCAAAGTAAATGTGTGATGTAATGTTTAGATGCACTAAAAATACCTTTCCCTTGCGTCTTGCCGTGTTTTTCAGCAATATAGCCACTGTGTCTTTTTATTAAAAAGAATTAATGGAAACAGACAGGTAGAGGGAGAGCTTGTCGCAGTCTTACTGTGAGACTAGTGAGCACTGACTAACGTACTTGTCAAACAACCCAAACTCCAACCGCAGTCACCAGAGCAGGCTCATTACTGAAAAGAGATTTCATCACCTGGAGTTCAGTTAACATTCTTTCTTCTCCGAGCTGCTGCTGCACCGTATTCCTCGCTCCAGAGAATCATCCGTCTACTTCAATGTGTGAGACTTTTAGTCTCTCTCACTGGCTCCTTCTCTCTCTCCAGCTCTGACTCACTCCCTCTCTCAATTTTTTTCTCTTTATCAATTTCAACTCAAATGCTACACATTGCCTCTCCAAAACATTGATTCTTATTGCTGGACCAAAAAAAAAGCAGTGCCTGGGTAGAAGCTTTCCAAATTACTTTGATTTAATTCTGTCTTCACCTGAGAATCTGAGCCTTTTCAGGTAATGGAAACTGAATATGAATTCAGCTGCATAGTGCTGTCAAAAATATTGTATTTGCTACAAGAAGCATATATTTAGAGTAGTGGTATCAGTGTAAGTTTAGCTCCATTATAAGGTGATATGCAGAAATCATTTTCCAAGAATATTTGGACTTTTATTCTCTCTCACAAAAAAATGAGCATGTTTCATGGCGCAGAGGAAGATATTGATTAGAATCATTTCATGGTGGTTCTATGACTGCAGAGGTACTACTAGATAAACAGGCGTGCTTGGATGGATAACTAAAAGGGCTTCTGCAGTAGTTGCAATTCCAAGGCTATGTTTAGCAATGAGCTCAGAGGCAAAGGGTTAGAGATCCTCTTTAGATGTAAGAAGAATTAGAAAATATCTCATTTTCCACAAGACCATCTACAGCAGGGCTGGAGTGAAGATCTCTCTCAAAAATCATGAATGGGTTGAATATTATTGTTTTAATGTGTAGTAATGGACTGGAATATTACTTTTCACAATGACCAGGCAAAAACCTGAAAATGTGTGTAACTTTCTGCAGGTCCATCAGAGCACATGGAGTAGCATATTTATTGGCAGTGTCTTCTTTATATTTACATGGTTCCTTTTGTTGACATTTTATATAAACAAAACAAAATTGGACCACTCAGCACCTAGAAAACCATATTTACTACTTCATTCCATATCTGGCCTGCCACACTCTGATGGTCTCTGGCCATCACCCACGCATTTCTGACCTCCAATATAGGCAATGTTCTTAATAGGAACCACACCCTGTGTAATGAGAGGGTAGTCAGTTCTGCTCAGCAGGGCCCTGACCTGAATGAAACACTTCCTGTTAAAGCCCTCTGGTGGATACTCTGCTATAACCTTGGCAATCAGCATGAACATGACTTATTAATTCAAGTCAGGTTCACACTGTATCAATCCATGCATCCTACTACTTGCTCCTAAGCTTCCTGAGTGCCAGCCAAGTGCTAGTGATTCTATAGTCTCCCCAATGTGAGGTGGGTATTCTGTGATATTTTCTGTGCACACCCTGATCCATTGGGTAGTTCAGCTGTCCTAGGTGTGGTTCCTAAAGCACAGTATCACTGTTGCTTCTGCAGTCTTTAAAATGGTCTTATCCAGTTCCCCAGTCAGCTGTATTCTCAGAAAGCATATACTTTCTTTTTGCAGGGGCACAGACAGCATAGTGCTCTGTCTGTTCTCCCACTTCCTCGGTTGTGTGTATTGCCACAGAGTGTGAATGTAATCCACCTCGATTCGAATGGTGCCAATAGTGGCTGTCTGGGAGCTGATTCCCTATTCAGCACACAGCTGCCTGACAATGGCACCCTGCTCTGAAGGAGATGAATGCAGTCCTTGCGCTGAGAGCTGCCTTATTCAGCCCTTGTTTCCAGGCTCTTGAATAAAATGTCAGCTTTGATGCAAGGCAGGTAGCCCTTCTCTGCGGTCTTTTTATAAGTGACAATTAATGAGTGAAGGCATATAGAGGCCTTGATTTGAATATTTTCCTCATCATCCAGTGCAAAAACAGATAAAAGAGAGAACAGGAAACATTGAACTAGAATCCACCTTCTTTCCTAAGAACAGGATTGTTTCCATGTGTCATTTCTTTAGAGAAATCCAACTTGGAAGGCCACACCCAACATGCATTGCATTCCCTGCCACAGACAAAGAACTGGAACCCCTAGACTACATTTTACAGAGAGTTCAGGGCCACAAGTTCATTCTATTTTTATCTGTGTTTTGATTTCTGTTTCATTAATGATTTTTATTTTACTTTTGGAGATGTGGACCACATCGCCTGGAACATTATCTGATCTAAAAAACCTTAATATTTTTATGTGAAAGCACTAAGAGTGTTGACAATGAAGTTAATCCAAAGGAGTTTTCACCAGCATGAACAAATTTAGAATATTGTGCACATTTTTGGTTGCCATGTTAAATATAGATATACCCTTTAAAGTGCTGCTCTGGAATAAGTCCAGAGAATTGAAACTGCTTACATTCTTGATTTTAAAGAAATGTCTTAAATTGAGAGGCTAAAGTAATTGAATTTCTTCATTTCGTCTTGAACAGAGAAGACTATGAAGGGATTTGATTCACGTATTCACAAAACTCAAAGACACTGAGAAATTCGACCCATTGAAAAAATGAACCAGAGGACAGAAAGAAACTGTGGGAAGTGCATTTGATAGTGGGAACTGCAGGCACGAGGAGCTGTGGTGATCTGTACGAAGATACCTAGCCACATTGTTGAAGTTGATACATTGGTTTCTTTTACAACATCCTGGGACAAAACAGGTGTTCTGGGCAGAATTACCTCCTTTAGTTTACAGCCTTTAAGTTCTTATAACGTCTAAGTGATGTCAATAAATGTATTGTTTTGTAAGAGACCTTAAAGTGAAGCAAAACGCAGAAGTTAGTGTAGATGACACTGACTTAGCCAGTTCAACGTTGCTGCTGTGGTTTCTATAGTTTAAGTGTGCCTGTCTGATATTAAGACATGGGAGCTTAGCTTCTTTAAGCTAACCTGTGGCAAGGCTGAGATTATGCTCATAGGCTGCAGATAACAGCTTCACATTGCTGACAATGTCAGGACTGTTGTTGATGGTGCTGACATCAAACCCTTGACTGCAGTCTGAACCCGCTGTAGAACTTTTGACCCTGTGTTGTTATTTGAAGATCATGTCAGAAGTGTCATTAGATTCCTTTTCATTTGATGCTTGTTCAGATCCTTGTTCTGTTTATCTGATACTGATAGGCACAATGGGTACATGCCTTTATATCAAGATCCGCAACTCTAGTGTGAGATAGTCCGTGCTCTGGTCAGCAGCACAATGACTGTTCCTTCGCTTCATATTCATTTTCACTGGCTTTCATTGACTGAACTCTGACACAGAGCTGTGGGAATGTAGTCTCACTCCTAGCTAGTTAATGAACAGTACAGGAATACATCAGTCAAGACACAATCCTTATGAAAGAAAATAATGTTCAAATATGATTAGGCATTGTTGTTTGGGCTTATGTTTTGTTTCTTAAAGTTGCTCTTCTTTCCGTTTTGTCCATCTGTGACTATGTGCATCTGTGGATTTGTACGTAAATGCCCTGTAACACATAATCTTGTGAGACCCCGATTTGAAATTCAGAATCAATTTTAAAACTTGGTGCTTGTCGGTCCATTCGACAGTGTTATTTGGATTGTCTGCAATTTAGAACTCAGACTCAATTCACTTGCAACCTTTTGTCATTATAAGGTAGGCCTCTTGAAATTGATTGCTAGTGCATTAATGCTCTCTCTCCCAGCTCTACCAACAAGTATTGTCATTCAAAGATTAAAGCTGTGTAGTTTAGCTAAGGCCACAATAGGCAAGCCCTCCTTAAAAGGAACATTGACCTGAATATGGTCAGGTACACTTTGCCATTGTCAGTGTATCCCTGCAATAAATTTGCAATGATTATAATTCGTATTCGAATTCCTAAAAACAGAAGAGAGTGTAGGAGAGAATGCTTGCTGAATTATGATACACGCAAACAAACAGTTATAAATTGCACCAGTCAAGTGGGAAATAATGGTCCCATGTACAGTATGTTTGTTCTAAAAGCAATGTGAGTAAGGGAGGCTTTTGAAATGTTATAGATAAAAATTAAGATTTCTTATTAGGAAATGATGTACTGTATAGGTGCTGTGCAGAGAAATCTCTGAAGGTCTGTGTCCCTGAGTGCAGTATGATACAGCCTCATTAATACTGAGCCCAGGGGAAGGAGAAAGTCACTCTTACCTTGTGCTTAGCTGCGACTCGATTGATGTTAAATGTTAAGATCTCAAGCTGCCTGTAGCCTGTTGCCTGTTTAATTTAAATAAGTTAAATTAAGAGGTGTCTTCTAGATAAAAAGCAGTTTTCTAGTAAGGTAAGAAAAAACCAAAGAAGATACACATTAAAGTATATTTCTTATTTATCTTTGTTTCCTTATAAACTTCAGCAAAGATGATTTCAGCTGGAATTCACACTCCTCATAATTGTGCACAGTAAAAATACCAATACAGAATGGCATTGTTTTTTTTCTTTCTACTGCTCCAATGTGTGTGTGTCAGGCAAAAGTGATAAAGTAAGAAAATATTTGAAGGAAGAACAGAGAATTAGTTTGTATTCACTGCTGTTGTTTGAACTAAATAATCTTCTCTTTAACAGCTACTGTATGCCTCCTTCAGAAACAGTGATTTACTGAAAGGAGAGATTGTCTATTTATTTAAACAAAAGAAAAATCTAGAGTGGACTTGAAACTAAAGTCAAAACTAACCATTTAACCACTCTAAATAATTACCACCATTCGGCTTATTTGCATCAAAAACCCACTAATTAGACTATTTTGTAATTAAAAAAACACTCCATGTAATTAAAAAAAGATTAGAATTTGTTTTCATTCTTTTATTGTATAGTCTGTAACTGTGCAAACTCATTGATAGGAGTGTTTCCTGTAGAGATTGTTTTCAGGCCTCCACAGCTGCAGTATGCAATGGCATTTTATCAGTGGGATCATGTGAGGAAGGACATTATATCATTATATCTCCAGGCTAGACTAATTACCTTTTAAGGTAATTAGTTTTAAGGTAGTATGAATTTATTGTTTTGAAATAAAATGTAATTGAAATTTCAGACACGGTGGTGTCTGAAATATAATGACTTGAGATGCAATGATTTCTCATCCACACTTGTGCATGGCCAAATGTCTGAATATCAGTCCAAATCTACTTGTGAATTGAACCAGATTGTCCACATGGCTGCACACAACTAGACAAGTACCATCAGGGCTCAGCAAGTTTCAGCAGGCAAGGGTATCCTCAGCTTCTGGTCCAGTGACCTCAGGGATCTCCTGAACAGTCTTGATCTGGCAACTTGTCTGTGAGATGCAAGTAGCTCCTCCAGTCACTGCTGACTCTCCTGTAAGACACCGAGGAGCCCACACAGTGTAAAATGTTTCAGACACAAGTGTACACTGGCCTTATCCTCCCAGGGCTGGTGCTTTGATTAAATAGGGCTCATGGTGTACAAAGCCATGGGCATTCCAAATTCTACAGGAATAAGAAAAGGTCGTGAGGAGACTGCACTTGACAGCAACATAATAAATAGCAAAAGAAGAAACAGTACGCAGTGAATTTTGTCTAAAAGGATGAAATAAAGGTGACGTCTCTGCAATCTTTGAATCTCACAGAACTTGTCACAACATTTTAGGTGTGATCTTCAATAGCTTTGCTAATTCTGACTGCCTTACAAAATGCTTTAAAAAGTTAAATATGAGGCTGAAGTAAGAAAAATTCTTACTATGCACAATGGCACTTGCGCATTTCATTTTTAAATATTTCTTTTTGTCAGAAGTCATGAACTCTGGGTCTCTTTGTTCATTTTACCACCAACTAAAAACTTGCTGAGGAAAACTCCTCTCAATATTAACAAGTTGCTTCTTTCTGTGACTGGTTAGACAACCGCTGAAAAAATAATAAAATACAGAGTTTTAATGAATGTAAAGAAGTCTGGCTAAATAAAAGGAGTGTCATTTTCAAACACATGTTTACTGGAAGATCCTTGTCAGTTAACGATGAATTATTAATTAAAAAATATGAAGTGCACTCAGAGGTTGAATCCCTTAAGGAATACGAAGGTCAAATTAAATAGGTTTCCACATGAAGTATTTAATGATAAAGGAAAACGAAAATTAGCTATAATTGGTTTAAAATGTCTAAATGTAAAGGGCCTAGCGCCCTGCAGTCAAATTAACATTTTCTTCAATGTCTTTGAGCAAAGTTAATAACTCTTCAATTTACCATCAGGGGTCCAAATTTGGTCCTATCTTATTCATTAAGCCGAGGTGCTTCCAGCTCATCTGGGCTATGAATTTCAGAATGCCTTTTTTCCTTCCTTCATTCGGTGTGGAATGCAGAAAGCTAGAATGGATTTTAGCCAGTCCTGTGACATCTCTCCAACGCAGAGTACCCCAGAATCTCCAGCCTCCCCACAACAGGTAATGTTTTAAATAAGGATAAATATATACACATGTTCATGTAATGCCGTATCATTTTCGTATTATTCAGGGGGAACTCTGTCTTGTGTGCATGGTCAGATGGCATGAAGGAGAGCACAGATCCTTTGCATACGTGATAAAGCATTTTCTAGATTTAATTTATAACTCTGAAAGTTGTCATACGATAGTTCAAGGCCCTTATTTAATCTAGTTTTTTATTTATTCCATGTGGAGAAATATTCTGGCAATACAAGATACTTTAAGTGCCCATTCTACCTCTGCCTTTCATCAAATGTCATTTCCTAGCTAGCAGACCTCTCCTTGCTCCAGGGCACTCTTTACTTTTACTGTGCTACAGTGGGATTTGGTGCAATATTGACTCTCCTGTATTCAGTTATCTGTTCCAAATCTGTTTATACTTTTCTATGTTCCTCTCTCTTTTTTGAGGGCAATAGTGCATTCTTCTTTCTTTTCTCTTACTGGTCTGTTGATTGCCTTCACTGCCGGACCATCGTGAGGCTCTGCTTCATTCTCGAAGGTCTGTCACAGTTCATCAGCAGTTCTTATTCAGGCGGCTTTTAACCTGCCACCCTCATCCCAGCCACTACATTTCTGAAAGCCCATTAATAAACTAGCAATAGTTGCTTCAAAAGTGAGCACAAAGGACCTGTGCCAAGGTAGATTCTCTGGAACCACAGCCATCACCCCCCCCCAGTAATGGGATTTGATTCCTGATGCTGAAATTATTCAGTCTCTGTGGGAAAAAAAGCTAACTTGTTGCTTAATTGGTACAAAGCTTCAGTTGAATCCTTTCCATAGTCCTACAAGGGGCTACAGGTTAGAATTTCACCCTTATTTCACTAATAAGTGCTTTTAATGAGGGAACACTCTGTCCAGCACTGCTTTCTGCATGCAGGCAGGCACAGCTTGGTGACGTTTGGGCTTTTAACATGTTCTCACTTTTCCCCTGTTTGGTAGAGTGGGAATGAAAATTCTGGTGCCCTGTCTAAATTCCACTTGTCCTGGGGTCTCACCTCTCCCCCCGGTCAGCTCAGGGTGACCGAGGAAGAGCAGCTCAGAGCAGCTCTCGGAGTGTCACTGCTGTTGTACCAGATGGGACTGCATCTCAGAGGTGCCTGGTGTGGGCCCCTGCTACCCAGGAAGTACTTTGGGACCTTCTGGGCCAAAAGATGCAATATAAATGAGAGTAATTATCAATGAGGTGCATCATTAATCATCCCTTTGTACTGTATTAGTGTAGGTTCGTGCTCTGTGTGTCTGTGGCTGAGGAAATTGATACTTGCCTGTTTTTTAATATTGTTGAGACTACTACAATACATTATCTACCATGGTATTTGCTAAATTATAAAATAAGATTCAAGAATAAAATGAACTCCCTGGGCAAATATCACTTGCTTCCTAAGAAATATAGAGTGGAAATTAAAGTTCTTGCGCGAACATACTGTATAAGGCACTGAACAGCGTAATGACTATGGCAATGTCTTCCACAAACAGTTAAACAGTTAATCTGACATCCACTGGCTCAGACCTCCTCTCTCCTCACACAACGGGAGATAGATCCTCCCCACTCTGCCAAAGACCAGGATTCAGTTCACAGGAGACAGAGCTCACTGCCCAGACCCATGAGAGATTGCAGTATATTAAGTATGAATTTGGTTCACTGTGCTTCTGTACTTCTATTATGCAAAGTATTTTTATTGTTATTATTATTGTTGTTATTATTTTTATTATTGTTGTTGTTTTTGTTATTATCATCATCAATAATATCTTCCCTTGAGTGTGGGATCAGTGAGGGTGCAAACCTTTGTCTTTTTTCCTTTTCTTTCTGACCTTCCACGTATCAATCTATCAAATTTTCTCAGAAACTGTGCGGCTACAGTATATATTTCCCATCACAGGGTCAATACTATTAGATGATAGCCTGGCCACTGCTCATGAAATCTGAGTCAATGCTTCTCTGCAAGGACAGCAACAGAAAAGATTCCTTGGGCGAGAATGATGTCCAAGCATTCATTGTTCTCATAGAGCAGTAATAAAGTAGCTCACACTCAATTCCCTTTTCTTTCTTTCAGTTCCTGTGAGATGAGAAAACAAACCAGGACTGAGAATTAGAAAGCAGTAGGGCATGTGTTCTGTCCGGATGTTTAAAGGAATTCAATATCTTATAAAACTTTAACAGTGAAATAATAAATATATATATATAAGCAAAAACTGTAAACTTCACCTAGAAAAATCGATAGGCTATTGAAGTTGAAACCTGTGTGAAACCATCAGTCAGCAGAGGGTTTGAAGTGCGGAGACAAGGTAGCTCTCTCAAATAAGTTGGAAGTGTGGTGGGATATGTAGAACTGTGGAGTGTTGGAAGAATAGAGCAAAGTTCAAGTTGCAAGTTGACTCCATTTCCATTTGCAGTCTTGTCATGAAATATGTAACTAAAGAATGGGAGGAAATGTCAGCATGTAGAGATATTATGCATGCCCATGCAGTTGTGAAACTGTTCTGATATGAAGATTAGCTGCTTTTCTTTCCTTTGCAACACATTTCTTTAGTTTGTTAGCCTGTATTCCAATTCAAAAGCAGACACCATTAATAGTTTTACTACAGGATGATTTTTGTGATTGTGTATTGTACCTTGTCTTCTCGGGCATGATTTACACAAATTTGTCACTGAATGTATTAATTTAATCACCTGGAGAAACCAGACATTACCTGTTCATGTACGTCACGGTCAACTATACACTCTTAAATGGTAATGATTTATCCTTTCAAATTACATTGTTGAGGTTGTGTATCTGTTAAGGCTTTATTTTGATTTTGCTGAAACTTTCAAAACACTTGCCATGTTCTTGGCATCAGACCTGCCTGTGTTATAGTGCTCAATAGTGTGCATTACTCTATGAAAATTACTTTCATTTCTTTCCTGTGCATTCTTAATACTCTAGATTGCTATTCAATTCAAAAAGTAGATGTGCCTAGTTACTATGACTACCTTTATTGAGGTCACAATCATAACAATCTTGACAGAACACAAGACTTAAAGTTTATAATATATAGTGGAATAATTTAGGAAAAGAAAAAGAGCAGAAAGCCTTGTGATCTCATTAGTTATTATGTTATCAAGACCTTGGATTAATTATAAATCTGTCACGATTGTAGTCCCTCCCCCTAAAGGGCGCTCTGGCTCTTTCACTTCTGACCTGATTTTGTGCACCTGCCCCCTGTTCCAGCCTCCTTCCAGCCCCCCTTAAAAACCAGAAACTGAGGTTAATCCGGGCTCTGCTCTGGTTTCTGTACCTAGACAGACGATTAAAAACAGGAACCGGGTCGGAACCAGCAGGGGAAACGGGAACAGAAAATAAAACCGAAACGGGACCAGGCGAGTCCGGGACCTGTAAGCGCCTGGTCCCGTTTCGGTTTTATTTTCTGTTCCCGTTTCCCCTCCTGGTTCCGACCCGGTTCCTGTTTTTAATCGTCTGTCTAGGATGGGCCATCCGGCTTTTGACTTTCACCTCCGTTTGGCTTCTCCTTTGGACTTCTTCCTGGATTGTTTGCCTTGGCCACACCTCCCCCGAACACCAGCGCACCAAGGCCACGCCCCCTGTTTTCATCCCCGTATCCTGCATGATTTTCCCCCATGTTTTCTTCACTTTTCAGCGGATTGTGTCATCCGCATAGGGTCCGGAAAGAACGCTTTCGTTACAAAATATACTTCATGGCCACCACACGTTTTTCAGTCTTTAAATCCACCTTGTTAATTGTTAGGGGATCAGAATCCAACCCCCTTTTCAGCTGTTTCTTATTTAGTTGTTGACATATTGACCAAAAAACAGGTCTTAATTTATCATGAGAGCCTCACAAAGTTCAATTTAATTGTGCTCTCAGATACTTGTTGCACAGCTATCCAGGTGGTGGATACCTGCTATTGTTGTAACAGCCTCATATTCAATATGCTTCAGTGTGTGTGGTATGGTTAAATAATTATTATCCTTCTTACAACAGAGATGAGGAAAATGTCAGACTGTATGTTTTAGCTGTCTGTAGTTGTAAGGAATTTTCATTTGGTTCTATGAAGATTTAACAATGGGAACTCTTAGACTCTATTTTAGAATTTTGTCTAGTGAATATATCATATCCTTCCTATTGTCGATACTGCTCTAATTGTAGTAAAGCAATTAGATGTTGAATGTTGCCTCTTGCTTGCTGAGCTATAGGCAGGAAAGGCATATTTTGAATGGCATTATGAAATGTCTGTAGGAGATACAGTCTGCTGAAATGGAAATCACAGATACTTTTTATCATTCAGTCGAGAGCATGTGTAGTTATTCAGACACATAGGCAATGGAGAAAAAAATGCAGGAATTCACCTGTTCCTCTAGTGAGCTCAGACGTGATTGACAAAGCACAAAATTCTTGAAGATTGCCTTAAATTTGCACAGAAAGAAAGATGAAAGGAACAAAATAATGAAGTACATACTTAAATGTCCGATTTTGCAGAAACTGGTCTTTTCAACTTTATGAAAGAGCTTCTTGTTTTCTTTGTTCCGTTCACCACAAAAGGCTTGCTGTAACTCGTATTGTCTATAATAAATAAAACAGGAGTTGTGAAAAAAAGTAATACCAGCCAGCAGGAGCATTTCAAAAGTATCAGAAAAATGTCAGATGCTGCATTTTCCCAATGTTGCTTGCACCTCTTTTACAATATTCCACTGGTAATGCTCTTCAAACATGTAATACATTTCATTAGATAGTGAATCACAGACCATATTCATAGACTCCAGCGAGGCTTCTTTCCATTAAGGAATGACATTTCTGTATGCCTTACAAATCCCAGTGTAGCAGACTGCCATAGTACAACTGTGGCTAGGCCACATACCCCAGAGAGGCATTTTGCGGAAAGGAAACAAGTAAGTTGGGAAGGATTTTGAAATTTGGCTGACACACCTATAGCACTCACACCAGACTCTTTCTGAAATCCTGTACGCTCACTGGTGAAGCTGGCACTCTGCCTCCGTTTCTCCCTGTGCAGCACTCTTGTGTCTACAGACACAAATAATCAAAACAAACAACAATTAAACATAATTACGTGGTTCCAGATTACGTCTATCATTATCACTTCATTAAAAAGGGGCAGCGATAAATCACCTTGGGTGAAATGTTTTTTTTTAATAATGATCCTGCAAAAAGCAAAACAGCTACTTACCGGGATAAATTAAAAAGATAGAGAAAATTAAAAAGAAATGGTCCTCCAAGGCCTTTCTCGTAACTGGTTCTCTCTGATTGACGGGAAGTTGTGCTGACCACCTAATGACAGTTTTCTTCTCTGTGGAATGATTCATTCATGTGTTAGCATGAATATTGCAGACATCTATTAATCATCGAGAAAAAAAATATCCACATCTACCTTTAAAAAGGTCATTCTTTGTGACTGGCAAAGTCTAACCTGACTAGGTAACGTTAACCTTCAGAAAAGGTGCAGGTCAGCCCATGGTGGTAATGCTCTTTCCCTTCTATAATGCACATAAGATCATTCTTCCTAGTACAGGGGCTGGTAATCCTGGGAAGCTGTGGGGCAGTCTTACTGGGGTCCAGCGTGGCCAGTGTGTATGGGATGAGGAGAGGGGTGTGCTGCTGTGATCCATGGCCAGCAGGTCAGCTCTACTTACAGCTGCTCTCCAGGGTCCACAGTCCTCCTCACAGCACAGTGTGTCTGTGCTCAAGGGCCATGCAGGACACCCATGAGCATTTGCCAAGCGTTCAAGGAATGTTCACACAATTCTCAGCAGATTATCCTCCTGAGACCTCATATCATCTCTGGCCCTTAGCTACATACAGTATATGGTCTCAAAGCACATTATTTACCCTGAACCTCATTACAGGTTCATGTACATTTCACATGACAGGATTTTGAATCTCTATTTCCATTTCTCATGTACCTGTGTTTATGCAGAAATGTATTGACAGATCAATATTTATACAAAGACATTTCTGTCTTAGGACAGAGTCTTCACTCGCAGTTACTCTCAGAAGATGCTTATTGCCTCTGGTCAAATTTGCTTTTTGTACTGCTGCTTGTTTTATATCATGGACTCTAATGGCAAGGGTACAGCGGCCTACCTTGCTGTGATTGTGTGAGGTAACCATGAAGACATGAGGGCATTGCTCACCTAGACAGTCCAAGCAATTTTCCAATGCACAGGCTTTAAATAAAAGGGAGTTTGATTGCCATGGCAACCTCAGGAATGCTACCCTTTCCCTCTGCTTGTGTCTGTCTTTGGTGGCGGATAAAAGCTGTGGAGTTGATTCACCTCAGCCAGCTGTCAGGCTAATAAATGTGGGCATCACTTGAGTTAAATTGGGAGCTTTTTGAAGGCTGAAATCATAGGAGGCTTGTAGCACTATTACTTTGTGGGCAAAGCTGCAATTAGTAATCCCCTGACCTGCAGTGAACTGCATTGACTTCCGGTTGATAAAATTAGGGTGTTAAGTACCAGATCACTACTTGAGCATCTCATCTGTGAGGTTCAATGAAGATGAAAAACGTGTTCGTCTTTTGTCACAAACAAGGGGATGAGATGCGCACATCACCCAGCTGATGAGAGACAGATAGGAGGTTCTCTGACCTTGAATTTCCTCTCAAGAAGGGCTGAGGATTGTAATTAGGTGCCAGGGATGTAGTCACTAATTGACTGTTTCTGTGCCTTGAAAGCATCTGAAGGCTGCTGGAGCTGTGTGATAGTGTGCACCTCCCCACCCTCCTTCTTCTTATCAAAAGATGAGCTGCATTATTTAACCATTCCGGACTGGAACAGTCTTCCACATGCATTGCCAAAGAGCCCCTCATGCTGCTTTTGGATTCATAAAATGGAAATAAAAATGTTCAGATATGTCTGAGGATTTTTCTGTCATCTATAACTAATCTGGCACTCTACAAAGAGGATCCGTTATCACAACAAATGCTGCTATTAGTCCTCCTGCTTAATAACAGCATTAATTAGCTTCAGCAAAGTTCTTGTTCCTGAATAAAGTTCAGGATATTATAAAGTGAAAGTTGATCCCAATGCAGCTCCTGACTCTCTCTTCGGGGTACATGTATGAATTCTTTTATGTTTCAATGGATACCAGACATCAATAACAGGGCTCATTTTTATTATACAGCTGTGTACTCACTGCTTCCCCAAGTTATTTCAAGTCAGCCTTAACAGAGAATACATATACTTTAGGACTGTCTGATCTTTTATTCCTTTCGGTTCTGAATCTAGAAGGAACCCTATCAATGAGTGCTGATTTTTTTTTGTGGAAATCATTATCTTTCTACATTATGTCATTTCCAGTAGCATACTGCCTTAAAACTGACAGGTTTTCTTAGTTGAAAATACTCTGGTGTGAGTTTAAATATTTGATTGCCTTTGTTCTTTAACCCAATGCTAATGTTATGAAGCCTGTTGTTATGCTGAATCTGCTCCTCATTCCTCAGCCTTTATTGCTGGTTCATCTGCTCCGAGATGTTTTAATCTTGACTACTGAAAAATAGATGCATGGTTTTACAACCCAATTAGTTAAATGAGCTTACTAAAAGCATTGTGTGAGTGTTATACTTATATTAATTTAGTCAAAATAGTTCCCATGGTTGTGTCACCATACGTTGTCCCTCCTAAAAATGGTTTAGAGCAGCTTTTGCGATTCCCATGGATCTGCAATGAATGCAAATATAAACTAAAAAGAAATGTTAGGATTATCAAAATGCCCACCAGGAGGTCTGTAACAGGGGACTTCTGCAGAGGCTCTGAGTGATCTTTAAGGGTGACCCGTTTGCTTCATCTAATAATTATAATTAAATAATCTTGACTACATCTTCTTTAGCTTTTTGTTTATATAATAATCTATTCTGTTCATGATGTTTTCACAGCAAAGATCAGGTTTGATTCTGCAGCCAAACATAAAAAACTCAAAAATGGGAATGCAAACAGATCTAAGTGGAGTGGATTGACAGGATGTATTCAACAGTATGTTCAAGAGGTAAAATTGTTTGTATTGAAGAGTGCTTTAAGCTTAGATCTATATTACAAAAAAATATATATTGCGAAATGGCAGTCATGTTTCTGTTCTTTTTTCTTCACTAATATTTAGATAAAAATAATCTTGACATTTTATGTCATTTCCTGTGATATTGCATCAGTGAAGACAGAGGTGGGATAATATTGCATGGAGGAAAAGTGCAAAAACAGGTCTGCATAGACCAGAATTCTATTTATTCAACTATCTATTAGCTCCTTATGGGGAATAATCTTATAGCGCTTGATAGATGTACTGTAATTGGACATGGATATTCTTAACACTCAACACAACAGTAGAGATGGACATGGATCAGTATATTCTGAGTTTCATGAGGAATGACAAACACCCAAGATGAAAACATCATGGAGCGAAATTGTGGCTCAACCCACTTGGCTGAGGGCTGGCCTCCTGGACATAGGACAAGGAGACCAGGATCCCAATGCAGGGTGACCAAGGGGCGATGCAAGAGACGTGCAAGAGCTAATTACTGACAGCTGAGTCTGACTGAGATTGGTTGTTGTCATCCCTCCTGAACTTTTGTTATAAGCTCCATATATTGAAAAGCTCAATGATGGTAATGTAGTCCATCTCTTTTAACATCTCTTATTACAGCTTATAGGCTGCTGGCTTGACTACTACTGAAAGCTTATGGGCTACTTACCTTGCAAATTATGGAAGCACTTGGACTTAGTGAAAAATTAAATTTATGTACTTAAATATAAATTTGGAGTTATATTGATTGCAAGGTGACTCTCTTTTGTTTAATACTATACAGTTTTGTCTGTATTAACATAGTACTTTAACTTTTAAGTCTTATGATCACATGGAAAAGCAAGTGTTCTACTTTTCATTAGGAAACTGAAGAAGGCCTTCTGGTGGAAATGTGTCACTTGTGTTTGCCATGATTTTAAGAAATGGAAAACAGTTTATTATTGTATGTTTCGTGGATGAGGAATTGATTTCAGCTCAAGTTACTTACTTTTCTCTCCTCATCTGAAGATATACTCTGTGTACTATAGATCATCTCCTGCTACTGAGTCTCTTTCCTTCCTTAAGTTCCGGGCTTCGGGTAACTAGCTCACCTATGTGAGATCGCACGTACTGTGTGGACAGGCTACTTACAAAGTATCCCCCTCTCTCTGTATTCTGCCCACCCTCCACAGGTCTTCTCCTCCTTTGTACTCATAAAAGAAAGAAATGTAAAGGGAGGCTTTTTCCCCAGCCTGAGTTTTTCACTGCCCCCTTTGCTATGAATATTTCTGTTTTTTTTTTCTATTTAAATTGCAGCAGTGTAGCATTATTTTATGAAATCCCTTAAGGACAGTCCCCCTAATAGCAGCATGCTGTTCCATTAGGAAGCAGGTTGGCTTTTGAATTGAAATTCAGGTTCATCAGCTGCATTCCTGTTAAATTCAGATTTCTGCTGCCCGCGGGGGACAAGGGAGACTGCAGGCTGTGGCACAGGCTGCGCACTCACATTACAAGGATGCTGGGAATGGCAGGCTTCACCTAGCCCTGGAGCCACTGCCTCTTCTGGAGAGACAGACTGTCGCACTCTTTGTAATCTTTCCCCTCAGCTGCTTGACAGACTAGCGGGCCTTTCTGTAGGGGCTCAGGCTCTGCTTTTGGACTAATCTTGCTTTTCATTAGTTTTAGGCACGTTGTGGCCAATTGAAAGAGAAACAAATACACCGAAGCCACACGTGGGGAACAATTGGATGAAAGATGTTTTTAGATCATGTCCAGTCTTTGCTTTAGCCAGGCTTTCGCCACACTTTAATAAGATTCTACTAGTGTGTGCTACAGAGCTTTACATTGCTGTGTGGCACTTTAGATCCCTGCATGCAAAAAACAGAACTGCCAAAAATGTGATGTAGAGTTTAATTTTAGCCAAATTATCTGAAGTCTTGGATCTGAAATGCCCCGCAACACTTTGCTTTAAGGTGGTTCGGTGTGTCCAGATCTCTCATTGAATTTGACTATGCCTAAATATTTGTATCTGAAGTAAGTAAATATCTTACTTTAAAAAAACATGAAACAATGCATCAGGGTATCCTGCCTGCCTCTGAGGACACCAGGCTAGTCGAATCAGCCAGCGTCAACCTGGTGATCCAGGAAGGGTGCAAGTCATGAGAAGCTCCCAAAACTAAAAGCACTGCTTTGAGTGATATGAGGGAGTCTCATGTCTGACAAAGACAAATCCTGTACCTCCATTAATATTGCAACATGGCAGCCAAAGCAAATTAATCATTGAATTTAATATACAGTATGAAGTTTACTGAGTATGCTGTGCACCACTTCTGATCTCTTGTTTTTTCTTTCCATTTCAGCCTCAGAACCATACTGTGCATCAGACCTGCTGATTTTGCAAATTTGAGCAGCAGCATTCTGGGAGCCAGTTCACTGCGTTCTTGGAAATTGAATGGCACTGATTTCATCCAGCAGTGTTTCTTGTCTATCCTGGTAATGTCTGTGTACAACTGGCAATATGAACAGATGCAAGACCAGGGGGGACATATTCTGTTTGCTTCCAGCAAGTGCCAGTGTTGATGACAAAGGCTGTACTTTCAATGCTTAGTGTGTACAAAGTCAAGTGACATAGACACCATGTGTATCTATACAGTTTAGCTTGTATGTGTATGTATTGGGAGGTGTGTATGAATGCTGAAATGGTTGTATATTTTATAAATGTTTTTTAATGTTTCCCTTTGGTATCTCTTACCTCTTCCTTTGATCTGTGGTACTTACATCTTCATAGAGACCTTCCCTGCTGCTCAATAGGTCCTTCAGGTCTGTTTTGCAGGCAGAATACTTTCTACAATAGCACCATTTACACTTGGCATTAACAGCTTACGCAATTAAAGCTGATGTTTTCAACCTGACCCATTTATTGTGCTCTAAACATCTGTCCAATAAAAATGGCATCCAAGTTTTTTTTAAAAGATTAATTATGTATTTAGGAAGCAAATGAATATCACAACCTGGGGTGTAGTTTCCGTCTCTCAGGTCTGCCTCAGAGACACTAAAGTAGTAGTTTCTCATGCTCATAAGACAGGAGCTGTAGGGGGGCAACATCAGTTACAAATGAGATATGGGTAGATTGACAAACAGAAGTGCCAGGTTTGCTTTTTCCTTCTAATGTGACACATATGATCACCCTCTTATCTGTGTGTATGTTGGTGGTACTCTGTAAGCACAGTGAGGCTTGTAAAATGCTTTGAAAAAGGTTTGATTTGCATGATATTTGATTTTTGTACAGCACCCTCATTAAATTCAGATCAGCTTCTTTTTGAGATAAGGGTTAGGCATGGCTGGTTGGGAATCCTGGAGTGCACTATAAAAATGTATTCAATCGATGACAATGCTCTAGACTTCAGGTTTTGCAAAACTCTGTCTCCTGAGATTTGTTCATTGAGTTCTATTATAATACACATGGTCAACACTTAAAAAATAAAAGTCAGTTTAAATTAGTTTCACCATACTTTTACCAAATTAATATTGGAGAAAGTAGATGTATTTAATCTCTATCAAAGCTACCTGAATATGACCTCCTTCTAAAGCTGTGCATGTTAAGGTAGATTCTGTTTTCATATAACAAAAAATATCTTTGTTTGCAATAGTTGTTCTTTTTCTGCTATATCTGGCCAAATCAGAGAAATAGCATCCCTCATTCACACCTTGAAAAAATGTAGATGTGTGCCTGTGATAATCTTCTAGGAATCGAGCCAAAGATGGCTTCGTCTGTGCTGTAGCTGGCACCAGAGTAATTAAACCTCCACAAATGCAGAATATGTAAAAAAAAGTCCAATCATATCCAGGACAATCATTTTGGTTTGGCATGATTTCTTTAATTTCAGTTTAGGCCCTTTTCTTGTTTTCTTTTTCATTTCTTTGTGTTCTTGTGGTTGAGAGATCTGTTTCCAGCAATCTTCTGCAAAGATGCGAAGAAAAAAATCAATTTACGACACCTGCTTCAGCAAAAGCTGTGTACACCTGTCTGTAAATCTCTTGGTAAATGCAAGCTTTTGTTTAAAAAAAATTAATTAAAATCTGAAAAAAGAAAGACAACAAAAAACACAAGAAAAAATTATAGCTTGTTAAAAAAGATTTTCTGCAGATGCCTAACAGCCATGAATTGGTCAAATTCATTCACCTTTTAAATATTTTGTTACATATACATATATTCTAATAATGTGTATTGAATCCTGTACTTATTCTGCCAGATCGATATAGAAAGAAAAACAAAAGCAGGCTGACAGTTCTGACTTTCTAATTGAGGATAATGTAAAGGACGAAAAATTAAATATAAATATTTTGCTGTACATATCTGATACTGTATTTCAGATGGTGTTAATGGACACTTATGGATGGTAAGCAATCTGAAGTATACTAGTATACCACTAATAATGTTAGCAGTGATGTCTAAAATTGTTGGCAGACCATAGCAGTAAAAGAACTGTAGGGCTTTAAGCACTGATCCTGTTACTACTTATATACAGTATAAACAAATACATAAATCCCTGCAATACTGTCAAAATTAAAATAAGCATTAATCATGTGATTAAAAAGCATAAATAAAACTCATTTTGCTTTCATGATGTACTAAAAAATACTTTTTGCACTGTTTCACACCACACTACAACAGTTTTCCATACAGCTGGACGGATGAGTACATGAAATTAATCTTGTTTTGCCCTCTCTATCTTCTGCAGTGCATGCATGTGGGAACATGGCAGAATTAATGTGCTTTCTTCAACAGGAAAACAGTCCTGGTTCATACTGTGGTTTCTCATTAACCAATGAGCAGTCCAGGCAGAGCAGCTGTTCAGAAGTAGTCTCCATTTGACCAGCACAACATTTCAGTGGAGGATTCCGAACAGCAGTACAGAAAATATATTTTTTCAAAATAATGTTTTTTCAACACATGCAATTGATGTTGAGAAGGAAACATTGCTCTGCAGTTTGCACCTGCATTCCTTCTGTCATGATTTTAATTGGCTGGAAGCTGTGACTACCTGGATGAGAGCCAGCTATAGTGACTGCTTGATTGGGGTTTTGATTAGTGATTGGATCACTTACCATTGTAAACACAGGGCTCCAGCAAGTGCTCGACTGCATGAAAATCCTCTGCTCTTAGGTTTTGTGTTCCTTCACGTCATGCCGTTGAACAATTAATCTATGAAGTATCTCTTAAATATGAGAAAACATTCCTCACTATATCTTGTTCCTGTAACTATAGAATATATTCTGAGAAGGTAAACACTTGGCCTGTCTTTATCTTGAACAGATTGTGTATGTGTTGATTTTCCTGTTTTTATGTAATCCACATGTACAGTAGATGTATTCTCAGGCAAAGTGAAATGTGAAACATGCTTTCTTTACATTTCAGTGATTCAGCAACATTTCCTGTGAATTTTTCTGTAGCTAAGGGCCATTTTTTTCTAGTAGCAGAGTAAAGAGTTCTTGTTAGTAATTTGCCTTTTTTAATCCTATTAATCAGTGGTTGTGCAAATGTACCAACTTCACTTTCCACTTAGAACCCATTTGCTAATGGACAAACAACAAAATCTGAGCTACAACCAACTTAAAAGCTGTGCTAATGTAACAAAGGATAGTAACAGAAAATTAATTAGGAAACAAAAACATATTTAATTGTATCTGTGGTACCCATACCTTCATCAGCTTCCATGTATCAGTAACGATTGCTCCATTCTGGCATTTGCAAATGTCTGACATCAGCTTTGTTCCAGTCGTTGCCGAGGGGTTATGCTCCTTTTGGTCAAAGCTAGAAGCTTCTTGTTCTGCTCTCCCCGACATCAGTTGCAGAAGTACTTATGACAGATGCCCTAGCCAACCCCAGCAGTACCTGGCCAATCGAGCACTCCCGTGTCAGGACTCCCAGTCCTTGCTGGCTAATTATATAGGTAGCAGCCATATCACTCTGCAACTCACAACTGGTAGCCCACTGAAGCTCAGCAGGTGTGAGCCTGGTCAGTACCTGGATGGGAGACCTCCTGGAAAAAACTAAGGTTGCTGCTGGAAGAGGTGTTAGTGGGGCCAAGAGGGGGTAATCACCCTGTGGTCCATGTGGGTCCTAATGCCCCAGTATAGTGACGGGGACCCTATACTGTAAACAGCTGCTGTCCTTTGGATGCAATATAAAACCGAGGTCCTGACTCTCTGTGGTCATTAAAAATCCCAGGATGTTTTTTTGAAAAGTGTAGGGGTGTAACCCCGGCGTCCTGGCCAAATTTCCCATTGGCCCTTACCAATCCTAATAATCCCCCTCAATGCATTGGCTTCATTACTCTGCTCTCCTCCCCACTGATAGCTGATGTGTGGTGAGTGTTCTGGTGCACTATGGCTGCCGTCGCATCATCCAGGTGGATGCTGCACATTGGTGGTGGTGGAGGGGAGTCCCCATTACCTGTAAAGCGCTTTGAGTGGAGTGTCCAGAAAAGCACTATATAAGTGTAAGCAATTATTATTAATTAATTAAGTAGCCCAGACTGAAAACAGCAATGTCTGGAAAAAATCTCACCGTTCTCTCCAGATGGGCAGCTTTTCTCAGGAGCTCCACATGCAAGGTGTTTGGATAGGTTTCATATTGCTGAAACTGTGGCATAACAACAGCATGGATTGTACAATTACTTAACCCTGTCCCTAAGGGGTGTGGATTAAATTGCAGATGTGTTGTAGGCCAACAGAACTCAAAACAAATATTATTTTCTCTTCCTCGTATTCTTGTATACTGTATATCAGATTTGAACCACATTGCTATCTGGATGTTCTTGACCTCCCATGTGCACTGCATACTGTATGTCCAAGTCAAACTGTCAGTGAGACATCCAATTTTAGCTGTGTCTTTAAGTTACGTCTACAGATAAATAAGGACTTCTATTCACTCCACTCCTGGTTTGCAATATTGTTGAGTGTAAAGAAAATAGTTTTGCTCTCAGCCCCTGACAAACTCCACAACGTTTACAGTAAAAAAGCAATAAAAAGAAGCAATTTCACCTCTGAGATGTGCGCTTAAAGAAGTGTAATGCATTTCTTGTGCATTTTATTTTTATTTAACATGAAGTACATATCTAAGAAGATCACTGGAAGTATTATTCTCTACCAGAAATAATAAGATCAGAACAAAGAAAAAGAAGTTATACTTAACTCCAAAATATAGAAAGCTTGATGAATGTAGTGTAAAAATGGCTAGTATTGTCTTTATAGGCCTGTGCTGTCTTCTTACTGATGAATAAGAAATTGGGGTGTTAATTAGTTATTTTAACCAGAATGTGTAAAGTAAAATGCATTAAACTAGACTGCAAGTCACCTGCGGATAACGGGTAGACAACCCGGCTATTCAATAACTAAAATACATAGTAGCATTTCCTTGCATACCTGTATATAAAACCTCTAGATAAAGTGCTGCCAAGTATTTTTCTCCCTCTGCTCCTGCATTGCTTGAGTAGCTGTACGAACTGACATTTGACGTGACATGCTCCTGTAATTCTAGCTATTCTTTGCACATTTGTGATCACATAGCAGACCAGATTCCATCTCTTTGAATTACTGTAATACAGGAATAAGCACTGCTGGTCATTTTTCTAGCCATCAGTCTAACATGTGTAAAAAGCTTACACCAACAAAAGAAAAAGGACTTGGGTTGGATATACCAGGATTAGGCTAAGACAGACCTTCAGTTGCAAATATTCTCCTAAGTACAATCTTAGGAAGAAAAATAATTTCACATTTATTGGTAGAATTAAACACATCTGGCTGAACATAAAGGTTTTCGCAATCCATTGATAAAGGAAAACTTTTGGAAATTTGGATGAGGGAGGAAGAGATGATTAGTTAGACTAATCAGGCCAGCTAATCAGCTTTCCAATAATTGATGTCTGTTAGTTTACCAATGTCTGGGCAGATTATAGAGCCACCAAAAACGCAATAGAAAAGATTAATGTTTTAATTATTTGCTCTTGTATTAGTCTCTTTATTCTGAGAGAGTTATAAGGGCCAGGACCAGTGTCCTCCAGCACGGACTATACTGACCAGTGAGGGCCATGAGGCCTCTTCAATATGACATCTTAGAACTGACCTCAAGGAAGGTCCCCCAAGGCTCTGATCGAAGGACCTTCACAAGTGTCTTATTTACAAGGTATTGATCATAAAACATGTATGACTGTGCTATAAAATTTAAATTAAAATATTTTAAGGTATTCACAGGAAACATATTTTTGGAATATAAAATAATGCAATCAAGGCAGTATACATATACAATGTAAATAGCAATATACTAAATAAAGGCAAAATAGTTGTTCTAATGTTTGACAACTTCAGCTGTGGAGCAATATTCTTTCTTAGTCTAGCCACACAAATTAGAAACATTAACAGCAGGGTATTAAGGTAATCCTTTAGGTGAGAGCGAAGTATAAGATATTTAGTAATCTTTTTATCTCCACTAGTAAAACAATCCAATCAGAGTAGCCTGCAGACTCAAGCAATATACCCATGCTAGGAGAGTTCTTTTAAAAGGGAGATTATCTGCTGACCTTTGCAAGGGGCATTGTGTTAACTGTAAAGCAAGGTGGTTAATTGGATGTTTCGCTTCCAGGCATTTAAAAATGAGAGCATGGAAAGACACATTCTGCTGTGAGATAGATAACCAGCCCGTCTGATGCATCTGTCACTGTGATGTGTTTGTGGGCTCTCCATAGAACAGGCCTCTTAGAGAGTTCAATGCTCCATGCTGTCGTTTTCCTCCTTTTCTTGTTTTTCTACAGAACAATCCTGGTTTGACATGATGACTGTATCACTTGTGTCTTTACATGTCAGACTAGGTATGTATCTCTGTATATACAGTATAGGCATTGTATATGCAGAGTAGTACAGTACTATCAGATCCTAAAGAGAAGGCTAATACTGACCACTGTAAAGTTATGGGTCTGTTGCTGACTGCACAATGTGGATCACCATAAGGCCTGTTCCAAAACACACAAGACCACTGGGTCTCCTCTGGTTCCTCCAGCTCCTGATTACTGTTTAAAGGTACTGAATAAAAATTCTTACATTTTTACTACAGTTCCGTACTACTTTGATCTGGATTGTTGGCATCTGTTTTTTCAATACTGCGAAATCTGTTTTTAAAGAAGATCACCACAGTTTACCATACTACCGTACATATGAAATATGAAACACAGCACCAGAAAAAGAGACAATCAGAACTCTCCCATATACAGCAGAGCTGGACCGATCTGAGTGAAGCATCGTGCTCACGAGAACGATAGGTAATGTCTGATCAGGGATTTGAACTCTAAGCCCTCCAGCCCTGAGGCCAGGCCTGTAACCACTGCTCTGTGCTTCCCTCACATGACTCACATTCCTGCTGCTACTCCCACCAGCTCCCCCAGTTACAATGGCTTTTGGAATGTCCCCCCACGGCTACAGACATCCCTACAGAGTGTTCACTAGTTTGGCATGAAGAGTGGTTAATTTCCTGTGGTTTGTGTCACAGTGCAGCAGGAAGTGTATTGTGCTCCCACATTCTTCCACAAAACATCACCAAGCACCTTCTGCTGAAACCAATCAGCAGCTGCATTTCAAAATCTGACCGCACAACTCAAAACATTCAGTGAAAAACTGTGAAATGGTGCTAATTAGTTGGTAATCTGCAAAGGTTTTAGAAATGGTTATATTTGAACCCAGCCTATTAATGTTCTTACACTGGGTTGTGCTTTGGCTGCCAAGCTAGAGTACTTCAGCGGTTCATCCTCCCTCCTCCAGTCTCTTCCAGCTGAGATCTGGCTGCAGATTCAAAGAGGAGCCGTTTGGAACTCCTCTCTTAATCCAGCCTGGAGCTCATTTGCATGCACAGAAGACAACAGTTTTGCAATTCAAGAAATAAAAAAAAATTAAAAGTTCAATCACTATTTTGGATGGACACGAATAGGATGCCTTAAAAATAGCCGGTTGGAGGATGGTTGGAGGTTGTGGTTGTTTTTTTAAACGTTTTTTTAAATGTTCGTCCTGCTGATTTTAATTGTGTGCCCTAAAGTGCCACTGGGAAACGTCAAGGAGCAAAGCCTATCATATTAGCAGGGCCTAAAGCCTGAAATTATCAAATGCACATTTTAAATCAAGAGGAATAATGGATTTAACAATGGAAGGATAGGTCATTCAGTATTTTTTAAAGGGGTAGGTTTTTAAAATATTTGTATATAATGTACGTAACAATGCAAAGTTCCAAAATCCAAAATTTGTGAATTCAAACACATCAACGATAAAAGAGTTTGGGTTAGGCGTTTGAAGAGGGGTTGAGAATCTAATACCTGGTGTCTGTCTATTGTCTTGTTTTGGAGCTGTATTGATTTAACCTCCATGTTGTTTTGCAGGTGGTCACTGTAAAGGCTGTGTGAAACTGGCATTGGTAAAAAATAGCCTGGTGTACTATCAGAGGTACAGGTAACTGCTTTAATTTGAAGAGTGACCAGATGCAAAGGGCAAAATAAAACAATTCTGCTGTATGATGAATATAATAGTGCACATTTTTGTTCTCTATTCTCTTTCTCAGGTTGCAGAAGATACAAGACATTTTTTTCACAAAGTGTTCCAAAGACCCCTCATACATACATCCAAGTAGTAAGAATCTATAATAAATATGAGCAACAAAATAGACATTGTTTGGAGTAATGGAAACAAACATGTTTCTGGAGTATGAAAATACAGGACAACAAATCCCCAAAAGACATTGAAATTTAGATTGGAAATATTTTATTTTAAGGGGATAAGATGGTTTAGAAAATATTTGTTTCCATCAACATAAATTAGATTATTATTGATTTCTGCGTCATTCTACTTACACCAATCACAGTTAACATTTACAAATGGATTTCAAAGGTTTAATTGTTAACAGTACAATTAGCGAGTCAATAACAATAAGTCATTTTGGCATACTTAACTAGCATTTGGCAGTGATCCGATTCATGGGTTTGTGAATATCCAAATTGACTCAAAGTGCCTAGAATGATGTGCTTCAGGTTCTTCAAATACAAGAAAAGGAGAGTTTCAGTGTGCAGACTTGTGTCTTCACAAAAGGACCACAAAGGTTATAAACATGAAAGTAATGAACAGTGTTATCTGTTTATCATTTGCCAGCTCCTTTGAGATGTGTGTTTCTCCAATATAATGTTTCACTCTTGAAGACATATGTACTGTATCCCTATGGAAGCAGTGAAGTGGAGATTCTCAGCACTTTTTCTGCCTGTTTGGAATAACAAGCTTCCCCCTGCATCTTCTTTCAAGTGAAACTGTTTATAAGGTAGGAATGTTGTATGTAGCTTACATTAACATAACAAAATACAGACCAAACACTTAGCAGCTCTGAATCATGTGATTTTGTTTTCATTTTCATGTCTGATTCAGGGATGGAATGGCTATAAGGTATGATTAACCTTTTTAAATCAATAGCTGCAGCTTTTATGTGGTCTCACTGAGCTAGATGCATTAAAAAATAAAAAATCTGCTCAAAATATAAAAAATATAGATCTGCAAAGTTGAACGGGTGCCTTCAATTACTGAATTCACACTGGCACCAAGGTAATAGCAACAGGCTCAAGAGCCCTCATCAGAAGACCCCAAACCCTTTTCTGATTTTCTGTGGCATATCAATTGCATTAGATTTGTGAGGTGAAGAACACGACCTGTTTCAAGATGCTTGTTTATCCTGCTGCTAAAAATGTAAAGAGTTTTTTCATATCTCAAGTAGACTCCCTTTGGCTAGAAATCTCCCGTCAAGGCATTTTCAGCAGCTACAGGTTTATTTACTGCAGCCCTTCCACTAGTACACATATTCCATTTAATTCATCGAATGAGTCGACTGGGAGATCAAAGCATGATGTCACAGAACTCTTCTAATGCGAAAGAAGCTGCAGGCTCTGCCTTGAATTCTAACTTGTTAAAAATATAGGAGAGGTTAAAAATGAGAGGCGGCCTTTTGGCCCATCTCGCTCATTTAGAGCTTAAAGCACACAGCATGAGAACTGAACCAGAGCCATTAATTCCATTTCAATTCAATCCATTCTTTTGTATATGTGTATATATTTATGTGTTGGGGGAGGGCTAAAAGAAATGTACTACTCTAACAGGCTGCAGAACCTTTTCGGTTTTGAAGGAAGAGTGTATGTAATTCAAGTGCTCAACTTTCAAGAAGCAGCTGGATGAGATCCTTGGATCAATTAGCTACTAGAACCCATTGAGCAACATGGTTCACATGGCCTCCTCTCAAGTGTACGATTTCTTATGTTCTTATGTTAATGATAGGCCACAAAGAGTTATAATACACTCACTTGGAATTTGCACAGGTGTGGCCACATAGAAATCTGTACCATTCTCTCTCACACACACGCAGACAAGCACATTTTTTCTTTATAAATTAAATTTCAGTGCATTAAAGAATTCCAACACTCATATTCATAAAAAGACAAGGAAGCTAAGTGGAGAACATTTAATAGTTTAATAATAAGCTGCTGTATACATTCAGTGATTACTCCGATTTTCATGTTGCCATAAGCTGTTGGAGAGACCTGCAAACATTCAGCCACAAGTTCTATTGTATGTTATGCATCTTGTTCCACTGTCCAGTGTGTTCCAGTGCAACTGAAAACCCACAAACAAGTACAGATTATCTTTCGGATTTAAGCACGTTCATCCAGTCTACGAATCCAGGCAATGTTTTTGCTTCTTTTTCGTCACCCTGTGCACTCGATTACAAGACCTTGCCAATGGATATGCTTCAAGAGGCTGGAAGAGCTTCAGACATCCTCACTGTTCTCAGTACAACAGGAGCAGTCTTGGTTGCTCTTCCGGTCCTCTTCTACCTTATCTACCTTGTGGAGAGAAACTAACCACAAGGAGGACCTTAAAGCTATGCATTAATACCACAGAACTGAACCTTAGATCAAATACACAGAAACAGATCAGTGTAGAAATGTGTGACACCACCCTTCTCTGGGTCACAAAGCCATTTTCCTTTCAGCTCAGTAAGTTTGACCAATTCCCTCTAGTCTCCTTTAGTCTTTTCCTACATCCTGTTTTTGGTTTTGTTTCCTACCTCACGCTAAGCTCTTTTTTATATTTACTGACACACTACTGTAGGTGCTGAAATTGTTTTTTTTTGTTATTTTTCTTTTATATTTTTCTATTAGCCCACACAGCTCACAGAAACTTGATGGCACGAGAACTGACCAATAAGAAACTCTTTTACAACAAGGTAGACTGCAAGTTAACAGTTGCCAGGGGTAACATAGTAAAACATAAAGTTCAGTTTTGGAGAAAAAAAAATTATGATCATCATAATAAACAAAAAAGCCTGTTAATTCAAGTATAACTTACTAATAAAATAACTATACAGCATTAAATTTCTCATAATACATTTTTAAATTATTTATAAAATATATTTTGGCATATACGATTTTTTCCTTTTCTGTGTTTGTGTAACAAAACGCTACTTTAGTTTCAGTTGAACACCAATGTTTATTTATTCAGGTTTTTTTAAAGGAAACATTAAAGGGATTGTCACATAACAACTGGTTATTTTTAAAAAAATTAACCCTATATAGAGCTTCACATACAGCAAGACATGTGATTGATGATCCTTTTAGAACCTAGCCCCATAGTCAGAATTCCAGACGACGGGGAGACTGGAGCACACAGTTCTCTTAAACTGTGCCCCATCTCTTCCACCTACAACAGTGAATGGGGACTGGTGACTTTTGGGAAATGAGTCTTTTCAGTCTTTTCACTGTTTACTTTGAGAGACCTGTTGAGGGAATTACCATTTCCCAGCTATCCTATCCATGGACATCTTCTGATAAGTGTTTATTTAGCTTCTTCAGAGAAAAAAAAAGTAAATCCACTCACATCTCTGTGTCTGTGAGAGAAGCTGGAATGTCTTCAGTGAAACGTGGAGGGGAATATTTTTTGTTGTTTTATGAATTGAAACTTTGGGCAAAACGAAAATGAACTCGCCAAGAAAGCCGTCTTTCTCCTTGTTTTAAAAAAAGCGAAATAGCCAGTGGTAACAGAAAAAAAGCAACAACAAAAAAAGTTTAAATGATAGAAATGGATTATCTGTCTGTTGCAGATTCTTTCCTTCCAAAAAAATGGTCTCTTGGGATTGAAATGGTAGAATGGTCTGGCAGCCACCTCCCCCCCCCCCCCCCCCAAAAAGGCAATATCAAAAACTCAACACAAAAGGCATGATTCCGCCTTCACAGGAGTCCCATCTCCACGGCTGTCTGTCCCGGGATTCGGCACGTTACACGGTAACCAGTAGCCTTTCAGTTCCCTCTCTCCTGGACAGTGAATAACGACAAGGAAACGCAAAAGAAAAAATTCCCCACTGCCCCCTCCTTTCCCCAGACACCCAGCGCCGCGTATCCTCTCCCGAGTCGATCGCTTTCCCCACCGCGCCTGCCTGAGATACGCAGTCGATGTGTTTCCAGGTGTTCCGATGCAAGTGTGTGCAGCCTGTCGCGCTCCGCTTCCCCGCAGCCCCTTTAGAGAACGATGTCCTTCAGGCGCTTCCCCCCGGGGGAGTCCTTGTCCCTGTGCTCGTGGAAGAGCTGGCTGATTTCTCGCACCGCCGGCTCACTGTCCTTGCCCTCCGGCTGCCGCAGCAGGCTGTGGTTGGCGATCCTCTCGGCGTCGCGGCAGTGCAGCGTGTTGTAGGAGGCGGGGGGTTTGGCGCAGATGGGGCTCTTTAAGTGCACTGGGGAGGTGATGGGGCTCACGGCTTCCCGCCCGTTGCCTGCCTCTCGGATGGCCCCGTTGGCCTTGGGGCTGCAGACGGGCAGCTCAGTTGTCCTTTTCACCTTCATCTCACCCCTCTCCCCCTCCTGACCGTGGTCAGAGCCGTCCTTGCCGAAAGTGGCAAAAGTCCTCTTGGTGCCACAGTCTTCGTAGTGCGGGACGTCCACCGTCGGGGCCTCTATGGACAGGGCAATGATGTTGCGACCGTGTTCCGGGGATTTGGCACGGGCCGGAATGGGCACTCTGGGCATCCAGCAGCGGTCGGAGTGCCCAAGGATGCGACACTCCTCCTGGCAGTGGAAGCCCTCGCTTGGATCTGAGGAGAGCGACAGACAGGGAGAGGAGCGAAAACATTAGATTTCCGCTCAGTCTTTGAAACATCAAGGGACCGAAGCACATAATTTATCTTCTTTTCCAAAGACAAGCCCAACTCCTTGTCCCTACATAGTTAAATATGACAGGATCAGCCCCGCAAAGAAAAACACCCACTGAGGCTAGCTGAATGAGCCAATTCCAGACAGCACTAAAGCAGGAAGTCCATTTAAGCAGGACCGTTTCCTGCAGCAGAACCTGATGAAAGGCAAGGCTTAAGCAATGAAATCACATGCTTCAATATAAAAGGAACAAAAACATAGCTTTTGGTTGTCTGTTGCCTCTTGTGCTGTATGTGGTTATAAATATATAATGATATTTTAACGCTGCTGTGAGAAGAGATTTGTATGAATCAGTATCTCTGCATACAGTCACCCTTTTGTTGTATCTGTGGAAAGACCTTCAAGCTGCTTTTCCATCATTATGCTTTATAGAGCTAAAGCCACGTTCTTATGCATATGCTGAAAACCTGTTTTTCCCTTTATTTCCTGTTATTTAAAACAAGTGTGTTTCATCATTTTTAAGACATTCTACTCGAAACACTGTGCCAGAACATTCTTTGCTAGCACTCATTTTTCATAAATATCTTTAGCTAACCTTTCCCAGGCACATCTGAGCTGCCGCTGTTTCTGCACACACCCATACACGCCAAGCAGTCGCACCCTTGCTCAGACTGACGCAAAAGCCCGAGCGGTAGCAAGTGTTGTGTGGGTTTGACTATGGATTCTGGCACATGGTGACACACCATTCACAAGCTGTATCTACGCACTTGTGATCGCAGGAATCAGCATTGTACAAGTAAGGCCAGAAGCAAAGGTAAGAAGCAATTGAAAAATGCCACAATGATCAGGTTGAAAAATGTCAACAGAGGTCAGACAGATTTCTTTGCACCAAAGTATTTGCTTGTGCATACAAAAATGACAACATATATTTCACTGGCCAGAGGAGAGACTTGCTCAAACTGGGTCACACAGAACAGCAGGGAAATTCTAGGGTAAGCTCAGGTGAACCACAGCAGCAGACAAACACAATCCCGATGTGAAACTGCCATTATGTTCCTTCTTCTTGTACCTTTAAAATTATTTTGGAAAATCAAAGCAAGAACCACACAGAAACCAACATTTTTGTTGTTCAGATGGAGGTGCAGTCTTTCTTAATCTCTGTTCTCAGATCCAAGAGACCCAAGGTGACCGTAAGGGCTTGTGAGCAGACTGTCATTGAACCAAGTGTGCATTTATATCTGGCATTCCCAACTTGACAGATCACCCAATTAAAGTCACTAATTATCCTTTTTTTGTACTCTGAGGGGCATGTCGGCTCTCAGTCTTGGATCGATATTTAAAGATTGAACACAGGCTCTGCTCCGTGGCATTCCACAGGCACAGCTACCGGCACTGCGTTCCAGAAACTGGGATGTGATGAGAGTGACTGACAGGCTGAAGGCTCAGAGCCATGCAGAGAAGCCGTTTTCACGTTCCGATGTCAGATATCAGCTAAGGAGCCGGGGCTCCCAAGCCTTATTAATGCTTTACGAAAGGCTGCACCGCAGATTTCTTTGGCTTTAGAGGATGGCGGCTCCCTTTGAACACCAGTCGGCGGTTGAACCTTTTTTAGGCGCCAGCCATGACCACACACAAGCGCACACAAGCGCACGCACACCGAGTGAAAACACAGACCCCGTCTGCCCTGGCCGTCTCTGAGCACCTCCCGTTCACCGCCCCACCAGCAAAAGACGAGCTGCCAGCGCTATAGGAAAACAAGAAATTAAAAAAAAAACTCTTCTGTCCCACTGCAGTAAGTGGCTTAAATTTACTCTATAATTACCAGACCCTGAGAACACACAGAATCTTGAAAGGGCTTTTCATCGCCAATTGTCAATTTTGTCACCATGGCAACAGGGGTTAGCCTCAAAAGGCTAGCACACCTGCCACCAAACACTCTCTTCAAGAATTCCAATCAACGTAAGATCGTCACGTTTTCAGGCAGATGGATTTATAAGCATCCGCTTGTTCAATATTAGGTGCTTTAAATGAATTCCTATCAAAATTAGGTCTTGGCTGGTCTGAGAATAAATGCTCACAAATGCATAGTTAACACTCTCAAACACTCTTCCATAAACAAGAATGAGTACTTGGAGTTTATGAATATCTTTTTTTTTTCTCTGTACCAAAAGTGAAGGCTGTATTGAGAGCAGTTGGGGGTCTCTGAGGGAGCAATTTATCTGTAAATGACATGGCTCTGAAAGCAAAGATTCATTAATGTCACAATTCTCTTAACCCCTTTTCTCTCTACATGTGTCACAGATGTTAGACGCAATCGTCTCAGAGTAAAAAAAAAATAAAGAAAAAGAAAAACTGCGGACAAAAAAATCTCTTCCTGTCTTTGGAAATGCTCAAATTTAATGCTAACAAACTAAGTAATTAAAGGCTTAGCAATACTGCCGCATGAATCGGGCAAGCTTGAGAACTGCAAGAGATCAGGCACCTCCAGCTGTGTTTGTCTATTGAAAATCAGCAGGCAAAAAGCTTGCCAATCACGTCTCGAAACAGACATTAAGTACAGTATGTAGTTCGTTATTAGGAGAAAGATTTTCTATACAGTATCTGATATCTAATTACTAATTAAAATCCATTGGGAACAAGATACTGCCTGGATAAAAAAATTAAAAAATAATACAGTTTTGAATTAAAAAATAAAATAACATGAAATAAAAAAAAGTATTGAGAATCTAACTCCCTTGGCACTGCTGAGAAGAAGGATGTAATTTCACAGTTAAATCAGAATCAGAGTTCAAAGAATTACAAATCATTAGGGAAGATATATATATAGATAGGGAATGAGAGAGATGAACACAGTTCTGCTATGAAAATCTTGGCGCTTCAAATGCATTTGCACAACCTAAAGGTGATAAACTTTACCTTGTTCATTACTTCTAGTTACCCGAAATTACATTGCACTCACTGGACTAAGATCAATTTAAATTGTGTTAATTCTCAGGTGCTTCGAAACTACCACCTGCTGCACTCTCACATTGTTATCATCAAAATGAGATGATATCATCAAACGGCACGGGGCACAGCCCTGTGAAAGCAAGATGCCTAGCCGCGCGGTCACTGTTTTATGTCTTTTTATACCCAAATACAAGTCTCTGTCGGCAAAATCTGCTGCTCATCATTTTCAGAGCAGAGTTTCAATTATGTGAAATCTTTACAAATCCTCTGAGGTTTAATGTACTTTTCATGATATTGTGACAAAAGGAGTAAATTAGTGCAGGACTGAGGTTGAAATCCCAGAACATGAAGAGGATAACTGTTTATTTGAAGAAAAGATTCCAAAACTCTGAGCCCCTGCCAGCCTCTCAGCCTTTCTGGCAGGAGTCGATTTTCTGCCTCGTCAGCCCTGGAAAACAGACATCGTTTTCCCTCCAAAAAGGCTGAAAATGATGAGGTTCAAATGGTGCTGTAATGCTACAAGAAGGGTGCATGCAGCCTGAGCCCGACACGGTGGGGGAAGGTTTATTGGGCAGAGCGGTGGCTCTGTGGTTAAGGATCTGCGCCTGTGGCTGGAAGGTTGCCAGGTTCAAATCCTGTGTCTGGCAGAGGAATCCTACTCCATTGGGCCCCTGAGCAAGGCCCTTAACCCCAACTGCTCCAGGGGTGCTGTACAATGGCTGACCCTACGCTCTGACCCCAAGCTTCTCTCCCTGTCTGTGTGTCTCAAGGAGAGCAAGCTGGGCTATGTGAAAAGACAATTCCTAATGCAAGAAATTGTATATGGCCAATAAAGTGATCTTATCTTATCTGATAAGGCCAGGGACATTGTCAAGACTCAGGAAGACTTAACACAAATCAGCAGAACACAGTCTCTGGGAAACGAGGAGCACTGGGGATTCTTACTATAAATTAAACAAAGTACAGACATATTTTATTGGATGAGAAAATTATTGCTGTACCATGAATTGCTGACAGGAAAAGAAAAACTTTGTTAGCAAGTCAGCTTGTTCATTGGTCTGTTTTGAATGGTTGTGTTAGTATTACAGTATTGCAAATTCTCAAACATTTCAGGTGGATTAATGGAAAAAAAGTCCTCAAGTAATAACATCTCAGGTCAATCAAGAAAGTTGAAGCCTGAGAAGAGGCAGTTAATACTTTGTATTCAATACCCGAGTTCGATAATGAACATTCAAAAGGCTTCACCAAAAATTATATATTTCCTGAGATTCATATGGGACCATTTTACTAGTAACTATGCCGCCTTAACAAACAAAGAAAAAATCAGCCACTTAACAAACTAACAACGAAGGCAATAACTTATATGGTTTGGAGAGACTGGATGAAAAACTGCAGCTCTGCAGCCTCACAGACATGTGTACCAGTTGTCCTGGGCCCAGAGATTTTTTTTTCAGTTGAAGACAGCATCTCTTGTTATGAAGTGTAATGGCCGACAGGATACCTTGTGAACTCCCCTGAGCTTCCAGCAGAAACAGAAATAGCTTGGCCGTCTTTCTTTTATTGGCACCAAGAGAGAGGCACCGACATGAACTAGGAGGTAGCCTGCACTTTGTCTGCCTGTTTGGCTAACAAAGGGTATCCGCCCGCATTTGCCTAGCTCGGCACTTTTAAACAAACTGCTTACAATGAGCAAAAATCCTGGAATTAATAGGATCCCTAGATCACTGATTTTCTGGCCAAGAGAAAAACATGTCTTCGCTCCAGTGACACACAGAAGTATTTAAAATGATGATGGCTTTGTTATTTTGTAGAGCAAATATCAGAGCAATAAATCTACACTAAAATAAGTGCAGGTGGCATTTAATGAAGACAAAAAAAACATCAGGGACTCAGCAAGGGTAACAACAGACCAAACTTCAAACTTGCTACTTTAATGGAACTATGGATTCTGTCATACTGGACCTTTAGGTTTCAGAACAGTAAAGGAAGCAAAAGACCTCTATATGACTGGAATTGTCAACACTCTAATAAACTAATAAAGATATCCCACTTAGATCTCTGCAAAGAACAGCATTAAAATCTCCTTCTTTGTAAGGGATGTACCTAGGGAAAACAAGGCAATGTTCAAAATGAGCTATTAAATAATGAATTTACAGCTCTCCAAAGAGAGGGCAGGCTTTTTCCTCATCTTTGTTGCACTTGTACAGTAGTTGAAGTAGTTTTTGTCCATGTCTTCATATTTGTAACTGTTTTACCTTGCAATTCATTTGGATCAGCACAAGAGATAATCAGCTCTAACAGAGCTAACAGAGCAGCTCATGTCTGGTTGTTCTGTTTCTGCCCTAGGATGGTTCTGTTCTGACACGACTGGCACAATACAGGGGTGTCCCCAAACCTTTCTTAGATGTTTTCAACCATTTTGAGATGCTGTGGGTTTAAGTCCCTTCCAAAGTATAGTCACTGTGATCCAGGAACCCCGTGTCTCTGTTAGCTGGACTAGGACCCCTGTGTCTTCTGTTTCAGCTTAAGTTTACTTCTTAACTACAGGCTAAATTTCAATTTGAACCTTTTTAAATTTTTTCAAATTGTTTTCAGCTCTTAAAACGCTGAATGGAATTTGAAATTAATATGAACCCCGTGCTTATTAAAAAGTTTCAGAACTGCCCTCATTCAGGTGTGTGAGCTGAAATATAACCAACTGGGCTCAAGCAGAAGCACCAACACTGACTCTCTGTGGGAGAGTCTGAATCAGTGTCATTTACACCTGTGTCTGAGCATCATCAATTAACAGTGTATCAGGAACTATTTACTCAGACAGACAGGAGCAAATTCTTAATTACCAAGCTAAGGAGAGACAGTACAGGATTCTGTTTGCTGAAGGTATTTGTAATGCACTTTAAATAAGGTATTTTTTTAACCAAGGACTGAGTTTAGAAACACATCTAAGCCAGCAAGCAGATCAGTTACAGGTATCAATCAGCAATGGTGACTAAGGTCCCAGCAGAAAAAAACCCAGCAGACACAGTGGTGCCCCTTGATCAGAACTGAGAACCACTTTACTAGGGCATCCTGTGAAACGTTTTTTACTCCTCATACTATTATCATAATAGATAAACAGATTCTGATCAAACCAAATAGATTTTTGGGGAGTCCAAATGACAAAAGTTGCATGTATCATATCTAATACCGATCTATGAAGTTTGTGCAAACTACACCCTGTGGCTATGCTTAATACAGTACTCTCTTTACACCAGTGGAGTTTCCAGGCAGATTGCTTGTTTTTGTGGTTTAGCATATTCAGTTAACTGGTTAGACTTACTTTAGCTGCTGCCAGATTATAGAAACTCACATCAAGGTTGATGTACTGTACAATATGTGCAGCAAATATCAGACTAACACCAGAAACATCCAGTGTCTACAAGACCTGCTGCATACAGACTGTTATCTACAGTATGAGGGCTTGTGAAGTAATAAAAAGTCCATCCAGTGTAAAGGTTAACCTCAGTACCCTACATCTCATGCCAAATTGAAGCACAGCCACATCAGGCCAGCCAGAATCCACCTGGGAGAGCCCAAAAGCTGCTGTCATCCCAAGATTGCAATCCTGTTTTCCTCCCATAAATCACGCTGGAGAGGAGGCCTAGGGGA
Organism: Lepisosteus platostomus; assembly: GCF_059453375.1. Classification (NCBI taxonomy): domain Eukaryota; kingdom Metazoa; phylum Chordata; class Actinopteri; order Semionotiformes; family Lepisosteidae; genus Lepisosteus; species Lepisosteus platostomus. Next base: position 55,832,104 of record NC_142620.1, read on the forward strand.
CTTGAAGATGGAGTGTTATGAGCTTGTTTTTACAAACAGTGGGAGCTCACTCTTCCAGAGGTGCAGAGCCTGTAGAGGCTGTTTTTCTGCCAGCTCTGGGTCTCCTCTCCTGCATGTCCTTGTGTCTGTCTTGCCTGGTCTCTACTATTATGAACACCTTACTTTCCCTAATTTATTCCAAAAAGATTTTATGGTTCAGCAGACAGACAGCCAGCCTGCCCTTCTCACAGATATTAATTATTAACGAAATTACAGTATTCCGGCGGCAGCCCTGTCTTATGGATGGTAAATCAAGTGTTTTTTCGGCTACTTACATTTCATAGCATTAGTACCAGTCAATTTATCAGGAAGTGATTCACAATCAGTCCTCGAGAACTGTGGTGAGCGTCTCTGACAGCTAGTCAGTGCAATCAAACCCTGCTGCTGTTGTTTAAAAAAATAATATGAACAGACAGAGTTACTAATGTCTCTGGTCAACATTTTCACATGGTTTCTATTAATTATTATAAAAGGCCCATGGTGTTACGTGCCAAATTTAGTGTACACTCACCCCAAACAACCCATGGTGACTCGCTGTTAAAGAATGAATTCGTAAACTCATGCTGACAAACAATGCAGTCAGTTTAAATTGGTACAAACAGCATCTGTTTAGCCGCCCTGCAACTGCACCAAAAAACATTTGCAGACTTATTTTATAAATCATGCTGTCATGGCAAGAGTGCTATATAGTTCAGTGGAACTACCTCTACCAAATACAGTGTGTTTTGTTGTGATAATGAACTGAATTTGCTGGTAGGATGACAGACAAGTCTGCCAGATTTTAATTCATTGGTATCATTATATACTGTATGTTTTTCATTAGGAGAAGCTGTTGACACGAGGTCATGCAAAGTGGGTCTAGACAACTCTAGGTTGCAAACTTAAGTTCTGAGTGAATAAATCTTTGCAATGGATATAGTTGTATGGTAGAGATCTGACGACGTAGACTGCATCGAATACTTAGCATTGTGGATGGAAGCAAAAATTACTGATTTTGTCCCTCTCCTCATACCTGAGCAGTCAGATAAATAGCTACTGTAGCTGTATACCTTAAGCCATATCTTGATGAGACACTCATACATCTTGATGCTGACAGATGTAATAAGTTGCTGTAATGAAAAAAACGAAGACTTAAGTGGACGATCATCCCCTGGTGAAATGTATCGCTTTGCTAAATAACTTGATAAAATAAATAGGCAATTAACGTTGTGAGTTAAAAGTAATGAAAGCCAATCCAGTTTGGACCTCTTAGTGAGCTGAAGGATTGCAATATATCAATGCCACGGAGAAAAAAGCAAGGCTGTGCGGGAAGGAAAGGGGTCTCTTGAGAAGGAGATGGCAGGGATAAGGCTGACTGCTGCCATGCTTATAGACAGTAACCATATTGAAGGGGCTGCCTAATTTACAATAAGCCACAAACCAGCATTTCAGGGTGTCAAGTAGAGACACATAAAGAAAAGCCAGGGCTACATGATTTATTCCTGAATCTCCGGTCGCTGAAATCCCAGTTGCTTCTCGTTAAATCTGGAGGAACACAGTGGAAGCAAACAAGAGGTATCACCCCATGCTTCCCGGGGGAGCCCTAGGAGTTAGTCTGACTCACTGCCCACCCTCTGTTCCGTGAAGGAATTGCAAATGCACAAGCACACAAGCTCACGCACGCTCACACATTCTCCCCTCTGCAATTCATCATCCTGGACATCTTTGCAGAAACGGAAGCATGATGTGCGTTGCATGTAAGCTCGACCGAGTGATCTAGCTAATTCGCAGTTAAACCCTAGAGCCTGTGAGGAGCAGAAGGGATAAGGCTCAGTAAATTGTATCTTGGAGGAATGGAGCAGCAGTGTGAGATGGGTGTGGGACTGCTTATTCATTGGTCACCTGATCAGAATTCCACAAGGGATGAAATAGTGTGGGAGCACATTGCTCAAATCATTTAACTTTTCTCTAATCCCCTGGCTTTAATCATAGATAGGAGAGTCCCTATGGCATTTTACCTTTTTTTTTTACTAATATCCAACCACAGCAAATATTATTATCTACAGAAATTTCTACAAGCGATAAAATGGGTTATATCACAAAGTTTTCAGCAGAGTGTTCAGCCTCTTCAGGTTCCATTTAGCTGTTAAGTAACCAAACATGAACCCTTGAACTTGGAGGAAAAATAAATGCTTTTACCATTCGTTATATTTTCTTTAAAATGTGCACAAATGGTGAAAGAAACTGCACACATCACAGGCTATTCTGGATTTAAGGCTGACATAGAGGTCATCTTTAATGCCATCATTGTCAAGGGACAGTCGATATTTGAAAAGCGATTTGAACCATAAATGACTCAAGGAAAACTCAGCTTCCCATTCGTCAACATTCCCCTGCAATTTTCATCAGTGCACTTACCCATGGGAAAAGGGATTCAGCAGGATTAAGGAGTAAGAGAAAGGTCAAGCTACCTAATACTTGCACCTACAGGCTGGTCTCCAGATTTAAAAACACCTGCCAAACGACAAAGCTATGAATTGGCTGAGCACAATCTCTGTAGTCTTAATCCGTGTGAAATTAAAGAAGGATGGTTTTGAGTATGTCTCCTGAAATCCAGACCGGGATTTTATTTTGTTTGAATAAAATACCAAGGACCTGACCACACTGTACTCTGATCACAAGAATAGTGATGGACATTCCCCATTGTGGGCAAAACAGAGCTGAGAGCCCGCCGAGATGCTGTCACCCAGCTGAAAGCCTGCTCAGGCAGAAGGACCTGGCCAAGGAGAGCTCACCGCGGCGCTATGGCCAGGTGGTTACAGATGAGGTACAGAAATATCCTGCCTCCTACCGACCATCTTTCTCTTAATGCCAAAGTTATGTCGCCACCCTCTTTGTTTTCCACTATAGTACTATCATAAAACTAGGCTTGAAAAAAGTGGGCTTCCTCCTGTGGAAATAAATTGGAATTCCCAAGTGCCAATCTGCCTGAGAAAGAAACAGACCCACCTGGACATCTCAGCCAACCTCAGCTCAACAAATCAATGCTGTCTTTCTCGAGACAGCTGGGCCCTCAAAGACCACTGTGTGCTCAGCTGGAATGCTGAGATCTCTAGACTTTATTTCCCAACAAGATGTTCCCTGCTTGAATATAACTGTTACATAATTAATGTAATGTGAGTTGTCATTCAGGCATGTACAATTGTGTCAGTGTGGACTATACATTTTATATTCTGTTTTATCTTGTAGCTCAGGCGGGCACATACTTCTGTTGTTGTTTTATTTTTCCTTCCTATTGCTCTTTTTCTTTCTTCCTGTGTCTTTAACAATCTATGGAAGTAGGACAATGTGTGATGTTAAAATGAAGCCTGCTACCCATGCATGCAGAAGCATTTTAACATTTGTGCCTCTAGGGAAAGCAGAACTACAATGCCCACTGTCAGTTCTGGCACTTCACTGGATCTCAGAATCACAGCTGTGTTGGGCAGAGACACACAAAAGGGGCAGACCTGTCCTACAGGGAGAGCAGTGTGAGTCAGTTTTTTCCACAATATGAAAGGGGCACCATTAAAATGCTATTCTTGGTCACAATCTGTATACACAAATATATCACACTGTAAAACTTTAGCTGATCTTGTCCTTCCATTTGATAATCGAAAAAGCTTAATTAACTGCAGTCATTCAGAATGAACTACATCAATAACACTTTCTGGCTAAGTGAGAATGATAAGAAGTTATCAGAAGAAAAACGTATATCACAATGTCTGTTAATACTGCCTGTGTCCTTCTCATACTGTTGTATTGATTATTTACTATGTGAATGTGACTGAATCACAGTAATCCAGTAAACACAATCACATTGCCATAGTGCTTAGCAGTTTTAAGGAAATCCATGCAAAGGGTTTTCCTGTTGTTAAAACATAGTTATGTTCCTATTTCATGTTATGTCGTGTCATTTGCCAAACAGCTTTATACTGTACCATACAGTGTCGCAGGAAGCCGAAGCCTACCTGGCTAGCAAAGAGCGCAAGTCAGGGTACACCCTGGGGGGCACCACCAGTCCATCGCAGGGCCAGTGCGAGCCAATCATAAATGGGTACAATTTGGAGGCCACCGTAAAGGCTGAGGGGGAAAATTTGTCCCACACACCAGGATATCTCCTACTCTTATTGAGAAATGCTTGGGGATTTTTAATGACCACTGAGGCAGGAGCTTGTTTAACGTCTCATCTGAAAGGCAGCACCCACTACAGTTAGTGTCTCCGCCACTATACACAGTGGCGCCACACAGTGGGCACACCCCGCAGGTCCCACTAAAACCACTTCCAGTAGCAGCCATAGCTTCCCAGGAGTCTCCCATCCAGGTACTGACCAGGCTCAACCCAGCTTAGCTTCAGTGGGTAGCCAGGTGAGAGCTGTGGGGTGATATGGCTGCTTGCACATGCTCCTACGTGTCAGATCTAAATCTGTTTAGTTTTCCCCTAATGCTCTCCTGAAAGGAAATGAAAACAAAGGCATTCTGTGTTACATTTTTAGTGGTAGCAAGACATTTTGAAGTGTTTCTATGAAAGGCCATTGTTTTGAATGCACATTGAATTGATTTGATACTGTTGTGTTTTAGCACCAAGCCTCACAGTGTCAGAGCATGCTGAAATGCTCCACACATTTTACGAGTTTCACTTGAGCGGCACCCTGGCCTTGCAAGCTGGCACTGAACCAGTTCTTGTAAAAGAAAAATTACTACGAAAAATTCCTCAACAACAACAGCCCAGATAATGACCCCTGCAAACAGGAGCAAGATGAAGCCAAATAACCTCAGTGCTACAAGTTTTCAGAATGTTGTTTTGCAAAACACAATGTCCAATGTCATGTACTGTTAGGACCTGGTTATACAAGGCCCCACACCCATGTTTGGTCACATGCTGGGCTGTGACATTAAATGCCCTTAACCCTAAAAGAGTAGGGCAGAGGAAAGCAACGGTGCCACAGCTCCACAGCTCAGCTGTGACAGTATGTGCCTAGGGTCTCTCTTGCTTATGGCATGCAACCCTCTGTTGCCAGGCAGGCTATACCCCTTATGGAGGGGGTAGGGGGCACAGCTGCCTCTAGTAGGCATATGTCAGAGCTACAGAATACCGCAGTGTCAACCTTTCCATGTTTCATGACTGTGTGGGGGGGGCTCAGTGTTTGTTTCATCCCTGAAGTTACCCAGTCAAAAGAAGATCTACAGCTCCTCCTCGTCGGCTGTGATTGCTCTGACAAATGATTCTCATGTGAGAGCTTTCTCTGACTCTCAAGAGAAATGAGCTTATTAATATAACAAATCTAATAATATCAACAAATGAATTGATAAAAACACATTGCCTTTCATTTATGTTACTTATAAAGCCTTTTTTCAGCAATACTATTTTTGTGTCTGCTACACTCACTGTGTAATACAGCAAGAATTCTCAGAAGAAAACTAACATCCACCTAATGCATTTCTCCTGTGTGATTTCCTATTTCAAATCACAGTGTTTCAAAACAAATTCACAGCAAAAACTCATTTCATGACAGAGATGTACAGCAACCTATGACTGAGTTTAGAAGAAAAAACTTCGTTAGGTTTCAGTAGAAAAGAGAATGGGATTGTTTTTTGTCTCTCTTCTGTAGCAAGGTTTATCTCTGCTGTCACTGACAACTATGAACTGAAACCTCGGGGACTATTTTGCTATTAAGTGTTAATAATATAAACTTTAGATATAAAATTCTGAAACACCTGCTGACCAGATGTGCTTGAAGCACCTGTCTTTCTGAAAATCCCATTACATCTATTTCCTTTATCTGAAGTCAAGCCTCTGTTCCTAATTGGTTATCCTGCACATTGCAAAAAAAAAAAACTACAGTAAAACTTAACAGCAAGCCTCTTCCATTACTTTTTATTTTCTTTTTTTAAGGGGCTGGGAGGGGGGCTCTCAAATCATAAAAGTTAATAGGCTGCCCAGAGAGTAACGAGTTTCCATTACAACCTTTCCATAACGAGGGAGTATGAAACGAAAAAAAACGCTCATCTGAGCTGATCCTCTCTGTTCCTTCCCTTCTTTTTTGGGATGCAACTGCAAAACCCAGAACAGAAAGTGTGGGACCACCAGAGAGTGTACTGTATGTGCCTATTATCCCCTGCTCGAGGCAGCAGATTATGGGTGGAAGAACAGGGGCAGACAGAATGCAATGAAAGTCACTTGAGTCGAGGCAGAACTCTTCCAGATCTCCCATTTACTTTTAAAACTCTGACTGATACAAGATAATCCACCCATACTTCATCTTTCTGCAGTGCAGTTGTTTTCTCTGATAAGAATTCAGAATTTCAACACCAGAGTCTCACTAGGGTAGACAGCAGGTTGAGGAGAGGAAAGGCAGTCTCAGACACTGACAGGTTCACTGTATGTGAGTAGTGCTTTGAGGCACTGTGCACCTTGAACACGTACGTAAGTACGTAAGTAAGACCTACCTTAATAAACAGCGCTTGGTCATTTATATAATATACTTAAGGTTACCTGCAAAGCTGTATAGCTAACTTCAAATTACTTCATCTTTAGGACCTCAGAACAAGTGAAAAGGTCTCGCAGGGCACATTTGTTCAATTAAGGTTTTCAGTTCTGCAACCAAGAGAGCTCAGCGGACACAGTAGTGAAAAGCTCTGTGCTTGGAGGGCGTCTGCATCACTTTCCATATAGGCTCAGAATGAGGAGCACATAATGAGGGCTGCAGTTATGAGTGGTATTTAGATAGACTGCAGTGAGCACGCCATTTCTTTAAAACAGATCGCTATGTGAAAGACATTTTAAAAAGAAATCGCACTAAATATGCATCAGCTGGGTAAGATATATAAATGGCACCTGCCCAGGGTAATGACCTTTTGTTGCCTGTAACTGCCTTAACTGCAGTACAAAAGACAAGACCTATTGATAGGAGGCATCATTATAGTGAATTTCTAAAGCTTTACTGTAATGTAGGAAAAGGTGGGGTGAGATAAAGTGAGAATCCTAGATTAGCTGCCAAAAATACTGCAAATTCGGGAAGACCAGAAAAAGTGGATCTACTCTTGGGATTTAAGCTCAGGCTGAACATGATAAGGAGCTGCACTAGACAGTGTTTCATGTGAACCCGGAGAACAGAATTTCTTAGAACCATCTTTATCCTCTGTAGATATGGTGCCATGTATAGAAAAGAAAAAAGCTCATTGCAGTGGTAGAAGAAAGCTACATTTTTCACAGCTGCAGATATATTATCGATTTCTGGACAGAAAGCTGCAGGTTAAGGTGTGCACATGTCATGAGACCACATTGTCTTACAGAGCACAGAAAACATGCTTGAACATTTCATCATGAAAAAAGGAGAAATGTCATATAGCCTAGAAGCTCTGTATCTAAGCAATGTAAGTTTTTTCAACAACAGCTGTATGTGCATGTTTGAATTAGCATGTTTATAATATCAAATTCAAAGGCTTAAAAAAACAGTTTTGCCTAACTAGTATAATTTTTTGCTTTTAGTAAAGCTTTTACACAGCTGGGCCATGATTATGAGAGTTAATTCACTCTGAAACGAGAGAGCTCACTGGAGTTAATGGAATTTCGCTGCGGATTTCTGTGGGAAGACTGCCAGACAGTCTCAGCCCCGGGGGGACCCTGTCTTGTGTCAGTTACCCAAGGATCTGAGTAATGACAGCCCAGTCCAGGCAAGAACAAACCATCCATGCTTGTGCTGGCCCCCCCTGAAAGTTTTCTGGTGCCATAGGACAAGATAGCGACAGGTGCATTTCACCATACTGTGTGGACATGCCTCAGGTCAAACGGATTTTGGAATAAAAATTATTTAAAACCTAGTTATTAGCAGCAATTTTATTTCAGAAGTTGCTTAAATACTGTTGCATCAGAGAGCTGGGGGGGAGTGTCTGAACTCAGATCTCCAGGCGGAGAATGAAAGGTCATTAAAGAAATGATAGAACTGGATTAAAGCCAAAACTCCTTTATTGCTGCTGACAAAAGGCTTGGTTGTGCTGACCTCTTATTGTGAAATGATTAGAGCACAGACAGGTTTTGTGCTCCTCTGAAGTTTAAATTGCTCCTTGCCTTCTGCACTGACCTGTCCTGGCCTGTCTCTAGCCTCTGGTGCCCCAGGGGGCCCCCATATAGCCCACCTGTACTGTCCCAAGCTGTTGTGGAGCCTGCAGGTGGCCAGTGTCTGAGTGAAAAATCTCTTGGAGCGTGTTTGGACCCAAGAACCACCTGAGAGATCAGACAGACAGGCCTGGTGCAGCAGGGAGCAGAGAGCTGCCTTCTGCAGGCCCAGCAAGCCTCTGGCACCCTCGATCAAACTCTAATCAATGTGCACAGCTAATAAACCCAACAACAGGCTGCATGGCTGAAGCCACCACCAGGCAACTCAGATTATAGCCAGAGTGTCTCCCCCTCCCTCTGCCTCTTCTTCTGTTTTTCCGCTCTCATTAACCTTTTAACAGGTCTCTCTCAGAACGCAACCACAGCTCAACCAGATAAAGCTCCAAAGAGGCAGCTTCAACGGAAGAATGGGGAGCTGGGGGACTTCTCTTTCCTTCCTTTCCTTTCTTTCTCTCCCTTTCGAAACTCCCTGATGATCATCGGCTTTCAGCCTCTCTTATTTTGTTACGGATAGACTTGATCTGAAAATGTTCCCATCTGGCATGAATAATACAGTTATATATTTTTTCTGCAATGCATTGCAATTCATGAGGTTGTCTGGGGGGATTATTTACACTTTTTGATATGAAGTCAAGATGCGTAAGGGTTAGAATTTCTTAGTTTATCTTCCCCACGCTGAACTCTGGGATTCACATGAAAAAGGCTTTGTCAACAGAGCTTAAAGCTTGGGCTACATCACCAGCACTCCAGGTAAAGGTATAATGAACTCCTCACCTTGCAACACTACATGCCTTATACATCATCCATAATAACTGGCTCTGTAGGAAATCCAGTCTCCGATGGATTTACTAAAGAAATATGCCTAGTGTATATTTAAGAAAGTGATGTGATTCCAGGGCATAGAGTTATAAAGTTAAGGCCAAAGAAAGTTTAAAGTAAAATTAAACCTCTTCTATTTTCAGTGTGAGGAAAAGCAACACTCCTGGGTTCCTGTCCTGTAATACTGGGGTACAGTATGGTATCCACTTGCACCCACAGCTGAGGGAATGGCAGTTAAGTCATGAATATAGGCCAAACTATAGTGGGGCAGGGGGTTAGAGGGTGGTGTAAGAGTGTAAAGAAGGTGGCAGGAGGGATGCGAAAGATCCGCAAGCAGAACTCCCGGATGCAGGACATACGTAAGGAAGTGTGCGAGATCAGGATTTATTATTCCTCCCGAATGTCTGTTACAAACTCCATTCATTTAAAGACAGAATAAAATGCAGAAAGCTGATGTGAAAAAAGACACAGGAACTGTAGTTCAACAAAGCAAGCAGATGCAGGAACAGAGCAGTGCCGGTTAGGCGCCGGCTTGACTCCTGATTCCAGCTCACTCACAGAAGACTCGAACCCAGGACCCAGCAGCTGTGAGGCAGCAGCCAACTGCTGCTCCGCTGTGCCTCTTAATATTTCATTCTAAACTGAATTCACAATTGTAATTCTACAATAAATATTTACCAAACTAAGGGGAAAATATCAACTAAAAGAAACCCATTTGAGAAAACCCCTGTGGAACCAGGATAATGCTGCCCTAACCCAACAGCAAATGCCAATATCAGTGATATAAATCTGCTCCTACAAAGGTTTTTAATAAAAATGAATTCCCGCGCCTGTCGTTCTCACTCTGACCCCAGCTCTGAGAGTGGCAATCAAATACAGAAAATCAGCATTTTGAGGAAACAGAAGGAAAAAAACATCTTTCAGAAAGAGCAAAAATACATCAATGTAGAACCTCCTTGGGATTAGCTGCAAATTAACCTCTCAAAAACCAGTCACAGCCTTGTCCTGTCATAATAAAAACAGCACTATTAATAATAAACCTACATGCAAAATGGTTTAAATGACTATTGAAGTGCACTCAGTAGTTTACCACATTCATCTTTCACTCATTCCCTTTTTTTGGATGTATCAGTTGAAGCATAAAAGGAAATTTTCTCCTATGTTTCTTTTTCTTTCTATTTTTCCAGAGCTTATACTAGAAGACAAGCCATAACCATATATCATTGTATGTGCATCTTTGCTGCAAGAACTTGCATGACTTTTCTATTTCTGAAGCCATTGTTTGTCAGCATTTTTTCCTGCTGTGTGGTATTCTTAGAGAGGAATTTTGCGTCTAAGTATATTAACATAAAATAGGATAATCTCAATATCTAGTTTTTAATTATAAAGATCAGAAGACGACAGGTGAAAGGATTTCATTTAAACACAACTGTAGCTGTGCTTGATGTTTAATTCAAATACGTGTTTATTACAAACACACACACATCTTGTGAGGAACTCATGGGATATTTGAGAAGCATGAAAGAAGGGCTCATACCTGTCAATAAGACTATCATCTTCCTTTTTTTCTCATCTGTTTTGTTTGAAGCCTGTTTTCTAATTTTCACTATATCGTCTCCCAGGCTTTCACACCATTCCACCTAATTTTGATATCTGTCATCGTTTTCATTAACAGATCACAAGCAGAAATTTTAAAAAATGCTTCTAGATTACATCTAGGGCATGTGTTATTGAATAAACAGATTTTTAATTTAACATAAAATGTGAGTGTCATTAAGCACTTGTACATTTTCAGTTTTTTTTTTAGTATTAGCGCAATAAAAAAGTTATTAGAATCAATTAACAGCAGTTAGAGCCCTGGTGATTTTAGCAGTAATGGGCCGCAATATTCAAGCTCGGGGCAGTCAAGAAACACCAGCCTGCTGGTCCATTGCCTTCTCTTAAAAAACACACCCATCGGGAGCAGAAGGAGTCTAGGAAGGGGAAGGATGATGATTAGAAAGCTCACGGGGTGAGAATAAAATGAAGCGATGAATTACAAACGAGAAGCGCCAACCCCAGCTGGTGCTAATTGAGCTCCTAAGGGTCTCTTGGGTTCCTGCACGTAAGTGCAAAAGAAGGAATGTTTCTGTGACAGAGGATGCTGTACTGACATAACAGTGTCTGCAGCGATTCTTCTCACATCTGGCTCCTTCAGTGTCCCCCACCCAGAGAGGGGCGCCTGTCAAAAAACCCAACACTTCAAAAGCACAGGACTTTAGTGCACTTGTATGTCAGTGCACTCAGGACACACGCTGTGTGTAATCATGTGGGGCTCACAGACTCACAGCGGTCTGCTCAGAGACTTCTTTGTGCTCACAGATGTGCATCAGCTAAGAGATCTCAATGCAAACCTACATAATAGCAGCAAACCATGCTCCAGTCACTGGCACATTTAGACAGCACCCATACTGAACTATTTCAATCCAGCAAAAGCATGGCTGCGCAGAGCGGAGCAGCTCTTGCTTTAATGCACAACAGGGATGGAACAGTGCAATATTGTACTTACATGCTACAATATCATGTGCTTTAATTAATTCTCTAGTCGTCTGTATCATATTAAAATCTGTCAATATTTAAAAAGACTCAACATTACCCGCAGAACTCAGATATGACTTAGTTCATTCACACAATAAAAAACGAGACAGATTGTTTAGGGTCTGTTTAGTATGCATGTATGCATGTTGGCATGTTTAAGTTTAATGGATATCACCTTCTAACAGTCATTGGCAAACATAAATTAAATATTAATAGCTGTAAATCACTTAATTGAACCAAAGTGATGAGATCTTTATTAGGGCTGATCTCATATTACTTGTTTTTCTCATGAGCTTTCTGGCAATCAGGAACTATCAGTCTGAATCACACTGATGCATTGTGACTTTTTTAAGAATCATTTTAATCTACATTCAGCTCTGGAATGATTTAAACAGCACATCAAAATAATGCATTGCCATTCCATCATGATCAATTTATTATCTCTTTATATTTATGTCAAGGATGTGGATCTGGTACTGTCTTCAGAGACCTATGTTCATATTGTGGGGTCGATGCACAGTATGCTCAATAACTACTTTTTTTTTTCATTTTAAGAACTGCTGTTTACATCTAATGGGACTCTGTGAGGCTTCTGTTTGCATCGCTGGCAGCAGAATTGATAAAAAGACATTGCCTGGAGGGATGAGCCACTTAATGAACTCAAAACACAGAGTTCATGAGATCAGAGTCTCCTCAAGAAATGAGACCAAAACCCATCCTTGCCCTCGAGGCATTCTGCTGTCCATTCTGGCACAATTACAAGGCGTTGGAACGCTAAAGCAAATCACTCATGGGTCACTAGAAAGCTAGGAGGGATGAAAATATGCCTGTAGAAACCAAGGCTCCAGTGTGTGTGCTTACAGCCTCACACTCACCTCCGGGTCAAAAGGTCACATATTCTCAAATGTTGCCTTGAGCCACAGCACCTGAACTTTCTAACCAAGTCTGGGATTAACATCTGTCGAGCAGTTAAAGCTAAAAGAGACACTGTGCTGTGTTTCCTTACTAAGCACAAATCCCACAGGACAGAATCCCATGTAAATAAACCAATACAAAAAAATGAGTCCTACTAAAACAGCAGTTTCGTGGGATCTGATTGTTCCTTTGAATTCTTCGAAAAGAAAGTGGCTCTGTCTCTCGAGTCAGCATCGCCAAACCAGCACAGCACTGCGAGAACAGTAAACACGAGCCCTATAAAGGGGCCTGGAGTAAAAGGCAGTGGAGGAGAAAACCTCTTCCACCTATTTGTGTTTGTTTGCTTCCATGATTATTAAGTAAAACAACTAAAAGGGAGCCTTTGTAATAAGAGGTTCTTTTTTTTCCTTTGGCAATTGCACTGTTTCAAATCTGTTTCAGTCCCCATAGAGACGAACTCCAGCTCTGAAGAATTCCCATTAGGCATCTGGAACGGCTGTGTTTTGTCATTTTCGATTTACTTTGCAGAAACCAGCACCGCAAATGATGGATGTCCATTGACTTAATGCTAATTAACAAAGATTTGCTTTTTTGTATGCTTTTAATTTTTTTTTCTTCTTCTAAACGGCACACACTTCACAACTGTGCGCAGTTGAAAATCAAGTGTTTTATTGGGCGGTTTTCATGAGGCAGGAAGGGAACGGTTCAGAGGAATACAAGAAGATTCCTTTCAAAACATCGCTTCTAAAGGTCAGCACGGCCTCCGTAGTGAGGAGGACACTGTAGTGAGCCCTGTCAGTCCAGTCTAGCAAGCCAGCAATTCACTTCTACTTTATAATTGGACTATTCCGCTATGAATGTAATGACAGTCGCATTTACAATGTCATTACACTTGCATGTGTAAGTGCCTTCCGTGAATTGATTTCATAATTATTAACAGCACTTGCTGCAGCACAGCCTGTAACTTGGCACCTACAGATTTTCAACGACAATGGAAGTTTGTGAAAGCAATCACGTCCCTTTTTATTTCCTTGTAGCTTTTGAAAACAATAAATACTCTCCTTCACAGTCACATAAGCACATGCACAACTCAATTTGTAGATTTAGCTCAAACAGTAACGGCTGACTAGAGAATAATCGTTACACAAATGTCTTTATTCAGGTACAAGCCTTTTTAAAAACACACAGGTGATCCTTGCTTTGAAAATAAAGGAATAGCAATTTAGCAGGCAGTAAGTGCCCCAGGTCCTTCATGCCAGGGTGTTAATAAGTTCCTAATTGGTTCTTCAGCCAATTTCCTTCTCTTCGTCATATGCTGTTTAAAAGCCCGATAAATCAATCTAATAAATTATTTCTGGGCTATGTGGAGCCTCAAAAAAACTGATGTGTGGTCCCTTCACCCCTTGTGTATTCATTTACTTAATTTAACTTTCTTTCATGAAGAAATGAGGAGGATTAAAAACAACACACTGAAAATCCAACCGTCCTTTTTTAATTGCTGTGGCAGAAGCCCTGCTGTGTGAAGAACTGGAGAGTGGAAGTGATACCATAGCCGCTTTTTTGCTTAGTGGAATTATTACTAAAACGGTGGCTTGGTTTTGTATCCCACTGTTTTCGTATCCCATTACTTTACCTTGCCAAGCCTAAATCACTGCCTAAGCAGAGGGTTTCTTCCTCCTTCAGGCCTGAAAGAGCCAGTCTCCTGTAGTATCTCTTTTTCCAACTCGTTTTTGCTTCTATCCTGCAGAACTGCATGACTAAATTCATTATTGCTCCAGGACACTATTATAGTGATTGGCAGCAGTGAGTACTAACATGACCCCCTAACAGGCTCATGCCAACAGATCTGATGTCTTTTAAAATGAAAAAAAAAACGTCAACATTAATTCCCTGCTAAATGATTCTGATGAATAATGCATGAGAGGGAATACAAAATGCAGATTTCCACCTTCCACCTTCATCAGACTAATTGCTGCCATTCATGTAGACCTGGCTTTGGCAGATCCAACAAGAAGAAATCTATATAAGGACATAACTTTATCGAACTTGTAGGAAAGCGGGTATGAGCGATATGAAAATGTCTGTTAGCCTGTGTTGTGTCTTCTCATGTTCTGACCAGATGAATTCTTCCAAATAAAATAAATGCTTTCCTAAAATGACTACATTAAATAACTCTCTGTTCTTGGAGACATCAGAAGTGGAAACAGTTCTGAGGTCTCAGACAATTCTCTCTGGAAGAAACTAGTCTTGGAGGTCAAGCATATAAATGGCCGACTGTCATACTCCCAAACTATGCCAGTCATCTTACCAGAAAGGTCATCTTACCTGGGTCGGGGAGCTGAGAGCCACTGGATGGGACATTCATATTGAGCACATCGTTCACCGCTGTGTCGGAATAGAGGCCTCGCTGCACGTCGTGCTCACTGTCTGTCTGGTCACTCTCCTCATGGCCGCTGTCCTTGAGACTGTTCCCTTCCAAGTCCTTGAATGTTGATGTGCTGCAATGCCCAAGATAAAAAAATGCTGATTTTTTTGGTCACGTCAAGTCCGATCAGATAAAGACTCCTTCCTTCTGTTGCTCTTTCTCTTCTCCTCCCTGTCTCAGAAACATGTCTGCTGCTTAGGAACTGGAGACTGCAGGTGGATCAGATAAACCGGACAGCTGGAGCTGAAGAACTATTTTAGTTCAGCCCAGACCCAGTATGGACTAACAGTCATCTGTTAACCTGAATGGAGTGAAGCTTGTGGAGTCAACCATTTGGAAGAGAAAGCTTCTCCTGTGGGGGTCAATGAGCAACAGAATAACTCTGGAGCGCAAGCTTGTGCGCCATCTCCTCTTGTAATAAAACTTTTACAGGTGTGAAAGCATTTGCCTTGGCATTTGGAAGAACTGTGTCATAGTAGTATGATTTCATGTAAGATGAAGTGGTGAATTTTTTATGTCCGAGACATTTACGGAGTTGCTCTATGCCGGAGCTAATTTAGGACACTGTTTACCTACTTAGGCTGGGGGCTGGTCCACTAGGGTGTGGATAAATGCAGCTGCTGTCTAGGAAAATCACCTTTCATTACTTCAAACACAAAATCTACAAAAGTCTTTAAAAACAGTAGAAACCTCATGAGAAACATTTTGTTTTTCCTTCAGCGGTAACTTGGAGGCAAAAGGTGAGATCATTTATTAGGAACAGCTAGGTGTGATCGTTTACTGTACTGGGTTTCTTGAGCATTTATACCTCTCCTTGATAACCATTAGAGCTGTATGCCTTACAGAAAACAAAACAAAATTATCTATACATATAAATCATGCTCCCATACAAGCCAAATGAGGATCACACTGATTTAAGCAGATTTTCTCTCCTGCTTAAT
This sequence comes from Lepisosteus platostomus, assembly GCF_059453375.1. Classification (NCBI taxonomy): domain Eukaryota; kingdom Metazoa; phylum Chordata; class Actinopteri; order Semionotiformes; family Lepisosteidae; genus Lepisosteus; species Lepisosteus platostomus. Next base: position 55,847,957 of record NC_142620.1, read on the forward strand.
TCAGCAGGCAATTTGCTCAGACTGCAGCAGTGGTGATGGTGGCTCTCTGATGTTATCATTGTAATTGCACCTGTCCCAAAGTACAGGCAAGGCGTCCTGAGGGGATTTCTTTGTAGTGAACTGCAGAGACTGCACTTAAATGCTCTTTGTTTACATAAATACAAGGCATCTTTTTGAGAAAGAAATTGCGGTAATGGGTTTAAAACTCAAGACACACACTCGCAGCTAAAAGCAAGAATATTCTGTTCCAAAAGGTGAAACACAATGCACAATTGTTATGTAGGACCCTCTCTGCAGCCCCTGAGCAATGGACAATTTGATATAATTGTTGGCTTGCATTATGCCTTGTAGCTCCCAGTGGAAGCTTAGGAATGCAGTATTAAGACTCTACAAACAATCTCCGTTTTCACTTTTCCCCCAAATTCTAGTGAATGATAGTAATATAAAGGCAACCTGGTCCAAGTAAGGACTTCAATTTGAAAAGAATGGCAGAGTGCATTTCTGTTATTTAAACTAGGGCCTCATCCCTCAAAGTATCTAATATTCCCTTTCAAATGGAAATCCCATATTTCTTTTAAAAGTATTTTTAATAAAAGACTTAAATAAAAAGAGTAACGTGTATAGGCAGAAAAATCTAAACCTCCTTTTAAATTAACATGAGAAAGAAAGTAAGCATTTCTGTTCTGATTGGGAAAAAAAGCATTTGTAATTAAATCTTCATGGGCTTTTTGTAAAGAGAAATTAAAGATGACTCCCAGAAAGTAAATACTGCATAAAAGTACTGTATTAAGACATATATTTTCCTTAAAATGATTTCAGAATTTGATTTTTAAATATGTAATTCCTGAATCTTTTCAAGATTTCTATTGTACTGGTATGTACAATATTCCCATTTTGTTTTTCAAATGGCCCTTTCTCTCTGACTGAAAGGTGAGTCTACTCAAGTTGATTCTATAAATTAATGTTTGTTTACCAACCAAGACAATCCTCTTTCCTCGTTGTTCTGCGAATACTATTGTTATTTTAAATGATTTTGGTTTTGTACTGCATTTACATTTGTTACTTGCTTGCGACAAAATGAAATGAGAAGATTAAAGAGAAATGGGAGAAAAGAAATCATCGTAATTCTCTAATCGAGACGTACCTTTTAATGAGGTGTGCTCTGCTGTTTACATAACTGGAGTCAATGGAATAATTCTCAGTCTGAAAGAGAAGAAATACAGACATACTTAATTATGTTGGGACCAACCAAAATAATGTTAATTGCCTTTCAATAGAAATGTTATTTTACACAAAGGCTTCTGTTAGCTGCCTCAGCTTTCAAAGGCAAAATAAATTCTCTTTCAAAGCAGGAAGAATGTACTGTAAGCGCTGAAGTCTGTGAGCGCTGCATTAACATTCTCCTTACTTCGGCATTAACCACCATCAGTCAGACCTGGATTTTTTTAAATGGGGCCAAGGAGGCCAGCATTTCATTGGGGACAAAAAACAGCTCCCTTACAATTTCCAGCATATTTTTAAACCAATAATATTCTGTAGCTAAAAGAAGAAAAAACAAAAAGTGGCTTGTACTGGGGGATGTCTAACACCTTGAAAGCATAGAACACACATGCAATTCAGCAATGGAGAATCCCTGACCCAGATGAAATAACCGGTCCAAGGCGTCTCATGTTAGTGCTGGCTTTATTCTCACATTGATAAAGAATAGAACAAGGACAAAGACAGGAAACAGAAATTGTAAAGTCATGTCAACAACAGCGCAGCAGGTGCTCAGGTAGCTAGTGGTGTCGCAGGGACTCCTTGTCACAAAGCCATCAATCTTTTTCCGAAAAATACAGTCCTCATTCTTGATGTGTTGATCAGGTGCAGCTGTTTACCTTGTTGAAAGCAAGAAAAACAGCTGCTTCTTTGCTCAGCTTCACTAAAATCCTCCCTGTCTCTGACTCAGAGGAGATTACAGAATGTGTCACCAGCTCAACTCGTGAGGAAACTTTGGATCCCAAAGATGTCTCCGCAATAATGAGAAAGGTTAATGCATGCAGCAGAGAGAAGACACTGACTAGTGAACGAATCCACTGTAACCCCAAGGCACGCAATCCTGCTGTGCCGAAACCTCTTAAAAAGCCTGATTTGAAAGCACTTGGGGCCCCAGTTTAATTTTTACAGGCTTAATGTTCCTTTTGCTCTGAGTAACTCCTGATCCACGTTTTTCTGCTAGCGTAGCGAAGTTTTTAATGTAACAACTTGGCAATCTTGCAAGACTAAGTCAAACTGGAAATTCAGAATCATATTCCACCCCTCCCTCCTTTAGAAAATCAGAACATCCAACGCAATACCTGCACATGGAGAATTTAAGGAATGTGAAACACATCAGCTCTTGATGCGGTCCCATGCTCAGGTTTGGCAAATAGGGCTAAATAGGGCTAAATGGTTTAAGGAATACAATATCTGAATAACATATACCTCAGACCTCTTTTATATCTCACCATTTTGGAAACACAGACTTTACGTCCAGTTCAGAATTTAAAATAAGAACAGTTACAAATGAGATGAAGCTATTTGCCCTGCTAGCCTGTTGGGTAATTAATAGTTAATTGATCTAAGAATCTCATCCAGAAAGAAAGGGTATTGGCTTCAACACCCTAAGCTGTGCAGCTTGTTCCACATTCCCGCTAACCTTTGTGTCAAACATGTTTCCTGTTCTTGATTTCAATTCACTTTCACATAGATAACTCATGTTTTTATATTATTTATAAAACAGTGTTTTTAACAATTAGATTAAATTAGGAAATCGATTCGCTTTTACTTCTCTTGCATTAAATGTGAAAGGCAAAAATAGGAGTTTGTTTTTTTCTGGTACTGTATATCTTTGTCATTGGCCCATCTCTCAGTTTCAGAAGATACATACTTTTGTGAGGAATTGCAGTCTTTGTTGTACTCCCGGGATTATTGATATTTTTGCTACGTTTAGGCACCTCAGAAAAGCAAACTCTACAATAATAAACAAGTTGGTGGACAGGTCAAATACAATACACAATATTTTTTTCACAAATCTGGAATCCCTAATCTTAGGATGCATGTTGCTGAAATACTGGAGAGACTCTGTTCTTGAATTGCACAAACACCAGTGAAAATCGATATTTTAAGAATTATTCTGTTCAGCAGTTGCACTAAAAGAAAAGAGTTGGTAAAAAGCAAGCTCATTATTTATTACCTCACCTACACAGTTTTTAATCATATCTAAAGGCAAGATAATCTTTTAATTACTTCTGAAGCCGCATCAGGGGCGGTGATTGAGATTTCGTGGGGACGATGTGATCTGGATGCACTGAAGGTTAACGCCAGGTTTTGTTCTCTGCTAATTAAACCTTAACTCATTGTTATCAGTGAGATAATTTGTAAAAGCATTTTAATTAACATTTTATTAGCGCCACTTAATTTGGAGCATAGTTGTTTATTCTCAGCATTGCTGCTGTGGCAGTGACTCACTGCTTTGTTCGTTTCCAGCTTGACACCATTAATATCAAGGTAATTGGTATTGCCAATTATTCCCACTCTTATGGGATGTATATTTTTTTAATGTACCACCTGTACTCCAGTTCGGTCCCTGTGAGGACTCATTATAGAGTCTCCCCTTTGACACTGGCACCTAGTGTGAGTGTAATGGATGGGCACAGAACATAGCAACAAGGGGAAACGTCAAAAGAGACAGTATACAAATTTACAATGAATCTCAATCTGAAATTCCTTTCGTAGTCCATAATTAGTTTAGGTGGAAAACAGATCATTAATAAAGCCTCAGGAGAGGCAAGGTTCACTCCGACTCTGTGTTGTGATTCTGGTTAAAGACATGCGTTTTCTAAAATGTTCCTCCTGGACTTTTTTAAGGACTTGTAAATCATGTTGTGCCGATAAAGCCCTTTTTTCATGAATGTATTCTGTCTTTGTATCAGTAAACGAGTGGCATGGCAGTTTGCACTTCTGCCTCATACCCCTTGAATTCTGGGTTCAATTAATCCTTTTGTGCACTTTATATGCTCTCCAACTGGCTTCATAGATTTTTAGGGCTACAGGGGTTTTCCTAAGGCACTCCAGTTTTCTCCCACGTTCCGAAGATGCACTGCGTTAATTGGTGTCAATACATTGTCCCTCCTGTCTGTTCCCTGCAGTGGGCTGGTGGCCCATTCAGGCTGTGTCCAGTCTCTGCTGGGTAAGGCTGTGGTTCACTGAGACTCGAGACTGGACTAAGCAGTTGGTTAAAACAGATTAAATGATAAATCAATGAATAGATACAATCAAATTATTTTGCATGCGTTTGTTTAAAAGGCGTCAAAGTTGTCAGTGGATATCAGAAAACAGAATATATTTATATAACTGTCTGGAAAGAATGTAGCACAGTTTATTTCTGCTCACCAAGTGTAAATTAAATCAGTGTGCATCTCATTATCTATTGTTTTACTGTGGAGTTTCTGGTCCTTAAGCTTAAACAGCTTCACCACAATAAGAAAACGGCACAAATAAGTTGTTTTATCATGTTTATCATGTTAAACATGTGCCTTCAAAAGCCAAAAACCTGCACTGCTGGGTAGCTGGTGGCTTTGAATCTGACAGATAATTGCACCCTTTAATCTAAAATGGGGGGAACAACTTGAGTAGACATGATGACAGTCAGCAGGCTCTAGGAGCCCCAGACTGAATGACAGAGTCAGTAGGGAGAGGAAATGAAATCTGAGAGGATTGGACATCTTTCCAATTCTGCACATTCTCTGAGAGGAACCCTGGTACACTCTCAAACCGGCACAGATCTGGGAAAAGGCAATTGCGTTGGTTAGCCACCGTGTCATTTGATTTGCTTTCCAACTGCAAGACGATCTGTTCTGTAGTTTATTCATTGTGCAGGTAGAACAAGCGAGGTGAGCTCTTACTATAGCTGCTGTTTCAAACAGAAGCATTTAATGAGCATTTCTTTTAACTCTACAGATCCCAGCAAATCCACGAAGGCAATTAACCTCACAGATGTATTCATAATATCAGAGACTAACCAAAGTGCCGCAATGCAACATGACACATTACTGTCACACAGTAGTTAGCTTGTTTTTCTTGAGCAGCAGATATATTGGCTTGAAATTTAAATTTCTGCAGTCAGACCTATTTTATATCTGTGTCACCTAGTCCTCATTGGAAAAGTGACCGATGCTCAGGGGAACTAATACTTCCAGATAGCAAGGGGGCTTATTGGATTGGATCGCCTTAAGAGACCTGTGCATAATCAAGGTTGCAATCCAAGCTGTACAGTGTACTGTAAAATCAACACTGGCACGTTTCTTTTTTTACTTTTAAGTATCCTGTGGAATTGAGAACATAGCAATATCATGAATATGTACATTCAGGCATCACTAACACAGTAAAACTTCATAAAGGTATATTTAGACAGTTCAGTTACTTTAACTGTTACAGTATACAAATTACATTAAACTGGAATCACATGAAGGTGAACAACCAATGTGTTGCATAAATGTTAACATTATTGTAAATTTGTTTCGTTTTCAAAGTGCTGTGTGCAGAAGCCAAAGAAATGTAGTGTAGAAATGTTGATTTTAGTGTTTCCTTCATATTTTTCATGTAAAAGCCCACTCATGGTGTCCCTCGAGTCTGCATAGAAAATCTGAGGCATTATTAATGAGCTGCGTTGTGTATAGTCTTTCCCCCTGGAAAGAGGAGAATCAGTAGTTCTCGGAGAGAGAAAAAAAAGATTAAGAAAAATATACCATGGCACCCGTATCTGCAAAGGCAAAGCGTCGATTTCTGTTTTATAAATAAAAACACTGTTCACACTGGCTGCCTGCAAAATGGGTTTAAAAGCAGCAAGAGAACGAGAGGTGTTGGAAGACCAGGGTATAAATAAATCAGTAATGGCTGTGACAGCTCTAAGGTTTTTCTTTGCAAAGTAAAACAATAATAAATTGGAACATTGTGAGTCTAAAGTGCCCTTTTACCAAAAATCAAATCAAATAATTTGTTGGGCTGGAGCCTGCTCACACCACGGATCTCAGTGACCAGCTAATGTGCGTTGAGCAAGGCCTGCGCTGACTTGTTTATTACATGTCTTGCACGGTAATTACTGCTAGAGAGCCCCACTCTGCAAGAACTGGAGAAAATCCTTGTATTTCTCATTCAGCCTCTCTGCCTCCTGCCCGTCGTTAATCTTCTCCTCAAGTTTGCCCCCCTCCTGGCTGCAGCAGGTCAGTCCTGGACAGACCAGCTCATATTCTCTCTCACACACACAAGAGAGCCCTGTGAGCTTAGCAGTCAACCTGCTGGTGACAGATCTCTGACAAAAAACAACAACAAAGTATTAGAAAGCCTGCGTTCTCAGAGCTGGCACACTTCATATTCAGGCAGTACCACACTCTCAAATGTAATACACATTGAAAAAATGGAAAGACTGAATGCTGTAGTTGTACTTCAAGGCACAGAGTAAACGTACCAGATCTGTTAGCTAAAATGTAATTCTTGCAGTAATGGCATGGTAAATGTGTGCACTTTAAGATAAAATCTGTCACCGTTTTACTAGTCCAGAACACGTTAGCCTTTTACTATTAGTGTCTGGTTCTGTCCCCCATTATTACAGAGTTTTATATAGATTCCTTGCAGTCTGCTAGGTTATAGATTTGCTTTCCCTTCTATACTCCAATGCCCAGGGGAACTGCAACAGTAAAAAGGGTGTATAAGAGCCTAAGGCTCACCCATCACTCTAGATGAGATTACATTTTCTATTTCTGCCTCTTAGGTAAAACATGATGAATAAGAGAACTTGTTAACATTTTATATAAACTGGTTCCTAACAAACACAAATTACAAGTAATCAATCATCGCAGGCCTAAACGACAAATAACCTGTCATATCCGCTGTATCCTAATACTATATCACCTGTCAATTCACTCCAAACTCAATTTGCACGATTGTGAATCAATCTTATAATGACAATGAATTATATCAGAAAGCAAAGGCATAAATGGCTTGTGAGGTCTGCTGCTGAATCCTGAGCAGATTTAAAAGTCTGACCCAGCCGAAAGTGAAAATTGTGTTTTTATAGCGGTGCCTCTAACCCTGGTGGACTCCGGTTTGTTTAAATCTGAATTATATATAGATCATTCGTGCCTGTCTTGTAAGAATTCCCATTTCCAGGATGAAACTATTTATGAACCTTACTGGTCCCATCTGCCTGCCTCCAGTAAAAAATTGATGAATTATGCATACATTAATAGCAGCTACATTAATAAGTCATGTGTTGATTGACAGAGAGGCATTCCTCTTCATTTCAACAGGATGTGCAAAGATTTACAAAATGAGATTTATTTCAGTGCAAAATGTCTGAACTTAAGTATTTATTTCATTTTTAAATAGCCTCTGGGTGTGTGTCTACACACATGCACAAATTTATTACTATTTAGCAAGAGGGTTTAATAATACTACTTCACTCAAAACAGTGATAGTCGCAAAAACATTACAAAATAAGATGATAATTTATATCTTTGTTCTCCAAAAAGTTTTATTGAAAAAACTTTATGTAAATACATATCCCACCTACAAAAGTCAAAAAGACCTGAGACTTGGCTAGTTGTTTCTTCTTAGATCCACAGACCCAAATCAAACCCGAAAGCAGTCATTTTCCTGAGGTAAATCTCAAAGGATTCTCCTTAATTTGGATGTCAAGAGGAAAACTTTCGCTCCTTTATTTCAAATCCCAAAGCATCTATTTAAAACCACCTGAGATGTGGACTGCAATTCCCCAAACACACCCCAAAATCCATCTTCTACGCAGGCAAAACAAACCACGGCCAATTTTATCCACATTGACAGATTACAGGGCTGCTGATCTTGTGAAAAAATGACTGCGACTAGCACTGCTGCTCGCCACAGTGGTTTCCCTTCTGTGTGAATTAGCAGCAGGAAAGTGAAAAGGCGTCTTATAAATGAGAGTCCCGACCATCATCCAAATCCCACATCTCCAAATCTCCCTCCATCTCTTTGGAGAGAACTGTGCAGAAAAAAGGGCTCTTAAAATATTGCCATTTTCTGTTTTACAGACAGTCTTTTCTCTTTGCCAGGTGATAAAAGAGAATGGTGAATGGTGCTGATACCCTTTGCACAATTAACAATCCTCAATGGCTGTACTTAAATTGACTTAGCTACCAAAGTTCCCATGTGTTTTATTTTTTAAAGAAATTAAAATGACAGCACCGGGATTGTGTTACAGGTATTAATGTGTAAGGAAAACAGATGCATTCTGAATGTTAATTGCTGTAGCATAGACTATAAAACCAGCTACTGAGGATGAGTAGGATAAGTTTCATAAAGGAAAAAAAATATCACTGCATTGAAAACGTGATTGCAGTGTACTGTACAGAACACTTGACTTTAAACATTTGTTTTCTTCTCTGGGATATCTCAGAATTTTAGATTCAGGAATTCATTTTCCTCTTTTCCTGGGGTAAATAAATGAAACAGGTGCTTGAAGCTGCTTTAAAATAATACTAATACTAATAATAATACTTTTGGATCTGTGTGTCAAGTAGCAGGCATCACTGTCACAGTGTTTAGAGTGAGCCAGCAGCTGTCTGAGATATCTGTGCTGTCTTGAAGTCTTTATGAAAAACACACAGCCTATCACATCACAATGAAATATCTTTTCAGACGCTTTTATTTTAATGGAAATGTGTAACATCTCATTATAGACTCCAAGGAGCACAGAGACACATGTATGGGGGCCAGAGCCAGAACAGAAGGATGATTTCATTTGGAGATGGACAGAGAAAGTTTATTATTGACATCTCTTAAACTGACAGTATAAGAAGAGAGTCACTATCTCAGTATGCATAAAAACCACACTGGCAAACAGGGAGCTACAGAATGGTCACAGGTGTAACTTCTTCATCACTCAGTAACACCAGAAACCCTGGAAATCTCCTCAAACAAACGATATGTACACAGAGTGGACAAAGCCTCTTAGTTGCCCTTTTGGGACAAAAGCCTGGAATTATGCAGTGCAATGCAGCCACGTCCCCGAACTTCCGAACCCCAGACTGGTCAAGAAAGCTTTTGAATTTACAAATCGGCTTCATTTTCAGACCATACTGTACCAGACATTCACCATAGCTGGCAAACAGACGTGGCCTGTATTTAACATTCAGGTTTTCCAAAGAATCTTGAGAAGCCAAGGTTTTTCGTGATGACGTATAACTTTAACCGTAACTGTTTGAAATCCAGCTGACATTCGGATCCAGTGGACTAGAGAGACTTGAGGGTTTGACTCAAGGCTGCTTTAAACACGAAACACACAATTTTGTGAATCAGGACTGACATTAAAGCAAATACCAACTTACCTGTAATCATTAGCTTCAGGTTGTGAGGACAAGCCGTATACAAAGCCAGACTGCCTCTAGACGAGTAGTTGATTTTCAAACAACCACAAAACATTTTACCATTACTAACCACACAGTTTCGAAAGAGGCAGAATATAGGAAAACACCATCTTACACAACCACTACACCCTAACCTCCCCTATTCCCTGAAACGATTCCTCTCCAAGTGTTCGTGAGCCTCTTGCACACTCATACTCTCGCACGCTGTGGGAGACTGTGAGACCCAGCGAGACGCCCTCTACTCGGTCACACACACGGACAAAGCAAAGCAGCTTGAGTATCTGCCTGAACAACCAGGGCCAGATGCACTGGGCTTGACCCCTGAGTTCATCTGGGATTCCACCAGCTGAAACACAGAGGGATTGGTCACGCCGTCTTCAATTAATTCCATTTGCATTAGTGCCTTCTTTGGGACCAGGGTTTGGAAATGGGAAAGCCAGGCTCATTCAAACTACAATAGGAGCAGACCAAGCCAAGCCAGCATCGACAGCAGAGGGGATAGTCCCTGCATCTCAAAAGGAACAGTGCATACCCATGAAAAGAGTTTACAGGAAGATAAATGCATAGGATCACTTTGTCAGATTTTAATTTACAGTTTAATATTTCCACTCCTAAAATTACAGGGTATTTATTTTCTTTGATTTGAATAATAATTATTCATATCAAACACTTGCAAACTCTTGCAATGATTTCCTGCAAATTAAGACTCTCAATCAGTTTTCCATGGCACAGCTTGTAGCAACGGTTGGTTATCAAAGACGCCTGAACAGTTCTTATATGCAAAGCAGCTATCTAGGAAAACCATATCTTCAGGGAGGGAAACGTATCTATTTTGATGTAAATTGTAGAGGTTTGTCTTTGTTTCAGTCTAACAGTAGCAAAGAAAAACTTGGTCCTTTTTGCAAGTGAGGTTTATATGTCTGTGAACAGAATGTACAACAAGCTCATGTTTTTTACACCTTTCTTTCTTATCCACTGTATATCTTACTGTGTTTGCAAGGGATCACTTTGATTTGTTTGAAACCGTTTGGCGTTTTGAATTGGTGAGGTCTATCAAATTCCAAGATCAGCATCGTTGAACATACATTCCTTTCCTTCAGTGTGGAGAAATGCAAAATGCCCACCATAATGCCTAAATGAAAATATCTTTAATGGAACAGAAAAGACTGCATTTGAAGACATGCAAAATTCAATATTTCCATAGACATGAGTGCAGTTTGCTTTGGAGACACTGAACGGTCAAGTGTTCCACGTTAGGAATGAGGAAAACCTCTGACTCCTAATGGAAAGCAAGATAAAAACAAACATGGCCTGAAGAGTGTATCTCCCTTTCTTTGTCCTGCTTTTGAAAGCAACACCAAAGCAGTTCAAGAGTAGATATGAGCTCTTTCATTTTCATTTATTCAGCTCTTTCATTTTCCATAAAAATTAATTAAAATGAACTCTAAAATATCCGATTCCATGAGCGCTAGACCTTGAATGCATAGGTAATTTCATAATAAATATTATAAGAATCATAATCATTATTTTTTGCATTTTATATACATCTTTTTTATCACAAAGGATCCCAAAGCACTTTACATATAAGACAAGTCCTACTTCATCTACCTCTGAGGTGCAGCACCCACCTGGGTGACACACAGCAGCCCCAGTGCACCGTAGTTCAGTGAAGTGAGAAATGCATTCATCAGTTGAATTAAGGTGGAACAGTGCCATTTGACCTAAAATGAACACGTAATCAGAACCGCAATTCGACCTCAGTTGCCCCTGGACAACACAGGGGCACTGGTTTGGAAAACCTGGTCCAGGAGGAACAGTGTCCCTTGTCATGTCATACACCTGGTTTTCCTTAGATTCCATCCTGCCACCCCAGTACTGACCAGTCTTGCTTAATGTCTAAGAGCTGGCAGGATCAGACTACAAGGTGGGAATGCTGCAGTTAGAACTAGAACAACAGGACTCTACAGCAAGGTGTTTACAGATGCAGAACTACTTTTATACTTCCTATTATGGGAGTGAGTGAGCTGAATAATTAATGTTTTGTCTATATGGTGCAGGATTAAGCTTGCAGGAATGAAGCTGTGTCAACGATGCAATGCCAACCTCATTTCTATTCCTAATAAACGCATGAAAGATATCAAGATATCATTCTGAAGTGCCACACTGCCCTGACTCACCCCATCACCACTGAAACTCAGGCAGTTCAGTTTGATGCCTCTAGTTAAACAATGTGTGGGTTACAGACAATTTTTCAGCCCTACTTAAAGACACTACTTTGGACTTGCAGGGGTTGGTGCAGTTGCCCCTGCACCTTGCTTGACTGCAGGAAGGGGGCAAGTAGAGACGCATTAATTACCCTAATTAACCCGGCCCCTGCAACACAAGTTCAGATCGCTGTACTGACGGCTGCTTTGACTAACCTGCCAAGAATAGCATAACTGTCCCTTCAAATAAATCCAAGATAATTACCAGTCTAGTTTACAGGGCTTCTGTGATGGTAATAATTAGCACTACTGTACGGAAGGTCACGCTAGACAATTTAGCTACGATGCTGGCTGCATGGCGATTGGGGTACAGGGAGGGACTCAGCAGCACTTTCCTGCAGCCCAGAGAATTGGGATTTCACAGCACAGCTTTGCTATTTTCTTCTTCCTTTTTATCTCTTTCTGCAGAGGAGATATTACAATAAAGGAAAAGGAAAACAGGGGAGAAAAATCATAAATATACCACGAGCAACAAAATGGGCCCAATTAAAACTGAATTACTGACAACTCAGAGGGACAAGAAGAGGGAGTGCCTTGAAGGAAAAATCAAATCTATCTGAATTCAGTCAAGCTAAAGCCCACAGAAAGAAGAATTTGCTGTGTGGCCATAGAGTATCGTATTTGTGTATTTGCATTTTTACTTATTGCAAAGCCCCTGCTGCTAAACAATTAAAAATTGTGCTGTGATAGCAAAGTGGCATGTTTCTTGAGTATGTTTGCATCTGATAAACCTCCCTCTACGAACGTAGCCTGGGAGGGAGGCTGACTGCAGCTTGCATGTGTTCTGGGACGCCGCGGCACTCAGGAGTGATCACTTAATGAGCAGAGGAGGATTCAGGAACAGAATTCAGTGGCACAAGTTAACACGTAAACACAGGCTCCTGACTCTATTTCTGTGTGCAGCCCCACCTCCAGAGGTCTGGTGCCTCATCTATTTTCACAGGAGGGACCTGCTCCTTCTCCCTTCCTTACCAATAACACCAGTGGTTGGCTTCTATTTTCACACCACTTCCAGCAACACGTCACATGCAGAAAGTGAGAGCTTGGTGCCTATACCCTGTGCTATTTTCACAAACAGGCGGCTTGTAAAAAAACACTTAATTAGCAATGTGTGAGATAGAATGGACTTGAGTTTTCCATCTCCTTTCATAGCTTCTTTGTAATAAACTGCAGTCTCTCTAAAACAGGAAGGGCAATATACAGGCTTTCCACAGTCAGAAATGTCTTCACAATAAATAGGTTCCATACAGCTGCGCTCAGTAAAAGCTAGCACTGTCAGTTCAATGCAGAATGAAATTCATAAACACCTTTATCCCAAAGACTTATGCTTTCTATCTTTCCAAAAGACAACTGTTTTGGTTTAAGAAAAAATAAAAGATTCAAGGTATTTTGATGAAGCCTTGAAGTACGAGTTTTGTAGAGTTGTCTGAATAATGGAATCTGCTCTGCACAAAGCCTTTCAATTATTTCCTCGATGTTCTACATTTTTACTTGCTACATTATGTTCATATCTGCTCCTCTTTATAATTCTGTCATTAACTTCTTGCAAGCTGCTTTATAAGATTTCTGAGTAGAGAAATGTGATGCTCTTGGTTATTGTGCTTGCATTCACACAGGTAACTATGTGAGAATTCAAGAGGGAGGTTAGTGTGTGAGCAAACACGCATCCTCTTACAGCAGGTTAGACTTCGAATTTACATCTTTTTCTTTAGCAACAGATCAATAAAACACCCAGATCATGTAATTCCTACTTTGCAAAAAAGGTCAGTTCAGAAAAGGAAATATTTTGTTTTGATGTCCTGGATTTTTATTATAATTATTATTTGATAAATAGGCTTCAAAACACAAATGCACAAATAAACTGTCACATTTGAAGACCGTAACCTATCTTCTTCCTTTTTTGAAGTTGCTAAGAAGTGTTGAGGGAAGCACTGTTAAGCACCCCTGATCCTTTTAAAGACGTTTTCATAATCCAGTGGAAGGGAGGCTGCAGCTTTAAGAGACTTAGGCTGGATTATTGCTAGTCCTCCAAATTAAACCAAAAGTCAGCTTTTTGTAGTTGCTCATGCAAGCTGCAGCTTGGCACAACCCACCAAAACAGAGGCTGCTGGAGAGCTATAATTAGAAATGCCCTCTCTGGCCCAACTGCCGTGGCTTGGGGCTCCCAGGTACATGGCCAGCCAAGCCCAGTTCCAACTTCCATCTCTCTGTTTACCCAACATGGCCACACACAGCGTCCAGCCTCCTGCCTCTACTCTCCACACTTTGCACCCTGTGCCGCTCAGCTGCGCTCTAAACAAATGACCTATCCAGGCTGGGCAGCATCACATGCACCTCTCTAGTCTCCTGGTGTCAACATGGCGTGGCCAAATCTGGGTTTATTTTAAAACACAGAATAATCATTTTAAAAAGGGTGGGAGAAGAGGGCACCTTTCCCTCTATGCCTCACTCTTGTGTACTAGCCTTGGTGCTCAAACAAATGCTTGTGCTGACACAGAGGAGGGAGGTGCTCTTATCTGCACTGAAACCAGAGTGGAAACAATGGCTTTGTAGGAGTAGCATGTGCAGCACGACTGCCTAATCTTTTCCATCAGAAAGATGGGGAAAGGAAGAGACATAAACATCCTATTGTAAATCTGTTGGACTGAGAAACATTAAAAATATAAGATGCATGCTACAAACAAAAGAACTGTGGTAACCTGACTAATATTAGAGATTTTCCTGTTCTTGTGTGATGCACTTATGGTAACTTGAACAGATGAACATAATACTTAAGCCAAACCCCTTAAGAGAGGGCCTTCATCACAACACCCATTTTTAGGATGCTCCCCAGACATTTTGAAATGCAAGAGCACTATGACTTAAATTGCACCTGTGGGCCTACAGCTGCACTGCTGCCGAATTACAGTGGCTCCTCCGGAGATAAACCCCAACCATTCTGTCTCCCATTAACCAGAGTGATGTTTGCATGGAGACAGGTGTGTGTGAGAGGGTGTTTGTGCTATTAGTGGTCTTGTCTGCTTTGTTTAGGTTAATGATCCCTCAGCACTTGTTTAGTCAAAGCATAGGAACAGACTCCATGGTGCCCTGGTCTAATTTCCCCTAAAGAGACATTAACTCCCCATCATTATAGGAGGGAAACAAGTTACAGGCTCATACTTCCTTCAACCTGGTAAAACTCATTCAGTTAAAGCCTAAATTGACAAATTGACAACAGCTGCCTGAAGTGATTGCTTTACAACAGGAGTTTAGAAAATAAAGTCTCCAGGTGAGAGTCAAAAGTACACCTTATCATGAAGTACTTTCTTTCCACATTTAAGTCACCTCCCTGCATACTGAGAATTGGTGACAGCAGCTCACACCTGTCTCATACCTGTTTTAGGTGGTGTCACAACTGCAGCTGTCTTTGTTAATAGCCATTACTATAATTAATGTTTCTCCACTCCAAAGACACCCAGCTGTAACTCTGAAGCAGTGACTCCAGTCTAGCAGTCTTACCTACTTCCTGAGCACCTGAGCTTGGCAGGAAGCCTGAGACTAGTCTGCACCAGACCAAAGAGTCCTCTTTCAATTCTGAATGTCCACATCCTTCAAGTGACACACCCGAATACATTTAAACATAGAAGGCAGAGCCAATGCAGAAATGGTTAAAAAGTGCACAGGAAAATGTTGTGACTAACATAGACATAGCTGGCATTTATCCAACAGAAATTCAGCACTTGTGCATCTACATGATTTAATCTCAAACTGATAAAGTATTGCAAAGTCTGGCTTTTTTAAATCATTTATCTGCCTTTTACTACCTCCAGACCTTCCATCCGTCTCCTCTGTGACATAAAGGAGTTGGGTACCGAGCTGGAATAAGGATTTTGGAGTTGTCACCGTGGACTGAGAGTCCTGTTGCTGGGAGGCCTGTACCCAGTCACACCCCATTAAGTAGGATGTGAGAGGCTGCAACAGATCATTACAGGGTCTGCCTTGTGTTCTGGAGATGAACAATGCACAATGATGGCTTCCTGCTGACTCACAGTCACCATGCTTCTGTCTTCTCACTTGCTAACTGCAGTACTGTACACACATGCAACACGCACAGCATATCTTATGGAAAATAAAGTCAGTGCATATGCAACAGGGATGTTTACTTTCAACTGAAAACAACAGCAGGAGTTGAATTCTTCATGTTAATTTCAGATAGAAACACAAGAAAACAGCAGAGGAATGTAACAGTCAGCTATTAATTGCCGACTGCTCTTATCTCTTCAGCATAAAAAACCCTTGGGAAGCAAACAAATATATGAACATTTTTATCTCTCAATTTGATTCTTTTTAACGAACAGGGTCACAAATCATGACAATGTCCACTTCATCCCTATTAACCTTGCCTGATTTCTACATTTTATGTCTTTAAATTCTTTTACACGAGAAGAGTTAAAAGTGATGCAGTAGTTAGTTGTCTCAGGTCAGCATAATCAAGAGCTGGATTTGTAAATAGACACATATATCGCAAACTGAGAAAATCTGCTTCAGCACCACTAAAGATCTCTGTTCTGCTGCACAGACTCCAGCCATTTCGCAATGCATGCTGAGTCTGACATTTAATCAGATGAGGGAAAATGTTAATAAACTTCTTCCTCCTCCCTCTCTGTGTCAGGGAAAAACAGGACACTTCAAAAGGTCACTCACTGCTGGTGCCTGGCTTTGCCTCAGCTAAGAAATGGCCATCATTTGATATCAGGTCTGAACTTGTAGACATTTCTTACAGCTCAGCATCATTGTAACTGTATGGCATTATGCTATAAGGTTGTAAGGTTACAGGACACATCTGACAATCACACAGTCCACGTAGAATCCTTTAATTACTGGGTACACATGTGCAACAGCAGTGGAATAAATCCGGGACTCTGCCCATTTCCAACCTTTTAAGCATCTTTACTCATGAATTTTAATTAATACCTTTCTCCTCTTGCATTCAAGCTAAATTAAATTCTGCTGCTTTATCACTAAGTGTGCTCAAATAATGATGCTAATTCAAAGTTATAATTAGATTTTTTAATGTTTCATATGCAAGGCATGGTAAGACTTCAGCTGTGTTTTTCTATGCAGTGGATATATATATATATTTTAATTTCCCTGAAGACAAATAACTCCATCATCCTCCAACCAACACAAGCATTCCATATTTCCAAAGATACACTAACCCTGTGTGTCTTATCAGCTGTAAGAGGAAAATACTCAAGGATGACATGTCCATTCCCACAAACCTGACATGGTAAATTAAGTGGAATCGCACATTTTTCAAATGCGATTCGGTGTCTGAGATCCATAGAACACATACAGATTATGAATATTCATCACCATGCACCCATATCCGGTTTTAATATGTCAAACAAGTTGTGCAAAACATTTCATTTTAATCCCACTACCCTGCACGAACGCTACAGCCGTGTTCAATTTTTTAAAATTCATGATGGTCGCCAAAGACAGTCGAATCCCATCCCTCTGACTGGCTGTGTACACTGGCCCAAGCGATAAAATTGTTTCTGAAATATTGATGAAGAGAGGGGTGCGGCACTGCAGCCCCTCCTGAAGGCCTGTGGCAATGGCAACTGGTCTAACTTGTGTTAAAGAATCTAGGCCGACCTCTCGGATCCTATTAATTTAACTGCAGGCGTTTTGAAAGCTGGCACTGAAATCTGTGCTAATGAGAGATGAGGTTAGGAGGGAAAAATCATTTAATTAAGTTATTTTTTCTCTCCTGCAATACCCTGCCCGAGGATTTCTCAAGACCAGTGCCGTTTTACTAGGTCTGGTTTCACTTGTTACACTCTTAAACAAGCATGAGTCACAACTCATAATAATATCACGTATCAGATAATGTCTTCATGTCAGAGAGAGTGGAGTGCTTCTTGTTACACTTAGTTTGTATAAAATACCATTTTAAAAAGTGTGAGTAGCATATTTATCAAGAGATTTATTAGCCTGAAAATCAAAGAACAGTGAACAAATACTTACTTGAAAGAGTTTAAGGCTTTACACAGTGCACATGCCCCACTTATATCCTGCTAGGAGTATTGTTTTACTTTCTTAAAACAAGTAAGTGATTTTGAGAAGTCTATATGCCTCCTGCAGTCTTCTGCGGTTATCTTTTAATATTTTTCTAGGCAATATTCTACTTAAATACTGCATGAGATTTGATTAGGTTGGCTCCAGTTTGAAAACAGAACAATATACCAGTGTTTCATCTGACACCCTGCGTGTTGTTTTTTTAAAATTGTCACACGCCTGAAGACCCACAACCACAGCATTGTGCTCTTCCTTCTTTCTTCTTACTTTTCAATGGGTAATGGACCTGTCCTTGTTCCTTGCACACAAACAAGCTGACCTTTTTCTGGAGAGCAGTCAGGACCAGAAATCTGTTGAGGAGGTGGGGGCTCCAGAGCTCTGGGACAGTAAAAGTGTCCATTCAGGCTGCAGACTGAGCCCTGCAGTCCATGGACTGTCGCTGGCAGTCTGTGAGTGGGGGGGCACTGCTGGCCAAGGGCCATCAGGGTGGAGGTGGGCTTAAGCCAAGCAGGGGATTCCCAGCCCCTCGCTGACAAGGGACCCCAGCCAGGCTCCCAGGCACCAAGGGCGCCGTCACTCCTCCGATCCTCCAGGAGCCCCCAAGCCTGTGACTCCCAGAGTGAACAGAAAGGGGACAGCTCTGACTGGGAACATCTGGGAGGGAGGAAAACACAATCCTGCTTCCTCCTGTGCTGGTATGTGGGCTGAAACGGTGAGCAGAGGAACAGCTGGCAGCTCCAAACTGACAGGTGCATTAAAAAGAGAAATAGCTGGAGGTTGTCCGTTTTCAGAAATGTTAAGCTCTTTGATGTCACTGCTTTAAAATACACTATATGAATGTGTATTATTAGTAGTGGCACTCAGAAAACAGGTAGAAGGCCCTCACAGTCAGTCACTGAAAGCGTGCACAAGTACAGTACATTTACCTAACGGTCCCTCTGTAGAACAGCAATCATCAAAGAGTTAACCTGCTCTGAATTCCCCTTGTAACCTTTGGAATGCTGCCATTCATTAAATTTAACATGCATTGACGTTCAGAAGCCTTTTTACTGCAATTCTAACCTCATGGTTGTATTATGAGTCATATTTCAACAGAAGCAATTTTTTCTTCTCTGCTGTTTGATTAATATAATTTATCAGGGCTACTTTTGGATGCACTTCTTTTTGCTCAATTTTTTTAAAAGTATCTTATTTGAAATTCCTGGAGAAGCTGAAGAAGGCATAGCTGATAAATTATTAATATATTACATTATTGCATAATATTAGGTAAAAGCAGGGAATACAAAACAAGAAAATGACAGGTTATTTCAAAGGTTGTCATGGTGCAGAAACACTGTACAAGTCCCAGAACTCTGAAACCAACTGCATCAGCAACTGTAAGCTATCTGCTGAGTAAAATTCAAGTTTACTTAATTTGGCAAAATTGTTTTTTAATGCATTGGCTTTCTGTCGTTTGTGATGTTCACAATCCAGCATCAAACAAATTATTCATGTCCGTGTCCACACTTCTGTTTTACAGAAGTCACTGTTATTGTGTGGGACATAGGTACACTACAAAGTCAAACTAAAAGGCTTTAGATGGTCTGAGGGCATTGCTTAAGTGTATCCAATGCCTGACGCTGCACAGAAAACACACTTTAACAGAATCTAATCACAAGGGGGGCAAGAAGGGGCAGCCTTGTGATGTAACTGCTTTTCATCTGAAATAATAAATGTTTATTCTACGTTCATTCTAATACCTTACCTAACTTTAGAAATACTCCTCTAACAGATGATTTGAATTTCCTTTTTTTGGTCAGATGGTTACTCCGAATCTTTCCACAATCATAAATACTGAACATTGGTCACAGTGCTGAAAAACACGATGTTGAAGGAAGTAGAAACAAAGGCTGCCTTGCACCACACAACATTTTCTTTCTGAATTACCTGCAAGCCAAGCTGTAGCTAAATTCTAAAGGACAGGAAAGTTCTGCACTGTCACAAAGATCTTAAAAACAGCACTAAAGGTACATTTTCTTTTCGTGTCTGGAAACCTGTGGCAGGCTGGGAGAGTGTAATCAGGAGAAGTTTTTTTTTAAATTGAAAATATCATTAAAACTGAAACTGTGCTTACATCCCCATCGGAGGGGCATTTAACCCTAAGGGCAGGATAAAAAGGGGCCAAGGAATTGTCTATCAAAGCCTTTTTTAAAGCAGATCTCAGGGCTCTGATTCTTGCTGCTGTGACGCCTTTCCTGACTCCTGTCTTTCCAGTCATTATTTTTAAGCCTTCCCTACGTGAGGCTGTTCCGAGCCACTGCACAGAGCAAGTCAACAGCATGTCTCCTTACAAACAGGATGTAGTGACACGCGTGTGTCACTCTGTGTCAAGCCAGCCGGTTTTGACACTGGTGCCCATGTCTACATGCACCAGTCCAAACAAGAGGCTGGAGGCCTTGGGGAGCTGCACGGCTTTCAGCACTCCACTGTGGCTTGCTCGCCTGTGGTTAAGTATTTACACATCCCTGAAGAACCACAGAAAAACCTGCATCATAAAATTTGTGTATTCTAGCAAAAAATAGCCTGTGACATTTTCACAAACATGAATAAACATTTTCCATATTTCTGGAGTGCTTTACAAAGGCCGAAAGGGTTTGTCGCTTTGCTGTTTAGAGCAGCACACTCCCCTCTTATTTATCTTTTCGCCGAACTGAAAAGACTCCATAGAACCAGAATCAGACATAACAATAAGTTACTAATGCATCTGCATGTATTCAAGCAGTGTGCACATTGGAAAGCACTTCAGATAAAATACTGGAGCTTAACATTCACCTAAAGCACAAACATGAAGTACACAACACTTGAACCCACTGAGCACACAAAAACACATTCAGGTTCAAGCAACTGAAGATGCCATCTGCAATTTTTAGAGAGTTTTTTATGAAGCCAGTAATGTTTCTGTTCTCTTCCGGCACTGTGTGGAGCTTCATACTAAAACTGTTGAAATCTTTGTATCTAATCAGTGATCCTGAGCTCAATGAAGTCTGTGCACAAAGCCTCTCAGAGAGACAATGTACTGTGACCTTTACTTTATCTTGTATGGGATTTAAGCAGATTAATTGGATTAGCTTGATGAAATTTGGAGAAGTGCAAAACCTTCCGTCTTTAATAAAACCAGTTTGGCTAAAATACAGTAAAAAATGTTTTTTTTTACATATTTATTTTTTTATAGCTACTGAGGCACAAAAAAAGAGGTTTGGCAACACAGATAATCTGAAGAAGTAACAAATACTAGAAATGGACCTGCAAACTCAGTGTGAAGAAGGAAGGTCCTACAATGACATTTCTTAAGGAGTAAGGTCAAACAACCTGGCAAACTGCAGCAGAGTCCAATTAGGACTCATCATAGGAAATCTGCAAGTGCAATTAGCACATTTAAAAATTTTGCAGACTAGACGTGCTTATACTATAGCACCTCTCAGCACAGCCCACAGGGGACCGTCCCGCAGGTAGAGGGGATGAAGCTCATAGCGCTGCAGAGACAGACACCCCTGTGAGGTCCAACAGCACTGACCCCCAGCCAACAAACCTGCACAAGCCAGTGCTCACAGCACGTGGGGTAAATGTGTGCCCCTCTGAACTGCACTGCCAAACATCACATACAGTTTCTGCGCATGATAAACCCTATCGAGAAAACATATTATTACTGTTGTTGTTATTATTAGTAGTAGAATTCATTTCTAAAATAAGGCTTCAATTATACACTTGAGAGCATGATTCCACACGTCTGACACAAGAAATGTGGCCATTTCTCCACAGCTGTCTGTATCTGTGGAGTCCTTTCACAGTAGCACTCTGAAACTCTGTGATGGTTAGGGAGCCAGACAGGAAAAATCAGTTTGGTGAAAATATACGAATACCACATTGAATTAATTGTCATGTTATTGCTTATTTTACTCATCGACGTTCTAGGCCCACTGCTAGAAAATATTTTAAAAATTTGTTTGATTACTTATTTAAAAGTCTATGTTGCAAGATACTTGAAACTAGTTCTTAGCTTTTTACTTACTAAACAGCAACTCCTTGAAGTCTTCGAACAATGATTTCAGACATGACTCTACGGAATATTTTGTGTGCTACAGATCAAATTGCTCTCCTTTATCAAGCAGCAAAACCTACAAATTGAACAGTATGTGCCATATGCTTGCAATACATTTCCAGTAGCAACCTTTAGTGAAGGAGAATGTAAGCATCTGGAAGAGAAGCACTTACATTTTCAAGACAACAAAAAACCGCAGAACTTGTTAATGTAAATAAAAAGGAATTCTGAAAATGAAAAAATGTTAGCAAATCCATGGACTGTGCTGCATGATAATAAGTATTACAATTTGCTGACTATACTGTACTTATTTAACCTTGATAAAGTTATGTGTGTATACGAAAGAGTAGAATACAAAGAACAAAAACAAAGATTACTGAAGAAATATTTAAGCCATCAAACAGCCTTTAAAAGCAAAATGTTGTGAAATGTGGGAATTAAATGGGTTTTTTGGTGTTTTTGAAACACTGATGTAGACAAGCATACAAAAATGAAGTGAAGACAAAAACCACGGGAGAAGACAGATGTCTCTTGCCTTCTTAACAATCTACCTGACCACCTCATTATTTAACTCTGCTACAGTTCGCCACCTCCTCCACTTCCACACGCACAGGGTAGAATCTATGGGAATTGCAGTCAGCTAGATATCTTTAAGAGTGCCCTCTTTGTGCGTTTGAAACATTTGGAACAATTGTTTAACCAGGGGAGGCTTCTTCAGGGATTTACGGAACGTTCCTCAAGAGTGAGATATTATAAATGAATGGCAATTACTCGAGGCTTACTCTGAGCGTCTCAGCTACTGCCTATTGTTGTCCCTGGCTTGTCCCCGTTCTCCCCAGCATGTGTCTGCTTGTTTGTGAAGTAGCGTCTGTGCTCTGCACACGCAGTCTCCAAGCCTGGTGTTGAGCCATGGGGCGTCTCATCCTAATAAGAGTTTTGCATACTTGACAAAGGCTGCTGCCTTGGTGATCCAGCTCAGGAATCTTAAAGAGCCACCAATCAGCACACACCCGTGACATCTGCGACGATGGCCTAATCCCGCAACAAATCAGGCTCTATCACTGAAATGATTTAGCATCTTAGTTCCACACGTCCTGTTGTCAATCCTAGGGAATTTGATAATACAGATTCCAATATTCCCAAGATTATGGTAATATGTTTTTTCTCCTGTCTTTCATCAAAGGCTTTTTCTTTGTTATCCCTGTCTCATCAGAGCTGATTACAGCTTGATGGTTTAACAGTGTTACACACAATGGCTCTCACTTGTATTTCTACAAATAATTATTCGATCTGTTGTGAAGGAGACCTGAAGCTGTGGTTCTTGAACTATGGGTCGCGGCCCAGAGTGGGTCGTGTATACCATTGTCAGACTTATCACGGCACGGCTCCTCTCAACAGCCTAAAACTGAGGTCTCTGGGGTCTTTTTTCCAGGCTCACACTGCTGCCACTGCAGCACTTTTTACTTAAAACTTTTTTAATGTATTTAACATCCATGAAATCTAAGCATCAGCCCACCTGACAATTGCAATTTCTACACATTCACCTGAAATTATGCCAAGTGGAAAAAATTTGAACTTTGGGACTGAGAGGCAGATTGCTGCTTTGATTTAAGATTTTTTAATCAATTACACCTCTCATTTTCTTTCATGTAAAAAGGTACTACCACAAGCAAATCTCTGAAATGTATGATTCAGTGCCTTGAAATTAGGAACAAAGCCACAACTACTGTATAACATGGAAATTAGCAGAACGTTATGCATTCCCTTGTGCATTATCATTATCTCTTACCGTTATGACAAAAAACACATGTAATGTCTTTAAAAGAGAACACCGGTCACATCCTCCAGCATGCAGACCTCTATACGACTCATTCCACTGCCCAATTTCTTGACGTTTTTTCAAAATGCTGAAAGACTTATAGCATCTCTGCTTGATCGGTCATTGACATCCCCACCCCCACCTCCTTCCCTCTCCCTCCCTCTCCATCACCTCCTCATTTCCCTTCTCTGTGCGAAGGCCCTGGCTGTCAGGGGGGAGCAGCTTGTCAGCGTCACGGGCAGAGCGGAGCATGATGAAACATGTATGCAAAGCAGCCCCTGAGCTGTGGTGCCGACGGATGCAGCAATCAGAAACGAAGAGAATGAAAAAATAAGCTCGTTCCAGATGCCCGGTATCACAGCACAGACTCTCCTAATGTCAAACATCAGATGCCTAAGCTTTGCATACTAGGCAACAAAATCAATCTGCTACTTTGTTTTGTGCATTTTTCGTCATTGCTTTTTCATTAGTGT
This sequence comes from Lepisosteus platostomus, assembly GCF_059453375.1. Classification (NCBI taxonomy): domain Eukaryota; kingdom Metazoa; phylum Chordata; class Actinopteri; order Semionotiformes; family Lepisosteidae; genus Lepisosteus; species Lepisosteus platostomus. Next base: position 55,872,079 of record NC_142620.1, read on the forward strand.
GGACAAGCAGAGGCTCTCTAATCCCACTACAAAGGTGGCTTTATTGGATGCTTAAGCCCCAGTTCTTCACCACGTCTGGTGTTACTCCACAGTATAATTCCTCCATGTTCTCTTCTTGCACACCGTGCTCTGTCAGCCTCAGGTGACGCGCGAGCTACCTGCCGATAAATACAGAAAGAGTGCAATCCGCTGGCCTCATGAGCTCAGCCACAGCTGGGCAGCCTTCATGTTGGCAGGTTCAAAGAGCTGCTATTGACGCCCTTTACTCCTTCCGACCATGGGCCCAGGCGTCTGACCCAAATCACAGAGCTCATAACACGCTCCAAGAAGAGCGATAAATCAGCCATGTCAAAGGCTGTGTCTCACTGATTGATGATAACAGGAAAAAATAATTTGATCAATGAATCCATAAACTAATGGCCTGGTTTTCTCCCACAAGAATTTGGCCTTGGGTGAAGTAATGTGTCAGTTCACAAAGAACTAAACACTGTTTTAACTTTAACTTGCCAAGCAATAGACCAAATGCAGAGGTCATCATACACACTGATATCAGTAGCCCAGTTCACACAGTCAGAAATCCACAAGTTAAGGGTAAACTGTCCAGCACAACTTTCCACTTGGGCACTTTCCACAACAAAGCCTTTCTGCTCAATATAATGAAGAGGCTCATGAAAGTAAAAAAACACACACAGAGTACATCTTGATATTTGACTGTTCTTGTATGAAATATGTAACTATTTGTTTCGCTTAAACACAAAAAAACTTTATCCATCTGTGGACATGCTTGGGCAGTTTACTGCTAAATCCATTTCAAATGCATCCCTGGTGCTTTAAAAATGTTCTAAGGAAAACCTTATTTAATTTAACAGGACTTGTTAACAGTCTTTCTGGATCCAGTCAAATACATTGACCAGAATAGACTGACGTATGGTTGAATGCTGTGGCATATTTAGGCTAAGAGATATATCTGAAAAGGTAAAGCTAAAAGGCTGGCCCAGCTGATGATTCACTCCAATCAGGTAGCAAGGGAGACAAAATTATCTATCACAAATCTAAGTTATCTGTGTCAAATCTATTTTGACACTCCAGCATAGTCACTGCCACTAAGGAGCGTGTTTCTTTCATTACCTACGTTCTCAGCAGTGGTTACAACTTATCATACAGTAACTGCAGTGATTCCTGTCTCATCAAATTGTACAAGCAATCGAGACAACATTCTTTCGACACTGACAAACCCGAAGAGCTGATAAAGGCGTTTATATCAGCGATTTACGTGGCACAAGGAGCCGTGAGGCGCTCACATGACACATGACGCTCACAAGCACGACTGGCTTGTAGCTCCGTGAATGTTCGTGAACTGAGTTAAAGCATTAGCAACGCACACTAGCGGTTTGGCTACAGTCCGGTCCCCTGCTGCCCGGACACGTGCGCTCAGACCTGGCCCTGTGACTGTAAGAACTTCCGTTCCTCTAACACGGCGGGCGACGGGTGGACCCAGCGCGGGCCCGAGCGGTGCCTCGGCGAGCCCGGAAGCAGCACGCGCGGGAAGGACGGAGCGGGTCTCACCTCTGGCAGCGGCATGCCGTTGATGATGAGGTCAGGCTGCTGCGGGCCCTGCCCGGTGAAGGTGTGGTGGTAGCCGTGGTTGGGGGCGGCATTGCGCGAGTTCTGGTTCTCCACGTTGAGGAAGGTGCTCTCGGAGCGCCTGCAGCCCAGCGGCAAGCTCTGCTGGTGGTAGTCGAAGTAGTTGAGCGAGGAGGTGAGAGACGAGCAACTCACCACGTTCATCTTGTCTGTCTCCTCCACGTCTCGGGGCACGAGTCGGATGTCGTTCTTGCTGATCTTCTTTTTCTTGTTGGATTTCTTCTGGTTGCCGTAGGAGTACTCCGCCACCCTGCGCAAGTAGAAGAAACTGAACAGGCTCAATAAAGCAGTATGTTGCTTTCCTCACCACCCACACTGTCAGAACCTGCACTCCAGTCCCTGCGAGTGTCGAGCCTGGCTGGCCTCAGAAAGCAGCCCCTTTCACAAGACATGCAGGTGCCATTGGGCACCACGCAGCCAGTCCCTCACCTAACCTTTCTGAGCTGCAGAAAGAGCTCCTGTTTTAATTTACACCGAGAAAGGTTCACAATTTATCTTATAGAAACACAAATGCAGAACAAGCACATATATCCAACCACAATCAAAAGAGATACGAGCACCCCCAGACCTTCAAGTCCTGCACATCAGTTGTTCAAGTATGCAAACATATTTAAAAGCTGAATTCCACAAATTTGCTTCAGCTTTTTTTTTTATTAATAAGGGAAAGCCTGTTGGGATTCAATAAATGTGGGGAAACTATTAATTCAGATTCACTCCACCAGCCACTGTGGTGATTTCAGACTCGTACTTTACATTTTGATTCTCACCAGTACAAAAAAAAAAACCTGATTCTTTATGGAAGGATGCTTCCGATGGAGGCTTTGCTAAACGAGGCTGTGCTTTAAGCAGATTCTACTAACTGCATTCAGCACATCGTAGCCTGTTCCCACTTCACCCAGGTCTGTATGGAGGCGTCCAGAAAGTGTCATCTATTTACATAGCTTTACACAACACACCATAACAGTGCTGTTGTTTTTTTTAGCCCTGCAGGAAGAAACACATTTTTTTTCTCCAATGTTAATACATGCATCTAAAAAACTCTCACTCTGCATAAATAACACCCCTAACCCCAGGAGGCTATAGGCTTCGCGCTCCAGATTCCACTTTTCATTGAGATGCTGGCTGTGTCTGCCTTTCCTCCCTTCTCCAGTAAAAAAAACACAATATTAAGAGAGACGAACCTTATCTCTCAAAGAGCATCTTAAAACCATTTTATTTTCCTGATTTAAAAAAAAGTGTGCGTGCATCTAGGATCTGCCTTTAATACCGAGAACGAAGGCCTCACATTCTGTCAATATTGTGTCATCAAAGCTGATATGAGAAAAGTGTTAAGTACTGTGTTGTACGTATGGATACAGACACCACACGGTATATTGGTCAGGAGAAGCAGGTTTAAGCAGGTCAGTGCCTGGAACCGTCACACATCACCGGTGCTTAAAGAAATCAGTGCAATTAATAAAACAGCAGAGGATTTTATGAAAGGATGAAACACTTAGTTTTGTGAAAGCCATCCAGTAATCTTAAATACATGACTTGTTAGAATGCTGCTTGCCTCAATCGGTAGTGCCAGTTTCTTTGTTTAATTTATGCACTTTATTTTAATGTAGTGCTGCTTTATATCCCCATATCTAGCCATGTGGAGAAACGGGCCAAATGATAAGAGCAAAACAATTCAAATTCCTGTCATCTGTGCAAACGGTGGGGTGACAATCCAGGGAAATGAGGGCACCCACTGCACCGAACCGTCATCTCAATAGGAATTTGTTCCTCGAAACTGTCCTCCAGGATAAGTGAGTGCACCTCTTCACCGGGAGTAAAGAGATTACAATCTGGCAGCCACAATAACGGGAGGTTTGCAATATCTTTCATAAAACGCCCCAAGGCAGCTTAGAGGAAAAAGCTACTAGAACGAGTTAACTAACATGGTGTACTACACAAGTGCTGCTGACAAATATCTCACCAAAGCAAATTCAGGTCTTGTATGTTTGATATGGCGCTCCCAGTAATTCACAGATGTGCACTCAAACTTCTCATATTGGTGTGAAGAGGTAAGGCTGTCTGTGTTTGTGCATTATTTATTTCTCAGCTGCCAGTATCAGTCCTATAAAATGTTTTTTGAATATGTTCCTTTTCCTTCATTCTCATCTTTCTTCTTCATCTTGTTGTCAAGTGCTATATTTGTCCTGCATTATTATTACTGAGCGGGGCTTTATATTAGAGTCTTATATTTATACATGTTTATTCAGGGTTATTTCAACAGTCCAAAAACCCTCCCTTGTTCAGAACAGAGGAACAGCTCTATCTGAATCCAGGAACTGCTGAAATAAGGATGTCTGATGAGGAATATGAGTTACTGCAGCCCCAAGCGCAAGCGTAACATATCCATTATCCACATTGAGTTACGTTATATTAACATCTTTCATCTCAAAGTGACATCAGATCGCAGCAGTACTTTGCCTGGTGCTGAGAGAGTTGTGCACAAGGCTTTTACTACTGAGATAAGGTCAGAATGCACAAATCCAGTCTGTAAGAACAGGACTTTGGCAGTTTTGCTTTTCCTGGACACACTGAATTATGCAAAATAAACTCATATAAATGAACTGGTTTCTCACTCACTGTAAATGGATGTGTGCAGTGCTTTCTGAATAAAGAGAGACTCAGCAGACTTGAAGTGTACAATTATAACATCACATTCATAGAATGGCAACAAAACTTATGATCAGACTAAAATATGGAAATGATTTTTAGGTTAAAGTCACAAATGTAATTTATATGGAAATGGTGAAGAGTAAAGTAGCTGTAGGAGATCAGTTTGGGAACCAGCATGATGGATTAATAATAAAGGATTTTTTGTTGTTGCAACAGATTCAGTAAGGAATGTTTGATTCCATGTTTGTCCCATTTTTAAAAATATATAAACTTTATGTGTTAATGATACCTAATATATAAACCACAGCTTATTTTCAGAAAGCCTTTGTGGGTCAAGTAGTACAATTTTAGGTAACCTGCAGATTTTATTTGCCAGCATTTTTTGGTAGATAAATTTTATAAAACAGGGTTTACATCTCTTTACTGGGAGCACAGAACCCATGGAGCAGGGACAGGAAATGGCCTAGGGTTAATGTTGTTTACCAGTAAAATTTAGCAACTGGTTCTCCGGTGGCACATTGCACATCAGTTGACTTTGTGAAGGGAATTCAGGCAGTGAAGCTAGGTTCCAATTAAGAGTCAAGGAAACCAAATATAACAAAGTGTCTTAAGGGAGAAGTGTCTAAGCTACAATGTCATTCAGGTATTTCTATTCCATCAGTCACTTAAAAACTCTTGAAAACCTGTGCAAAAAATCCCAATAAAATTGTAATGTATGTCCAATTAAAAGAAAAGCCTCTGGAAATTGCTTGAGCCGCATAACTCAATTTAATGCAACCTTTAAATTAATGAGAATTGGAAAATACGTCGGCATGACTGTGTTATTAAGAGGGGAAGCTTGGGCCTGTGGCAGGACTGGCGCTCCTGTGCTTGCTTTGTGATGTTTGAGCTAGGCCAGTGCAGTTCATTTATAGTGCTGAAGCATTTGTTATTGCTTTTTTTTACTTTCTTGTTATTGACAAGCTATTTAATTAATCTTCATTCCCTCTTATTGGTAAACAACTGAGGAAATAAAAAGAGGGTCTGTCAGGGCCTGCCATCTCCTCCTGGCTGATTCACGTCTAAGCGCCAGTCTGTCTCAAACAGACACGCACTAGATATTCATTACGGTCATTTGCGAAACCAGGAGGAATTAATATCAATTTCTTCTGTATGTCTCTGTCTAGCTCTTTGATTGTTTTCATAATAGGTCGTGCAGCTAAGATGGATTTTGTCTTAGTGCCTGGCTCCCTTTAGCCCGGTCCTCTGTCTTTGAAACCCGTTTTGTTTTCCACAACTCAAACTGAATATAAAACATCCACAAACACCACGACACATATCTTAAACAGAAATGTGTGAAGCACCAATATCAACAAACTGTCTCGGACTTATTAGCAACTCTAAAAGATAAGATGGTGAAAAATTTCCCTGGCTTCAGTCTTGTTAAAGCTCCCTTATGTAGTGCTTATTTTCAGGACAAGTGTCCTTTAGAAACTCGGGTTCCTTTCACTTAAATGATGTCGATATTTAAGGGAAACGCTTCAGAAATTGACATAGTATATTCCTAGGAATGAAGGTACCTAGGTATTTGATTTGTGACAACAGAACTGGACTTCTAATTAATGAACGTGTTGAACACACCTTCAGGAACACGGTTGAAACGAATAATTAAAAGATCTGTTACAAACTCCACTCTCCCGACAAGCTTTCGAAGCGACTAAATTAAGTACAGTAAAAGACAGGAAAGAATTAAAAGAACTGAAAAAATTAAAACTTTCCTCGGTGGATTAACGTTACGGCTTCCTAAAATCTGCCATTTCTCATTTTAAATGTTAACAATAGCTCTGTGAGGACCAGACATGCGGAACTCGTAAATTACACTGCTTTCAACGTGTTTGAAAACATTAAATGAAACAATGCGAGACCGAGAACTACCGCGCAGAGAGATCTGGGCATTGCAATGCTGGTACCAGCGGACCCCATCGCTCGAAACCAGCGGTGTGACTTGAAATAAATCGGGGGAGACGACAGAGGGGGGTTGACTGCAGGGCCAGCGCTCCTTTCACAGTATTCGGCTGCACTCCGCATCTCTGGATTTACAACTGCAGCAGCGGCAACATGAGAAACCGGCAAGGACCTGAGATACTCCTTGTGTTTACAGAACGATATGCGACGAAAGTGTTGAATGACGCTCAACTCTAACTTTATCCATCGTTTAATTTACCTTGAGTATCCCCTTGCCGGCGGTGTCGGTTTATTTTCACACACCGGCAGATGCAGCCTACTCACACTCACACTCACACACACACAAGCGCACCGCGCGCGCACGAGAGCGCGCAGACCCCCTCGCCATGCGCCAAGACTTCAGAGTGCTGGAATCTCACAGACAAGTACCGGTATGCCAGTTAAAAGACAACCCGCATCACTCCTGTGTGCGCGTATAATTATCTCTCTAAATAACAAAGGCACGGTAGTTTAGAAAGGGTCACACAAACAGCGTAAAAGTGCAACCTTCAAATTTTATCCAGAGAAAAAAACGCCTTACTGAAAGGTGTTCTTCTCCAAGAACTAGAATAAATAACTATAGGCGGTAAGAGTTTCTACTGTATACTCATTCCGCACTATGCTGTGCATCACTTCTATCTTAATTCATATAAAGAACAATAACACAGTTATCAATAAAAGTGCGTGTCTTTAACAAAATAGCAAAAATTTGTGTTTTACCTGCAGTTGTAGGTTCGGATTTCCTTGTTGTCCCTTTTGCACTTGACAGCCACAAAGATCATAGTGACAAACAGGATCGCAGCAATGGAGCCGAGCGCAATGATGAAGATCAGGGACAAATTCACGGGACCTATAGACTCCTGCGCGTCCAGCTCGGGTGAGAGGTAGATAACGATAAAGGCTGAGGCCGACAAAGACGCCTTCCCGTGGTCGTGCGCCACCACCGTGATCTCGTAGGTTGTCTTCGCGTTCTCCCCGAACATCCTGGTGGTCCGAACCTCCCCGTTGACCTGGTCGATTTCGAAAAGGGTCCTGTCTCCCTCGGAGATGGAGTAGGATAATCTTCCGTTTTCTCCCTCGTCGTAGTCGTCGGCTTTCACCTGTGTGACCAGGTACCCCACTCCGGCGTTACGTGGGATAGAAACTTCCGCTGTGCCGTTTACTAAAGGCGGGGTGGTGATAATGGGGGTGTTGTCATTGACATCTAAAATGATAACGCGCACTGTAGCGTTACTGGTCAGGGACGGATTTCCCCCATCTTTGGCCAAAACCTTGAATTCAAAAGATCTAGTCTGCTCGTGGTTGAACGATCTGAGTGCAATTATTTCCCCAGTGTTGGGGGTTATAGACACATAAGTGAAAATAGGCATGTCCCTGATTTTAGATGGTACGATTTGGTAGGAAACGGTACCATTGGAGCCCTGATCTGGGTCCCTGGCAGAAACCGACAGCAGGTAAGCCCCCGGGGTGTTGTTTTCCTGGACAATGACTTGGTAAATCGGTTTGGAAAAATGGGGATGGTTATCATTCTCGTCCGTGATTTTCACTGTAAACGACTTGGTGGTTTTCAGGGAGGGAATGCCGCTGTCTTCAGCTTGGATGGTCAAGTTGTAAGTGTCTCTCTGTTCCCTGTCCAGCCTTCCGTCCACTAATATGGTGGAAAAGCTCTCGTATTCCTGCAACCGGAAAGGGACGCTGCCCTGCAGTCTGCACTGGACCCTGCCATTGGCCCCCGAGTCTCTGTCGGACACTCTGACCAGGGCGATGACATACCCCAGCGGCGCGTTCTCGCTCACCTCCACCAGCTCACTGTTCACAGACAGCAGATTAATCACCGGCACGTTGTCGTTCATGTCCATAACATTTACAGTCACTTTGCAATGCGCAGGAATGGAGTTCGGACCCAGATCTTTGGCCTGGACATCGATCTCATAAATATTCATCGTCTCAAAGTCCAGGACTCCACTGACGGTGATCACACCGGTCCGGGAATCAATTTTGAAAACCTCCCTAGTTTTCTCCGAAACGTAGCTGTTGAAGGAGTACACCACTTCTCCATTCGTTCCCTCGTCCGGATCTGTCGCGTTTAAGTCAATCACTACTGTGTTAATAGGGGAGTTTTCCATCACGTTTACAGTGTACACGGGCTCGTCAAACACCGGATTGTTGTCATTGGAATCTATCACTTTGATATTCAGCTCAACAGATCCAAAATTAGGCGGCTCTCCTCCGTCTAAGGCAGTGATCATGTAACTGTAGTGCGACTGCGTTTCTCTGTCCAGGGACTTTTCCACCACCAGCTCTGCAAAGCGCGACCCGTCCCCTCTGGTCTTAATTTCGAGTCCGAAGAGATCGTTGGGGGTGATCTCATAGGTCTGCACGCCAAAGATCCCGGAATCTGGGTCGTTTGCCCCCTCTAGGGGAATCCTGGTGCCCGGGGCGGCAGTTTCGGAGATCTCCAGATCTATGTGGTCTGTGGGGAAACTGGGAGCGTTGTCGTTCGAATCCTTAATCTCAACTTTAATCACGCATATCTCCATCGAGTTAGACATTACTTCCAAGGAAATAAAACACTTAGGGGACTGCCGGCAAAATATATCCCGGTCAATTTTTTGCTTAGTGACCAGCAGTCCTGCGGGGTTGATGTCCACCAAATGCGGTGCGGAATTGGAGATAACGCGCAGGGAAGGCTGCCGGGGATCAATCACGAAGCCCGCATCCTTAGCGTCCTTCGCGACGTTGGCGATCACAGTACCGGCTCTCTCCTCCTCGTCCACCGAATACTTCAGATTGATCACAGCCTCGGCCCAGGTCCAGCACAGAACAGCTAGCAGGAGAAACTGTAGAAAATCCATTTCCTTGGAGGACATTATACTTGTTGATTTGCGTTCTTACGAGCTACGAACAACTGTATCGCCTATCATTAGTGTCCATGATAGCGCGTTTCATAATGTGCAGATTATTCCAGTTCGATTATTACTTTCTTTAAAAAAAAAAAAGTTATCAGGCAAATGCCAACAGAGCGGTTTTAGACCAGGAGAGGGAATTCATGGGGATAGCGATATCAGTAACAAGCTCCTTAATCTGATTTACTCACTGTATGACAGATCTTCGTTTCATCGACTTCATAGTATTAAAAGATGAATCGTATTATCCCGAATGCTGCATTTTAAATTAAAATAATACCGATAGCATTCATACAGACTTCAGAAAATTGAATTGTTCTCATATATCGGCATAGTACACGTAGCTTGGAACTAGAAGCTAAGGTGTATTTGTATTATCACTACAATCGTTTAAAATAAAGCAGAGGAAAGGGTTATTAGCATTTCATTTTAAAAAATAAACGTGTCATTTGTTGCAAAAATTCCTTAAAGCCAACCCACGAAAAAGAAAAATCCATGAAAATAACATTTTTGAAAATGTGTATATTTACCAGTGGAATGCTTCACAGCATTTTTATGTATTCAGCGGCATCCGATGGTATTTTTTTTAAAAAAAAATCTTTTCAGCTTGTGTTCCTCACGAGCAGGTAGAACATATTAGTTTAGGGTTTTTTCTCTTTTTTTCGGAGTTAAATCTTAAAGTGTGATGCGGCTGAGCAGGTGCAAAACGGGGGAAAAAATCCACATTTGGGAACAAAACTGCTGTATCAAGTCGAGAAAATTCAGCCCGTGATCTGACAGGACCAAATGCGCTGCTGTGTGCACTCGCACGTCTTAACGCTTACAGTCCACTCAAGAATTATCCAGTATATTTTAAACCGCGGCGGAAGGATGTTTCTCAGTCCTCAAAGTCTTACACTTTTTCTTGTTGTTTTTTTTTTCTCCACAAACAGTCTGCAGAATCAGAAACAATATTCGCTGTGTGTATTTCAGCACAGTTTATATTAAATTCCAGTTGGCTGACAAGCACGGATAATAAATAAATGTTGCCGAGGAACTAAAACAGCAGGCAGCTCTTACGCGTCTTGAAGGGCGAAATCAAATGCATAAAAATGTTTTTCTTCTTAAAAAGCAAATCCAAGCTGTGGTTCAGGTGCAGAATCTACCCTTGCGTTCAGCGCAGCTGGCTCCGCTTGCTCTCTGCTTGCATCTCCAGTGCAAACTGTCGGCTGCGCAGCCCGGCGCCTGCCGCTCAGTCTCAGGACCCGCACCCACTCCAGCCAATCAGAGGCCACACCCGGGGGATGGATCGGCCGGTGGGCGGTGCCAAGCGCAGCTGCGGCTGGAACTCGGCAAACTTCCTCGCGCTGTGCTCTCCGGCGGAGCTGCGGCGAGAAGGGCCCTCCGGCCGCTCACCGGTCCTCCACAGACAAAACCTCCGTGTCGGGTTCTTTTTTTAAAAAAAATTAACTGAAACGTAGGCTGGTCGCTTTGGGCTTTATCCGTGATTCCTTTCCTTTTTTTCCCCCCCACCTCTCTCCTGTCGTGCACCTATTTAACCCTTCGTGCTCCTGTGTTTCTGAGTGGAGTCCGGGGCAAGGATTCTCCCTAGCCTGCTTCCTGGGTAGATCCGATCTGTATCTCCGCAGTCCGGAAAAAAAAAAAACGATATGGGTCCAGTGGTCACGTAGCCCGTCGTTCAGGTTCGCGTGTGTGTTTGTTCACAGTCGGAGGCCGGGTGCGAGGATGCACCGTGTGCGTGTCTCTTACGCGCAGGGCTGGCTTTTCTCTGTCGCTGTTGTCAATGTGCTGATCAGCGCCAGCGTCTCCCCAGCACACTTTTATAATACTAATGCGAGACAAACGCCCGAGTGGGTGGGCTGGGATTAGTTGTAAAACTGGACACAATAGTTTTCCTGCTCCCCCCAGAAAGGCGACACAAGGAGGTTTCTCTGCTTTCACAGCTGTTTTTTTTTTGAAAGAGGAGCTGCCTTCGGTTGCTTTTACAAGACGTGTCATTCACATTCTAGAAGTATTTATCATACAGAATAGCCTTGCAGGAGGCAGTTTTACATGTGTAAAGCAATCCCTCTCCTAGGGTTCCTGCGAACAGGCCATTTAATGTGCTTGCCAGCCCGACCTCACTTGGACATGGTACTGTACGTGGGCTGGACTCGCGGAGGACGACCCCGCTCTATGAGATCACAAAGAAAATCGAAAACGCTCAGAGAAAATCAGAAACTTTCACCTTACATTTTCTAAAACTACATCGCAGACGTGATGGCACGCCTATTTTTAGAATTGCAATTTAGAATTAGTAACTGCGGTGCCTACACAAAATTCACACTCGAAAGCATTTGACCCGAGCCTGCAGATTCTGCTGCAAAATGTATTTATTTACAACAATGAAAAAGATCAACATGCTGCTCTGCTCTCCCTTACGACGAGATACTGACATGTTCTCATCCTCAGCCCGAATTACGGATATATCTTCGGTGGAGACTGCTGAGAGACAATTAAAATTCAGGTTATTTCCTTTGCTGTGGAGAAAACACAAAGTGGCTTAATTATACTTGCTAGTTAAGACTTGAATAAGGACGTTGTTTTTGAAGAAGTTGCGCGCACTCGCCACCTCGCTGTTCGCTCACCCGCGGGTCTGGACGGGAATGCGAAAGACCTTCCCGTGAACCGCTCAGCCTGTGAAAGATGTCCTTCTCTTTCCATTCCAACACGTTTCCGAGCGTTAATTGTCAATCGTTAATTGTATGTGTAGCCTAGTTCACGTTTTTATCTTCGGTCCTTGTTGATCTCGTTATTGTGTTCAGGTCCTCTCCGCTTCAAGCGAAGCAGTGCGCCGACACTTTCCCTAGGATCTGTAAAGTATTCTGGACTTGTGTGGAGGTATTTACAGCAAATACCCCATTACCGATACTTTTTAATAAAAAAATGGGAATTAGCTAAAAACTGGACGGCATCTGGCCATAGTGTATATGGTTTAAGTACAGTATTAATGCTGTAACTGCGCAAGTCATTGTTCATTAAGTTCACGACATAAAAGGACATTAATAGCCTTTAAAAAAAAACCTCATACCGAGTGCAGAAATCGCTTTAAGAATGAAGGGCAGTGCAAGGCAGGTCTCGATGTACAGTCACAGAACAAACTCTTCAATCTCAACTTCATTGATGATGATTTAAGAAAAAAAAGGTACCCGCAGGCTACCAGATTGAAGAGGTTCGCCTCTTCTGCCGTTTCTATTCGCATGATTAGGTGAGCATTTTAATGCAACAGAAACTTCCCTTTGTAGTTAATACATGTAAAGATATAGTCATCTATTCCGTATATCATTGTGTTACATGTTCAAAGCTTCGTACTGCATCCTATTGAAATTTTATAAGTTACTTATGTTTTGGTGTAGATAAAAGTTATTACGGTCTGACATCTACTTTTTTTTGCTGTTGTTGGCAGGAATCCAAAGCAATTCTGTCTTTTCTTCTCAGAACACACATCACAGGTCAAACTGAAGTATAAAAGATGTTTGTCTGTTTCTCTCTCTATTCTTGGCTACATTACGTTTTAGGAATGTTTTAAGAAGCAGTTATATCATTACATTTCCCTGTTATTGAAAATATTTTGCAAAGAAAGTGCCCGTTTGCCATAAATTTATTCTGAAATGCCACTTAACTGTATTGAACAGACAAGTACACTGAGACAGAAACATGGAGAGTGGTTTAATTTGAAAGGTTCCAGATAATTATTTCATACATGCATATATTAAAATATTTGTATTCACATTCCTTTCATGACAACAAAAAAATGGGAATTGAATAGATAGGGAATATAAGACTATGATCTACAGCTCAGGAATTGAGATATAAAAGTCACAGAAAGAAGCCGAAAGTTATTCAGAGGTGGCAGAAATGTTTGGTATTGCTAGATCGGTTTTGGAGGAACACAGCTGGTTAAGCACAACAATGTTGTGCCCACAGATGAGAGATGCAGAATCATTCCCTCATACTGCTTCCAGGACTAACAGGACACAGAGCAACTATAATAGTCCTGCTGGCCCAGGCTCCTGCCGGTGTGCAGTAGCTGGATCGAGAGGGGACCCTTCTCAAGCCCCCCAAATTCCACTGCATCTTCCGAAACCCTGCAAGACAACATGGACACAGTGTGCCTAAATGTACACAGGCACAGCTAAAAAGTCATCTGACCATGTCCAGTGGTCTGCTGAGACATAACACTGGGGTATTCCCTAAAGTTCTAAAGTCTGTGTGAAGTCGAATAAGTGATGCCCCCAGTGGAAGGTTTTTGTAATCTGCAGCCAAGCATGGTGGTGATTCCTTCATGGTGCGGACACATTTCACCTCTCCAGGGACTGGAAACATCATCAAGATAATGATGCAACAGGCCGTCCAGACAAACTGCACTCTTGAATGAAACAATGCCTGCACATTCGATCATGGCTGCTTTCTTATGGGCACAGCCAAGCACACTACAGAATTCCTGCATGGGAAGGACGTCAAAGCACTAGACCGTGTCCTGACACAGGAATGTCACAGCTAAAATGAAATAGGTCATTGCAGTCATGACCTATTTCATATTAGCTTCCAGTCCGAATGCTACGTTTCTGTCATTGGAGAATAGATAGAATTTTTTCTAAGGACAGACTTTAAAAGTACTGTACATGCAAAGCTGCACGAGAATATCTGTGTCCTGCAACAAAAGCCAAATCAGTTCTCATTTCATATTTATGTAGACTGTCATGAAAAGACCAGAAGAAAGACAAGATGACACCCAGAAGGCACGGACAGCAGACTGGGGGAGACTTCATGAACCCTTAAAGAGAAAACGGACCATATCTCCTCCTTTATGCAACCAGACACTAAATATTATTAGTTTAACATTTTCTGTGTAGTATTAATTTTTCAATACTCTGTAGTAAGTAAAAGAACATTTCTCTCATTTTGGCCTGGACCCTATGTCTTCTCTTTTGAAATTAGAGAAGAAAAAATGACATTTTATCTTAAAAGGGAGAAAAGTATAGTGAAGTGTTCATTTTAATTTCACCCCAATAATTTCGCTCACATACTGTAGAATTCTTTACACATAGTTCTGTAAAACCATACGGTGTATGTTGCACTACATTGCTTTATTGTTCACTAAGGTTAGCTGTATGAATCACAATTTTATATGGATGAACTTCTTTAATTTCTAATTATGTGGTACATTTCCTGTTTCTTAGTTTAATATAACTGTTTTGCAGTTTCAAACAAGATACTGAATGCATTATATGAACTTATGCAAAGCAATATTGATTAGGAAGTGCATTTCAATTAACACTAATGTCTTTCTTTTTGTGATCTCAAAATGATGGCCAAGTTTTCAAAATGTCGTCAGGCATCCTGGGATAAACTTCATCTGCCCACAACATTGGAACTCAATTTTTACTGGTGTAATTGTAAAATGTCACAATAAAACAGTCCTGCAGAGTTGTCACGTGATTCCACAGGTCAGCCGGCGCACTTTATTTTAATTCTATTTCCTTAATCATTGGTTCAAGAGTAGGGCTAAGTATTGGGTTCCCAGATTTTAATGTGTAATCAATATTACCTAAAGGAAAAAAGTTACATTAAGAGAGCCATAAGATGTTAGGGTTTAAATAGATCCCAGTGCATTTATTGATTTATAAAGATTTACATGCAGTCTATCTATTAACAGCGTCCACGCTACAGCACTCAGCTGTTTGATAATTGCACGTGAGAATAAAATTCATCCCTTTCTAATTGCTGAATTTCAACTGGATCTGCTGCAGTGCCTTGCCAATGTTCTTATTTGCATTGCTAGAGAAACACAAAGTAGTTTGGAATGTTGGGAGTAAATTATGATGTGTTTTTATTTCAATCAGTGGGATGTAAGGTGTATGAAAAACAAAGGACAAGGAGCATTGGCAGTTTGGTAAGAGGGATAGCTCTTGGCCACAGACCGGAGAGTAGGCATTGTCATGCACAGCACAGGAGTCGAGAGGAGAACTGGAATGCGAAGAATGCAGAGCTATCATACTATAGGGTTACGTGTGATTGAAAGAAAGGTAGGTTTCCAATGAAGGCTTAGAAAGAAACAATGTGAACTGATCTGTTAAGAATAAGCAGCAACTGCAGGGATTCAACAATCATTCAAAGGAATCTGCAAAGGAAATCAATATAATGTCTGTTATGTTAAATCTTGAAATGACCAAACCCATCAAGGACAGAGTGAGAAAAATATCAGTTTCAATGTGTTTATGTCTTTATATATGTGTTTATGTTTGTGACATGGATAGGAACCATTTCCCTTTTGTATGGATGCTTCCATGATTCGTCTAAAGCATTCTGTGGTGTCTTTAAGACAAGCATGATGCTAATCAGTCCCCTAGTGAAATGCTGAGACCACTACTTTCTCTGCCCAGTATGCGCAAACCTTGCTGCATGTCACAGCCCATGAGTGCACACTACTCCCAGACCAGTAGTGAAAGAAGTACTCAGTGGCACAAGTGGAAGAGCTGTTAGGCCTTAAAACAGGATGCTTGCCTTTTCACAAAGGGTTATGGGGGTCAGGAGCAAACTGTCCCGCCATATTGTTAATGCTGATATCCTGGGATCTTTCAAGAAAAGGCTGGAGAAGATTCTTCCTTAGATAATAAGATACTAGCCAATTTAAAGATGAAGTTGGTATGAAAGGCCTCCTTTAACATGTAACCTTTCTTGTGTTTTTATTTGTGCAAACTGGAGGGGTTTACATGCAGTAGTCCAGTTTGGTCTTACCTTTATGAGATGGTCTTCCTTCGCCAGCTGGGCCTAATGCCCTCCATTATTTGGAGAATGTCTTATTTTTGATGTCCTTATGTGATCTAAGTATTGAGCTATTGGATGTGTTGGAGAATCCTCATGTGTTGCATGTATTGTGAATGTAGAGCTACAAAAGTGATTCTGTTGAGAACCCTCGTTGCCACCCTCCAGTACAGAAAAGGCTCAGACACATGAGCTGCAGACGAGATGGTGTCCAGATGGCAGGAGACTTCCTACTGAGTAAATGTGTATATGCATGTGGTTTGACA
This sequence comes from Lepisosteus platostomus, assembly GCF_059453375.1. NCBI lineage: Eukaryota > Metazoa > Chordata > Actinopteri > Semionotiformes > Lepisosteidae > Lepisosteus > Lepisosteus platostomus. The sequence continues at coordinate 55,888,334 of NC_142620.1, forward strand.
CCTCGGTTCTCTAACAATCAAATGCTTTTTGCTAGTTTTAGTGCCCTTTTTTAATATTCCTGCATGAGGTTTGTAAACTTCTATTTCACATGACAGCCAAAGAGCAGTGCTTTTTGTACTTGCAAATGCATATTAAGCCAAAACTGTTCGACTAAAGGCCTAGAAATAATTCTAGCTTCACATGCTGAAATCTGTTTAACTGTGTCAAATCCCAAACAGAAGTGAAAAGTGTGTTTATTCTTCCCACTCGCAGGGCCTGCTGATTTTCTAGCATAGCAATTCGCAAATTGCACAGGCCTTTACACATTTCTAACCCCACTTATGAGTATGGCAAAAGAGAAATACTTATATAATTCACACTCTGGCATCATACATAATCTAGCTGTTCAAGGTGCCCTAGCGGTTTCTCTTCTGATTTGATCAGACCTCAACTTACAGGAGACCTCAACTCAAAAGACAAACATTATTTATTATTAACAACAACTGGTATTGTTAAAAATAATGCAATATCAGTTATTACATAACAGGTTTGATGGCTTCTTTATTACAGTTTTTGTTGTTATTGGTTTCTCAGTGGCAATGAGATCAAAGGCAGGATGATAATAATGCCCTTTCCCTTTATCGCTCACCATCATAGCTGCAGAATTTCCTTAATAAATGGGAACAGAGCTGAATTACTGCATAGGGAGTCTTGTTAAATGATGCATGCTCATACTGTGGATTTCTTTTTAATGTAGGCTGGGGCAGGCAGATGCATGAGTGAGGCTGAAAACAGGCTCGACACCTCTCCAATGTTACCCTCTTCAAACAAGTCAATTTCCCATCACCTTTATCAAGGTAGCTTGCAGATGAAGATTTTGCAGGAGTCATGACGGGGATATGATTTTCAGCCTGAAGGTTGTTTCACTGCATGCTCTTCAATAGTAGTGGCTTGACACATTTTGTGAAAGAGTGTTCAATAATAATAACAACGTGCGGGATCCAGCTGTGTGCAGGATCGAGGGTTGGCCCCCCTCTCATATTTTGAAAAAGAAAAAAGAAAATTACAGCGCTAAGCGAGGAGATTTGAGACTAGGCCTCGTGTTGGGCCTGCCAAACCATGCTGCCAGGCAAACTGTCCCTCGGACACACACCCATGCACAGTCAGATGGAGAGCACAGCACGCAGGGACAAACTGTGCCCATGACTCGCCCTGCCTTCCAGATCAGTATGTGAAAAAGCAGTTAATCGTTGGAAATAATTCCATATTTAAAATGAATCGCAAATGAACTGTCAGGACTACAGCTTTTGCCAATGTGAGAAGCATATTTTGAGGTGTCAATTTAATGTTCTATGTAGAAGATGCTCAGAATAATCTGTTTATAATAAACAGTTACCAGAAGGTATTAGACATTAAAGCAGGTTAAGCAAATAAGCAAACGTCTCTCATGTAAATGTTGTATCTGTTTACATGTAAGCGTAATCACCTGTTTTATCTGAGGTGATCACATCTCTAAAGTACAGTGTTCTGTTTCATTTAGGTGCTACAAACTACTTGTGCTATTTATTCTGTAATACAGTAGGTTTGTAATATTTAGCCTTATAATATTGTAATTGATGGCCACTGTGCTACAGCCCCTGATCACTCACACATCAGCTGGCCCACTGAACACTGAGAACAAGAAACACTGTACACAAAAGGATGTGGGGGTCTGGAACAAGGTACCTGCAGCCATGAACCCTGGCATCTTTCAAGATGCTTGAGATCTTTAGATAAAAGCTACCCAGCAGTCAAATGGCCGAATGGCTTCTTCTCATTTGTAACCTTTCTTGTACTCTTATGTAACTACTCAGGCCCACTGTAAACAAAAGTGATGCCTTTCACCAGGTTCACTTCCAAATTGTAAAGGGAGCACCCTGACCACTTGGACAATATGTGAGGTACCAGTAACCTAAGTGTGTTCTGGTGTTAAGAACTTGATCAGCAGGGACTAAAATGACTCCACCCCTTTTAAAATTCAAACAGGATGATTATGCTTGTGGTGAAGTATGTCAAGATCTCACTGATCAATACGAGAGACCTGGCGCCTACAAGATTTGATTGAGCTGGAGGATATAGTCTGCGAATGATTCTTTGCCATTAACAATCCCCTTGGTAACAAGAAACGGAAGAATCACTCAGGTAGGAGAAATATTAACTTTGCAAAGGCTGTCTAAAAGCAGAGCCTCGGAGGAGAGAGAGACACAATGCTGTGTGCATGCCCTGCACAGCACCACAGAAGGCCTGGATTAATAATAGTAGTAAAAACAATACAATTAATACTATCACATAGTGTAATTGTTACTATTACAGCATAGAGGTGGCATTCACACACTAGTGTAGTGTGTTTGTAGGAATTCTATCCCAGAGGGAACAGCACCTCCCTGGGGACCACCAACACTATTTACACGCACCCTGGTTTTCTTTGAGGCCTCCCATCCCAGTACTGTGCAGCCCAGACTCCCTCTGCTCCCGAGCCCAGATGACACCAGCCGACAGGAAGAGTTAAACCAACCTGCGTGCCCAGTGCCAGGTCAGGATTTCAGCCTGGGTACCGTGCAGATCCCCTATTGGGACAAAGCAGGAAGTCCAGCACCACACCGCACCGCTTTGCTCTTTCTAACACAGGAAAACACGAGTGCGCCGCAGACCACCGGCCCTCAACAGCTTCCGATTCAACATAACAGCAAGGGGTCGCTGTCCTCCAGGCTGTGCTTTTGGGAGAGGTGCTGTAATAGTAACACCTACACTATGTAATAGTATTAATTGTATTGTTTTTACTACTGTTATTAATCCAGTTCTTCTGTGGTGCTGTGCAGGGCATGCACACAGCACTGTGTCTCTCTCGCCTTCGAGACTCTGCTTTTAGACAGCCTTTGCAAAGTTAATCTTTCTCCTACCTGAGTGATTCCTTCATTTCCTTTGCTACTGAATAACAGTCACAGAGTAAGCAACCACATTCCACTGCCCCTGCAGGAACCCACTGTGCTAGCATTCCTCTCTGAGGACTGTGGTTTGCAAGAACAAAGCAAGAGTAGCAAAGGAGAGGAGCCCATCTGGGCCATTTAGTGGTTTAGTAGGTCATTGATCCAAAGGTCTCGTCCAGACGTCTCTGGACACCAGCGCATTGGTACCTACAACACGGCTGGACAGTCTGTTCCACACTCCCTCAGCCTTCATGTAAAGAAGGGCCTCTGGTGCTCAGCTGTAAAAGCACTTTCCTGTAGCTCCCATGCCTGCTCCCAGGACACTGGGGTGGGAAGTGCAGCGAGCGGCGTGTCCATGGCTCCCACCCCCTGCACTGTGCAAGCCCTCAAGTGTGGAAAACGCCCTTAGAACTTCAACCCGCCTGAACTCCATCAACTTGCCAGCCGGTACGGCAGCCCACGCGGCGACTCGATCCTGCTCTGGGGCAGTGCTTGTGACGACTCACGGCCTCCGCTGGGGAAGTGCTGCTTGTGCACAGTTAAAAACCAAATCGGGTGTGTCCAGCCAGGTCCCGGTGAGCAGATATTAAATAGGTCACTCTTAAATAATCAATTTGTAAAGATTTGCCACATATGAGTTTTAATTAATTTAGAAAGTTAATTGGTCTGACTAAGTCAGGAATGACCAACCCTGGTCCTTGATAAGTACAGACTGCCACTATTCTCATTTTAATTGATCTTTAGACTACATCATGGAACAAATCACCACCGAAGGGGTCAAAGCAAAACGGCTCCAAGTGTTTAGAAACTAACAAATTAAGGCTGACCTAAAAACTCAGAACTGTGGTAGTTCTGCAGGGCCAGGGCTGGACAACAATGCCCTACTTCTTAATGCATGAATGACTGTATATGCTGAAAATTTGCAATTTGATAGTCTTTCTGTGTGGCCACCAAAATACAGAATGAAGCTCTACCAAAAATAATACTAGTATTATATTAGCTAATTGTGGGTTCAGTGGAGGAGTTTAAACCTGATCTCGATGATTTGCACATGCTAAAACGCCAATTTGAATAAATAATAAAAAATTGTTAATGTGTTTCTCTCTATAAACATTATATAATGTAGTCGAATAACTTTTTTTTCTAAACCCTCACCACTTCTTCTCAAAACCTCACAAACAGTTGCAGTGTATTATGTTTGCAAGAAGGTCCTTTATCATTTCCAGGAGATATTTACTGTGCAGAGAACAGCACGTGCTTCTCCAAATCATTTAACACTAAGGTTGGGAAGTTTGGCACCAGATCAACAGCTGTCACATTTTTCTACCACTTACCATTTACTAGATAGGGCAGGGCATTTTTATTTACTCATCAGGCAGCAACCTTCGAAATCTCGATCCAATTAAAGGGCAATCAAGAAAATAAGACGGAAGATTCCATTTTTTGCTACCCTGATCCATGAACAGCCGAGGTGTAGATTTTTAGGTTCTGATCTAGTGCTTCGGTATTTATTTTTGTTCACGCGGTGCGTCTTGACAGGAACTTTTCATTTTGTTAAATAACCTCCCTATTAATCCACTGTTTTCTAAACAATGATAATCGCCTTGGTCCTGCTGGGACGTACTTGAAGGATGGGCAGTTGGAACACCCTTGAAAGGCGATATTAAGTGCTTTAAACTCGCGTTTTAATTTCTCGAATAACCTCATGTAATCTCCGGCTGTTGTTTTCATTTCGGTTAGTTTAGCCAGATGTCACGATACATTTAATGAGCTATCGGATGGAATAAAAATCGCATTTCGGAAGAAAATAGACATACTCTGCGTGCCCACAGCTGGAAAGTGTCGGACGCAACATGTGCAATTTAAAATGGTAAATATTCGAAATCCCTGCTGCTCTGAATGTGTTTAATTAAAACGCAAAGATCACTTCAGAAGTATTAAGTATGATTAAGGCAGATGTGTACTTAAAAAAACAGGAATCGTGTAATTTACTTCAGTGCTTATTGTGGTTATAAGAATTATTTTAGTACTCTTTTTCTGACCATTCCGTTGCGATACACGATCTTTCATTTTATACCACGCTGTCGCGCATTCCAGTGCAGCCTGTAGTTAGATGTAAACAGACACCTGTGTTACACCTCCACTAACCACATCACGTTTTCTGTTTCAGCTGGGGGGTTAATACTTCTTTGCCATGGAAAGACACGTTTAAAATGTCTGTTATACAGTATATAGCAATTCACATATGCCATGCGGTAGTATTTTAGAATGCTAACTTTCCAGTCTTTGTATTTTCAGCCAGTTTTAAACATATCCTAAGCACAGCTTCACACATTAACATCAAAGACAAAGGCTGAATTCCCCGCTGATGTCCTAGATCAAAGCTTAACAAGCTGTAATGTGGCAATCGTGTCCCTAGTTTTTTTTTTTTGCTGCGGTACGGCTAGTTTATTTTATCTGTTGGAGTAACAACTAGCTTTAATTTGTTTGAGAAAGAAATTTGGGCATTTTATTTTCACCCACCGCACTTAGCAAAATGACAATATTTTTGAGATCTGTACAAGTACACCAAGCATCCTAACCCTGGAAATCCGGTGAAGGGGTCGGACTAAACCATGATGCGACAAATAAAGCTTTTTAGGGGCTATTCACAGGACTGTTACGAGTCCGAAGAACTGCACAAATGTTTCTGAAAATTAGGCAACTAAGAATAGCTTCTCCCCTCTCTTTCTCTTTTCTCTCTCTGGTAATTTTGATTCTCATTTATCATATTCTGCAGACCTTTTCGAGCTGTATCCGTTGAAAAAAGTCACAAGGCTGACACCTAGTGTCCAGAGTAGGAGGTAACTGGTGTAGTTTAATTTGTGATCTCCGAATTCATAGTAAGGTTTAAAGCGAGCGACGTCGCGAGATGATATCTTTGCTTTTTAAAGGTTCTATTGACAGCGATAAGCAGGGCAACATAGAGTAAATCAACGAAATTACGGATATTAAAATAAATATTAAGTAGGCTTACTTGTATATTTTACTATAAAGCATGTCGGTAATATACAGGGCTCTTAAAGACCTTGAGTTACTGGACCATAACAGTTAATTGGGTGGTTAAAATAAAAGCATGTGGAATTCTTATGTGAAGAACTTTGGATGTGAGTCACATCCCCCAAAAGGAACATTTTGACCTTGACTTAGTCTGTCTGTTTAAATATATAAGAATTAACTTACTAATTATTTCAGAGAAATGATCTGACTGCAAGGGTACTCATAATACTTCCTGTGTCGATCAGGCATTGGCAAGATGTCTCCACACCTCCCATATAAATATCCTGTATTCATATCTGCACAAGGCCGCAATTAATTGTTGATCAGCGTGGGTGCTGCCTCCTGCGTGTGCTCTTTATCGAGTGGTCTCTGGAAGGAGATGCAATGGTGAAGGTCTTAATAATACTGGGGCAGGTGAATAATGAATGAAATGTCTCTTCTTCACTTGGTTTTGTTCTGGAAGATTTTCCTTGACCTTGAAAAAAAAACTTGATGGGACTTAACTATTGGGGATCATCCCATGTAGGCAGACAGAGAGCTGACATCAGCAGGAAGTACTTGAGTGCAGCTGTGTTTCGAGGTTGGAAGAACAGCCTTTGGCTAGAGAGAGTTGGACTGCTTATTCTTTTTAAATGTGAAACATTCAGTGAATTAGTGGACTTATTTTCATGAGCAGGTAGTGTCTGCTCTCTTTATAGCTCTCATCTAAGTGCTAGATGGACTTGACAGCCCCTCTTCTCATGTGCATGTTTTGTGTTCTTGTGTTTTTGTACGATTGGTTCATGATTTTGCTGGAGTGCAGCTCACTGCCCTGTCATGCTCTCAATGCCCAGAGCCTTTCTTTGGTGAAACCTCAGAAGCAGATACAATAGCTACAAATGTCAGTTCCTCTATTTAGTGAGCCATTCTGCATTTTGCATCATAGTGTGGTATCAGCTGCTATTCTTACAGGTTTCCATGTTTTGCATTTTATTAGCTTTGTGTTTGATGTTAAATTTAATTTTACAAACTTTCTGCCTATCTAGTAACTCTTCTTACTGTAGCACTACACTCACAAGACAAGAGCGTAATGCACATTAAAAAATGAAATTATCTTCAGTAACATTATATTGATTGATTTTTTTGAAGATACTACAAAGCAGTTTTAAATAGATCCTGATCCTTTTCTTGCAGTGCTGTATTCTGCCTTAATAGGGATCAAACTGTTTGAGCTGCTGAGTTAAATCAGATTCCGTGTTCAAGCTGGTTGTTTGACTTATAGATGTATATCCAAGGAACAGAAAACCACATGGGTATAGAAATGGAAGTTTTGCAACTTCGGTTCTGTACAGTGTGTATACCAGAGGTCTCCAAGCCAGGTCCCACAGATGTTATACCCTTGAAATGATTGATTTTGAAAGACCTGAAAAAATTAACAAGTGAAATTTAGTAATTTAGAGATCTGGGATGAAAATCAGTATATACTTCAGTGCTTCAGTGAAGGAACACTACTTGATTAATTGATCAATTGTTTAAACTACTGTTTTTAATCTTTAACAGGTGGTTTTGGGTAACCTATAAGAATACTGGATTGGGGTTCTCCAGGAGCAGGGCTGGAGATATCTGGTGTATATATCATATGTGCAGTGGTGCCATTTCTTGTTTAGTGTAGCAGTACTAACAGATGTTTTTAGGCACCAGACATTTTAAATGAACATATAATCCCTTGTTTTGTATATGAGCAATAATATGTGGTGCTGAAAGAGAGACTTGCTACCTCCACACATTCTGCTCATTGATGTATTTTAATAATATTGCAAAATGAAAGGAATAAATACTTCTGCCCTTAGGTACACTGGTTAAACAGAGAAGTTCAGGCTTTTAATGAGATCTAAAGCAGATTACTCTTTACAAAATCCCCAAGAATGCTGTTCAGTGGGGGTCTGATTTTGATGGAAAATTGTTTCAGGAGGCGGATGTCTCCTTAATTATACAATGTTTTCCAGGTCACCTCTAAAGAATCCAGTGAAACAGTAATACGTACATTAAATAATTTCCTTTCATGAACTTGCTCCAATCTCTGTTCCCCAAGATGTCTTTGTGCAATTTTGAAGGGTCCCAAACCTTCTGAAGAATTTGTACTGAGTCTTTGCACCTGTGCTGAGCCAAGTGCTGTGATCAGAATCTGGCTTAAAGTGTCTCTGAGTGCAAGAGAGTCTTCAATTGTCTGATGTCGAGTGTGATACTTTGAAATGTGGTGGGGATTGTTTTTGAGGTGACGGCCTTAATGGAATATTCTCAGCTTGTGCTGTCTTTCATTCCTCTCTCGTGAAGCTAAGATGTAATATGCACATGTATTGCTTCCATAGGGGGGCTATTTGCCTCATCAGTGAGACAAAGCAGTGCATGTGCTTGTTCGCTCCAGCTCTTCACTCCAGGCCAGGAGGAGTAAAACGTCAGTTGATTCTTAGAGAACAACCAGGATCCTCAAGGTGGAAGTTTATTGCCAGTTTTATCCTTGTAATAAGTAATTAATGAGGTGAAACTAAAATTAAACTCCTGGTGTGGGATTTTTTAATGCTTTTTTTAATTCATGGCAAAATCTAACTACATTTCCAGACCTGAGCACAATCTGTTGTGAGCTCAATGGGTCACAAGCATTTACTGGCATGCAGTTATAATAATAATAATAATAATAATAATAATAATAATAATAATAATAATTGCTTACAATTATATAGTGCTTTTCTGTACACTCAACTCAAAGCGCTGTACAGGTAATGGGGATCCCCTCCACCACCACCAATGTGGAGCCCCAACTGGATGATGCGACGGCAGCCATAGTGCGCCAGAATGAACGCTCCCCAAACATCAGCTATCAGGGGGGAGGAGAGCAGAGTAATGAAGCCAATTCATAGATGGGGATTATTAGGAGGCCATGATTAGTAAAGGCCAATGGGAAATTTGGCCAGGACGCCGGGGTTACACCCTAGTTATGTTTTACTGAATTTTACCACATATTTGCAAACAATGCTTGAATCTCATAGAGTTATGTGCTTTATACAACTCTTGTGCATTTTCATGTACATGTATACTGTGAAGATAATCATCTGAATCTCAAGCTCATGTTGCCTTAATCTGTGGAAATTGGAATTTAGAAGCAATACAACCCTTAAAATGTGTCATTCCTGTCTTTCAAACAGGTGATCATACCTCAGACTGTCTCCAGTTTATTGCCATTGTTTAGAAGATTGTTGACATTGCAGGGGATGGATGTCACAATCTACAGAGTGAATTTCAGCACAATTTCTTTTCTTTCCCCTTTCCTCTTTGTCTCTTCTGTTTTTTTTCACCAGGGTTTCCATGCCTACCGATGCTACTAAACTGAGTCTCCAGTGCAAAGTGTCGAATAAACTTAATAGCTGATAAATTACAGGAAATTCAGCACTCTGCTCTCAGTGACCAGGGGAGTGTCCATTAAATTATGTGCATTGTTATTCCTTAAGCAGAAATGTGTTTCTGTTAAACAAGACTCCAGTTTTTCACTGAAGCAAATGTCAGAGTGGACAGTAGTTTTAATGTCATGCCTTGATATTTTGGTGCTGTGAAATGGAACGGAGTTAGTGAGGGTGGCAGGAGATTTTTTGGTTCAGTGTTTTGGGAATGTTTCTAAAGTGCATGAGACAGTGCATGAGTTTTGGAAAGACTGCTACACATCTTGACATGACTAGAGGTGCATTGGAAAGAATCACCTGCCTGGCCGCGAGTCTGGTGTGTGATCCTTCACTGCGAGCGAGCACCTTGTTCAGCAGTGGAAGAGATGTCTGTTTGTCACTTCAAGTGTTTCCATTGTATTGCTTATCCTGGGCCCTAGACAGAGGAATGTTCACGTTCCAACCCACAGTGATCGCTTCAGTGAGAGAGCCATCTGCGCCAAACTTTACTGAAGGAAATTTCACTGTGAAAACAATCTGAAAGACTGAACATGGTGGGTGTTAAGTCAGTTGATTTAACTTAATCTAGTTCCATGTTCCCTAAAACTAAAAAGAGTTTTACTAACCATTTGAGACTTGGTTAATGCACAGCAGCATTAGGGAGCTACCATTATGACATTTGAGTACATCAAAATTACATTACAACATCTTCAATTGGAGTTTTTGGATTAAAACATTTGACAGGCTTTAAATAAAAGCAAATCTATAATATGGAGTAGCTCAAAATTATAGAGAGAAGTTAAAACTTAATTGTGCAGCAGTCAGATTGCCTTAGAGGTCAGACATAACCTTACTATTTTTTCCCCCAAGACCTACTGATGGTGCTTTGATCTTGCTACTGTAAGTGATGCAAAGGGATGCAGTTTTAATACATTTCAGAACCATTAGTTTTAATGGTACTGAAATGACCATCAAAGGCACAGAGCTCTTGCTGTGGTGCTAAAAGACATTATAAATTGGTTCTGCATTAGGAGGCAGAAAAAGGGAATATTACAACATATTGCGACACAAAAAGAGAACTAGATGCATAGACCATAAGTACTTTGAAGTTCTTTAAACAAAAAAGGAGCTATTCATGAGCCATTCAAAAAGTTAAGATGTGCTTCCCGAAATATAGAACATAATGCAATTTAAAAGCATGCTAACAATGAATACCTCAGTGCTTGAAAGTAGATTCTTTGATTTTCTGGCATGTTTCCTTTTTCCTTTATATGAAACTGGGACAGAAGGATATGGCACATGCACCTTCCTAAATAAAGCCTTCAGATGTACATGTTGAAACTCCAAGTCAAGACCGAAGAGACAGGGTCTTGAACACCACAGTCTCACTCCATTTTGAACTGTTTGTTGTTTAAGACATTTTGCTTAGAGCCTTCGGCCACTGAGGCCCACAGTTCACACAGAATTTCTTATTCTTGTTACGGCCAGGCTTCTTCTGCATTGCCTTGCTGCTCTGCTTGAAAGGAATATTTGAGTTCTTCCAGATCTCTGAATCTCTAGGTTGAGAGTTTAGATCCCTCTCGCGGGCTGTTTCCAGGTGTAAGGAAGAAAGGTGGATGGTGGATGCCAATTTGGAAAGAGTTTGATTTTCAAGCAGAGAGACTACCAACAGAAACTTGTTTTCTGTGTCTCTGCCCGGCCAGAGAAGGACAGGGTATCAGGTGCATGAAGACAACAGGACTGGTATTCTGTTAATCAATTTGGATGACACTCTTACTCAGTGACTTGCAACCACTTACAGAACTGGTTATATTGCTGGATCCATTAAAGTGAAGCACCTTGCTCTAGAGTACAACACCACTATCTCACCTGGATTTGAAGCCGCAATCTTCTAGTTAAGAATCCAGAACCTTTACCAGTGCTCCACACGGCTGACGAGTATTGACATGTATTCTAGCCTGCTTATGATCTCTTGTATTTGATGCACTGCTGTCCTTTTTGCTCATGCGTCTCACTGGCTTTAACTGTTACCATTGCTACAAGGAAACACTATGCTCTGAGGATGCTGTAATGGTTTATTTGGAGTGAGCTGGAAGGAGAGAAGGATGGGTTTTTTCACACCAGTGCTTGACCTAAATATGTCTTAAACCAAGGCCATTCTGTCAGTACAGAATTCTGACCAGTGGTCGTGAGACTAGCCCCAGATGGCAAGATGAGTGTAGATAAATGTCATTAGTGTCGGAATAAAATTCCTGTGTAACAGAGGAGTACCCACAAGAATAAACATGCTTGTGTTGCCTTATTTTCCTACTCTTTCACAGCAAATTCTACTTTTTAAACTAGTAGCAGCCGGGCAGCTGCAGGGACTTATAATAGTTTTTAACCAATAAAATCCTCAATCCACATGAACCCATAATGTGCCCATGCAATTTAGCATTCATGCGATGTGTAAGAAGAAAGCCTTTATGCATATGTACTAACAAAGAAGCTTTATGGAGTTATGTAGAAGTAAGTTTTCTGCCTTGCACGTGAATTTCACAAACTGTCTTTGTTTCTCACCTAGTTTAAATATTATGTTGGCTTTTCCCCTGTGGTTGACATGCTAACTGACTTAACACCTGTGCTTTTCCTCTCGCTACTGTTTTTATTGGTCCTTTAACAGCACAGCATTTGCAACCCTGTAAGTTAGCAGTTTGATCTGGATGTTCATCCTGTCAAATATCGTGCATGAATTTTAGAACTTGCAAGCCCAGGTTTAAATAGAACAAATACTTTTGACAAGTGTTTGCGCTTTTCTGGCAGATTTTTTTTTTAGGCTTGAAAATATTATTTTTGTTTTAAAAAAAAAATCTCCTTCACCACTTTGAGGGAGCATAACAGACCTGTAAAAAAAGGATTTTCCTGCTTGAGAGTTTGCTAGTGATGGCTCTAGTCATTAAAAAGATCATTTGTGATACAGATTATCTTAAAGAAATTAATCCTTACTAACCCAATAACCCATTTGCTTCTAAAGTGTAAGAATTATGTGCTATTTATGCATGATGAATTAGAATATTTATGTACTTTGATTACAATTAACATGTGTCATCTTGCCTGAATTTATGGCCAATTTCCCTTCAATACTGAATTCTTAATGTCCCACACGTGTGGTGATTTGTATGTAATTAACAGCTATTAAATCTCCCCAAAATCATAAATAGGTTACAGCAGTTTCTGTGCAATTACCTGCAATTTAAAGTTTATGGAATGAAATGTAACACCATCATTACTTATTCATTTGTTTCAGGCATGTTAACAAGTCTGGGCCCGGCTATTCAGTGTGTTTTATGAACCCTGCAATTAATCTTACAATCAAACGACAGGTGCTCACAACAGCTATTTTTTTAGCTTGGAATGAAAAATTATCTTAGAAAACTTAGTTCATTGACATTAATTAATAATACTTTGCCTTTTTACACAAAGACATTTAAAAAGGGTTTATCATGCTTGAAATTATAATAGGCTTGCTTTAGTATTTTATTAAGTGTAGGAAAGGATGGTGGACCAAAAAACAGCCTTACTAAATTTCCAAACCAGCAGTGTGCTATTCTGGTACAGTAGAAGCCTGAGCTAATATTGCCTGACCAGTAGTCCTATGAGTGTATTTTGAAATGTAAGTATTAGTCGCTCATTTGTACACATTGTGTTACAGTCCTGATTGTTTCTTAGTACTAGGTTTTAATTATTTCAAACAATACCTAATACATCTGTTCTGTCTTGCCATTTTAAGATGCAAATTCAACTTTCAAAAGGCTGAGTAATCAGATTTCTTACAGTTGTTTCCTACAAACACAAACTGTTTTGGAATCAGTGATGGGCTTCAGTATCCTTAGCATACTGGAGAAAATGCTCTCTTGTTCTTTGAGCACAAGAAGGCAGAAATGAAAGAGGGAAATCAGGTTTATTTTCCTGCAAACACTACCTACAGTATGTGCATAATCATGCTGTAGTTTGAGAAGTTTAAATTAGGACATATGACTGTCGGGCATGTAGAAATGTCTTCAGAATTCGATCTGAATGGATGTCAAAGTAAACGATTTAGTACATAAAATCAGTTCCTCGATAGGACTAACTCTGCATAGTCTGAAAACATTTGTTTCTAGTACATATCTTAATGATATACTCTATTTTGTTAATCAGCTCCTAGCTCTAGTATTTACACTGTCTAGTCTGATTAATTAACTAAACTGGTGAATCGGGCAGTTGGAAGTCCTGAAACAAGGCAGGGCAAGCAGCTATCAGATAAGTTTTCAAAGCTGAATATCTGTCTCCTCACCTCCTTAGGTGTATTTACAGCTATTTCGTACTATAAACAATTTATACCCGTGTTGATTTGCCTTTTAACTGTCTCATCGTAAATATTTGCTTGGTTTTGCTTCAGGGCTGTTTCTTTGTCTGGGTCTGCTGTCACATGGACAGGGATAGACAAAAGCAGCATAACGGCACAGTAACTAAAGAGTTACAGATCAGACTTTAGCTACATGATTAATTGTGTAAGTGTGTTTGTGAGTTAGTGTTTAGAGAGAGGGGACTTAAGGCAGAGAAACATATTGCTTCTATTTTTTTAAATCCATCTATCTAATCTAATATCCAAATTTTATCTTCTATTCTCTATGGTTTAGCCACAATAATTCCCTAAATCTCCTTCAGCGAGTCTCCAAATGTGTCATCGTGTACAGGAGATCTGCTGGGATAGAAACAGCAATGGTGGGCAGTAACTCCCCTGATTTTATTTGCTTCTGTGCTGTTTCCTCTGTAAATTGCAAAATTTTATGAGAACTTGTGTAGCTGTAAAAAAAACTTAAACTTAATGTCTTATGTTGTGAGAACAGTAGAAAGTAACTGTTTTATAGCAATATTGATGTCTGATATATTGCCATGCTTGCAATGGCAGTTAATGATTAATGGATGGGTTATGAGTTGAATTTGACTTGCAGACACAAATTTAGCATGCTTCAAACCGGAGGTCTGGACTCCTCTTGAGAGCCCATCTGTCATGTTTTGGGCCTCGAAATCCAATGGCACCATAGATATCTGAACACTGGGGCCATGAATCAAGGCATAAGAAATTGTACACCAAAGCACTGTAGATAGGGATGCTTAAATGTTAAGTCTGCTTATCTGGGTGTAAATACAGTGTCCACGAATGTGCCCTCGATTGCGCTTTGATGACTGTCAGATTCCAAAATGCGGGCTCCGTTAGTACGTGTTCTTGTGTGTATGCCAGGGCTTCAACATGACACACGCAGGTGGAATGGAAGCAAAATCTGCAAAATCATGACTGAATTGCGAGGCAAATAGAAAAAAAAAACTTATGAGGGGGAAAATAAGTGGCTTCTTGCAACATAGCCTCTCTGCCCCAGACATTGTGGTCTTGTTAGTTAACTCTCACAGTCCAAAATGATTACAGTCACTAGCTGTCAGAGGTTTAATGGAGCAGCCTCTACAGTTTACATTCATGAGGATGTGTATGTGCTCACATTAGATTTGTCTTCTCACATCAGCGTTCTGTGTTTCTGAGTGCAGTGCTTCCTCGAGCTTGACTTTGCCATTCGGTACACAAGACCTTTTGGTTTCTGTGGACAGCTGGTCTGTAGGCTGAAGCTCTTAACAGAATCGAAGTGGAAGCTTTTATTTAATATGTAAAATAGATTGATGTTTGAGTCTTTGGTACAGTGCAGATGTAGCATAAACAAACAAACAAAAAACACAATTTAATTGGCCTTTGAGAGCTGACATTCTAACTACTTTTATTGTTAAATGGGGATAGTAACTTTCCACTGTAAGTGTTTGTGTATATCTCAGCTTGTCCTGGGATTCTGTATTGGAGGAGTGAACAACGTCACTGAGAATAAAGTAAAGAATTCAATTTGTAGAGTTGAAAGCTTTAAGAACTTTCATTACTGAAGGTAATTTTTGTATCAAAGCATATGTGGCCGTTGCCTTAGATTGTTTAGGTATGTGAAAGAGGAATATATATTATTGTATTTGACTTGTTTTCCCACTGATTTGTATTTGTCTCCTTTGTGTGCATTATTTTGTTTTTATATTTTAATCTTTTACTTTGTCATTTGAGGGTGATATTTATACTTTGAAAACTCTTAGCACTCTAAAGCTGAGGAGGCACTAGCTGTTCTTGGAATAATTTCTCTGCCTTATAGCTGCTGGAGTTTAAGCTTTTGTTTTTAATAGGGGGTCATATAGGGCCAGCAAGCACTGATTACTTGTGTCTGATGAGTTTATGGAGTGAGGGCTCAGTCAAGATAACAGTGACAGATAATTCTGTCTCTGCAGGAAGGGTGGGGTAGAGAATGCCCTGTGAGCAGGCAAGTTGTTTCTTTTGCAGGATCAAAAGGTAGATAGATGTTTGTAAGGAGACAGGCTATTGAGATGGTATGTTGCCTGAAGCACCCATCACATTTCCATATCTATAAATACATTCCAAAGAGTGATTGTAATATTTTTTACCAAATGACCTGGAAATATTTTCAATCTTGCCTATCATTTTGTGACATTGATTTAAATAATGACTCATTTCAATAGTCGCTGTCTTTGGTGCACATCATGAGGTTTTCACTTGTCCTCTCAATACAGGAGTAAAAACCAAGGGTAGCACTTAAACTTCTGCAATTTCCCTCACGGGATCAATAAAGTATCTATCTATCTTAAAACAAGGCATTTTAGGTGATCTCCACCTAGACATTTGTTTTCACATACCTGAGGGATCGTATCTGGAAGGAGGTTTTGAGAGTTTGATTCCAGCCTAATCTCAGTAGATATTATTTGATTCAATATTATGCATCATCCTATAGCTAACTGGCCAGTTTGGTCCAATCTGGAAGGACCAGACATTCAAGAGTTACGAAGAGAGCTAAGACTGTCGCTTCTCCATGCCTGAGTGACTGGCAGACATACTTGCAGTATTTTCTCACATAGCGAAGCCCCACAGCTGCGAGAAGAATACCTGACATGCACAAGTGCTCTCTTGAAGCTGAAGGCGTGGCAAGTCCTTGTTTTCAGTTGGATGACCTTTCTCCAGCATCACATTCACGTTGTTCTAACGCCAGATCTGGCTGTTGCAGATTGGAGGTGACATAGCAGTTGCAACCAGTGTGGGACTCGGACACTGCCTGATGAACCCGTGTTCCACAAGAGCAAACGTGAGTAATGGTAACTCTTCTCATCCACATCCACAGTGGGTAATGCTTCATTAAGTCGGTGGCCTCGGCAGTCTGCCTCCCATAGGGAAAATCTGACCTGGTCTTCCAGCTATGATTTTTAACTTTAGGTTTTGACAGGCTCTTCATCTGGAAAAAAATACTGCTGTGGCAAGGGTGGGGTGGACACATGCTTCAGGCATAACTTTACCTAATTCTGCCTGGATGTGTGTTTGCTGTAATCCAGTCACACTTAACCCTTTGCAGATGCCTGATCTGCAACATGAAAGCAAAGCACTTTGTTTTTCTTTAATGCAGACTTGTGTGAAATTCCATCAAATCTCACTCAAACAAGAATCCGATAAAGGCATGATCCAGCCACTGTTTGATTAAACTAGTGACAGCAGATCTGAAGTCCCTGCGATCTAGGGCTGAGAACTTAATGGTCTTGTGTACTAGGAACTGAGTGACTTAGTGTACCATCTTTCCATTCAGCAATATATATACAGTATATATGTTTTTATCCAAGGGTGGGGTGGACACATGCTTCAGGCATAACTTTACCTAATTCTGCCCTCCAGAGAAATTTTTAATCCTTTAGTCAACCAGAGGAATCAATTGTGAACAAATTTGCATTTACAACAATGGCCTGGAGAGCAGTTTATGCAGCAGGCCTTTGCTGGAGTCTGTGAAGTACCCTGCTCAAGAGCCCGACATCAGTGTCCTGCCTGCAATTTAACCCTTCAGCCCCCTGGTCTGGACCACAAGTCCACATTGCTGCACACTGAAGGATGTGTTGCAGCTGAATGAGCTTCCTGCGTGTTATAGGCACTTGAGAAAATACATTTTTTGCATTTTGCCCTATTTCTGTTAATTTCAGGAGATTTGTCAATGTGTGAGAAAGCATATATTTACATTTCCCCAATGGCTGATTTATTTACCCAAAGAAAATCTTGTATTCCCACTAGATATGAAGGTGTTGAATTTATCTGTTACTTTTGTTGTTTTGTCAAAACAAATACCCCCCCCCCCCCCCACACACACACACACACACACACACACACACATCATTTGCCTCAGTCTGATCATTTTTAAAAAGCAACACAAAAGGAAGGAAAACTTACAAGTTTGGGCATGAAGGGAAAAAAAAACCTTCGACTTCTGTGCTTATTATTTTGCTCCCTTGTGTCTAAACCACTCTGTAAAATCATTCTTCTTGCAATTTAATAGAATAAGAATATTGAAACCCTGCTTAGGACAGATTCTCCTTGGCGATGACTGCCTGTCTTGAGCCTGACCCAGGGACTTATGAATATTGTATGTCTAACCAATTTTCCCTTCATGACCTAGGAGGGCCCATGTGTTTTGGAGAATGAAGTTCTGTACAAAAAAATGTGTACAGGTGGATTTTTGTTTGAAACATGACTTGCGCGAGACAGTGAAAGATGTACTTCTTTCCCCAGAATAAGTTTTTCAGCTACGTATACTAGCAGAAATTGACTAACCTCGGTTTTGCAAAATAATTTTAATCTGTTTTATAGTCAACAATGGAATCCAGTGCAGATTTTTACTTATTGTGAATATGGACACCAGTAACATAATACTTCTGCAAATCTGCCAGGATCAAATAATTCATCCAGAGATAAAAAATAAAATAATGAAGCATACTGTATATAAGCTTACAGTTGTTTTTGATATTTTGTCAGACTGTGTGCCCGCCCTTCCCTGTTTGAAAAGCTTTGTCCCTTCCCTTAGATAATATTGTAATATGATATACTCAAAGCTCACATCTAATCTGATATTTTACCTCTCAGATAGAAAAGATATAAAAATGTATTGTGAGTGGGACATAAGAGGATTAGTTTATGGAAACGGATGTGTGTTTGCTGTAATCCAGTCACACTTAACCCTTTGCAGATGCCTGATCTGCAACATGAAAGCAAAGCACTTTGTTTTTCTTTAATGCAGACTTGTGTGAAATTCCATCAAATCTCACTCAAACAAGAATCCGATAAAGGCATGATCCAGCCACTGTTTGATTAAACTAGTGACAGCAGATCTGAAGTCCCTGCGATCTAGGGCTGAGAATTTAATGGTCTTGTGTACTAGGAACTGAGTGACTTAGTGTACCATCTTTCCATTCAGCAATATATATACAGTATATATGTTTTTATCCCAGTGCTGCATTGGGCCTATCCCAAGGGATAGTGATCAGAAGAAGGGTGAGCTGATCATGGGAGAGTTTGCTAGAAGGATTTTTCAAGAATCAGGACTGCTGTTCCATCCATGCTTAGATCTGAAAGGCTATCGGCTTTTGAGCTTTATGGTACGTAACTGCTAAAAAACAATAAGACTGGCTGAATTTAAGTCAGAAAGGCAAGAAGACGAGTGGTTTGACCTGTGGCCACAGGCCTCCTTGCCCTGACCTTGTAGACCTATTTCCACTCACTGAAAGAACTCAGGAAATGAAACGTGGGCATCACTATGGTAACGGATATTTCCCATTTTTATTTCAAGCAAAGCGCAATATCTTCATTTATGAATAAATGGGTATTTTCTGGTCTTTGTGCCATTTAGAGGGCAGGATTTGGCACTGCAATAGGGGTTTGCTTTCAGGCTGGGTCAAATGCCCTGAGGCTGAGAGAAGCCTTGAGGAATACAGACCATCAGTTCTGGGCTCTGAGAAACAGCAGGCGTCAATCTTCATTACAGTTAATCTGCTACCTTTCAGAACTCCAAATTAATCGCCAATTAAAAAGAAAAATGAAGTTGAAGGTATACTTAGACTCTGACACCCTAATTAATTGCTTTTCTCAAATGAAAACTAGACTTCTTGTTAATGTAACCTTTGGCTTTTTTCTTTTTTACATAAAAATGCTCAAACTGTGTTTTTGTTTATTTTTAGAAGGCCCTTTCTTCCATCTATTAAGTATGACATTTCTTGCACTCAGCGTGACATGAATTTTTTTGCTGTAAAACTGTTGAGCAGTACACAATTTAAGGAGCTCATCTGGGATGTTTCTTTCATTACAGATAAAAAATGTAGGTAACTTCTGTCAGGAGTATGTGCTGGAGGTTAAAAGGTTTTTTTTTAAACATTTCTTACCTTTGAAAGTCTCTCCTCTTAACATACACCAGAAATAATGCTTGGGAGTAAAGGTCTATACACTAAATGTACCTAAATCTAAGAACAAAAGGCGTGTTGCACAAGACTAAATATTCCTGTATGAGCAGTAGGAAGATCTCAGTATGTGGTTTGTGAGAACTATGAAGCAGCAGCAGGCCTAGCTTCTTCTTTCTGTAGCTCAGCTCACTGCAAAGGCTGATCTAGCAGAAGACATGATGGTAGGTGCATAGCTGAAGGCAACAGCAGGCTTGGGTGGTGTGCCAATTCAAATAGTCTCCGAGGGGCTCTGCTTCAGGCGGTGTGGGAAACATTACCTCCGTCAAGAAAGGGTCAGGCCCTCCTGCAAGGTTCAGTTTGAGATTGTCTTTGTTTCCATCACCCTGTTTCAGCCCCCACCACCTCGAGCTTTCCTCACTGCTTGGCATCACAGCGCTGATGGCTCACTGGCGCTGAGGTTTCTAACTGTGGAAGTAAAAGCATTAATTCTGAGGCACCAAGTTAAAATAATTGGAAAAATAAGCCATTGTCTCCGGATTAATTGTAATTGATTAACATTAACTCCCAGGGTTTTCTGTGTGTGTACAGCTTGTGCTAGCAAGCTGGAATACAATCTTTTGAACATGCTGCTTGATGTCCAGTTACAACCTTTTGGATGCTTTCACTTTCAGCCATGAATAGAGCTGCCGTTAGAAATGAAGGATAAAAACAGCAAAGTCAGAGCAAGCCGGCATGTAAATAGGAATTGATTTTACTGCCTTTTAATGTATAAGGCTACCAAGAAAGTGAATATAATTCTCTCTAGCAGATTATTTTTTTAAATAATCTCATAAACTGATTCTGTTGTTTTTATACTCATAAGTAATATTGACACCTGGGTGTGTTCTACTGCGAAGGTGGAGTACTGTCTTCGATATATGTTTCTCAGAGATGGTAAGTGATAAGAATCATTGAACTGAATAAGATTAAATCTGCACAGCAATATGAAAACTCTGCAGTATCTGTGGCTTATTTACCAAACCTTGTAAAAAATGATTCATCTTCAGCAGATCACTGATGAAAAAACGGCACCTTTGTGACTCTTTCTTTGTGCCTAGGTGTTTCTTTAGTCTATTTCAGCTTTTTCATCTCATTTTCATGGTACCAAACAAATCCCTTCACAATACGGTTTAGCAACTGTGAGATACCCCACCTTTGAGTGAAACAAACTGTATATCAGTAACTGTATATTAGTATTTGTGTGGGGAAAACTTGTTAAATATGTTTCTGTATGTGCTATGTTAATCAGATAGTCATAGGATACGATTGAATAATTCCCTGGTGCTTAGTTCTATATTTGGGTGTAAATGTGTCAGAAAACTCTAGAATCTGGTATAATGGAGAAATCGTCATGTGAATTTGATTGAAACATCACTAGCGATGCATCAGAAGAGTAATCTTGCTCGATATCTATCGTGTGAGTTTGTACTCACACGATAGCTGAGCTATTTTTTTTATAGCTGAAAAATAATTCAATTGTACCCAATAATTCAATTGTATTAGCTCATGCATAATTAAAATCAAATTACTGACACTTATTATAAAATGTTACAATTTGACAGATGAAGATATTGAATTTCCAGAAAATGTTAGCTTATTAAATCATAGGAACTTGCAGGGTTCATTCCATTTTCAAACAGATAGCCTTCTCCATTTTGACATCTCAAATCAAATATTTGTTTCTGAATTGTTTAAATGGAGATAATGAACATTTCAAGGCTTTTCTCCTGTTCTTTTTTTCACCCGTGTTCATACCTTTGGAATTTCTGAATTTTTATATTCATTTTACTGCACACCATTAAAGAACTATGGTGAAGCTGCAGTTTTAATTTACATCTCGTGGCAATTCTTGCCGTACTGAATTCTAGATGTTTTGCTTGATTCAGACCTATTTCAATGGCCAGAAATTCTATTATGGACAAAGAGCGGCTGTTAATTTGCCATGGTGTGAGGGCTTCAAAGACCAAATGATAGCTGATTTCTTAAAATGACTGCATTGTCCTTGACGCAGAAACAGGAAAAGCGTGGACTCTGGGTTGAGCGTCTCCTGGTTTGTCGTGTTCATGCTGATCGTGGCGCTTGTCGAGCTGTCGTCATCTCTCTGCGTGTGGCCGCTGTGTGATGCCCTGTAAGACCCCGTGGAGCGGCCTGGGCAGACTCTCACCCAGATGTGGTGAACGCAGGGGACAGTATCTGAGTGCAGTTCCCTCTTCCCCCCAGCCCTCCGCATCATCTGGGCTGAGATCATAGAGATGAAGGGCTGCAGTCTGTCTCCAGCCCTCACTCCCTCCTTTTATTTTTATTCTTCTTGTGAAATGCAAAGCGAAGTCTCCAAAAATGCTCAAGGGAACCAGCCCCCCCCCCCCCCCACCTCCCTCCCGCACATTCATAAGACATGAGACCTCCACTCTACGTCTTCATATGCCATTTGCTTGACATGTCCTATTTAAAGCCCTTCCTCCATGTCTGTGACATTTCTGTGTCCCGGTTTCTGTGCTCAGTTCTTGTTAGCTCTTCAGCCCCAGGAAGAGGCTCTTCTCCCTGTGAAGTGGCAGCTCAGGCCTGTCAGGTCTGCGAGAGGGACGGTGAGGAGACAGAGGTGTAGCTGCGGGCTGCGCCTCTGTCCTCCCCGACACCACATGTGGAGCAGAAGGTGCCTCACTGGGCTGCGTATCGGCTCTGTTCTTCCCATCCTCCCCCCTTAACCCAATATGACAGAATTAAGGCCGAGACAGATTCATGTGCAGTCTTTCATCCACCACTCGGCTGGATGTCACAACTTAACACATTGCCAGTGGACTTGCAGCGAGAAATATTATCCCCATGCGGCCTTCAATAAAAACACAAGGCGGACAAGTTAAACTGCGCGGTTGCTGGGGCACGCGAGCGGAGCTGGGGCGCGCCAGAACCGCGGCTGCCGCTCCTGTGGGGAAGCGCTGCCGCCTGCAGCAGCCGCAGCGGCAGGAACGGTGGCGGGAGAGGAGAGGACCCAGTGGGCAGGCTGCAGAAACCGTCGCACAGCTCTTTAATGGCAGGAGGCTGCCGCTGGGGTCAGAGCAGACTGCTGGGGAAAATGTATGGAGCTGTTGACTCCAGGGATGCGATGCATTTTAAAACCTGTTTATTTGTGGTTTCCAAGGCTCTTCCTTTGACGATGGAAGGACCGCACTGCTTACAGTTTGTAGTGAAATATTCTACAGCTCCCCCGTTGTCCAATTTGTTTAGAGGACGTTCGTTTGGCCTTCAGTTAACCCAGTAAGATGCAAAGGCTTTCTGAGGTTTCAGAGTGCAGCAACAACATTTTGGAAAACCCCTTTTAAAATGGGGGTCCAGGCAAGAAAGCAGTAAAATTGTATACTGTGGGGAAAAAAAGGAAAAAGATCATGTGAAAATAAGTAAGTAAATTCTGTCAAAACTCTGTTTAGCCTCTTGCCTGTCAAGCTTAAGCAAATGTCTGTACAAATGTTTGCTCATCTTTTCCATATGGTGATTTGTCCACTTTGGAGCATGAATAAAACCCCCTAGTAAGCATCGAGAGGGTTTGTCTTTCTGGAGCATTGAGCTCTTAATGATAAGGAATTAATTCTTTGAATTCATGCAGCAGGGCATATAGAAAGAGCGGTGTAATGAATATGCTTTTATTTCACGTGTCCTTGAAATGCTATTGCTTGTAAATAACAGGAGAGAGAGGATTTACCGATTATTCATGTCGGGTGGGTTATCAATGCTGCACCTTGATCGATCTCGACCACAGTGAATCTTTTTTAATAAATTTTCAATACCGAATAAAGCAAGTCATAAAATGAAAAATGTGTTATGTCATGTGCCCTAATTGTGCGAGTGAATGAAATATTAAATGCAGGACAAGATCAGTAACCATTTTGCGATGGTTTTATGATGAATGATGACTTCTTCGGCAGAGCTATCTTTGCATTGGAAATGAAAATGTGGAACAAGATTCATGATTGTGATACTGGAATTTAATACTGCTCTAATTCCTTTCGTAAGTTTGGTTCTAATCTACAGTCTCTATCACATGCATACTGTCATTGTGTTTTTTGCTCTGCTTTGGCTATGTGTCCTATATAGTCCCACTGTTTCAGTGCAAGCCTTGTCTTTGATAGAATTTTGAATTATATTCAATACCGTACATCCGTTACCTGAATATCCACATAACCACATGCATTGAAAAGTGACGGCTATTAACAGCCTCACAAGGCCCTGAAACAACAGTAAAGATAAAGTCTTTTGCTTCAGTTTCATTCCTGTAATAAGGCTGTATCTACTTATTAGCTGTAAAATCTTTGCAAGACTTTACAATAATGAGTATTGCAGCCTTGAAGTACACTCCCTTGAGTCAAACAGCAGTGTTTCACACACAGCAACATAATAAATATCAATTATATTGGGGAATTAGATTTAATTATTGCTCTTTTTAAATGTTATTTAATAAGCCTGAATGAATAGAAACCAGATATTTAATCTCTTAGTTTAAAGATGGAATATTGTTTATTTTAAGGGATGCATATTAATTTTTATTACTGCACTGGGTGTAGCACCAGCTATTAGATTTGAATGTTATGTGCATATAATGTAATATGCAAAAATGTTTATTGGAATGCTTTTTTCTAGCCCCAGTCATAAATTCTGTTCTCCTCCAGTGTTTCTGGCATTGGAACTGGGGTCTGATGTCTAGTGCTAATTTTACTTCTTTGTAAAATTCAGATGAGGTTGTATTTATATATCTTAGGTTGTATTTATGTATCATTCTAGGACACGTTTAGCATATTTAGTTTCAATTGAAACTAAGAACTTTTCAGGAAAAGCACGAGGCAGGTCATAGCTTTCCAAGCGAGCTGCTGTTACTGATGTGTTTTAAATCTGAGAATAGGAAGCACTTCTTTATACGAAGGATTGGGGTGTCCTGCACAAGCTACTCACCCATGCTGCTGAAGCCAATACCCTGGCTTTTTTCAAGAAAGAACTCAATGAGACCCTTGGATCAATTAGCTCCTATGTAACAAACAGGCTTTATATGTTGAATGGTCTCTTCTTTTTCGTAATCTTTCCTATTGTTAAATTCATGTAGTATGGGTTTCTATAATCCACACTCTGTACAAAATACATAATTTTTCAAAGTTTAATTGCTTATAATTTAAAAAGCATGATGGGTTTTTAGATGGGTTTGATCTGGGTTTGAGTGTGTTTGATTCTGATGTGTCTCTTCTCTTTGAATTAGTTTTATGTCTGAATTTAACACCAGGTTATTATGCTAACACCTTTGATTTCATTGATCTATTTTTGTTTATTCAGAATATTCTGGGAATCCAAAAGGCCTGAATGCAGACTCATCTAGATTAAAAATAAACATTTCTTAAATCATTTTACTCATTCCATACAGCTGTTGTTCGGGACCGTGCTTTCTGGTGTTGCAGCGTGTTTGTCAGGTCTCGTTCGCCTATCATTTCTGATTGCATCTTCGCTGCCGCTCAGCTCACCAGGTCACCAGGGACTGAATTAGCCTCATTCACAAACTTCAAACGCCTGGAGGGAGGGTTCATCCTTACACAACCTGCTCTTTCCCTCAAAATCCCACCCTTCCAGAAAGAGAGGTCTCCAGAATCCCTCCCTCCACTTACCTCTTTTCCCCAAGGACTTATTTGCCTCCCAAAACAGTTTATAATTACTCCTCTCATCTCAGGTACATAAGGAAATGCAGTACTCCCACCCACATTGCCGTTTTCACAAAGTAAGCCGACACACGATGCTGTATCAGTTTTCGCTGGTGTATCTGTGAAGGCAGTGCGCACCCAGGTGTATTTAGGCACGTCTTCAAGGTTTATTGCCTTTAGCTGCTTCTTGGTTATGCTTTCATTTAGGTGTCCCTGTAACCACCTGTTAGCAAGTTGCGGCAACCTTGAAACATCAAACATTTAGACTGTAGCGGCAGCCCATTCTGTTTCATAAGAAAATTGCCCTTGCCATTTATTGTGACAGAACTGGAGTTGTAAGAATTCTTGAAGCTGCTAACACAGAGCACTGAGAGAGGCCTTGTTAGCAATGTTAGCAATGCCTTTCTGTCTACACACATAAGAAAAAAACACTGCAAGATTATTTAGTGTGAGTGAGTCCACCTCACTCACACAGACACTCTCTTCAAGGTCACGGTATTTTATAGCCGGGGGGCAAACACACGAAGGATCTTTCTCGCACTGTAGCTTTCTAACCTCTCCCTCAGATGGGTGGTGATCAAGCTAGACTGCGTTAATGTACGTCTTCTCATCTGGCAAATATTAATAATTAATATTAATTACAATGAGCGACTTCAATTTGTGAAGTCTAATTGAATCCTGTTTGCAGCAAGCAATGATACATGAAAGTGTTGTGATCTGATAAGTGCATTGGGGGCGGACCTGCTATATGTCCAAATAGGTTCAGGGCTGTAGTCAGAAACTGACAGTGTTTTGCTTTTTCTTCTTGCTGAAACACCTGTCATCCTGGCTTTTGCCCCAGTCCGGGTGACTCTTGTTAATGTCTTTGGCACATTCAGCGATGGGGGAGGGGCTGTTTTTTCCCTGCCCTTCGGCCAGCCTGTGCCGACTTGCCCTCATCAATGTCAGGCCCTGTTTACACATCGGATCTGCCACCCAGCCCGACACAATCTCTTTGGGTTCGATCTGCTTTTCTTGAGTCGGCTTAGTCTTGTCAGCCCTGACAATGAGGCCTGATCTTCTCTGTTCTTTTCAGACGCTGAAATCAGTTTCAAGCTCAGGCTATTCAAACAGCTCAGATTCTCTGAGAATCCATAATCATTCCTATTAAGAATTTAAATGTATCAAACATTTTGAAGTTAAGGCACTGATCGGCATTCAGCCTAACATAAGCCGACCCAAGTGAATACAAATGGTCCTGTTTTATTCCAACAGGCCTTTTTAACAGACTTAAATATGCATAAAGGATTGGGAAAGAAAGAAAGTCATTTTTTTGAAAGACTGGAGACAAAAAGTCTTTTGGCACATTCTGGGATGCTCAGCTGAGGAGAAGACAAAGCAGCAGGAGTCAGAATTACCATAAAGCCCTTACAATTCTTCAGCATGGGGTACTTATTGGAGTTATTTGTAATAGAGGAGCCCTTTGAGTATATTTTTCTGAGCAGAAAGGCTCTGAGAATGAATGGCATGGTTCGGAGGAGTGTGCTTTCATTGTGCACCAGTGACTAGAAAAAGTTCTTAATTTCTTTATAGAAAAATCTTTGTGTAATGAGTATAAGGCTTAAGATTTGTTTAGAAGACATTCACTCAGAACTTAGAAATGTAAAACTCCCAGAGTAAAGTCACGCTATAAAATATTTTCACAGGCATGAAAACCTGCAAATTGACAGTCACAGGTCAGATTACTAGAATCCTGTGGCAAAATGCTGCCTGCGATGTGATTAACATGAGCAAAGGCATGTGAAGTGCCTCATCACGTACCAAGAGCATCTGTTATATGTGTTGCAGAATTTGAAAATACAGGAGCAATGTTACTCCACTTTATGGAAGCTTTAATAAGCAACATTTGCTTATTTCCACCGGTGCTGCTCTTTAAAGAAAAGTGGAACATCTGGCACACTGATTGAAGAGACAGGTCTGTTAGGTATCATCAGGCAAATCTTTAAGGAGACGGCCCCATCAGTATCTTAATTCAAATCTGTGTAAACCATTTTCCCTGAGATGCCTTATATTTTTCAATCAAGCTACAGTTACTTGTAGAGATTTGGTGACAAGCTGTATCCAAAATGGTCTGATCTAATGCCATTAGGAACAAGATATACTGTACGTCTGAAAAGTCTTAGTCTTTTTCATTTCCCTGGTCTCTGTAGTTATGCAGACTCTTAATGCAGACAAAAAAGTCATCATGTTCTTAGGTTTTAATATTCAGTGTTCCAGTCAAATTATCAAAACCCACTCATCTTTTCCTAAATACTGTTGAGCACATTTCCATTACATTTCATTGAAAAGAGAAATTTTAGTTTTAGGTGTACAAAAATTAGTACAACTTACATCCACCTTTAGAATTACATTCAATAAACCAAATGCTACCTTACACTAGCTATTGTGAATTTATAGTATAAATCCATGGTGTCTCATGGTGATTTTTTTGGAATGGACTTACTGGCAGTGAGTCATACTCACTGACACCTTACCTCTTACTGTCCAGAATGCATTAGCTGTCACTTAATACTGCAATAATTACCATTGTGCCGATAATGACACCCACCACTGTCTTGGTCCCTTATATCACATCAAACATTATAGAACATGAAGGAATTCTAGATAGAATGCGAACATTTATCATGTACAGTATGCTACCCAAAGAGCTTGAACAAGGAAGAAAGTTTGACATACTGTGTCTGATCCTCTATAATAGTGTCTAAACAAACAAATGGAAATAAAAACTACACCTAGTACTCTCTTCTGAGCAATTCTAAAGCATTCCTGCTGTATGGGTCTCCGAGTCAAGATAAACCTGTAAAGTGTCACTCCCTGGGAGAAGGGCCGAGCTTGAAACATTAACAGAGGGATTCCAGATCTCCCAGAAGTTCAAACACAAGCTGTTTACAGTAGCTTATCAGAACTGGCTTGAAAGACAGAGTACTGGGCAGGGAGCATGGCTTGATCTTGGAAGCTGTGTTTTACTGGCGCAGAGGCTCAGGCCACTGAGCTCCAGGTCTGATCGAGTGAAAATTGGCTGGAAGTTGAAAGAGAATTGGTGAGATCGCTGAGAACAGCCTATCGCCTGGACACTAATGATGACTGTATCCCCACATGCTGCAAGGAGGAGTACTGTTGGCAAGAAGCTCTGCAGTAGGTATCAAATTCTCTTTTTAATCTTACAACTGAAATTTGATCTAATTTGCTATTTATCCTTAAAAATTCACAAGTGGAATAATTTAAACATGTCCTCATTTTTGCACGTACTTAGTACTTCAGCGTCATTCCTCTATTAGCATTCGGTAGAGGGCAAGGATTTATTTTTAAAGGGCAAGTTTTGAAGTTGAATAAATATGTACCTCAATTTGTAAATGGCTTGAGATAAAAAATACATAATGTGCTGGAACTCAATATGTTATATGCTTTCTCATTTATTTTTACTTTCAGTAGTTTTTCAAACAAGAACATACAGTAAAATAGAGCAGTAGGTTCTCAGTGATTTCTTGCCGTAGGACCCCCCCTTTCAAAAATGTCTTATCAACAGGACCCCTAAAGTGAAATGCAAAGATTTAGAATTAATCCTTATTTTTCTATTGAAATATTGAAAATTTAATTCCAGGCCCCTAGGTCCACTTGCACCAGTGTTGGAGGGATGAACATTCCCTGGTTTCTGATTGGCTACTAGACAACCTCTGAAACACCCCAGGGCTAATGAGGAATAGTGGTGTTTCCATGTAGCTTTGAAATGTGTGTTTTCTTGTTCTGACATCCCAGCCATTGCAGAACTTAATGATGGCCTTTATAGGAAATGTAGCATCTGATCGCGCTGTACATTTACACACGATTATCTCACTTAGCATTTCTCTGACAGCCACTTGTTCATTGGTGGCAGACAAACCCCAACAGTGTAACTGCATCCAACACAGAGCGCAAGTAAAGTATGTAACGACTCTTTCCTTGAACACTCTCGGTTTTGATGGACAATAGCCTGGCCATAAGGACAAGGTGGTCAGGACCCCCAGAAGCTGTTGAGAGCAGCCTGAGTGCAGTTGTTAAGATCAGCTCCCCTCTGGCGGCTGACAGGTCTGGTGCCTGCCATTGCTGCTGTCCAGATGCAGAAGTCCTGCCCGAGCTCCAGGCTCCAGGGGGATGTTATGCTCTACCCCGGCCACCCTCTGGTCCTACGCTGGCATGATGGCAGCCACTAACCCACCTTCTGCACCTCCTGCCTCTTCCTTCACACCCCCGCTGGTGCCCCACTAACACTGGGGTTTATCTCTCTTCTGAGTTCCCATTATGAAATCAAAATAAAAGGGCTATTTCAATTTCTGGCTCTGGGGGGGTATTATGTACTCGCAAAACTCTTGATTATGTCTGTCCCTAATTTTCAGCATCTTGTTGATGGGGAGGATGATTCAATAGAAATCTTCTAGTTTACTGAAAACATGAGCAACTTCATAACCAAACACTCAGTGTAATTAATTTCAGTAATCAGTGTGGGTACAGGAATGTCAGAGAATTGCTGGCTTGATTGTCGCTACAATAGCTGAGTGATTAACGTGATTGGCTGGATCAAAAACGGCAGTGTAGATATTGAGTTTGAAGTTTGAAATCTATTAATTATTGTACCCTGCTAAATAAAGGAACAATGCCTATAATTTTCCCTTGTTTAGTCAAAAAAACTTTGAAAAATAGTCTCCCAGTTTTTTTTTCTGCCGTCTTGCGATTCTTTTCACCGCAGAGTTTCCAGTTTTAATTAAAGTGTCTACAATACTGTGCTTGTTAACAGCATCTTACAGACCTGCATCTAACAGCAGCTGTTTGGCAGTGTGGTGATGTGGCAGGGATCGCACACACCCGCCTGGAATTAAATCTTCCAACTTGACAGAGACAGATGTTACGCAGAAATAGTTTCAATGAGCAGCCCTGTATTGACAGGGAAGGGGAATGCAGAAAGTTGGAGTCCAAAAGTCAGAAAAGTCTTGAATGGTGCTTGTACAACTCTGTTTGCTATTGCTGTGAGCTCTCCCTGTATGTTAAAGTCCAGTGTTCTACAATCCATAGCTGCTTATATTTTTTATTATTGATTCTATAAAAAAAGCTTTTGTATATTTAAATACTTGAACTTGCTACACGTCCCATAAGTTGGTGAAAGTCTGGTGTTACCCACACATAAAATTGAAGATTTGCTTAAAAAAGACAAGTCAATGCAATAAACCCCCTGAGCAAAACTATCCGATTTGACTTAAGTACTGTTTCATGTGTACCCTGTATTCGCAGTACCTCTGTGGAGGTGCACCACCTACATATTTCATTTGTATGTGTGCCTGAGGGAACTCTATTTATCCTCTCTCTGCTGCAGTGCTTGAGGTGGTAAGATTTCCATCTAATAATAAATGTGACTTCCTTGAGGGAATTACAGTGCTCCATATATTTCCCCCTCTCATTCAAAAGACAATTATATTTCCAAATAAAAAGGAGCAATTAACTGGGATCTCTGATTTCTACTTGATCAGGACACTTTTACTTTGCACTTTGCTAGTTTTATCTGTTGCAATCGGATCGCTTTTGAAATACACTGTTACTCTTCGGAGGTGTGGTGAATGTTTGTGTGTGGCCATCTAAGCCAAACTAGGGGAAAAACACAAAAATGTATTCAGTAATGATTTTTCTGTCTCCTACATGAACGTCCCCCAGAGCTTTTTTTTAATTTCTAACAGCCTGAAACAGTAATGAAAAAACCTGTTAAAGAACACAAAGGTTACAAACAAGAGAAGGCCTTTTGGCTAATCTAGTTCTATTGTTAATGGTTAATTGATCTGAGGATCTCATTCAGCAGCTTCTTGAAATAGCTGGGGTATCAGCTTGTTCTGTAACCCAGAAAACTTTGTCTAAATGTGAGTCTCCTGTTTTCAGTTTTAAATAAACTTTCCTATAGTTTCCTCTTGTGTCCTATGGTATGTGATTAAAGGTTGATTCAGAAGAAACCCCCATTGTCTTGACTCTGTAATTGTGAGTTATTGAAGTTATTTAATCAAGTCTCCTCAGTCGTCTCCGTTCAAGGTTTCTGAGGATGGAGAAGTACATTGTTTTTTTTACGTTCTACACACTGACATGGGGTAATAAATGTACTGTGTATTTCTGTCCAAAAACAATTATCCCATTCCCCACCCATGCAGTTTATACAAGATGCAAGGAATGTTTTCTGTGCCTTTAAAAGAGGTCTATTGAAATCCTTTCAAAAATGGGCCACAGCAGAGGAGACAATGCTGCACATCGTTGAAACAAAGCCTGCATCTTGACAAGCCCAGTCATGGATGAGATACTTCTACTCCGGGTCTATTAGAGACCTGCTTATTAATTCTGCAGTGAATTACCACAGCTCCTGTTTTCCAGACCTTAATCTAGACTTCATAACTGGTACATATGGCGCGAGTACAGTTCATTACCACACCACAGCCGTTTCCTTTCCCCACAGTAATTTAATTCCAATAAAATGGCAGGTGAACTGTGACTGCTGCGATATTGCTATCCACAGTAAACGTGCTGGGCACAGGTATCAATGTCTGATGTGATATAAACAGCACATGAATTACATTTGGGCATTTATGCTGCTCATTTGCTGTTGCGGTTCTGAAGTGTATGGTAATTGTATATTGTGTGAAAACATGGTGTCTATTTGGATGTCCCTGTTGAAAAGGTATTTGTCTTTATTTTATGTACACTCTTCCTGTCGTTTTTAATGTGCGTTAAGAAAAGGCATCCAGCCATGCTTAGTGTGATGCTTCAGAAGGATCCGTGTTACTGGTAAAATATTCATCAAAACCATTTTACAGAGGTTCGTCTCCTGAAGAAGAAAGCAGAGGATGAACGGCATCAACTTGGAGTTGATTAATTCCTGTACCCCAAGTCACTTCTCACGGGGAAAGTCAGAATCTTTTCTAGGTGTAGTCACATAAGCATCCATTTCTTTAAAGCCCTGTTTCCACCCTCCCACAGTGGAAGGGTCTACATGATAGTCTGTCATGTCTGTGGGAAGAACCACTTGTGTCTTCATTACCATTTATCAGAAATCGCAGCTCAATCCAGTACAAAATTGTAAAGGTTCAGGTGGGTAGCTGCGTCAGCATGTGTAGGCTGCAAAGGAACAAGTAATAGGCTTATTCCACACTGAATAGAGAAGAAAGAAAACACAACATTTCGGCTGTGGAGCCTTCTTCAGTCAGCATGGAATAAACCTATTACTTGTTCCTTTGCAAAATTGTAATGGCATTATATCCATCATCATACGTGTCTGTGTATGCAAAAGCTCTATTGTTTTGCAGCTCACTGTTATTTATTTATGACACATTGAGTCTTGATGAACAGAAATGTTTGACTTTTGAGAGAACTGGCCTGGCTCAGACGAGGAGGGTGACTGAGCAGCCCCCAGATTTGGGATCTTGTGACTTGAGGAATGAGGAATGTTTGGGATTCTTATGAATGGGAATGACTGGGAATGAGGAATGATTGGGATTTGACAGGTGAACAAAAGGGGAAGATGAAATTCTTTAAATAATAAGATTAAACAACAAAAAGGGGTTTGCATTTAAAAAATAATTGTAAATTTAATTGTAAATTGCTTAAGGTTAAAGCATTGGCTGGTTATACCCTCTTATTTAAAGGGACCTCTAAAAATACTTAAAGGAATTAAAATAGTTAAATCCAATGGGAGAAGCAAGAGGGTCCTCTAAGACTTGTTTGTTAATCATCATTTGATGGGCAGGTCATTTAGTGTTTTAAGTTCACATCGTATTTCTGGTCCGGTTTTTGGTTTGAGGTGGCATTTATTTGAGAGTTTGTATGGCAGGGCTACAGTGGAGTCAGTTTTCAAGCTGCATGGTAATATCAGAGCTTTCTACTGCTGCTGGGGAATCACTGAAGCTCTCTCTGGTAAGTGTTGGGCCTGCTTGTGTACACAGGAGAAAGGGGACTGGTTAAGTCACTGCCACTGTGAAATATACATGTCTGGTGCCTTTGCTTCCTCATGGTGTGTGCTTACTGCTGGGGAGCTGGTAATTATTTACAAAAGCATCTGTCAATCATTCATTTCTGATGGAGTATGAACAGGACCGGCGAGGGGGAGGGGGGGTGTCGGAGATTAAAAACGGTCCCTGTCAACAAAGATTGAGAACCAGAAAAAAACAGGAGCTCAGCATCAGGGTGCACAAATGTGTTTTCTCACACTATTCATTGTATATTTCAAACTTTTGTCCATCAATGTGACCTGGTACTTTATATAAAATGTACAGCATGTTCCTTGGTACTGAACTACCTTGAGTGCCATTCAGCACATAAATATTTCAGTATAGCTTCTGGTTGTTTATGCCAGTATAACTAAGTACAACATTGAATATTGCCTTTTCTCCCAATAGACTGAGTTCATCCATCACGGTAAACAAAATCACTGTATGTACCTACAATGAGCACTTGGTGATGACAGTTGTTTACAATAATTGCGTCTGAATGCCAGTGTCAAAATAACTGTTAAAGGTCTATTGTGTAAAAATAAAATTTACGGTCAACAAATGTATGTTAGCAGCAATATGGTATCGTACTTACGTTAAGCTTGCCTGACATTCATTCAGGAAGTGGTGGTGACCAAAGATAATAAGTAGACTCCTTGCTGAAGACTGTAAGAGATTAGTTTGCCTCTTGACATCTTTGCATTGCATCAGTACAAACAAGAGTCCCCGGTCTGTTCTCATCCTTTTCATTAAATCATTATGTAAAGCTCAAAGAAAGAACAAATTGATAAAGATTTGTAGTATCACCTCTTTTAAAAATAAAACTTCTCAGTACCCTAGAGTATTTTAAACTGTTCTATAAAAACGGTATAGTTATTAATAAAAGTAATATTTTAAAGTTTCTGAAAGCCACTGTGAATGCTGTTTTCATAAATATCTGGAAGATAAACCAGGGAATACTGACAAGGATGTATGCCTACGTGTGTGTGTATGTAAATGTGATAATGATGATCAAATTTCTCTCTAGAATTTAGAGCTGTGCTTTGCAGATATGGGAAATGTATATCAAGCGTCTACACTGTGGTTGCTAAGTACCCTTTCACACACTGACAGATGCTGAAAGGTGTGCTTCTACACCTGCTTTTGAATTACATCTGAATAAGGAAGTATAAACAAGATACTGGAAATGGGTAGAGGCCTGGAAAGCACAGCAAGTTCCTGCAGAGTGACCTCTGGCTGAGTCTTCCAATTGCCAGGTTTGTGAGGAGCACAGAGGGTGATGGGATGTGCTGTGAAATTTGGCTTTTATGGATGCTCATAAACTCATTCCTTCCTGAGGAGAGGTTTTATTATGAGGTGGGTTTATGGCCATGAGGGCAATTAGTCCCCCTTCTATCTGCTTTCTCTGCTGCTGATAAAAAATGGGGAAAGTAGAAAGAAAAAGCAACTAATAAAGTGTGCAAGTTTTTACAAGATCAGAGGTGATGCTAGACTATATAATAAGAACTGGGACTGGCATTTATAACTGATGGCACCTGAGATTAGCATTATGCTTTTATTGAGGCTTGGGCTCCTGTTTCTGTGGAGTGCTGCAAAGTGTTGGCGTTTGGCTTGGTTTTGTCATTGCTTTATTTATTCTGTCAGCTAATGCTGGCAATATTGTAAAAAAAAGCTCTGTAATAAAGATACCAGTGGCCTGGCTGTAGGAAGCAGTGTTTGTGTGATTTACACTTATTCCTGGGTGTCTGCCCTTGACACCTCCACACCTATACTGTCCTGTACAACTGAACAACAAGCTGGGAGAGATTTACATGAATTGCAAACCACTCATGATTAGCAAAGGGCATTTCCTGATTGTCAACATACATATTTAGTTGTCTGTTTTGCTTACGTGGTTTTAAGTAACATTAAAATAAAAAGTAACAGAAGAGATCAAACGTTTAGTGCTGCAAAAAGCCCTGGTCATTCCCATACATTAAAAAACGGCTAAATTCCTTACCTGGATTGTGTTTTCTGTTTGTGTTTTTAATCGACTTGTATCCCTTTGCTCATGAATTATAAAATGTAATTAAAGGAGCTCAAGTCTGTTTGACCTCAAAGCATGACTTACTCACAGTGTGTTACACTTGTGCCTTGATCCCAGCCTATAATTAATAATTATAATTGCTTACACTTATATAGCGCTTTTCTGGACACTCCACACAAAGCGCTTTACAGGTAATGGGGACTCCTCTCCATCACTACCAGTGTGCAGCATCCATCTGGATAGCCTAATCTGCATGCAGCGAGGTGGGGGAAGTGAGCCGTACACTTTAGAAATGGGCCCTCTTACATGTACAAAGATCCCTGGGATGAAATGTGCTCTATAATGAAATGCTCCCCTCTACCCCCACCAGTGTGTAGCCACCTGGATGATTCGACAGGAGCCAGAGTGTGCCGGTACACACACCACACATCAGTCATTGGTGGGGAGGAGAACAGAGTAATGAAGCCAATTCATAGATTGGGATTATTAGGAGACCATGATTGGTCAGGGCCAATGGGAAATATGGCCAGGAAGCCGGCGTTACACCCCTACTCTTTTTGAGAAACGCCCTGGGATTTTTAATGACCATAGAGAGTCAGGACCTCAGTCGTATGTCTCATCCCAAGGACGGCGCCTCATCACTATACTGGGGCATTAGGACCCACACAGACAACAGGGTGAGCGCCCCCTGCTGGCTCCACTAACACCTCTTGCAGCAGCAACCCTTGTCCCCTTTACCCAAGAGGTCTCCCATCCAGGTAGTGACCAGGCTGACAGCTGCTGAGCTTCAGTGGGATGTCAGTTGTGAGATACAGGGTGATATGGCTGCTGGCATGTTAAAGAGCCCGTAGTTCATTAACATTAACTATATATAGCCCTGGTCTCAATAACTATAGAGACTATAGTTAATAAGACCAAGGCAAAGTGGACAGTCTTCTTCTTCACATCCCATTGCAGAGTTCTGCATGTGCAAACATCAGACTTGGGAGAAACAGGTACAGTATGTTTCCAGTAAGATACAGACACAAATATGGAGAGAATCAGTTAGAAATCTAGAACTGCAATCTAGAGACATCTGAGCCATACAATAGCCTCTATCAAACTGTCCTGCTGCAGCTCCGTGGTGCTGTAGTTCTGTAATGCAGCGGTGTGATTTATGACATTGGCAGTCAATGAAAATACTTTCTGTAAACCTGTTTGAAAACAAAAGCTTCCTTTGTGTATTAACATTTTTGTGTGTTTCTGTTGAGAAAAGGAGAGGCTTTAAAAAAAGACAGTCTTGTGGCTGTGGACTGAGTACCATCTTGTTTGTAACACGAGGTGAGGAATCCCTCTTCAGTCAAACAGCAGCCTCTTCTCCTCCACTGCTTGACCCACCTCCTGTACCTTCAGTTATGGGTCGTGATGGAAATGTTCAGCATGCTCTTTCTTCAGTAGTGTGAATCTAATTTGTTTTTCAGATATCAGTTGTATATTTTTTTTCTAATTACCATTCAAAGTACATACATTCAGATGAGTGGGTAATTGTCCCACTGGATGCAAGGACAAACGCCCCATGTGAACATCAGCCAGCATATGTTCCATTTAGCATACCATCTGGAAACCAGTCTCAATTACTGCAATCTGCCACCAGGTGGTGCTGTGCTTTTGGTACAACTCACATCGGAACTACACAGGTAAATATTGTTTGGAAAACAAAAATCATGATTATTGCACACACGCTGCTAAATGCAATCTTCCACTCTACAGACCTGCACATTAAAGGCACAAGAATTTATTCAAATCTGAATTCCTGCTTTAGTAAATTGTGGATAGTGCAAGATCAACACTAAACTATAATA